>NC_136070.1:1004522175-1005799862 GCF_964261635.1 Lissotriton helveticus
ATCATGGATGCGCCGCATTTACAATGCAAAAAACACAGTTGATGGACAGAATGTAGAACAATGTCATACACTCACCCCAGTACAAGGATCTGGGCCTACATCCATCGTTTTTTTGCACTCCACACCACCCTGGGTTAGACACTGGCTATATGCAAATCAGCTCTGACCCTGTGCCTCATGGGAACAGTCCAGTCCGAACTACCAAGCCATGTCTTTCCCAGACCAGAATCAAGCATCCAAGGACCGGTTTCTGGCTATCAGCCTTCATTCAGCCTGGATAGCTTGACTCCAGTGGTGTGGAGAGCCTGGTACTCACGTCTGAGCATACCCAGCCCACTCGGGGTGAAAATTGCAAAAAACACAGTTGATGGACAGAATGTAGAACAATGTCATACATTCACCCCAGTACAAGGATCTGGGCCTAAATCCATCGTTTTTTTTGCACTCCACACCACCCTGGGTTAGACACTGGCTATATGCAAATCAGCTCTGACCCTGTGCCTCATGGGAACAGTCCAATCCGAACTACCAAGCCATGTCTTTCCCAGACCGGAATCAAGCATCCAAGGACCGGTTTCTGGCTATCAGCCTTCATTCAGCCTGGATAGCTTGACTCCAGTGGTGTGGAGAGCCTGGGACTCACGTCTGAGCATACCCAGCCCACTCGGGGTGAAAATTGCAAAAAACACAGTTGATGGACAGAATGTAGAACAATGTCATACATTCACCCCAGTACAAGGATCTGGGCCTAAATCCATCGTTATTTTGCACTCCACACCACCCTGGGTTAGACACTGCCTATATGCAAATCAGCTCTGACCCTGTGCCTCATGGGAACAGTCCAGTCCGAACTACCAAGCCATGTCTTTCCCAGACCGGAATCAAGCATCCAATTACCGGTTTCTGGCTATCAGCCTTCATTCAGCCTGGATAGCTTGACTCCAGTGGTGTGGAGAGCCTGGGACTCACGTCTGAGCATACCCAGCCCACTCGGGGTGAAAATTGCAAAAAACACAGTTGATGGACAGAATGTAGAGCAATGTCATACATTCACCCCAGTACAAGGATCTGGGCCTAAATCCATCGTTATTTTGCACTCCACACCACCCTGGGTTAGACACTGGCTATATGCAAATCAGCTCTGACCCTGTGCCTCATGGGAACAGTCCAGTCCGAACTACCAAGCCATGTCTTTCCCAGACCGGAATCAAGCATCCAAGGATGGGTTTCTGGCTATCAGCCTTCATTCAGCCTGGATAGCTTGACTCCAGTGGTATGGAGAGCCTGGGACTCACGTCTGAGCATACCCAGCCCACTCGGGGTGAAAATTGCAAAAAACACAGTTGATGGACAGAATGTAGAACAATGTCATACATTCACCCCAGTACAAGGATCTGGGCCTAAATCCATCGTTTTTTTGCACTCCACACCACCCTGGGTTAGACACTGGCTATATGCAAATCAGCTCTGAACCTGTGCCTCATGGGAACAGTCCAGTCCGAACTACCAAGCCATGTCTTTCCCAGACCGGAATCAAGCATCCAAGGACCGGTTTCTGGCTATCAGCCTTCATTCAGCCTGGATAGCTTGACTCCAGTGGTGTGGAGAGCCTGGAACTCACGTCTGAGCATACCCAGCCCACTCGGGGTGAAAATTGCAAAAAACACAGTTGATGGACAGAATGTAGAACAATGTCATACATTCACCCCAGTACAAGGATCTGGGCCTAAATCCATCGTTTTTTTGCACTCCACACCACCCTGGGTTAGACACTGGCTATATGCAAATCAGCTCTGACCCTGTGCCTCATGGGAACAGTCCAGTCCGAACTACCAAGCCATGTCTTTCCCAGACCGGAATAAAGCATCCAAGGACCGGTTTCTGGCTATCAGCCTTCATTCAGCCTGGGTAGCTTGACTCCAGTGGTGTGGAGAGCCTGGGACTCACGTCTGAGCATACCCAGCCCACTCAGGGTGAAAATTGCAAAAAACACAGTTGATGGACAGAATGTAGAACAATGTCATACATTCACCCCAGTACAAGGATCTGGGCCTTAATCCATCTTTTTTTGCACTCCACACCACCCTGGGTTAGACACTGGCTATATGCAAATCAGCTCTGACCCTGTGCCTCATGGGAACAGACCAGTCCGAACTACCAAGCCATGTCTTTCCCAGACCGGAATCAAGCATCCAAGGACCGGTTTCTGGCTATCAGCCTTCATTCAGCCTGGATAGCTTGACTCCAGTGGTGTGGAGAGCCTGGGACTCACGTCTGAGCATACCCAGCCCACTCGGGGTGAAAATTGCAAAAAACACAGTTGATGGACAGAATGTAGAACAATGTCATACATTCACCCCAGTACAATGATCTGGGCCTAAATCCATCGTTTTTTTGCACTCCACACCACCCTGGGTTAGACACTGGCTATATGCAAATCAGCTCTGACCCTGTGCCTCATGGGAACAGTCCAGTCCGAACTACCAAGCCATGTCTTTCCCAGACCGGAATCAAGCATCCAAGACCGGTTTCTGGCTATCAGCCTTCATTCAGTCTGGATAGCTTGACTCCAGTGGTGTGGAGAGCCTGGGACTCACGTCTGAGCATACCCAGCCCACTCGGGGTGAAAATTGCAAAAAACACAGTTGATGGACAGAATGTAGAACAATGTCATACATTCACCCCAGTACAAGGATCTGGGCCTTAATCCATCGTTTTTTTCCACTCCACACCACCCTGGGTTAGACACTGGCTATATGCAAATCAGCTCTGACCCTGTGCCTCATGGGAACAGACCAGTCCGAACTACCAAGCCATGTCTTTCCCAGACCGGAATCAAGCATCCAAGGACCGGTTTCTGGCTATCAGCCTTCATTCAGCCTGGATAGCTTGACTCCAGTGGTGTGGAGAGCCTGGGACTCACGTCTGAGCATACCCAGCCCACTCGGGGTGAAAATTGCAAAAAACACAGTTGATGGACAGAATGTAGAACAATGTCATACATTCACCCCAGTACAAGGATATGGGCCTAAATCCATCGTTTTTTTGCACTCCACACCACCCTGGGTTAGACACTGGCTATATGCAAATCAGCTCTGACCCTGTGCCTCATGGGAACAGTCCAGTCCGAACTACCAAGCCATGTCTTTCCCAGACCGGAATCAAGCATCCAAGGACCGGTTTCTGGCTATCAGCCTTCATTCAGCCTGGATAGCTTGACTCCAGTGGTGTGGAGAGCCTGGGACTCACGTCTGAGCATACCCAGCCCACTCGGGGTGAAAATTGCAAAAAACACAGTTGATGGACAGAATGTAGAACAATGTCATACATTCACCCCAGTACAAGGATCTGGGCCTAAATCCATCGTTATTTTGCACTCCACACCACCCTGGGTTAGACACTGGCTATATGCAAATCAGCTCTGACCCTGTGCCTCATGGGAACAGTCCAGTCCGAACTACCAAGCCATGTCTTTCCCAGACCGGAATCAAGCATCCAAGGACCGGTTTCTGGCTATCAGCCTTCATTCAGCCTGGATAGCTTAACTCCAGTGGTGTGGAGAGCCTGGGACTCACGTCTGAGCATACCCAGCCCACTCGGGGTGAAAATTGCAAAAAACACAGTTTATGGACAGAATGTAGAACAATGTCATACATTCACCCCAGTACAAGGATCTGGGCCTAAATCCATCGTTTTTTTGCACTCCACACCACCCTGGGTTAGACACTGGCTATATGCAAATCAGCTCTGACCCTGTGCCTCATTTACAATGCGGCGCACCATGGTGCAAAAACGGCACAGATGCGTCACGTATATGTGCCGTAAAAGTGACGCATTGTTGGGGTTGCGTCGCAAGCGTGACGCAGCTCCAGCAATTCTCTGGGGGCCTATCTAGTTAATGCTGCGTCAATCCTTACGCCTGCTTCAGGCAGGCGCAGGGTTTTGACGCAGCATGGGCCTAAAAGTGACTGAGTGAAATCTTGTAGATTTCACTCAGCCACTTCTAGGAGGCATTCCTGCGCCGGAACGCCCCCCTGCACAGGAACGCCTACATGTGGCGCAGATGAGTCACGTTGTAAGTACCCCCACACCATGGAGCAGGATTTGCGCCGCCGCTGCGCCACAAAAGTGACGCAACGGCTGCGTAAAGAGGCGCATGGGGCTTGTAAATCTGCCCCTTAGTGGGTAGGACTCACATAATACATCCATCTTAAAGAAATATGGAACATTCACAAGGCATGTCAGTTGATTCTTTTAATCTAGACAGACGAGTCTCGGCAAAAAATACCTTTCTCAATGTTCTTCAACAAAAAGCAACTTTTAGCATGAAGAGTTCATCTGATTTAAAATACACCAATTTCTCTCCTATTGGTAGGTCCAATATAATAAACAGTGGCAAAGGTCTGCACGTTAGCGCTTGGAATATTCGACATGGTAAGCGCCATAATGGCATGATGTAAAGCGTCACATTCCAAATTGCAACCTTTGTGTTCCTGACTTGTTAAACCAACATTTTGTTTCTATTCAATAACCCTGTGAAATGTGTACAGTGCACAAATTGAAACTGACCTCAGGAGGCCTGTTCGGAGGCGAACACATGGGCCTCCCTTCCAGGGGAGTGGGGGGGGGGGTGAGGCACGGGAGTGCAGGAAGAGTGAAGCTGCCACCAGCTACCTAGAGTGGTCTTTGGGGCTAAGAAGCCCCGAAGGGGCTCAGAGACCTGTTAGGGGGGGCACAGAGGAGGCAGCAGGGCTGTATCAACCAAGACAGGGGGTGGGTTTACTCTGGTGAGGACACTAGAGAGTGTTTGGGGGCCGCAGGAAGCCCGTCCATGTGCTCACTGGAGCCCTCCTGAGAATGGACACCGTGAAGGACACACAGAGGCTTGTGCTGAGCCAAGGCCACCGGCTGCCTGATGTGGGACAGGTTGGCTGAGGGGCCAGAGGCACAGGTAAGGAGGTGGTACTCTGGTCAGAGGTGCACACACAGTGGTCTCCTGATGGCATGGAGGGGCAGCAGCTAAGGCAGTGGTGTGGAAGGCTGAGGCCTAGAGAGGGTAGGGAATTTGAGGGGCACAGGGGAGGCGAGAGGTGGCATGGGGGCAGAACAGGATGGCGGTGACGGTGAGTGAGAGGCTCTAGGAGGTATGAAATGAAATGAAATGAATTTGTACTTGTATAGCGCACTTATACCCTGAGGTGTCTTGGCGCTGTACGCATACCGCTGTGGAACCCTTCCTGGCTTTTCCCTGTGAAATGCCCACTCCTGGGCACCCCCAAGGTGAAGCCAGGCATCCCAGCGCTGTTGGGGCTGTTGTGGAGATTAAGCAAGCTATTGCCCAGAGTTGCAGAGTGGGACCCATGATTAGAATAGGCACCGAGGCGAGAATTATCAGGTCTGAGGAAATTTAGCCCAAGACCCGCCGAGGCGGGAATTGAACCCTGGTCCCAGGCCAGACCTCTGTATCAGGGTCTGCCGCTCTAACCATTGAGCCACACTTCTCCATGTATGTGGGAGAGCCACTGCTCTGTAGATACCACCACTTTGGGGCACGAAAACAAGTGAAGATTCTTAAATTGTCCAATGATTGCACCCATACAGATTCTGTATTATGTGGACCCTGCAACCTGCAGTGTGTAATTCGTCAATACAATTACAGTTGGATACGGTACAGAGAAAATTACTCAGATTTTTATTTGTATCTTTAGGTGATTAGCTAAAGGTTTTTGCAAATGAGACTGACTGGATCCAAGATGTTTTTTTTATTGTATTACACAGTAAGGTCACACAAACATGCCATATAATACACCCAGACCCTCAGAGGTCCTTTATCTACTTCATGGAATTTGAGGAAGAGCTTTTCTCAGAAGAATGCATAGAACTGTGATGGCCTGATTTAAAAGGAGTACTTGCAGCTGCCATTCACTAATGTACTTGTCTTGCACTTTACTCGGTATCAGTGACTGTGAGGTTCGGTTCTATCTTTAGATTTGAATGGCAGAATCTCAGATTCCCTCTCAAGAAGATTAATACTCTTACGGAGCTGCAGCATACGACAACAATGTCCATTGGGTGATTCAATTCTTCCATTATACTCTTTATAATCTCTCAATACAGTCTCAACACATGATTGGTACATGTTTATCCCTCTAGGTCTGCCAGACCTTTATTCTTCCCATCTTTACTTGGCTCACTTGTGGACACATTTGGCACAATGTTGAGTGCCACATCCTCACAATGATCAGATTTCATAGCTCCTTTTCTGGTAATTGGGATATCATACACTTTCAAAAATCCTCTTTGGTTGGGTCTCTCTCTGTCATGCCAATTTCTGTCGTTTTGCCAGTGGCTTAGTTTACTCCAATGATTCCAGTTATATTTTTTTTATTTTTCTCAGTGAGAAGCCCTTTATGTTTTGACTAAGCCCAGACTTCAGTCGAAGCTCACTGTGCCGTAGGTCTTAAGATGTTCCTCATTGATGGGATCCAACATAACATAACATAACGTGTATTTGTAAAGCGCACATTCTCCCCCAAAGGGGCATCTTGGCGCTGAATAATAGATGTTTATTGTTACCCAACTCATGGTACTCACAGCTGAAACAAGTCTGGAGATTCTTGTGAACCAGTGAAGGGGATGTACTGTTCTTGATGGAGCATGACCATTCATAAGGCTGGCCGCTGTCTATAGTGGCACAGTGAGCACAAAAACAATGGACTAGAAGTTGGTCTTGAGTATTTAGTGATGACTGATTACTCGAAACATTGCACCCATTGATGTTTTTTTTTTCTTTCCTTTTCTGACTCTATTTCTGATAAGGGGCTGTCAGCGGTTTCACTTCAGGTATTTGTGATATTTTGATCAGTTTGGTCCATTATTTGGTCTACTTGGCTTGGACTGCATCAGTTCATTATAGAGAAGGCGAGGGTGATACTATGTTGCATGGGCCTGGCATTTTTGTTACAGTTGGTGTGTTGAGATTTCACTTGATCTGCTGTGGTTGATGTTGATGTAGATTGAATTAACCTTGTATGGGAAGCTTGGGGTTTGTCTATAAACAGTGATATAACAAATCGATATTAACCCCTTCCATGCTGATGACGGCCCCCAGCCGTCATGCACTACGGGGCTCGTGTGCTGATGACGGCTGGGGGCCGTCATAAACACGCCCACTCTCGATTTTGCCGCACAGGCGCAGAATCGCGGCCGCTTGGAAGGGGTTAATGAGAATTTTAATACAGTAGGCAGCATAGTGAGATCAATCAAGAGGAACAGTGATCAAATGAATGCTGGGCTATACCACAAAGAATGCTCTGATCCATTGAATAGCGATTTCTGGCATACCACTTTATGTTAAATTATGTTGAATTTGTAGACATTTTAGGTTGGAGTATTTTTCAATAAGTGTTTTGAATTTCAGTCATGATGAAGGGACTGTATTGCAAAACACATGTTGGACGGCGGATGCATTAAACTGTGAAATCGAAGAGAAATCGAAGTTTTCTTTTCAAACATAATTTGAATTAAGAGACAGTTGCCTCATGTTCATTTTTTAAAATCTTTGGAAAACACCATCGTGGAGTTGGTGTTATTCTGGGGTGCCCCATTAGCGCTGGGCAAAGTCTAATTTCCAATAAACATGGTGTTATCACATCTTTGTTATGTTTGATTCATATGTTAGTCTTGATTTCTAAATTGGATATGCTTTCCATTTTCTGGATCATGTATTAACTCTACACCAACTGTGCCCACCAACCTGCAATGTTGTTGGTAACTTGTTTTGTTAGTTTCTGCACTTTTTCTGATCTTTTATTCCTTTCATGATATTTTAGAATTGTTAAAAAATTTTCCATTGCTCTATTGTATTTTTTGCAGTGTATGTCTACGGTCCAGTGAAAATCCAGGGATCAACAAGGAAATCTGAAGGTGGAGACACGCACAATCCTTAATGCGTCCAAAAACTCATACTCTGACGTGACCTTGGTAACTTGCAACACTTCATAAAGCTCACAAAAAGACACAAAATGTTCTTAGTGCAAAAAATGCAAATTACATACACTGGTCACATAGAAAAATACAATGTCTACACACAATTGAGCTTTAATATTTGGTACATTTACTATTTAAAAATAAATAAATATACTCAAGCATAATAAAGATATCAATTGCATGAGGTACTATGTTGTGGGAGCTGTTCCTAAATCCCGTAGAGGTGGTCATAGAGAGCTCAAATTAAGGCAATTGGAGTCGAGCATGATCCTAGAGTATGATAGTAAGGGTTGTTTACTTTTAACTTCTTGGATTTATCCAGCAATATGAGAAGATAACAAAATGTAATCCTATTTAGGAAATGTCATTTGATTTCCTTTTTGCGTATTTGCACAGTAAGAACTACAACACTTGAGATGTTGTTTATGTCTATGGTCACATGATTTGATCAGAGGGCTGGGTTGGGTAACCACCAAGCATTATAAAAACAAAAAAGTTACGAACAATCGTTGCATGTGAGCAAGGGCTTGCGTAGCCCGAAACGCAAAATAAAGACAACCTGTAATTGATCCTGTGGTCTGTCTCCTGTGTGAACGCCTCGCTGGTCCGTGCGGATTGGAAGTGGCGCGGAGGAGTTTTCGTGTATATATATATATATATATATATATATATATATATATATATATATATATCATAAAATGTGCTTAAAGTAGAATTCTAAGACCTCCATTACAAACAGGCCTCTAATGTCGATGCAAACGAGGTAATGTAGTCGGAATGTGAAGGAAATACTGCAGTATTGGCATTTACCGGGTGCTGGAATACCACGACCTACAGGGGCACTCATATGTGGACCCTAGAGAGGAAAGTGTTGGAGGGACAAGTCACAGAAGGGAGGGTCTGAAGGAAGTAGACGTACAGCTTAATCGACAGTATGAACAACCTATCTGTTATGTCAACAACATCATCATTTTAAGATGTCACAATGCTTGACCAACGGATTTCATAACAGGCAAAGGGTAGTTACTATAGACAAACAAAATTGTGCTGCAGAGGAATGTGTGATGAAATCGCAAAACGTGAGCTGTAGGTTGTTGTTCAACAGCAGCCACTTACTTACCTTTGTAGCCAGGTTTTATTAGCTGGGATGCCACTTTAAATAGAATAGTTGCGAAAGGGGCTGAAGTCTCCACTCCATTGTGATGTTCTCCTTCTGGTTGCTCAATCATTTTTATTAGCTTTTGGAGCAGCATCATTTTGATCTCGTCCTAAGATACTATAGGAGTGCATCATAATCATGTATAGTCATCACTCCAATACATTCTGTGTGACTAATGTTACTAAGAGAAGATGGGGTATTGTATATTTAGGGTACTCAACACGAAACCTAATAAGACTTATAAATGTGGTGCATCGAAATGTGATTAATAAAAGTTTCAAAACTCATATATTATTATTCTAAGAGAAGTTAAAGTTTAGACTTGTCTCATTGTGACACTGGTGAAATAAAGTGCATTGCAGACTAATGTTTAGGCATTTTTATATGTAAAAATACATTATATTCCTATTGGTGTACTTTGAAATAACATCTCTTTCTTAATTTTTTGCAATGTATTCATGCTTTAACCCTTTCGCTGCGGCGGCTATTCCGCCGCAGCGCTAAGGGGGTGGGGCGGGCGCGCGGCGCTCCGACGCTTATGACGGAACCACTCCGTCAAGGCCCTCGGGTGGGCTGTGCTTGTGACGGAGCGGTTCCGTCATGGCCCCGCCCGTTCTTTAGAACGTCAGCGCAGGCGCGAAATCAGTGCCGCGCTGGCGCGGCGAGCGGGCCATGACGGAACCGCTCCGTCACCAGCACAGCCCACCCGAGGGCCATGACGGAGCGGTTCCGTCATAAGCGTGGGAGGGGTTAAGAAATTGCATTTGCTATGTATTTAGAAATGTGCACGCATTGGCAACCCTGTGTACTATTAAGTTGACATGATTTTAGGCCTCGAGAACAGTTTTCAGCACAAGCTCATGTTTAAGTCTCACATCTAATACGTAGTTAACCTCCAATGTAGAATGTGTTTGCTTGTATTTTTGTTTCTATTGCGTATGCGGACAAAGCTTCATTAGTTAGTAAAGGAATGGTTTGTATTTCAGTTAGATAGAGAGGTATGTGAAGAAGGATTTGGCAGGAGAAACGTGGTAATGAGCAAGAAGGCAAGTTCCTATGGAGGAGAAGAATGGCCAAGGACGAATGCAGTAGCAACTTATCGATAAATGTGGTGCCAGTAGCTAATTTGTGCTGGAATCGCGGAAAGTTACTGGAGTTGAACATGTTATTTACCTTGAATGCAACTAATATCCTATGCTGTAACTTAGGGATATATTTACAATAAAGTGGCGAAGAGTGTCGTTAAGCCAAGAAGGCTAACGACATGCTTCGTCACTTTAGAAACGCCAGGCTGCATCATATTTACTAGAATATGGTGCAGCCCTGCGTTTCCCACTATGCTGGTGCTAACTTTAGCTGCCTAGCGCCAATGCAGGCACCTTTGCACCATAGTGCAAGGCTGTCTGTGTTGAGGGGAAGATAGTTTATGTGCAGAAAGGTCCCCATTCCTGCACATAAACAATCTTTAAATGCCCTATTGTAACTTCTATGTGTGCTGCTTAATGCTGCACACACAGACGTTGCAAAACTTCATTTTTTTTTTTTAAATTATTGTTTATGTGCTGGAAAGGGGACCTTCCTGCACATCAACAGTCATAGGCAATTTGCTGTTTCTATGTGTGCTGCACAAGGCTGCATACATGGAAACAGCAAAAACGAGGAGAAATAAAGCATTTTTCCTCGTTTCGTCTGTTTAAGTCCAAGTTTTCCCTGGTCTTCATCTTGGCACTGCTTCCTATTTACGGGGCTCTTGCAAATAGGGGGCACCATCAAAATCAATGGGTCACCCATTGCCTTCCCCTTTCACGCTAAATTCGATGTGAAAGGGGCCTTATTTACAAGGCAGGGTTAAGCCACATTAAGTGGCTTAACGCTGCCTTGTGAATAAGGCGAAGCCCCTATCGCCACCTCAACGTCAAGAAAAGTGACGTTGTGGTGGTGCTAGGGGCTAGTAAATATTCTGCTTAGTGAGGGACAGAGAGACATCTTAGGAGTTCATGAGTGCAGACCTCTTCTGCTTTCTGTGACTTTATGCTACATGACCCTTAGTTGGAGTTTCTTCTATTGAAGACTTTGACAGCTGACTTTCTATTATCCATTCGTATTCAATGCTTCTTAGTTTGGGGTTGTCCCTTTTAGGGTAGTGTAGGGAAAGATAGTAAGCTCATGCTTACCTTTGAAAATCAACTGATGCAATTAATTATTCTTTCTCCTGATCATTTGCATCGCTGTAACTGAATTAAGTGTATGCTTTCTGTATATAGGTTACATTTCCTAAGGAGATTTGGACTTATTCAGTTTGTCTTACATTTCTATACCATGATGGTAAGACTGATTTATATCAATCTATTTTTTAATTTAAAATTAAAACTGAATTTTTGTTGTAGGTAGGTATTGTGTAGCCAAATTGGTTGATATGTAATAAAATTAAATAGTGATTGTTTTCTTCCCTCTTACCTCTCAAGCAGCTAAAAAGACAATCGGATTGAGCTGGGATGTTTAAGTGGGCCAGAGCTTTCTCACTCTCAACAGCCATCATAACAGACACATGTAATATCCCTTACAGGTGCTTAGAACCAATCATTCTATATATCTTAGTGCGTTTCCTTGGTGGGAGATCATCTCTTTTCTTAATTAGTTTAGGGGGTGTGCAAAATTTGCGTATTTGGGGTTTGTATAATTACACAAAATGTTGGCAAATTTACACACAATTGCATGAAATACAAATCCATCATTTAGCGCTATTTTAGCAGGAAATGCATTCTTTTGTCAATTTCGAGACAAAGGAGGACACATTTCACACTACAAAATACTACAAAAATACAAAAGCACAGCGAACTACAGCCACTCACGTTCTGTTGTTCTCATGCTTTCGCCGTAAAATTTTAGAGCGAATGGTGCGCACGCTACAAGTTTTTACCATGAATGATGGATCATTATGCGAAGTGGCATAATGGCATAATTTCAGGAATTTCGCATAACAAGCGTATTGAGAAATTCACACGTTTGCACCAGTGTAACTTAAATTACACCCAGACCTCATATATTTGACACCTATCAACCCCGTCTATGACTTTGTTTTGCATTTTTATATAGTGCAAACTCGACTTTATGCAAGCATAAATTACATTAAAGTGCTTAAAGCCTCCCTTAAACCGCAGGTAACGCCTGAAGCCCGGCAGGATGGGAATGTAAAAATATGAATCCTGCAGGTCCAACACCACCATCCAGTCTCCTTGGTCTCAGGCAGAAAAGACCAGAGCCAGAGTGAGCATCTTAAATTTATCCTTTTTGAGGAACAGATTGACGATCCGAGTACCAAAATGGGCCGAAGCCCCTTGTTCTTCTTCTGAATCAGAAAGTATCGGGAATGGCAGCCACTGCCTACTTCTGAAGCTGGAACCCTTTCTATAGCTCCTTTGGCCAAAAGAGCTGTAACTTCCTCTTGGAGCAGCTTTAAGTGCTCCTCCACCAACCGTTCCTGACTCAGCAGAATAGTAGGAGGAAAAGAATGGAAAGGAAGAGAATAGCCCTCCTGGAGGATCTGCAAGACCCACTTGTCTGATGTTATAGATCTCCAGCGGGGGGGATGATGACAAATTCCTCTACCCACTGGAGTACTGTGGTCCTGAAGAATCAGCCGAGGAGTGCTTGGAGGCTGCGGCTGCCGGTGGCAGTGTGGTAAACGATTTCTGGCCTCCAATCCGAAGACGGAATGTACCGCGTCCACATCCACGCACAGCTTGGGCAGTCTGGGTAGGAGGATGGCTAGGATAGGGCTGACGCAGCTGAAACCCCTTTCCTCTGCCGTGAAAGGGGCAAAAGGAAGAATGGCCATGAGGAGTGAAGGAGAGGCCCAAGGATCTGACCGTAGCTGGAGTGTCCTTGAACCTGACCAGGGCCGAGTCTGCCTTTTCCCCATAAAAGGCGGGTTCCATCAAAAGGCATGTCCATCAAATTGGCTTGGACACTGCTCAAGAAGCCAGTTGTGCGAAGCCAGGCGTGGCCCATCAAGGCCAATGCCGTTGAAATAAATCTACCCAGCGAATCGGTCAGACCCAAACCAAACCGTATGGGGAATTTTGCTACATCTCTCCCATCCTTGACAGCTTGGGCGAGCAGAGCCCGGGCCTCCTCCGTGACTTGTAGCAGCACCTGCGCAACCATTCCCAAAGAGAGTGGGAGAACCGGCCCAATATGCTTGTGGTATTTACCAACCGCTATGCCAGACTGGAAGATGAAAACATCTTCTTCCCAAAGGAGTCCAGTCTCTTGGATTTCCTATCCTGAGGGGTAGAAGGAGAAGGGAATGCGCCCTGGAAAGTAGAGGCCTGCACCACCAAACTTTCTGAAGTGGGGTGTTGGCTGAGGAACTTTGGGTCCACCCGGTGCTTGGCGATGGTGGCGTGCAATTGTCCTGTTTACAGGAGCCCCTGTGTTAGGTTTGGACCATGTTCCTAGAAGGATGCCCGTAAGTGCCTCATTAATGGGCAAAAGGGATTCAGAAGTGGAAACCACAAGTTGACGCACTTCGGCCAGGAGATTACTCCTGACCTGCACTGAGGGCAGCTCCAGTCCAAGGACCTCAGCTGCCCTCTTAACCACCATAGCACAGGACACCCCCCTCCTCCATAGCCACTGTAGGTAGAGAGAGCATGCCAGTGTCTTGGGAAGTATCCAGACCACTGGCTTCCCCAAGTTCCCCATACCAGTCCATAGTCTCCTCAGAGACATCCTGGTCTAATGGATCCCCAGACTCCTCCAATTCCTCTCCTGAGCCTAGCACATCCACAAAGTGCTCAGGCGACAACATAGAACCCCTGGGTTCTGTCAACGTTGGTATCAACACCGTTCCGGCTCCGTGTCGTCAGGGATGAGGATGGGGCTTTGGATTCAACACGGGGAAGGTTGCGATGGCACGACGGGCATCGAACCGGATCCAGGATCGGATCCCTGAGGCCTCACCGGCGCCATGGCCAAAGCCAACAGCGTTGAACCTGATGGGCCCCATCTGACCCTGCAGGGCCCGAAGGCTCACCAAAGGGGTCATTCCTCTCAAATATGTGGTGCATGGCCTTGTAAAAGTCTTTAATTTGAGCTGGAGTCGCTCCGGCTCCCGGAAAGGGAGGGAGGCGCGAAGCCGACTCTGGCTCCGCAGAACCGTGCCTAGAACATCGGTGTTCCTTACCTCTTTCGACGACGGACGCCAGTTGAGGTGAAGCAGAAGTCAGTTTGGACTTCTTCTTCTTGTGCCTCTTCCCTGAGTGTTCAGATGACCTTGAATGGGAGGAAGGGGACTTAGGGCTCCGTGAGCGATACCGCGACCTCCTCTTCCTCGAACGGGATCGTGACCTCCTCGGAGTCTCGTAAGATGATGTTGACTGCCGGGCCGCAAGCAACTTCATTGCCCGCTCCCTCAAGGCCTTAGGAGCCATCACCCGGCAGTCTAAACACAACTTCAAATCGTGGTCGCGTTCAAGACACCACAGACATACGCGGTGGGGATCGGTAACCGACATCATGCGGGAACAAGTCCTGCATGGTTTAAAACCTGTCTTCCTACCAGACATCCCTCGCACACAAAGTCAAACTCAAAAATATTGAGAAAAGTCGAGAAAAAAGCCTGCCAAAAAGCGGCAGAGTGGTAGCTCTTCCCGAATCGGTCCTTAACTGGCGCGGAAAGATAAGAACTGACGTCCACACACCTGGGTGGCACCTATGTAGGCACTGTGATGTCATAACCTATGCTACCAATGCCAACGATGTCACACAGAGCCGATAGGAGCCACCCGATGTTGCGCGCAAGGGGGAATGCTCAGCAAACGTTTCGGGATCCAGCCTGATGCCAGGGAAATTCAAAGGTAAGGAATCTGCAGCTAGATAGAGTCTCTACCAGATAATGCGTTACCGAAGGTAAGTAACTTGTTCATAATGTAAACTCAACTTTACTCAAGCATAAATTACATTACAAAACAACATATAACATTTTTTTAAGGGGTGGGGCAGTTAAGTGATTTGCCCATAATCAGAGGATGATGAGCCGAGGACAAGACTCAAACTAGGCATACCTACAGACCCCCTGTTGTCAGCACTACCTCTTTCCTGTAACAGACTTCAGGCATTTATATATCACATGCACAAAATCTGTTCACTTTGGGTTTTACAGTCATTTACTTCCATCCAGTAATACAGCAAGAAGGGGTTGACCACACCAATCTCTAGATCTTTTGGTTTATGCTTTTTCATCCTCTAATCAGTAAGAGGCAATAGTGTCATCTTAAGGATGCTGAGCAAGAAATATTTTGGAAGCTCCTCTTGGGAGCAACTTTGAAGATTATTACCCATTTTTTGCTAATTAAAGCCCTATGTTGCCTAAAAATATTCAATTACATGTTAAAGGTTAAGATACAAAAATACACATAAGTGAGTTAGAGACAAACGTCACTTTCCCAGTGGACACCTTGGAAAGTGGTGGCCCTGGCAATTACCCAGGCCTTAAAAGGTCTCTTAGAGGCAAAGCAGCTTGACACAGGCGCTTTTGGTGGTCTTTAAGTGATAGGAAGGGAAGTATGGATAACGTAGGATCTAAAATCTCCAGCACAGTCACACTGTGATGCTCTGATCCTCATTTCATCAGTGTCTGATATATCTGGTATGTTTCTAGAGGCTCGTATCCAGAATCCGGTGGTAGGAGCTCTATTTGATTTCTACAAGTCTGTTCCTCTGTTGGAGATGGGCCTTACTCAAAGGGGTACTGATTTAACATGGGTGATGTCCACACCCATATCCAGGTCATGACATAACTAATAATTACCGCGAGCTGATGATAGGGTCATGGGATAGGTGTTTCTACCAGTGAACCAGTTAGGAGAGGATGTGTTTTGGCCCTCTTTAGTAATCCCCTAGACCGCCTCGACAGGAACATCTCACTTCTCAGAGTGTGATGGCGATCAAGAGGTTCACTAGTGTTTGGGAAGCCCTGATAAGGTATGTTTAATGTTGGAAAGCATATAGACTGGGATGGCTGTCTCTCCTGTCCTATGAAGCGCTCCCATTTCTGTCCCCTGACTATTGATTCCAGGTCTTCGTGTGTCTGGTTCTGATTCACTGAACTCTAAACGGAACAGGCAGAGGTCATTTGTGATTATCCCACTGGTGCAGATCAGTTAGCACGAGTAACCCTGGGATGACCATCGGAATAGCAGTCTAAGCCCCAGTCTTGTGTCACCTGGAAGGGTGCAGCACCATCCTCAAATCTTTCTCACACCACACTGGTCCCATCGAAAGGCTACAGCACATCTCATCCAAAGACTGAAGAAGTTTGACTGTATGTCCCAAAATCTAAAGGAACTATATTGGCTGCCTCTCCATCTACCCAACAGCAGCTGCCTCACATACAAGGCAACTGGAAACAGCACCCCTGCTTCTGTGGCTGAGAAATAATCACCTTAGGCTCAAAATGCCACACTAGGAGCCAGGACACATCCGGACTAGAAACATAGTGACTGCATAAAACAGAGACCCAAAGGGAAGGCCTGCTGTATGTGTGTGATATTCCTATAGCACAAACCTATTCTAAAGGCATCTGAGCATTATATGTGGTCAAAGGGCAATCTTAAAGGTGGCGAATAATAGGAGAAGCTGAGCCATGGAAGGTTAAAGCATTGTGATGCAGAGTTCCTAAATTGGAGCAGTATTGGGACGCCAGTTCCAGGATCTGGAAGAATGTCATGCAGCTTTACAGAAAGGATCTGAGAGCTCATCATTTCAGGGACCACTGCATCACCACCACTAGGAATAGCCACACCTGCAGTGTTCTCCCGCTTGTAAACAATCCTGGTCGGATCACTTGACTCCTGCCTATGTTCTGGTACATTTTAGCTCATCTTGCACCATATATAAAAACATACACATATACACTGATGGAAGAAACAGCTTTCCCACACATTTAACTTTACACTGGGTAAAGTGTTATTCTTCCTATAGAGCCATACATACACCTGGATATTAAATTGGGGGTTGTGTCACTGAGATGTTCATTTCTAATTGATTTTTCTAGGATTTCTTAGGAGTAGGCCTTAGGTGCTTGCTCTATAGCCCACCCCCGACAGTCGAAGCCTAAAACAGGTGTCCTGGGCATTCAGTGAGCTTGCATTAATATCTGGTTCCTGAGGTTCCAGGTACAACAGCTAGCACTTGTTACAAGGACTGCATGAGTTCCTAAAGCCCCCAAGAAGTAGCTGGATAAACCATGTTATTACTTCAAAATGTCACAGAATGTAGGCTCAGAAAATTTCGTAAGTTTTGTAAATGAAGTAGGGTCTTTGTAGGTAATTAGTCCAGTAGCCAGTAGTGTAGATTATGTAGTTTATTCAGTTACAAGTAAGATGGTAAAGGCCCCACCGGGAGCAGCATCCTGCTGCTCAGCCCCACTCATTCCAACTGACCACTCATCCAAACCATGCACTCACGAACATTCTATTACATCACACTCACACAGGCTGAGCAGCAAAGAACTAGAAGACACAGGATGTAACACATCTCCTTCCTTCAGAAAACAATAAAAACAACAGGAAGCAAAGTGAAAGAAAATACATATTCACATTTGCTGTACACGTAAGCAACCAATCCTAAATCACGAGTAAAGATCACATTTCATCCTTAAGATATTAAAATAAAATTAGGTCCCATAAGATAATATAGCAAGAATCACTGCATTGCTAGATTTGTAAAGGAAGAGAACATAAGATTATCACATACATGAATCATTACATTCCTAAAATTGATAAGGAAGATCATTGGAAACAATTGTCACATTACATGAATAATTACATTCCTAAAATTGTAAAGGAAGTTAATTGCAAACACCACTAATGCACACCACATCACGCTATGCAAAGGAACGCACATATTACAGGCAGGATGCGACCTCCACACCCCACCACTGTACGCGTTGCATAACCACCACAGCGCACCACGTCAAACTAAGCAAAGGAACACACATGCTCCAGGCAGGATGCAACCTCCACACCCCACCACTGTACGCGCTGCAGAACCACTACAGCGCACCATGTCAAACTAAGCAAAGGAACACACTTGTTCCAGGCAGGATGCAACTCTCCACACCCAAACACTGTATGCACTGCAGAGCCACTACAGCGCACCACGTCAAACTAAGCAAAGGAACACACATGTTCCAGGCAGGATGCAACCTCGACACCCCACCACAAAAGGCTTTTAAACCTAAAATAACTCATACCACGCTCAAACGTCGTTCGACCCAACACACAACATCACTCAGGGTAAAATCCAACCATCAGAAAATGTAATACACAAAAAAAAAATATGCATACATCCTAAAGTGCAACAACACCCACTGCTTCCTACAAACATCACTATCACAGTAGACAACAACCTATGAAGTATGTGATGGAGCAGGGTTTCACGAAAATGAAACCTGCTCGTATTGAGTACGCCAATAATACATACTGACAATAAGTAGAAATAGTCAAATTAACGTATACCCAACATAAACATGGGGAAACTGCATTGTGCATGCCTGAACTAACACATAAATGAATAATAATGTAATAATTTTGTGGTTTCAAAGGAATTGCACGGATAGGCCGCAAGTGCTTCAGTATTTGCATGTCGCATTCCGCTTTAAAGGTAATGATTAATGCCACTTTACGCACTAGGCTTATGTTAGGTAACACTAATGGGAAGTAGTGAGTGGTGGGAGGTAAACAGTGATGGTTTTTACTATCACATAATTAATAAATGTTAATTTCAATTCACTTTAGTGTACTGTACTGTTGGAAGATGCCATCTTATTTAGCTTGGCTATGGTGGGAGGGGGGAAACTGTTAGGAGAAAGTTCATTCTGCCATGAGGAGAAAAAGATATGCTGTGCATTGCAGATGACATGAAGAAATGAAGGCCAGAGTGTCGGTCGCCTGACAACTACTGTACCAGAGCGTGAGACCGGAGATGCTCTCTGCGAATAACTTTAATGAATGTAAAAATGTAACTGATGTGGGGAACATGTGAATAAGCTGAGATTTAGACTGTGAGAACTGCTGTAAACAATGAAGTTGTTGAATAAAGGTAAAGTCCTGGTGGTGTGACAACGCCACTTCCCTAGCCCACCAATCCCTGTGTGAGTTAGAGAGTAAAATGAAACATTTGAGGGATGGACATGTCAATTTAGACTATAATTAGGGTGCCTTAAGGGGTGTGTCGGAGAGGCTTAGGCTGACAGGAGTGAAGTAGGGAGATAAAGCTTAGTTATTGGACAAATGTCCCTAAGGGATCAATAAACGAAGTATTTGATGAAACCAAACAAATTGGCAGTTCGGGCTGGACTGTTCCCATGAGGCAC
This sequence comes from Lissotriton helveticus, assembly GCF_964261635.1. Classification (NCBI taxonomy): domain Eukaryota; kingdom Metazoa; phylum Chordata; class Amphibia; order Caudata; family Salamandridae; genus Lissotriton; species Lissotriton helveticus. Next base: position 1,004,541,705 of record NC_136070.1, read on the forward strand.
AGGGTCAGACTGATTTGCATATGGCCATGTCTGAACTGGGGTGGCTGAGTGAGCTAAAGAATGCTGATGGATTAAACTCAGATCAGTTGACTGGGGGTGAGTGTTTGATTTGCTCTAACGCTCCGTCCATCATCCCCTTTTGTATCGCTTTGTTTGCCCTAAATTGGCAGGGTATGCTCAGACGTGAGTTCCTTGCTCACTTGGCCACTGGATTCAAGATAGCCTGGCTGATGAGGATTATGAATCCGAAACCGGTCCCAGGATGCTTGTTTCCGGTCCAGGGAAGACATGGCTTGGCAGTTCGGGCTGGACTGTTCCCATGAGGCACAGGGTCAGACTGATTTGCATATGGCCATGTCTGAACTGGGGTTGCTGAGTGAGCTAAAGAATGGTGATGGATTAAACTCAGATCAGTTGACTGGGGGTGAGTCTTTGATTTGCTCTAATGTTCCGTCCATCATCCCCTTTTGTATCGCTTTGTTTGCCCTAAATTGGTAGGGTATGCTCAGACGTGAGTTCCTTGCTCACTTGGCCACTGGATTCAAGATAGCCTGGCTGATGAGGATTATGAATCCGAAACCGGTCCCAGGATGCTTGTTTCCGGTCCAGGGAAGACATGGCTTGGCAGTTCGGGCTGGACTGTTCCCATGAGGGTCAGACTGATTTGCATATGGCCATGTCTGAATTGGGGTAGCTGAGTGAGCTAAAGAATGCTGATGGATTAAACTCAGATCAGTTGACTGGGGGTGAGTGTTTGATTTGCTCTAACGCTCCGTCCATCATCCCCTTTTGTATCGCTTTGTTTGCCCTAAATTGGCAGGGTATGCTCAGACGTGAGTCCCTTGCTCACTTGGCCACTGGATTCAAGATAGCCTGGCTGATGAGGATTATGAATCCGAAACCGGTCCCAGGATGCTTGTTTCCGGTCCAGGGAAGATATGGCTTGGCAGTTCGGGCTGGACTGTTCCCATGAGGCACAGGGTCAGACTGATTTGCATATGGCCATGTCTGAACTGGGGTGGCTGAGTGAGCTAAAGATTGGTGATGGATTAAGTTCAGATCAGTTGACTGGGGGTGAGTGTTTGATTTGCTCTAACACTCCGTCCATCATCCCCTTTTGTATCGCTTTGTTTGCCTTAAGGTGGCAGGGTATGCTCAGACGTGAGTCCCTTGCTCACTTGGCCACTGGATTCAAGATAGCCTGGCTGATGAGGATTATGAATCCGAAACCGGTCCCAAGATGCTTGTTTCCGGTCCAGGGAAGACATGGCTTGGCAGTTCGGGCTGGACTGTTCCCATGAGGCACAGAGTCAGACTGATTTGCATATGGCCATGTCTGAACTGGGGTGGCTGAGTGAGCTAAAGAATGGTGATGGATTAAACTCAGATCAGTTGACTGGGGGTGAGTGTTTGATTTGCTCTAACGCTCCGTCCACCATCCCCTTTTGTATCACCAAACAAATTGACCCCAGCGCATCAGGGATACTGGGTGAATGTGTATGGGCAGTAGCGGCTCCTGGCGGGAGTGCTGCGAGGCGGTGAGGCGGGGCGGGGGAGCGGCTGGGTGGGGGTATTAAACTCCGGCTCACGACCTACCGGAGTAATGTAAATAAAAAAAATAAAAAACGAATTTCATTGTATGCGCTGAAACGCAAATGGCATTTCAGCGCACCCAATGAAATTTGTTTTATTTATTTATTTATTTACATTACTCCGGCCGGCCGTGAGCTGGAGTTTATTACCCCCCACTCGTGCCGGTAAAAATCGTTATCCTTTCTTACCGTAATTAGCAGCCTTCAGCAATGTTTCATCAGGTCTCAATTCACCTAAACAGCCATTGGCAGAGAATACGGCATCACGGCTAAAACAAAACACACTTGTATAGAAACTTGGGATGAACAGTGAAGGTGTGTGTTTGGTACTAGCTGAGGCATTCAATCCTCAAATTCCCCTCGATCATGAATACGCGTAAACCCCCTTGTCAATGTTCTCGACGTGTCCGACACAAACAGCGTTGCTGAGCAATTATGTAATGACCACTTATGCTGCTTCAACAACAAACGTGCTGTGTCAGAGGAACGCAACAAAGTCACAGGTTACACCCATAATGCAACTTCCTGCAATCCAGCTCTGTTTCCAGAATGGTTGTTTCTCAAGTCACAGCAGAATCCTGTTGCTGCGACGTTGCTTTGGAAGGACCCGTGAGTGTAATAATTAAACATTTTTAAAAGGTACACAACTGTTTCTCACGCCTGGTGGTAACTTCCACAAACTTTAATGCATATAGATTTCGTTCAGTACGGCCCAAATAGGTGTCTTACTGACTCTCTGGTGCCCCTCCTCAGTTGCACTGCCAAATAACCGTATTGCTAGCTGTGTGCGCATACATCGACACAGGTTCACTTCACAAGTCTAATCACAGTACAATCCAATAGAGTGTATAAGAGCTTCAGCATTACAAAACAAAATTGCAGAAAGTAATTGCCATGAGTTAAGTAATTTCTGTGAGCCATGTAAAAGGTGGTCAAAGCAGATCAAAGCACCCAAAAGCAGTTCCAATACTAGACTGAAGATTGGTCATTAAAATAGATGCTGTGGGTTCTCACCAAATGAATGTTAGAAATCATCACGCTGCATACACGCTTTTAACTGACCTTCCAGTCGGCTGCTCTGCCTTCAAGCTTGTAAAGTTAAATGCTCCAAAAGTCCAAGGGGCATATTATCAAGGGAGGTATCGCCGCTTTAGCAGCGCTTTTTGCCGCTAAAGCGGCAATATTTTTATCGCCCTATTTACAAGGCGTCGCAAACATGCATTAGCGTATGTGAGCAGCTGATTTTGTAGCGCATCTCATGCCAGCGATAAACATCGCTAATGAGATGCAAAGTAGGTGTTCCCTCAAAAGTACAACATTAAAGAGGGCGCTAACACAACAGCGCTGTATTAACAAGGCGGCCCGGTCTTGCGAAGCGATATTAAAAGTCCCTCTAACCGCGGTTATCACCGGATCCTAACGTCTGGTCAAAGCCTGACTTAAGCATGTTTAGTATGGGAGGTGGATTGACAGGTTAAGTCCACACTACCATATTAACAAGCTTTTCATTAGCGCTGTTAAATCATCGCTTGATTTCACACGCTAATGATGGTTATCACGTCTATCGCTGGTTTGTACATCGCCTGTGAGCTAAGCGTTGCTAATATGCGATGTAATCAAGCGATAGATGGCGATAATCAAATTCAGGCTAAGCGCGATATTCAACGCATGCCGTTGATAATATTCCCCCAAATCTGTAAGTCTGTAAGCTGCGGGTTTCAAGCATAAGATCACCCAACAAATTTTGTACTGTATAGGCTGGCTGTTGTCTGGCTTTCTACAGTGTAGGCTGATGTCCAACGCCCAAATATCTAATATGCAGTCTGTTGGCTGGCAGGTTTCAAGCCATTCAAGCCACACAATGTCCAACGCCCAAAACATACTTCTGTAGTCTGTCTATTGTAGAAGACACCGGTGGGGCATCCAAGGCATTGATTAGGCTTATTTTAGAGCTTCTTTTCAGACTCTGGAAATCTTTTTTTTAGTTTCTTGATTAATTTCTTGTCTCTGTACACGTAATTCATTCAAAATCGTCACGACTTTTGTAAATGAAGTAGGGTCCTTGTAGGTAATTAGGCCAGTAGCCAGTAGTGTTGATTATGCAGTTTATTAAGTTACAAGTAAGATGGTAAAGGCCGCACCGTGAGCAGCATCCTGCTGCTCAGCCCCACTCATTCCAACTGACCACTCATCCAAACCATGCACTCATGAACATTCTATTACATCACACTCACACAGGCTGAGCAGCAAAGAACTAGGAGACACAGGATATAACAGTAAGACTCATGCAAAAGGTGGTGATACACACACATGATTGTGCATCTAGACGAACTTGTGATGAAATGATGAAAACAATATTTCTAAAGGATCGTTGCTCAACATCACCAAACATTTTGCAGCAGAATACTTTTAGATGACGATTATAGTTGTCATAACAGGTCATCGAGTTCAGGCATGTTAGTTGCTTAAGCGAATACAGTTGTCTTTTACAAACATTTCTTCCCATCGTGTGATGATAGACACTGCAACAGTTATGCTTAGCTGATGATCGTTTCATGATTGTAGACCTAATCTTTTGTCCAAAAAAACACTTAGATGCAGAATGTCTTGATCCATACAGTCTAGGGTTCCTGGGCCATGTTATGCACACAATGCACTTTCCTTGTATGCGCCATGGCACACCTTTCAAAATTGTGCTCAGTAAACTTAGAGATTTGGCTTGGCGTTAGGAGTGTGTGAAGAGTTGCCAAGGTTTGCAAAGCACCAGATTTTCAGCTTTCGGAAAGTTTCACAATTTAACTTTGCACATGCAGAGGTTTTTTAGTCCATTGCAAAATACTTTTTGCTGCATCATAAGATAATTTTGTCTGTAATTGAATCCAGCTAAGCTGGATAAATATTTTTATCTCTCCAAATTCACCATTTTCTCAGCGATGTCTGGTGTAGATGGCACAGTGGGGATCGCCCTGCCAGCATGGGGAGAAACAAAAGGTTTGTATAAACACCGAGCACCAAGCAATAAATTGAGAAGAAACCCTCGACCAACAGGCATAGGCCAGGGCAGTGACGCCACAATGGTGGGTGTGGTGTTTGTGACACTGCCAGTAATATATGTTTATTTTGGGCGTTATTTAGATGGCCCGGGCAGGGTTAAAAGACCACCATTAATCTAAATGGCTGGGGGCGGGCAAGCCATTTGGGACAATGTAGGACAGTGGGTGGGACAGTGACCTCTGCCTCCTTCACTACCACCCAGCAACTTCAGTTGATTATCTTCAGATAGGTGTGCTCGTGCCTGGGGAGAGTCAAGTAGCTTTCTTTGCATTTGAATAACTGTGCCTGTTCCATAGCAGTCCCATAGTCCCATCACCATAGGCCCCAAGAACAATAATTTACTGAATAAGTCACTAAAAGTCAAGTCAGGTGAGTCAAAATTGTGAATATTTCTTATGTCATTCAGAATATATATATATATATATATATATATATATATATATATATATAATATATATATATATATATATATACAGATCAGGCATTTACCCACTGGAGGGTTGGAAATGTGCTAACCACAAGTCCCACAACGCAGAGCGAACAATATCACTGAGGTTGTCGAATGGGACCAACCCACACCACCGAGGAGGTCCAATGGGGACGAAGATTATAGAAACAACAATCTGCCAGGACGAAATGGATTCACAACGAGAATAATGCAGGACTGATATCCTTTGAGAAAAGTCGCAGGGGCGACTGAAACGCGTCAGGAGCAATGTCTGAGAAAATTGCCTTTATTTATAAAGAAGTGGTCTTCGTTCACGTGAGTGCGCCTTTCCTTTCAATGTGAAGGAGGTTTGTGCTGTGGCAGTAAAGGGGACTCGAGGGGAGACTGAAGTGGGAGAATTTTGCAGATGGTGTCAACGTGTCTGACAGCGATTGGGAACCGCGCAGAACAACTTACCTTCCATCCCCGTTATTCTCACCAACCGACCTTGCTGCTACACGGCATTGTGGGATTTGCAGTTCCAAGATGGGAAAAAACTGCAACAGGTGAACATGATCAACAAGGGGGAGGAGCGGACCCGTTGGAACTTTCCTTGAATTGCAGCAGAACATTCACGCTGATACTTGAGTCCGGTGCAGGGCGCTGATGAAGGAGAAAATGTCCGAAATGCATTCGCCGCCACTGGAGCTGAATTTGTTCCATTAAAGTTTCCTCTACCCGTCCCCCTGGGTTCCTGCTTCTTCCTTTCCAGGCAGAATTTTCGTTTAAATATATATATATATATATATATATATATATATATATATATATATATATATATATATATATATATATATATATATATATATATATATATATATATATATCATGAAACCAGATAGGGTTCTTCCGGGACCCGCTCCCGTAGTCAGGTGGCGCTAAAAACGGCGAACCCTTTGCCGATAATAATATTCAATTCAAGGTTGCTGTTAAGCAAAGCGCGCACTCGGTGAAACAGTTCCAAGGTATTTATTTCTCAAACAAAAACGTTACGCGTTTCGACACAAAGCTTGTCTTGTTCACACGTCACGTGCATGCCTTTCTGAAATAAAGGGTTGAACCTACCTGTTGTGGAGTGCGGTCCTAACTCTGGGGAAATTGATAGCAAACATGTAAACGCTGCGCTTCCAGGCCGCGGGGACGACACACCACTTTTAATTCACAATGACCCTCAAAGTGAAAATTCACGTTTGAATTGGGCGCAGCAGGTGAATAAATCAGGTATGCAGAGTCTTTTTCTGGAGCCCACTGGAGGGCTGAACATTGTTGTCCGAAAGTATGTGCAACAGACAAACCCACTGGAAGGTATGAATTGGGCTGAATTAACTACAATCCCCAGCGTGCAACATCAATGACTATTCACGAAGATGGAACACCGGAAACCATTTAATTACACAAAGCACGCAGAGAGGGGTGTGGTAAAACTGACATTAACTGCCTGCTGACACGGCCTCTGATGAGAAGCACAAACGCTTCGAAACGCGTAAGGCCCGGGACCAGATACGGGGAAGGGAAGCTGCATGCCTTTCTGAAATAAAGGTTTGAACCTACATGTTGTGGAGTGCATATATATATTCTACTGGCGGTCGCCAGAAGGTAGTTATAGTTAGAAACTAGTTCCATAGGAAAAACATTTTCTAATTTGCTAATCTCTTTGGCGTTGTTCGACTAATCTTCGTGAAATTTTCAAAACTAATCGGGCGGTCAGGTCAGCTGCTGTGTTGAAAGTTTTGGGGTAATTCGTCAAGCGGGGCCAAGAAAAAAAGGGGGGTCCCAAAATGCATTTTGTCCATGTTAATTTCCATAGGATACTTTAGACACAGGTACAACCCGAACTGCTGAGCGGAATTACACCGAATTTGGCAAAAAGGTAGCTCTTGGTTCAGAAAGCCCTCTTTCTGTTAAATGGTATCAATCCGTTCAGTAGTTCTGGAGAAATGTAAATATTTCTCAGATATCCAAATATGGGCACGGAGGATCCTCGAACCCTGCCGATCTCATTCCTGAGATCTGATTGGCTGCTGACACTTCAAACCAGGATGTGTTGGCAGCCATCGTGTGACTCGGTTAAAAAAACTTGAAAAAAACAAGAAAAGGGGTCAGGGAAGAAACACCCTGACCCCCTAGGCCTGCTCTGGTGGTCACACAGGGACCCTGAGGGCCACAAATGCATATTGTATTCTTATTTTCAGCGGGATTTGCGTTGGGTGCGCATGTCCGGCCAAAATTGTTTTAAAAAATTAAACGCCGGCTCCAACGCTTTGTTTTCTTTAAGCCCCCAGTGGGCCAGGTCCCGGGGGAAATCGTTATAAAAATAGATGTGGGGGCCGACATGAGCCCCCGCAGCCTCAGGGACCGCTACCTCCTGGGGGCTTTTTAAAAAAAATGTGGAGGGACTCCTGCCCCCCCAAACAAGCCCCGGGGACTACGACCTCCCTGGGGTTAATCATGTTGAATGCAGGAGGGCCACATAGCCCCCCGCAGCCCCTGGGATCGCCACCTCCCCGGGGCTACTTTGCAAATTGGAGGGTGGCCGGGTGGCCCCCCTTCTGAAGCCGTAAATGGCTCTGGAGACAACCAGGACCGGCTCTTGCAATATCCCAGGGTGCCCACCCCCGGGGCATTGTAGTTTGCGATGAGTCACTGACCATGTCATGAGTGATGTTATATGCAACGTCATCAGCAATGCATTGCGGGGGCGCAGGCATAATTAGCACAGATAACTATAACAGCTGAATTTCTCTGGATTTGTTCCAGTGAAATGTCAGCCTGGCTGCCCCATGTTCACAGGAAAAGGTCAGAGGTCCCGGTTCCTCCATCTGTCCCCTGATCCCTGCATTTTGCTGGTTGGATTTGCCATTTTCTGTTCCAGACCTTTTTTAAGACCATTTAAACAAAAAAAATAGAAAATGTGTGTTACCTTGTCAGAGTAATGTTTTGCTATAAGAAGAAAATTTATCCTGTGGTATGCATCCCTTATTAAAACGCAAGGAGGGATGTTGAGCCAGAATTGTGTTTTTATTCCTGTGTAATCTCCTGAAGCCTGTGAAATGTGTACAGTGCACAAATTGTACACTGACCGAGGAGGCCTGTTCCGAAGCGAGCACATGGGTGTCCCTCCCAAGGACACGGAGAGGCAGGTGGAGGGAAGCTGCTACCAGCTACCAAGAGAGGTCTTTGGTGCCAAGGAACCACAGGAAGGAGCACCGAAGAGGCTCAGGGGACCTGTTAGAAGGGGCACAGAGGAGGCAGAAGGGCTGTGTCAACCAACAGGGGGGTATTCTGGTGAGGAAGACTGTGTTGGATGGACATCGTTACGGGTGCCTAGAGAGTGTTTGGGGGCCACAGGAAGCCCGTCCACATGCTCACTGGAGCCAACCTGAGGTCACTGAGGGACGCTGGCAAGGAAATATGGAGGCTGGTGGTGAGCCAAGGCCACCAACAGTGAGGTAAAAAAACTCGGGGGGGGTGGGGGGGGGCTGCAAAGTACTGCCTGATGTGGGACAGGTTGGCTAAGGGGCCAGAAGTAAGGAGGTGGCACTCTGGTTAAAGGTGCACACACAATGGAGGGGCAGCAGCTAGGGCAGATGGGCAGTGGTGTGGAAGGCTGAGTGCCTGGAGAGGGTAGGGATGCAGAGGGGAGGTGCGAGATTGCATGGGGGGCATGCATTTAGAACAGGGTGCTGGTGATGGTGTGTGAGAGGAAGGGAGGCTCTGGGAGGTATGTGGGAAAAGCCACTGCTCTGGAGACACCACCAATTTTGGGTGGGAAAACGAGTAGAGACTCTAAATTGTCCAATAATTATACCCAAACAGATGCTATATTATGCAGACCCTTCAACCTGCAGTGCGCAATTCATCAATACAATTATGTTTGGATATGGTACAGAGAGAAAGGCAGAGATTTTTACATGCATCTGCAGGTAATGAGGATTAAAATAAAAAAATATAATAATATTATTTTGACAGGCATACAATGCCAAGTATGGAAATAATGAAGAATATGCTAATTTCTTTACCCAGTGAACTAGACCTTACTCTGAAATTATATAGGAGAATCAGTCTATATCATCAGCACCATCTTGTAAATATTCTAGAAGCCACAGTTCACAGCTTGTTTATGCCACTTAGGTCTGCACTCAGATGTTGACATCCAAAACCTTGTGGCAACATCATACCGCAAATGTGTGCTTCCTGGGAGTTGCGTATCTGTATCACATGATTTTCTCTTGCTTTAGCTAAACTTGTCACATTGGGTGACATGAGTCAGGAATGAGTCAGTGATTTGCTTATGCAATTCCTTGATCAGGCTCCCTTTTTACTCACTGATTGACACGTTAACCAAATGCGTCCGGTGTTTTGTTCAATTCGGCAGGTAACCAAGAGCTCTTTCATTCATACAAAGAGACATAATACTCTTCAGCAATGGTCAGTTCACAATTTGGGCTAATCTCCGCCTTGATACGAGGTCATCAAGACTTTCTACCCACGGATGGTGCTGGCCGGGAAACGTTGACGACTGCATTTCAAGGCGGAGATTATCCCACTGGTGATTGAGGGCACCTATTCCTCTGACTTTTATCATTCCACTGTCACTTACTGAGGTGACTTGATGCTGTTTTGAAGGCAGATTTTGGGGCAAAATAATTTTTACATGGCCCAAATTGTGAACTGCCATTGGCGAAGAATGCTATGTCTCTGTGTATGAATTTAAGAGCCCTGAAGCACGAAATTTGGGGGTTATGATTGACCCGGCTCTTGGGATGGGTCATCAAGTCAATAGGACAATCTCCACTTGCTGGGGCATTATTAAGATCCTGCGGAAGATCAAGCACTATTTGTCTGTGCAAGCCCGGACAAATCGTGATTGCATTAGTAGCCTCTCGGCTTGATTATTGCAATGCTTTATATGCTGGAATAAATAAGTGCCTGATACAGCGACTACAAACTGTGCAGAACGCCGCGGCCAAGTTTGTACTGGACTTGCCTAGAAGGTCATCAGCTACTGTCGCCAGGAAATCCTTGCACTGGCTTCCAATTGAAGCCAGGATTTCTTTTAAGGTTCTCTGTTTGGTTTACGGGGCCTTGGCTAGAAAAGAGATAGGAGGAATAAAAGATCTGTTGGTGCCTTATGCTCCTTCTAGAAACCTCCGTTCTTCAAAGAAGCTTCTTCTATCAGTTCCCCGAGTTCGAAGAGCCAAGTGGGGAGGCAGAGCCTTTTCCAGCCTTGCCCCTAGATGGTGGAATTCTGTACCCTGTGAAATTAGGTCCCTGCCATCGATGTTAACGTTTAGAAAGGCCTTGAAGACATGGCTTTTTGCCAAAGCTTACCCTTAGTTTTCTGGTCTTGCCTTTTATGATTCTTTTATAGGCGCCTTGATGTCTCTGGGCAAAGTCGTGCAATATAAGTTTTTATTCAATTCAATTCAATTCAATTCTTAAGCAGTTCTCTTGGCTAACTGCTGAATTGAACGAAACGCGTTGACTGCTTGTTTGTGAAATTTTGTGTAAACTTGAAAAAATAAAGAATTGAAAGACATTTAAAATGACTGAATAAGCTCTTTTTGTTCAAGTGCACTGCTCTACATGTAAAACATTTTGGAATCTGTATTCAGAGGCACCAAAAGGCAACAGGTGCTGAGAAGTGTGCACGAACCATCCACCTAATAGGACTGTAACACAGTTATGAGGTGCTTTTTCGCTAAAAGTCTGTTGCCTAAAGCATTTTGGATCTTTGTAAATGCGTCCGGTGTTGGCTGGTGCAATGCGGTTGGTGTAAGCTGGTAGAGTGTGGTTGATATGTGAGGAGGTGCAGTGCTGGAAGGGGTTGCAGGCAGGAGAATGACATAAGGATGTAGGTCGAGGTAGGGGCAAAGAGGGCTTGAGCACAGAGCATTGTGGGAGAGAAGGTGGGTGGAAGGGTGGGCTGCTAATTGTGTACTGGTTGGTGAGATGGATATGTTACACGAGATAGGGGTCGGTGTGCATCACTGAATGATAGGGTGATCGTTGCACTCCAGGCCATTGTCTCTAGCCTTGAAATTGTCATTTACAAATCATTGATTCCAAGTGTTAGTCTAATTAGCTAAAAGGGAAAAAAAGCTACGACACCCAGAATGCACTTGGTGATCACACAAAAGTTCAGGACTGGAACAGTATCTTAATGACCCGAAAGAAGGTGGTCTTGCTAGTTAGAGTTCTGGTAAAGAGTAAAGGAACAGTGATGGTGTGGACAGAAGGCATCCAGCTGAGGGGTGAGAGCTACTGATAGCTGAGGTCACACAATACAGCGATGGGCGAGGGAAAGATGGAGGTAGGTGAACGCAGGCAAAAAGTAATGGTTGAGGGGAAGAGAAGCACGATGGAACAGTATATAAGACTTTAAAGGGCAGAGGGAATATAGTGGATATTGTTGGGATATGTGGCATTGATGGTAAGGGTATACAGGTTGTGAGTAGGTGTAAGAAATGATGGCTGGGCTAGAAGATAGTGAAGTGCGAGGCCGTGCAGCTGGATGAGAGCTGGTAAGGCAGCAGTGGTGAGGAGAGCAGAAATTTAGGGGTGCAGGTACCTGAGAGCATGTAAGGCAGCAATGGCGAGGAGAGCCGATTGAGAGGTGTAGGAACATGAGCACAGAGGGGGGAGCAATGGTGGATGAAGTGTTTCTAATGTTTTCTTTACACTTGTGCTTTGAAAATGCTAAGTTCGAATCCACTTTTCTCAACAATTTGTATGTGCTATAAAATTCACAATTTCAGTCAATTTTTCAAACTTTTCTTGCAGAAGGAGAACACACCTCCCCCTCACCCTCCTTTTGCACTTCGGGCTTGATTGCTTAAATCGCTTGCTCATTATACTTGGGTACACAATTTCTGCTCATCACTTTGAAAATCCACCAGCCACCACTGCTCCTACATACGTACATGCACATGTATGCACAATTTTTCACTGCAAGTTTAACTTTTACAAAGTTTTTCTATGATCCATGGTATTGCATGGTAAATGACCCTACCTGTTTTCTGCAAAGTATATCCTAAATGTGTCAAAGTGAAGAACTTTGCAACTTTCTTGAAGTTGCAACATTTTCCATAAATATTTTCCAAGGTTGCAAATAAACTATAAAGCTTTACCCGCAGACTGAGAAAGCCCCAATATATATGGTGTGCTGAAGCAATGTCGAGTGTAGAATCAACATTAAGGGCCTCATTACGATGTCTGTCGGAAAAGCTCCGAATGGCATTCGGAATTTTCTAACCTGTGTCGGAACCCATGTTTCCGACTGACTCTGGAACATTTCCGATCGACCGATTACGATAGATGGTAACCGTTCGGTCTTTCCGACTCGGTTCTGACCGGCATTCAGAGTCTCCCAGGGGCAGATTTACAAGCCCCTTCCATCCCTTTGCACTGTTGTTGCATTACTTTTGTGACGCAGCAGCGGCGTAAAGGTTGCGGCCCATTTACAATGTGACGCATCTAGGGAGACGTGTGACGTTGTGAAGCTCTGCGTGACATTATACCTTGTGCCATGGTGCGCCGTATTGTACATACGGCACATCCATGGTGACGCAAGGGCTTTGCATGATGGCGCAGGGAAAGTGCCGCATCTCTATAGATGCGTGACTTTCTTGTAAATCTGACCTCGAGTCGGTCGGAGCTGAATCGTACAGGTCTATTGACCATGTTTCTGACCGACATATTACAACATCGATTCTGACAGCCTTTAAGAATCGGTCTGTCTGACATGAAATGGCTGTCGGAAACTGACTTTGGGGGCCCGTAGCAGGCCCCCCTTCACCCGAACACCTTTGGTTGGGGCTCCTGGAGGTACCCATGGGAACTCTCTGTACAACCATGCAGAGTATGGCAGGCACCATGGGGTGCCCGCCACAGAGTGCAAGGTTTTCTGGAACCACCCCTTTTTTTAATGGGAGCCCGTGTTGTCAGTCGGAACACAGGCTCCCATTGAAGTCAATGGGCATCCGACGGAACAGTGTTCGGAAACATCGTAATCAGTCGGTCGTACTGCCCGAGCCCGAGTGGGTCAGAAACGATTTCGACAAGGAGTCAGTCGGAATGCTTTCCAACTGACATCTTAATGAGAACCTAAGTGCAGAATATCAGCTAGAACTATATTGTCAAAGAGAGGCCAACATTATAAGTTGATGGTAATTGATGAGATAATTATCTGCACCTCATAAAATTATACTGTGCTGAGACGGAATTTATTGGGTGCAATAGACACTACTTATTTATGAGGTTTTACTCCAAGAATGAGTAGCAGCATGCTGACATTGGTGCTTGCTGCACCAAAATCTGTATGCCCCAGTATTTACAGGTCATCCTCACCAATAAATATCAGCAGGTTTGACCCTTTAAAATTCACCCGGGAGATGTGATTTTTAGTGCAATACTTGTTATTCCGAAATGTGCTGCGACAGGAGTTACCACACATATTAGAATTTTACAGTTGACTATTAATGAGGGTCAATGTATACATAGATTTACCATTAACTCCCTATCCAGGTACCTTGGTGATAAACATATAAATATCCCAATATAAATATATCTTCTAGTCACGTACATGTGAAGCAAATCTACTCTAATTTATATATACTTACCATGGCGACATAGAGGCAGTTGATATTTTGCACTCAATATTCTTTCTTATTGATAGTATGTCACTCAATATTGATACATACTACCAGTGATACTAGCACAGTCAGGATGCAAAGCTCTCAAGTACTCCTCCTTCCTCAGAAACTCTAATGCTAAATATAAGCCAGAGCCCTTAGGTGAATGTGTTTATGAATTCTGGATGCCAGGTGAGTCATATCAGACATTTCCAAGAGCTGAGCTGGCACTTTGAAGCCACTACCTGTATCAGGGTGGAGTTTCGGTGCCTCTTCTACAGTTTTAGATATTGTAGATTTTGTCGGAATTACGCAAGATTATGCCAGTATAACAGCAATTTTGCACAGGCCTAATTGTAATATTGTTTTTTCACCTAAAAGACTCGCATGAGTAATGCCCATTCACTAACAGGGGTTCCTGTCTGACTGTGTGACAAATGGAGGAATCCAGCAAACCCTCCACATCTTGAAAACAACGGATAAAGCCATGAAGCATGATCACCAATGACTTCCAGCCTTCTGATTTACCCCATCTACATCTTGGATCTATACTCTATGAGGCATATTCACAAGAAAATTTTGGAGCACGGAGCTGCGCAAAATTTGGCAGGGACGTACTCTGATATTTTCAAAACGCAGTGATGTCTCATATTGACAGGAATACAGCGCACCCCTGTGTTTCCCTTAGCACTGGTGCAAAAAAAGATGCCTAGCACCAGTACATGCCCTCTGCCGCCGTGTTGCATGAGTGCCTGAGCTACAGGGATGACTGTTTTTGTGCAGGAAGGGATACCTTCCTGCACATAAACAATCAATAATGTCGATTTGCACCTTCTAAGTGTGCTGCAGAATGCAGCTCACATGGAAAGAGCGAACAGAGAGGACAAATCATTAATTTCTCTTCATTCTGCCATTCTAATGCTTGGTATTCCATGGCATTAGTTTTTGGTGCTACCTCAACCGTATAAACCTGGGGGAGTGTAAAAAAGCAATGGGTGTTACGGTGGAACATCCACAGCAACACCCATTGCACGCCCCTTTGCCGCAGAGGACTGCGACGAAAAAGGGCATATTTATATGGTGTTGTTAAGCCATTTAAAGTGACTTAGTGAATATTGAAAATGGCGCAGCGCAAAAAAAAAGTGATGCTCCAGTAGCACTGACTGCTTGTAAATATGCTCCTTTGTCTTAGAACAGTTTGAAAAATCACAGAAAACCACTGACTCCAATTCTGTGGATCACTTCACTTTGGGTAAGCTGCATCAATACCTTTCTTTCTCCGTTTATTGTGTGTGTCCTAAATATCGGGTAAGGACTATCGCTATACCATAATATCATATACAAAATATTGAGGACAAAAATATCTACAAAGAAGTATGTATAGGTTCTTTATACCTAACTCTGAATCTATGTACTTTGACAATATGTATATCTTCAAGGTATATAGATGAGGAGTTAAGAACAGTAAATCTAAATGTCCTGGTAGGCAGCTGTGCATTTCTTTATCAACACTGGACAAGAGGCTGCTTTAACAGAGGTATTTTTGCCTTCTTTCTGAGGTTGAGGAATGGGAAAGCAAGTCCTGTCTGTGAAAGAGTGTTATTTCATATACTGTCTGTTTTAGTGAGCTTTCTTAATTTGGCATTCAGTGTTAACTTATTGGCAACGGTATTATAGAAAAGGACTATAAAGTACTTATTCCACCCAATTTCTAAATCATTTAAAAAATGATAGGTGAATCAATTTCCTTTTAAAAGGTTAGCTGGTGAGAGGCTAAATATAGAAAACAGAACATTGTCAATGTGTGTTGAGACTGGCCCCATCATATACCTTTTTGGATAAATTTAGCAAGATATATTTTATCGAAAAGGTTTTAATGCCAGGAGGAATAATAGTCATGAAAGGGAAATCCTACTATGATTCTTTATAAAAGGGAGTGCTACTACTATTGACCATTGATGAAAATATAATGTATATTATCATGCTGCAATCCCACTAAGGACAGGAATTGAAGACCCAGGAAAAAGCAGTTTAGTCCTGGGAAAAATGTATACCCACCCCTCTTTACTTTCTGAATCTATCACTGTAGTGGGAAAATGTTTTCTGACCGAAATGCCAAGTGTGCATTGTTCAATAGTTATTCGTCCTCTAATGTGGTTAGATAGGCCTATTTAAATGCTTGTGTATCAGCCACCCTAATCTCAAGCAAGGCTAGGGATTTAGAGTTAGTGTCAAAAACAAAATTAATTAGAGAGATTTTACTGGGAATATGTTGATCAATGCTTAAATTCTTTCAGTTTGTGAAAACATGTCCATGGCTTTTAGACTTAACCAATAAGTTTGCCAGGAACTGGAGCTGTCTTCCTTATGAGTTGATGAGTACTTAATTGAACTTTAGGGAGAGTGTTACAGGACCTGGAGAGGGAAAATATAAGGTGATTATCTTGTGTGGTAGGTATTGTCTCCTATAGAAATTTATGAAATTATTTCTTATTTAGACAAACTATTGAGTTGAAAAAAACAGAAGAGAGAAATATTGGGAAAAAATATTGTCATTCAAAAATATTGTGATGCAAAAATATTGTTGTAAAGAATATCATTTTTTTAGTAAAATCTTTTTAAGAATATTGTTGTTTTTAATATTGTTTTCACTAATATAGATGTAAAACATTTTGTTTTTTAATTCATGTTAATGTGTTTTGGTTACTCTATTAGTTTTATGTTACTATTGTTTGTATGATTGTTATTAACCCTTTAAGTGCTGCGCACGTTCAGCGGACGTCATGTGCACTACCTCGGTAGTGCTGCGCACGTCCGCTGAACGTCACGGCCCCGCCCGCGCAATAGAACGTTCTGCACCAGCGCGGAACGTTCAGTGCAGCGGAGGGGTTACGTTTATCACATACAGTTTGTAGTTTCAAGTGATTAGGACTGTTTTATTTAATTGTTATTAGTAATGTACAGTGTTGTGGGTTATTGGGTTTTTAGAGGGAAGGATGGGAAGTTAATTAGGTAATAATTAACAGTTAATGTTTAATTGTGATTTCATTATGTAATTGATTGCTAATTATGTAAATTGATAAATACTGGTTTATTTTCGTTATATATAAGGTGTGGGGTGCTGGGTTTGTAGGGGGTAGGGTGGTGAGTTAATTGAGGTAATTGAGTAATAATTATTTAACAATTAATTATGTAACTTATTATTATGTAAATTGTTTAATACTGATTTATTTTAGTAATATTTTAGGAGTGGTGTACTGGGTTTGTAGGAGCATAGGTTGAGAAGTTAATCAATAACTAATTCATTTATAATTATTTATTAATTGTTGATGATTTAATTGGTTATTATTTATGTAAATTGTTTAATACCGATCTATTTTAGGTATATTTTAGGTGCAGACTGCTAAACTTGTAGGGATTTTGGGTGGGAAGTTACATAAATTGAAATGTAATTTAATGTAATGTTGATTTTGTTTACATTATATGTTATTTGATTACTATGTAAATTAATTACGTCAGTAGGTTTGTATTTCTTGTACTGTTTAATTTATGTGTCTATGTATTTTAGTATTTATTTATTACACATGTATTTTAAATATGTTTGACTTTTTTTAGATTAATTGGTTGGAAAGAAAATCAATATATATTTTTGTAATAATTAATTTATATACATTTATTAACCGGGATTAATTATATATATGTTTTAATTCAGAATTTTCTAAGCATCTTTAATATATTTTATGGTAAGTGTTTAGGAAAGTTTGTTTTGAGCTATGATATATTTTTTTTAATTGTTTTTAGGAATTATGTTGCTAATATTTTTATCTTTTTTAGTAGTTAGGGAAGTCTTTTTTATTTATGTATATATATATATATATATATATATATATATATATATATATATATATACCGGGTATGAAATAGAATGTGTGTAATGTGTGTATTTGGCAAGGGCAATTTATTTTAAAATCTCGCGGTAGACAACATTTTTTGTTTCATTAGAATAGGGACGGAGAAGGCCCAGCTGCAGCCCTGGTTGATTTTAGCAGGCGCGTGTAATTGGTTTAGTGATCCGCCGACTGAGCCCGGCTACAGCCCTGGTTGATGTTAGCAGGCGGGTGTAATGTCATTGAATGAGAGAGTTTTCAGCCGCGGGTAAATTCGTTTAATGAGAGAGTTGAATGACGGCGAGTAGGAGAGGCTGCAGTAATTGTCCCCGCAGACACGCTCATTTGCGTGTTCCCCCACTTGAGGCCCAGATGCAGGCCTGTTTGATGTTAGCAGGCGCGTGTTCCCCCACTTGAGGCCCAGCTGCAGCCCTGGTTGATGTTATCAGGCGCGTGTAATTAGTGTACTGATCCGCCGCCTGAGCCCGGCTAGAGCCCTGGTTGATGGTAGCAGGCGCGTGTAATTTCATTGAATGAGAGAGTTCAGTAACAGCGCGCAGGAGAGGCTGCAGTAACGTTACTTACCAGGCCTCCAGGTGAACGTGTTTGTCACGCCCCCAGCACACGGCCACAGCAGACGATCTTCTGATTAATGTACGACCCACATGGCATGAAGGGCGGAACGTAGCACACGCCCCCAGCGTTTCTCACGCCCCCAGCTTGCCCCTTGATGCGGCGCAATTGCGTTCACATGGCATGAAGGCCGGACACACGCCCCCAGCGTTTCTCACGCCCCCTTGATGCTGCGTAGCAACGTAATTGCCGCTTGTATGTACGACTCACATGGCATGAAGGGCGGACACATGCCCCCAGCGTTTGTCACGCCCCCAGCACACGCCCACAGCCCACGATGTGATGGCCGTACCACACGCACCCAGCATTAGTCACGCCTACAGCCCACACCCACAGCACAACGCAGACACGCCCACAAGGGACTACTTTGCTGGCACGGTTCTTTTACCTTTTAAATGTATAGAGGAGTTGGCCTAACGGCTAAGGCGCTCGACCTCGGACCTGGGGATCTGGGTTCAAGTCTTGGTAACGACGCCAAACATCCTGTGAGTCTGGGCAAATTACTTAATCTCCCTGTGCCTAACAAAAATTAATGTGTGTCCTCATGTAACGTAACTGGTGCTATGTAAAGCGCTCTGATACCTGATTCAGTTCCGGTCAAGTTCGCGCTATATAAAACTCTGCAAAATAAATAAATAAATATGGTGGCCATCTGCATAGCCTATGTCCTTCTGCTGCAACTGCCCTTTGCAACTCTGTATTGGGTGTTTTGATTGGTGCTGTGGTTACTGAGATTACCCGCCTGAAAGGCTTGCAAGATTGGAAAAAACTTGAAAAATCTCAAAGATCCAGCTGGAAAAAACTTTGTTATCAAAGATTACATCACCTGTGAAACCTCCTACGTGGTATACATGTTACAATGCTGCTGCGGAAAGAGATATATTGGCAGCACGACGTGCCCCCTGAAAAAGAGAATTCTGGAACATACACGGGCAATACAAAATGGAGACCATGCATATGCAATGGCAAAACATATTACTAGCCACGCCAACAAAACTTGGACAGATATCCAATACTCAGGTATAGCCACAGTACCACAACATGAACGAGGAGGAAACAGGAAATTGAAATTAAGAAGACTGGAATCAAAACTAATCATGAGATTTAAAACGAAACAACCAGCAGGGTTGAACGGGGATGAAGAACTGTATGTCCATCTTTAATGCCAGACATGTCCAGTCACAAATAGTGACATTTGATCCATAAAAAGATTTAAATCATAATCTTGAAAAATTTAAATTTGAATATGATAGTAAGACATGCAATGTGTTGTAAATACTGACTTAGCTTTAGATGAATTAGATGGACAATATTGCTAAACATCAATGTATTATAGGCTATGTACAAGCAGTGACAAGGGCACTCAACCCTAGGAATGATACTACACTATATTCATTAGTACCTGTTGACTATGATTTTCATAG
Source organism: Lissotriton helveticus (assembly GCF_964261635.1). Lineage (NCBI taxonomy): Eukaryota > Metazoa > Chordata > Amphibia > Caudata > Salamandridae > Lissotriton > Lissotriton helveticus. The sequence continues at coordinate 1,004,561,415 of NC_136070.1, forward strand.
CTTTTAAATAACAAACAAGGCTTATTGTACAGCCATAAGAATATAGTTACACACTGCTTAGCCACAAGAGATGCACTGTAAAATAAATAATGTGCGGCAGAAAGGGACAAAATACCAAAAAGAGACAGGCGCGAGTGCTTAATAAAGCTTTCACTAACAGGGCACTCAGCCCAAAACAACACCGCGGCATAATTGAAGGCGGCAACAACACACGATTTTTTGCAAATCGCAATAAAGAGTAATTATGCTCTTTAACAACACTTCGAGGGCGATATGATTAAGCGCAACACAACAACTTTGCTAACATACAGCCGCGCTTACTAACAGCAGGTACTAACTCTGTTACAATGTCAATAAAGTTACATACAAAATGTGGCATCAACTACCAATCCCAGCATGCATTGCATATGTTTAACAATATAAAATTGGAAAGTAAAAAAGGACAACTGTATGACACTGCCGTGAGAAGGAACTATATGTTCGAAACGCGTAGGCTATCACAGTTAGGCAATAAATTGATGTGATTTACCAAGCGGAGTGCCGGAGTAATCCTTTTTCTGTGTGAAATAATTTGTGGAACCCTATCCTGGTCCCGACTCTGGCACCGACTCTGGGGTGCTCCATCTGCGACAGGACAATTGGTATTGTGAGATATATATATATAAATATATATATATATATTTTTTTTCATACAAAAGGAGTGGCACAAACAGAGAGTTTTAGAAGCCTTTAATCAGCGCTTCACCCCACCAACGCGTTTCAGCCACACAAGGCTTTGCTCACGGTCAGTTGGTCCTTCTACTATTTCCTACTTTATACTAGCCCATGTTAGTCATTATGGAGCATTATGGGATATGTAGTATGAAAACAGTATACACACACTTTTTTAAATTAAAAGAAAGACTGGTGTGGTCTTAATATTTACATTTCTTATTGCTGGGTAATTCATGTTAAGTCACATGGGCAATTTAAATTAAAGTCGGTATTTGGAATGGTTCCAAAACAATGTCAATTATTGGTGGGTATAGTACCCCACTCATCTTTATTGACTTCGCAGCTGGTACTGTTATAGTTACTCTAAATGCACATGGAGGTCCTCTCCAAAGTTCATACCTCTCGGTATTTTCGTTCGTAACCGGATGATCAGACGGGACTCCATTTGTCGCAATTTCCGAACAGAATCACCACCTCTCTCTGTCTTGGTTAGCATTTTCAGTCCATAAAATCGCATCGTTTTCCAATCTCCTTCTTGGCATGTGTTTATATGTTTTGCCGTAGCATACAGCATGTTTTTGTTTTTTACAGCCCTGATGTGCTCCAGGATCCTCTTTTTAAGCATGCACGTTGTGCTGCCTATGTATTTGCTCCCACATTTGCATTCAATCACATAGACCACATTTTTGGATGTGCAGGTGATCTGTTGGTCAATGTGCATTGTTTTCCCATTTGGTTCCTCAATGCTCTTTTTACTGGTACCAATTTTGCAAGCTTTACAGGAGGTGCAGGGTTTGAATCCTTTGCGTTGATCTTTAAGCCAATTTGTCTCTGGTTTCTTCTGAAAATGACTTTTTACCAAGAGATCTTTGAGGGATGTGTTCTTTTTATAGGTGATTTGTGGTTGCTTGCCTACTAAGTCTCCTATGTCTGGGTCCCCAGATATAAGGTGCCAGTATTTTTTCATCTTGTTGGCGATGAGTCCACTTTCTTTGTTATAGGTGGTTACAAATCTCGGTGGATCAACCTTGTTTGTTGTTTTTGGTTTTTCAACTAGTAATTCTGCTCTTGTTTTTTGATCAGCCTTTTTTTTGCATTTCTGTAGGACACGGTCTTCATATCCTCTTGACTTGAATCTCATCTTGCATTCTTTCAATTTTCTTTCGGCATCCTCTGGTTTAGAGCAATTTCGTTTGAGTCTCAAGTATTCTCCATACGGTATGCTTTTAAGGAGGCGTTGTGGGTGGAAACTAGTTACGTGTAACACACTGTTGGTGGCTGTTTTTTTGCGGAACAATGTGGATTCTAACTTTCCTTCTGAGATGTAGATTTGTGTGTCCAGAAAGTCGATCTGTTTTTTATTTGTTGTGCATGTGAACTGTAAACCGACATTATTTTGATTCAGTTTTGAAAAATAGTTTCGGAATTCAAGATCTGATCCATGCCAAATTATAAACAAGTCGTCTATATATCGGACCCACAAAATGATCCGTTCCAGTTCTTGTTGGTTGTTTGTGTTCCATGCCACTGTTTTTTCCCACCAGCCCATGGTGGTATTGGCGTAGTTAGGAGAAAATGATATGCCCATGGCGGTGCCACATTATTGCCTATACAGTTCTTGATTAAACAGAAAGACGTTATTTGTTAAGCATAGATGGATCATTTTCAGGAGCATGTTTGTGTGTTCCAGTGTGGTGATACTTCGTTGTTTCAGGAAGTATTGACAGGCTTCCATCCCCACATTGTGTCTTATCGATGTATAAAGTGAGACCACATCAATTGTGACTAGAAGATATTCCTCACTCCATACTACATCTTGAATGATTCTCAGGAACTCCCCAGTATCCTTGATGTAGGAAGACATGCTTTGAGCAATCGGAGCCAAGAAGGTGTCCACGTATTTAGAGACATTCTCATACAAGGAGCTGCATGAAGACACAATGGGTCTCCCCGGTGGATTTATTAGTGTCTTGTGAATTTTTGGTAAAAAGTAGATGCAGGGCAATAGAAGATAATGGATAAGAGATAGATACAATGTAGCCAAGTACAGATGTAAAACTGGACAGAAGGGTCATACTTATGTGGTAGGAATTCTGCATGAAGGAGAGAGGAAGGTTAAAAAAGTGATAACAAAGTTTAGGAAAAGTTTCAAAAGAATCTGGGAGACGAGTAAGGTAAAGGGAACACAATAGTTGGACATAGGTCGGTGGGGTGCGACACAATTCGCAATACTTGTACAGGTGGATTGCCATCTTTTCATCAATATTGTGTCCCCCGGATGATGGGTACCTAAGTCAATGTATTTTTACTCCCTTTTCCTTAATGCCAGTTCTCTGTTGCCCCCCTGGGTGTTAGTAAGGGCCTGTTCTATGACAAATACTCGAGCTTGGAGCTGTCAGAATAATTAAATGCTTCAAAATGTCTTGCAATGAGATAGTGCTGGTCTTTGTTCCCTCTGGCTCGCATGTGCGCCAAGACACGTTTCTTTATTTATGATTTTCGGTAATCAGGTAAACTACGAGGCACTCTACACTAAGTCTGGGTGTACGTAACTACTCACAAGTAATGGTGATGCTACTAGGGGAAGAAAGATTGGTTCCCTAACAACCTTGTCTTTACCTACTTCACGAAGGAAACATAACACATCAAAAAAAGTCTAACCCGAGCACACAAATGAGAGAAATAGTAACGGTTATATTATAAACAATTCGTGAGTAAATGCAGGGATCCAATCAATTAAAGTTCCAATGTCCACAGATTTATTGCAATTTCTTCTATTCAAGTGTCCTGTTTGTAGTACAGTATAGAATCCAAATCCCAAAAGTATTAATGAACAGTTCTCCAATTTATACTTATAGCACAATGTAGAATCCAAATCCCAAAAGTATGAATGTACATTTCTCCAATTTATACAGAAAATAGCAACCAAATCCGCAATGTGAGTTGAAAGTTCTCCAATCCTAACAAACTAAGGCAGCAAACACGTGTTTCATCGTGCAGCGTAGTGTACCAATGACTTCTTCAGGGCTGCAAACCCAAAACATGAACATATATTATTTTCCAAAATTATACATGAACATATATTCCAATGAAATAAAGTCAGGCTCAGGTTAAGTATTAATAGATATAATTACAGAAGACCAAAGCACTCCACCACCAAAAGTATAGATAAGAAATGATAGTGTTAGCTAATGTTAGGATGAAAATTAGTCACCTATTTCATCTTTAAACATCGAAGATTAGTGAGCGCCCATTGGTAAAAGAAATAGGCAAAATAGTCTATTATTATTACAGTCACCTGAAATATTAACGATTAACCGTCACAATCGCCCACAGAGGGGAAATGTAAATCCCTCTTATGAAAAATGCCTGCTCAATACCTGCAAGGTCAGATTACATCATATCAGAACCTGAGTATGAAGAAAAGTATATATATCTCTTCCACTGGTAGCCAACCTAATCTTATAGTTATCTTGCTAGAGTCAGAAGCACGTACCAAACTCAGTGTATTTGCAACAAAATATCATCTTTTAGTGTATACGAAAAGACCAAAACTACATAAAAACTCAAAGAAAATCATAGGCTAATTGTTGAAAATACAGGTATTCGACGAGAGACAGCACACCACGTATGTTGATCACAGTTTCATAAAAGTGCACTGTACCATATCGTATCCCTGGATGGAGTATACCACCTGGAGCGATTCCGTTCCGCTCCACGGAGATATGTTAAACAAAGTTCGTCCAGTATTGTCAATGACTTGGTATTATATTATTCCAACAAAATCTAAAATTAAACAAACCACATATATATACCATTATCTCAAAGATTGCACCAATGTTGTGAATATACATACATGATGCAAAACTGTACATAGTTTTACCGGCATACCTAACATATAATAGTCAAGGTTTACACACATCGACTGGCTGAACTTGGCCCTCCTATACCACAGATAAGCTAAATTAATCAAGGTATAAAGACTCCCACAGTATATCCGAGTATCACATAAAGCCCAAAATACGTATACAGTAATCTCACCCTTAGCTGTGTTCTTCAATCTTGCCATCTAGGTCTTTAATGGGTAATGATAAAGGTAATGTAAAGTATCACGAGTACGTGGTCTGTAAAACATGAAAAGGTCATGTTGTCAATATCTCATTACAACAGAGCATACACGGTCCTCCAAAGCTATACTCCGCTAACTCTCAATATGGTAGATGTCTTACAGATAGTTTTCCACATCCAAGTATCCTGCAACAGCAGAAAACGGCGTTCTACGTAGGCACCATCTTGAAACACCTTTATATAGTGCTCCGCCATAAGCGCCATCTTTGAAGGTACATAGTGCGTGAATCTTTCTCATTTTACATATAAAAGCACTACTATATGGTTTAATTCTAAATCTGATGTGTGATATACCTCTTTAATCCTAATCTGTTATCGTGAAATTTAATATTTAGATATCTAATTACGAACCAATTGAGTTCTTCAAAGAGTATTACATAATCCCGTACTCGTGTGTCAGTTTAAGTTGCTACCATATACAAGTATACATTTCAATACACAAGACCAATTAATGTCGGAAAATCAAGTAAATACCTTTAAAGTTACATGCAAACTCACATCACCCCTATTGAGATACGTCTGTTATCTCCCATTTTAAAACCTCTCTACATAAAGCAAATACCTTTAAAGTTATACGCAAACTTGCATCCACCATATTGGAATACATCTGTCATCTCTCGTTTTAAAACCTCTCTATATAAAGTCAAGGTATAATAATCTATGTTTGTCTCCAAAATGAAAGTACTTAAGTCTTAAATATTAAAAAAGTTATACACTCTATTCGAAAGAAAAAAGAAAAGTTAAATATAAAAATTATATAAATAACGGAATTGATAAACCGACCCCGTATCCAAACCCAATGACTATGAAAACCAACCTCTGACACAACTATGTATTTTACGAACTAAGAAGACGAGTCATTTTGTCTATTAGCTTATACCCATTGAGAATACATCTTTTCCATTGTCTCACAGTCAGACTCTTAAGTCCTCTGTGCTGCTACCAATGGTGATCATTAGTATTCAATGTAAAGCGTCAGAGTAACGCGCTTCTGCTTGGACGTCCATCTCAAAGACTAGGGGAAAAACGCAGATGAGTTATTAGGTCTTTGAAATCAAAATACATATTAGTAAAGTAATACATAGAATTATAATTAAAGTACTGAATCCAAAGAGTATAGTTCATAAGGACAGACACCAGATACTGAATCCAAAGAGTATAGTTCATAGAAACAGGCACCAGAAGGTGAAAGAAAATAGTCCTAAAATTGCCTAAGTAGTACATATACAGCATAAACATTCTACTAACTAAAAAGTCTTCACAGTAACATTATTGTATAAGTTGTTGATTAATTAAACACACTGTTAAATAAACACAATATACCCAAATTCTAGAGTCCCAACCTCTATAATCATTCTGATTATCACTCTGCAGATAATACATAGATGTAAATCCATCCCAATACCTCTCGGGAAGATGTGTAAACAAAAGGAGAGCATTACAGCAATTGTAGATTTCATTGAACATGATAGTTCACATTACTATTGTAATAGTGTACAGTTTCACTTATTGTCCCAAAAAAGTATTGAAACTCACTATCTACATTCAGTCCCATTTCTACCGCCTTTAATTTCATTATCCAGATCGACTCTTTATGTCCTTTATGTTATATGTTATGTTATTCGTTAAAAACGGGTGAAAGAGTCGAAAAACATTCTACTAACACGCCCATTGCTAGATGTTCGCAGGCATACCTGAACAATTGAACAAACTGTTGCTACACAGATGGAAGAAAAACCAGGGCATGTCTCCGGCGATAATTATCCTCCTTTATATGTAACTAGCAGCCCGCCCCAGCGTTGCCTGGGGCAGAAGGGGGCTGGGGGCAGCATTTCCGGATTGCGGCAGCGTTGCTCGGGGCAGAAGGGGGCTAGGGGCAACATTTCAGGCTTGGGTGCACTCCCGCCCCGGCCCCCGCCCGCCCCGACATTGCCCAGACCGCCTCCCGCCTCCCTTAAAAAAAAAAAAAAAAAAAACTGAGTCTGTGCTTTCTTTATCTTAATAGTTCTGAATTGCATGTGCCGCTTATGGATAATGGGTGTCGCCATTCTTCAATGCCCTAAAGTGTTCAATCATCCTGTCTCGAAGTCGTCTAATAGTACTACCAATGTATATTTTCTTACATATAGGAACAATCACATAAATAACATAAGTAGTATCACAGTTAATGAACATATTGATTTTATGTGACCCCATATTATTGTAATTAAAGGTAGTAATTTTATTCACAGTCCATCTGCACGAGCGTCATCGTCCACACTTATAAAAGCCTCTTATCTTATTACTTAACCAGTCCTGTTCGTACGGTGTTCTGGGATAACTTGGACTAACAATGTTTGCAAGTGTCAACCCCTTCCTAAATGTGAGGCTGGGTTTCTCATTGACAATACTGGACGAACTTTGTTTAACATATCTCTGTGGAGCGGAACGGAATCGCTCTGGGTGGTATACTCCATCCAGGGATACGATACGGTACAGTGCGCTTTTATCAAACTGGGATTAACATACGTGGTGTGCTGTGTCTCGTTGAATACCTGTATTTTCATCAATTTTCTTTGAGTTTTTTATGTAGTTTTGGTATTTTCAAATACACTAAAAGTTTAGATTTTGTTGCAAATATGCTGAGTTTGGTACGTACTTCTGTCTCTAGCAGGATAACTATAAGATTAGGTTGGCTACCAGTGGAAGAGATATATATACTTTTCTTCATACTCAGGTTCTGATATGATGTAATCTGACCTTGCAGGTATACCAGGGATTTACATTTCCCCTCTGTTGGTGATTGCGAAGGTTGATTGTTAATATTTCAGGTGACTGTAATAATAACAGACTATCATGCCTATTTCTTTTACCTATGGGAGCTCACTTATCTTCGGTGTTTAGGGATGAAATAGGTGACTAATTTTCATACTAACATTAGCTATCACTATCATTTCTTATCTATATTTTTGGTGGTGGAGTGCTTTGATCTTCTGTAATTATATCTATTAATACTTAACCTGAGCCTGACTTTATTTAATTGGAATATATGTTCATGTATAATTTGGGGAAATAATATATGTTCATGTTTTGGGTTTGCAGCCCTGAAGAAGTCATTGGTGCACTACGCTGCACAACGAAACACATGTTGGCTGCCTTAGTTTGTTAGGATTGGAGAACTTTCAACTCACTATGCGGATTTGGTTGCTATTTTCTGTATAAATTGGAGAACTGTTCATTCATACTTTTGGGATTTTGATTCTACATTGTGCTATAAGTATAAATTGGAGAACTGTTCATTCATACTTTTGGGATTTGGATTCTATACTGTGCTACAAACAGGACACTTGAACAGAAGAAATTTCAATAAATCTGTGGACATTGGAACGTTAATTGATTGGATGCCTGCATTTACTCAAGAATTGTTTATAATATAACTGTTACTATTTCTCTAATTTGGGTGCTCGGGTTAGAATTTCAAGACATGTTTCTTGGCCATATGCTTGCTACTCCCCACGTACCACAAGTTGCATGGACACTCAAGGTCATATACCACATGAGTGGCACTACATTTGAGAAATGTATTAATGTGAATATTGGCCCCTAGGGTTTTGTTGGGGTATTCTTTTCTCATAGTGCTGCTATGGCAGGCTTTGCAGTGACTGTAGGGAAAAAATCCTTGTAGGGCAGGGTTGTTAGGACTGGCATACGTTGTGATATCACTGTGCACCAGGGTATCGCTGGGATTATGTCCCTTGCGGTAGGTGATACGTGGTCTTTCAGTAATGGTATTCCCAATGATGGGATCCTTATTCAAGATTTCCCAATATCTAGCTAGTATTTTCTATACATCCTTGGCATTGTTACTATACATAAGGATGACCCTGGTGGTGTCACTATCTTCCTGTGTCAGGATAGTGGTAGTAAATTTGGGTTTCTCTTCCAGAGGGTAGACCTGGATACCATTTGGACTTTCTCCACAGCTCTGCTGAACACCCATTGGGGATACCCTCTTTCAGCAAATATACATAACATGACTCCCTGCTCATGTGAAAAGGCCTCCTCGGTACTGCAGTTGCGTTTGGCCCTTAAGAGCTCCCCATAGGGGATGCTCCATTTAAGGTTTTCTGGGTGGCTACTCAACACATGGAGTAAATTGTTGCCAGCTGTGGCCTTCCTGAATAATCTGGTGTGTACTTGGTTATTGGTAATTTCTACCTTGACATTCAAAAACTCAACCGAAATTCTACTCATGTTACAAGTGAGTTTCAAATTGATGTTATTGGTGTTGAGTTTCTGTATGAACTGGTTGGCTTCAGATTCAGTACCTTCCCAGATGATGAACAGGTCGTCGATGTATCTCAGCCACACGACAACCTGTTCAACATCTCTGGCAAGGGTGGAATCACTTCTGATTTTTCCTTCCCATGCTCCCGGAAACAGATTGGCAAAACTGAGGGCAAAGCATGTCCCCATAGCTGTCACGAAGGTCTGCCTATAGATGTCACCATTGAATAGGAAAAAATCGTTCTGTAAGCAGTAGCAAATCATTTCGAGGAGCATACTGTATGCTCCAAGAAGCATACAGCACGTTTTGCTAGATATTTGGCACAAGCCTTGCTGACAACCTTGTGTTTTATGATAGTATAGAGTGAGTTGGCTTCTAAGGTGATGAGTAAAAAGGTTGTATGCCAAGGTATGTCAAGTATTTTGGTGAGAAAATCTTTTGTATCGCTCATGTAAGAGGATAATGGTAACTTCATCCCTCAAAAAGTTGTCAACGTATCATGAGACATTCTCAAGTGCACTTCCTCTGGAAGACACAAGAGGTCTGCCCGGAGGATTGGTAGAGCCCTTGTGGACTTTAGGGAGGAGGTATAGCCCCAAGAGTTTGGGGAAATCACTTTTGAGGAAGCAAAATTGTTACCACTTCAACAGGCCCTGGTCCTTCCAATTCACAAGGTGGCTCCAAATGCCTGTGACACTGTTCATATAATCATGTTTTGTTGCCTTGATGTAAAACATGGGATCGTTCAATTGGCGGGTGGCTTCTCTGATATACCTGTCTTTGTCGAGTAAGACCACATTGCACCCATTATCGGCAGGTCTAATGGCCACAGTATCATCTCTAGCCAGAATATTATATGGCTTCTCTCTGTGCCATGGAAAGATTGTATTGTGGAGGATGTCCCTTTTTGGCATCTGCCTTGAGTCTGAAACTAAAAAGTTGACTGGACACCATGTTTTGGAAAGTGTCTATGCTGTCATGGGGCATCACCAGTAAAAAAGTGGATTTAGGTTTGAGCTCGGAAGGGGCAGCCTTGTCATGTACAATCTCTAGATCCTGCAAAAGTTCATCCATATCTACATTGGTATTTTCTACACTCCCTTCTAGTGTATGCATTGTAATAAGAGTATCAATATCACTGATATTCAATTCATCATTGGTGCATGTCCGTTGTTTTCTTTTCCTGGTATTACTGTCAGTATTGTCCCAGGGTTTCAGTTTCTGACATATTTTTAATTTTAGTTTTCGGTGGAACTTGAAGATGTCAATGTGTGTGTTTTCATAGTCTAGAGGTTGCGTGGGGCATGAGGGGAGGCCAAGGCACAAAGTTCTCTTTTCTAACTGATTGAGTGATCTGTTGGAGGGGTTGATGATGGTTTCATTTACCTTAGTTTCATCCATTATGAGGTTGTTTTTGAGCGAGTTGATGTGTTTCCCATACGCTCTATTTTGTTCATTTTTCCTCAACCTCTGCTGGAGTCTCTTCCTTCTCTTTCATTGCTGCCCTGGCCTCCTCCCCTTCCTCTTCCTCATTGGTTGGCATTCTTGGTCTTGGGTTTGGGTGTGATTCTTGTGGTCTGACGTCCCCTGCGTACTCATCTAAAAGTCTTTGGCCTTAGATCTGTGTCGCTGCCTGACTGGTCATATTTCTGGCTGTATGTGAGAATTCGTCCTGTCTCATAATCCACACAGTCCCGGTGTAATTTCCTTTGCTTCCTCTGCTTGATGTCATCCTCATAAAGGGTAAGTCTTATATGTGTATATATATATATATATATATATATATATATATATATATATATATATTACCTACTGGCGGTCGCCAGTAGGTATATATAGTTAGGATTTTTTCTCTATGGGATTTTTGAAAATTCTATGTCTAATAACTTTGGCGTTTGTGGACGGAATTGGCTGAAATTTTCAGGAAAATGGAACATTTTGTTTCTGAGCAGCCCCTGAAAATTGGGGGGGGGTTCGTCCAGGGGGGGTCGAGAAAAAAGGGGGGTCCCAAAACGTGTTTTTAACATTGAGTTTTCCATAGGGCGGTTGGCCTCACTTTTAGCCCGAACGGCTGAATGGATTTGCACGAAACTTGGCAAAATTGTAGGGACTGGTAGCCCGATGTGCCTTTTGTAGGTCTCAATATATGTGCTCCAGTGGATTTTGAGAAATTAACGTTTAAAAAAAGATATATATCTGTAACAGCGGACCGGGCAGCGCTCCAGTACGCGTACTTTTCGCGCAACGGAGCTTTGTGAAGCGAAGCTGATTGGTTCTCCGGCGTCTGTAAACATTCCAAACAGTCCGTAGCGGCCGCCATCTTGTCTCTCGGTAGGATCGAGAGACAAGAGGAGGCCAAAGCGAAGGGGCAAATGACCATAAGGGGGCATGGTAGATCCTCGCTGACCCCCTAGGTTTGATGTGGAGGTTTTAAAAGGGCCCCGCGGGGCAAAAAAAAAAAATAATAATAATAATCGAACGGCTGAATGGATTTGCACGAAACTTGGTAAAATATTAGGGACTGGTAGCCCGATGTGCCTTTGCTAGGTCTCAATATATTTGCTCCAGTGGATTTTGAGAAATTAACGTTCAAAAAAAGATATATATCTGTAACAGCGCTCCGCTTCGCGTAACGGAGGTTTGCGAAGCTGATTGGTCATTCTGTCACTGGGCTATAGTTGGGCTACATCTGGCTGATATTTGGGCTACATTTGTTTTTTTTGTCTCTGGCGGCCATCTTTGGGCTACATTGGGCTACATTGGGCTTCATTGGGCTACATTGGGCTACATTTGGGCTCCAACATATATATAGGCCAATGTAGCCCAATATATATTTTTCAAAGTTAATTTTCGTAAAAACCACTGGAGCATATATCTTGAGACATAGCAAAGGCACATGGGGCTACCAGTCCCTACAATTTTGCCAAGTTTCGTGGAAATCCATTCAGCCGTTCGAGCTAAAAGTGAGTCCAACCGCCCTATGGAAATGAAGGAAATGAATGGGTAATTTGTAATTAGCAAATAGCTCATCGCAAACTAGGAATGGTAAAGAATCGCTATTTATTCCTTAAAGTTCGCTATTTAGGAAATGCAAAAAACTTTGATGATACATATGGCGGTTCATCTCTAACAAGATAAGAAGCATAGGGATAGATTTATGATGACTGGCGCATCACCAGGGATGTGTTAGTCATTCTGTGCCGCTGTTCCGTCACCTATGGTGTGCTGCATTTACAATGCGGCGCATCATGGGGCAAAAACAGCACAGATGCGTGATGTATCTGTGCCGTAAAGGTGGCGCATTGCTGGAGTTGTATCGCAAGTGTGATGAAGCTCCAGCAAGGGTCGGGGGTGCCCCTGTCGCAGGGTTTCTGTTCTCACACAGAACTGTGGACAGAGGATTGGAACCTCGGCGAATTAGGGTGTCCCAAAACTCACCTTAGTAATCAAAAACCCCTTAGCAAGCTAGGTACAGTGTCACATTGGATATAACAAACTCTCAATGTTTAGACAATCCAGAATATGAACTTATAGTACCTCAGGATACGTGGAACTCATGAACAGTCGGTCGTTATATATTTCTTAGAAACCAGAACATGGAGTTAAGAAGAACACATGTGTATTTGAAATGTTTATTTACTAATGCCGTCTTCTCAGGCGTAGTATCTTAGATAATACAAGTACACATATTATCAGTAGCAAAATTACCAGCATAGTTACTAGTACATAAAAAGCGAATGGTGACAGTATGTTAACATGCTGTAAATGAATAAGAGTTAGCAACACTTATAAGCAGCCACGGGCCGTGGAGGGAGTTACGGTGGGGCAGGGAGGCGGGGAGGGGGAGGGGCAGGGTGGAGAGGGCTCCACCCTGCCCCTCCCCCTCCCCGCCTCCCTGCCCCACCGTAACTCCCTCCACGGCCCGCGGCTGCTTATATCTCACCCTCCCTAATACACATATTATATTATTTGCTAAGAAGGTCTGTTTGTGTTGGTTTAGGGCGTGCCCATACTTTAGTGTCTTAGATTTGAAGGAATCACATCAGCATACACCAGCTCTCTCTTCATGTGAACCGCATCAACTGTTGTGTATGTGTGTTCGGCAAAGCAATATAAAACCCGCCTCATGCCCAGAATTGGCAGAAGCTGCACTTATGTTATGAGTATGAAGTCGTGGAGATCAGACCTCATAACAATTCTGTATCGTGTTGTTCTTGAAACTTCAGCACTCGCTGTACAGATATAGTTTAACAAGCAAAGCAGATAGTAGAGCAATAACATATTATTCTCATGTAAACCACGATGAACTACTAGGTTGAAAGCTAAAGCAACAACTAAGTGTCGTGTGCAGAAGTTGCAAAAAAGGAAAAATGGCGTTTAAACCGGTAATGAGCCCATGCTAACTTAACACGGTGTAAAGATATCCAGGACCTAGATGACACCTCCCCATGATCCGGAAACGAACTGAATAAGATAATAGAAGTGCCATCTCATGAGAGCAGATTGCAACTTTATATGTGGACGGTCCGCAAGGTAAAACATTAAAAACTAGGAAAATTTAATGCTAAAGAAAAATAAAACAGCCAAGTACTTTATCGAGTCTTAAGCCAATAGGCAAGCTAAATAATAAAAACTTGACAAATAAGTCAATGAATTGTCAATGAAATGCTAGTACTCAGCATATCAAACATGAAAAAGGTCTATGACATAACTGTGTATGCAAAATAAGCTGCAACAGCCTCCAATAGGAAGTCACCGTCTTCATCCGAAAAGAGTTCAGCCATCCAATTTAAAAGCGGAAAAGAACATACGTGCTCTCCCAGCACCGGATCCTCTATCACCATCAGAGGACAGCTCGGTGGGTTTTCAAGAAAGCTCTGTTCCAAGAAAGACTGTGTTGCCGCCAGTAAATTCCAGGGACCAATTAGTCCATGCATCAATGCCACAGCCATAATCCTTTCGCCAGGACAAACCAACTCGTGAGTAATGATAGGAGTCATCAGCTGATTAAAGTCGACATCAGGAGAAACCGGTCCGCAGAGACACAAATCAATGGCCCAATCGAAATCACAGGTCAGGCAGTGAAATACAGGCTGGACACAGGTGAAGTAGGAGAATCGAAAAGATAATCCATATGCCGTGCTTAATATCGCCAACGGCATTGTGCCATAATATTCTAGCATGCGATTGCGGAACAGTGTCAGCAGCTGCAGGGCGGGAGCTTGCACAGGAGGGACATCCATATTTAAAAATGTAAAAAAGCACAAGAGCGTCCGCTGGTAATGCAAGTAAAAATGGGAATCCACGAAGCAGAGTGGAAAAAATAGAATGAAAGAAAGCAGGGATGACTCCAAAGATTTTCTCAAATGAAGTCACGAGACCACTGGTAACAACTTTAAAAAAGTGCGCCAGGGCCTTTGTGGAGGACGCGTCAAAGATAGTCCGAACCATGTCGCTGAAATGCAAAGGCGAATCAGTATTTAAAAGGGTCTGCACCTCTGTACGGGTGTTCGCTATGTGAAGCACGAAAGTTTCACGGGCCGAACTCACGGCCACCTCTCTCTGAGACAAAAGAGCTCTTATTCTTGCCATGCCGTTGAAATGTGCTCCCAAGGTTGGTATTTGTGGCCAGATTGAAAACTCCCTATGTTCATGTGTGGGAGGAAATAGAACATTTCTGCAGCAAAGAACCCGTTCAGTTACTGTTACGATAAAAGGAATACTTTTAATTAACCCAGAACAATCTTCATTATTGAGCATCAAATAACTACCATTTTCCAACAACTTGAACGTGGGGATGATAGCAGGAACTGGCGTGCCTTGCAACACGCAAGCCATATTTGGTCGGTGTTTGTTGCATGAACCGTGTAACTGTATGTGCCTACACATTAGTGAATGATCTGGCGTCTCAGTGCATTCCTCTCCATTCAGATAAACTTCTTGATCATCTTTGAAACATCTGTATGTGTATGGAAGCGACCAGACCTCATGAAGAAAAGCACTACCTAAAGGTTCATAACGACCTATTGGTATATATTTCATACAATTTGAAAACTTATATAAAGCAAAAGGCAGCGTTATTAAACCATGGATAAGGCACGTTGCCAAAAAACCCGCAATCCTCTGCTGATGATGTCACTGAGCATGTCATGAATGATGTAATATGTGACATCATCAGCAGTGGATTACGGGTAATAGTATCTCTAGTTTACTCCCCTATAGCTGTCTTTCTTTTAACATAAGTGTCTGTTTCCTTCCCTTATACTTACTGTTTTTTTTTTTTTTTTAATTTTTGGTTCACTTCCGGTTCGCGTACCGGCGAGCGAACTGGGAAGCGAACTACGAGAAATAGAGGTTGGCACAGTTCCAAATATTGTACCAATTTTTTAATAACGGGGAGGTAGTTCTGAAAAGAACTTTTTTTTAAATTGTTTTTGTTGTTTTATATTTTTTTTATTATTTTTCTGAACATTTTTTTACTTTTTTTGAATTTTTCTGAACAGTTTTATATTTTTTGGGGTTTTTCTTGCAGGGGGCAATGAAAACGATTCATTGTAAAGGGCTCAACAGGAGCAACAAAACAAAAAAAAAGTATTTATTATTTGGGGCGTTTCTTACAAACTTGCATATGATAGTCAATAGCTCTGTTGATCAGAGTGATGCTTCTTTCTCCGTAGCAAATGAATCCATTGCAATGTACGCAGACGTGTTTTACTTCATGAAATCTCGTTTGAATATTTGGCACCATCTCCCTGCCCTCTGGTCCCGTTACTTCCGGTACAACAGATCTTCTGGCCATAATAGGGAGATTATCTAGGTCGTTACGAAACTGTGCAGCACTGTAGTTGTTAGGATGCCACCTAGTCATATGGCGATGCATTGTGTAGTTTCCGAAACTGTATTTTTTGTCGGTCCCTCTGGACAGTCTATCTTGACATATAAGGCAAGTTACGTATCTTGCATTTACTTTTTTCTGACCTTTGGGAATTTTAAAAAATTGCCAAATGAAGTTTTCTTTCCGGTGAGACGTCCTGGGCTCCTCAGGCAAAAAGTGCCTCTCTTCGTGCTCGTCGTCCTGTTCTTCTTCTTCCTCTTCTTGCTGAATTATAACTTGAGCAGGTGGTCCACTCTTCCTTGGATGTGGTGGAGGTGGTGGGGAAGCACCAGCTGAAGCTACTAAAGAAGCCATTGCTCACTGGTAACAAAGGGTCTTTCTCTCACAAAGATGAAAGTCAGAGTGAGGAAAGAAGGAGGGGTTTTCATCATTTGGGAAAAACAATAGTTCTCAACCAATGAAAAGTGTTCATTTTAGATTATATGACCTAGTCTTACATCATTAGGAAACCAAAAGCGAAATGAACCAATGAAAAGTGTTATTACCAAGTCACATGACCTGCTGTGTTTACGTTAAGCGCTTTGCAGGGCCTCCAGGTTTGCTTCCAGAAACCTGTGCTTTGCGACTCGGTAAGCGTACCAGTTCGCTAACGTAGCACGTCATATGACGTATCACGCGACAACGCGAAACGTCATGCGGACGGGAGGCGTCACGATGTTGTTTTCTAACGCGGCAGTTGCGGTAAAGAAACGTTTACCGGCTCGCGGTCTATTTCGCGGCATCAAGGTCAGCTAACGGGAAGCTTCCCGATTCGCGAAGCGGGAACGAAGAAAAAAAAATATTTAAAAAAAAAATTATTAATAAACATATAAAATATATTTTTGGATTTAAAGAAGAATACATTTTACAGCTACAGATATTAGCTGTTAAAAAACCAATGAAATTCACTGAAAAAACCATAGGTTATAGACCATATATAGTTAGGAATTAGCATTTACAAAACCTTGAAAATTCACTGGAAAAAACCATAGGTTATAGACCATATATAGTTAGGAATTAGCATTTAAAAAACCTTATTTTACTCCCACAAAACCAATGAAATTCCATATATAGTTAGTTGTACTAACTATATATCGCGCACCCGCAATCCACTGCTGATCATGTCACATATTACATCATTCATGACATGGTCAGTGACATCACTGATGACATCACTGATGACATCTCAAATGACATCACTGATGACATCACTGATGACAACATCCAGTGACTGTATTTTTCTGTAAAGTTAAAATATGTCTTACATATTGAAGAATGAGTGGATGTATAAGTGTCTGGATGAAGGATTTAGTAGGTGCATGACTGACTGTATGAGTGAGTGGTTAAATGTGTCTCATTGAGTGCATGGGTTAGTGACTAAACTGTCTTAATTTGTGCATCATTATGTCTGTTGTTCTGTAAACTGCTGCATGTGTTGATCAGTAGCTATATGAGTAACTATATGGGTTATTGATTGGTTGCCCAAGTATTTGTATGGGAAACTGAGAGTGTGTGTGGGTGGCTGGGAAGGTGTATGACTCTGTGCATAATGTATGGGTTCAAAAGTGCATGTGGAAACAGCTGTATGGGTGGTTGACTGTGTGCATGACTGTATTGGTGAGTGAATGGATATCTCAGTGCTACATGTCAAAGTAAGTACATATGTAAAACACAGTACATGTGAGAGTTGACATATATAAATAACTGTGCATAAGAGCCAGTGAATGTGTGAGTGGCTGTATGGATCATTGTGCTCTTGTATCCAGGATTGTATAAGTGAGTAAATATGTTTAGTATATGTTTGAATAAGTAAGGTGTGTTTAACTGTATAGTTAAGGAAATGGAGGTGTGATTGATTGTTTGCATGACTGACTAGGTGTGTGTGTAACTTCATGGATGAGTGACAATCTGCGAGTCTGTGTTTACACTGAGTGTATCTAAGGTTATATTAGAGTCTGAAGAGGTTCATCGTATTATCACATGAATGATGTCATCAGTGATGTGATCAGTAATGTCAAATGAGATGTCATCAGTGATGTCATTTGAGATGTCATTTGAGATGTCATCAGTGATGTCATCAGTGATGTCATTAGTGATGTCATTTGAGATGTCATCAGTGATGTCATCAGTGATGTCATTTGAGATGTCATCAGTGATGTCATCAGTGATGTCATTTGAGATGTCATCAGTGATGTCATCAGTGATGTCATTTGAGATGTCATCAGTGATGTCATCAGTGATGTCACTGACCATGTCATGAATGATGTAATATGTGACATGATCAGCAGTGGATTGCGGGTGCGCGATATATAGTTAGTACAACTAACTATATATGGAATTTCATTGGTTTTGTGTGAGTAAAATAAGGTTTTTTAAATGCTAATTCCTAACTATATATGGTCTATAACCTATGGTTTTTTCAGTGAATTTTCAAGGTTTTGTAAATGCTAATTCCTAACTATATATGGTCTATAACCTATGGTTTTTTCAATGAATTTCATTGGTTTTTTAAAAGCTAATATCTATAGCTGTAAAATGTATTCTTCTTTAAATCCAAAAATATATTTTATATGTTTATTAATAATTTTTTTTAAATATTTTTTTTGTTTCGCTCCCGGTCCGCGAACCGGGAAGCTTCCCGTTAGCTCAATTTGATTCCGCGATCCGGTCCGCGAACCGGTAAGAAATCAACATAGTGACGGTATCGCGTTGCCGCGTAATGCGTCTTATGACGTACTGCGTTAGCGCACCCGGAAGTGCCCCGGGGCGCGGACCGAGGCACGAAACGCAGCTCCCCGGAAGCGATCCGCGGCGCGAAAGCGCGACGTATCGCGTTGCCGCGAAATGCGTCTTGTGACGTATCGCGTTAGCGCACCCGGAAGTGTCCCGGGGCGTGGACCGGGGCGCGAAGCTTAGCGACCCGGTAGCTAACCGGGGAGCGTTCCGCAGCGCGTAACATGAGCGTGAGAGGTCATGTGACTTGTTAATAAAACTTTTCATTGGTTCATTTCACTTTTAGTTTCATAATTATGGAAGGCTAGGTCAGGTGACCTAAAAATAACACTTTTCATTGGTTGAGAAGTATTGTTTTTTCCAAATGATGAAAACCCCTCCTTCTTTCCTCACTCTGACTTTCATCATTGTGAGAGGAAGACCTATTTTGCTTGTTGGAAGACCTATTTTGCTTGTGTGAAAATGGCTTCATTGGTTGCTTCAGCTGGTGGACCCCCACCACCACCTCCACCTCCTCATGGGAAGAGAGGACCACCTCCCCAGGTGATTACCAACACTGAGGAGGAAGATGAAGAAATGGATGAGGAGGGAGAAGAACCACAATTCCTGGAAGAGTTGCCCCGGGTTTCCAGAAAGAAAGCCAGTTTCATCTGGCAGTTTTTTTCGATGCCTCGTGGACAAAAAAAAGTCAACGCGAGGTATGTCACCTGCCTCATATGCAAGGAACAATTGTCCAGAGGGACGGACAAAAAATACAGTTATGGTAATCACACCATGCATAGGCACATGACGAGGAAACATCCCCTAAATTACAGCCGGGCGGAATTAAGGGATATGCTGGACAATCCTAGACCAACTCCTGTGGCCAGACCAACAATACCGGTTTCTTTAACACCAGAGGAGGCACGGGAAACTGTGCCAAATATCCAACAAAATTTTGGGCATATGATACATTTATGTATGCACTGTTGTGCATTATTAGCTTGTGGCAACATGAGCATCAATGCACTCAACCTTGCATATGAACACCATGATTGCCCTAACCGCCCCCAGTAATTTTTTTTGCTCCTGTTGAGCCCTTTTCAACGCCTGTTTTTTGTTGTTTCCCCCCCCCAAAAAAAACCAAAAAAAATATAAAATCGTTCAAAAAATACAAAAAATACAAAAAATAAAAAAAAAATAAAAAAAATATATAAAACAACAAAAATATATAAAAAAAAGTTCTTTTCAGAACTACCTTCCCTTTCAAAAAAAATTGCTACAATGTTTAGCACTCTGGCAAGCTCTATTTCTTTTGGTTCGCTCCCGGGTTAGCTTCCCGGTACGCGGACCGGGAGCTAACCAAAAAAAGTGTAAGTATAAGGAAAGTAAACAGAGAGTGATGTTAAAAGAAAGACAGCTATAGGGAGTAAAGAAGAGATACTGTTTAATAGATCTATTTACCGAAGAAAAGACAGAAGAGGGTATAATTGTGAAAAACAAAATAGATAACGAAGTGAAAGAAAAACAAGCATTGGCATAGCCAATAGGTCTCGCCTTTGGGACCTTCTAAGTATTTAGTTATGCAGCATAATATCCTTGGTGCAGCAACATCAACTGTTGCATGGCTAAACACGTATAAGGTCCCAAAGGCGAGACCTATTGTCTATGCCAATGCTTGTTTCTTAAGTAGTATTGCAATACGTCTGACTCTTCCATGTGAAAAGATCTTATCTTGTGCTCTAAAGATTGCTAAAGTCTCGACAGAGAACAGGCTAGGCTGTAAGTAGGGTAAATTGCGCTTTGTGATCTGTTTGAGGGAGCGTCTGCTTTGCCTGGTGTCTTTGGAGAGCAATTTTGATTGGTATACTGGACAATGTTAGTTTTATTGGTCCAGTAGACAATTAAACTGCTGCATGACCACACTGTGTGATCCTGGGCACACTTTACAAATCCTACCTACCATCCAGCGGCTGAAGTGCAAATTGTAAAACCTGATAGCTGGGCACAATTACAGTGTCATTGCAGGCACACCCTGTGTGATCTTGGACATTTATCACATCTCAAAGTACTTTTAAATGCTTGAGCTTGGGATAAACCCTAGAAAAATACTCTCATGCATTTGACCTACCCAGGTGTTTGCTGCTACGTGCTTGATAAGAAATAATGCAACACACAATTGCAACTTCTGTGCCCCTTCCAAATAAACACTAGAAATCAGAGTTGTAATTAGTCTCTAGAATGAGTAAGATGCCCTCCAGCCTCCACTTGAAAGCAGGGGTGTATAGTTTGAGGGGAGTGAGGGGGGGGGCGAGGGAGGCATGCAATACTTTAACGCAGGTAAAAGTGTCCAAAGTCACACCATCTGCCCACTAAAGAGCGGCTCGCAGTGGCCGGCTGGCCCGGCTGATTAGGGGAGCTGTTGGTGCCGAGCCTGGTGGGACAGGTCCCAGCTGTGCTCTGCCGGGCTGCAGGCAGCTCAGTTATTAGGCAGCTGGTGGCGTGGGGACCACTGCTATTCCGTCTGTAATGTGCCCGAGCCTCCCGGCAGGCGGGGGGATCACAAGAGCGACCGCTCCCACCCTCGGAGGCTAATTAATTGGCAGAACAAGAGCGCATTAAGGCGGATATAGGAGGGAGCCCTGTGCTGGCACCTTCTGAGTGTATGAGCTAAAGGCAGGTGGTTGTGTGTTTCAAATGCCTCTCAGACTACAAAACGCAGCGAATGCTACGTCCAAATCTGAAATTAGGAGTGCTCGTGTGCACGTGCCTAGGTATGTCTATCTAAGTGTGTGTGCTTCATAGTAATAGTCTATGTGTCACTGCATCTTAGACTGTGTGCCACTTTAAGCATGTAACAGTGTGAGGGTATGCACTACTGCGCTTGTGAGTCACGCTGTTTGCGAGTGGGTTTGTACCTGACAATTACTGACCTTGCAGTTGTGTGTGACTCACTCTGTGTCTGTGCCACTTTATGCGTGTGCATTTAACCTTGAGTGCCTGTGTATGTGGAGCGTGATGTACTGCGTGTGTGTGCGCGTGTGTGTACAGCGAGTTACTGTATGTGGCCTACTGTGAGTGTGCGTGTGTGAGCCACTGTGTTTGTGTGCGTGTCCCACGCTGTGCTGTGTATCTATCTATGTTTGTTAGTGTGTGTGTGCTGCTGTGTAGGTACCACTGTATGTGTAAGCAGGTGCTGGAGTGTATAGACAAACACACGTGAATCCTCAGTTTGTATGCAATGTACGTCACACGTAATTTACGGTCCTGTTCCGCTTTATTTTATTTTGATTGCAGTATAAAAAATGCTTGTTTATATTAGACTGGGGAATACAAACAGGAATCTAGTCTTCAAAGGGAGAGCTGCATGCCAATGTAGAACAAGCACCGGCCAGCTTATAACCCTACTCTGCGATGTTCTTGACTCCCATGCCATTGTTCACCATTTGAGTGAAGTCATGACCCCGCCTACCGAGCGGGGTAAGAAATGCTGTTCACAAGTGTGGTTGTAGCTGTCTGGGCACTTAAATATGTTGCAGCTGTCACGTTACTTAAAAACATTGTGAGAGCCTAAGTAAAACTAGAGTGAATTATCGCATGGC
Source organism: Lissotriton helveticus (assembly GCF_964261635.1). Classification (NCBI taxonomy): domain Eukaryota; kingdom Metazoa; phylum Chordata; class Amphibia; order Caudata; family Salamandridae; genus Lissotriton; species Lissotriton helveticus. The sequence continues at coordinate 1,004,583,712 of NC_136070.1, forward strand.
ATTTTATGTACAGCCCTAATGCTGCTGCGGCAGAATGGCACCATGTCCTGGAAATACAATAACAGAGACCAGAGCGTCTGTAAATGTCCATGAATCGGGCACCACGCTGAGCCAGGGAAACACTCGAACAATAACAAGGAGAAACACGAGAGATGGCCTGCGGCCGTCAAAGTGAAAGTACGGCCGGCGGAGGAGAAATGCGACACGGCGGGCAGGGGAGGGGGCGGAGCGGGGAGAGCGGCATGAGGGTGTGAAGCAGCAGGGGCCTGAGACGAGGCCGCCTTGCCTTTGATGTGGTAATGCGAGGCAAGCGGCTGGTGGCATTGTGCACGCGCTTTCACGTGCACTGGAAGAAATCGCCTGGGAATCGCCTGATCTCGGTAAGCTCTGTTTAAGCTGCAATAGATCGAGCTCCCGATCTCAATGCGCACATGCGCATTGAGATAGGTCACTCGACCTAAAAAAGAGAGTATAACATTAACAAAGAAGAGTTTCTTGGAGAATGTGAGTGAATGTTCAAAATAAGATTAAAACATGGGGAATAACAGAGAGAAAAAATAGAAAACAGAAAACAAAAAATAACAGAAAAAGATTAATTGAAACAGCAAAGAAATGTAAGTAACATAGAGCCATATCATCAACATAGGCAATAAAAGTTTTGCAGCTTTTATTGGCAGAAATGTGTCGCTAAAGCTGCTTTTGCGGCAGAAAACTGCCACTAAAACTACTTTTGCACCAGTTTTCTGCCAATAAAAACAGCAATAATTTTATTGGCTGTGTTCATAATATGCCCCTTAGTGTGCTTCAACTACACAGAGAAAGCATTATGAACAAATAGTGATACAGTGATCAGTCAAAGACACTAAGAGTAATAGAGACGGAGTGAGTGAACAAGAGTGAGGAACTATGAGAAGAGAGGGACTGAGAAAAAGAGTGGAAGGAGTTGAGTAAGTAGGTAATAGAGAAAGGAATGAGGGAAGTAGCAAAGGCAGGAAACTGAGGATTAAAGAAATGAAGCAGTGGAACTAATAGTAGTTCAATGTGATAGAAATGTAACGAAAAGAGTACAAAATATTTACCTTATAATTGTCGTTAAATTACTCACTTTTTGTTTTTATACTTTCAATCTGTGAAAGAGAGAACAAACATTTGAAAAATATTAAAACATGTATTTAAAAATTACAAAAGACAAGGGCAAAGATTGAAGGACAAACAGTTTTTCAACAACTTTGACACTTACAGAAGCTTCTGCTTCTCCAGGCCCCCTACACAGTCCTAAAGATATACATTTTAAACTAACAGTATCTTGATGCAGATGAAGTGAGGCCTATCTTAAAACATGGTGCATATTTTGCATTGCTGTTGTTTCAGAAAAGTGTCGCAAGACACTAACATTTTAAATAATTGCTTCAGGATGCCAATAAGATGTCTACTATCCAGAGTTTTGTTTCAGGTGAGGCCTACTCAGGGTTGCAGATGAAATTTCGAGTTGTTGAAGAGAATAGAGGACATAATACATGTGAAGGTCTACCAATGAAGTGAGTCATGTCCACTGCACTCTTCAACAAAGTCCAAACCTCCTATGTTTCCCTGGACAGACCTAAACTTGATCTGCACAATGTGATTCGTAATGATAGGAAACACAGGTGATGTAATTGAAATACATGCAATTTATTTTGCTCATTTCACAATCACATCACTTGTGTTTCCTTTGCTTAGGTATCTCATTGTGCAGATGTAGTCTAGCATATGAAAGAATACGCAGAAGTGCAGCACTGCATGCAACAACTTTGACACTTACAGAAGCCTCACCTTCTCCATGCCTCCTACACAGTTCTACATATACATCATAAATGCAAACAGTACAGAATTAATTATACATGTTAAATGGTTTATTTTTGCTGTTCTCAGAATGTATCAAAATTCACTAAAAACAGTGACTTGAAGGTATTCATCATGTAACAGCGGGGAAAAAAAAACACAATCAAAATGATTGTGTTTAAAAAACCCATACAACATCAGAAATCAAAATTCAGAACTCCTTAAAGTTAACTTACTTTCCATGACGTCCAAGGATGTCCTATGAACAGCTTACACTCTTTTGTGCTGTTATTACTTTCAGCCCGCCACTTTCTGAAAGAAAATCTCCATCGTTTTTAAAAACACGTTACATGCAATAAATGACTTCTTGCTCTCTACCACAATTTTCCACAAGGCCAAATCTGGTCAGAGCCATTTATAACTCTTGGATTTCTTGTAAGCCAATCCCGTCATTTGGCATTTCCGCAACTTTCAGAATTAAAATGTTGAAGATCATTTTCACAATCCTGGAATAGTAATATCTTCCCCTTCTTGCTCAGTCATGTTCTACTTTTCCTATGACACTGATACAAGCAGACTTACACTACCTCTATGACTACTACAATTATTTAATTCTCTACATCACTTTTAATCACAAAGCAATGTAAAACAGTAGACAGCATTGCAGACTTACATTCCCTCTACTCCATGTTTTGATTGGCTGCTTCAATTAGTTTACAAAAAGAAACAGTTTTTCTGAACTCATTCAAAGTGCACGTATTTCTCCATAATGTCCAGTCCTATGGTTAGAAGTTATGTCTCTGAACTACACTTATCCTCAAGGCCAAATTGTGTAGGAGCCATTAGAACTTCTTGAAATTCCACAGAGCACATCCCGAGATTATTTCCCTAAAATTTTGGTTTTAAAAACACCAGGTAAGAGTTTTTAAGGTCATACGGCAATTTTTTTTTGAAAATTAAAACAGAATCATTGCAGAATGACCAGCCATTTCTAGACTTTAAATAAGCTGTGTAATGTCCTGATGTTATTGAAGGGCCGTCATGATATATAATTGCTGCAGTTACAAAAGTCCTTCCTGATATTGACAACTGCGAAGCTACAAAATTTTTAATTAAAGTTGTCAATTTTGTTCCATCAGGCCTACATCATTGGAACATTAAAATGACATACTGGCCATATGTTCGTATAAATAATGTGGACATCATTTCAGATTTACATTGGCTACACTCCATGTTGTGATCAGCTGCTTTTACTAGCTTATTAAAGGAGACTGATTTACTGTCTGGCAAAGTTAAATATATAAATCTTTCTGAGTCTACACTAGTAGTACTTGATACCATACAGTTCTCGCAGTCATGCTGCCATTGATAAGAAAGCCCAAACAGCTGATCTACATCTACACCTTCAGCATGTAATACATCAAGCATATACATTAAAAACTCCTGACAATCTTGCTGAATATTTTGAGAGAATTGTGTTTGGCCTGAACATCTGTCTAACAGATTTCGAATTTCAGACACACTTTCTATGTTTCTTCTATCAGTGGTACATTTCTCTAACACAGAATTTAACAAACTGCAAAATCTTTGATCAGAATTGACCACAATCTCTTCTTTTACATTTTTTAGAGAAAACAAAACATTAACCACTACATTAGCATAGCAGTTGACACCAGAACTGTTTTCAAACTGAAAACCAACAACATCTTCAACAGAATCCTTTTTGTTTCTGCTTGTAATTTTAGGTTCATTGATTTTTTGTCTTTTTGCTACAACCTCCCCAGTATTGTTCTCATTTCTTCGTTTCCGGCCTACCACACGTTTCTCAAACAAAGGATACTGAGGCAAATGTGGCGCATACTCTCTTCTTAACCTATTGTATTCCTTAACACAATCTAGATCCGCACAAATGTTTGTGACATCACACTCAATCAAGTACAATCCCGATAAAGTTCTAACTCGTGACAATGCCACATATGCCATACCCTCCTTGAACACAGAACTGCCAATATTCACCAATGCACTGTCTACACTTAAACCTTGCGATTTATGAATTGTCACCGCATATGCCAAGCAAACAGGAAACTGCTTACGGCGAACATATAAGTCTTTTACAAGCAAAAATCTAGCAGAACAACGAGCAATTAGCTGTACTTCCTCAATGCCATCAAATTTAATTTTTAAAAATTCAATTCCATCTCTATTTCTGTATTTCACAAAATCAACAACATTACCCATTGATCCATTTACCAGACCTCTTTCAACATGTAAATTCCTTCTTAAAATTATACGGCAGTTCAAGCACACATTCAGAGTCTTTTCAAAACCTGCAGTTTTAGATATACTCTTCTCTAATGAATCCAATTTTGTTTTCAGATTTTCAGACAAAATAATTGTTGATCCCATATGCTCTACTCTATCAATAGCTTCCAGTTTCACAATCTCTTGCTTTTCTAAATGCAACATTTTGTTGTTAAATTTGGCACATTCTGCAAGAGTTGGCATCAAACATATTCCAGATTTCTTCTCAGTAATTTTCTGAAAAATATTCTCAGGCACAACATCTTGTTCTGGATATAAATTTGACAGTAATCGTGCATGTAAAGCTTCTTTCCCATGCTCGGTCACTTTTCCAATTCTAACATCTTGTAGAATAGTCTTGTAAACTTCATCCTTCGCCTGACGCATATTTTCATGCAGTTCAGCATAATTGAAGTTTAACCATATATTGACGTTGCCAATGCTGCCTAGGCACTTCCTGGTATCTTCATGCATGAGTATTTTGAACACAGGTTGCCCTTTCACTGGTGTCAGCTGCAGAAGATCTCCGAAAACAATGATGTGTTTGCCACCAAATAACACATCATACTCTGTTTTGAGAACTTCTTGCATCCTCAAATGCACAAAGGCAAGCATGACATTGGAAACCATGCTTACTTCGTCAATGATAAGAAGTTTCATTTTCCTCAAGATTCTTGAAACTTCAAAACAAGCATCTCCAGATAGCTTGTGATATTGTAATTTGTTGTCATGCTCCACTGGCAGCATCAGTAAACGATGTAAAGTAATCCCTTTAATATTATGTGCTGCCAGTCCAGTTGGAGCAGTGACAACACAAGACAGCGATGACTCTGTCCTTTCCTGCAAATAGCATGAAATTGCTTTAATGAGGAAACTTTTTCCAGTTCCCGCTTCTCCACTCACGTACAGTCGGACAGGCTTCAACGACGTACATGAGCACTCTTTCTTATCATGACTTAATCCATGATCAATTTGCATGGTAACTTCGTCATATATTTTCCTCTGCTCAACGTTGAGTTGTCTTTCCAACTCTTCTAAGTTAACCGCATCCTCTTGAGCATGTGCCATGGCTCTTTCCACTTCATTCATAGCAGTGGCAGCTTCATTTTCGATAACAGGTCCTCCTAGTGGATCCTGACTCAATGAAGCAGAACTCTGACTGTCCTGAGAACTGTCTCTGGCAATCTCGGCTGCAATCGTTGCTTCCTGCTCAATTTCCGCATTCAACATTTCTACATATTTGGGAAAAGCAGGACATTCTATGGTCTCCTTGGCGGCATTGAAAGAGTCTTCATAACAGAGGAAATCTCCAAGCAGTTCCTCTTCTGCACGCCAAGGCTTGAAAAGTTGCAAAAGTGCTAAATAGAAAAACTCCTTTTTTTCAGGAGATTCACCACTCAATTTTCGATGGTTTACCAAGTGGCATTTTCTTTGCTTGACCAGACATCCCTCACTTCCTATTACAGCATACACTCCTTTCTCAGTATCTTCTTTGATGTTCCTCTTGAATATGTAATTTTGCAGAACCTCATACAGACAAACATTCTCGAGGTGACTGCTTCGATTTGGATAATATGTATCCAACATGTTTGTCTTCAAAATGTCGGTACTGTTTGGCTCCTTTTCCGCCAAATACTCAATTTCCCGCACAGGTTTGAGAACTCGATTACGCGTTGCTGCAAGACCAAGACTCGCCCAAACGATACTCCTGGACTTGGCATAGAGACTTGCTGAAGACAACCGGTCAGAACATTCGTACGCTCCGATTTCTCGATGCGACAACATCTTCAGACTGAAACTGTACAACTTCTTGCTGAGGCTCTTTTCATGGGAAATGTCCTCCCACATATCCTTCAATTCTGTCTTCTCTTTTTTGGTGATGTAAGACGTCACATACCGAGCCACAGCCATACAGTTATCAGCCACAAACTGTATATCCATGTTAGCATTCCACATGGACAAAATCACCGGGTTGTAGTCGTTGATGTACTTGGACTCTTGGTTCCTCTTCAAATTGTAAGTGTTTTTAGGTGATTTCTTCATGACATTGTGTCGCAGCGAAGACATCAAACTGTTTACTCTTCCTTTAGAAATCACCGGTCGTGGAAAGCCGAAACGACATTTAGTGTAGAACTTGTCCTTGTTTCGGAATTTACGACGGCAGTACTTTCCACATCGATGGCTTTGGAAACGCAGAACTTTTTCTCTTAGGCTTTTCTTCTCCTTTGCGTTTGGAACAGCACACGTAGAATACTGTTGGATGAAACTCATCACTGAGTCTTCTGGATCCGTTCCAAATTTAGGTGCATCCTTGATCCACAGCAACATATGTATATGAGGAGCACCTCTTGCTTGGTACTCCTTTCTCCAGAAGAAATCCAACACTTCTCCAAGAGGTGGATTCTTCTTATTCATGATGAAAGACATCATAGCTTCAAATCTATGATTGAAGTACCTACATACATTGACTGGATCCAAAGAGCACAGTTCTCCAGGTGTCTTGAATTCGATGTTATCTACGTTAGCATTTGCCTCTCGTAGAAATTCAAGTAAGTCTTCCCAGCCATACTCGGCACAGCTCAGAGTGAGGAACCATGTGGGAGTACCTAAGTTCCTCAGCATACATTTTAAATCACCATGACGACGGTACCAGTACTCATTAGTACCACGCTGACACGCCATGAGATTAATCAGGTGAGAATCCAAAATACTGTCTTGGACATTGACTTTATCCATAAAGTCACTTGCCGAGATGTTTTGCATGTGTATACCACTTTTCAAGATGTGGTTCACTGCATATGACAGTCCAGACAGATCGCTTTCAAACAGGAGATGAAACAAATAAGGAATGCATTGTCGAAACCTAGCATCTCCTGCATACAATCGCAAAGTCCGGTATTCAGAAGCAGGAATTTGATGAGGTCGCTCATCATATCTTCCTCCCTGACCTGTTGGAAAAAGCTGTGGGAAACACCGAGCTTCCAAACTTTCCTCCCAAACACTAATGGGACTCCCTTTGGCTTGTTTCATTTGAAACAACTCAATAGCATTCCCCATGACTTCCTTGGAATGCAAAGGATGAACACTATAATGTTCATATATTTCTTCACTAGTAGAGGGTTCTACTTTCTCAATTTGACCAGCACACAAATCGCTATCCTCTTCCTCACTTACTTCCTCTTCTGCAACATATACATTCTTATAGTATTTATTATTTTTTTTCAAATACAATGTTGCCTTTTTAACTTTCCTAACATCTACTAAATCTTGCCATATTTTCTTATTCTTTGTCGGAACCCCATTAACTAAGATAACCAGAGGTTCCTCTTCCACTTTTTCTACTCCAATTGTGTTAATGTTTTTCTTCAAATCTAGAGGCAAATAAACAACTCTTCCCTTTAATCCTCTCTGTAAATCTGATGGAGGCAATTTCCCTGTCTTTGGCTCCATTCTTACAATAGCCTGAAAGGGATGGATACTTTGAATCAAAATAGATTCATAAGTATTTAAATCCTTCAATTCAGAAGGAATCTCAACCAATTCCAGATTATTATGAACTGCTCTAGCAGGCATCTGGTTTTGATTTAATTTGCAACAACAATAAGTACACACACGTTGATCCAATCCCAAATCAAAACAATTTTCTACCATCAAGTATGTTGCAAAATCCTTCCATTCACTATTATTTTCCCTTTCACTTTTTGCATATAAATCCACTAACTTAGTCTGATTCTTATAATAAGTGCGTCGACAACACACACAAGTGAAATTAGGCCTCTCACTTGATTTCACCTCAAACGTCGCAATTTCCCTCTGGAAATTATCTGTACTGGAAACCTGTACACTATCTTCCACATGACCCTCTTCTTCTTGCTCAATTTCAACATTCTCCTCTTTACTTCCAAAGTAACAAAACTCAATTTCTTCACATATATTCTTCACATCTATTTCAGAACCATGCAAAAGAGCAGCGCATAATTGTTTAAGCATAATTGCTGGACTCTTAGCATAATACAACATTCTAACTAATTTCCTCACTTTGTTATGATGCACTGCTAGCATCCTGAAATGATGAAAAACACTCTGGCATACTCTCCTGGAAAGACAAGCCAGTGAATGTCCATGCAAACCTGTCACTTCTCTTACTCTGCAAGGATCTAATTCTTGCAACAACATCATTTTCTGCTTCAAACTTTTCTTATTAAATGACCGTACAAAATCACAAAGCAAATTGATGGAATCCTGTCGCACACTGCAAATACTACTACACTTCCAGGTGTACACAGGACCCTTAGCACGTCTTCCTAAAACCTCATTACCTAACACCTCTTCTGCCTCTGTTGTCACAAGTTTTTCTTTTTCAACTGGACAACCATCTTTCACTTCATAAGCACGACCACTGGTGTCAACTGCATGCACCAAATCATTATCCTGGAAATAACTCTCCTCATTAAAAAATGCCTCACAGCTTGAACTATGCATCCATTCTCCAGAAAAAACTTCACAAAAATTACTACGATTAACTATTCTCTTCCATCTACTATTTCTTTTGAAATCAAAAATTGCCTTGTTTAGCTTCCTAATTCTATTGATTATCAAAATAAATAACTTACGTTTAATTTCAAATGCCTGATCAATAACTTTCTCAACTTTTTTTTTTGTCTTATAAAAAACCAGTTTCTGTTGACCTTTCTTAATATTTTTTAACAAATTGCCAATTATCCTGTTCTGGAACATTCGTTTACGAATCTCCCTAAACTGTTGTTTCCTTCTACTATCATGCACAGAGTTATCTCTTGCTCTAGCAGTAACATTTTTCATTGGCCTTTCTTTTCCATTTGATTTCCTTCTCGTTTTATGGACTGAAACATTTTCTGTAGTAATATTTTTTTTACTGCACATATTTCTTATAAATTGTTTTGTGCTCTTACCCGGTGCTTTCTTCGTGACTTGACAAATCTTTTTGTTAGAGGACTGCTGCGTATTTTTTTTCACCTGCTGTCTTTGACGTTTTGCAGCCTTTCTCTGTCTTTCTATTGTAGGCATGGTGAAATCTTGAAATGATCTGCAGTTGAATCTGTGGAAAAATATAATAAATAATGTTATTAACCATTATTACCAAACAGTAAATCAGTAACAGTGATAAAAAACTTAACACACTACTTGACATTTTAATTAGAAGATTTTGTAGTCGTTGGCAAATTTACAATACAGAAATACCAGAAAAGAAATGACATTTATATTTATGTTACCTATGCTATTTTATATGTGAATCTGATCTAATTTTATGAGCATATTTTAATATTTTATTGAAGACACTACACATAACCTGCTTTTGAAGGTGTCTTTATTTTTAAATTAAACGGTTTACCTTTTTACTTTTTATTAATTATAAATTTTAAAAATAAATGTTTATATTTCCAAAGGCTCAAGCAGGTCAGCTTCCCATCCTATATCATATAATTCGGACAAATCTGCATCCTCATCACGCTCTTCTTCATCCTCAGGATTTAAATCATCCAAGGGATCAACATCCACTGATGTTTCAATTACAAGTTCAATGATGAGGTCAAAATCAACTGATTGCAGATTGTCGCTCATGTTGAGGTTGTCTTTATCTTTAAAGAAAGATAACAACAATGAGATGTTGCAGAGTAAGAGACAAATCTCACAGATTATAATAGTAAAATTGTTTAACAAGAGTAACATTTTGCAGCTATTATTTAGCCATGTCCAGCGATGCTGAGCAGGTGAAGCCTATGTCTAATCTTTCACTGAACAGGACTCATCTCTTCTTAACCTTGGATAAGCCTCACCGACTCTGTGTCCCCTGCACATACTTAAATGTAAAGGGGCAGATTTATGTTAAATGGCACATCCCCAGGCATGCACCAGTTAACGTGCACCACTGCTCTGCCACCCATGGTGTGCCGCATTTACAATCAGATAGGAGAAACCTGCGTCAAAACCCTGCGCCTGCTTGAAGCAGGCATAGGTCTTGACGCAACATTGTGGAGATGGTGCACCCCTGAGCCTTGCTGGAGCTGCATCGCACTTGCGACACAACTCCAGCAATGCGCCACCTTAACGGCACAGATGCGTCAAGCATCTGTGCCGTTTTTGCCCCATGCTGTGCCGCATTGTAAATGCAGCACACCATGGGTGGCGGAACAGCGGCGCAAGATGACTGGCACATCCCTGGTGATGCGCCAGTCATCATAAATCTATCCCTAAGCTTCTTATTTTGTTAGAGATGAACTGCCATATGTATCATCAAAATATTTAGCATTTCCTAAATAGCGAATTTTAAGGAATAAATAGCGATTCTTTACCATTCCTAATTTGCGATGAGCAAATTGCTAATTGCAAGTTACCCATTCATTTCCATGGGCTAGGAGGCTCATAGGAATGAAGGTTTAATTTGCGATTAGCAATTTGCTCATCACAAATTAGGAATTTTTCCAAGGGTGCAGGGGTGTCTCAAGAACACCCTGCTGCACCCCTTAAAAAGAAATTTGGGGGCATATGGCACACATACATGCCCTAAGGGCATGTGTTGGCGTCATATGGGACCTTTTGTTTTTTTTAAAAAAAGCTTTTTGAAAAGAATTCACAAATTACCACCAATTTACCACAATAGTTTCCAAATCCTTAATGTCATTTTTTACATATTTTTTGTTTGATACATTGCATTTAAGTAGTCACAAAATTTGCAAATCCTTCAGTGCAATTGCAAAATAAGGAATAGCAAATTTTGCTACTCCTTATTTTGCATCAAACTTGTTTGATACATACCATTTGTCTAATTAACATTCGCAAAGGCCAAAATTCGTAGAATTTTGATCTTTGCGAATGCTAATTAGCTTGATACATATGGCCCCAAGTGAGGCCTGTCTTACGACATGGTGCATCTTTTGCATCACTGCTGCATCGGTTTCATGTGGTACGTTTTTTTTACACCATGACATATCTGCCTAAATGCATCAATTTGTAATGTTGTCGCCTCATAGCAAATCTTTTGCACCGCCGCTGCATCATAAAAGTGACGCACAGTGGCACAAAAGAGGCATACACCTATCATAAATCTGTCCCTAGCATTTTAAATGATTAATCCAGGATGACGATAAGGTGTGGCCTATCCAGAGGTTTGTTTAATGTGAGGCCTACTCAGGATTGCAGATTAAAGTTACGCTTGATGAAGAATACAGAGGAGATAATACATGTAAAGGCCTACCAATGAAGTAAGTAATGTGCACTTTATTGCGCCAGTCATCATAAATGTATCCCTAAGCTTCTTATCTTGTTACAGATGAACCACCATATGTACCATCAAACTATTTTGCATTTCCTAAATAGCAAATTTTAAGGAATAAATAGCAATTCTTTACTATTCCTAATTTGCAATGAGCAAATTGCTAATTGCAAATTACCCATTCATTTCCATGGGCTAGGAGGCTCATAGGAATGAAGGTTGCAATTTGCGATTAGCAATTAGCTCATCACAAAATAGGAATTTTTTCAAGCGTGCAGGGGTATCTCAAGAACACCCTGCTGCACCCCTGAAAAATAAATTTGGGGGCATATGGCACACCTACATGCCCTAAGGGCATGTATGGGCGTCATATGGGACCTTTTGTTTTTTGGAAAAAAATGCTTTTTGAAAAGAATTCGCAATTTACCACAAACTAGAAGTTGGTGGTAGTTTCCAAATCCTTAATATCATTTTTTACATATTTTTTGTTTGATACATTGCATTTAAGGAATCGCAAATTTTGAATTAAGGACATTTTAAGTCATTTCCACATGTGCAGTGTTTTCAAATTATGATTTGAAAATCGTTTTTGGGGAAAAGTAATGGTTTGCAAATTTATGACAAGGACATAATGGTGTATGCTTCTCTATAAGGCATTTCAGTGTCTCTGATGTCATTTTTCCCATATTACATTATAAGACCTTTCCCCATGGAGCACATTCCTTGTAAATATGCTCCCACCTGTGCATGGCGAATTTAGATTTTGACTGTTTGAGTCACATAGCCATGTTAAAAGTGACCCAAAAAAATTGCAAACGTTTTAAAAAAACACATTCATGTGTCTTAAGGACATTTTAAGTCCTTTCCCCATGGACAATGTTTTCTAAGTGGCGCAAAAGAGGCATACACCTATCATAAATCTGTCCCTAGCATTTTAAATGATTAATTCAGGATAACAATAAGATGTGGCCTATCCAGAGGTTTGTTTAAAGTGAGGCCTACTCAGGATTGCAGATTAAAGTTACGCTTGATGAAGAATACAGAGGAGATAATACATGTAAAGCTCTACCAATGAAGTAAGTGATTTCTACTTCATTGCGCCAGTCATCATAAATGTATCCCTAAGCTTCTTATCTTGTTAGACATCAACCGCCATATGTATCATATAACTATTTTGCATTTCCAAAAAAGCTAATTTTAAGGAATAAATAGCGATTCTTTACCATTCCAAATTTGCGATGAGAAAATTGCTAATTGCAAATTACCCATTCATTTCCATGGGCTAGGAGGCTCATATAAATGAAGGTGCAATTTGCGATTAACAATTTGCTCATCACAAATTAGGAATTTTTTTCAAAGGTGCAGGGGTGTCTCAAGAACACCCTGCTGCACCCCTGAAAAAGAAATTTGGGGGCATATGGCGCACATAAATTTTAACAACATTCCTTTACCTCAAAAACGATTTTCAAATCATAATTTCAAAACACTACACATGGGAAAATTACTTAGAATGTCCTTAAGACACATAAAAGCGTTTTTTGATTGCCTTTCCTGCATGGTTGGGTCACTTTTAACATGGCTATGTAACACAAACATTCAAAATCTAAATTTTCCATGCACATGTGGGAGCATATTTACAAGCAATTTGCGCCACAGAGAAAGGTCTTACACTAAAATGAGAAAAATAACATCAGGGACAGTCAATTGCCTTATAAAGAAGCATACACCATTATGTCCTTGTCATGAATTTAAAAACAATTCCTTTTCCCCAAAAACGATTTTCAAATCATAATTTCAAAACACTGCACATGGGAAAATGACTTAAAATGTCATTAAGACACATGAAAGCGTTTTTTGATTGCCTTTCCAGCATGGTTGGGTCACTTTTAACATGGCTATGTAACACAAACATTTAAAATCTAAATTTCCCATGCACAGGTCGGAGCATATTTACAAGCAACTTGCGCCACAGAGAAAGGTCTTACATTAAAATGGGAAAAATAACATCAGGGACAGTCAATTGCCGTATAAAGAAGCATACACCATTATGTCCTTGTCATAAATTTAAATCAATTCCTTTTCCCCAAAAACGATTTTCAAATCATAATTTCAAAACACTGCACATGGCAAAATTACTTAAAATGTCCTTAAGACACATAAAAGCATTTTTTCATTGCCTTTCCTGCATGTTTGTATCACTTTTAACATGGCTATGTAACACAAACATTCAAAATCAAAATTTTCCATGCACATGTGGGAGCATATTTATAAGCAATTTGCGCCACATAATTCATAATTTTCTCCTTAAAGCACACTATTCTCTATCTAAATTAAAGAAATATTTTCTCACCTTAGCAAATACTTTGAGTTTGAAAACAGTCTCAGAAACACACCAATTTGTCTTCAGCAGAGCAAAAGGTATGCACTCCAGAGTCTGCAGCTATCAAAAGCACAGAAATGCTGTAATTCTTCACACATATTTCTCATGTCACCCAATCAAAACTCTTCCCTCACTTTTTTTCAAATGAAAACCCTTCCCCCCTCTGCCCTTTCTGTCTTTTCTGCATGGCAACCACCTCTTGGAAGACTTCTGGTGTTTGCAAGTTCACACAACTTTGTTGCAATTGAACTCTGAACTCTCAGTGCACCTGCATATCCAGTGCATTCTTTCATTTAATGATTTTTTATTGACCATTCAAAATACATCTTTCAAAGAACACATCCGTGCACCCTAACTTTCTGTTTTCAGCAATCAAAATCCACCAATCACTGTTACTGCTTCATGAACACAGAAACTCCACAGTTTTTTTCATTTTAAACTCTCATTTTTTCAACTGCCATTTCATTGCCACACTTCATCTGACTGCAGGAGAACCTTCTCTCACCATGTTTTCTGTCTGGATTGTTGGACATAGTTATATTCACTGGGCTCAAAGGTACGTTGAAAACAGGAAATTACCTAACCTCAATTTACAAGATGTGGAAATTAAGTGGTTTGGCCACAGAGGATTAAAATGTCACCAATTGATACCATTGGTGAAAACCTTTATGCATTTGCCCAAACCTGACCTGTTAATTGTGCACTGTGGAGGTAATGACTTGGGCACTTTGACTGGTGTAGGTCTGGAAATGCTTTTAAAGGACACCTTTGAGCAATTAATGGCACTTTTTCCTCAGACTGCCTTGGTATATTCAAATATATGCCAAAGACAGAAATGGAGGTGGTCAAACCAATTTTGTCCACAAATTGAGAAGTCGAGGAAGCATGTAAACAAATCTGTTTCAGCTTACATGAGAGACCATGGAATGGGCTCCCTGTACAACAATAACTTGCGTTACTACATGCAAGATATCTACAGAGGAGATGGAGTTCACTTCTCAGATGAGGGCAACAGAGTTTTCACTCTGAATTTAAGAATGTGCATTGGTACCTACTTATAAGTACCTAAATGTACCATAAACCCAAAAGCTCTTCTCAGAGCTACCCTACATCTGATCACTCACAATTATTATTTTACTCTAACATTTTTCACTAATTTCCAACAAAGTACGCTCCCTGGGGCGCTACCCGGTACGCGAACCGGGAGCTAACCTCGCGAATTTTTTTTTTAAAATGTTTTTTTTTCGCACATATAAGCCTCCTCACCCACCCTCAGAAAACCTAGGGGGTCAAGATAACTCTACCGTGCCCCCTTCTACCCATTCTGAACATTATTTGCCCTCCATCTTGTATCTTAATTCAAACGAAACACAAAATGGTGGACTCCCGGAACGCTTAAGGTTCGCGAACCGGGGCGCTCAACGGTTCGCGTACCGGGTCGCTCTCTGGGAAGCGCACCATCAAAAAAGGTGGGAAAGTAGTTCACAGAAAAGCCACTGGAGACAATTTCACCAAATATAGATTAGCTCATACTACATACCAATCCCTACCATTTTCACAAATTTGATTGGAATTCCATTTAGTCATTTAGCCTGTAGACCTCTCTAAATACCCTGAGGTAAATTACTTCACAAAACACATCTGAAGTGTTGGAATTGACAACCAATGAAAATGTTACTTTCATTTTCTATTTTTTTTACCTGACATTTCATTGGTTATATACCTGAATATATATAAAGGAAGAGAAGAAAACACAGCCATTTTGACTACTACTTCTTGCTGTACATTTCAATAGTATTTTCACTAATTCCTTCAACTTCTTTCTAAAGGTAAGTTTTTATTTTTAAAACTGAAGTATATTGTGCACTATAAGTTAATATGGTAAACTTTTTCTGATAGATATATACTATCCCTCTGTAGTAGTTATAGATTTAGAGAGACTTCTCTGTTATAGTTATGGATGGAGTTAGGCTTCTCTTGTATAATTATGAATTTACTTACGTTAAATCACATACACTTTTTTATATTCCTACTTCCACTCTGATACTATACACTGCCCAAAGATAAATTCACTGATAAAAAATGCCTATCTAAAATTATTCCCAACATTGCCCTATCTCTACTAATATATATTTTTTTAATCCAAATTTCAGGCAAAATGGAAGGCGAAAACCAAGTTTCTTTTGAAATGGACCTGCAAGAGAGCAGCCAAGAATTGATTGATACAATTGATCAAATTGACATTGAATTTTTCGATGAAACTTGGGACAATGAACTACTGCAATGTGTACAAGCAGTAGATAACCTCCTTGCAAATGAGGACATTTTACACCCTCAGAGACTACAATGTATATTCCATGATAATTATGAAATTTCTGACAATGAAATGTTAGAAAGTTTAATAAATTATGAAACACAATCACATTAAAAAAAAATGCTTAAAAAATAAAGAAAATAAAAAATAATCAACAAAAACAACAATCAATTAACATACAGCATTTGAAAAGTCTATCATTCATTTTTCATTGCAGTACGCTGCCCAGAACGCTTCCCGGTTCGCGGACCGGGCGCTCCCCACGCAAAAAAAACAACATTTTTTTTTTGTTTTTTTTGCCCCGCGGGGCCCTTTTAAAACCTCCACATTAAACCTAGGGGGTCAGGGAGGATCTAGTATGCCCCCTTATGGTCATTTTCGCCTTTGTTTTGGCCTCCTCTTGTCTCTCAATCCTACCGAGAGACAAGATGGCGGCCGCTCCGGACTGTTTAGAATGTTGACAGACACCGGAGAGCCAATCAGCTTAGCTACGCGAAGTTCCGGTACGCTTAAGGTCCGCGGTTCGGAGCGCTGCCCGGAGCGCGCTTACAGATATATATCTTTTTTTAAACGTTAATTTCTCAAAATCCACTGGAGCACATATATTGAGACCTAGAAAAGGCACATCGGGCTACCAGTCCCTACAATTTTGCCAAGTTTCATGGAAATCCATTCAGCCGTTCGGGCTAAAAGTGAGGCCAACCGCCCTATGGAAAACTCAATGTTAAAAACACGTTTTGGGACCCCCCTTTTTTCTCGGCCCCCCCTTGACGAAACCCCCCCAAATTTCCAAGGGCTGCTCAGAAACAAAATGTTCCATTTTCCAGAAAATTTCAGCCAATTCCGTCCACAAACGCCAAAGTTATTAGACATAGAATTTTCAAAAATCCCATAGGGAAAAAATCCTAACTATATATACCTACTGGCGACCGCCAGTAGGTAATATATATATATATATATATATATATATATATATATATATATTCACTGAAAAAACCATAGGTTATAGACCATATATAGTTAGGAATTAGCATTTAAAAAACCTTATTTTACTCACACAAAACCATTGAAATTCCATATATAGTTAGTTGCACTAACTATATATCGCGCACCCGCAATCCACTGCTGATCATGTCACATATTACATCATTCATGACATGGTCAGTGACATCACTGATGACATCACTGATGACATCTCAAATGACATCACTGATGACATCACTGATGACATCTCAAATGACATCACTGATGACTACATCCAGTGACTGTATAATTCTGTAAAGTTAAAATATGTCTTACATATTGAAGAATGAGTGGATGTATAAGTGTCTTGATGAAGGATTTAGTAGGGGCATGGCTGACTGTATGAGTGACTGATTAAATGTGTCTCACTGAGTGCATGGGTTAGTGACTAAACTGTCTTAATTTGTGCATCATTATGTCTGTTGTTCTGTAAACTGCTGCATGTGTTGATCATTAGCTATATGATTAACTGTATGGGTTATTGATTGGTTGCCCAAGCATTTGTATGGGAGACTGAGTGTGTGTGTGGGTGGCTGGGAGGTGTATGACTCTCTGCATAGATGTGTGAGCAGTTGATTGACTAGATGTATGGGTTCAAAAGTGCATGTGGAAACAGCTGTATGGGCGGTTGACTGTGTGCATGAGTGTATTGGTGAGTGAATGGATATCTCAGTGCTACATGTCAAAGTAAGTACATATGTAAAACACAGTACATGTGAGAGTTGACATATATAAATAACTGTGCATAAGAGCCAGTGAATGTGTGAGTGGCTGTATGGATCATTGTGAACTTGTATCCAGGATTGTATAAGTGAGTAAATATGTTTTAGTATATGTTTGAATAAGTAAGGTGTGTATAACTGTATAGTTGAGGAAATGGAGGTGTGATTGATTCTTTGCATGACTGACTAAGTGTCTGAGTAACTCCATGGATGAGTGACAGTCTATGAGTGTCTGTTTACACTGAGTGTATCTAAGGTTATATTAGAGTCTGAAGAGGTTCATCGTATTATCACATGAATGATGTCATCAGTGATGCGATCAGTAATGTCAAATGAGATGTCATCAGTGATGTCATCAGTGATGTCATTTGAGATGTCATCAGTGATGTCATCAGTGATGTCATTTGAGATGTCATCAGTGATGTCATCAGTGATGTCATTTGAGATGTCATCAGTGATGTCATCAGTGATGTCACTGACCATGTCATGAATGATGTAATATGTGACATGATCAGCAGTGGATTGCGGGTGCGCGATATATAGTTAGTGCAACTAACTATATATGGAATTTCAATGGTTTTGTGTGAGTAAAATAAGGTTTTTTAAATGCTAATTCCTAACTATATATGGTCTATAACCTATGGTTTTTTCAGTGAATTTTCAAGGTTTTGTAAATGCTAATTCCTAACTATATATGGTCTATAACCTATGGTTTTTTCAGTGAATTTCAATGGTTTTTTAATAGCAAATATCATAAGCTGTCGAATGTCAAGTACGTGGTAAGTGAAAACATTTTCGTGTTTATGCACACTGATCTGCTTTGAATGGTGCCCCCCCCCCTCATTTCTATTAGGAGTACTCTCTCTTTGCACATAGTGAAGAGTAGTTAACGCAGGCCTTTGCCCCCGTTGTAATACGTCGTGCCTGCTTCTCTCTCCATTTGATTGATTGTTATCCAAGTATTTACTGTTTTAGAATTGGTTCTCTTTGGTTCATTCTCTATTTACAAACAAACACAGAGTCGCAATACTCTGTTTAGTCTTTGCAGATAACGAAAAATCGTGTAAAAAAAAAAAGAAAAGGAATCGAGCAAAATCAGTAGGCCACTAATGGGATCTCTTTTTGACCTCGCTAAAATAGAAACATTAGGAACAACCCCTCATGACAAATACAAAACTAGTGAGATGAACTGAACTCCACACAATGATGGCTGCAAAACAGCTCGGCTCCGCCACCCACCCCGCCCAAAATAACGATAAAGAGCGGCTGCCATGATTGGTTGCGGAATGGCCACGACGGAGCTACGAAATGGTGCTGCTCTCATGCTAACCCCAGCTTCAGTCTGAAACATCCAGAAACACTGTAGACTACCAATTCGATCAGTTCCGGTAGCGCCCCAATGTAACCCGGTAGAGAAGAACTAGCCCTCCCCTCTTTGACTGATGGTTCTTGTTGCCTGTCCCTTCTGTTGTCATTTAACAGAACTATTTAGCCTGCTGAAAGGGGTTGTGTTCCGACCGCTGGTTGGTGGAGACATTTTGACTATATTCTGGACCTGCGTTGTCGCGTAATGCGTCATATGACGCGCCGCGTTAGCGCATCCGGAAGTCATCCGGGGCGCGCAGCGCGTAACGTAAGCATAACAAGTCATGTGACTTGTTAATAAAACTTTTCATTGGTTCATTTTACTTTTCTTATTCTAATGATGAAAGGCTTGGTCATATGACCTAAAAATTACGCTTTTTATTACTTCCGAACATTATTTTTTCTTAAATATATGTTATAATGTTCCAGGCTAATGTACTTTCCCGGAAAATTTACAACTGTCCTGCAAGTAAAATATATTCTTTTTTCGAGAAAAAGAGCGTTTCTTCGTCCCATGACGGAGCCGTTGAGCAAAAGAGGGTCGACCTGCTGTCTTAGTCGCCGATACGCCTGAATATGAGATTCTTATCGATCACTTTATGTTGCAGGAGTAGAAAACACAACAGCCCTTGACCATTTATCTTTACTGCGTTCCTTCGTATTATACCTTTTACCCTTCATGTAATTGGTCTGCTTTATTTCACTTGCCTTTTAATGATTCTAAAACAGTGACTATTATTAAAATCTTTACCAATGTATATACTACTACCATGTTTTCTTTTAAAAACCTTTATTGTGAAAATTTCATTATACAAATACGAGCCTATAACCACGTGGGCCGGCCACGGAGCAAACTGTAATCGTATATGATGAGTAGACATTTACACTGTAGAGGAACGTAAAGGGCGGGCCATTAGGTTGCAAGAACTAAGGTGTCTAACAGTTACGGAATCGGTGGACGTACATTTTATAATTAAAATACGACAGGGCCAGTTACAATAAAATTATCTACATATACATTTGCGGGCAAGTACCATGGGTGACGTTAATTCGAACTTTCAATAGTACAGTAATCAATAACACATCAGAACTTAATATCAATAGGGATGTCGAAATATTCAATCAATTCTCGTCCCCGCCCGCCATGTGCTTCAAAACTGCATACGTATCTCGTGATTTCAAGGTTCTGCAACCAGTACACAACAAGGAGTTACGAGTCCCATTTATTCCGGCGCCATTTTGGGCGAGGACGGGCAGGTCCAGGATATAGTCAAAATGTCTCTACCAACCCTCGACTATGATGATGTTCATATGCTGTATTTATTAGAGTAACACTCATCTGTCCACATGAAATTAATTTGCCACAATCTAAACATGTCATTTTAATCTTTCCAAAGTTCTTCTAAATATTTGGGACCGTTTCCCTTGCCTCTGATGCTGTCAGTGCCACTTCTTTGATCAATGTACTAGCAGGTCAGGGGTTCTCCTCCAAATCTCTCTTTTATGCAGCACTATAATTAATTGGTGCCACCTCTCCATATGACGATGCATGGTATAGTTACCATAACTATATTTTTTTTCGGTTCCTCTGGAGAGTTCATCGTGGCAGATGAAGCGTGTAACGTACCGGACATTTACCTTTTTTTGCATGTACAGGAAAGGAAAAAAAATCGAGCGTCCGAGTTCTAAGGTGTCCCAGGGCCATTTTAGTGGACCAGGCCCAAATCCAAAGAACAGGCCGCCATTTTGAGAGTCCTGTTGCAGCCGCCTGTCGCTGTAGCATCAAGAGCAGCCGAAACTCAGCTGAATGGCAACTGAAACGGTAAAGGGGCGCCCCACTACAGCAGACGAGCCTCCACCTGGGAAGGCCCGTTCACGCCGCCTCCCCCCCCCCCTTTCGGGCACCCCACGCCGTTATTCGGAGCAGTATTGTAGGATGGCCACACCAGTGCGGCAACTTGCTAGACATCACCTCGGTGGTAACCGAATCTCAGCCCCTTGTAGTGTCTCCTCTTCAGAAAATATTCTTGCGCTACCTTTGCCCCATTCACACATCGGTCCGCTACTGACGCCATCTCACAGGCTAAAGGGGCGCCCCACGCCGAGTTTCAGCATTGTAGGATGACCACACCAGTACAGCAACTTGCTAGACATCACCTCGGTGCCATCCGGATCTTGGCATCTCAACGCCTAGTGATATCTTCCATACAGAAAATATTGTTGCGCTGCCTTTGGCCCCATTCGCACATCGGTCCGCAACTGACACCATCTCACAGGCCAACAGGGCGCCCCACGCCGACTTTTACCATTGTAGGATGGCCACACCAGTACAGCAACTTGCTAGACATCACCTCGGTGCCATCCGGATCTTGGCATCTCAGCGCCTTGTGGTGTCTTCTATTCCGAAAATATTGTAGAAAATATTGTTGCGCTGCCTTTGGCCCCATTCGCACATCGGTCTGCAACTGACACCATCTCACAGGCCAACAGGGCGCCCCACGCCGACTTTTACCATTGTAGGATGGCCACACCAGTACAGCAACTTGCTAGACATCACCTCGGTGCCATCCGGATCTTGGCATCTCAGCGCCTTGTGGTGTCAGTCAGAAAATATTGTTGCGCTGCCTTTGTCCCCATTCGCACATCGGTCCACTACTGACACCATCTCACAGGCCAACAGGGCGCCCCACGCCGACTTTTACCATTGTAGGATGGCCACACCAGTGCCACAACTTGCTAGACACCACCTCGGTGCCATCCGGATCTTGCATCTCAGCGCCTTGTGGTGTCTTCAAATCAGAAAATATTGTTGCGCTGCCTTTGGCCCCATTCGCACATCGGTCCGCTACTGACGCCATCTCACAGGCCAACGGGGCACCCCACGCCGACTATCAGCATTGTAGGATGGCCACACCAGTACAGCAACTTGCTAGACATCACCTCGGTGCCATCCGGATCTCGGCGCCCCACTGCAGATGAAGTGCCTCTCAACTATGAAACCACCACGGTGACATCCGGATCTTGGCGCGTTGTGCTGCCTTCGGCCTATTCGCACATCGGTCCGCTACTGACGCCATCTCACAGACTAATCGGGCGCCCCACGCCGAGTTTCAGCATTGTAGGATGACCACACCAGTACACCTTACTAGACACCACCTCGGTGCCATCCGGATCTTGGCATCTCAGCGCCTTGTGGTGTCTTCTATTCAGAAAATATTCTTGCGCTACCTTTGCCCCATTCACACATCGGTCCGCTACTGACGCCATCTCACAGGCTAATAGGGCGCCCCACGCCGAGTTTCAGCATTGTAGGATGACCACACCAGTACAGCAACTTGCTAGACATCACCTCGGTACCATCCGGATCTTGGCATCTCAACGCCTAGTGGTATCTTCCATACAGAAAATATTGTTGCGCTGCCTTTGACCCCATTCGCACATCGGTCCGCAACTTAGACATCACCTCGGTGCCATCCGGATCTTGGCATCTCAGCGCCTTGTGGTGTATTCTCTTCAGAAAATATTGTTGCGCTGCCTTTGGCCCCATTCGCACATCAGTCCGCTACTGACACCATCTCACAGGCCAACAGGGCGCCCCACGCCGACTTTTACCATTGTAGGATGGCCACACCAGTGCCACAACTTGCTAGACACCACCTCGGTGCCATCCGGATCTTGGCATCTCAGCGCCTTGTGGTGTCTTCTATTCCGAAAATATTGTTGCGCTGCCTTTGGCCCCATTCGCACATCGGTCCGCTACTGCCGCCATCTCACAGGCCAACGGGGCGCCCCACGCCGACTTTCAACATTGTAGGATGGCCACACCAGTGCGGCAACTTACTAGACACCACCTCGGTGCCATCCGGATCTTGGCGCGTTGTGCTGCCTTCGGCCTATTCGCACATCGGTCCGCTACTGACGCAAACTCACAGGCCAACGGGGCGCCCCACGCCGACTTTCAGCATTATAGGATGGCCACACCAGTGCTGCAACTTGCTGGACACCACCTCGGTGCCATCCGGATCTTGGCGCGTTGTGTTGCCTTCGGCCTATTCGCACATCGGTCCGCTACTGACGCCGCCTCACGTGCCAACGTATTTTCTCCGCATTTTATACCCTATGCCGCATAACAGGTCATGTGACTTGTTTATAAAACTTTTCATTGGTTCATTTTACTTTTGGTTTCCTAATGATGGAAGGCTTGATCATATGACCTAAAAACAACACTTTTCATTGGATGAAAACTTTTTTTTTTCCCAAACGATGAAAGCCCCACCTTGTTTCTGGATGTTTCAGACTGAAGCTGGCGTCAGCATGAGAGCACCACCATCTCGTAGCTCCGTCGTGGTCATTCCGCGAGCAATCATGGCAACCGCTCCCCACCAGAAGCCTACAGGAGTCGGGGGCCCCCAAAACTTTTGATAAATCCTCAAGGCGGAGGGGACGCTTTCGAGAATGGGGTCCAAGACCTAGCAGACAAGCGTCCGATTTCCAAGGTGTCCCAGGGCCATTTCAGTGGACCAGGCCCAAAAAGGAAAGAGCCTGCCGCCATTTTGAGAGTCCTGTGACAGCCGCCTATCGCTGCACCGCAAGAGTGGGCGCAACTCAGCTGAATTGCGGCTTTTGACACAGTGGACCAAAAACGGACGGAATGGCAACTGAAACAGTAAAGGGGCGCCCCACTACAACAGATGACACTCCACCTGGAGAAGCCCGTTCACGCCGCCTCCCCCGGGGCGCCCCACGCCGTTATTCGGAGCAGCATTGTAGGATACCAAAACCAGTGCGGCAACTTACTGGACATCACCTTGGTGCCATCGTTCTGCTGCCTTGGAACTATTCGCACAACAGTTTGCTACTGATGACCCACCCCCCGCGACGCCCCGCGACGCCCCACGCCTTTATTTGCTGGGTGGCAACTTACTAGACATCACTTTCGTGTCATCTAGATTTCAGCGCGTTCTGCTGCCTTGGAACTATTCGCACAACAGTTTGCTACTGATGACCCACCCCCCGCGACGCCCCACGCCGGAAATCTGGACGTTGTGCTGCGTTGGGACTATTCGCACAGCCGACCGCTACTTCGTTGTTTTTCCCTAAAAATGTTTATATGTTATTACTATTTTTGTTTTCTTGTATATATTTATAAATTATTAAAGTTTTATAATCTTACTACTTTGTCGGAGTGCTATATATTTTTAATGTGACACATAATTGTAAAAACTTTGATGTACAAAGAGTCATCCCTGGAATCTTCCGCTTCAGGCTCGGTCCCCTCCCCAATCACAATACAGGATGGTTTTCAGATAATAGGAACGCTTCTGCTGTGACGAATCTCATCGAGTGTGGGCCTTGATCTACTATAACTCCTTTGAAGAGGGGTGATTCTTTACAGCTGGGGCCATAAACTACATCTGCAGGGCTAGCTGATAGCCTAGGACCGGCCTGGACAATCGGACACAGAGGAAGAGGAGTGTCAGAGGGTGCGGTAGTGAATAGGGCGAAAGGGAGGTGTCGGGCGGGCACAGGGTGTGATTCTCAGGGAAGAGCAGCGCAGATGGGGGGAGGTTTATTACCCATGCATAAGACAGAAAGCGGGGGTGACCACTGCCTTGGGGAGATGCTTGCGAGGGTGGGGAGCCATGCTAAGGGTCGACAGCGTGCAGAGAGTGGGTCTGGTCAAGGCATCTAAAATGGCTGCCGTGCACGACAAAAGTGTGGCATTTGAAAAAAGACAAGATGGCGCAGACAATGTTTTTCAACACTTCCTGATTTCCTTCGAATCGAACGTTAACAGACGTTGGGGCATATTACCAAAGTTAAGCGATATTTATCCCTAACGATGCTTAGCAACGATTTTTTTACCGCTAAGCATCGTCAGAAATTATCGCAGATAAACCTTGCTATTATCAAGGTTTATCGCAAATACGATAATAAACGACCGCAATGCATTAATATCGCTGAAAACTCAGCGATATTCATGCATTACCGAGCTAATGCTCTTAGCCATGTTATCCACCTCCCATTGGATAACATGGCTAAGAACTGCTCAGGGCAGGTGCTACTTTTTGGAGATATTCGGGCTTATCTCGAATATTTCCAAAAGTTGATAATAGGAGATAGCGATGTTAGCGACTGTTTCCAGTCGCTAACATCTTGGCACACCCACTTTGCATGTCATTAGTGATAAATATCACTCACATGCAAAGTGGGGCCCAAGATGGTCGCTATCTCCTACTAGCCGTCGCTAACTGGTGTTAGCAACAGCTAGGTAATACAGATATAATTTTATCTCCGCGAAGCGGAGCGCTGTTACAGATATATATCTTGTTTTTGAACGTTAATTTCTCAAAATCCACTGAAGCACATATATTGAGACCTAGCAAAGGCACATCGAGCTACAAGTCCCTACAATTTTGCCAAGTTTCGTGCAAATCCATTCAGCCGTTCGATTATTATTATTATTTTTTTTTTGCCCCGCGGGGCCCTTTTAAAACCTCCACATCAAACCTAAGAGGTCAAGGAGGATCTACTATGCCCCCTTATGGTCATTTGCCCCTTCGCTTTGGCCTCCTCTTGTCTCTCGATCCTACCGAGAGACAAGATGGCGGCCGCTACGGACTGTTTGGAATGTTGACAGACGCCGGAGAACCAATCAGCTTCGCTTCACAAAGCTCCGTTGCGCGAAAAGTACGCGTAGCGGAGCGCTGCCCGGTCCGCTGTTACAGATATATATCTTTTTTTGAACGTTAATTTCTCAAAATCCACTGAAGCACATATATTGAGACCTACAAAAGGCACATCGGGCTACCAGTCCCTACAATTTTGCCAAGTTTCGTGCAAATCCATTCAGCCGTTCGAGCTATAAGTGAGGCCAACCGCCCTATGGGAAACTCAATGTTAAAAACACGTTTTGGGACCCCCCTTTTTTTCTCGGCCCCCCCTTGACAAACCCCCCCCAAATTTTCAGGGGCTGCTCAGAAACAAAATGTTCCATTTTCCTGAAAATTTCAGCCAATTCCGTCCACAAACGCCAAAGTTATTAGACATAGAATTTTCAAAAATCCCATAGAGAAAAAATCCTAACTATATATACCTACTGGCGACCGCCAGTAGGTAATATATATATATATACTTATATATCATTTAACAACTGCTGCAATCCCTAATGGAATTTTGATAGCAGAAGTGTGTCATCTGTGAAAAGTAGGGCAGACACCAAAAGACCCTCTACTTTTGGTGAGTCACACCCATCCCTGGCCAAGTGGTCAACTACTCCATTTAGAAACAGGGAGAACAGAGTTGGTGTAAGGACACAGCCTTGTCTGATGCCTCAATCTATCTTAAAAGGGATCAGTCAACTCGCCCTGTTCTCCCAGCTTACTCTTATGCAGTTACTGAGTGGAGCCAAATAAGGATATCCAAGAGACTCTCTGCTAAACCCATTTTTGAAGCTCCCTCCAAAATATATCCCTGGGTACTAAATCAAACGCAGCACGCAGGTCGACGAAGGCTACATATAGCTTGCCTCCACCGATCACTGCAGTATTCCAAAATATATAGTTAAAGCAAAACACTTGGTCCAAGGTGTTAATGTTACTACGGCAGCCCTCCTTTAGATCTGATAGTATATTATTGTCTTGTATCCAGGATAGTAGATGGGCCATTCCCTGTTTACAGAAGATTGTTTATAGTTTATCAATCAAACTGATTGGTCTGTAAATTGCTGGTTCGTTATGTGAACTCGTTTTAAAAACTGGAATAATCTCTGCAGACTTCCATGATAAAGGGATGTCCATTCCCTGTAACAGAACATTGGAAAGTAAAAATATGCCTAAAAAAAATATAAAAAAATGCCTACAAATGAGTGTGTGTCCTCATGTAAAACGTAACTTGTGCTATGTAAAGCGCTCTGATACCTGATTCGGTTCGGGTCTAGTTCGCGCTATATAAAACTCTACAAAAAAAAAAAAAATTATTTAGGGGTCCAAACACATCCGGGCAGCAAGATATAAGTCATTGGGTAACATATGTGGACCTGCGGCTTTAGAGGCATGACATGATTTTATAACAGCCAAGGTTTCACAGAGCTCAAATTTCATACAACTATCACTGTCTGCCCCTATTCTCTCTTCCCCTTCCTAACTCATCTGTGCATGAATATATGTCACCAACATGAAAGACCCATTTCTGGGTTGGATAAAAAGTTCCTTATCCCTTTAGGCACCAGTGGCAATATCCGAGGTGATTTTCCAAAAGGATCTAGTATCCTTAATAGTCATAGCTGTATGCATTTTTTATACACAGCTTGCCTTCCCACTCTCTCTTTGCACTACCTAAATCCCTTTTATAAACAGCTCTATATTTCACCCAGTCTTCCCTGCATTTGGATTTCCCTGCCCTCAACAAATCCCCTTTGACTACCCTACAAGCTTTATTGTACCAGGGATAGCAAAATGGAAATTTCATACATATGGGTTGTCATATAGATATGCCTTGCCTTCACACTGTGTTAAGTTAGCATGAGCTTATTAGGAGTTTAAACGCCATTTTACCTTTCTGCTGCTTCGGCACACGGCACATATTGTTATTAGAGCGTTGAGCCTAGTAGAATGTTTTGCTTCACATGAGAATAATATGTTTTGCTATTGTATCAGCTTTGCTTGGTAAGGTATGTCTGTACAGTGAGTGCCGAGGCCTTCAAGGATATATCAAAACAGTGGTTGTTGTGAGGTCTGATCTTCTCACGTTCTAGACATAACTTACATGCAGCTGCGGCCAACTCTGGCTTTAGGCGCGTTTTATATTGCACTGCACAGAGCATACACACACACTTGATGATGCTTCGCATGCAGAGAGCTGGTGGAAGATGATGTGATCCCTTTCCACTAGGATCAGAGGCATGGGACCGCCCTGCTAAAACCCAAAGAGACCTTCTTAGATATAATATAATTTACTAGCAAGGGAGGGTGAGATTTAGGTGTCGTTTAGCCTTCTTCCCTCTAGCATTTTAACATGCTTTCTCCCTTTGTATTCTATGGACTAGTAACTATGCTGATTACTTTGTTTCTTATAATATGTTTGCTTGTATTAGCTAAGATACTGCGCTTGAGAACACTGCATTAGAAAATAAACATTTCAAATGTGCAAGTGTCTTCATTTACTCCTAGTTCTGGATTGATATGGTTGTATAATGAAAGAGTGTTCATGTGTTCCACGTTACCTGAGGTGTTCTAAGTCCATGTTCTGGGTTGTCTAAACATTGTGAGTTTGTAAGAACCAATGAGACACTGATTGCTAGTCTGGTATGGGATTTTGGGTACTAAGGTGAGTTTTGGCACACCCTAATTCACTGAGGTTCCAAGTCTCTATGCACAGTTCTGTGTAGCAGCAGAATCCCTGCGACAGGGTCTTACTACAACTGCAAGTATCTGACTCGGCCTCTCGTCCACACTTCTGAACATCACCCACACATATCTAGTACTGTATTTCTCACTATGCTACTTGTTTGTGAGCATTTCCCACTCCACATCGTGCTTCTCATGTGTGAGCCTATATCTCACATACAAGCATCCTAGCATCTGGCACACTGCAAGCTTTTAGCATTTGCATGCATCTCACACACACAGAGTGTTTCTCATGTTTACCTCCCATACAAGGCTTCTTTTATACGTGTCTCGTAACTTCTCTTCTCATGCCAGTGTGAATTGTAATGTACTCAGCTTGCAAGCATGGGATGAAAATCACCTTCTGGTGTGTATCGCTGCACAGGTGAGGCACTACCAAAATGACATTTTCTGGACTACATACAATTCAAAATGGGCCAAAATGTCTTTGTTTATGAACAGTCGACTTTGTGTGCTATAGTAAAGGCAGCAACTCGAGGAAAACATATCTCATCCCCAACAGTCGATAGGATGTGTTAAAGCGTTCTAACACCTTGTCGGGGAAGGTAAGCTCTATATATGTGCACTTGTGATACAATGCATAGGTTTGTCTTAGTGCACATCTTCACATCCACACAAGGGCATTACAGGGCCACAATGTGCTGCTACCTGTTATGTATTATCTATTTTATGTACTCAACAAGAGGTATGCAGTTCCTATAGTGTAAAGGCGGTTTTTACCAAGAAAAAACTAGAGGGGCGTGTTCCATATAGGAGCAAGAGCCATCACACACCCTGAAGGGTGTCATGCTTCATCATCGGGCAGCTCTTCATTAGGCCGCCGCTGCAATGTCCAACGGGCTCCGCGGGGGCTCTTTGACAATTCTTTTCTTTTTGACGATGATGAGTCTGGGTCAACTTGAGATGGGTGTATGTAAGTGATGAGTAGAGTGGAGGAATGTGACGTAAAAATAACTATAAGAGCCCAATAGAACTCATTTAATCGCTGGATTCCTATGTTATGATTAAAAACATTCAATTATCATGAGAAGTGGATGTAATGGTCCACTTTGCTGCGTTCTGAGTAAGGATGTGGATCGACATGTTTCATGCCTATTGCTGTCTAGGCGATCATGGCATTACTGCAGGACAAATTATCCTTATCTACTCACAGCAGGGTGGTTAGTGCAAGTTTCTAAAACCTTACCCTATTAAGATCACCCAAAGGTATGTAAAATACCTTCAGGGTAAAAACCCAAACATTAGAATCTAAAGAGGCCCAGTTGCCCCAGCCTGAATAAACGCTCACTAGCTTTCTGACAATCAGTAGTCGATACTCGCGATTTGCGGCCGACCTACCCTGCACTCATGCCGTAGCAAGAAGTTATCTATTTTATAAACACGAATTGCTCACAAACTATTCTCTCCGCAGTTAATTTTTTAGGAACGTTTCAGGCAGCCTGATTGAATCTGGTCAACAATTCTGAACCATTTTTATTTCAACTAGCTTTTAAGTCTGAGGTCCCCTGACAGTGCCATACAGTTTCCACTTTTTCTAGTATCAACTGTGCTCTTGTGGGGCATCATAAACATTGGGATTGGTACCTGACTAATTCTATGCACCCGCTCAGGATATGTATGCCTATAGACCAGCTAGTTTACATTGCCACCATAAGTAACCCTAAACAAGTGGTCTTCAAACTTTTTAATGCCGTGCCCCCCAGTGAAAAAATGTAATTCATCGGGCCCCCCCTTCATCATTATTCTATTAAGATGGCAATGTTTAAATATGTCTTGACTTAGTTAAACACAAAATATATTCAAATATTGCAGGTAATTTGTAAACGGTATTCTGGTATCATCTTAAAAAGTAAAACCAAATACATGATTGCTTAAAAATAAAACACTACTTTCAGCTTAATGTTTCTTTTGGTCAGAGCCTGGCGCCCCCCTAGGATCACTTGAGGCCCCCCTAGGGGGGGCCCGCCCCCCAGTTTGAAGGGGGAACAGCCTTTACGACGCGGCTGTTACACCGCATGCCGTTACAATGCGTTTTTTTCAACGCAAGTCGTTACCACGACTTGCGCTGGAGGGCGCTGCAGGACAAGGAATTTTTTAATTTACTATCCAACACCTTCCCTACTGTACGTAGGGTGGTGTTAGAATAGTAAATAAAAAAATTCCTAAGTCCGCACCCGTCCAACGCAAGTCGTGGTAACGACTTGCGTTGAAAAAACGTGTTGTAACGGCACGCGGTGTAAAAGCACGCATTGTAAAGCCGTACAACCGTTTGAAGACCTCTGCCCTAAACCTAGTGAGGCAACAAATTGTTTGGGCAACCTCAGGACATGTCAAGCATTATCCCCTCAGGAATCGTGGGAGCAGATCTAGAACATTTTCACTCAGTCACTCGTGTTCTCTCAGAGAGATATATAAGAAATACACAGAGGGGTGTTTTTAATATTTTTTGAACCAGCGTGATTCTTGCATAAAATACATGTGCTGCAATAATCAATAGACAGAAGCAGATAAAAGTGATTAGCAGTATAAGGACAGTGAACAGAATGAACAATTTCACCAACGTGCTAAAACAGTGTGTATGTGCTGGCATATGAGTATTGGGTATAGTGTATCTTACTTTGAGTTCCCCAACCTATTTGTGTAGGGCTGGTGTTCTGCCAAGAGTCCCCATTGGATAATCTACCCCCCACACACAATTACCTGAAGGCAAGCCATGTAAGTCTCTTTCTTGGTCACAAGTTGGACACCCCTCTTCACAGAGGGAGACAACAAGAACCAGCTGAGCTGAAACTTTGACACAAATAATAACAGCAGAGTGCTCCTCTAAACTGAGTACTGAAATACATGTGTATTTATACAACAATGTTCCTGCTTCCGATTCGACGTTTCAGCTGAGCTGACATTGTTTATTGTCTCTTTGATAGCAATGTTGCTTTTATGGACGAAATAACAGATAACAGCATTTGAACAATGTGTGCCAAGGCGTTTTAAGAAATGTTCAAGGCGTTGTGATAGTGTACTTAAGAAGTGGTTTTGTAAGCAATGTGGTCTCAGAGAACCTAATCCTGACTGTCACACAAGCAAATGTGTGTCAAAAGTCCTCATGTGAAAGAGAAGGCAACGTAAGAAGTGTGTACATTTTAAAATGGAAGTGTTTCTTTCCGGGCCTAACTGAGCCACATAACAACCGAAGTGTAACAGTCCTAAAATACTGCTTCAGTGCGCCTGGCATCTGTGCCTAGTCTTAAGATCAAAGGCCCCAGCCATCTTTTCACATTACCTGCAGGCTCAGAGTAGGGCAATACATATAAACACCCAGAGAAATTTGGACTAAGTCTTGTGTCTTTAAAGCTGCCTCAGCGCACTTCGTAAAAAACAGAAAGTAAACAGAAATAAAGAGGCAAAGCCACCAAATGATTATAAATCACAACTTCCCTGCTTAAATTGTGAGCTTGTGGTCTACATGGCTAAAAGACATTGACATTAACAAAGCCAACAGCTCTTACCTCACCAAGCCCTTTTGGTTTTGCCTGTGTTTGTTTTGTTTTTTTTTAGTTGAGAAGGGTCTTCCAGTTGATAGCGGCTGAGACTAAAAACGATTGATTATGAGCTTCAGTGGTTTTTAATATCAAGTGTTCTAAAGTGAGAGAGTCAGTGCTGAGTGAGGTTTTGAAGTTGCTAGATATTTTTAATAACATTTTCTTATTTCAAGGTCAGTGAACATTTTTAAGCCCCGCTTCTTACGAAAACATATTCCGTTTCATCAGAAATTGCACTGGTTATACCGGAAACAACCTGCTAAAACCCTAAGGGGTATATTCACAAGGACGTAACTCCGATTTATCCCCCCGTACCGCACCAAAAAGCGGAGATAGATTTAACACGCCTTTCACAAGCTGGTGCAAACTGTGGACATCGTCAGTATTCCCGCGATAACTGCCCAAAAATGTCCCTCCGCGGTGGACACCACCAACTAACCCTAAAGAGATGCAGAGTAGGCGTTCCCGTGCAAAAACACACGAAAAAACCACAACACCACTTGCACAACGAAATGCCAGATCTGCGAAGCGCCACAAAAACAGGCGATAAGCTGCAGTAGCAGCAGGGATTTAACACCTGCCTTTTGCTGGTGCTAAGCAGGACGACTACCCACAGCATGAAAGGGAGCCCAGCCAAGAGCCACACCTGAAGACCCACACATGCCACGGAGACAATGATCATGCAATAGCAGGATGTGAGGAGAGGCACCGAGCAGGGATGTGCGAGAACGGTAAGTGACCAAGGAATGTGAACCTACCCAATGCCAGGTGTTACCTGGAGGAGCCTGACAGACCACAGAGTGCAAACCACGGAAATGCCCTATGTGGTGAGCAACTGCTGGTGCATGGAGTGCACTGGTCAGTGGATGCTACCATGTCCCCTCAGGCTGTATGGCAGAAAGCGGAAATGTTTCACGTTACGTCTTCCCCTGCATGCACGTGCATAGTGGGTTGGACATGGGTTTGCCAGGCCTGCGTAGGGGTGTGAACAAAACGCCCTCCCACTGCTCGATGGTTCTCATTTTGAATGGACAACATCTGCCAGGGTGGCGCCTCCATGCCCGCCACAAGTCCTGCGCCGAGCGCGGCGGGGCCTGCGTCCCAGTGTGCCTGCTGCACCCTGGGCCGCTGGTCCCCAGACCCTGCATGCCTGCCACAGCGCACCAACGAGGCTCCGCTCACCTGCCTACACCGGCGTGTGTCAAAGAGGGCCCACCACATGCCGGTGCAAGCTCCAAGCACCAGGCCCGCAACCTCTGCAGCCTCTGCAGACAATCGCTGCCCCCGACCCTGGCCCACAGTACTCCTTTCTCATTTACATACTCCACCAGCATCCTCTTCGGCCCATTATACCCCACATGTGGAACTGTGTCCAGCGGCCACAGTACCAGACCCCCTTAGATCAGTGAGGCATAATTCCATATGGCAGGCCAGTGACACGTGGTGCCACTAACCCTGTTCCAAGCAAGCCAGTGACACGTGGTGCGACTAACCCTGTTCAACGCAAGCCAGCGACATCCGGTGAATAGCCCGTGCTGACCTCTGCCTCAGGCCTACATTGCAGTCGAGTACATCACACACAATTTTGAATTCAGCCTTGATTCATTTATGGCAAACATGATATCATTGTACAGGCCTCATCTCTGACTGCATCCCCTTCCAGGCCCAGTGCCACTGAGTCTGTTTCCTGAGACCTACGACACATTCTGTTTGGACTCGGGCAACTGAGTCCATGGACTTGGGTTCGTCGTCGCCATCATGTCAGTGATGCTGTCTCCGTGGCAAATGCCTTGGCAGTCCACTCCTCCATTTGCTGCTTCCGGATTGCCTTCACCCTCTGCATCATGCCCTGGAGGACACCTTCCACTGTCCACCGCAACCCTCTGCCACCTGCACCTCGGACATTTATGAGGACCTGCCAAGGTCACAAGGCACATCTGACGGCACCGCAAGTCACTGCCCCATGGTGGTGGGCCTGTTCCGGCCGCCGTGCATCCTGGGCCACTGACTTTGTGCTGGTCATGTCCGGGACCCCTTTTCCTGATATATTGGATGACCTCTGTGACGGTGGTATTGGGGTCATCAGCGCCATGTGTCTGTGACCCTGCACTGACCGCTGCCTCAGGCCTACACTGCAGTCCAGTAGGTCACACATGCGGAACTGTGTCTTGGGTAATATGTGGAGGAGTCCACACCATTGGCAATGCCTCATTGCAGGTGGCATTCCCAACAACACTGGTGCCACTAACTCCGTGCGCAATGAGTCATGGGTCATTTATGGTTTTATGGTTATGTCCTTTACGATGTACACTGTTGTCGATTTCTGACTTCACCAGGCAGCCCTTGCCAGCTGGTGTGCACACACCCCACACACATCCAACACAGGTGTCACTCGGAATGTGTGCCTGCTAATAAATGTGGCAGTGCACACGTGCACGTAGCCATTCACACCATCTGAGCAAGTGTGTCTGTGCAGTCAAGGGAGAGGTGTGGCGTCGCGGCCAGGGTGACTGACTCCGGAATGTGGGGATCACGGTTCGATCCCCGGGGCCAGCAGCAGATTAGCCCAGCACCATGTGACTCTGGGCAATAGCTTGGTTAATCTTCCCGACGGCCCCCAGCGCCTAGAGACCCTAAAGGGTGATGGTTCGCGCTTTACAAATGTGGATTATTATTATTATTATTAGTATTGTGTCAGCATGATGGGCACTGGTTCTGCAACGTCACAGTGTGCTGTCATCATTGGACGTTACCATGTCACCTCAGCGTTGGCAGTGACCCTGTACCTGTTGCTGCGCATGCACACCCCTGCATGCACATGCGGCATGTGCTGGTCAGGCATACGTCAGGTCACTGCAGGGGTGTGCTGATTCGGCAGGGGCAGCAGGGCGTGGCTCGGACCTGGCCTCGTGCAGGAAGTGCTGTAAGTGTTTCTCTGTGTTGGGGTGTGGTCACCACAAGGGCCGCAGTAGTCAATGATGCAATGTAGCATGCACCAGGAGGGCAGGCCCACACAGACGGGGACATGTCGGAGCGCAGCGCACATAAGTGAGGGGGCTCCTGGGAGGGAGGGGCATCTATGTGGCAACGTAACACACAGTGGGCCGCTCATGTGCCACATGCTTGGCATACCATCCAAGAATCCCAGGGTTGCAGACATCCCATTACACCTACGACATGCCTCTGTACATCTGTATGCATGCAGATGGTAAAGTTACTGTAGGGATGAAAGTTCCTTTGTCTGCACTATCAGGCGGTAGCACATCTGCAGCTCCGAGCAAGATCTTGCAAGTGGCCAGAACTCCCTGGCAGATACGAGAGCATTGGCTTGTGACTCCCACACTACTCACCGCCCGACGTGGGACCAATGTGTACACATCCCACATTCAGAAGTTCTTGGTCGCAGTCAGCGTGAGTGAAATGGCCTTCACATGTACTCCCACCCCACCCCAGGCCTGCACTCGTTGCACTCAGACATTGCTCACGGCACCGGGCTGTGCCATTTCATCCACAGGTCTGGCAGAGAGCAAGCCAGTGCCGCTTCAAGCAGAGCAACTGACACAATGGCAGACCATCCCGGACACATGCCCGACTCCAGTCACGTGGAGCTGTACCGTGCACATCTGCTGCATGTCCTGGGGGCAGTGACCTTGGCAGTGCTGCAGATAAGTTACCAGGTTGCACTTCCGCCTTGCGGACGTCACCTGCATTCAGCCTGTGTTGCATTGTCGCTCATGCATATTTGAGTGGTCCCTGGATGCCTGCCTCTCCAACGTAACGGTAGCTAAGCTTGATTTCGACGTGTGTGTGTGTGCCCCCTGTTGGCCCACGACCAGGAGTGTCACTGTGATACCCGTTCGTGGCATGCATGGCTATTTGGCATGCAGGCTGGGAACTGGGCCTGGGAGATTGTACGAGTCGTCGTGTGCAGTGAGCACATTGAGCCACTACCCGATTGGGCTTTGGTGTAAATTGGGTCGAGTGGTTGAAGTCAGCACATCTGTCCGGGTCAGCTGATGGATTACGTCGACAACATGGCGGATGTGTTGGACGACGATGGCATATTGGAGCTGTTGACCTACGCTGCTGCACTCGCGTTCATTGATGAGTGACAAGGTACCTGCAGCCACGTCTGGAAGTGACCCATTGCACGAGTCCCGATGCCTGTTTGCAGGTGGTGAATCTGGTTACATGTCCCAGGAAGACAGTGGACATGGCTGCATTGTCCTGGACACATGATCCCGGCGCGGATAACCAACGGGGGTTGGCACTGACAACTGTTGGTAGTGGACTCCCCCGAGGTGGACATGGGCACTTTGCTACGTTCCTCATTCATGCATGCTGCTGCATTGGTCTGCATATCATGGCACTTCTCTTGGCCGCATTGACATGCACTTTTTGATAAAGTTTGGGCACTTTCACTTGTCTCCGACTGTGCTGTGTATTAATTTGTATGCCAATGTGTGTGTCACAGACTCTCTGTTTCCCTGCCATACGTGCATTGCTACCCCATCAGGACTGTGGGTTTGCACTTGTGCATTCTCGTGCCCCTGTTTCGTGCTTTGCCAAGTGCATATGGCAGTTTACCGGCCATAGGTGTCCTGTGTTCGGTTGTGCAAATGTTGGTGTTTGTACCACATTGTGTTTGATGTTGGGGTACTCTGCTTCCTATGTGTGTGTGATGCACTGTGTGTGGGCTGTCCCTTCGGCTCTGATTTGGCTCACCCTTCTCCCTTTCGGGCAGTGTGGTTTTCACTTCTGTGAGTGTCGCGGGCCTGGCGGTGCTTAGCCATGCTTTCCTCATCATGGATGGGCTCATCGCACGTTTTTTCACGTTGGGGCTGATGTTTTATTCTCCGTTGCGGTGGTTGTATTGCGGACATTGGCTGTGTTTTCGGCGCGCTATCGCATGGTACCGCGGTGTTGTGAATTCCACATTAACACAGGGTTATTTTACCGCGATCGGCTGTGATGTGTAAAGGTGCATAGCATTTTTGGGTGATATTTAGCACACGTTCTTGTAAATATATACCCCTAGGTCTCTCGAATGTTCAGCGCCTTGTGCTGCAGTAGAAAGCATGGAGAATTACCTACAGACACAAAGATTACCATATGATTCCAAAATTATGGGGTCCAGATCTCAATATGACAGAGAGTGCTTCCGGCACCCGTTTTACTGGCTCAGCCTTTATCAACATATTTACCAGAACTGTTCAGCATCAGTGCCATAGTCTTTTCCACTTGCTCTGAATTTCACTTTAGTTGAAGTCGAGCAAGCTTTAAGTGCTAGTAAAGGGGGAAAGGCTCTGGGCCCGATGGGGTTCCGGTTGACTTCTATAAATTTAAAACAGACCTCTGGGCCCCAATCTTACTCAGGGTATTAGACGCAACCTGTAAAATTGGATTGTTGGACTCATGGTCAGAATCCATCTTGATTCCAGTTTTTAAAAAGGGTGATCGACTTAGTCCAACTTGTTATCGTCCTATTTCATTACTGGACTCTTTCAGAAAAGTCGTAGGGCGCATTATTTTAGAACGCCTACAGTCCTGGAACGAAGACAATAAGATCATATCCGACATTCAGTATGGATTTAGGGAAGGCCTGGGCACCATTGAGCAGGTTTTAAACCTCTCTTTACTCAAGGGTAAATATGTGGACGCGAAAGGCGGGAGTCTTCACTTGGCATACGTAGATCTTACTGCAGCGTTCGACTGAGTGGGTCATTCTAAGTTATGGGCTATTTTAACAGAAATGGGAGTCACCCCAATGTTAGTTAATTTTCTACGCGAAATATACTCCAATGCCACAGCTAGAGTGAGATTTGGCTTGGGGCGTGAGTTGACAGCACCTTTTAGGGTTGAGCGGGGAGTCAGACAGGGCTGCGTCCTGGCCCCCTTCCTTTTTACCCTGTACACAAATGGCCTAGAAGAAGCCATGTTGGAGGGGTCCCAGGACCTACCCTTAATTCAACATCGTCCGATTTCCGCTCTCCTCTACGCAGATGACGCGGTGATTATTGCCTGCACTCCCCTTGAACTTCAGCGTTCACTGACCCGATATAACTTATTTATGTCAAATCTAGATTTTAAAAAACTTTTATTATGACTTGTGGCCTAAAACAAAGAAAAGGGAGAGTAATCTATATAAATAATTCCAGCGTAGAGTACACCCCTACCTACCCATATCTTGGAGTCCTAATCGATGAAAAGGGCACTTGGAGGAAAGCTATTGAGACAAGAAAACTGCAGTTCATAAAATTAACCATGGCCCTAGTAACATTCACCCAGACATTGGGAAAAAGAGCGCCCGAGGAGTTGATTCGCATTTACCAGGTCAAATGCATTAGCTCTGCTATCTATGGGGCTGGGGTGTGGGGCTAAGTTCAGGCAGAAGCCCTTCAAAAAGTGGAAAACAGCTTCCTGAGGTTCCTTCTTGCTGTTCCCCAGGGTACATCAACATTTAGTTGCCATCTACAGTTAGGACTGTCCTACATCACTGACATCATAAAGATTCAGCCTATTCTCTTATGGCACCATCTCTGGACCTCAAATAAGCTGGTTTTTACCCAAAGCATCCTGAAGGACTGTCTTCTGCTTGAAAATGTTAACAAGATTGGTTGGCTCCGATACGTTAAAAAGTCCCTCTATGATTTGGGCCTAGAGAAATTCTATCTTAACCCGCTAGAACAGGAACTGATCTCTAGGAAAACGTTGAAAAATCAATGCTTAACCCATCTAGCGGAACTCCGTATGTCTGTTGAAGCCAATAAAACCTCGGTACAGGTTGATTCAGCCATACTTAACCTGGAACCTAAGTAGCTACGATAGATATTTGCTGACCCGGTTTAGGCTCAACACCTTTCATCGGCTTGTCACATTCCCCATTGTTAATGACTGGTCACAGTCGCTCTGTCAATGTCCTTGTGACGGCATCTCTCCCCAATCTTTCCTACATTTGACCCTTTTTTGTAAATTTTATTTAGAACCGAGAAAGAGATATCTTGCTTCAATTTTAAAAAGTCTCGGGCTGCGCCAATGTCGTCCCGCTTTCCTGGTTCTTCAACTTCTTGAGTCTGATTTTTCAGCATTAAACATAGCCAGGTTTTTTTAATTTTGTATTCGCCGCAGAATTAACCTATAATGGAAGTTTGGCGCTTTTAATCTCTTGCTGTGTATTTTAACTGAATTGAATTTTTTTTTTGATAATCAACTTTATTGGCATTTCGGAAGCAACAAAGAAAGGTCGTCGGTGGCAGCTCAGCAATTATTAGGCACAGGTAAAAACATCCAGCAGCGTACATAAACGGGTGGGCAATGTCCCAGTCCGGCAGCACAAACTTGTCAATAGAGCAAAACACAACAGTTATATCAGTGCTCATGGTGGCAGCAGGTTAAACCATTTCCTCCAAATTCTGGTAAATCGTTCAGGCGCACCCCGGGCTTCGCAGAGAGCCTCCTCCTGGACCCCGCACCAGTCCACCCCCCTCCTCCAGCCCTTAACCCTTGGTGCAGAGTTTCAGAGCCAATGACGTGCAATATCGCGCTTGGCCATGACCAACACCGTCCCCAGCAGGCGCTTGTCCGATCTATTGCCATCAAGGCCATCCAATACCCCTAGGATCAGCCGGAGTGGGTCATGGGGGACCTCCCAACCCAAGGCCCGTGTTAACTCCCTCTCCACCTCCCGCCAGAACCTCTCCAGTCCAGGGCATGTCCAGACCATGTGGAAAAAATCAGCCGGGGAACATCCGCATCTAGGGCAGTCAGGGATGGGTCTCAGGCGGGCTCGATGGAGCCTCTCTGGGGTAAGGTAGGACGTGTGCAGGTAGTATATCTGTACAAGCCTTAACTTGGAGGACGTGGTCAGGGTGCGTGGGGCCATCAAGGCGTCTCTCCAATCGGCCTCCCCCAGGGGTCCCACCCATCCCTCCCATTGGGCCCGCAAGCGATCAAGGGACGCAGGACTGTTGTTGATTAGGGCGAGATAGATTCGGGACACTCCTCCCCTCCCCAGGTATCCCATCATCACCTGGGCTTCTAATGGGTTAAATTCTGGGAGGGTAGTTGGTGTAGGGAGGTGCGCGTGGAGGGCATGTCGCAGCTGGAGGTAGCGGTAATGTTGGGTATGTGAGAGGGCGTGAAGTTGCTGTAATTCGGTAAAGGCTCGGACGTGGTCTCCCACCCATACATCTCCGAGCACCGACATTCCAATGAGGTCCCATCATCTGAACCCGTCCAGGGACGATACCTCACGGAGCCAGTTCCCATGCCAGAGTGGCGTCTGGCGGGTAAGTGTACGGTCCCATCCCGTGTGTCGGAGAGAGGCTCGCCAAGCCGACAAGACCGCTCTGGTAACGGGGGCCAAGGATTGCGGAATCGGGCAGCCATAGAGGAGGGCTTGAATCCGGGAGAAGTCCGTCTCTGCCAATTCCACCCAATACGCCGGGTCGGACCAGCCGCCCGCATACCAGTCGTGGATAACTATTAATTTGGTGGCCAGATAGTAGAGGTAAAGATGAGTCACCCCCAGGCCTCCATCATAGGGTGGAATGCGGCAGTGTGCAAGGAAGATCCGTGGTCGTCCGCCTCCCCAGAGGAACCTGGACATGGGTCTGTCCAGCTCACGAAACCAGGTACGGGGGAGTGGGATGGAGGTGTTCTGTAGGGTGTAAAGAAAGCGGGGAAAAGTCATCATTTTGAAAAGGGCGCTCCGCCCAAGGGGGTTGAGGGGAAGGGAGTGCCATTTCTTTAAGTCGATCTCATTCGGGTCACCAGGGGCGCGATATTCAGGGCCCATTCCAACTCCGGCAGGAGGGTCGCCCAGATCCCCAGATATTTGACCGAATTGTTTTGGATGGGAATAGATGACTGCAGTCAAAGCATTCCCGGGAGGGGTGTAATGGGACCAGGGTGGACTTGGCCGCATTAAGCCTCAGGCCAGAGACTCGCTCAAATTCCCGGAGGAGGTGCAGGCATCTAGGGCCCGAGTTCGCCGGGTCTGCCAAATATAGAAGCACATCGTCGGCGTAGAGGGCGATCTTATCTACGTGGCTCTCATTCCAGGCCCAGCCCTGGATATGGCAATCTCGCCGGATGAGCATCGCCAGGGGCTCCATTGCCAGCGCGAAAAGGAGCGGAGACAAGGGGCACCCCTGGTGCGTCCCTCTACGAACCAGGAACGCTTGTGAGAGCGATCCATTGACTAGCACTCCGGCCCTGGGATTCGCATAGAGGACCCGCACATAACTGCGGAACCGCGGGCCAAACCCCATTAGCCATAACACGTCCTGCAGGTACTCCCAACCCACCGTGTCGAAAGCCTTCTCAAAGTCAAGAAAGAGGAGGGCGAGATAGGGAGACAGACGGGATCGATGGGCCAAGGCCAGATAAAGGTGGCGGATACAGTGGCGGGTTC
Source organism: Lissotriton helveticus (assembly GCF_964261635.1). Classification (NCBI taxonomy): domain Eukaryota; kingdom Metazoa; phylum Chordata; class Amphibia; order Caudata; family Salamandridae; genus Lissotriton; species Lissotriton helveticus. The sequence goes on from NC_136070.1 coordinate 1,004,625,251, forward strand.
CCCTAGCCGGCATAAAGCCACATTGGTCCGGGAGGACCAGGTCCTGTAGGAAGGGCTTAAGTCTTTGGTCCAGTATTGTGGCGAAAAGCTTAATTTCAGTATTGATGAGGGAGATGGGGCAGAAGTTCGCACAATCCAGTGAGGGCGGATGGGACTTAGGAATGACCACAATCGTGGAACTGAATTGAATTTTAAGAAATAATTCACTGTTTTTTCTTATTGATAAATGTATTAATATGCTATGTATGTACTTATGGTTTTCTATAAATTGAAACCGAATAAAGTAAACAACAACAACAACAACAGTGCCATAGTCTAAACTCCATATTTCTGATCGAAAGACCGTTTTTGTAACCTCGAAAACTGATAGCACTCAACCGGGGAGAGACAGTGGGCCTAGGCAGGAGCTCTGCTGAAAGAGAATATGGCTCCTATTGGTTTATTCGAGCAATTTCCTAGGAGGATTAATATCACCCTCAATGGGTCTTTGTTAGAGGTGGTGGATGCATTTGACTACTTGGGAGTTAGGGTTAACAGCCGAATGAAATGGGACTCCCATGTTGCTAAAATGCTTCTTAACCACAAAAGAGTGTCGGGAGACATTTTAAGAGATCATCGGGCCTCCATTAGTAGACCAATAGCTCCGGCTCTAGCGGTCTATGAAGGGAAGACACTGGCCTCTGCAGTTTATGGGTCGAAATTGTGGGGTTTCGACAATACCGCGGAGCTAGTTAAAGCCGAGAACAAGTTCCTGAGAGACCTAGTTGGACTTCCACTTTCAACCCCCATAAAGCCTCTTTACCACGATATGGGCAAATGCTCAATAAAAGACATAGTTCGCCTTCGCCCATTATTATACTGGGTACGCCTGAGAAGGACACCAGAATTGGCAAACTATGCAGCAGTGTTTGACGAACTCATCAATTTGAACAGCTCAAAGAAGATCGTACGGCTGAACAAGTTGAGACTGTTGGTGATAACCCTGGGGTTGAGTGAATCGTGGTTATCCCAGTGCCCCCCACCCAAACATATGGTTAAGAAAATTTACTGGGAGTGGGTGCAGGCTGAGGAACTAAAAGACACCAAGTGGGCTCTTTAACTGACCAATTTTTAGAACACAAACCTGTCAGGAAGCTTGAACCTTTCCTAGATGTTATCAAAATACCCAGTGATAGATCCCTCTTTTTAAAGCTGAGGTATGGGATCACTTCCATTTAATGAATTTACTAAGAGCTGGAAAAATTCCTTGTCCCATCAAGCGACCTGTCCAGGGTGTGCAAGCCCTAATGAGTCCTTAGCGCACTTCTTGTTTGCCTGTAGTGCTTACAGGGGGGTCAGGAAAAGATGGTTAAAACCAGTACGTAGAGAACTGGGAGTTAGTCAGTATAGGATGGCCTTACGCATCCTGACAACAGATACAACATCTTTGATGATCGTTTGTGGGGTTGCAAAGTACCTGGGGAAGGCCTGGCAGATTCGCTCAAAGCTGTTATAGAGCAAAACGAGGTAGAAAATCGTACAATAAGGAGACTGGTTGTATCAGATGTTAATGCCACAGCACTTTATGACCCCTGAGTTCTTCTTTTTATTTTTTTATTGTATATATCGACTTTTAATTGTATTTATTGGCTGTATTCTGGATATATGAATTTTATTACTTTTATGATGAAATTGTATCTACTTTTATGATAAATCTTTATCGAATAAAGTATTACAACAGCTACAGCAATTTCCTTTTTGAAGCCGATCCTACCAGATGAACACCACTAGCAGAAGATAAACCTTGTGTAAGTAAAGTAACAAGATTAAAAAAGGATTATAATCAAACTGGATCTGCTGGTCATGTTACTATAGTCGTCATTAGTCATGATGGTGCAGGTGTCTAATAGGACATTCCTTAAATTCGTTTGAAGGTAGTGTGCAATCTGCATCTTGATGGAGGCATACTCACCGTGCAGGCTGGACTTTAATTCTGCATGGGTGATGGAGGCTAAACAAAATGTTAAGATTCTTCTGAGCTGGTCACAAGTCAAGTATGTATTTTCACCTTCTGCAGTTGTCTTTGTCCACGTGAGTAAACTTGACACACCGCAAATGCTTGTGCAAAGTTCGATTTAGAGAAAAAAAATACTGTAAGAAAATATATCACTCTGATATTTTTTTTCAAAGTCCAGGCGATACCTTCACTTTGAGTAGGGTAGCCAGGATGGCATTGGGCCCGGTGCAAGCAAGGGAAATTGCCCACCTGCTGCTGTTGGAGTAGTAAAATATAGAAGTTGTCAGGGCCCAGTGGCCCATCAGGGCTCTGGTGCCACTGCACCTGCTGCACCAATGGTAGCTACGCCCAAGTTCACTTACTCCCCGGATAATTGTTTTTTTTTTCAGGAAGACATTCCAAACATACTGGCGTCCCATTTCCTCGTTCCACACCTTAGTCGTGATCTTAGTAATATACCTAATTACACAGGACAGTTGATTTAAGGTTCACATTCATAATGACATCATTTAACCTTCTGAGACATCTCGTGCTGACATGCTGGTGGCAGGCATGTGTGTGTTCCAGCAGCCTTCAAAGAGTGTGCAAGAGGCAACCTGTCAGGATGTGTAAACTAATCGTGGGGCGGGGAAGCAACAATAATGGATCTGGTGAAGTCACACGTGCAGGCTTAGTCTTCCTTGAAGCATACATGTCTGCCTGCTTTACTCATAAGCATGTTCCCTTGGGGTGTGCACCCTGAATATCGATACCAGTATATCAATGGGACACAAAATTTACGTCAAATTTCGAAAATACAATATCGACATGCAGGGTCGGGCTGGCCTATCGGGCAAACAGGTTGTAGCCGAGGGGCTGGTCTCATAGGTCAGAGTGTGGGCCGATTGTTTTGAGGTTTGTAGACCTGTTTTATGGTCCGGTGAGCCAGTTTTACTGTTACTTTCCTGATATTACCACAAACATTACCTGTAGCAAGCACAAATGAATGCATTGTCCCATGCCTTGCAAAACACTTATGCAACGTGACCTCAAAACTACCCTATTTGCATTTGTGGGCTTCTTTTTTAGCTATCTGATGCTCTAATTGGGCAACTTTTATTTTGGCGCCCGGGCCGATTTTCTGTCCCAGTCCGACTCTGTAGACATGTAGGTAGGGCTACATTTTCTACACCTGCGTATATGAAAGTTGGTGATACATATATATCTTCAAGGTAGTTAGTTGTGAAGTTAGAACTAGTACCTTTATTTTTCCTATATGATATGCACTTACCTTTCGATACTTTGTTCCTCGATATTCTGTCCTCGATATTCTTGTACCATTATATTCTGGGGTCGATATTAAATAGAACACCCCTTCCTTAGTGATTGGCATTTCTCTCAGATGTCCCTCTCCTCATCGTCAGAGTTAATTTCATCTGTTTATCAGAGACATACATAGCGAAGATAAAGGCTCCTATAGTAAGAACAAATTCATAGAATACGATCTGTTTTAAAATAGCTATGGTGAGCAACAACAACTACTGTGTTGCAATAATTGTGATCATCAAAATAACCCGCACAATAGTTATGTTGAGTAAACATTCTCTTACACAATAATTATGATCAGCATTTGTACTGTATTTTGAGGGCTTCTATTCCACAGTGCAGTGTTTTGTGGGTCTGAACTCCTATCTCAGTTTTCTTTTGTGCCTTGTATGTCTTTGTATGTTTGCGTGGGTACTTATAGAGCGCTAAGCTAACATGAGAGCACTGGAGCGCTTTATGAAATGAAATGAAAAGTGCGGCTTATATAGCACAACTGTCATTCCTAACAGCAAAGATCAGACTACATGGAATTACATGGAATGGGACCTAAATTAGGTCTAAACAACAGGCATCAGATATCCCAAAGATCCAAGTCTTTAATGCCTTTCTGAACTGCCCATCCTGTTCCATTACTCTAAGTTCTTTTGCCATGCAGTTCCAGGCCTTTGCTCCCAGTACAGTGGCTGATTTCCCACCCCTAGTTACTAATTTAAAGCTCGGTACCTTAAGCAAGCTTGCAGTACTAGATCTTAGTGTTTTTGCTGTAATGTAAGGCTTAAATCGTGCTGAGAGATAAGTTGGGCCCATTTGATGATGTGCTCTAAAAGTCGTCAGTAGTAGTTTGTACAAAATTCTTTTATGAACTGGAAGCCAGTGGAGTGTCTTCAAGGTGGCCGAGGCTGATGCCCTGCGCGGGAGCCCTAGGGCCAATCTGGCTGCTGCGTGCTGGACTACCTGTAGTCTCCTCAGGATGGTTTTATTAATTCCTACGAGGAGGCTATTACAGTAGTCTAGTCGCGAGAGTATAAGAGCCACTGCCACTGTTTGCTTGGCGGCTAGTGGGTTCAAATTAAAGAACTTTCTTAACGATTTTATAAGCCCAAAGCAGGTCCCAGTTGTCTTCAGTACTTGGGGCTTAAATGAAAGAGAAGACTCGAACCAGACACCCAGATTTTTTGCTACCTCCACTGTCGATGGGGGGCTGTGATGTCGTCAGGCCACCAGTCCTTTGGTTGAAAACAATTATTTTTACTGATAGGTAAGATCTCAGTTTTTTCGGTATTACAGCAAAGATGATTATCTTTCATCCACTTTATAACTGCTGCAAAACAAGCTTTAAAGTTTTCTTCCGCATCAGTGGAATTCTTATCCAGGGACAAAATTAACTGAGTATCGTCTTCGTTTGACGTGGTTTCCAATCTATATGTGCATGAGTCCAAAGATTCAATTTGGCAAAGTTGTGTTAGTCATAAAAGTTGATTCCTATTGTTTTGAGCTGTAGTGTTCTCCGGCAAAGTAAGTTTTCATATTGTTTTCACATTGCAGGAGTCTTGGAGCTGATCTGATGTAAATGGAGATGCTATTCTAGATCTTCGGAGCACGAATAGCGTAAGCCTGGCATCAGGTTTCCTCTTTATTTCAGTTTTCGGTTTCTTGTCGGGCAATCTCTTGCCTCCTTTTGTGGTGCTGGCCAGCTTCTATGGTTTTTGGGCAGCATGGGGAGCAGGGCTGCTGTTTCTGACGTCCTTGTAAATGAGCAGCTGGTTTTGAAGATGGACTTGGGGAGTTGGTGTAATTCCTTCAGCTATGCTGTGATGTGGTTGACCTTCTACAGGCCCTTGATGAGACACCCTGCAGCGTGTAGGGTGCACATCTTTGCCGCTAGCGTGATATGGAGGAGGCATTTGAGGAGGGCATTGTCCCAGTCCAGATGTTAGAGGACTACACTTGAGGAAGGAAAGGTTTCACATTTTGCAAGATGGAGGGTTGGTATCATGTTATCATGGTTTTTGACTATGTTTTGCTTGAAGGAGTAGCTTGTATCATATTAGACTCTCTGTGATTTTGTGTTAGATGTCAGCTTAGAAGTGAAGCCATCCAGGTTCAGTTTGGAGAGCCAGGCTTACATCTGTGGTTGTCTATTGCTGTTAGCAAATAGGTTGACATTTGCCTTTGGTTTTAGGTTTGAGCTAGACATCCATTTCTCTATGAGCTTGAGGCAGTGTTTGAGTCATTGAATGTGGTGATCACTGGTGATTTTCAGGTAGAGTTGTTTGTGTTGGCTTGCTATGGATTTTCCTACTGCTGTCAGTTTTCAGGATTCCAGACAGTTCATGTACTGGGTGAAGGTGGGAGAGGGCAGGATGAAGCCCTGGGTACATCACAGGTGACTGGGCATTTGTTTCATATTGAGATGCCCATCTCGACGAATTTATAGTGGTTGGTTAGGTAAGAGGTGAACCACAGTCGGAAGGTGTCAGTATTTGTTTCCAGTGCATGGTCAGTGCTTGGTGGTGGACTGTATCAAATACTGCAGGGAGGACAAGTAGGATCAGGAGACATGGGCTTCTGTTGTCTCAGATTTGAAGGGTATTGTCATCTATGTGAAGGGTGATGGCCTCGTCGCAGCATGCCCTGTAGCTGGAATGGTATTCCTTGTAATATACTTATCACAAGGGCTAGTTGGCCTTTGCTCCTTGTTTCCCCTGAGGAGGAGGGTTCAGTGAAGGATTGGCGCCATGAGTCTGTATTCAAAAGCATAGTCCATCGAGGAGATTTTATTCATGGTTCACTACCCGGTTGAGGAAAGCTTGTCTTGAGGGTACCTCACTATAATAAAGAGAAATAGTAAATGTAGAGATGTAGGTATGTAGGAGCTAGGGGTGACCGAAGGCAGCAGATGACCTGTTGGGAGACAAAATCTTATACATGGGACGAATTGGAAAGATAAAATAACCAGTCATAATGCATACACTGCAACCTGGGTTAATTTATTCTAGAATGACGGCATTTATGGCAAGGCTTGATTTATGAGCAAACAGTGCAACTATATACATCAGCATCTTTGTGCTTTTGGTGGTGGGTGATTTTTCCCCATCCAATGCAGGAAATGTGAAGGATCCTTCCGGATTCCGTTTCTGGCGGCTATAAAGCTGATTTGGGATCCGGACGACCCAATGGAAAAGGCTGAATTTGTCAAGATGTAATTTGCCAGCACCGGGACACATTAAGGGCGCCAGCACACTGTTTGCTTTATATTTGGAGCAGGATCCTGTAGGGGATGAGGAGCTTTCTTACTTTCTCTTCCAGTTTGGCCGAACACAAATCACGGATTTAAAGGGCCATCAGCCCTCCTTTTGTTGAAGTATCATCCTAGTCGGGAACTTTCTGGAGCCTAACACCTAGGGCCATATGTATAAAGCAAATTCGCATTCGCAAAGGCCGAAATTCTCAGAATTTTGGCCTTTGCGAATGCAAATTAGCAAAATGATATGTATGAAGTAAAATCTGGTGCAAAATAAGGAATCGCAAAATGTGCGATTCCTTCTTTTGCAATTGCATTTAAGGAATCACAAATGTATGAAGCCAAAAAAAATTGCAAAATGCCCCTAAGGAATCGCAAATTACCACCAACTTCTAGTTGGTGGTAAGTTGCGATTTCCTTGAAAAATGCATATTTCAGCATTTTTCAAAGTGCCATGTGACGCACATACATGCCCTTAGGGCATGTATGTGCGCCACATGTGCACCCATGCATATTTCAGGGGTGCAACAGGGTGTCCTTTGGATACCCCTGCACCCTTGAAATTATTCTCAATTTGCGATTTTCAAATTGTGAATCGCAAAATTGAGAATACCTTCCCATTCATTCCTATGGGCCTCCTGGCCCATAGAAATTAATGGGAAAGTATTCCTTAATTGCGATTCGCAATTTTCTAATCGCAATTAAGGAATACTAAGAATTCGCTAAAAAAAAGCGAATTTGTACATTCATACCAATTTGCGATTCTGAAATAGCGATTTCTTAAAATCTCTATTTCAGAATCGCAAATCAGTACCTTCATACATATGGCCCCTAGACACCAGTGCAATGGTGGAAAGTAACACACACAGCTTATCATTTCACAAGTACTTAAGAGAAACTATGATTTCTGGATAGGTATTTGACTTTATTTAACCCATGTATGTAAGACATGCATGCTCTGTAAGAATTTCAGATGTATCTGGGTGTATGAGTAATTACAAAAATAATGATTTGCAAAGGTATTTCCAAATGCATTTTTATTTCTTTCTTTTATAGCGCTGTCATCCAAGTCTGGGTGTCAAAGCACTTTACATCACACACCACGAGACAATAAAGCATGTAATATCTGTAAATCAGTGTCCAGAAAATGTTACATAAAACATTTAGGGTTCTAAAGTGTATGAGTCGCATACCGTCCATGCGTGCAGGTGTTATATATTAAGGGGCAGATTTACAATAACTGGCACATCCCCAGGGATGCAGCAGTTATTGTGCGCCGCAGCACCGCCACCCATGGTGCGCCGCATTTACAATGCGGCGCACCATGGGGCAAAAACGGCACAGATGCGTGACGCATCTGTGCCGTAAAGGCAGCGCATTGCTGGAGTTGCGTCGCAAGCGCGACGCAGCTGCAGCAATGCTCTGGGGGGCCCTATCTGTCCAATGCTGCGTCAAGCCTTACGCCTGCTTCAAGCAGGCGCAGGGTTTTGACGCAGCATTGCCCTAAAAGTGCCTGCATTTTTGCGAGGCGCACCTGCCCCGGAACGCCCACCCTGCGCCGGAACGCCCACATGTGGCGCAGGGCTTTACAACGTGACGCATCTGCCTAGATGCGTCACGTTGTAAATGGGTCGCAGGCATGCGCCACGTTTACGCCGTAAACGTGGCGTAAGTCCGACATAAATCTGCCCCTAAGAGTGCATGATTGGGAGAGAAGCAAACTCAGGATATAAAAGTAACACACTGGTTGGGGTTGTCTGTACTAACAACTATCCAAAGGAACCCTTCTTTGCAAAGTTAGAATAAAAACAGATTGAGAAAAAAACAATAAGGATTTAAACCCATGGCAGTTTGCATACAGCTCCTTTTTTTTGTAAATGTATTTATTAACATTCAAAAGGAACAATATAGAAAAAGCAAAGGCAGCACGTCACAGTACACTGTATCTTTGTGGCACATGACACGTATGATTACATCATTCCTTCACATAACAACATACAAAAAAGGAGCGCAGATCCAAAAAGGCACAGTTCAGGAGCTCAGATTTCCAGGTGGAAGTTAGAGTGAGCTAATCGGAGAGTGAGAGGGCGAGGGAGGGAGAGGGGGGTTTAGCAGTGGTGTTATCTGTATTGTCCAGTGCATCTCTCATGGGAGAGCCAGGTGAGGAGCTGTGGTAGGCGTTTTGGCAATGTAAATAGGAGATGAAGGAAGCCCAGATGTCAGGGGGTCTGCTAGTGGTAGGCATCAGGTCCCAAATTTCACTCAGAAGTGTCTGACAATTGGCGATGTCGTCCAGCCAGCCGGCAACCGTGGACGCCGGTTTACACCCCCAGTGGAGTGACAGGGCGGTTAGTTTGTGGTTGGCATTGGACACTTGTTTAACATAACCAAGGAGGCATACCAAAGGATCGGGAGCGAATTGCTCGAGTGTGATGTCCCTGATGGCCGCGCACACAGCCTGTCAGAAGGCAGAGACCTTGGGGCACAGTCAGGCCAGATGTGAGAAGTCTGCAGTGGTGGCGGACCAATGCGCAGATCTGTCACTTGTGAGGAGCCCTATTCTATGGAACGAAGCGGGAATGCGGTATAGCCGATGGGAGGCTTGGGGGGGGCGCCCGACCACCGGGAGGCTCCCCCCCCCGGACTGTTTGGGAGGGGCGGGGGGGGTGCACATTGACCAACAGCGGCCATTTTAGGTATTGGGCTTGTTTTTGTATAGCCCAAATGCAGCCCAACGTATAAATGCGTTGGGCTGCCTCTCCCAGCCACCATTTTGTCATTGGTGACCTGGTGGCTGGGAGTGTAGCGTAGGGCATTTTTGTCTGTAGTTCTAGGTAGTGTTTGGGCCGTTGGTGGTGGTCAGCATGTTTAATACTTCTGCGCGATTGGTGGCGGCGGTGTTAAATGGACGACTGAAGACGTTCGCGTTCTGGAAGCGATTCGCTTGCTCAGCGAGGCTGGCAGGCTGGACCTGGTGTTGGGCGATTTACCTGGGCCTTCGCGCCCACCACGTCAAGCGTCGGCCGGAGTGGCTGTGGCGGTAGCGGCGTGTACTTCGCCGAAGCGCCCAAAGCTGGTGGCGGCAGGGGAGCGGGGACGCCCGTGAGGGTGGAAGACGGCTCCGCTGAGGCGCGGCGCGCGTGTGAAGCCGTTAGAGTTCATGTAGGTGAGCAGTGGGGTTGAGGCTGGGAGGCGGGTGTGGAGCGTGGGAGAGGAGGAGGGCGGGTGGACGCGGGAACCGGCGGACGCGTGGCCGTCAGAGCGGCGAGCTTTCTCTGAGCCGGGGGAGGCGAAGAAGCGGGGCGGGGCCCGTGGAGGGAAGCGCTCGGCTTCCGCGGCGACTGGAGTAGGGTTTGGAGGTCAGCGTGTGGAACAGGGGGGGGCCTGAACTGATGGTGGAGGCCCTGGAGGTGTCGGGTGTGCTGAGGCAGGGAGAGCAGGGGGTAGAGCGCCCTCGGGCAGAGGTTACAGCAGAAGAATTGGAGACTATTCGGAGGGTGGGCAGAGTGGCTTCGGGGAGCCCCTGGGTTCGGGGCCACTTCTGGTTATGCAGACATCGCGGGTGGAGGGGTCAGTGGGGCGGAGTGGGGGAGGTGAGTGGGCATCTGAGGATGGGATGGGGCATTGTTGGTTGGGGAGGAGATGTGTCAGGATGTGGCTGGGGATGACGGGGTGGGTGGGCCGGGGGGGTAGGCATGATAGGGAGGGTGTCAGTTAGCCCGCTTCTTTTCTCTTCCCCTTCTTCGCCCAGACAGCAGGTGGTTTCCATGGGGGGCAGTTCATTGGGGGAGGGGAAGTGGGCACAGGTGGGAGGGTGGGGGGGATTTCAGTCCCCGGTCGGGTTGCATGGGCAGGTGCTGGGGGTCGGGGGGGGGGGCTTGTGCGTGCGGTTTGTCTGACGTGGAGCTGGAACCGGCAGTGGGGGGACAGGCATGGGAGGGCTTGGATGTTTTCAGGCGTGGGAGGATGGGGTGCGGGAGTCGGTGGGGAGGGGGCTGGGAGGGCAGGCGGTGGTTCCTCATAGTCAGGACCCACGTGGAGGGGATGGGGGGGTTTCGGGTCCCATGGTTGTGGAGACGAGGAGGGGTGGGTTGGTGGTAGAGGGGAAGCGGGTGGCAGAGGGGGGTCGATATTCTGCGCCCGTGGCACAGGATGAGCAGGAAGGGAGTGAGGATGAGCGGGGGGCCCCTCCCCCTCCGGTTCAGGTGAGTAGGAGTACTTTGGGGGGGGCAGGTGAGGGCGGGTGGGGCCTGGGAGTGGGCTGGTTTAGGGGAGCTAGGGGCAGTAGGTCAGCAAGTTTGGGTCGTGCTCCCAGCACTCCAGTCCAATGTTTTTCTTTGCAGGGTAGGGGCCGTGGTGCGTCAGCGGACTCGGTAGGGCGTTGTACGGCTCAGCGGCGCCGAGGAGAAGGGAGGGTGGAGCCTTGCGCGGCACATCCCGTACCGGCGGGGGATCCCGACGCGGCCAGCGCACGAAAGTCTGGCGCGACTTCGCTGGCCCCAACAACCAGCAGGGGCCGACGGTCCGCTGGCAACGTGGATGGACCTCTACAATTCAGTCAGCACAAAGGGGAGTATCGGCGGGTACAGCCGGCTCCCTCATTGAGAACAGTGTCTGAGGCCACTAGGGCTGGTTTTCACAATGTGGGGTCGAGCACGGCCCGTAATGTCAGTTTTGTGAATGAGCCTCTAGAGATGGAGGAGGTAGTGGTTTTGGACTGCGATGATGACAGCCCCGAGGAAGGGGAATTGAGGGATGATGAGGAGGGGGGGGTGCCTTCTCATATGTCTTCTAGTGTGTTACAGGCAAAGCAGTTTGGGCAGCCGGCGACGTCGTTGGGCTCCAGGAGAGAGTACGACCCTGCAGCAGGGGCTCCTCGAACGGTGGACCCAGTTGGTCGTGTGGCTTGGAGAGTAGCGCAGGGACGAGCGCCTTTGCTTGAGCCAGGTGAGCATGTTGTCCCACGGGCCAGACTAAAGATGGTGTCGATGGGGTCTGGAGGGGAAAGTGTTTGTGAGGAGCCGGGTGGTAAGCTCCGGGCCAGACCCATGATGGTGTCAGTGGGGACTGGAGGGGACGTTGTCGGGGAGGAGCCGGGTGTAAGCTCCACAAGGGAAAATATGTTAAGGATCAGGCTGTGGGGACGGGGGGGAATGTGTTGCCTGGGTCGACAGTGGAGATGGGGATGAATACGGAACATGAAGTGTCAAGTAAAGATCCAGTACCAAGTAAAGAATTGAAGTTTAAAAAGTTACCTTATATGGGAGTGACTAAGCCTTTGGGGGCTCATCTGATGCTGGCCACAAAAGAGAGGATCTGGAAAGGTGAATATGTTGAGATTTTAAAGCTCCTGCATAGGGAGGTGCGGTCTAAAGAGGGGTCTAAGGAGGAAGAGTATGAGTTGGCCAAAAGACCAAAAGTGCCGCTTACGATTGAAAACTGGACGGCAGCATTTTTAATATATGCTAGTGTCTATTGTGAGAGGTTTCCTAAGCGTTGTGTGGCCATCTTTAAATATATGGACGTGATTCGGAAGGCTCAGATTACAGGGAGTGGGTATGCCGGGGCCCAGTATGATGAGGAGTTTAGGGCTAGGATGGCTTGGGACTTTGAGGCGAAGTGGGGTGAGTTGGATGCCGATTTGTGGCAGCACACAATGGGGGCATCTTCTGGTGGGAAAACGATATTCACAGCCAGTGGTTTACCTCTAGTCTACCGGCTCTTTCCAGGGAAGCTCACCCGGGGAGGGGTGAGGTCTGCAGCTGCCACTTCAGGGGGGTCAGGAGCATGCTGGGAGTTTAATAGGGGCATGTGCACACAGGAGTATTGTAAATTCAGGCACGAATGCTCTCAGTGCGGGAGATAGTATCCGTTGGTTAGATGCTGGGGACTCAAGCCGCAGGGAGGCCAGCAGTGGCATCAGGCAGGGGGAAATGCAGCAGGGCCGTCACAGCAGTCACAAGGGAATAAAGGAGGTAAAGGACCTCAGGGGTCTGGGCCCAAGGGCTCCTACGCCAGTTAAACTGGCGTCCCTGAGGGTGGCTTTGCGTGACTATGTCGATCTAGGAGCAAAGCAGGTACTGTTGGAGGGTTTTGCAGAGGGTTTCCGTTTGGGGTATGAAGGGCCTCGTCAGAGGCGGTGGGCAAAAAATTTGAAGTCAGCATTTGAACATATGCCAGTGGTCCAAGACAAGTTAGACAAAGAAGTGCGTGAAGGCAGGATGGCGGGTCCGTTTCAGGACTGGCCATTGCAAGACTTGATTGTTTCTCCAATTGGGGTGGTGCCCAAGAAGGAAGTTGGGCAGTACAGGCTCATTCAACACCTATCGTGGCCTGAGGGGCTTTCTGTCAATTACTTTATTTATGGGGAAGCGGCCTCAGTGTCATATTCCTCAGTTGACGTTGCAATGTCACAGGTGGTGACCGCGGGCGCAACTGCGGAGATGGCGAAATGCGACATAAAATCTGCATTTCGTTTGCTTCCTGTACATCCGGATGATTGGAGTCTTTTGGGAATCCAGTTTGAGGGGCGATGGTACGTGGATAAGGCATTACCGATGGGCTGTTCGATGTCTTGTGCTCTCTTCGAGTGTTTCAGTACCTTTTTGCAGTGGCATTTTACACATAAGACGGGTTTGGGGCTGGTTACACATTACTTGGACGACTTCTTTTTTGTGGGCTCCCCGGGCACTGCAGAATGTTAGCGGGCATTGGACAGATTTCAGGAGTTGATGGAGGAGTTGGGGGTGCCTTTGGCTCCAGAGAAAACCATGGGGCCATATACAACGATGTCTTTTTTGGGCATTGAGATTGATTCTGTCAGAATGTAGGCACGATTGCCTCCGGAGAAGAAAGAGGCCATGTTGGTTCTGCTGGAAGATACGCTTGCAAAAGCCAAGGTGACTGTGAGGGACATACAGGTTTGCTTGGGCATCTCAATTTTGCCTGAAGAGTGGTGAGAGCTGGGAGGACTTTTTGCAGAAGGCTGGGGCGGGTATTGTCAGGTCACCATTTGCCTCACCATCATGTGCGTTTGTAGGCAGGTGTGAAGGAGGACATGCGGATGTGGATCGTGTTCTTGCACTCTTTCAATGGTATTCCACTGGTCAGGGAGGAAGATTTCCCTTGGGATGTTCAGATCTTCTCAGATGCAGCAGGCAGTGAAGGTTTTGGTGTTTATTGGCAGGGAAGGTGGTGTGCGGAGAGCTGGCCGGATCGGTGGAAGAATGGGGGACGGAGCATTGCCTTTTTGGAGCTTTTTCCGGTTGTGGTGGCTTTGACTTTGTGGGGCAAGGAACTGGTGCATAAGAGAGTGTTGTTCAGGATTGATAACATGGCAGTGGTGTAAGTCATTAACAGACAGTCGGCCAGGGATGAACAGGGGTTGAAGCTTTTGCGGGTGTTTGTTCTTGGTTGCTTGAGGCATGACATTACTTTTAAGGCTCTGCATATTCCTGGTGTGGACAATGACATTGCGGATGCTTTGTCTCGTTCGCAGTGGTAGAGATTCTGTGGGCTGGCCAAGGAGGCGGACAGGACACCGACGCCAATGCTGGAAAAGTTGTGGTATGTAGGCGATGTAGGGTTGTACAACTGGTGGTAGGTTCCTTGTCTGTCTCTACCCGCGAGGCGTATGCTTTGGCATGGGAGGAATTCTTAGCTTCAGGTGCCTCTAAGAGGAGGGAGTTGTGGAAACGCTCTGAGGATGTGATTCAGTTTTTACTTGTTTTGATGGATAAGGGCCTTTCGAAAGTCACAATTGCTGGGAAGTTGGCAGGCATTGCCTTTATGGGTAAGCTGTTGTGGGGTTATGCCCCTTCCGCGGGAGAATTGGGAAAGAGGATGTTGGAAGGTTGGGACATGGAAAGGGGCAGGTCGGCCTTGATGCATAGGCCTGTATCGTGGCAGATGTTGGTGCGCTTGCTGGCGGTTCTCCCTGCAGTGTGCAGGGATGTTTTTGAGGTTTGTCTGTTTTCCACGCTCATGGTTTGGATGTTTTTGGGGCTTTTCGAGTTTCAGAATTGTTGGGTTCTAGGTTGAAGGTTGGGTTATTGTGGCAGGATGTTTTCTTCTCGGAGCAGGGGGTACATATTTGGTTAGCTAGTGCGAAAACTGATCAGAGATGTCGTGGTAAAGGGGTTTGGTTGGAAGCCGCTTCGTCTGGTTCTACATGCCCGTTACATTGGGCAAGGCGCTGGAAAGGGTTGTGTGGCGGGGTGGCTGGCGCGCGGGTGTTTCTTCACGAGGATGGAGGCAGGGTGACCGATTATCAGCTGCGCATGGTGTTGCGAAAGATGTTGAAGGAATTGGGCTTGGATGGGGCTCAGTTTGGGACTCATTCGTTCAGGATCGGGGCCGCTACGGAAGCTAGTAATCGCGGATGGTCTAGGGGGGATATTATGCGGCTGGGGCGCTGGTCTTCCAATTGTTTTCAGCGCTATGTGCGGAGCGATTCAGATGACGCGCTTGCGACCCCCCCCCCCTTTCATGATGCTCATATTGTTTTTTCTTGTTGCAGGTTCTGTAGCGGGCCCCCTCTCCCCGACCTTGACTATTTGGATTGTGGGGCATTCGTTTGGTAAGTGGGCCCAGGTGCAAGCTCACGAGAGCTACTTTGGACAGATGTTGGGGTTTAATGAACGCGTTTTTAATGTTGTGTGGAAAGGAAAAGGGGGTATGTTATGGAGGGAGTTGGTTCCATCTTTGAATTCATGGTTGGTTGGGGGGCAATGTCCAGATGTTTTGTTATTGCACTTGGGGGAGAAGGATCTTTGTGGGGTGAAGGGGGTTGTTTTATTGCGGGCCATAAAGAGGGATTTGGCCCTGTTAAAGGAACAGTGGGCGGGTTGCCATGTTTTGTGGACGGAGTTGGTGCCTCGGAGGTCATAGAGGGGTGCGCGTAATCCCAGAGCGATTGATAGAGCGCGTAGGAAAGTTAATTTGGAGGTTTCTCATTTTTGTAGGTCATTGGGTTTTAGTAGAGTTTGTCACAGGGACATTACGTTCGAGGCGGTGGAGTTTTTCAGGGGTGATGGGGTCCATCTATCCAGGTTGGGGATGGATTTGTACTTACTGGAGTTGAGAGAGGTTCTATCCAGGTGTCTCACTGTTCAGGAACATTCCAGGGTGGGCTGATTCGTTCTGTCCAGTTGTCGGGTCGGTCAGTTATTGCAGGCGTGTTCTGGGTCGGGTTGTGGGGGGGGCAGAAAAGGGGGGGTAGTTTTCCTCCCCCCCCCCCCGGCTTTCTGGGTGGCGGGGATTGGTGGAAGTTTTGCCAGGGTTGGCTGAGTTTTTGGATTGGATTGTTAGCGTGGGGTCTTCGACAGGGATTGTTTGAGCAGGATTATTGTTGGGGCGTTCGTAAATGGTGAAAGGGCAGGCAGGGGATTTGTGTTTTAATAGACGTTAATTGTATAAGCATATGTGTTGTTTTTGAATTATGATATTGTATGATGTAATGTTGTAATGCTGGGGTGGGGGTGGGGCTCAAAGATCTGTTAGGGGTGGGGGAGGGGATGCGGGGTGAGTTATACGTCATATTTAGGAGGTTTAGTTTTGTAAGGCTTAGCCGAGGATTTTGTATTGTAATGTGCACCTGTTCTAATAAAGCGGCCTTTTTCACACTTAGAAGTTGTCTGTGGGCTTCTCCCGCCCCACCCCTCCCTCCCAAGGGGGGGGTTGGGGGGGCAGCCGACCACCGGGAGGCTCCCCCCCGGGATGTTTGGGAGGGGCGGGGGTGCACATTCACCAACAGCGGCCATTTTAGGTATCGGGCTTGTTTTTGTATAGCCCAAATGCAGCCCAACTTATGAATGCGTTGGGCTGCCTCTCCCAGCCACCATTTTGTCATTGGTGACCTGGTGGCTGGAAGTGTAGCGTAGGGCATTTTTGCCCCCCCCTCCCTCCCTGCAATTCTTTAGTTAGTTGGTATATCTTTTTGGGGTTTTTAGCGTTTTTCGGGGTCCTTTCATTTTTGCTTGGCTTTGGGTCTTCAATTGCATTTTAGGGCCGTTTTGTTGGTTTTGGTGCGCAGGGTAGTTATGTTTTGTCGCTGGGAACAGGTGCTGTGTTGTTTGGTTATGCGGGGATTGGTGGAAGTTTTGCCAGGGTTGGCTGAGTTTTTGGATTGGAGCAGGTTTATTGTTGGGGCATTTACAGTATTTGGGTGTTCGTAAATGGTGAAAGGGCAGGCAGGGGATTTGTGTTTTAATAGATGTTAATTGTATAAGCATATGTGTTGTTTTTGAATTATGATATTGTATGATGTAATGTTGTAATGCTGGGGTGGGGGCGTGGCTCAAAGATCTGTTAGGGGTGGGGGAGGGGATGCGGGGTGAGTTATACGTCATATTTAGGAGGTTTAGTTTTGTAAGGCTTAGCCGAGGATTTTGTATTGTAATGTGCACCTGTTCTAATAAAGCGGCCTTTTTCACACTTAGAAGTTGTCTGTGGTCTTCTCCCCCCCCACCCCTCCCTCCCAAGTATATACTTAAAATGTATGAGCCGCAATCGATAGTTAGGAGATAAACGCTTGATCTGGTTGCAGCAGTTCAGCCAAACCTCCAGTGGGAGGTTCTAGCTCAAGTCCACACTCCACGCAGTGGGAGCTCGGTCGGTGATGGCGGGGGAGGCAGAAAGCGAAAGTGCGTACACCCTGCTGACCAGCCTGTGAGGGGAGATAGAAGTGTGGAATAACTCGAGGGCAACTAGCGCCGGGGGGCACAAGGAAATGTGGGATTGGTATCTTTACATATTGCTCTAACCTGATAATAGAGGAGCCGGTCCAGTGGCGCTGCATCCCTGGAAAGGGCAGGGAGGGTGTTGTCGAGATAAATATCAGCAAAAGTAGTGAGGCCTAGGCACGCAGTGCATTTGGCCATGCCTGCCATCTGTGAGGGCGGAAATGCCGGATTGCGAGCTAGTGACATGGAAGGAGCATAGAGTGAGCAGAGGCCAGCATGCTTCCGGAGTCTAACCCTGGCCCAGCGCAGGCACTCCACAGTGTCAATCTCGCTTCATGGTGCATTGAAGAGCGTGGTTTGGAGCGGCCAGGGGGCTGCAAGATCAGCCTTGACTGCAACGTGTGGTTGGAAGTGGGTAGGGTATATCCAGAAGTGGAGAAAGCTGGCCTCGGTGCACAGTGCGTATAGTCGGAAGTCTGGGGCACCCATGCCCCCAAGGAGCAAGGGCAGTGTAAGAATGTTGTACGAAATTCTAGGTTGTCGCCCTGCCCAGATCAAGGTAATGATGTGTGAGCTTAGTTTATGGGAAAAATGCGAGGTGAGTGGGATAGGGACGTTAAGAAATAGATATAAAAATTTTGGGAGGACCACCATTTTCGCAATGGCGATAAGACCCACAAGCGACAAGGGGAGTTTTTGCCACACTGGTAATTTAGATTCCAGCCAACCAGCGCATGGCCAAAGTTGGATCTCCAAAGCTCATCCACGTCTCGACTGAACCAAATGCCAAGCTACCTGGTAGGGCTGACTGCCCAGACAAAGGGATTGTAAGGGGTAAAGTGTTTAGTGGCACCTGTGAGGGGAAAAAGAATAGATTTGCCACAGTTAACTTGAATGAAGGGGAGGCCCTCGAACCACACCACCTTCGTCATGGGGCCGAGATTGTCCTGTGGGTTATGGATGCAGAGTGTGATGTTGTCCGCATACATGGAGACACCCAAAGCTCAGGCCACGAAGCCAATACCACTTTGGGTGTGGTGTTGCCGAAGCCGGGCAGCGAGAGGCTCCATGGCAATGGCAAAAAGCATAGGGGAAAGGGGGCATCCCTGCCTAGTGCCTCTCAAGATGGAAAGTGGCTCTGTGACCTGCCCATTAATTCTGATGCGGGCTGTGGGGAGGGTGTATAAAAGCTGTACTTTGCATATAAAATCCAGGCTAAAACCCAGACGAGAGAGAAGATAGGCCACTCGAGTGTGTCAAAAGCCTTAGTTGCATCAAGGAGTGGCGCGACCGCAGAGAGAAAAGGGTTGATTTGGTGGAGAATATCAAAGATGGTCTGGAGGTTATGGGACGTGGCGCACCAATGGATAAAACTGGATTGGTCCGGGCGTGCAATCAAAGGCATAAGTGGGAGAAGACGAGTGGCCAACAGTTTAGCATAGATCTTGTTATCAGTAGGGGTGGGCGGAATTTGCCTATTCACACTACGCAAAGTCCGCAACGCTCTGTGAAGCGGCAAAAAATCTCCACGAGCACGCAAAAGTTCCGCGAACACACGGAATTGTTTGTTCCGCCCATACGCGATGCTTTTTTCCAGTTTGCGAATGCTGTTTGTGCGCTCAGGGAGAAATATCTTGCAAACACGCATTTTGAAAGCGCAAACAAGCAATAAATTCTGCGAAGCAGCGGATCGTGGAATTTTGGGCAATCCTGCGTTCTCCACAAAATTACCCAAATTCCGCAAATTCTGCGAGAGGAATGGAATTTACCGCCCAGGCCTAGTTATCAGTATTGTTGAGGGACAGTGGGCAATCAGAATCACACAATTCGGGGAATTTTTTGGGCTTTAGAAGAAGAGTAAGTAGGGCTTCCCGGAGAGAAGGGGGGAAGTGGCCGCACTCAAGCGAATCATTATACATGGCGGCTAAGTTTGGAACCAAGAGGGGCGCGTATTGCTTATAAAAGGCTGGGGTAAGGCCGTAGGAGCCGGGAGCTTTGTCCCCAGGGATCCCCGAGATAACGGCTGACATCTCCTCCTGAGTGAATGGTTCTTCAAGGTACTCCCGATGCTCGTTACTCAGCCACAGGAGTTCAAGGGTGTCAAAATATTGATCAAGAGTCTCGTGGGAAGGAGCCTCACCAGCTGAGTATAGTTGTGAATAAAAATCAGAGAAACAAGCAATAATTGTTGAAGGGGAGGTCATTCTGCCGGAAGGCCCATCCTGTAAGACGGTGATATAGGAAGAGGCGTGAGGGTGCCGGTGAAGGTAGGCAAGGGTTCTACCGGGACGTTCGCCCTCGCCATAGTGGCGAGCTCTCGCCTCCTTGCCTAAGAAGGAAAGTTCTCTGTCAGCCCCCTCGTGGAATTTAGAGATTTTCCCTCGTACCTGTGCTAGAGTGTCAGGTGTGGGTCACGGGACTGCCGAAGGTCCAGAGCCCGAATCTCAGTCTCAAGGCTCTCCAAGGTGCCACGAAGAGATCTTAGTACTCCAGACTGTTCGGAAATACACTCTCCACGAATTACAACCTTAAAGCCCTCCCAAAGTGTGGAGGGGGATTCCACCGAGCCAGCGTTGAGTTCGAAGTAGTTAACAATGGCAGTGTGGATGTCCTCCCAGAAGACAGAATCTCAGAGTGCATTCGAGGGCAGTCGCCACGCAAACATATGACGCGTGGAAAGTGGGAGTTGCAGACGCAATCGCACAGGAGCGTAGTCAGAAAGAGTGTGGGCCATGTGGTCCACTGATGTAACCCATGAGGAGACGTCATGAGTGGTGAGCCAAAGATCCAGACGGGACCAGCATCCCCGCAAGCCGACACACATGTGCCCTCATGCCTATCCGGGTTGGCGTGTCTCCACGCATCGAGCAGAGAATGATCAGATATGATAGAGTAGAGGAGGGAGGCGGCCTGAGGGTGGTACGCATGCAGACCAGAGCGCTCAAACGTAGAGGATGGAGCAATGTTGAAATCACTCCCCCAGAGGAGAGGGCATGATCCCAGAGAGGAAATGAGTTGCTAGACGTGAATAAAAAAATCTGGGTTATCGGTGTTGGGGCCATAGATCGCAGCAAGGATTAAGGGTTGAGTGAGGAGGGTACCTTGTAGAATGACGTATCTGCCCTTAGGGTCAATAAGGGACTTGGTGGTACGCCAGGAGCGCCCCTTGTGGAGGAGGATGGACACACGCCAGGAGTAGTTGGAGTAAAAAGAAGAGTGGGTCTCGCCATGACTGCAACCTGGAGGAAGTGGCTCAAAGAAGATGAGTTTCCTGGAGGAAACAAATGTCCACCTGGTGGAGTAGGAGGTGAGCATGCACGAGACGTGCCTTGCGGTGGTCATTGAGACCCCTAGCGTTCCAAGTCCAGAACATGGTATCAGACATTGGAAGGCAATATGGAGATGCGTGATAAGCAGTGACAAGTGTGCCAAGGGATTAGAAGTAGCGAGTGACATGGCGTACAGAATGCGATGAAGTATATCATACAAATAACTACAAAAGAAAAAAACAATACAAAACAATAATAATAACAGGCCTTCAGTGAAAGGCAACATCTCAGAACACAACAATCTCCCCAACCCGCCACCCACACCAACCCCCCAATTAGATTGACCCACCAATCCCATCCCCCCAGGGAATCCCCAACTAGAAAGGGGAAAAAAGGGGTAGACAAAATGAGAAATCATCCCAAGGAGCCATGGTTCCACCTGGCATACACCCCCACCACAAGGACAGGGTGGCCAAGCCACAAAAAGGAAACGGACATCATACTATCAAAATGAGGAAAGGCGCTAAGGCAACCCAGCACCTGGGAGGATATCGGAACAGAACAGGAAATGGTTCAGGCATTCGATACCAGGGGCATCTAATGGCAATGTGGCAGAAAAGCAAGAAAGGACAAAGGTAGGAGGCGTCATAGGCGGCCTATTGCAAGTGCAAGAACAGAGGCCCGGCAGGTATGTTAACGGCAAATGAGGGATACCAGATACAACTACGTAAACAGATTGCAAGTGGGCAGAGACCAAAAAAGGTATCGGATCAAACAAACTGAAAAACAAGAACACGTCAGCGAGGACTCTTATTAGTCATTGTCACTCATGCCACCACCGTCAGTTAGTTGGGAGCTGGGTTGAGGAAAGTGCTGCTGCTTGTCCAGTTTCTTCGTGTAGGACAGGGTAGCTTTCAGCTCAGTGAAGACATGCATTTGAGAGCCATTTTTAACGTGCAGTTTGGCCCGGTAGGCCAGGGAGTAGGAGACATCATGCTTCTGGAGAAGCCACTTAGCTGGGAGGAACTCTCGGTGGGAGGCCTGTACCGCAATCATTAGGTCAGGATAGAAGGCAAGAGAGTTCCCCTGATGGCATATCTCACCTTTTTTGGTGATAATGGGACAAGCAGGCGTGCCAGGGGCAGGCCGCTGAGCAAAATAGCGATGGGCCCGCTCAACGACGAAGACAGGAGACAGAATATCGCCATAGAGGTCACGCAAGAGCTGTTCAACAAAGTCCTCCATTTTGGTGACGTTGGAGGATTCGGGCACGCCGGTGATTCGGAGGTTGCTCCTCCGGGAGCGCGCCTCCAAATCCTTGTTCTTATTCTTGATAAGTTCCAGGGCCTTGTCCATTTGGAGTCACTTTTGACGGTCTCCAGTCAAAGCATCTTCAACATCGAAACCCTCGACTCCACATGCGCCAGTTGCGAATCGTCGGAGTCCACCCTGGCCTTGACAGTATCTAAGCAGGCAGAAAGCTTATCAAGTTGAGTAACTATACCAGGGACAGTGACCTTGATGTCCAGCATGATCGTTTTGAGGTCAACATCCCGTGCCACGCCAGCCTTAGACAGGGTAGTAGGCTCAACAGTCTCCATGACCGCCTCGTCCTGCCGGGTCTGTCTGCGCTGATCGAACGCCAGCTTGGGCTGCATGGGGTCTGCCTTCTCCATGAGTAAGTCGCCACGGCCAGACAAGCCTGCCACTAGCCCCACGTGAATCCAGGATGAGGGAGGTCACTGATGCAGAGGACAGGAGACCGCGGAGAGGCGTCAACGCTGCGGGCAAGGCAGTAAATAGAAGTAGCTGGAATAGTGTCACAAACAAAGAGTTGAGGCTACTAGGAGGCCAGCCAAGGTTGCAGGCCTGTTGGAACAAGGCCTGCCCAGCGGGGCAACACCAATCAGGACACCGGGGCCACCAGCCCATATAGGAGAGGCGGGGCAATAAAGTATCTTAATAGGGCACCCCTGAGGCGGTGTTACAGGCGGAGAGAAGGCAGAGGGAATCAAGGACCCCAGAGGGGGGACTCCGAGGGCAGGCAGCTGCAGGAGGCCCAGCCACGGAAACTGCAGGCCGGGAGAGCAGGTCCGGGGGAAAAAGTGGGCCGATGCAGTGCTTTCAATGAGGCAGAACAATGCAGCACTGTGAATGAGGCAGGGAAGTCCTGGAGCAGGCAAGCTCAACTTGGGACCTCAGCCAAGAGCACAGAGTTCAGTGCGCACCTCTGTAGCAAGGAGCCTAGGGCAGGAAAGCCGCTGCGGGCTGCCCGCAAAAGGAGGCGGAGTGCAGCGGGGAGACGCGGGGGACGTGCCGCCCGCGTCGCGGGGCCCAGAGCGAGGCAGGAGAAGGCCGAGGGGACAATCAGAGCGCGACCAGGCGCTCGCCAGCAAAAAAGACAGCCCCGGGCCCCGCGGTACAGCTCATGTGCCCCCAAACCCGCCGGAGACCGCAACCCATGCAGCACCACCCTTCCGGTTCAGAGAGATCAGCTGGGCTGCAGAATCTAACAATGCGGCAGTCCAGTTCCGCTAATGCCTCGCCACCGAGCAGGGCTGGCAGCCGCTCACAGGCCTGGTGCATCAGGCGAGTTTCACGGTGCAGCAGCAAAGGCGGGCGCCCACAGGGAGGTCAGTCAATGCCCTGAGGTGCGGGGGCCAGGATCGCTAGGCGTGGGAGGTCAGGTCCACACGGGTCCACAGGATAATGGCGAATTAAAGGCTTGGCCGGCAGAGCCCACTTAGACTGCGGCCATCCTGCAGCCGGCTAAGCCATGCCCCCTTGCATACAGCTCCTTAATGCTGGTTCATAAGTTACTGTGCTACATTAGAAGAATTGAAACTTATGAACTGGATGTAGCAAAGGATATCTGTGCCAAAAGCAGTAACCCACTTGCCTATCAACATAAAATACAAATCAGTAATCTACATGCTACACGATGTGCATTGCAGCAGGCACATTAACCCTCAGTACTACTTTATGAGTCAAAACTGTGAGTAGACAAACAACAAATCTCTACAGGATGTGCATTACCCACCAAAGTTATCTTACTATTATGATTATCCCCTGAAATGTGTTGGGCATACGAAGATCTTAGTTGCAGATGTTTTAACCCATCATATATTTTAATATGCAGCCTCTGTGCAAACAATTAATCAAGTAGAATATGTTTACTGTCACATTTGACTTTGTTGTCAATTTCTTTAATGCAGATTTTTTTTTAAATGTATCATTTGGCTGCCAGATTCTGCTTTTCATGACCATGCCTCTTTTCCTCTTCCATAACTTAACCCCCATGTTATGCATACCCCGAGTAAAGTTTTTCCAGTTCCAGCACTGGCCCCACCGCAGGGGCTCACCTGTCGACAGTGTTTGTTTTTTGTTGATTTTTTAGTAGACTCAGGAACACTTACTATAAATGAGATTTCAGATGGTAAGGCAGCTGAGGAGCAGCTGAGGTGGAAAAGCTTGCATGGCAAAACAAAGGCCAGTCTGTGGACACATTGAGAGATGATGTGCACATTTTGCAGAGAGAGTATAAAAAAGCCACACAGGAAGAGTTATCAATGAAGTTCAAAGCTTCCATGTGGGTGAATTGCAGGATTAAAGGAGAGTGAGGGCATATTTTCAAGAAAGGTGTTAAAATTATCGCCGCTTTAGCGTCAGGAAACTGCCGCTAAAGCGGCGATATTGGGCTCGATAATATACCCTTGTGAGTTCCCATAGAAGCCCATTTTCTGGTGTGAACCTGGGCTTCTATGGGAATTCACAAGGGCATATTATCAAGCCCATTATCGCCGCTTTAGCTGCAGTCTCCTGCCTCTAAAGCGGCGATAATTTTAACGTCGTTCTTGATATATGCCCCAGTGGTCCTCTGCAAGTGCGTAGACATAAGTAGTACTGCAGGTGCAGTGGCACAGAGGACATGGTGTGCACCCTCCCAGGATCTCCCCTCATTGCAGCAGCAAAGAGT
Organism: Lissotriton helveticus; assembly: GCF_964261635.1. Classification (NCBI taxonomy): domain Eukaryota; kingdom Metazoa; phylum Chordata; class Amphibia; order Caudata; family Salamandridae; genus Lissotriton; species Lissotriton helveticus. Next base: position 1,004,649,723 of record NC_136070.1, read on the forward strand.
GTAGTGATTTGCTCACAGTGGGCTACACCTTGATACAAATGGGATGCCCTCTTCTCTGGCCAGCAGATAAAATATTATTCAGTTATCGGCAAATAACAATCATTTTCATTCTGGACTGTTCGGCCTCATTCCTGAGGTTGTGATTCTTCTGTCACTGGTGCCAGGCCTTTGAGATAGATGTTGAACAAGATTATTATTATTATAAACACTTATAGAGCGCACTGCAACCCTACGGGCATCCTGGCGCTAGATTGGGCTGTGAGCTAATCTTAAATTTTGGTTTAAAGATTTGGTTGGGAGGGTCGGGCCAGCAGTGATAAAGGTGGCAATGACATCTACAGTAGCGGCCCGTGGAGGGAGTTCCGTGGGGCGGAAAGGCGGGGACGGGGGAGGGGCAGGGCGGGGGGTAGTAAACACTGGAATGTGGATGATAGGAGGTAAGTAAACAATTAAATAAATAAAACGAATTTCGTTGCGCGCCTTCATCGCAAAATGCGGTGCAGCGCCTGCTATGAAATTCGTTTTATTTATTTAATTGTTTACTTGCCTCCAATCATCCATATTCCGGTGCTTACTATCCCCCACAGCGCCTCTCCGGGCCGCTGCTGGACATCTATAAAGCAAAAGAGTAAAGGGTAGAAAAAAAAGGGCGAGTACAAGAGAGAAGGACTGGAGACACGCAGAAAGGAGAAACAAAATGGAAGAAGGAAGTTAAACAGAAAGAATTAGAGAAGCAAAGATCCATAGAGAGGAAAAATGAAAAGAGGAAAGGAAGGACAATGAAAAGGTAAAGCATTAAGGGCGCTTTTGCAGCTTGGCAGCTGCACGTCCCCTAGACTGGGCTTCTTCCTATCTCCCATGGTGCTAACCCTATCAAGACATTGAAGAATATGGTCTGCTTGTAGCCTATCAGGTGAACCCTGCCTTCCCGTCCAGACACTCGGTCCCACTGTGCCTCCTCCACAACAAGCACCCAGAGCCTCCCATCTCTCCTGCCAATATTCCATCACACTAAAAATATCCCACATCTGCCCCTACCCTTGCAAAGCATCATGGCACACAGACCAGCCAGACCCTTTGCTGCACAACAGCGCTTGTCAAATCCTAAGCCCCCTCACTTGTACCTGCATGGTCCCCTGCAGCCTTGCCCGGTACCTCTTGCATGGTGATTTGAAGAAATGTTCAGGCTGTGACTGTATGCTACCCCGGGTTGTCCAACCAAGTGGACATCCAGAAACAAGAAATCATCACAGAGGAGGCAGGCTGGAAATTCCACTATGCTATAGCTAATCGGGCAAAGTTGGAAAACTTTGTTCAATTTTGGTAAAAGTAAAATTGTCCAATTTCACCCAGCTACTTTGGCGTAGTGAAAACTTTGAAGACTCCATAGTGAAGATGGAAACTGGAAGCAATGCAGGTGCCAAAATTGGATGTGGCTGTAGAATGTAAACTAGTCGGTAAATGTAGGAGATTTTGAGAGTTAGTGATAGAGGTGAGGGACTGGGGGCTTAGAATGAGAATATGAGATAGTTGAAGATGGTAGAGTGTTGGAGATGCAGGTGATGAAATATGATGATGGTGACATGCATATGCGTCACTAGACTTTATAATAGAGATTATAGTATAAATATTAGTAGAAGCAACAAGATGATTGTGAGCTGATTGTGAGGGAGTGATCAGCAAAAAAAGGATCAATTCAAAGATACATTTTGGCAGGAGGCAGTCATACAGTGGGGAACAAGTGAGACCCTCACTGGTGAAGGAAGGATATCGCAGGCTTCGGAGGCAACCCATTGCCTTGGCATAGGACACCCTTGTGGAGTTGTTCTAATCCCAGACCAACAATGAATAGGGACCTGTTGGTGTGGCCTGGGGCTCTCTCTGGTGGAAACTCCGAATGCCCCCTGGCATTTCACCGCGTTTGTCATCCCGAGGCTGGGATGGCTTTCAGTTTTCATGTCGACACTCAGCCCAAGCTAACCAAAGTCAATGGGACTCGCCCTGTGCCCTCCCTTCCCTTCCAGGATCCTCCTACAATCTCCATTTACTATCACTGCGCACATGATAGAATATAAATTGGGGTTAGGGTGGGAGGTATGGTATTATTTGTTGGTAAAGCATTTCTTCAAAAATGATGTCTTTCAAATATTCCATTTATGCTGGTAATAAAATCACATTCCTAGATATGTGATGACGAACAAATGGCTTGACACGCAAACTCTATAGCTTACATTTCTATTGACGTAAAATGTACATTGACATAACTGTACTTTATCTTTTTCCAAATATGACAAAACTAAATAAAGTTTGTTTTTAAAAAAAGATTGAAAGGTAGAAACACAAAGTCAGAGTCTAAAACTTAACGCAGTGACTGTGGTTGTATATGCTAACAGGGTCTGGCTCTAGGCTCATGGTGGCCCTGTGCAGGGAGCGTAGGTGGGAGCCCCGGAAGAGGGGGTCCGGACGGGGCGGAGCTCAGGAAGGTGTTTTAATAATACATCCAGAAAAGTCGTTAGATGATTGACCAGTACCTGCGGCTGCTCCTACCCTTCCGAATTCGTCTCAGAACGATACAATTTAGGAGGAGGAGGGCATTGTGACACACGACATGAGGGACTGGGCGCACAGACAGCTGCAGTGCCAGGGCCAAGACAGGGGCACCGGACCCCCACAACCCCCCACAGAGAAATAATCGGTCATTGGTTATGATTTCTATGCCTATATAAGTATATGGATATCTATACCTATATAAGGGCAAAGGGCATTAATCGGGAAAATTACACTAGGGTCCTAAAATGATACATAACAATGTATGCAAAAACTGACTGTAGGATATGCAGGCAAATGAAAAACGTGGAGTTAGAATAGTAATTTTGACCTCCCTGTGTTTGCCACGCCCACTGCTGCCCTGGGGACGCAGTTCAGGACAAGTAATGTGACGAGCGAGTAGTGAGCAGCAGCAGGCCATATCTAATATATACGGCTCTGTGCTGCTTTAATCTCACCCTTGTGCAGGTCAGTAACTTTTGTTGCTGTGCTGCATTGCAATAAAGAAAATCTGCCCCTTGGTGTGCATGCCTGGCGTGCCCAATCTAGCCTTAACCCTAGCACTCTCCGGCAGTTGGTGGCAATTAAATTTAAAAAATACTCTATGGGATTTCCTTATTTCCTTACTTCACTTCACCCTCTCTCTTAACCTGACTCTAGTTCTACTTCTCCATGTACCTTTAACCTCCCTGCCTCTCTATGTATCTCACATGTGTCTACGGGACGCCCCAGCTGAGGAGTGAGGTGCTCTGGCAGAGCTGGGTGAGTCCCAGTAACGGACAGCAGGACTGCTAGAGAGAGAGATAGCAGCGAGTTCCTTCCCCTGGAGTAACCATAGGTGCTCTCCGCGCTCCACCGGGGCCCGCGCCTGGCTGTGTGAAACTGAAAGCGCTCGGGTTGGCCCGGTCGCTCCCCTGCCCCCCGAGGTCTAGGGGCCCCCAGGAGTCGCTGGGACTTGGAGCCATATTTCAACTGTCTGCCGCTTAATAGTGCAGAAATACCCTTTCTCTCCACCTTTATTGGCACAGGCGAAGCAGGGGGCCTAAAGAAATCAATCACCACCAGTTTACATGGGAGGCCGCGCCCGCTGCCACTGACTGGAAGACAGACAGCGGCCTACGAGTCGATGGATGCGGCACCGGCAAATTGAATATGCGGTGGGCCCCCCTCGGAGAAAGTGTCAGTGATTCCGAAATGTAATACTCGGCAATGATTAGGCCTTCCGCTGGCTGGGAGCCAGCCATATACTGCCGCTTAATTTAATGCAAAATAGTACTGCCCCCGACTCCACCTTTATTATAGGCCCTGCAGGCACAGGCGGAGAGGGGCCTAAAGGAAATCAGTGGCCAGCGCTGCCACTGGAAGACAGACAGCGGGCGGCCTACCTCGATGCATTGCGGCAAAACTCCCGGCTGCAGTAAATTCGCCCCTCCGACCTCAAGCATTAACAGCTACACTCACGCCCGGCTACCTCTCTTCATAATATGACTCGCTTGCTTGCCATGACGCGTCGCGATAGTCTCGCCACTCCGACCTCAAGCATTAACAGCTACACTCACGCCCGGCTACCTATCTTCATAATATGACTCGCTTGCTTGCCATGACACGTCGCGATAGTCAGTCAGTGCCACAAACAGTGTGCAGAAATATCATTATCAATCATCTGAGAGAATGGATCTATTCTGCCCTTACCCGGCAGGTGCGTTCACACTTCTTCACCTTATTCTCAGTCTGAGCTCAGGGGCCGCTCAGCTTTTGTCCGACTCCGACGTCGACGACCACCAAATGGCTGGGCTGTGCAGAGAGAGTCATACGCCACCAGTCCCACAAGTTAGTTACGCACGCGGGGAAGTCAAGCAGCAGGTTAGGTTGAGTCTGCGCGCTGCCGCAGATCACTCTATCCTGGCTTCCGGCGTCTGTGCCAGCCAGCCGGGTGACAGTCATGATGATTTGAAACACCCCGGTGCCCCTGCTGCCCAATCAGGAACGAGGTTGGTGCGGACTCGGAGCCAGAGGCCAGGGAAGTTAAAGGGAGGAGGGGGGGGGGGGTGACTCACTGTGTCAGGGCTTGGAACTGTGACTGTCGGAACTTTGTATTGGAAGCCGGGGTCGGAGCCGGAGGCCACCAAATCCTGCCAGGGGGCCGCCAGTGCCACGATGTATCATTGATCCTTCCGATCCGATCCTCGTCGTGGCGGCCCTGGGGTTTGGCGGCCCTGTGCAGGTGCACACTTTGCACATGCCTAGGGCTGGCCCTGATGCTAATATGACTTTATTACTTCCCAAAGAAACCCTTCTTTGCAATCTTAGAATAACAACAGTTTGAAAAAAAAAAAGGATCTGAACCTATGACTTACAGTTTGCATGCAGCTCCTTGATGCTGATATATAGAGCTTTGTGCAAGATTAGAAGGCTTGCATCTTATGAACTGGAAGTAACAAACTGATCTCAGTGTCAAATCAGTAGCCCACTTATCTACCACAATAAAAAACAAATCTTTGATCTCCATGTTACACAATGTGCTTCGCAGCAGGCACATTAACCCTCTATGCTACTTTACGAGTCAAACTTGTGACTGGACAAAACACAGAACTAGCCCCGACTGTGTTAACCACTAATGTTATCTTACCGTTTCAGAATTGATGGTTGCGTAATGATCTCTGCAGCAGGTGTCTTAACCCTGTAAAATATTTTAAAATGCAGCCTCTTCTTGACCAATTAAGTAATCTAGAACAGATTTCCTCTCACATATGTCCTTGTTGCCAATTTCTTTGCAGCAGATCATTAAAAAAAATAACTGTATAAATTGTCCGCCCATCCTGACACCTCTCCCTTTCCTCTGCCAAACCTTGACTCCCATGTATGGATTCTAGGAGTAAATGTTTTCCAGTTCCAGCACTGACTGCAGGAGCGTGATAGCTGATGGCCTCCGTGGCACCCATCTTTCTCCCTCTTTCCAGCTGTTCTTGTGCTTTGAGTCTCATTGGTGACATCACAGGCCTCCATTCTTTGATCCTCCCCCTCCGCGTGGCGCTTGTTATTGTCAGAGTATGAGGATTCATTTCTTAAACACGAAGCTTCCAAGGGTGCCTGATCCACGTGTCTCTAAAGAGGAGGACGAGCTGCAGCCAAAACAGCCTCGCCCGCGGTGAAGAACGAGGCAGGTGACTAAGTATTGTGGCATTGAAATGATATCCCGATCCGGTTAGGCGAGAAGTGCTCTGATTGGTTCCCTGGGAGGCCACGGCGCACAGGTGCATCCCTCCTGAGACTTGAACATAAAACTAGGCAGCGCAGCACAGAGACAGCAGATTTGGATTGAGTAATCAGGTTAGACTGTCGCCTGCCGCGTCTCACTGGAAACGCTCGTGACCTGCTGCGACTGGGGAGTTAAAGGGCAGATATCGAGCCCCTGCCCTGAAGAACTTCTATTTAAATATCGCGAAGTCTGAGATTTACCTTTTTAAGGTAAGAACTGCAAGTTTATGTTATATAAAGTTATTTACTGTCTTGTCCTCTTTGGTAACTGGGTACATAACGCTGTCTGCCAGCAAACTCTTCACCGGCATAACTTCTCCCTCCATAGTTAGGACAGATTGGTCCCGTCTACCTAGGGTAACCAAAATTTTAAAGCCAAAAACCGGGACATTTCACAAAAATAGAAGGACTACAATTTCACTTCAACCCAGCGCACTGAATGACCGTGCTCCTCAGCAGAGATACAGAAGAGGCAGTAATAACATTAATAAAATGCCATTTTTAAAGCCAGTACTACGCCTGTTAAGTAAATTGCTTTCTTATAACAGCTGATAACTATCCCTGCTTGGGAAAACAAAAAAATGCACCTCCGACTGTGTTCAGTCGACCCCCTCTAAAAACCGGGACATGAGCTAAATTTCCCAAAACCGTCTGGGTTGAACACGCGGGACTGTCCCGGCAAATGCGGGACATCTGGCCCCCCTACATCTACCTGCACAACATGTATAGTGGTCGTGATTTCTGTTGTGGGAGCGGGACAGTGATTTACTCGGGCACTGTTTCTCCTGCGGGACACCAATTTTTCTGCTCATCCCGTTTCTGCTGAGCACAGAATATTTCTGATGGCCACATAAGAGTCTCTCATGTGTACAGCCTCGTCTTTGTTGTGACACAGGAATTATATATTATAGACGACCCGTGACGTATCTAGTAACTTGTAACAAAGAAAAGACGTAGCTGGTCAACTGTAATAAGTTATTACAGTATACTTTTGAAGTGGCAGTGCCTGCTGCCAGAACCAGCAGACAAGGGTAAAGGCAGGTCACAACGCATACATAAAGCCACACTTTAAAGAAGGAAAACAGGAACTGGTTGGTATATTTCTAAAAATAAAAAAAATTAACAACAGAATGTCATGTTATGTTTTTTATCACAGGTCATTGCAGGACAGATAGAATATCTACATGTTTCTGCACAATCTCAGCCACAGCATTTTCAACATGACATATTAAAAAGATTCTTATATTTTAGTATCAAATCTTTTTATTAGTTTTATGGAACAGATTCATTTGCCTACAACAAAGGCTAGTGAGGAGTCTTGTATTTCTGATTTCCATTAATAATAGCTAACCCTAAACCCCTCTTTCCGCCATCCCACCCTCAGTCTGTGTTCCATCCCTTTGTTCCTCCTTGTCAGTACTCTCTCCCAGGGGCGGATTGGCGGTGTCTCCGTGCCCTCTGTGGGCCGTTTTTTAGGTTGAGCCTAGACGCAAGCAATGCGAAGCATTGCTTAGTCTGCGAAGACAACTATTGTCACCCGTTTCTGGGAATGTGGACACGAAAGAGGCATGAGCGCAGATTTCACCTCGTGGACGCGCACGGCTCCGTGCCCCTCTCGTGCCTCATATTCCCATGCGCAAACACACACACAGCCAGCCCCCACTCCCCTGCGCACACACACAGGCGCGCGCACACATACACACGCTGCCGCCTCCCCTCCCCTGCACACACAGACACGCAGACACACAGACTCACAGAGGTCTATGGGGTGAGAGGTCGCAGCCCTGCCCATGGGTTCATTAAAACTTAACCAAGATGTGGTTCTGCCCTGGTCTCACCTGTGACCGCGGATCCCCGCCTCAGCTACTCCCCGCCCCGGCCGCCTGTCACCTGGGCTGCCCGTCTCAGCGCGTCTCCTCCCGGCCCCTGTCCGGTCCTGGGTTCTTATCCAGCTCCAGCATCGCCTGACTGTCGGGCATATCCAGACTCAAAGTTCATTGGCCCACTCCAACTCCACTGACCAATCCAATCGCACGTTTTCTAGGACCGCCCCACGCGCCACAGATCATCCAATTACCTCGTAGAACCACAGTCGACGTTGGTGTGCACCTTGCCCAGTATGTTTGCGTTTCACGCCTCGGTTTTAATTTGTTGTGGTTCGCACCGTTATTAGTAGTATCTCGTAGGCTGTACACAGGTGGTTAAAATGGAGTGCAGATAAGGGGGGGTCTTGGTGGAACCTTCGGCTGAAGTCATTCAAAAATCCATCGCCAGGCGAAGGTCTTTTGTTGCAGCTGTTTCTAAATTTTGGAAGAGGCGACTGACTCTAAGATGGCTGCCACGTTCGACACTTCTCATACCATGGCAGGAAAGCCAGGCAATGAGGCCGTGAATACCACGACTGTTGTTTCGGGAAGGTTCCGCGTATTCGGAGTGCCAAAGTTCAGCGTTAATTTTATGGTTAATACATTTGGTAATGCCATTAAACACTTTTATTTTTAATACTATTGATAACACTTGTAATTCCACCGGGACACCATGACGCTGGCCTGTGAAGAGCCTATCGGAGGCAGCGTACGTGCCCCAGAGAGCCAATCAGCTCTCTAACCATCAGACAGGGCGTAGACATAGAAGAAGGGCTGTGATTCCCCCTGCCCCGACCTAGGGCAGCAGTGGAGGCTGAAGATGGTGAGTGAGGCGGGGGCACAGAGTCACAGCCGCCAGCAGTGCCCCACCGGGGGCCCGGAGTGTGGGCGGCCGCAGGCTCCGGAGCGCCCCCTCCCCCAGGCACAGGAGCTCGTGGAGAGGGGCCCCTCTGACTGACAGACCTCTCTCATGGGCCCTGTGGCACCCATAGAGCAGCAGACCCCCCTCTTTATTTTATTTTATTTTTTATCTAATGCTATTTTCTATAGCGCGAACATTACCCGAATGTGTCAGAGCGCTTTACAAAAGAACCAGTAGCGTTACATAAGGACTTTGGATTGCATGAGTTACATAAGAGATACAAACAGAAAAAAAATGCAAATGTACAAGGTGAAAAGTCACTCAAAGAACAGACAGCTGTGACCCCCAAAGTTTCCAAGGCAGCCTTGAGTCAGGGCTGTCACCACTCCCAGAGAAGAATATGGGCCCCTTGTTCACCTTCCAAGATCCTGCCAATATTCCAACTCCCTTCACATTATTACTTACTACATTTTCGGACGGGACACCATTTATTTCAAGTGGGTGCAGTTTCTGGTGTTCTGATCATCTTGCTCCTGCTCATTCCCCCCGTCCATCCATCCATTCGTCCATGCATCCATCCACTCACTTATCCATTCATCATCCATCCACTCACTGATAGATCCATTCATCCATTCAACCTTCCATCCACTGACGGATCCATCTATCCCCTCACTGATCCATCCATCCACTCACTGATCCCCACTGACGGATCCATCTATCCCCTCACTGATCCATCCATCCACTCACTGATCCATCCATCCATTCATCCATCCACTCACGGATCCATCCATCCACTCACGGATCAATCCATCCACTCACGGATCCATCCATCCACTCACGGATCCATCCATCCACTCACTGATCCATCCATCCACTCACAGATCCATCCATCCATACATACATCCACTCACGGATCCATCCTTCCACTCACGGATCCCTCCACTGAACGCCACAGCACCACTAAACGCTACAGCACCACTGAATGCCACAGCACCACTGAATGCCACAGCACCACTGAACGCCACAGCACCACTGAACGCAACAGCATCACTCAACGCCTCAGCACCACGCCACAGCACCACTCCATGCAACAACATCACTCCATGGCATCACTCCACGCCACGGCATCACTCCACGCCACATCATCACTCCACGCCACAGCATCACTCCACGCCACAGCATCACTCCACGCCACAGCACCACTCAACGCCCCAGCACCATTCAACGCCTCAGTACCACTCAACGCCCCAGCACCACTCAACGCCCCAGTACCACAGCATCACTCAGCACCGCAGCATCACTCGGCACCACAGCATCACTCAGCACCACAGCATAACTCAATGCTACAGCATCACTCAGCACCACTCAACGCCACAGCATCACTTGGCACCACTTAACACCACAGCATCACTCAGCACCACTAAACGCCACAGCATCGCTCAGCACCACTGAACGCCACAGAATAACTCTGTGCAACAATTCAATTCAACAACTGGTTCAAATATGTTCTCTCAATGTTTCAAGCTTTATTACAAATGTCACCAAAAAAAGTTAATATTTCACTTCTGTTCTTGGATTTTCGTCACAATAAAATACAATTAACATAATCTTCCCAAAAGTTATTTACAAAAGTTTAAGCTATTGCCATTATAAATTACAATAACTTTTATTTAAGTATTAATTATTTAAAAAAATAAAAGCCATTGTTATTTGTAATATCAATACATCTAAGTCATGTAAATACAATGTCACATTTGCGAAAGTTAAAACTATTGGCATTGTAAATGACAAAGCTATTAATTTCGCTATTTTCAAAACCAACAGAGAAATAAAATATTTGTCATTTACAATACCAATAGCTCAAACTTTCCTAATGCGAGCCCTATTGAATTGCAAATGCTTGTTTTTCCCCTTTCCCAGCTGCACAGTGAGGCTGCTTTCATTTCTCTGTCTCTGTCTCCGTGCTCTCTGTGGACTAGGAAAGGGGAGAAAAAAAAACGGCCCACAGAGGGCACAGAGACAGAGACAGAGAAATTAATGCAGCTTCACTGTGCGGCCCGGCCATACAGCGATTATCCGCTGTGGCCTCTCCTTCACCCCCTGCCCTGCGAAGCAATCACACTGAGGGTGGCTGGGGAGGGGGTGATTGCAAAAATCGGCCTCCCTGGGGCCAGGTTTTGCTCAGACCTTTGAGCCATTTTCACCTCGGCCCCCCAAGGGCCCACGCAGCACATACATAGTGTTAGTTTTAACACCTCGCCCACAGCCCTTCACATTCAGGGCATAGTGGGTGAGGAAGAATGGGTCTCACTCTGGGGGCCAGGTGATTTTTGGAACTTGCACCATCTTCACCTCAGCCTCCCCGTGGATGACCCAGCAGCTGTGTTTTCTGCTCCCCTGCCTGGACATTGCCCTGAGCCCTGGAGGGCTGGGGAGGGCTGATTAATTTACTAATTGCAGGGGCCTCACTGCTGTTCATGTGCTCCTGAGCTGAAGGTGTGGGGAGGGCTAAGTAGGTTAATAATAGCAGGGGCTTCCAGCTTATTAGGTGCTCCTTCGCTGGAGGGTTCGAATAATTTTGTGACAAAAAGGGGCCTTGCTGTTTTTTTAGTGGCTCAGCATGTTGGCCATTGTCACCTTGGTCCTGTGCAAGAAGAGTATCCTCTCACTTTCATTCCTTGTCTATGCCAAACATTTTTTGGATTTTGGGGGCCCTGGGCCAAACATATTTTTGGGCCCCTGTTCGGTACAGATTTGAATTTATAATCCAATTTCTGCTCTTTGATGCCCTCTTTCAACTGGTCACTGGACAGAGCACTACCATACTTGTCCAAATACTTAATGTATTTACATCTAATATTCAAGGACATTGACGTGTGTTTTCAATATTACAACACAGTAGAAGCTCACTAAAATTACTGAAAATAATCTCAGTGACATCCTCCCATTTCTCATATGTGATGGCCTGTTTGATCTCAAAGACATTTTTTATGGATGTTGCATGAAACATAAACACATTGTTCTGCAAAATCTCTGTGATAGGTTCTTACTCATTGCCCATATTAAAAATAAATTTGAAAAAATGGTATTTAAAACAATCTGTTTAAGGAGTATGCATGGTCATTAGGGCAAGATTCTCTGCAGAACAGAGCTGGCTCTATCAGGGGGCTCCCTGAACGGCTGGGGCCCTGGGCCAGAGCCCACATTGCTCATGCCTTAAAACGTCTCTGGTCTGTGCATAGTCATATGTGGCCTGAGGCCAGAGTTGCAGAGATCGGGATTCAAGTTTGAGTCCCAGCGTCTGCTCAACAACCTGTGATTCTGAGCAGATCACTTCATCGCCCAGGCCCTTAAATAAAAAATTGGATATGTGTACTGTAATTGGTACTCATAAATAGAACTGTGTTTTTTGTATATGGACATCACCTGCTGGTTGTGAAATACATTTATGACTAGATTGTACAGATACATTTTCCAGCATTCTTTACACCCCAGACTGCCTTTTCCTCATTTGTGAATTCTTACTTTTGTTATTACATGTTCTATTCCCAGATATTCCAGTCTTACCCTTTCTCCTTGACTTTGTGCTAGATTTCTGATTTATGTGATGATTAGAGTCTAGGACATAGCTGGTTGGGAAAGAGTATCTAACGGCATTGTGCAGGGCGTTAAGACTGCAAGTAAGTAATCAGTTATCAGAACTGCAGTGCACCTAGTCTTTACCAATGTTACTTGCTCTGTAAGCTTTAAAAGGCTTAATTTACTAAATATTTCTCTACAAATTAGACCCCAAAAAGTAACCAAATGGTGTTCCATGAAAGGGCACGCCCCTTGAATGTGGGCCACGCCCCTTAATTGTGGGCCACACCCCTTGAATGTGGGCCACTTTTTTTAGTCAGTGCCCGGGCCAAATTGTGATCCCAATCCGACCCTGCTCTCTCCAAGCAAAGAGAGTAGGGTACCCCCCTCTAGCATTGCGTGTAAAGTGGCGCTAGGGCTTTCAGCATCACCTGTCCCTGTCCTGACCAGCACTATAGTTACTCATATGATCTCTAAGCATGGGCTGAGGACCGATGATCTGGTATGATATGTAAAATTTTGTGGTATCTATGTTGCCTTAGTTCACTATAGTCTTTAGAGAGGACGGTGATGTATGGTATGGGTTGGGCGAAACTTGCGGAATTTCACTTTGCGGAATTCAGCAGAGTTACATAAAAACTCTGTGAGAACCAGTGGAATTCCGTGAGCTGGCGGAATTTGGCATGTTGCGCTGATTATTTATCCATAGTGATCTATAAGATCTCTGACCTTGGTGTGGGGAACAAAAACAATAAGGTGCTTGGGTCCCGCTTTATGGGGGATTCAACGATGCCTCTAGGTCTGGCAATATTGCATCCAAGTAGGGTCCTAATGGAGTAAGTTTCACAACAAATAGTTCATAGTGCAAGGGCCCCCAAACCATCAATATGTTTCCTTTTTCTTTTTGACTCACTCTGACAGTTTCTGTGGAGGCCCCCTTTGTCATCCCTGGTTGGAGAACCCAATGTATGACATGTAGTTATGGGGAAGTACTCACTTTCAGGGAGCTGATTTTGGTGTTTAAGATTGCAAATGATTGGATTTGCTCGTTCTTGAAGAGAGAGACCACCATGCAACATTTATTGTCCCTCCATTTCATGTAGGTCAATTTATCATTGCACACACTGGTTATGTGTAATTCTGTTTTGGAACAGTTAAGCCATGGTCATTCATCACTAAAGTTTGGATGGACTCTCAGGCTGCCTTCATTGGTTGCCTTCAGTCTTTGTTTTACCCCTTGTAGGAATGTGGGTTACTGGTTGAAGAGGGCGCGAAGTGCAGATCTCCTTTTCCTGGACATCGCTGGCAGCCGCTGTGGCTTGAAGAGTCAAATTCACTGAAATTTCGCATTGGCGGGTGGTGTGGGCTGTGTGAGTAGCAAGATCGTTGTGCAAGCACACCTGTTAGTAGTCATGAACAGCTGAAAACTTCAGGATTTCTCCTTTTCTTGGAGCGAGGGCTCAACTGATGCCACACCAAGGGTCCAGGACCTGAGGGGCACCTCTTTGGAATCAGGAATGAACCAGTAGAGGTCAGCAGACCTCAGGCAGGAACAGGCAGTGGGTCAGTAGGGCAGATGCAGAGAGTCCGCTGGAGCGGGTTATGTCCCTGTAGCTCAGAAAAGGAGGCAAGTCACTTAACCCTTGGAGTCACTTCAGCCTGGGTTGAAAGGTTCAGGTCAAGTCTTCCTTCTCAGCAAGAAGGGCAGCAGGTAGAGATTAACAGGGAAGCAGGGTAACAGTCCTTCTGGTAGCAGAGCAGCACGGAAGTCATTCTTCTATAGTGTCAACAGGCCCAGATGTGTGTACTGGAGAGTTGGGTCTGACTGACCAATATTTATGCTTAGTGCCAGCTTCCCAAAAGAGAAGCTTATAGAGGTTTCTATCCCCAGAGGTGCTTGGAATTGTCTGCCTCTCTACCTTGGCTCCAGTATGTCTGGGGGCACAATAGACTAGTGTTAAACCCTTTGTGAGTGTGCTCAGGCAGAAGCCTTGTGATGGGCAAGTGTGGAAGGTGACAACTCCAGTTCCCCTATCAAGTCAGAGATTACTCATCTTGCCAACACCTGCCTGTGAGCAATACACAAAGACCAACAACCAGCTACACCTAGTCATGTGACCTCAAAATACAGCCTACAGGCACCAAATGGTTAGGACAAAAAAATTGCAACTTTGCAAAAATGTATCAACTAAAAAGGGTTTGGCCCATAATCAGTAAGGCTAGGCCTACTTTATACAATCAAATAACTACACACATGCCAATACTGATCTCAATTCACAATTTCACATCATGATCACACAAAACCATTGATATGACCATATAATTTATTTTTTATTATTTCATATTCTATTTTCAAATAATGTTTTTTCAAAAAGTTATCAAACTTGCAATATTGATCAGTTGGAGCAACTTTTTTTTCTCAAAACATTGTACAACATAGAGTCACAGTAACATTGTAACCTACATTACATTCTTTACAACAAAGCAACCAAAACATTTGACAATTTATCCACATATAACATAAAAACATAGTACAGAATCGTGGTAGCTCCTGTCTTTTTAGTCACACAAAAAAACCCAAAAAGAAATAAACACGCCCTTTCAATTGGCGCTACAACACCCTGTTTAATTATTCTTTTAACAAGGGCAAAGCCAAACAGTGTTCAAATTAGGCTCAATATACACTGTTACAGTTATAACTTATGTTAATTTCGTGTTATAAGCCACCATGGTAAATGCCTGCAAAAAAAATACTTGTTTGGGAAACCAACAGTCGACGCGTTTCGAACCCTAAAATGTGTTTTACAGGGTTCTCCTCAGGACTCAGAAGAAACAATGAGCTGCTAAAATTACGAAACATATATATTAACAAACACCGCTTACCAATTTGCAACATTCATTTCAAACACCATCCACATCATATTTACCACTTTTATCCAAGAATAAATCTCTCTGGCTTGATTATCCTTATGATTTTGTCAGTGGCCGCAACTTCATACTTTACTACGACACTGAAAAAAATACGACACAGAAAAAATTAAAAACAGACAATCTAATGTCCATTTCCCATTCTTAGTATAAAAAGCAACTATGTGGTTGAGCACCCAAGCACTCACTTGTAATAGGAATATCCTTTTTAAACAACAGAGTCAACAGACGCTTCCTGACACCGTATGCGACTTTACTGCAAAGCTGCAAAAAAGCAGAAACGGATACAGCTATTCAAAAAAATGAACGATCACTCTGCCGTTAAACTAACTGCTCGGGATGCGATATACAATACGCAATTGATTTGCGGCATAGTATCTAAACAATTTTATGCAAGCTAATGATCACGTACCTTCGATTTGCGCAAGCAGCGATCTGGACCATCGTTCTCCATGCTGTCTGTTTTTTACGGCGTGTTGAGTACCGGTATTTGGCCAGTTGTGTCTAGTGATTCCTTCCGGGTCGGCACCACCGCATCACTGTGGGACTCGCGCCGCCCATTAAGCAAAGTAAAATCTCGTTGTGTGTTCCTAGGGATGGTCGCCTCAAAATTGAGAATCCAACTAGAACCATAATGCTCAAGGGCATATGAGTCAAAGTGCTGCCCTCTGTTAAGTTTAAATGTTTCCCAGTGTACTTCCTGGTACTGAATTGTCTCATTGAATCATGGAAATAGGAGTTTGAAAATCTGAACCCTTTATCATCGTCCTCGTGATAGAATACAGAGTCAAATACATGCTAGAAATCAGTATTCACATGACAAAAGTAGGAAACATAGGTCAAATATTTAATCTTTTCTTCATAAGGCACGTGATTCAGTCCGAAGTCCTAAAACTCTTCGAAATGACCTAAGGTCTTCTTAGTGAGTTCATACATTTTGCAGCTCTGTCATTTAGTTCAATCCATCAACCGCAGAGTTGAATTTAACTATTTAATAACACCTTTCTCTGCATCAATCGTCTTTCCAGATCCCCACCTCGGATGCCTGGTTCAATTACAGATATTACGGTCCACCGTAGATCACTCGCTACATGATACAAATTGCTCCAATGGCTAACCAAGGTGGCTGAAAGGACCATTTTCCAAATTCTGGACTTATGTTTGGTAATTCGTTGCTGTAGTTCTTGATTGGTTTTCCCAATATATAGCTTTGGACATGGACACAATATTATCTAAATACAATTTTTTGTTTTGCAATTAGAAAAAGTGGTATGTTTCCAGTTGAGGTTTTTATATGTAAATGGTGATCCTTTAAGAGTTTGGTTACAGCATGTACATGTGCCACATCTATGGTGGCCTACAATCGGTAGTAAATTTAGCTGTTCACATAATATATTTGTGGCTGATGGCTTAGGAAGTGCTGCCCAAACCACTTGATTAGCAATGCTTTTCTCTCTTTTGAGTGCAAACAGCTGTTTTGTGAAGGACACATCTAAATTTCTAAGCAAATGGCAATTATGATTGATAACCTTCTTCAATTGGTTCGTTTTTTAGCAGAATGTGTTGACATACACGAGACGATCTATGTTCTGTTTTCCTTTTTTCTGTAACAGTTCTTCTCGGGGTGTCCACCATGCCCTCTTCATGGAATGTAGCCCTACATTATACCAGTCATCATCCCCGTAGCCTTCGAGATAATTTACAGTTCGGGCACTTTTTAAGGAACTGTTCACAAAAATCGGATTACAACTTTCATGCAACAAATTTGGTAGCCAAGTTGAAAGCACTAGGCTAACCCAAAAGACTCCTTAAACTCCAAGCCAATCGAGAATCGCCCTACATCGACCTACAACCTCATGTCATTATACTACATACGACACCTTCCAGCACTGCACTTCCACACACATCAACCTCACTCTACCAGCTTACACCAACTGCACTGCATCAGTCAACACTTGATTAACGTGTCAAACAGTGAATAAAAGACAGGAACCTGATCAAGTTACAGCATAGGCAAACCACTGCCCCACTCCTGACTCACGTCACCAAATGTAACAAGTTTAGCTCATGCAAGAGAAAACCAAGACTATATAGATACGCAACTCCCAGGATGCACACGTTTGCAGTAAGAAGTTGCCACATGAAGGCTGAGTTTCAACATGCGAGTGCAGACCTAAGTGGCATGAACAAGCTGCGAACTGTGACTTCTAGAATATTTACAAGATGATGCTGATGATATAGACCGGGTCTCCTATACAATTTTAGAGTAAGATCTATTTCACTATGTAAAGAAATTAGCATATTCCTTTTTTTTCATAGTAGGCAGCGTATGCCTGTCAAATAGGTAGCATATGCCTGACAAAAGAATATTTCATTTTTTTTAGTTCAGTCCTCATCACCTACAGATGCATGTAAAAATCAGTGTCCTTCTCTCTGTACCATATCCAAACATAATTGTATCAATAAATTGCACAGTGCAGGTCTCAGGGTCCACATAATACAGCGTCTGTATGGGTTTAATCATTGGACAATTTAGAGTCTGCCTACGCTTGTTTTTTTGCCCAAAAGTGGTGGCATCTACAGAGCAGTGGCTTCTCCCACATACCTCCCAGAGCCTCACTTACTTTCAGACACCGTTACAGCCATCCTGTTCTATCTGGAAGCCCCCTTGCCACCTCTCGCCTCTCCTATGTCCGTCAGCTTTTCTACTCTCTCTAGGCCTCAGCCTTCCACAGCCGGTCCCCCCAAACACTAGACCGTTCCGAGGTCTGTGCCATCCTCTGGCACTAAGGGTGGCCGCCCTCGTAGGTGGCCACCTTTGGTGGCCCGGGGCAGCCGGTCAGAGTGCGGCCTCCATACCTGTGCCTCTGGTCCCTCAGCCAACCTGTCCCCCAACAGGCAGCCGGTGTCCTTGGCTGACCACCGGCCTCCATATGTCTTTGCCGGTGTCTCTCCGGGACCTCAGGAGGGCTCCAGTGAGCATGTGGATGGGCTTTATGAAGCCCCTAAACACTCTCTGTGTATTTAAAGGAAATCAGTTGAAACTCTGTGGAGAGCTAAAAAGATTTTTTTAAACTATCGGACAACCAGAAAATCTCGAAGAGTTAAATGCCGTTTAATAACAAGGATGTTAGAAAGACATGAACTTTTTAAACCTTCGCTTTAAATGACATTTTAAATATTTGACGCACAAAAGTACCTTATAGATTAACTTTGTAAAATTCTGCCAATGATTTTATGTGTTTATATATAGTAGTACTATTTAAAAATGTAATTTGGTGTAATGGTTTTTGTTTTTAAAAGACCGATCACCCAAAATAAAATCTTGAAATCTTGAAATCACTCTCTAGGCAACCGAAACGTTGGCCATCCAACCCGGGTCTTCCCCATCAGCGTAAACCAAGGCAGAATAACTCTGGCCCTTGGCGGAATGCAGCATTCAAAGCTTCGGCACAGTAATTCACTGCTCTCTGTGTACTCTTTTTAGATAAGCTGAACACTGCTCACTCGTCAGACACCATTTCAGTGTTAGAGCTGCGAAGAAAAAGGGATGGCGATTAAAAAGTGATGGGGTAAGCTGTAGTCGAGAGCAAGGCATAATGCCAGTAAGGGTTGATTCTGCTTTGTGTTTTCAGTTCTGCTCCTCACGGTCATGTGTCTTTTTTCGCTCTGCCATTCTCTCCCCGGCAACCATTTTATGTTGAATTAAGTTTTTAAAGCGCATATTCAACTTTTTGGATTATTCGGCCCTTGCCATGTAGTTTGCTTTTTGTGTGTTCCCCCGTGCCCTATGTATTCCAATATCCCGCTAGTCCCCTATACACTATAAAATCTTCCTTACCAAGAAAGCCTCTCCTCCCTTCTTTTAATCGTGTGCCGCCTCGTGAGCAGAGGTGAATCAGCGCACTGAAAGTAGACATTTCCGTTTACCCAAAAGCTGGCCCGGTTAGTCTGAATCACTTTTGCAGGTAAGTGGCTGATACAATTATGCATCGCTCAGTCTCGGCTGCACAGAGTGTTATTATCGGTGCACAAAGAATGATGCTCCATTTCAACCGTGCAATTCTATAGCACAGACTGTTATTTCCCAGCCAAGTGGATCCTCTGCACACTAAGGGGCAGATTTACAAGTCCCCTGCGCCACCAGTACGTCACTTTTTGTTACTGCTCCATATTTACAAGGACAGGAAAAGCCACCTTGCATGGCTTTTCCTATCCTTGCAAATATGGCCCCTTTACATGCAGCACTTTGCGTGAAAGGGGCGTTCCATGGGTGTTGCTGTCGGTGTTCCCACGCAACACGCATGGAACAAGACACATTTCCAGATTTACGAGGAATCGTAAATCTGGAAGTGCATCTGAATGAGGCGCAAAGAGGAGAAATGTTATCATTTCTCCTCGTTTTTTCCTCGTTCAATGAGTGCTGCATTCTACAGCCCGCATTGAAAAAGAAAAATGCCTGTAGTGATTATGTTTGTGCAGGAAGGTGCCCCTTCCTGCACAAAAACAATCTCCCCATGACGCAGGCATCCTTGCACCACGGTGCAAGGGTGCCTGCGCCAGGCGCATGGCAGCACTTTGTGTGCCAGCACAGGGGAGAGCACGAGAATGCAACATATTATTGTAAATATGTCTCATTTCTGTGCTTTGGATGTGCCGCAGCATAGCGCAACCAAAGGGCTTCCTTGTAAATCTGCCGCTAAGTGATCATTCCCTGCCCGTTAATTGTCGAGGTACAGAATTGTGCCCAACATGAAGCTTGACCAAAAATGGCATTGCCATGAAGTAAATGATAAGTGAGATATGAGTGTTAATTTCTGCACGATATGCCTGGCTGAGGGATTGGCGACGCTTTAAATGATTGTCAAAGTTAGTTTATACGATTGTCGTTTGCAGAGCCGCCAGAGTGGTGTCAGAAGCATCTCCAGTGCTTGCTTGCTGAAGTAGCTTGGTAAGTGAGGATGCGTGCTGCAGAAGGCCATATGCAAACTAACATGGGCAACATAGCCGAAGACTGCGAAAGCTTTCACCCATTAACTGCAGCGCACGAACAGTAAAGCACTTAGGCACACTTACATAATTTTGCAGCGAGGGTGTCTAGCAAGAGTCGCTACCATTCCGTACACGGGCTGGCCGGCAGCCTGGGTTGCTTCTGTGCTGGTGAGGTTTGCTCAGCTCAGCTACTAGCTACTGCCACTGGGCAGCTGACCTGCGAAAGATTAACCACCACTTTGCCGCAGGGTTGGATTGGGATTCAAAATCGGCCCGGGCGCGCAAAAAAAAAGTGGCCCGCATTTGCATATTGCCTTTCCTCAAAACACTGCTTCGGCTAAATTTTATTTGAAAAGGAGGGGGGGGATATCAAAAAATGCACAGATTTGTTTACACTGGTGACTGAAAACAAGTGAGGCAACTTCTGCTCAGGCCCCCTGCCCCGCTAGGTATGCATACATTAATGGGCCGGCCCTGCGAGAGAAAGAAAGTGACACCTTTGCGTGTTGCTAAACGTGAGGTATTGAGCGCCCATTTGCCTCCAGAAAGGCCACTCAGACACCCACTGTCTCTGAACAACAGCGATACTGCCAAAATCTACCCCCCCAGACTGCTCCAAAAAGCAGCCCACAGTTGGAACTCGGCACTGGCCCCTCGGGCATTGCCCGAGTGCCCGCGTTACCAATCCGACGCTGCTCTGCCGGCCACCACAGTCATCCGTGTGCTTCAGCCGCCGCCCACAATGGCCCACTGCCCTGTCTAGGCCCGGCTGTCTCAGCGTGGCAGGACTTATCACGTCCACGGCGAGCTGAGCACATGATTGCAGGAGCAGCAAAAATAAAATATCTGATTTCAACTACTGCGCCACCCACCCACCTATAACTGTGAGTCTCAGAGAAACTCACACTCTTGACGAGTATGCCGCACCTCACGTGAGTGAATTCAGAGTGTAACATTGTTGCACTTGAGCTCGGCCATCCCCCAAGCCTGCTGAGCCGAGGGCAGTCCTCACTGCACACGGCCTGCCTCTCTCCTGCTTTCACCAAATCATGTTTTACCACTAATCAGACCACCACACTGAAATGCGTCATATATATATATATATATATATATATATATATCTGTGTGTGTGTGTATATATATATATATATATACGTGCCTTGCTGGCATTACGTCTTTATTTATTTATAATTTATGAATGACACAAAAACAAACCTGCAGGTCGAGGGTCTTTTCACCCAGACAGGGACCAGGGGCCATCCTGCCCCCCCCCCCCCCCCCCCCCCCCCAAAAAACGGATTCAAGAAACCTTGCAATTGTCACCGAGCAGCAAGCACAATGTATTCCTTGCTCCTAGGTGTTTATTCAAACCTTTTGTTTCACCACCAGGGTGGCAGGGCGACGCCCACTGAGACAGAGAGCTGGCTCAGGAAGCAGTCCATGGCAAAGGATGCCATGAAGAGAGGTGGATTAAAAAGCACGAGGTGCATAATGAGAATAGAGCGTCACAGAACCGGATTCTGCTCCCGGCATATCCTCGTCTCACCACAAAGCTGCAATCTCATTATCCAGAAGTGTTGCTGAGCGCTCCACGCGAACGCTGACTGGGTGAAGGAGCTTGGCCGAGTGGCTTCAAGTGAAGACACTGGTGACCGGGTGAAGGAGCTTGGCCGAGTGGCTTCAAGTGAAGACATTGGTGTGCGTACCCCCCACTCAGACCCCGTATCTGACTCCCTGGCATTATTATCCCTCTAAACCGGATGTGTTGACAGGATCTGAAGAATCACAGACGAGGATGAACAATGCCAGTGGTAGTCGGCAAGAGTTCTGGCACACTGACAGTTCTTGGTAGCAAAGGACTCGCCAGATATTTAAAATACCCCCCACTTGAACGACGAACGATTCCTCTAATCGTAAAGCATGCGAAGTGGGCAAATCTGACCCTCCGTTTAAGAGCTCCCTTCATACTTCCACCAATGCCTCCTTTCACACATCATCTACTCATTTTTATTTGTTCATCCACCTTTCCTACACCTTTTCATCCACCCATCTAAACATACGTTCTTTCATCCACCCATCCTGTCACCCTTTCATATATCCATCCTGCATTTCAACCTTCCACTCATCAATAAATGTATTTAATCCATCCATCTACCTTTACACTATCCCTTCATCCATCCTTTCACTCATTTTCCAAGTTTTCCATTCGTGCATCCTTTCACCTAGTGATCCTTTCCTCTTCCATCCATTCTTACACCCTTCCATCTGTTCTCCATTTGAACCTTCCATCTTTTCACCCTCCACGTATTCATCCTTCACCCTCAATTATAACATTTTTATTTTATCCTTTTTTTCGTGTTTTCTTTCCTTCCACCCTTCCCTACTCCTCCCATTCTTTTTTACCTCATCTACCTCACCTTTTTTATCTGCACTTTTTCCCTCTTACCTTTTTCTTTCATGCTGACTTTCTCAATTTGTCCCCCTCTCTTTGTTTTTCCCTATTGTCATCTTTTTTAATTTCCTTCACTGTGCAGCAGTTCAAAGGCCACATCTCTCTGTCATGTTTTCCTAACTGTGACATTTATGGGGATTTCGAGGCCCCTAGCCTCGCCACCCTCTTCCTTCATCCATCTAGCATGTATCTTTTACTCTCTCTTTAACTTCCTGTGACTCTTGCTCTGTCACTCTGCTCTACTTTTTGTCATGGTCTGTGACTGCTTTCGTAACTCTTTTATTATAACTTTTCAACATGGTGTACAGCAGCCACAATGCTCTACTTTTACAGGCTTTTCCAACAAGTAGCTCGGGAGCTACTGGTAGCTCTCGAGCTAATAGTAAGTAGCTCTCCTTTGTCCAGCCCTGCCTACTAAATTAGAAGCTTATGCTTGGTTTAGATATGTATAACAACATTGAAAATTGTGTGTTCAAGACGAAAATGGATGTATTTTCAGAATTCCTCCTCAGCTGATGTTTGGAGAAAAATGATTGGATTCCCAAAATATATTTAAAGGTTAGTAATAATAGTACCTTGCTGCCAGGGTCATTCAAGCCATAGCAATTATGTATTCCCTCTGTAAAGTAATTCCAAAATGACAAAGCCTTTTTTACATTAATGCTAGCTACCTTGCCTGGTGGACTGGGGTGATCATGGCAAGTAATCTTGAATGGTGTGAGAACTAATGCAATCTTGCCTGATGTGATCACTTTCATTACACTAATACGATTTGTAGCTCAGGATGATTTTCATTGATCACGAGTAGCTCTTATTACAGAAAAGGTTGGAACCCATAGCTTAAAGACATTAGCAAAGACAATAGCTATGGCTAAACACTTACAAGGTCCCAAAGGTGAGTGCCAATGCTTGTTTTCACTGGTCTCAGTACCCCCTGGTCCCCACTCTGCCTATTCCTTACACTTGTATTTTACTGTCACAGTGGAAGAATGCATTTGATGAAAAGGCATATTACAAGTAGGGATGCCACCTTTCCAAAGGAGAAATACTGGTCATTTGTTGTTTAAAGAGCCTGCAAAGGCCTTGCATTTAAATTAAATAGGGTTGTAAATAAATTGTCTTTGTTTTCTTTAGTTATTATTCATGGATCATTAATGCAGCCTGGCCCCAGAAAACATTTAAAAGTGCTTTCTATTTATATTTGCTGCACAGATAAGTGCTAAAAATACATGCTTTAGGTGAGTTTGCTTATTTATGTACTGGCTGGGGCATCGAAATATTTAGCTGGAAACCCTGAGACTGAAAGTTTGTTGCAGGATTAGCGCATTGTTTATTTCCTCCACCCTCCATCCCTGATTGATGCCATAATAGCAGTTATTGGTGGCTGCCATAGGGTTTCACATATGTTAAGCTATTGCCGAGTTACTCTAAGTGTCTGGGAATACATACTGCATTTAGACAACCCCCTCCTCATTCTTTACTCTTCACTTTCACACTCACCCTGCACTCACAGCGATCACACTGCTCACCATTCACTGATGCCACTCCACCTCCACCTCCTCCTACCCTGCACTCACACAAGCACACCCCTCACCCTGCATGCACATGACACTCGGCTCACCTATCACTTTCACCGCTCACCCTACACACAGCTATCATACTGCACTTACACTGTTCACCATGCACTCACGCTATTATGCTGCACTCATTCCGTTCATCCTCCTCTTATGCTGCATTCACACAAGCTCACCCTGCACTCACAGCGTCCACACTACACTCATGCCAATTGCCATGAACTCACGCCGTTCTTCTTCGACTTACCTTGCAGGACATGAGCACACAGCTCATCCTGCACTCATAGTGATCACACTGTACGCACATCACCCACTGTGCACATGCACTGATCACCGTGTCCTCATCCTGCAGTCACACGAGCACACTATTCACCCTGCACTCATGTGACACTCCACTCACTTGTCACTCACTGCTCAATCTGCAATCTACTCAAACAAGCACATCACTAACCATGCATTAATTCGTTCTACTCTGAACTTTCACCCGCACCCAAAATCATATGGTCACATTGCTCACCCCGCAGTCACTCCTCTTACCGTACTCTCACACTGTTGCATCGTTCACTGTGCACTCACATAGGCACACCTGTCACTCACATTGCTCACCCTTCACTCTCATGGGCACAGCACTCACGCTGCACTCACACCACACGAACAAGGACATTAGTCACCCTGCAGTCACACCTCTCACTCTGCACTCCCTCGTCTCACCCTGCTCTCACATAGGCAAACTACTCATACAGGCACTCTGTTCACCCTGCCTGCACATAGGGACAATAGTCTGCCAGACCCATAGGGACACACCATCACCTGGCACTAACTCCTCTCACTATGTACTCACCAGCCGCTCTCACATATCACACTTCACTCTCTGCGCTCACCCTGCACCACACATAGGCACACCACTCACACAACTCACACCACCCTGCACACACTCCTCTCATCCAACACATCGGCCCTCCTCTTACATTGCATTCATGCAGTTCACCCAACACTCACATCAGCACATTTTTCACCCTACAAGCTGCGCTCACTCACACTTTTCACCATCACCCAGCACTTAAATGGTCACACCTCTTACTCTGCACATATCAAAATTACACAACTATCATGAATATACACATACATTCTACAAAGGTACCCTCAGAATACCCGTTCTTTCCTTAGTAGTAGAGGCCTACTTAATTCCATCTGCAACAACGGGGCTAGTGCAAAAGAGGGGAGTGGGCTGAGAATGTGGGATGGCATGAGGAGGCAGATAGGGCTGAGGCTTTGGGGTATGGTGCTGGATTGAGGATTGTGTGACACCTTCAGCTCGTGCCGGCTTTCCATTCACCACAATACTTCATTTCAGGGACATGTCATTTTTACTACATTGTAAGTTGGGTCTGGAAATTCCAAAATGCAAAGTGTTACTGGAAAAATCTATGGTTACCGAAGAAGTTAAGCGTTTCATAAGATCAGTTGGATGTTGTGATATTACATGTTAGAACGTGGATTAGTTCATGTCCAATATTGTAACTGCTTGATCCACATGTAAAACCAACTATAAGCCCTGCATAGCTATTTTAAGGAAGTGCACTTTCCAGTCACATCATACTTGTAACAAACATTGACAGGGCAATATATTATTATTTTGAGTAGCGTATAGAGAATATGTTGTTATTAAACTTCACTAAAAGTGCAAGACAAGTATAGCAGAAGTATCAGGGCAAGTTTTTCTAACGCAATAAAAGCAGATTGACTAATGGAAGTGTGAGTGTGGCAGAGTAAAACGGTACGAAAGAGAGCAAGATTTATAGTGAGAATGAGTATGTGAGAGAATTTGTGTGTGAGTATGTGTTTGTGTGTGAGTATGTGTGTTATGCGTGCAAGTGTACTGCTGGTCTGGCATACTAGAGGTTATTTTTGTCTTATTGACAAGGGTACTATTAGCATATGGATGGGAGTTGTTACTTATGGCAAACTGCATGCCCTGACATGCTTCTATTAAGACACCATCATTGGCTGTAGAGAATCGAACTGTCTAACTGAGAAAGCTGTTAGCGCAGTCATACCCACATGCAGGGACACAGAGAACGCGCCACCACACCTGGCTGAAGACCCTAACATGATGCAGGAAATTCTTAGCATATGGGTTGGAGGTTCACTGATAGAATATCGACACACAAATATCCCCATACACAAATATGGAGTTTTAAATATTGATGTCCAAAATATCGACATCCTATATTTATAATGGTAAGTATAAAAATATTAGGGGAAAATATTGATGTAAAAAATATAGTTGTCGCGATTTTTTTATTTATATAAAAATTAATGTTAAATATATTAAATAAAAAAATTAACATAAAAATGTATTTAGATTTAATATACATTAAAAAATATAAGAAATACATATAATTTCAAAATATTCAAACATACATATATAAAATGTAATATCTATATATATATTTATACACATCTGTTTACTTTAAAACAATTAATAAACTATTCATTTTAATTTATTTTAAAATTGTATAAATATATAAAAATGTACAATTAAATATATATTTATTTACATATACTTATAACATAAAATTTACTATTAAAGATATATTATAAATTAAAACATTAAAATAGTTAATATTCTTTAAACTTAAATTTTGCACTCCATTGAGGGCAACAGTAGGCAAAGTGTTGGATAGCGGAGGAGTAAAAATTACTATTGCCACTCCAGTTAGTGCAACTGTAGGGAAAATGTTGGATAGCGGACTATTAAAAATTACTAATCCCACTCCAGTGAGTGCAACAGTAGGGAAAGTGTCGGATAGCGGAGGGGTAAGAATTACTATTCCCACTCCAGTGAGTGCAACAGTAGCGAAAGTGTTGGATAGCGGAGGGGTAAAAATTACTATTCCCACTCCAGTGAGTGCAAAAGTAGGGAAAGTGTTGGATAGCGGAGGGGTAAAAATTACTATTCTCACTCCAAGGAGTGCAACAGTAAGGAAAGTGTGGGATAGCGGAGGGGTAAAAATTGCTATTCCCACTCCAGTGAGTGTAACAGTAGGGAAAGTGCTGGATAGCGGAGGGGAAATGTTGGAACTGATATTTCATGTAATTCTTGTCATAAGATGTCCTGTACTCATTTTATAGGGGGTGTCAATTGCAAAATGTTGACCCTTGCATACCAGATGGAATTTTTACAGGTACCCATGACTTTGGCTGAAGTATCAATGGTACATTTTTTACACTGTCCTATTGTATGTAGTCCTTGACATAAGGGTTTTACCCATGAACAAATGCTGCCCTTGGTGTAGTCGAAGTTACTTCTGACCTATGGCATTTGAAAAAAAACGGTATCTCCTACTAGGAAAGGCCAGGCATCCCTGGGCACCATTAAAGTACTGGAATATTCCATGAATGCTGTATAAGTGTCGGAGGAGGTTGAGCAAATGCGACCCCAAAAGTTTCAAAACAATTCTCAGGGAGAAGCCCATTCTCCCTTAAACCACCTACAAGAAATCTGTTAACCTGTTTTGCTTTCCGGAATTTGGGGGAAGTATCACACCCCACCATTACTTAGATCTTTTGTCTGCACTAGTGAGCAGTATTTACCGAGTATAGAAAGACCAATTTAAGAGTTGAGTGTGCACTGTCTCTGCCGAAAGGACAGGAGCAGAGATTTTGTAAAGAAATTAGAGCATTATCTATTCATAAAATGGATATAATTGCTTTCATTTAAAAAGTGGCTAAGCCTGTCACTCTCTTAACCTATCTGTAATTTTCCCCAATTTATAGTCAAAAGTGAGCTATGTGGTCTTGGCTATCCCAGTAACTGTGAATCTGGCTCCCATGACTTCGAGGAGCCGCAAGTGTGCATGCGGCTGCAGTTGGGAGAGCAAACTGAGACAGTACATTGATGCAGCAGAAAGGATCAGCATGAAGCATGTTGTGGCTGCAGCAACAGGCATGTCCGTTGGAGTACTGGGATGGAAAGGCAGAACCAATTGCTTATTCTTCATAGCACAAACGTAAATGGAGAAAGAAACTGCACAGGTGCCTTTACAGCATGAATGTGGATGACACACCCATTTTGAATGAGGGAACATCCTTAACCGCATGCGCGCTAGCGGTTTTCCCACTGCGCGCTGCGTTTTTTAAAAACACGCGTTACATGACGAGCTCAGCTCGTCATCAGCGTACGACAGGCGTCGCTGATGACGACCTGAGCTCGTCATCAGCGTCGAAGGGGTTAATGAAAACCACTATTCGCCAATAGGATTAGCCTATCAATAAAAACATGGACCACAGTATAGTTAAGGCATATGGTGAGCATGTCATGATGCTTTCAGAATATTATTAGCCAATACTATTACCACTTAGTAAAGACGTCTTCCCATTGCAGACTGCCACATCATTACGTTTATTGTAGGTGACTGAACTCCCCTCAGATCCAACAGGAATATGACAAGTTACTCAATGACAGCTCACGCCTTCCGCCCAATCAAATATTATACTCAAGGTAACCAACATGTGAGCGGAGTCTAAGCCCCTCTCCTCTTCTGTTGATCACTTATGGTCAGGTGAATGCTGCGATATGCAACCAGACCTAAAATATTTTACATCTTGTTGGGTAAACTAAAACTGTACCTTCAGTCAACAATTGGTGAGGTACATTTTTCTGGACTTGCAATGACTTAAAGCCTAGGAACAGTGTAAAATCTACAAAAATGTGTTTGTTATACTATCAAGTTTGTCCAAAATGTTTAAACTGCACAATCTGTCACCTCTTTTGCCTCATTTAATGGCTATAAGGTTGGTTCCAACCGCATTTCTGAAAATGCCTGTCCGGCTTCATTGCTGGAAACCGGGCTGGCTTTAGGGCAGTGTGGCCTGTGCAGCCACACCTGTCACTGACTTTGGTGGGGGGTGTGCTGGGTTTAAACATAACTTTTGGTTTAAAAGCAAATGAACTTCCTTGTGCATCCAGCAATTTTCAGGCAACAATAAAAATGGCAAGAAAATTCTGGTGATTCATGTTCCTGCCGGTGAGCGATAGGAATTTTGCCTGGTGGCAGTTTAGACTCATCGTAAAGTAGCACGGAGGGTTAATGTGCCTGCTGCAAAGACCGTGTACCATGCAGGTCACAGAACTGACTGTGTTTGAACTAATAGCAGCACTATAAAAGAAATCTACAACAGAGAGAGGCTGTGGAGAGATGAGGTACACTGTTGGGGAGTGGTAGTTAGGAAATTGATGAAGAATGAGGTCATGGGTGAGGGGGTGCCAAAAAAGACTGTCGCACCGGGTGCCACCAGTGCTAGAAACAGCCCTGGCTGGTAGTATTACTGCCCCCTTCCCCCGCCCCACCCCCCAAAGTACAAGTCCTGTTGTGCCTCTGGTTCCATGGGCATAGGAACGTCATAAAGTAACCTAGACGTGTTACTTGGTTTCAACTGGTGCTAACATATGATTATTAAAGCCCTTATTAGTGTGTTTCGAGATCCCACCTTCTCGGTTTATGCTCAGACATTTAGACTGCCTTGAGTCTCTATACATTCATTTGATAGTGATAGTGCTGAGGCAGAACACTGCTAGTTTATTAGCTAGGATTAAGGTAGGGTGTAGCATCTAGTGCTCACTCACAGGGTCAGACTGACCTGCAGGGCAATCAGTTAGTTTCTGAAGGGCTAATCTGGCAGGTCATTGTGTGAGCAAGGTTTTTTGGCTGTTCGCAGGCCAGATTTATGGTCTGCTGGGCCTGTTTTTATTGTTGACTTCTCCGAAATTAAAACAATCATTGCCGCTAGCAAACACAAATGCATGCAGTCTTCCACACTTGCAAAACACTTATACGAAGTGCCTTTACAAGTTCGAAACTATCCCAATTTGCAAACATGGGTCACTTTTTTAGCTTTCTAGTTCACTCATGGGGGCCACTTTTATCTTGGTGCCCGTTTGACCTTCTCAGACCATGCCCTTTGCTACTACCTAGGATGCACCAATGATTTAAAAAAAAAAAAACGCCATGATTTGATGATGAACCCCCAATTTATGTTCCTCTGCCTCCTTTTTGACACCTTTGGGAAATGCTTAGTTACAATATTGCAGTATAATGCCTTTTCTCTATTGATAACCTGAGAGCTTCAGATATGGCTTCAGACATCTGACACAGGGTTATCTTTGTTTCAGGATTTTTTGTTTTGTGTATCTAGACCTTATTTCACTCTTACTCCTTTTTGTTTGAATGGCGTATTTTATCCCGCCACTTCCATGCATGTCTTAGCGTCTCTTCGTATCCCAGATCTTGACAGTATGAACACACGTATGTCCTTGTCACATTATGGGCTCTCACTCCCTTTCACTTACAACCATGTGATCTTCCCCAAACTTTCCCAGAGACTCCATTCCCCACAGCATGCCCCTGTCCACATGTTCATTGGTTCTACCCACAACCAAGCATTGTTTCTCTCTTTGAGGGTATGGTAAATGCTTGGATTCTGGTTGACATTGTTGTTTTCTCTCTTTCCTTGGCAGGTGCAGCGACACCATGCGTGGCTCTGAGCCTCTGGGTACCCTCTCACGATGGTACATCTATGCCATCCATGGTTACTTCTGCGAGGTGATGTTTACGGCGATATACGACTTCATCCTGACACGGGATTGGAAGTTTACTGGAGTGACCAGCATCTGGGCCCTCTTCATCTACGGCACGTTCATGTTGGTGGTAGAGAAGATGTACCTGCGACTCAAGGACCACAGTAGCACCTTCACCCGTTGCCTTCTCTACACCCTGTGGATTTACATGTGGGAGTTCAGCACAGGCCTGGCCTTGAGGCAGATCAACGCCTGCCCCTGGGACTACAGCCACTACAACTACCACTTCATGGGGCTCATCACACTGGAGTATGCCATCTTCTGGTTCCTTGGCGCCCTTCTCCTGGAGAAGCTGGTTATATGGAACATCCTGAGACTCCGCTTCGATGGAGACTGGGAGCCAGACTGCCCCGGCATCGGGTCAGTCCAGAAGACATTGAGGAGGGACACACAATTAAGTAAAGAGAGATGATTGGTTGGCAGATTAACCCAAGCCTAAAGATGAAGGAGCCATCCTATTGGTGGCATGTTGACCACATGGTCGTCTGCGCCCTTCTTGTTGCGACTCAGTGTTTGTCCTCCAGCAGATCTTGAGCTTGGGACTGGAAACCCGACAACATTGGCTGGAAGGTCCAGGCAGCAAAGAGAAGGGCGTTGTTCAACGACTGAAGTCTTGTCTGTCTCTTCATGGTTTAATACTTGAGAGATATCAAGGTGCTTGTCTTCTTCGGCCTTATTGCTTTACAGGTCTCAGGTGGATCTGCTTTGGGAACATTTCAGGGACTTTTTTAACCCAAGACTTGTCTGTGGTGCTTCATGAAATCATCCACAAGTGGAGCTTGGTGGAAATCCAAGTGCGCAGGCCACAAGGCCCTCTAATTTTGAAAAATATGAAGGACATTAGTCGTGCTAAGGCAGAACCTTTCGAGCTTTGTCACAGAACATAACAGTGCTGCTTACTTGAAATAGGAATTTGACGTTTAGTGTTCGGAATTTTATCGACTGTAGCTATGTCCTCACATTCGGTGAGAAGCAGTCTCTCCAGTGTCACATAAGTAGCTCCCTCAAGGGGCCCAATAGCAGGACTACTGGAATTATACAGCAGGGAAGGACCAAATTATGCTGCAGTGTTGACCAAATTATGCTGCAGTGTTGACCAAATTATGCTGCAATGAAAGCCAAATTATGCGGCATAAAGCTGCAGATTTTGTGATAGTATTACTTCATTATTTTGTCATTTTTACACAGATTAACAAAGGCTGGGCAAATATTTTACCTCTTTAGTACCAGTTTAACAACCAAATATGGCAGTAAGCAACAGAAAAGGGACCCGACAACCTTTGGAAGGACCTTCCACTGTGCTGCAACAAGTGTTGCTGTGTTTTTAGTAGCTTGTTATCCGTCAGCGCTAGAAAGTTTTTTCTTTTTGTTAAGAATATTCAGGCTATGATGGCTTATGTCGTTAATGCTGCAAACTGATAATAATGCGGAAAATGCTGTGGCCACAAAATCGCATAATTTCAGTGGGACTGCCCAAAAGCCATGTTTAGGGCAGGATAGACTCATGAACTGTATGACCGCTGATGTTTGGATATTCCAGTGAACCTCACAGCTGCCCCATTACCATCAAAGGGCACCTTATAGTCAACTCCTTGGGCCATATCAAGCACAGGCATAGAAGTCACACGGTGGAGTACCACCTCACAATTGTCGGTACTGGTGACCACTAAGCGTGGCATTGAATCCTGAACGCACAGTCCTAGTCTACCATTGTTTATTGTTTCATTGTGTGATCCTGAGGCCTTTTCAGAGAAGCAAGGAGCGTGTAAACCTGCAGCAGCCAGGGAAAGTATCAATGTTGATTCAGTCAATCACACGTACATAGGAACACTCCTATACAGGGCCGGCTTTAGGGCAGAGTGGTGCAGCTGCACTGGGCGCTGACCTGGAGGGGGGCGCTGACCGCAGGCGTGGACACTGTGTTTAGCAATAACTTACCATTTAAAAGCAGCTGATGCAGAGTTCCTTGTGGGCCAGATTTCAGGCAGCAAAAAAAATGTCAAGATAACTCTTGTGATTAATGTTCCTGATAGAAAGAGAGATCGGAGTTTTGTCCAGTGGCAGTTTTGACTCATTTGCAAAGTAGAGGGGTAACTTAATATGCCTGCTGCAAAGAACAGATCTGTAGTTTATGTGGCCCTGCTCCTATATGACGGGTGACTTCACTGAAAGGCCTCTGGTAGACTCTGTGAATGTAAGGTACCTTGTGCCCAACCCTTATGAAAATATGTGGTCATCTTCCATTTAGGCTAAAACAAAAGCATTTCACTAAAGAACCTCCAAACATCAAAAGAACACCTGCCACGCAAGTTTATTTGGTATATTACAACATGCAATGGAATGTTTAGGTGCTGTTGGCCAATCAGCTTGCATAGAAAGAGGGCACTAACTGGTAATAAAAGCCTACTTTTCATAACTCTGGGGCATATAATAACTAATTTTCCACATATTAATTGGCATGTGACTCGTTGCTACACTGTGAATAAAAACTGTGAAAACTGACTTTCCTTTGTATGAATGTTTTGCAAAAGGACAACTTTTATTGTATCGTTTTCTACTGCCACCAGATGAGTCTTTTGGAAACCCTTGCTCACCAGGGTAGCCCTGTCCTAGCAGGGACGTGTCGCGTGACACCTTAAACCACGCTTGTAAGCCGGCTGAACTCTGAGCCCATAATTGCAATGTTACAGTAAAACTACAAGTCCCAGAATGCATCGTATTAGTTAAAGTGCAAGGAGAGGCAGACGTTTTTGAATCAGATAAAGGGCTGCTTGGCAGGGAAGGACCTGGAACTCCTCAAGAGAGACAGTCTCTGAGCCCAGGGGGGGGGGGGGGTGGAGGGAGACTGCCCCTCTTGAAGGAAAGTATTGTTTGGTGTAAACGAGAGACGTAGGGGTACAGAAGTGTCACTGGGTGTTGTGTGGAGTACATTGATTTGTTTTTAACGATTCTTTCCAATCCAGCCACGGATGAGTCAACAGTAAACGCTGAGGAAGGAGGGTGTTGGATACTTACTTAACAACGCCCTTCGAGAAGCTTATCCCCCTCCCCCCGCCTTTATCTCACTCAGTAGCTCTTGCTGCCTCGGGCTGTCCCAGTTCCTTCCTGGTAGCCACGCGGGTCACATGAGGACTCGACTGGGGACACCTGCCTAGGCATTAAAAACCACAGGGCGAGTCCTGTGTGCAGTGAATAAACGGGATAATGGATACATGAACCGCCTTATTTACTGCTAAAATCGCTTCAAGACTGTATCATTCTTCAGTACTATCAGAAAGCATCCGCCCCCCATCTTATCTGGCCTGCCCAAGAATAGTAAAGAACAAGAAAGGAAGATGTAAAAGGGGTGTGCTCCGTCAGGCAGTCATTTGGAGACAAACCTGAGAATGGCAGTGCTTAATTTGGGCCGGTGGTTTCCGGTGCTTAGCTCAAGCACTTTATTGTGAGCACCTGTACCTATGCCTGGTGCTGTTGTTAGAGGAGCACAACAACTGTTGTTTAGTAATTCAATAAGAATGACTAACACCTGCTGCCAAAGCTATTCTTTTATATGTGGGGTCCTGAAATTGGTAGAATTGTCACACTTGCAGGAGTGTGACTTATTAGATATGATGTTACTGCAATTGCAGCGCCAGTGGGCAGTGCAAGCAGAAGTGGTCTTCTGACAAGAGCCCTGGCACTTATGTTATAATTTTTTTTTTTTTTACAAATTAAGCACTGGAGACTGGTAGATGTGTACAGTAACATACCAAAGATTCATGAGCCCTGGTGCAAGCAGGGAACCGGCCCATTTGACTGCTGTTGGCACAGTAAAATACAGCAATTATGTGGGTTCAATGGGCCCTTCAGGGCTCTGGACCCTGCTTCCACTGCACCTGCTACACCAATGGTACCTGCACCCCTGGATGTATTCTGCCAGATTTCCACTTTATAACTCGGGAACTGCTTTGCCTTTCCTCTGCTTTGTACCTCTGACACTTGCCTTTCAATCTTTAGTATTCACTTTACCAAGGGGCCCATGCACGCCTATGCTTCCATCAGTGGACCAAATTGAACTTTATTTTGACAAAAAAATGTTTGTATTAATTGTTTTGTTTAAAATGTATTTTTGGTCATTTGATACATGCCTGAATCAAGGTCAGCCCTTTTTTGTGTCTACCCCTTCCAAGCCTAGTATGCCTTCATAGGATCAGGAACTTCACAGGGACATTAACCATTTTAGCCTGTAATTCCTAGGTATTCCATTGGATCAAGCCCACCTTATTGTTAGGGTTCCCATTGAACCCAAGTCACTCAATTGTTAAGGGTAGGTCTCCCATTGGATCTAGGACTCCTGATAGCTGTGGCTTTTCCTCCTATCATGCAGGACCTTTGGGACATCCTGCCTTTGCAACAGGTCATGGGTGCTGCCTGTTTGGGCCTGAAAACAGCTTAGAACTTGAAACTCTGTCTCCACTTCTAGACTTTAATGCAGTCTTTCCACACAGATCTCTGGTTCCCTCTCACTTCTTCCACATAGGTGTTATTGCTGTCAGATTCATAAGATCAGAGTGGAAGACCTCCTGTCACAGCCTGTGTAGGAAATGGCTTTGAGAACATAGAAGAAAAATTACCAACACAGTGTAGGGAAATGTAGAGCTGATCAGTGCTGCTGGCATACAACAAATTATAAAAAAAGAAACTTCTGTTGTTCACTTTTTCTTATCCATTGCACCATCAAGCACTGCATCCCATAATATGAAAGCCACCCCTTGGTGGTCATTATGCATGGCATCAAAACACTTCCCACATATGTTGACTATTAAGACAACACTCTCCCAAATCAGACACCCTACTTGGTGTAGCATGATACCCATGTGGGCAAGTGCTTCAGCACCCACCTGGAGTGGTAAGCTCTATATAACACATACAGTACAATGCAATACTAACTGCCTTGCCAAACAAGACTAAAATCATCAAGGCTCTATGCTTATTTTGTACTGTGTATACAAAGGGACACTTGAACTGAATATGTGTTCTCCCAGCCTGCACGAGAATCTTCAGAATGATGCACTGGTATTGTTGGCTTGCCCAAGACATTTGCACTAAACACCTCATCCCCATCCTTGTGTGGTGTTCATAACATAAACTGTGAAAACTTGGTCGTCAATGCCTAGTATTGCTTTGAATGGAACTTGTTTACTTGTATGCTTCCTTTGCCATAGTAGATTACATACTCACCACTTCATACTCGGACCCAAGTTCACAAACATTGAACTCTAGGTGGTGAGGATGTTTATTTCAATGTAATGTTTTGCACAGGTCCGAAACATAATCTTTAATGTATTCCTATTCAAGTTTTCTCTATGCTCGTCAACAATAAAATGTCGTGGTCAAATGTGTTTTCCTTTGTCTTTCATTTCTTTCTTGTGATTCTGTTTTTTGAACCAGAGACTCTACAGTACTTTTCTGATGGATACAGCTTCCCACAGATTCCTCGCCCTATTAATACTCCTTCAAGGCTTTACCCTATTGAAAACTTTCTTTTCCAGAAATGACACTCCGTTTCCAACAGGTGGTGCCATGTGGCTTCACTTCTGGAAGTGAGGACTCAGCAGTGTCTGTCATCACCCACTCGACAATTCAGGAAAAGTCCAGAGTTATATTTTGTTCTGTCCATATATGTTATGTTATTTTGTTTGAAAATTGAACATTCTTTTTTAAAGTAAATGGAACATTCTTAAAATGTATCTGGGTCCATACAATGAAATTGCTCTGTTGCCACTTGTCCCCAGGATTAATCCAACTTATTCTGTCTATGTTTTCCTTCTTTCCCTACTTCTTCTCTCTGCCTTTCTCTCACTCTCTATCTCCCACTCTCTCTTTCACTCTTCTTGTATCGTCCCACTCGTCCCCTCTCTGTAGCTTCTCTCAGGCTTTCTCCTTTTCTCCCCTTCACCCTCTCTCTTGCCCATTACTTCCCCTGTCTCTCTCACTCTCTATTGTCTCTGTCTTTGATGTCCTCTTTCTATCTTTGCTTATCTCACGTCCTCTTTCTCTCTTCCTCTGTTTCTGCCTTTCCCTTTCTCTATTTATATTCTTCTCTCCTATCTCTCTCACACAGTGTCACCTCTTTCTTACATCTCTCCTCCTCTTCATGCTTCACCATCTATCTCTGTCACTCTCTCCTTCCTTCTTCAGCTGTATTATTCTCAGCCTAATTCTCTCCTTTCTATCTCTCTTTTTTCTACTTCTTTCTAATTTGTCAATGTCTTCCTATTCACCTCTGCTTCTTTTTGTTTCTCTAAGCCCCTCTTTCTCTCCCCCTATCACCATGCTTTTCTGTGCCTCTTTTTCCCTCTTGGCCTTCTTTTTTCTCTCTGCCTTGCTCTCTTCTTCTGTCTATAAATTGGACTCTCTCCTGGTCTTCAGGGCCCTAGTGTGACTGTGGGGCAGATGTACAAAGCCTTTTTGTGGCCACAAAGTGTCGGATTCACAAACACCAAAAGGCCTTTTTTTATGTAGAAAACTAAATTGCGGTTCGATACTACGTTACCAAATCACAATTTAGGTTTGCGAGCAAATACCGTTTCAGTGTTTGGAAAGGGCGCGTTTGAGCGTCCCTTCCAAATACCGAAGCAGGTTGATATGTATTAATGTTTTGCAACTGAATTTTGGTTGCAAACCATTAATCTTTTACTACCTCCTCAAAGGAGGTTTTCAGCCATTCACAAACCGGAAGGGCTCCCCAAGAGACCCTTTTGTCATCATGAATGTTGACATTTTTTTAAGAGTAAGGAGTTGTTCTATAGTCCACTGCTTAGCCTTAAAAAATGAAACTTACTGGGGCATATTATCAAGGGGGTTTATCTCCGCTTTTTTGGCTTTAAAAGCCAAGAAAGCGGAGATAAAATTATCTCCCTATTACCTAGCTGTCGCTAACACCAGTTAGTGACCGCTAGTAGGAGATAGCGACCATCTTGGGCCCCACTTTGCATGTCAGTGATATTTATCACTAATGACATGCAAAGTGGGCGTGCCAAGATGTTAGCGACTGGAAACAGTTGCTAACATCGCTATCTCCTATTACCAACTTTTGGAGATATTCGCGCTAAGCGCGAATATCTCCAAAAACTAACACCTGCCCTGAGCAGTTCTTAGCCATGTTATCCAATGGGAGGTGGATAACATGGCTAAGAGCATTAGCTCGGTAATGCATGAATATCGCTGACTTTTCAGCGATATTCATGCATTGCGGCCGTTTTTTATCGCATTTGCGATAAACCTTGATAATAGCAAGGTTTATCTGCGATAATTTCTGACGATGCTTAGCGGTAAAAAATTCATTGCTAAGCATCGTTAGTGATAAATATCGCTTAACGTTGGTAATATGCCCCACTGTTTTCATTATTTTTTTTTCAAAAGCATCCTTTTTTTTAAGGAAAACGGGTTGTATTAAAAAGAAATATTTCATTTAAAAGCAATCACAGATATGGTGGTCTACTGACCTCATCTGGCGGCCATCTCTATGATGACTCCGATTCCTACCGTGTAGGAATTTGCAACTTACCTCAATAATATTCATGAGGTAGGTCCAATTGCAAACTACTAGGAATTGTTAACTTGCAAACATTTCTGTTAGTGCATCGGCCAGTGCACAAATTACCACACTGTTTACAAAAGTATTTTGCAACCAGTTCTTAGTACACCTGGCCCTAAATGTGACGCAGAAGTATTGTGTAAGAAAGCCCATAGCGAAATAAACAAGTAAGTTACACAAGGTCATGGGAGTGCTCAGGTGCCTTGGATGAGAGTGTGGTAAAACAATCCATCATTGGACACACATCCCCATGTTGAGTGTCCTCAGGCCTACCCATGGCTCCTTGCACAATATGGCTGCTTGAGAGCTGGGGGAAAAGCTGCTAAACAGGCACTTTCCTAATCAGACACTTGTCAAAGCTCCACCTTCATGCAGCAATGAAGGTATGAGACAGAGAGTGAGAAGCTTGAGGACTTGAGCAGGCATTATGAGGAGCCTGGGACCCAGGGACTATGAAAGGCGCTTGAGGCAAAGGGAGAGACAGTGTGAGAAGCTAGGAAGCACATAATGCAGGTATATTGGGGCATATGGGCAAAGAATGCACTTTAGCAGGCATTATGAGGAGCGGAACGTACATTTACAGACACTGCTAGTCTGTTAAGACATCTGGACAGCCAGGAATTTGAGGCATAGAGAGATACAGTGCTAGGATGTTGGGGCACAGACAGTGGGGGGAGCTTGAGGCACGTAGTATGAGCATCTGAGGAGGTTGAGGCATAGAAACACAGCTGGAAGAGCTTGAGGCCCATAGATAGCGAGGGGAGCTTACATTTAGCATGCTTTGTTCAAGGGACTTTCATGCATCATAACATCAGAAAATGCTAAATGAAATATGTCACATGCACTGAGGAGGAACACAAAAAGTGCAGATCATGAGTGAACTTAGAAATAAATTTAAAATGTTCACATTTGGCATTGATCAACAAGATCACATATTATTGAGAAAATGTATGATGAAAGCGTCTTGCTGGAAACCATGATTTAGTAAAAAATTTACAAGGTGACTTGATTGAGGTATGCCTGTGGGTTTAGTCTTATCATGTCATGTCGTAAGGCTTGTGTATAGTGCTGCGTTTTCCATTTTAAGACCTGTTGGCACACATTAGTTTTATGCACGTGTAGACAGTTGTTTGCTATTTTAGGGTTATCCTGATGCATGGGAGCTCTGCAGGGGTTTGGGTCTTGCAAGCTGCCCCCAAACCCATGTCGGTGTGATACGTGGGTCATATATGGGGTGTCCAGAGGGGTAGTTATCAGGCCATAAGCATCAGAACAGCAATTGCCTATGGTAGGCCTTGAAACTGTATTTTTATTAAGGATGCTTGGGCAACACAAAGAAATGGAGCTCAGAGGAAGGAAATCTGTCTCCCAGAAATGTAGTCATGATTAGCATGACTGGTGCATCACTAATGTATGGGCCCAGGAGTCAACTGTACCCAAATTAAGCTGATTTTACTACAAATAAATGGACGAAGATGGTCCCATGTTCCTTTCTGGTACTAGGGCCCGGTGGCCCTCTTGCTATGCCTCTGGCGCCTGGCCGCTTTTCTGTAATAGATGCCAGGTGCTAACATGGTGAGGTTCTTGCTCTTAGGGTGATCTGAGGGGGAGAAAAACAGAACCTGGCACAGTTGGTACCAGCATTAAACCTCAGTCTCCCATGACAATACTCAACCAGTAGCACACTTCCCAGAAATGGGACTACTATTCCTGCTGGTGGTTTGTGATACAGTGGCATGACACAAACCTTATGGGATCCCACTGTTTGATGTGTTTATGAGACCCCGAGACCCCTGTCATGAACATTTTCAATGGAAGGGCTCACCTCTTAGTAGTAAGGACACTTCATCCATTCAAAGATATGTCAGGATGAGCTCAGTCTCTGAATGGTACACTCCCTCCTCTCTCATGCAACACTTGGGATCCTGTGTCCAATTTCTGCTGGGGGTTCCCATGTGCAAGAGACAGGGACACAACTCAAAGCCTACCCCTTGAGGTAATGGACACACCAAGATCAACTAATCAGAGCAGAGATCTTGTCCAGTGATCTGCCAGACACTGGTGTCCTGTGAGGCGGGCAACAAGTGCTCTTGCCATCAAGTGTATCACCCTCCAGCATCATCTTCAATCCTGGGTACATATCTAATGCTCCTCTTGGCCAGAGCCTGGTGACCAACC
This sequence comes from Lissotriton helveticus, assembly GCF_964261635.1. NCBI lineage: Eukaryota > Metazoa > Chordata > Amphibia > Caudata > Salamandridae > Lissotriton > Lissotriton helveticus. The sequence goes on from NC_136070.1 coordinate 1,004,690,177, forward strand.
ACCCTAAGATCAATTCAGGCCCCATAGAGGTCAGGCCCCCAAATGGAAGACCTGTCCTAGAGACTAACTTGTAGTGTAGTTCCTATATTCCCAATAGGCTCTGCGCATTGGAATAACATAAACAGCAGTTTAGACGTAGGACTGAGGTCATCTAGGTCTCTACTGACTATGTTAGACTTAATTAGTTTTGCCAGCTAGCTCAGAGGTCACTAGAAACTTTCTCGAATGTTCAGGAAGGAGTTAACTTTCCTGATTAGACAAGAAGGGATTAGTTTCTGACAACCGCATAAACATGACAACTTTGCTCCCTCAGAATAAAGAGTGTATCTCAAGAGTCGTGTGAAAACAATAGACAACTATTTCACTCAATCAATCGTGCATGCTTAATTTCACCAGGAGTGCGGAGAAATAGAGAGACGGGCGTTTTCAATAAAAGGTGTTATTTATTGAGCAATCTTCTTTCTCATGCAAGAGAAATGAGTTGCCACAAGTGCAATACTTATCATGAAGTAAAGTGTATACAGTAAAAGGAGTATTATGGAATAATACTGTAAAAGCATTGATATGGTTTCTTAGCCATATGATACTTTAAAATGGATAAAATATATACATACGTAAAATCATTGACTAAACGTACTCAACTGGTGCTTCTAAAATACGCCTACCCCGGTGTACCTGACCTAAGCCTAATATGTGGGAAGGAGTAAGGAAGTTGCAGTTTAAGTTAAGTTGGTTTTTGCCAAGAATCTGAATCAAGAATTCTCTCAAGGTTTTAATCAGCTTCGTACCTTGGTTCTAGAATGAAGGAGGTCTTGTATCTCTCTCTCGGGACTCGATCTCCCAGCAACCCGCAAGGGTGACTGGAAACACCGGAGCTGGATTTCTCGGCTGGAGAAAAGACAGCGTCTCTCTCAGTGCGTCAAATGGGAGGGTCGGCTTCCTTCGGCACTCGCATCAGTTGGGCGTCGGGCAAGTAGATAGCCGCTCTGCTCCAAACCACCGTGTGTTTGCTTAAGGCAACGTTGGTATATTTATACCTGAAAGGTGCCGGGTTTGACATAAGGTTGGACATAGGACGTCACTAAGAACTAACAGTTCTTTCTGGACTCCAGGAGTTCTTGTTCAAATCAAAACAAAAGCAGGCGGATTTCCCGGGCTGCTGGAGGCTTGGTTTGTTTAAAGAACGCGTTGTACTTTCTAGGAGTCTATGGGAGTAGCCTTGCCGTATTTGGACTGCATGGGCTATGACTAGATATGGACATGATTGCTATGCCTTTATAAGGATATGTTTTGTTATAACCATATAAGGGCATGAATCGGGGATATCTTGATTAGGGTCCTAGATAGGTTCACAACAAACTATCCCGACATGTCACTTCTGTGTGAAAACTGTCCTTCCCTAGAAGTTCTGTGTGTGCGCACATTGTCCTGCAGAGACCACCCATCGCAACGGACCACTCTCCTTTGAGACCCATCCCATTTAGGAGTCCTCTGTTAGGTTGATTTCTTAATTATGATCGATTTCTCCACATGAAGTGAAATTTAGTGAAATGTACCTGCCAGTAGGTGACATGAAAATTAAACGTGAGGACATACCTCACATTCAAGAGTCACGCTGTATACTGGCAGGGGACTGGTGTTAGGCGGATATGTGTCTTAGATGAGCTATTTTCTGCCCAGACCTGAAATGATGCAGCATTTTGCACCTTAGAATGTAGAGGACTTAAAAAAATTGTCCAGGCCTAAAATTGAAGTTACTGCGATATGTTCCAGCACTCTTCAACACATAGCATTATTCTGTCAATCCATACTTCACAATGTAGAGTGTCAAATTGGAATCACAAATAGGCTGAAGCACACAAAAATATTGGCCCACATTTGCGGATTGCAGCCTTCCATGAAACACTCCTAGATTAATGTCTGGAGAGTTTTCTTTTTTAATGTGTGGTAAATTAACATTTTTAAAGATTACAGAGATCAGTAATATTGGCCAAGACTAGAAACACTGCAGTTTCGAAAGCTAACTGCATACTTGCCCAATGAAGTTAGATAGCTGGTCCCAACCTACAATGTCCTGGACTCACATACATTTAGTCTAGAGCCAAGCAAGAAGGGTTTAGGTCCACCTGTGTTGGTCATCCCTCACGGGAGGGAAGTGGGGTTGAAAATTGAATTAGTTGGTCCTCTAGAGTTAGTGCTCTGGCCCTGTGATTCTCCTGGCATGGCAGGGTTACAGGAAACAAAGGACTGAGTGACGCTCAGTGTCCTGTCTTCTTCTGCCTGGCCACTGGAGGTCTTGGTCTAGGCCAGAATTCCTTCTTAAGGAGTTGAAGAAGTGGTCAGAAGCTGCAGTCAAGAGAAGCATAGTCTCCTGTCCACCTGTGGGCTGGGTAAATTTTTGCTTTGTCCTCCTGCTGCGACCTTTAGACAGGGGCGGTGGGTGACATTTGAAAGTGGTGAGGCGCAAAGTGATTTGCATATAGCACCGTAGCGAGTGAGCGTAGCGAGCGAGCTCGAACCCCCAAAGGGGTGTTTGGGGGGATAACCCCCCCCAAGAAAATTTTGAAAAAAAAGAAGAAAAATCGTGCATTTTCAAGCAAATTTGAGAAACCAGGAAGGTTAATAAAGCAATTGTGAAAGTGCAGTTATTACATTAATAGATGGCATAGCATAGGTGGCTGCTTATTCAGTATAACCACAGAGCTTCATACATTCCGTCCTATTACGCTGCTGAATTCAGACTATAAGACTTTCATGAAAATCTCAGCTCTAAGAGTAGCAGAAGTTGCACAGCAGTTGTTAAACAGCCTTTACAAATTCAGAAACAACTGCATGGAGCAAGGAATAGCAAAGCCAGACAGGGAGGGTGGTGAACACAGACACCAGTAGGAGGATTTAGCCACCACCTCCTCCAACATAGTCAATCACTGGGCAATACGTTAATCGGGTCCATCATGCCAACCACTATCCAGTAAGACTACTCTTCTCAAGAGAACAAGAAACTCCACTAAATTCCAAATCAACAGAGAACAGCAAAGACGGCAGCATTCACAATAGGCGCTGAGGCCATAGTTATCGTGGGAATGTGCCATGAAGGGTCTAGTCTTAGGCCTGCACACAGACCATAAATCATGTATATCAAACCGTCCATTATTTGTCCTACATGCAAACTATAAGCCACATATGTGAAATGATCAAGTCTTTGGACTGCACATGGTCCTGAAGTCACATGTATGATAGGTCCAGTCTGAGACCTGCAGACTGACTACAAGTGACAGATATGAAAAGGTCCAATCTGAGACCCACACATTGAGCATAAGTCACACAAATAAAAAGGTTTTACTCCTTTACTGGCACTGACCACAGGCCACGTGTTTGAGCTTTTCCAGTAACAGATCTGCACATTTGCAACACATTACATCTATCAAAACATCCAGTCCTAGAACAGTACCCTGACCACAAGACATATTTATGAAAGTGTACATTGCTTGACTGTGAACTGATCACAGGTCACACATATAAAAAGGTTTAAACCTTGACCTGCATACTGACCAGAGTCTACGTATAAGAAGGACATCCTGTGTTATGCATGCACACTCTCTACTGTATACTGTCTGACTAATACACACAATGCAACGATGGTATGAAATGTTAGCTTTGAGGTCACAGAAACCATGTGAGGGTGTAAGTAGCTGCAAACTAGAAGGTAGAAGGCCTGCTTTGGTAAATGCAGAAGCACATTGTTCATCCAGCACTGCACTGAGACGGATAAGAAAGGAGGAGCAAACAGTGCTGGTAAAATTCTGCCTTATAAAGATCTTTGCCAGGAAGACAGATGGTTTAAATTAATATGGGAATTAGAAGTTAGCAAAATAACACATTAGACACTCAATCGTATGAAAGGTTATCAATGAGAAAACATATGTAAGTGGTATTAAAAAACTATATTCTCTGTACTAATTTATGAAACCTATATCTTAGTGTAGTTTCCTGTTCTGAGGGTAAAGTCAATTTGGATATGTACGTGTGGTGCAGCGTGAGGAGGTGGGTGGGGGGCGCACAGAGGCAGTTGCCCTGGCGGCTTGCGTAAAATTCTTAGGGGCATTTTTAGAGGCGCAAATTTTTTAACGAAAAGTGAAAGAATACTTGCCCTGCCCTTGGCGCTGGCGCTGGCAACCAACCCACGCTATTCCGCTGTGTAACTGACATTCAATTCCACATATTTAAAATGTAATATTAGAACTGAAAGACCCTGCAGTGAAAGTGCTACTTAATCTGTTCCACATAAACTAGTAAGAGGTTTGAGGTAGAAGAGCTTACTCAGTTTAGTATGCATAGTCCGGGATTACAGTGCATGGAAAGAGCTAAAAATAAGAAATTGATTACAATTAGCACACATGTGACAGCTACTCTTGGCCCTCTGCAGAGAGGCCAAGGATTGATGTGCATTTTTTCTGAACACCACAATTACAGAGACTAACATTGCCTTCTGTACATGAGGCCACTGGCTGATGTCGTCCGCCCATTTGGGCTCAAGATCATCTCCTATGCGGACGACACGCAGCTGGTGGTCTCACTGACGCAGGAAGCCAACCTGCCTGCACCAGGCGGGCTTAGAGAGTGCCTAGAGGAGGTGAAGTCCTGGATGTCCCTATCGTCCCTAAAACTGAATGGGGACAAAACCGAGCTGATGCTCCTAGGCCCCCCAGCTCTCAGCCTTCCCGCCTCCCTGTGGCCGCCTTGTCTGGGTACCCCTCCAACCCCAAAAAGCAATATTAAGAGTCTTGGAGTCTGGTTGGACAGATCTCTGTCCTTTTACGTACAAGCCACTAAACTCTCAGCCACCTGTTTTGGCATCATGAGGATGTTAAAGAAAATTCTCCCTCTCCTCCCCATGGAAGCCAAACAGGTAGCCATACAGGGCTTAATACAGTCACGCCTTGACTTCAACAATGTGCTCTACCTCGGCGCCCCAGAATTCACTCTGAGAAGGCTTCAGATAGTGCAGAACTGCGCAGCACGCATTTTGCTTGATCTCCCCCGCAGACAATCAGTGAGGGCCGGACTGGTAAGCCTCCATTGGCTACCGGTGCGCCAGAGAGTTATGTTCAAGGCAATGTGCATAGCACACCAGGCCTTCTGGAACACTGGCCCCAGGATTACTCGTGACCTAATTACCGACTATACTCCCAGCAGAAGCCTCCGCTCCAGTCAGACCTTCGTGCAATGGCCCCCAGAATAAAAAGATCCAGATCCGGAGGTAGGACGTTTTCCTATAATGCTGCCAGGGCTTGGAACGCCCTTCCGATGCATCTCAGAGCCAACCCCAATCTCTCTGCGTTTCGCAAACAGCTGAAAACCTTTTTATTTCATCCGGCCTAACTATCTCTTACCTAGTCTCCCGTTTGGGCTATCTTGCGGGTTCATGGTACTCTTAGCGCTTGGACGCCTCTGGGCAGCAATTCGCGCTCTATAAATTCACATCCTATCCTATCCTATCCTTCTGCCACATGAGAACCTGTCTTGCCTCTGTTACTGTACCTCTGACATGAGAACCTGGCTTGCCTCTGTTACTGTATCCCTGTTATTATATCTGTGTGCCAGACATAAAGTAAAGAAGCTGGCACATACTCCGATGACTTGGTATTCATGGCAACCTTGGTCCTGGGCCGAGCTCACACTCTTGCAACTACCTCAGATACCACAAAAAGCAGAGATTAGTAAGTGCTGACTGTACGGCAGCGCTGAGCTGCTGCACCTCGAACAATTCACACAGGGCTCTTCAACCTGTCACAGCATTTTAGTCAGGTAGTACAGGCGCTAAAATGCGTTACACCAACCTGTGATGCACAACACTTAGCAGGACGGGTAGTGGTGAGGGTGATAAAGGAGCTCGAAGTTGGTAGCCTGGTGGTGTGGGGTATCATTACTAATGCATTGATGGAAGTTTTTAGTGCAGCTGTGAAGTGGGGTGTTAGTGGAGATAGTGTGATATGAGAGTGAATTGGTAGGGTTAGTAGTATAATGGATGGAGTGATAATGCAGTGATGGCAGCAAATCAAAATGGCACACAAGCAATACCTTAGAACAACAGGCCAATAAAACACCACTATATAATGCAGAACACAAGAAATACAGCATAACATTACAACAGGCATCACAACAAAAGTTTTTCTTTCTTTTTTGGATCCATTTCACCAGGGATCGAAGCACCGTTTCAGCGAGTGAGACAGAAAGAGACGGGGCAGCCTACTCATACTTTGTGTAACCCACACGCTATGTGTGTACCTGGTACACTCGTGTGTAGTCCCGCAACCTTTTTCATTACCCATTTCAGACTGTTTTTGATCCACTAACCCTGCAAGAGAAGCATCCATTCCCTTCCTAATCCACCAAAAAAGTATGCAATCATCCATCCTGTGTGCAACCAATGCACCCTTAAGTTAACTCAACCGCTGTCTATAAATCTATAAGGCTCTCCCAGGTAACCCATCCACCATGCTTGCTGTGCACCTAGTCCAACATGTTTGTACTCTACTAATCATGTGTGTGACACCCACGTCAATTATCGGCGCAACACTGTAGGTCTTGTCGTAATTCAGCCACTCAATACGTAATCTGCTCACTCTCTAAGTAAACCACCCTCTAAACCATCCTCTAAGTATGTGTAAGCTCGCCCAACATGAATGTATATCATTTACCTTATTTTTAAGCCATCCTGTGCCCAAGAGCATAAACTATGTGCAACCCATATCCCATGAGGGCAACATACCCACCCTGTTTAACCCAAACTCTGAACTTTGAGATACCCGAGATGTAACCCACCCACCTTCAGCATAACTCACTCATAATCCGTGTAACCCATCCACACCGTGTGTGAACCATTTCCCTGTACGTAAACTTTCCACCTCACCCGTCGTGCACTTCAAATACTATGGGGCCGATTCACAGAACTAACTTAAGACAAAATCCTAAACTTACTACTTTTGGTATTCACAGAAGTTAGGATTTTGTCTTAAGTTTGTCTTAAGACAAACTTAAGACAGACTTAAGACAAAATCCTAACTTAAGTCTGTCTTAAGTCTGTCTTAAGACAAACTTAAGACAAAATCCTAACTTCTGTGAATACCAAAAGTAGTAAGTTTAGGATTTTGTCTTAAGTTAGTCTGTGAATCGGGCCCCATGTGTGTAACACATGGTATGTAACATATTCATCCAGTGTGTAAACAACCCACCCTGTGTGTGTCCTGATCCCCCTTCCCGTTTTCCCCACCCTTCCTCCCGTTTTCCCCACCCTTCCTCCCGTTTTCCCTACCCTTCCTCCCGTTTTCCCCACCCTTCCTCCCGTTTTCCCCACCCTTCCTCCCGTTTTCCCTACCCTTCCTCCCGTTTTCCCTACCCTTCCTCCCGTTTTCCCCACCCTTCCTTTGTCTGCCACGCCCACCCTCGGTGTTGCCAAAGCTCCCTGTGTGCCACTTCACCAATAACCCCTCCCTCTCCCCTGCAACTACTTTCCTGAAGAAAGTGTGTAACAAATACACAGCACGACAGAAGGCCGGAGGATAAGTGAAAGAGACAAAGGACAATGAACATGATCTATTTTCCAATCAGTTGAGCCCTCTCGAAAGTGAGACATCCCCGTGCAGCTCCCCTGTGCCACGTCATTAGTTCTCTCTCCGCATCACTTGGAGGCGAGCTGTATGTACATTTGGTCTGTGGTCAGCATTGCTGCACCCTCATAAACACATATGTCGGGCGGGGTAAAAACTGCTCACATATACAATGCCACGTCTGAAAGAACAAACTCTGGGGTTGCGCACCGAAAAGCCGCTGCATGTAGGGGGTTGGAGGGACAGAGGCGCTGTGCAAAAGTTGGCTGACCCCTGGCTGCACTACTCTGCATTCCTCCCGCCTTCTCGAGTGTTTCATACACGGACAGACAAACATGTTCTCTTGCGTGTGCCTGAGGTATTTTCGGTATACATGTCGACCTGTCTCCTTAATTCGAGCCTGGCGTTGATTTGAGGGGGTGTGAGTGTGCCTGGCTTACCTGTCGACACGATTTTACACCTGTCTTCGGCGGCTGAATTCGAATGCGTTTCAACTGAGCATCCGAACCGTTTCCGCAAACAGACGTCCGTTTGCAGCTGAGTCAATGCACATGTGTTCGGAGCTTTATGGCTTTCACGTCACGTCTCCACACATCAAATATAAACACGAACGAACCGTGCAGCCGCCTTTGAGCATGGCTTTCAGCTGCTGAGCTTCTGGGCCGCTAAAACGAGAAAGATGCGTGGCTGTGTGCTTTCATTTTGCGTTTGTGTATCGACCCAGAGGACTATACACAAGGGCACACACGGACGCACATACGTAAATGCGCCTTGACTGGCCAATCCTGGCGTAGGGGGGCACACTGCGTGCTCGCCCTGTCGCCCTTTCTATCGCCGGGGGCTGTCGCCTGGTTAAACCCAGCACCCCCCTGGCGGCCTGGCCACTCGCTAGCAGGAGAATAACAATGCGCATGCTTGGGCTAGTTTCAGCCCAAGCTTCACTTGCGCACTCGAGCCTCGGGACACCTCTGCTGCTGCAGCTGAGTGACGTGGACTGTCACTCAACTCAAGCTGCACAGCAGTCCAGCCCCCCTGCCGCAGAGCACTCCCCCGAGGCCCGAGCACTTCCCGAGGCCCGAGCACTTCCCGAGGCCCGAGCACTCCCCGACTCCCGGATACGCCGGGGGCTGCCCGGATTCCTGACGGCCTGGACATGAGGATTAATAAAATGAAATATGTATAACTTCCTTGCACAGCCGCGGGTCCATGTGGGCTAGTGGGGCTACGCCCCTACGCCCCAATGGACGCACCGCGGCTGCCTTTAGATAAGATGCTGCTGGCATTGGCCACTGTAGAAACCAGCTCATCTCTCTCACCTGGCAACAGTGGGTATGAAAATCAGGAGGTAGGAATTAAATATATCAATTATCCCTTCCCTTCCCTCCATAACCCCATGGCTGCATGAGAAAGGGGTGAGTTAGAGCCTCAAAACAGAAACCCCCTAGGTATGCTGTTTTTCAGTGCCATCTTAAGTGTTTTGGGGGCACCCAAGCAATACCTGATTTGGGTGACCCTGTTCGGAACAGCTGTGAATTATTTTACTCATTTTCAGCTAATGTAAGCTCTCAAGATGTCAAACAGCATTAAATTATAAGTTCATCTTTCAGGAATGACAGCATGGATAACAGTCGAAAGCTGAAGCTGCCCACTGTCTGCCAACCAAATAGTACCAAAATAAATCTTGAACAAGCATTGATAAAGCCATTTATTTTTTTGTTTGGATCTAATATTTTGCCATGAAAAAACAAAATATTAGGTTCAAATCAGCATCTAGCAAGCTAGTTCATATCACTGTAGGAAAGACACTGTAAGGGTGACTCGGTGGATACTCAGTGGACAAGTGCATACTATTAAAACATATCCACATAGTGTTTGAGACTGTAGTTTTCATTGCTAAATATGTGTAATCACCAATACTCTCTTTTTGCCATTGGCCCTCTTGCTGCAATAAAGAAAATCAAAGCACTTCTCTGAGGATTTTTAACTGTTATATCAGGTGTAATAAAATAATGTTCTGCATAATTCTCTTCCCTTGCTTGGCCCCTCCTTTCTTTCACTAGATATGTAGGCAGCTCTAGCTCTGCTCAGTAATTAAAATAGAAAGGAAAGTGAGTTAGCGAGAATATCACAGTGAGATGTAAAGTAGAGGAATACGGGAGGTAGAAACTGAGACGATGCCGAGAGATTGGTGAGATAAGGAGATATGTAAGGTAGAAAGAGAATGCTGAGGTGAAAAGAAAAATAGATGGAGATGTAGAAACATGTAGATAAAAAAGAGAGGTAGAGTGATAGACATGATATTGGATTGAGGTAGAGAGTTAGATATATGAGAGAGATAGGAGTAATGAAATGTAAAGAATGGGGTGGAGTACCTATGGTGGTGAGGTAGAGAAAACGGTAATGTAGGAAGAGGGTTTATTTATAGAGAGCCAGAGACGGACAGCTGTAGAGGTACACAGGCATAAAGATGAGGTAGAAGTATAGAAAAATGCAAGCTAGAGACAGAGGTGAGGTAGAGAGAAGGGCAGAAGAAGACCTAGAGTACAGAAAGATATGGTGAAATTGCAGTGAAGTAAAGATAAATGTAGGTTTAGAGGGGTGAACTTTAGAAAAATAAATTATCTGCAGAGAAAAGAGGCGAGGCGCAGAGACAGAGGTGAGGTAGAGAAAGAGAGGAGAGACTGAGACACAGGAAAGGTGTGAATATGAGGGTGAGCCTGAGAGGTAAAGTAGAGAGATGTCAAAAGAAAGAAGCATAGAAGGTTTATTGAAAGATTGTCCAGAGAGAGAGAATAACAGGCAATGATAATTTAATAAGGGAGCTAGAGGTAGCGAAAGAGGGCTAGTGATAAAGGAGTACGGTCATGAGAGAGGAATTGTACAGGAAATACAGGTAGAAAGAAGTGGGGAGGTGAGAAGAATGTGATCAAATGAGGGAAAATGAGAGGTTGGGTGGTGAGAGATAGAGATAATTGTAGGGGGTAGAAAGATGAGGTAGTGTATGAGATGTGAAGCTTAGAAAGAAGTAAGGAAGAGAGTGGGAGATAGGGAGATGTGGTAAGAAAGTTAAAGAGGTGAGGCATAGATAAGAGCTTGAGGTGAAGAAATAGTTAATGTTGAAAGAGAGGAGGAGATGGAGGAGATATACAGGGTAGTGAGATGAGAAGGACTGAGAGGTGCTAGAAAAGGGGTGAGGTAGAGGTGGCGGTAGGGAGGTAGAAATGTGGATGTTGGCACAGATCGAAGGAGAGAAAAAGATAGAGACCAGTGGGATTCAGGATGGGAGAGGTGTATTTAAAAGAGAGAGTTGAGGTAGACAGAAATGCTGTTGAAAGGGCTGCAACAGAATTTGAAGGGAAGGTACATGGAGGTAAAGAGATCAGGGGAGGGAAAGACAGTGGGTAGAGGAGCTGAAGCCAAGTAAGGGAAGTGATGTGAGACAAAGATAGACGAGGCAGAGAAATAAAAGTAGAGAGTAATAAAGGAGGTGACATAAAGGTAGGCAGAGAGAGGGGTAGACCGATATGACCAGGGGTTTAATGACCGGTGAGGGAGCGAGAAATGAGGATCAAAATGATAGGTAGAAAGAGAGGAAGTTGCAAAAGGTGAAGTACAAAGAGAGAGTATTAGCAAGAGAGGCAAGGCAAAAAGAGGGAAGTAAGCGAAGAGTACATTAGTGGAAGGTAGATAAAGCAGTAGATGATCGATAAAGAAGGGTGAGGGCAGATCGTGAGAGATGCTAGTGGAATTGATGTTTCAGGAGAGAAGGCGGGGTAAGCAGAAAGTGGTAAGACATGGATAGGAAGATTGAGGCAGACATAAAGAGGGAGAGAGAAAGGTTGTTATAACAAGCCAGAGGTGCGAAAAATGGAGAGCAAAAGAAAACTTCAACAAGAAGGACCTTGTGAGTTGGAGGCATTTGCAATTTGCCAAATCGCCCATTCCTTAAAACTTCTCCAGCTGTTTTCCTGTGCTGCCAGGCTGGAGAGTTGGGAAGGTTGCAGAACCATAGGGAGGTGAGGCGGGAAGCTTGAATGTCCCTTACTGCTAGGGATGAGATGAGAACCACAAACAACACCCAACATTATCAAGCACCTTATTAGAAATTCAGGTATTGCCTCATTAAAGTATTACCTGCATGTTTAGAAATGCTGGTGCTGTTCTATTAAAAGCACCTTTAAAGTGGCACAGCTTAGAATTCACAGTACTCATTGAATGTATTGAGCATATTATAAATATCATGGTGCAGTGGTTCTTAACCTGTGGTCCTGGGGGGCAGCAAAGCATACTCAGAGGGTCTGTGACTGCTTAAAATGAGATAGTATTAAGAAGTTAATAAAGTGTATATAAATAAAGAAGCAAAATGTACAATGAACATTTTTAAATGGTCTGTTAACACCTTAGCTGCTTCGAACGTTCCGCGCCAATGCGGAATGTTTGAAAAACGGGTGGGGCTGCGTCGACCAACGGTCGTTCGCAGCACCAGCCAGGTAGTGCTCCCGTTTGCCAAATGTGAAGGAATTTGAAACTGGAGGCTAAAAATTAAGTTAGAATCCTCAGATTGATTTGTGGAGCACTGCAAGTGCATCAAACAGAAACCATATGGATGATCAGAGGCCGCAAATGAATTTAGAAAAGCTCCAACCTTCCTCTTAAATCTTAGATAGTTCATCACTTGTATATTTGTTTGACAAATGCTTGTTTTTGTATTTTTTGCATAACATTTTGTGACTCAAATTATCAAAAATGCTTAGGCTGGGTGCTTAGCTTCCACTAATGACTCAATGGGGGGGGTTACTATAATGATTCTTTGGGGGGTCCCTGGATTCCAGTAGTGATTAAGTGGGGGTCCACAGAGGCTAATAGGTTAAGAGCCAATGCCCCAGTGCACTCCAAAGGTTGGGGAAGCGTACACTTAGCTTGGTTCACTGCCTTGTGAACAGCCCCATGAAGGTGCCAGGGTTATGTTGGCTGGTCTTACTCGTAATGTGGTTCAGCAAGTGGGCTCGATGAGTTGCACCTGCTGCTGACATCTGCTGTGACCTGCTGGTGACATGTTCTAATAAAGGTAACATTAAATTAGACCTATTGAGTACTTTTAAACTGGGTAAAAGTGGGACTTTTATGGACAGTGTTTAGAAAAATTGAAATTGAAACTCTATGTCAGAGCACTGAGCCATCTTCTACAAATACACACTACAGATAAACAGGTAATCAGCAGAGCTTGCATAACAGAGAAATGAAAGCACACTACTAGCATACTCCCAGGAAGCACAGCCAGTGACACACATGGCCTCTTTCCCTTATCTCTCAATCTCCCTCTTTTATGCACGTGCACACACAGAAATCTCTACTTCTCACCTTTTCACATTACTGTTATCTCTCGACTTCTCAGCCTTGTCGTTCCCCATTTCATTATCTCTAGTCTCTCAAGCACTCTTCCATTTACTTCTGTTTCTCTTGCTGTAGGTTTCTCTTGTCCGCTTTTTTAATACAAGTGTAATCTCTTTCCATTATCAACACGCTGGCCGAACACACACTAAGGACAATATATCAGCTTATTGCAATCCTATCATGAAACACAATTCCAAAACAATTTTTCTTGGTCTTTATTTTCTTCTGTAGTGTCCAGCCAACACGTTTTTTCATCTAGGACGGTAACCCACCATTTCCTCAGGGCTGTCTTGCTATGTCAAATTACTTGGAACCTCTACGCCGGTTGTACTTCCCGATCAGTAGGTAGTAAAACTCAAGAGCATATTATCAAGATGTGCGTTCGCACATCCACATTTCCCTATCACCGGATTTTATCGCAGTGATAGCGCGTTATTATCAATGCGCAACACGTAGGCGATATTAAATCTGGCGATAGTCGGCAATAGGGAACATTAGCGCGTGAAAACAAGCGTTGTTGTCACGCGCTAATGTGTGCCTTGAAAATATGGGGGGGTGGATTCAGCTTTATGATCCACACCCCCATGTTAACAATGCCTAACACCTGATCAAAGCAGGCATTGGGAGACCTGCGATAAACTCGTTTATCACATGTCTCCTTCTCCCAACGCCTGCCTTGATTATAGGGTGTTACCACCTCCAACCACATTCTACATGTGGTTGGACGTGGGAACGCCCACCCTGCATCCCATTAGCGTTATCAATCGCCCCCAGCGCGAGGGCGATAGATGAAGTCAAGAATACGTCTCTAACTCCGGTTAGAGACGTATTGAGAATAGTGCGATAATAAAAAAAATGCTTTTATCGCGGGCTTGATAATATGCCCCTCAGAATCCAGATTTCTTCAAAACTTCATATGCTGCCCAAAATGTCATCTCCTCACATGAGTTTTCCCCCAAATAAATGACATACCCAACTAACATCAAGCACTGTGGGTTCGCTAATTACTAGCGATCTGACTTAGATGCCGATCAGCGTCTCGGTTGTCAGGAGTACACCAGTGAAGGGCACTGCGTATGACCCCAATAATATTGACCTCTAAGCAGACGCCTATCCACGTCCTGTCGGCTCTGTATCTCCCGCCATCTAGGACCACCACGCTTAGATATACTGCCCAAGACCATACATGTTAACATTTTAGGACAGGGACGTGGGAGATTGGAAATAAAAAATCGGGAGAATGAAAATTCCCCATTGACTTCTATTGTAGAAAATGCAATTTCAGGCGGGAGACAGCTAAAATAAAGGCATTTCTGGCTTGAAAAATCGGTAGTCTCCCGCCTGAAACGGGTCTATTGGCATGTATGAAAGACGTACCTGTAAAGAGTGTGTGCCAATTCCATAATGTGTTTCATCACCCCCACATAGTAATCTCTCTCCAATGACCACTTTCGCTTTCTAATCTTCGCTCATTGTGTCTTTTTTGTGCCTCTTACTCTTTCCATAGCATACATGCCAGCAGACCCGATTCAATGGGAAAATTCCCCATTGACTTCTATTGTAGAAAATGCAATTTCAGGCGGGAGACCGCTAAAATAAATCAATTTTTGGCTTGAAAAATCTGTAGTTTCCCGCCTGAAATTGCAATTTTTTACAATAGAAGTCAATGGGGAATTTTCATTCTCCCGATTTTTTGCTTTAAATCTCCCACGTCCCTGCCCTAAAATGTTGGCCTTTATGCCATAGCCCTGTCTCTGTCTCTTCCTTCCTCCTGGCCTCATCAATCCCACAGCTCACCCCCTCTGTCTATCTCTTCTTCGTCTTCAACCTCTTCTCTACCCTTTTTCTGGCCTCATTAGTGGACATATTATCAAGAACGGCGTTAAAATTATTGCCGGTTTAGCGGCAGAAAACTGCAGCTAAAACGGCGATAATGGGCTTGATAATATGCCCTGGAGAATCCCAATAGAAGCCCATGTTCACACCAGAACATGGACTTCTATTGGAATTCTCAAGGGCATATTATCAAGCCCATTATCACCATTTTAGCGGCAGTTTTCTGCCATTAAACCGGCGATAATTTTTAACGCCGTTCTTGATAATATGCCCCTTAATTCTCTATCCTCTTTCTCACTGCTTGCCTCCTCCTCAGGTAGTCCCAAGGTCCATTGGCTGGCAGGGGCAGCGTCCAGGACCCCCTGACAGGGCAGGGACCAGGGCAGTACAATGCCAATCTCTACAAGGTTGAGGGTGTGAAATGGCCCACCTCACCTGGGCTCCAGAGAGGCTCCCGCCCCACCCCTATCATGTGCCATGGGGGAGAGGTCAGATTAAAGACACACTGGCCTCACACAGCGGGGACAGAGGGTGAAATTGTCTCTTCACAGCTGGGCTTCAACAACACTGCTCCCACTCCCGTCCCACCCCTGGTTCAATCTGCACACATTATTGTGTGTCCGTAGCCGGCCCATTTCGGCCTCATACACAAATGGGTCGGCCCAGCAGGGGGGGGGGCGGGTGCTGCCAGCCCCTGCTAAGGTGGGGAGTCTACAAGATTTTGTGTGTCCCTGCTTCAGGCTTCCAGAGAGCGGGATTAGGCCCAGTGGAGCCACTGTTGCCGCTGGACAACACGTCTTAACCCTTTCGCTGCGGCGGTAATTCCGCCGCAGCGCTAAGGGGCGGGGGGGCCGCGCGGCGCTCCGACGCTTTTGACGGAACCGCTCTGTCACGCCCCTCGGGTGGGCTGTGCTTGTGACGGAGCGGTTCCGTCATGGCCCCGCCCGCTCAATAGAACGCGCCACGCAGGCGCGAAATCAGTGCCGCGCAGGCGCGGCGAGCGGGCCATGACGGAACCGCTCCGTCACCAGCACAGCCCACCCGAGGGGCGTGATGGAGCGGTTCCGTCATAAGCGTGGGAGAGGTTAAGCTAAAACTTTTTTAAACGGGCACCACTAACTCCCCCAAAAAATGATGCGAGTTGTTTATTTTATTTTATTTCATGCGATTTTATATAGTGCGAACCTTAGGTGTCAGAGCGCTTTACAAAAGAACCAGTTGCGTTACATAAGGACATAAGGAGTTGTGGGACGCCTATGTAAGAGGCTGGATAACTCCAGAACCCATAAACCTGTCACGGGTAAAAAGCCGATTTGGCATGTACGACGATTTTATTTTATATATATATATGTTTTTCTTCTAATTTATTTGTGGTCTCGAGCCAGGGAGAGGCGGTTCGAGGTTATTTTTCAGAGGTGTGTGGGGAGTGCCATGTGACGTCACTCTGAGCTGGCACCCTCGAGCTCGTGCTATTGAGAAATACAATGGATTGTGATGTCGCATCCCAGAAAGTCGCGGTCACACCCTGGGGTCGGATACCGAGTCTCGCTGTTTCTTGTAGGAGAACAGGGATCCCTGAAAATGAGAGGTTATGTCATGAGAGAAGCGACTTACTCCGATCCAGCCCTGTTAGCTGATGAATCCACCCGGAACGCTTCCGAAGTTCCTAGCATCCTGTACACTTCTAGGCTACGAAAGGTCGCTTGTCTAGGACCAGAAACCGCCCTGAAAAGGGCTCTAATTTAGGGAGGTGAAGCAAACGACTTTGGCCTTCTCCGTGCTGAACTGGGGGATTCTCCGGCTCCCATAGAAATTATTTTTCTTAAAAAGGGACACAATGATTTATTCCACAAACTGTTATCCAACTACAATAACAAATAAAAGACATCGGTTTTACTGGGTGTTCTGGAGAAAATTTCATGAAACATCCCAAATTTTCAGGATTTCGCAGAAGTAGGAGCGTTATTTTTCTACAGCCGCAAATCATTTCTGGTTTAAAAAAAAAATTTCTATACCGTCGCCTTTCCTTGTTTTCAGGCCTCTGTTGTACTTTAGCCATGAAAGCAGCCTGCTCCTCTCCAGGCCAATGTTAGTTTCCCAGTTGTTGCACAGGTAGGGTAACCAGAATTTGAAAACCAAAACGTAGGACATTTCACAAAATAAGTTCAAGTTCAAGTTAAGAATTTGTATAGCGCACTACTCATCCAGAGGGTCTCAAGGCGCTTGAGGGAGGGGGGGGGTACGTTACTTATCGAATATCCAGGTTTTTAGTTGTTTTCTGAAGGAGAGGTGGTTCTGTGTAAGGCGGAGGTGGGTGGGGAGAGAATTACAGGTCTTGGCCGCTAGGTAGGAGAAGGATCTGCCCCCCATGGTGGATCTTTGGATGCGTGGAATTGCGGCGAGGGCTTGGTTGGACGATCGTAGTTGGCGGGTGGGGGTGTAGAAGGACAGGCGCGTGTTGAGGTATTCGGGTCCTAGGTCGTAGAGGGATTTGTGTGCGTGGGTGAGGAGACGGAACGTTATTCTCTTGTTGACGGGGAGCCAGTGGAGGTCTTTCAGGTGACCGGAAATGTGAGCTTGGCGGGGGACGTCTAGGATGAGTCTGGCTGAGGCGTTCTGGATGCGTTGGAGTTTTTTCTGTAGTTTGGCTGTGGTTCCGGCGTAAAGGGTGTTTCCGTAGTCCAGTCGGCTTGTGACCAGTGCATGGGTGACCGTCTTTCTTGTTTCGGTGGGGATCCAGCGGAAGATTTTTTTGAGCATACGTAGGATGTTGAAGCAAGATGATGAGACGGCGTTGACTTGTCTGGTCATCGAGAGGGAGGAGTCCAGGATGAAGCCCAGGTTACGTGCGTGGTCCGTTGGTTTGGGTGCGTTTCCCAGGGCTGGTGGCCACCATAAGTTGTCCCAAGCGGAGGGGGATGGACCTAGGATGAGGACTTCCGTTTTGTCCGAGTTCAGTTTTAAACGGCTGTTCTTCATCCACTCGGCCACTAATTTCATCCCCTCGTGTAGGTTGGTTTTGGCGGTGTTTGGGTCTTTGGTGAGGGAGAGGATCAGCTGGGTGTCGTCTGCGTAGAAGATGATGTTGAGGTTGTGTTGGCGCGCAATGGATGCGAGGGGACTCATGTATACGTTGAAGAGGCGGACTCTCTGGGTTCTTCCGGCGAGGAACGAGATAACCCAGTTCAATGCTTTTCTTTGTATTCCGATGTTTCTGAGTCGTTGTGTAAGGGTGCTATGACTAACCCTGGGTGTCCGATTCGGCTACGCCCACGGAGTAGGCGTAGTGTTGCCTTCTACGCATTTTGCGTAGACAGCGTAGCCGGCAACACTACGCCCACTCCGTGTGCGTAGCCGAGTCGGCCGCCACCCGCCTCCCTCCCGCCCTCCCCTAGATACATTATTTAAGCATCTACCCTGAATAAAACAATTTTAAAGCACTTACCTTGTCCGGGGCTCGTCCGGGGCTCCCTCTTTGAATAGCGTCCTTTCCTGGAAACAAATGCGCATGCGCGGCCGCCCGGACAAGGTAAGTGCTTTAAAATTGTTTTATTCAGGGTAGTTGCTTAAATAATGTATCTAGGGGAGGGCGGGAGGGAGGTGCGTAGTGGGGCTACGCGGAGTGCGGGAGTGGGCGTAGCTTCTCGCCCACTCCGCGTAGCTCCGCGGAGCCCCACTACGCCCACTACGCCCAGGGTTGGCTATGACAGACTGTGTCGAAGGCTGCGGAGAGGTCAAGTAGGATGAGGGCAGCTGTTTCTCCGTTGTCCAGTAGAGTTCGAATGTCGTCTGTTGCTGCGATGAGGGCGGTCTCGGTGCTGTGTTTGGCTCGGAAGCCGGACTGTGAAGGGTCGAGTGATTTGTTGGATTCGAGGAAGGCGGTGAGCTGACTGTTGACTGTTTTCTCAATGACTTTGGCAGGGAATGGGAGGAGCGAAATGGGGCGGTAGTTCTTAAGTTCGGTGGGGTCTGCTGTGGGTTTTTTCAGGAGGGGGCTGAGTTCGGCATGTTTCCAGCTTTCCGGGAAGGTAGCGGAGTTGAGGGAGCAGTTGATGACGTCTCGGAGATGGGGTGCGATAATGGAGTCTGCTTTGTTGAAAATGTGGTGGGGACATGGGTCGGTTGGCGAACCTGAGTGGATGGAGTTCATCAGGCGGATGGTGTCTTCGGTGGTGATTGGGTTCCAGGCGCAAAGGGTGTTGGAGGGGGGGTTTTGATCGGAGGAGGGTGGGGTGGACTGGTTGCCAAAGCTGTTATGTATGTCAGCGATTTTGTTGTGGAAGAACGAGGCTAGAGAGTCGCAGAGGTTTTGGGAGGGAGTGATATCGTTGGTGCCGGCGGTGGGGTTGGTGAACTCTTTGACGATGTTGAATAGTTCCTTGCTGTTGTGGGCGTTGATGTCGAGTCGATCCTTGAATGCTGATTTCTTGGTGGTGTTTGCGGATGGCGTTCTTGAAGGTGATCAGGTTGTCAGTGGTTGGGTTTTTTCACCAGGCTTTTTCGAGGGTGCGACATGTCTTCTTGGATTTCTTAAGGTCATCATTGAACCAGGGAGCTTTTTTGCTACCTTGCTTGATTTGATGGTTTTTCAATGGTGCTAATTCGTCAGCGCTGTGGGTGATCCATTGTGTGAGGTTGGTGGCTGCTTGGTTTGGGTCCGATGAATTGGCAGGAGGGTTTTGGTGAAGCGATGTGAAGAGCTGGTCGGTGGTGATTTTGTTCCAGTTTCTGCGGGGAATTGGTTGTGGGTGGTTGTAGGTCGTGGTCTTTATGTAGTTGAAGTGAACGCAGCTGTGGTCCGTCCAGTGGAGAGCAGTGGTGTGATTGAAGATGTGCTTGCTGGAGGTGAAGATTGGGTCGAGCGTGTGCCCGGCATAGTGGGTTGGGGTGTCAACAAGTTGTTTGAGTCCAAGATTGGCGAGGTTGTCCAGAAGGGTGGTGGTGTTGCTGTCCTTATTCTTTTCCAGGTGGAAGTTGAGGTCTCCCAGTAGAATGTAGTCCTCGGAGGGGAGGGCGTGTGGGCTGATAAAGTCAGAGATGTCTTCGCTGAATTGTGTGCGGGGTCCTGGTGGCCTGTAGATGAGGGTGCCTCTGAGTGTGGTCTTGGGGTCGGTGTGGATCTGGAAGTGAAGGTGTTCGGCGGCTGCGAGGTTATCGTCAGAACTGGTCGTGATGCGGATGGTGTTCTTATGGACGATGGCGATGCCTCCTCCTGTTTGGTTGATGCGGTCCTTTCGGATGATCTTGTAGCCGTCCGGGATGGCTATGGCGATGTCGGGCGTTGATGAGGCGTTCATCCAGGTTTCTGTAAGAAAGGCGACGTCCGGCGATGTGGTGTCGAGTAGGTTCCAAAGTTCAATGGCATGTCTGTGGACCGAGCGGGTGTTGAGCAGGATGCACTTCAGGTGGTTAGTGTCGGAGCTCTGTTTGGAGTTTGTGGATTTGTTGTGGGTCCTGATGCAGTCGAACTTGCAGGAGTGGCAGGTGAAGGGTCCATGGGTGTGTCCTGGAGCAGCTTCGTGGCAGTCTGGAAGTCGCCCGGGGTTGAGAGCTAAGAGGGTTGCGGCGTCATACGTTGTGCGGGGACCAGGGGGTCTGGTGCTGGGCGCGGTCCGGGCGCGGACAGGCGTAGACGGGCTTACCTTTGGCGCGCCTTCGGCGCGCATGGGGCACGCCCGCAGCGCGTGAACGCTGCGCTTAAGTGCATCTGTCATAAATGGATCGTGGAGGGGGCGGAGCAAGGGAGGGGCACCTGGGAGGCGGGAGCGGGGTGGAGAGACGGGCTGGGAGTCACAACAACAAAATGGCAGCAAGCCAAAACCGAAACAGGACGAGATTGGGGCACAAGTCAGAACACTGCAGAGATGTGGGCAGAGGCACCGGCACAATCAGGCACAATATAAATTAACCAGCAATGCGAGGTTTCGAATACAGCGCCACAAGGTCACACAAGCACAAGGGGCAGCACGCGCAATGTGGGCTATGCAACAAAGCTCTATAATAATAAGTCAGGCCTCAAAGCGCTATGGAAATTAATGCGAGGCAACAAAGCGCTATGGAAATCAATGCGAGGCAGCAAAGCGCTATGGAAATTAATGCGAGGCAGCAAAGCACTATGGAAATCAATGCGAGGCAGCAAAGCGCTATGGAAATCAATGCGAGGCAGCAAAGCGCTATGAAAATCAACAAATGGAGATGGTAGCAGTGAGCAGCAAAGCACTACGATACCAGTCAAGCAGGGAGCGTGGGGAGCGACCGCTACTGAGCGAGTCAGGACGGTCACAGCGTTGGAGCGTACAGGTCAGCTCCTAACTTCCAGTGGGAGGGAGGGGCAGCTGGGAGGCGGGAGCGGGGTGGAGAGACGGGCTGGGAGTCACAACAACAAAATGGCAGCAAGCCAAAAGCGAAACAGAACGAGATTGGGGCACAAGTCAGAACACTGCAGAGATGTGGGCAGAGGCACCGGCACAATCAGGCACAATATAAATTAACCAGCAATGCGAGGTTTCGAATACAGCGCCACGAGGTCACACAAGCACAAGGGGCAGCACGCGCAATGTGGGCTATGCAACAAAGCTCTATAATAATAAGTCAGGCCACAAAGCGCTATGGAAATTAATGCGAGGCAACAAAGCGCTATGGAACTCAATGCGAGGCAGCAAAGCGCTATGGAAATTAATGCGAGGCAGCAAAGCGCTATGGAAATCAATGCGAGGCAGCAAAGCGCTATGGAAATCAATGCGAGGCAGCAGAGCGCTATGAAAATCAACAAATGGAGATGGTAGCAGTGAGCAGCAAACCGCTACGATACCAGTCAAGCAGGGAGCGTGGGGAGCGACCGCTTCTGAGCGAGTCAGGTCGGTCACCGTAGAAATAGAAGAAGGACTACCATTTTACTTTAACCGAGCGCACAGAATGAGGGGCCATATTATCAAGAAAGGGCAATACATTATCGCCGCTTTTATTGCCAGGAAACTGCCGCTAAAGCGGCGATAATGGGCTTGATAATATGCCCTTGTGTTGTGAAGTTAGCAGGCTAGTGGTTGTGGGTGGAGCGTAGGGGGTGGACAGGAAGAGGAGGAGATCGGCGAGGGGAAGTTAGTTAGAGTAGGGACAGGAGACAGGTTGGAAGCATTAGAATAAAGCTCCATAAGTATAACTCTGGTGTTTGTGGTTATTGGTAGCAGGATGCTACAACTGGCGACGAAGGTGGGATAGAGTAAAAACCCACAAGCCACAACACCTCGTGAAACCACCCTGTCCCTGCAGCGTCGAGAAACGAGCTCCGCTGCTGAATGGAGTGGGCGACGAGAAGAGGAAGTCGGCAGTGAGTGATCCCGACCCCAGAGACCACTGGGGAGCCCCGAGAGATTCACAACAGCGAGCGCTGCAACGCTCTATGCAAGAGAGCACTTTGCGCCAAAAGCGCTAGTCCCGCCGGATGCGTGGTGCCTGACACCTCGAAGGAACAGGAGTCGGGAGCCCACTCCGACCCTGTCCGGTGCCCCCAAAGTGCAAAAGAGGTGCATTGGGTCGAGGGACGCTGCCCCCGAGAGTTTGCGACCAAGCGCGACTGAACGCGCCTGAACTGGAACCTGTGGGCGTTCGGAGGTTTGAAAACCTCACGCCCGATGCGTGGCTTTCAGCGTGTCACCGGCGAAGCAGAGCGGGAAGTAAAGAACAAGGTGGGAGCTCACCCCGACCTTACCTGACTGTGGCCACAACTGGAGGGAAGAAGACCCAAGCGTGTGCTGCGTCCGTGAGCTGCCCTTCGGTGAGTCCTGAATTGAAGAGAGAGAGCCTCGTGTGACTTGTGTGCCTGTTGATGCGGCGGCCATCTTAAACTCAGGCACTCGTCAGGACAGACCCTTTAGTCTCATAGAGCGGCCATTTTGAAGTCAGGCATTGGAAAAGAAACAAGCATTGGCCAAGAAACAAGCATTGATACCTGAAAATAAAACAAGCATTGGCAAAGAAACAAGCATTGGTACCTGAAAATAAACAAGCATTGGCACAGAAACAAGCATTGGCATCTGAAAATAAACAAGCATTGATACCTGAAAATAAACAAGCATTGGTGAGACCAAGCGAGTGTGACAAAGACACAAACAAACACTGCAACGATGTCCGATGACGATAGAAATCCGCCAGATGCCAAGCCTAAGGTTCCGGGTGGGTCACACCTGCGAGCACCCGAACCCCTCAAAGTGACCACTGGGGGAACCATGGGTCCCAAATGGCAAGAATGGTTCGAAGAATTCGAAGATTATATCGAAGGATCAGAAGTGACTGAGGATAAAAAGAAATTGATTGCCCTGCGCAACTTGGCGGGGCGGGAGATAGTCAAAATAATCAAAGACCTTCCTGCCACAGAGGCGGACACCTATGACAAAGTGCGTGACGCATTAAATAAGAGATTTCTTCACAAAAAGAACGTTGACTATGAATGCCATACGTTTCACTCGGCTCGTCAAGGGAAGGAGGTACCAATGAGCGCTTTTATGATGCGCCTGAGGAGACTAGCCAAGCATTGTGCATTTGATAATTTCTCAACGGATGCTGCAATTAAGTCTCAAATAATTGATGGGTGCCACTCCGACCAACTGAGGAGACGACTATTGAGAAAGGAACATAGCCTTGATGATATAGAGGAGATGACACGAATATTTGACCAAGCAGAAGAGTATGCGGCAGACATCGAAACAGGGCACAAAGGAAGTCGCGAACAAGTGCGACGCGTGCACGCCAAGAATGAGAATCAAAGATGCTCGAGTGACAAACACTGGAGGTCACGCCCGTCACCACGTCGAGAGCAATCAAGACATCAGCGGAGAGAACCGTGGAAGAAGGAAAGGAGATCAGAGAACGTGAGAAAGTGTTACCGGTGTGGATATGACTACCCCCATGTAGACAGCTGTCCTGCCACGGGTCAAAGATGTCGGAAGTGTGGTCGAACAAATCATTTTCAAGCGATGTGTGGAGAATACAATAAGGAGAGACGGAGCGGTGCCACAAAGACAGCTCAGCCTGACTCACGAAGAGGCACCCCGAGAACGTCCCGATCCGGCACCCAAAGACATCATGCACGAGCCGTCCAAGACCAAACTGAACAGTCTTCTGGGTCGTCACACTCCAGCCGAGAGTCACGTCGGTCCAGGTGGGAACGGAGGTCACCATCCCAGGAATCGAGACCGTCATCCAGAGACTCAACATATACCATTGAATATCTGAACTTAGCCGCAGACCCAGACCAGCTTAAGACATATCCCCGGCTGGACATCAAAGTTGGCAATCATGACACACAATTTGTACTAGACTCAGGTGCATCCCTGAACTATATTCCAGTCACCGAATATGAAAGAATGAAGCCGCGTCCTCCGCTGACCTTTGCACCAGTCAGAGTTTTTACATGGATGGCTAAGAAGCCACTTCCTTGCCTCGGGAAGTTTTCGACGACCCTCCAACATGAAGACACAACCATCCCAGCGGTCATCCATGTCATTAAAGGCCCGGAAGCGGACTGTCTGCTGAGTCTTCCGACAGCTGAACGTCTTCATATAGTGGAGATCCTTTTCAAAGTCAGCGGAAACCAAGATGTGACCCGCCAGTTCCCCAGACTATTTCAAGGACTAGGGAAGCTAAAAGACTGCCAAGTACGCTTACATATTAATGAACAAATCAGACCTGTCGCTCAACATCCTCGACTGGTACCATTCCATCTCCAAACCGCAGTAGAAGAAGAACTCCAGGACCTACTAGCTGCTGATATTATCGAGCGCACTGAGGGTCCAACACCGTGGGTGTCCCCAGTAGTTATCGTTCCCAAAAAGGGCACGGCCAACAAAGTCAGACTCTGTGTGGACATGCGCCTGCCCAACACTGCAATTGAAAGAGAACGACATCCGGGGCCACACTTGAGTGATATGATTTCGGCTCTAAACGGAGCAAAGATATTCTCCAAGTTGGACTTAAATAAAGGGTACCACCAATTAGAATTAGAGGCAAAGTCAAGATACATCACCACGTTTGCAACCCATCTGGGGTTGTTCAGATATAAGAGACTCAGTTTTGGGGTTTCCTCAGCAGCTGAAATCTTCCAAGAAGCCATTCGGCAGGTCATTCAGAACATTCCCAATACCTTCAACTATAGCGATGACATCCTTGTCTATGGTTCGGATCTGCGAGACCATGATATCGCACTCAATCGTGTTTGCCACGCACTACTAGAAGCAAACCTGACTCTTAACAAAGAGTAGTGCGAATTCCACCAGGACACACTAAAATTCTTCGGTCATATCTTTTCAGGCGCTGGCATGAAACCTGACCCCGACAAGATTGGGACTCTGAACAACACCAAGAGTCCCCAGGACGTCAGTGAGCTCAGGTCATTTCTTGGTATGGCCAGTTATTGCGCTCGCTATATCAGGGACTACGCAACAATCAGTCATCCCCTTCGCCTCCTGACCAAACAAGGCCAACCGTTTGAGTGGACTCCCCAATGTGAGAAATCCTTCAAGGAGATAAAGAAGGCGGTAGCATCTGCGGATCATCTGTCATATTTCAACCCACAAACAAAGACTGAAATAACTGTGGATGCCAGCCCTGTTGGACTTGGTGCCATCTTGGCACAATATGACAACGACTCAGATCCACGTCGAATAATTGCATATGCGAGTCGTAGCTTGACCGACCCAGAGCGGGCATACTCGCAGCCCGAAAAAGAAAGTCTTGCCGTAGTGTGGGCATGTGAACATTTTCATGTCTTCATATATGGAAAACATTTCACTTTAATAACAGACCACCAAGCTCTTGTCACCATTTATGGAAACCCACGATCCAAGATGCCCCCAAGAATTGAAAGATGGGGCCTGAGGCTACAGGAGTACACGTTCACCATCATCCACAAGCCGGGGAAGTCAGAAAACCCGGCTGACTATATGTCCAGACACCCAGCTACATCGTCAGTCTCTAATTCGTCCATTGCGGATGAGTACATACATTTTGTGACTGACCAAGCTCTTCCTCCCGCTATCCCACTGGACGCCATCCGAGAAAGCACAGCACAAGATTTTATCCTGCAGAAGGTCCTGCGCAGGATTCGACACAACAGGTGGAGGCATGTTTCTCAGGATGAAGAGACTGATCCCGTCCTTAAACAAGAAATGCAGGCCTTTCAAAATGTGTGCAGTGAGCTGTCAGCCACCACTGATGGCATAATACTGCGAGACCAGAGAATCGTGATTCCCACTCAACTGAGACAAGGTGTGGTTGCCCTTGCCCATGAAGGACATCGGGGTATTGTGTCAACTAAACGCGCATTAAGAGAGCGAGTGTGGTTTCCGTATCTCGACCAAATGGTCGAAGCTACCTTGAAGGACTGTCATCTTTGTCAACTTACAAGCAAGAGTGACCCTCCAGCCCCACTGACCATGACTCCCCTACCACCTGGAGTGTGGCAAGAAATTGCTATTGATTTCTATGGACCCCTGTCATCGGGCAAGTACGTGCTGGCCATCATTGATGAACACTCTCGATACCCCATCGCACGCTTTGTGCCGTCTACAAATGCTGCAAGCACTCTCAAGGTACTGGACGAAGTCTTTGAGGCCTGGGGAGTTCCTTCAAAGGTAAAGACGGACAACGGACCCCCTTTCAATGGAAAAGACTTTGCAGCATTTGCGAAACACCTAGATTTCCATCATCGTAAAATTACACCCCTCTGGCCACAGGCTAATGGAACAATTGAAAGGTTCATGGCCACGCTCAAGAAGACTTTTCAACATGCGGCAACGGAAGGAAAAGATCTACAAGTCGCCCTTAACGAGGTCCTCCGAGCTTACCGGACGACTCCCCATGCAACCACGGGGAAATGCCCAGCAACTCTCATGCTGGGGCGTCCCATGAGGAATCGTATCCCAACGTGGGAAGGGGCCTTACGACCATCATTGACAACCCTTCAAGATCATCAAGAAATGATGAAGACAGACCAGCGCAGAAAGGACAAAATGAAGCTATATGCAGATCGCAGGAGAAGAGCGAGGTCACTCGTTACATGATGGAGACCGGGTACTTGTCAAGCAAGAACAGCAGAAAAAGACCGACTGCCTGTTCAAGGATGAACCATTACTGGTCACGAAAAGGAAAGGAACCATGGTGACTGCTGAATCAGAGCAGAGACGAATCACGAGAAATATCTCGCACTTCAAGAAAGTGCCACCCGATATCACCGAAATCTCACCGAGTGAAATGGACACTCCCGGTTCGGAAGAACCACCTTCAGTCAGGTGTGAGAATACTGGTCCAACAAATGAAACACGGAGTGACACTACTCTGAGAACAAGATCACCACGACCTCACCGTGACATACGTCCACCTAAAAGACTTATTGAAGAAATGGACTAAGAAGTCAGTATGTCTATTTGTTTTGTTACAAAGGGGGGAGATGTTGTGAAGTTAGCAGGCTAGTGGTTGTGGGTGGAGCGTAGGGGGTGGACAGGAAGAGGAGGAGATCGGCGAGGGGAAGTTAGTTAGAGTAGGGACAGGAGACAGGTTGGAAGCATTAGAATAAAGCTCTATAAGTATAACTCTGGTGTTTGTGGTTATTGGTAGCAGGATGCTACACCCTTGTGAATTCCTATAGAAGCCCAGGTTAACACCAGACCATGGGCTTCTATGGGTATTTACAAGGGCATATTATCAAGCCCATTGTTGCCGCTTTAGCGGCAGTTTCCTGCCGATAAAAGCGGCGATAATGATTGCCCTTTCTTGATAATATGCCCGACAGAACTACGCAGCAGAAAATTACAGAAAAGGCAGTAAGAACGTAAATAAAATGCACTTTTTAAAGCCAATAACATGCCTCTTAATTACATTGCTTTCTTATAAGAACTGCCAGCTATCCCTGCTTTGGAAAACAAAAAAAGGCATTGCCCGCCGTTTTCAGTCGACCCTCTCTAAAAACCGGGACATAAGCTAAATTTCCCGAAATCTGCTGGGACAGCTGGTGAAAACCGGGGCTGTCCTGGTAAATCCGGGACACCTGGTCACCCTATCCACAAGGTCATTCCAGCTATTGATAGCTGAAAAGCTGTGCTGCCCTCGGCAAATAACTAGCCTGCACTTGGGCCTGGTTCACACTTCCTGTAGGACATGGAGCGCCTGAGAGCATCTTCCTGACCCCGGCACAGAGATCAGACATGTCAGGGAAGGTACAGACGGCGAGTCAAAGCCAGTGCAACAGTAAGCAACAATTAACCGCAGGACAACCCTGGGCTAGGGATCAGCAATGGGAAGTATGTGACCTCCCTGCCAGGTTATTACAAAGCAATTGTGCAATGACTGGTGCACAAACACCACTGAAAACCGGAAGTCTGCCATGTGTCATCAGACCAGATTCAGACCAGCCATTTGCAGCTACAACACCACTGATGACCTGTATTACTGATTTAGAAACAGCTATCCTGAATTTACTAAAGTCTGTGAGCAATGCTTGAAATGGAAATATAAAATTGTAGGTACCTAGGGGCTTATTTACAAGCATCATTGATTGTTGTTGTGCAGGAAGGTGTCCCTTCCTGCGCTAAAACAATCATTCCCGCAATGCAGGCACCCTTGCAACTTGACGCGGGGCTGTCTGCATTGGCGCACGGCTGCTGTTTTTGTGCCGGCACATGGGAGAAGAACAGGAATGCGCCGTATCTTGTAGATATTGACGCATTCCTGCCCTTTGATTATGACACATGGTAGTGCAGCAGGAAGGCTTTCTGCAGTCCGTTAAAATATAGTAAATGAGGCCCTGAGTACCTGCACCTTTGAAGCACTGCTGGTGTGAGTGCATACTTGGTTCTCCACACTTTTGCATAGCATAGGCCCGCAGGCTTTTACAATGGTAACGAGATTGGCGGAATGGAATGGTTTGCATAGCTTTGTGTTACACATGCACCCATTCAAAACATTAGTAAATATCCCCCAAAGAGGCTTCTCTCTTACGCCTTTTGCTTCAGTACATGACAAAATATAAGAGCACAACTCTTGTCCTCATGCACAACAGAAAAAATACTATACAAATAGTACACAGGACAAAAACACTCATTGACTCAAACACACCCAGGGAGTAGTGTGTTATCCCTTCAAAAATAGGGGTGTGAACTGCTGTGTACAAACATTTACATACTGTCCAACACACCTTGTTCCACAACTGCTTCTAATTTTAGATGACTTGCCAGTCTGGTCCTGTATCCTGACCAACAAGAGAACAACTACCAGCATGTCAGTTCACATGCATTATTTTGTATGTGCTCCAGAGAGCCTGGGGCACTGATAAACAAGATGGATGTAGAGCAATGTTTCCCAAACTGTGGGTTGGACATGAGGCGATTTTTGGTAAGTCGTGAAAGTCTGAGCAATAAATACAGATGCCTTTAAAGTCTGTATACCTTCTCACATTTGCAGTGCTTAAGTGACAGAGGTCAAATGTCAGGCTATGCCTTCTGACAAGTTGCTGCTTATTCTGTTAACATGGGTTTGGTCTTTTCTTTCTCTGACTGCAAAGCAAGGGGAGTTTTTTAAAGTGCATTATATGACAATCTTAGGATGTGGTTTTTTTACAACACCCAACAAATGTCTATGCCCGCAAGTTAACTGTACACATTCAGCAAATAGGAGAGCAAAAATGAAGTAACTTTTTTTTGTAATTATGACGCATGCGTGAGACAGATTTTAATAGGATCAAAACAAATAAAGCCACTTTAATTGGTGATGCACAAATGATAAATATTTATAGAAACCCCATTTCCACACATTATAATTTGAATGCAGTAAGGTATATAATTTTGTAAGTAAAACTTTGTGCTTGTGCAAAGTTCGCGGGCATTTCAGCTGAAAATGTGCTGTCGTTAAATGTCAGGGCGCTACCATACGAGGCTTTAGTTGCATTAAAACATCACCACTCCTCGTGTTGTTTAAAAGTAAATGGTTCGCAAAAGCTTATCCTTCTAAAAAGTGGGTTATGGTCCTAAAAAGTTTGGGAACCACTGGCGAGAACACTAGTTGTACATTGAAGTTATTATATGCACGATCTCAAATAGCCACAAGAGGACGCCAAATTGCAAGAAATGTCCACAGAAATGGCCTTTTTGCAGGTAGAAGGAGAGAGTACACAAACACCAAAATACCATTTTGTATATGACTCCATAAATCCTTGCGCTGGAGCTGATAATGGTTATTATAACAGACGTCCTAGCCTCTGCTGCTTCATTCCTGGGACAGAATTTCAGGCGCACATTCATTGAGATATTCATTTGTTGGAGCAATAGATGAGTTTTTGTTTCCCAGACAAAACTTTATATTCTCCAAGAGATATTTGCCACAATTTTATTAACTGCAGGGATCACAGAACATCTTCTGTACATAGGCACTTCTTAGTAACTAATGTAATGTATGATTTTTCATCAGATTGCAACAGTGAGAGGCAGAGAAAGAGACTTTGCATTGATCCTCTTACAAGATATGTAAAAAGAAAAAAAAGGAAAAAAATTCACAAACCGGTATAATGAACACGATGTGCCATGCATCACTCATCTTCTGACTGAGAATGTGACTGTTTCCTCTGTTTAGATTCAGAGAATTTGGGAAGAGGGCATGCACCTATCTGCAATAGGGCTTTGCTGCTATCTCCTAGGCCAGAGTTTAATTATTTTATTTATTAATGTGATTTGTTGAGCGCGAACAATTGCCCAAAGGCGTCTCGGCGCTATGGATGAGGCAGAGAATGAAAAGAGGGATTGATTTATTGGTTAAAGAGCCATGTTTTTATTTTTCTTCTGAAGATGGTAAGAGTGGGAGCAGACCTGGCCTCTAGATCAAGGGAGTTCCAGAGTTTTGCCGTTGCGATGTGAAAGCTGCGATCACCCCATGCAACAGTTCTGGTGCGTGGGACTGTCATGATGAAATTGTTCATAGAGCGAAGTGATCGATTGGGAACATGAAACGTGAATGGGTCAATAAGAAAGCGCAGGCCTTGTTTGTACGCGGCTTTGTAGGCTATACAGAGTGCTTTGAATTTTATCCTGTTTTTGACTGTGAGCCAGTGATAGTTTTTTATAGTGTCGGCAATGGGTTTGAATTTGGGGCTGCCAGAAAGTAATCTGGCCGCGGCATTTTGTATAGATTGTAACCTTTTGATGACCTTGTTTTGGGCATTCATTAAAAGTCCATTACAATAGTCCACTGAGGACATGACAAATGAGGTGACCAGGGTTTTACCAGAGTTGGGGGGAAGAAGTGGGAGAATCTTTTTTATAGCTATCAGTTTAAAGAAAGAAGATGAAACAGTGAGGTTGACATGGGCTGAATAGGAACGTGTATTATCTATGGTTATTCCAAGGTTTTTAACCTTGGTAGCTGGGGGGGGGGGGCCTAGATCGGTGGGCCACCATGCGTCTGACCATGAAGGAGCAAGTTTGCCGAATGTCATGACCTCTGTTTTGTTAGAGTTTAATTTAAGACAGTTAGCTGACATCCAATGACTGATGGCTAGCATGCCCTGTTAGAAATTGACAGCTATTTTTCCTCCGTTCTCTTTAATAGTGAGAACCAATTGGGTGTCGTCCGCATAGGATGTTAGGCTCATCCCCCAGTCATTAATTACCCTTGCCAAATCGGTGACATAGATATTAAATAGGGTTGGACTGAGGGATGAACCTTGGGGAACACCACAGGGTAAGGCCAGTTGTTCTGATGAGAATGTGTCTAGCTGAACTGTCTGGGTACGGCCAGTTAGGAAGGATCTTACAAGATCTTTGGCTTTGGCTGGATGCCAATGGCATTGACACGGTCGATCAAGATGTTATGATCGACCGTGTCAAAAGCCGCAGTGAGATCGAGCAGGATGAGGACCGCCGCTCCTCCTTGATCAAGTGCTTTCCTAATCTCATCGGTAGATTTGATGAGTGCAGTCTCAGTACTATGGAGGTACCATCCAATAGAGAGTGTTGTTCTATATATTGTGATATTTGGAAATTCATCAATTTTTCGACTGCTTTGGCTGGAAATGGTAAACTAGCTGTTGGACGATAGTTATTGGTGTCATCCGGGTCAAGGTGGGGTTTTTTGAGAAGGGGTTTAAGAATAGTATCCTTCCAGATTGCGGGGTAGACTCCAGTGCTGAACATGGTGTTGAAAATGTTAGCAAGTTGGAGTGCAATAAGATCTGAAATGGGAAGGAGAATGGAGACTGGACACGGGTCCTTGGCTGATCCTGATTTGATGGTTTTCATGACTTCGGCGACTTGAGTAGGGTTGATTTTATGAAATTGTGAAAAGGTGGGGTGATTAGTGGGGGCGGCGTTAGGACAAGGGTCCGACAGAGTTTCTGGTGAACATTTGGCATAGATATTGTTTACCTTATCGTAGAAAAACGTGGCTAAGTTATTGCAAAATGCCTGAGTCGGTTTAGGGGTGGATTGGGGAGGTAGATGTGATAATCTAGTAACCACTCTGTAAAGTTCTTTATTTGAGTTCGTGGCCTGCTCAATTTGCGATGAATAGTAGGAACTTTTGGCATGATGGATGAGGGATTTGTATAGAGACATTTCTCTCTTATAGTTTTCCTTATCTTTAGTGGAGTAGGTTTTTCTCCAATGTCTTTCTTTGTTACGACAGAGTTGTCTCTGCAATCTTAGCTCTTCTGAGTACCAGGGTGCCGATGGGGTACTTCGATTTTTTTAACTGGTTATAGTAGGTGCTAGTTTATTTAGGGTCAGAGTGAGCCAGCTCGCGTATTCTATGGCTGCGTTATTAGAGTCTAGAGGCAAGTTGGTTGCGGATGCAGACAGCATTTCGTGGAGTTGTTTATGATCAATATTCTTCCATGATCTAAGTGTTTTAAGAGGTCGAAAATTATGTTCCTTATGGGGCAGAGGGATGGATGGAATGGTGAATACGACTGCATAGTGATCAGTCCATCCTAATGGGATGATTTCAGTAATGTGTAGGTCCTTGTCATTAGTGAATAGCCCGTCAAGGGTATGCCCTGCTTCGTGTGTGCTATTTGTGATCCATAGAGTAAGACCGAGAGAATCCAGGTCCGAAATAAGGGTATTGGTATCGTTATTTGTCCTGTTTTCTAAAGGAAAGTTAAAATCTCCTAAAATGGTGGAGGTGTTTTCAATGGCAAGGGATTCCATCATCTCTAAAAAAGTGGCAAGAAATTGACTTTTGCTTCCTGGGGGTCGGTATAGGAGAACCCCTTTGAAACATTGGGACGTACCCAGGAGTATGGAGAACTGCAGGGCCTCACATGTAGGGAGAGGTAAGGGATTAACCGTGGTTTTGAGCAGACTTCGATATATTATGATTCAGAAAAGGGGGTGGTGATGAACAGAGTGCCTGAATTAAGCAGACCACTCTTATCCAGTCCAAAGATCAGGGCTTGATCCATCACCGTTTTTTAGCTCACTGCACCATCCCAGCTCAGAACTTGGCTATATGCAAATTAGTCTGTTCCTGTCCCAGTGCATGATGGGAACAGGGCAAACCAAACTACCAAGCCAATTCTTATACTGGGAAGGAAACAAGCTTCCGGGGACCGGTTTCTGCCATTTCAGGCGTCGTCGGCCCGGCTTGCTTGAATCCTGATGGTACAATGAGCAAGGGACTCACATCTGAGTATACCCTTCCACGCTTATGGTGGACAAAATGATTCAGAAAAGGGGGTGGTGATGAACAGAGTGCCTGAATTAAGCAGACCACTCTTACCCAGTCCAAAGATCAGGGCTTGATCCATCACCGTTTTTTAGCTCACTGCACCATCCCAGCTCAGAACTTGGCTATATGCAAATTAGTCTGTTCCTGTCCCAGTGCATGATGGGAACAGGGCAAACCAAACTACCAAGCCAATTCTTATACTGGGAAGGAAACAAGCTTCCGGGGACCGGTTTCTGCCATTTCAGGCGTCGTCGGCCCGGCTTGCTTGAATCCTGATGGTGCAATGAGCAAGGGACTCACATCTGAGTATACCCTTCCACGCTTATGGTGGACAAAATGATTCAGAAAAGGGGGTGGTGATGAACAGAGTGCCTGAATTAAGCAGACCACTCTTACCCAGTCCAAAGATCAGGGCTTGATCCATCACCGTTTTTTAGCTCACTGCACCATCCCAGCTCAGAACTTGGCTATATGCAAATTAGTCTGTTCCTGTCCCAGTGCATGATGGGAACAGGGCAAACCAAACTACCAAGCCAATTCTTATACTGGGAAGGAAACAAGCTTCCGGGGACCGGTTTCTGCCATTTCAGGCGTCGTCGGCCCGGCTTGCTTGAATCCTGATGGTGCAATGAGCAAGGGACTCACATCTGAGTATACCCTTCCACGCTTATGGTGGACAAAATGATTCAGAAAAGGGGGTGGTGATGAACAGAGTGCCTGAATTAAGCAGACCACTCTTACCCAGTCCAAAGATCAGGGCTTGATCCATCACCGTTTTTTAGCTCACTGCACCATCCCAGCTCAGAACTTGGCTATATACAAATTAGTCTGTTCCTGTCCCAGTGCATGATGGGAACAGGGCAAACCAAACTACCAAGCCAATTCTTATACTGGGAAGGAAACAAGCTTCCGGGGACCGGTTTCTGCCATTTCAGGCGTCGTCGGCCCGGCTTGCTTGAATCCTGATGGTGCAATGAGCAAGGGACTCACATCTGAGTATACCCTTCCACGCTTATGGTGGACAAAATGATTCAGAAAAGGGGGTGGTGATGAACAGAGTGCCTGAATTAAGCAGACCACTCTTACCCAGTCCAAAGATCAGGGCTTGATCCATCACCGTTTTTTAGCTCACTGCACCATCCCAGCTCAGAACTTGGCTATATGCAAATTAGTCTGTTCCTGTCCCAGTGCATGATGGGAACAGGGCAAACCAAACTACCAAGCCAATTCTTATACTGGGAAGGAAACAAGCTTCCGGGGACCGGTTTCTGCAATTTCAGGCGTCGTCGGCCCGGCTTGCTTGAATCCTGATGGCGCAATGAGCAAGGGACTCACATCTGAGTATACCCTTCCACGCTTATGGTGGACAAAATGATTCAGAAAAGGGGGTGGTGATGAACAGAGTGCCTGAATTAAGCAGACCACTCTTACCCAGTCCAAAGATCAGGGCTTGATCCATCACCGTTTTTTAGCTCACTGCACCATCCCAGCTCAGAACTTGGCTATATGCAAATTAGTCTGTTCCTGTCCCAGTGCATGATGGGAACAGGGCAAACCAAACTACCAAGCCAATTCTTATACTGGGAAGGAAACAAGCTTCCGGGGACCGGTTTCTGCCATTTCAGGCGTCGTCGGCCCGGCTTGCTTGAATCCTGATGGTGCAATGAGCAAGGGACTCACATCTGAGTATACCCTTCCACGCTTATGGTGGACAAAATGATTCAGAAAAGGGGGTGGTGATGAACAGAGTGCCTGAATTAAGCAGACCACTCTTACCCAGTCCAAAGATCAGGGCTTGATCCATCACCGTTTTTTAGCTCACTGCACCATCCCAGCTCAGAACTTGGCTATATGCAAATTAGTCTGTTCCTGTCCCAGTGCATGATGGGAACAGGGCAAACCAAACTACCAAGCCAATTCTTATACTGGGAAGGAAACAAGCTTCCGGGGACCGGTTTCTGCCATTTCAGGCGTCGTCGGCCCGGCTTGCTTGAATCCTGATGGTGCAATGAGCAAGGGACTCACATCTGAGTATACCCTTCCACGCTTATGGTGGACAAAATGATTCAGAAAAGGGGGTGGTGATGAACAGAGTGCCTGAATTAAGCAGACCACTCTTACCCAGTCCAAAGATCAGGGCTTGATCCATCACCGTTTTTTAGCTCACTGCACCATCCCAGCTCAGAACTTGGCTATATGCAAATTAGTCTGTTCCTGTCCCAGTGCATGATGGGAACAGGGCAAACCAAACTACCAAGCCAATTCTTATACTGGGAAGGAAACAAGCTTCCGGGGACTGGTTTCTGCCATTTCAGGCGTCGTCGGCCCGGCTTGCTTGAATCCTGATGGTGCAATGAGCAAGGGACTCACATCTGAGTATACCCTTCCACGCTTATGGTGGACAAAATGATTCAGAAAAGGGGGTGGTGATGAACAGAGTGCCTGAATTAAGCAGACCACTCTTACCCAGTCCAAAGATCAGGGCTTGATCCATCACCGTTTTTTAGCTCACTGCACCATCCCAGCTCAGAACTTGGCTATATGCAAATTAGTCTGTTCCTGTCCCAGTGCATGATGGGAACAGGGCAAACCAAACTACCAAGCCAATTCTTATACTGGGAAGGAAACAAGCTTCCGGGGACCGGTTTCTGCCATTTCAGGCGTCGTCGGCCCGGCTTGCTTGAATCCTGATGGTGCAATGAGCAAGGGACTCACATCTGAGTATACCCTTCCACGCTTATGGTGGACAAAATGATTCAGAAAAGGGGGTGGTGATGAACAGAGTGCCTGAATTAAGCAGACCACTCTTACCCAGTCCAAAGATCAGGGCTTGATCCATCACCGTTTTTTAGCTCACTGCACCATCCCAGCTCAGAACTTGGCTATATGCAAATTAGTCTGTTCCTGTCCCAGTGCATGATGGGAACAGGGCAAACCAAACTACCAAGCCAATTCTTATACTGGGAAGGAAACAAGCTTCCGGGGACCGGTTTCTGCCATTTCAGGCGTCGTCGGCCCGGCTTGCTTGAATCCTGATGGTGCAATGAGCAAGGGACTCACATCTGAGTATACCCTTCCACGCTTATGGTGGACAAAATGATTCAGAAAAGGGGGTGGTGATGAACAGAGTGCCTGAATTAAGCAGACCACTCTTACCCAGTCCAAAGATCAGGGCTTGATCCATCACCGTTTTTTAGCTCACTGCACCATCCCAGCTCAGAACTTGGCTATATACAAATTAGTCTGTTCCTGTCCCAGTGCATGATGGGAACAGGGCAAACCAAACTACCAAGCCAATTCTTATACTGGGAAGGAAACAAGCGTCCGGGGACCGGTTTCTGCCATTTCAGGCGTCGTCGGCCCGGCTTGCTTGAATCCTGATGGTGCAATGAGCAAGGGACTCACATCTGAGTATACCCTTCCACGCTTATGGTGGACAAAATGATTCAGAAAAGGG
This sequence comes from Lissotriton helveticus, assembly GCF_964261635.1. Classification (NCBI taxonomy): domain Eukaryota; kingdom Metazoa; phylum Chordata; class Amphibia; order Caudata; family Salamandridae; genus Lissotriton; species Lissotriton helveticus. The sequence goes on from NC_136070.1 coordinate 1,004,727,179, forward strand.
GGTGGTGATGAACAGAGTGCCTGAATTAAGCAGACCACTCTTACCCAGTCCAAAGATCAGGGCTTGATCCATCAACGTTTTTTAGCTCACTGCACCATCCCAGCTCAGAACTTGGCTATATGCAAATTAGTCTGTTCCTGTCCCAGTGCATGATGGGAACAGGGCAAACCAAACTACCAAGCCAATTCTTATACTGGGAAGGAAACAAGCTTCCGGGGACCGGTTTCTGCCATTTCAGGCGTCGTCGGCCCGGCTTGCTTGAATCCTGATGGTGCAATGAGCAAGGGACTCACATCTGAGTATACCCTTCCACGCTTATGGTGGACAAAATGATTCAGAAAAGGGGGTGGTGATGAACAGAGTGCCTGAATTAAGCAGACCACTCTTACCCAGTCCACAGATCAGGGCTTGATCCATCACCGTTTTTTAGCTCACTGCACCATCCCAGCTCAGAACTTGGCTATATGCAAATTAGTCTGTTCCTGTCCCAGTGCATGATGGGAACAGGGCAAACCAAACTACCAAGCCAATTCTTATACTGGGAAGGAAACAAGCTTCCGGGGACCGGTTTCTGCCATTTCAGGTGTCGTCGGCCCGGCTTGCTTGAATCCTGATGGTGCAATGAGCAAGGGACTCACATCTGAGTATACCCTTCCACGCTTATGGTGGACAAAATGATTCAGAAAAGGGGGTGGTGATGAACAGAGTGCCTGAATTAAGCAGACTACTCTTACCCAGTCCAAAGATCAGGGCTTGATCCATCACCGTTTTTTAGCTCACTGCACCATCCCAGCTCAGAACTTGGCTATATGCAAATTAGTCTGTTCCTGTCCCAGTGCATGATGGGAACAGGGCAAACCAAACTACCAAGCCAATTCTTATACTGGGAAGGAAACAAGCTTCCGGGGACCGGTTTCTGCCATTTCAGGCGTCGTCGGCCCGGCTTGCTTGAATCCTGATGGTGCAATGAGCAAGGGACTCACATCTGAGTATACCCTTCCACGCTTATGGTGGACAAAATGATTCAGAAAAGGGGGTGGTGATGAACAGAGTGCCTGAATTAAGCAGACCACTCTTACCCAGTCCAAAGATCAGGGCTTGATCCATCACCGTTTTTTAGCTCACTGCACCATCCCAGCTCAGAACTTGGCTATATGCAAATTAGTCTGTTCCTGTCCCAGTGCATGATGGGAACAGGGCAAACCAAACTACCAAGCCAATTCTTATACTGGGAAGGAAACAAGCTTCCGGGGACCGGTTTCTGCCATTTCAGGCGTCGTCGGCCCGGCTTGCTTGAATCCTGATGGTGCAATGAGCAAGGGACTCACATCTGAGTATACCCTTCCACGCTTATGGTGGACAAAATGATTCAGAAAAGGGGGTGGTGATGAACAGAGTGCCTGAATTAAGCAGACCACTCTTACCCAGTCCAAAGATCAGGGCTTGATCCATCACCGTTTTTTAGCTCACTGCACCATCCCAGCTCAGAACTTGGCTATATGCAAATTAGTCTGTTCCTGTCCCAGTGCATGATGGGAACAGGGCAAACCAAACTACCAAGCCAATTCTTATACTGGGAAGGAAACAAGCTTCCGGGGACCGGTTTCTGCCATTTCAGGCGTCGTCGGCCCGGCTTGCTTGAATCCTGATGGTGCAATGAGCAAGGGACTCACATCTGAGTATACCCTTCCACGCTTATGGTGGACAAAATGATTCAGAAAAGGGGGTGGTGATGAACAGAGTGCCTGAATTAAGCAGACCACTCTTACCCAGTCCAAAGATCAGGGCTTGATCCATCACCGTTTTTTAGCTCACTGCACCATCCCAGCTCAGAACTTGGCTATATGCAAATTAGTCTGTTCCTGTCCCAGTGCATGATGGGAACAGGGCAAACCAAACTACCAAGCCAATTCTTATACTGGGAAGGAAACAAGCTTCCGGGGACCGGTTTCTGCCATTTCAGGTGTCGTCGGCCCGGCTTGCTTGAATCCTGATGGTGCAATGAGCAAGGGACTCACATCTGAGTATACCCTTCCACGCTTATGGTGGACAAAATGATTCAGAAAAGGGGGTGGTGATGAACAGAGTGCCTGAATTAAGCAGACTACTCTTACCCAGTCCAAAGATCAGGGCTTGATCCATCACCGTTTTTTAGCTCACTGCACCATCCCAGCTCAGAACTTGGCTATATGCAAATTAGTCTGTTCCTGTCCCAGTGCATGATGGGAACAGGGCAAACCAAACTACCAAGCCAATTCTTATACTGGGAAGGAAACAAGCTTCCGGGGACCGGTTTCTGCCATTTCAGGCGTCGTCGGCCCGGCTTGCTTGAATCCTGATGGTGCAATGAGCAAGGGACTCACATCTGAGTATACCCTTCCACGCTTATGGTGGACAAAATGATTCAGAAAAGGGGGTGGTGATGAACAGAGTGCCTGAATTAAGCAGACCACTCTTACCCAGTCCAAAGATCAGGGCTTGATCCATCACCGTTTTTTAGCTCACTGCACCATCCCAGCTCAGAACTTGGCTATATGCAAATTAGTCTGTTCCTGTCCCAGTGCATGATGGGAACAGGGCAAACCAAACTACCAAGCCAATTCTTATACTGGGAAGGAAACAAGCTTCCGGGGACCGGTTTCTGCCATTTCAGGCGTCGTCGGCCCGGCTTGCTTGAATCCTGATGGTGCAATGAGCAAGGGACTCACATCTGAGTATACCCTTCCACGCTTATGGTGGACAAAATGATTCAGAAAAGGGGGTGGTGATGAACAGAGTGCCTGAATTAAGCAGACCACTCTTACCCAGTCCAAAGATCAGGGCTTGATCCATCACCGTTTTTTAGCTCACTGCACCATCCCAGCTCAGAACTTGGCTATATGCAAATTAGTCTGTTCCTGTCCCAGTGCATGATGGGAACAGGGCAAACCAAACTACCAAGCCAATTCTTATACTGGGAAGGAAACAAGCTTCCGGGGACCGGTTTCTGCCATTTCAGGCGTCGTCGGCCCGGCTTGCTTGAATCCTGATGGTGCAATGAGCAAGGGACTCACATCTGAGTATACCCTTCCACGCTTATGGTGGACAAAATGATTCAGAAAAGGGGGTGGTGATGAACAGAGTGCCTGAATTAAGCAGACCACTCTTACCCAGTCCAAAGATCAGGGCTTGATCCATCACCGTTTTTTAGCTCACTGCACCATCCCAGCTCAGAACTTGGCTATATGCAAATTAGTCTGTTCCTGTCCCAGTGCATGATGGGAACAGGGCAAACCAAACTACCAAGCCAATTCTTATACTGGGAAGGAAACAAGCTTCCGGGGACCGGTTTCTGCCATTTCAGGCGTCGTCGGCCCGGCTTGCTTGAATCCTGATGGTGCAATGAGCAAGGGACTCACATCTGAGTATACCCTTCCACGCTTATGGTGGACAAAATGATTCAGAAAAGGGGGTGGTGATGAACAGAGTGCCTGAATTAAGCAGACCACTCTTACCCAGTCCAAAGATCAGGGCTTGATCCATCACCGTTTTTTAGCTCACTGCACCATCCCAGCTCAGAACTTGGCTATATGCAAATTAGTCTGTTCCTGTCCCAGTGCATAATGGGAACAGGGCAAACCAAACTACCAAGCCAATTCTTATACTGGGAAGGAAACAAGCTTCCAGGGACCGGTTTCTGCCATTTCAGGCGTCGTCGGCCCGGCTTGCTTGAATCCTGATGGTGCAATGAGCAAGGGACTCACATCTGAGTATACCCTTCCAGGCTTATGGTGGACAAAATGATTCAGAAAAGGGGGTGGTGATGAACAGAGTGCCTGAATTAAGCAGACCACTCTTACCCAGTCCAAAGATCAGGGCTTGATCCATCACCGTTTTTTAGCTCACTGCACCATCCCAGCTCAGAACTTGGCTATATGCAAATTAGTCTGTTCCTGCCCCAGTGCATGATGGGAACAGGGCAAACCAAACTACCAAGCCAATTCTTATACTGGGAAGGAAACAAGCTTCCGGGGACCGGTTTCTGCCATTTCAGGCGTCGTCGGCCCGGCTTGCTTGAATCCTGATGGTGCAATGAGCAAGGGACTCACATCTGAGTATACCCTTCCACGCTTATGGTGGACAAAATGATTCAGAAAAGGGGGTGGTGATGAACAGAGTGCCTGAATTAAGCAGACCACTCTTACCCAGTCCAAAGATCAGGGCTTGATCCATCACCTTTTTTTAGCTCACTGCACCATCCCAGCTCAGAACTTGGCTATATGCAAATTAGTCTGTTCCTGTCCCAGTGCATGATGGGAACAGGGCAAACCAAACTACCAAGCCAATTCTTATACTGGGAAGGAAACAAGCTTCCGGGGACCGGTTTCTGCCATTTCAGGCGTCGTCGGCCCGGCTTGCTTGAATCCTGATGGTGCAAAGAGCAAGGGACTCACATCTGAGTATACCCTTCCACGCTTATGGTGGACAAAATGATTCAGAAAAGGGGGTGGTGATGAACAGAGTGCCTGAATTAAGCAGACCACTCTTACCCAATCCAAAGATCAGGGCTTGATCCATCACCGTTTTTTAGCTCACTGCACCATCCCAGCTCAGAACTTGGCTATATGCAAATTAGTCTGTTCCTGTCCCAGTGCATGATGGGAACAGGGCAAACCAAACTACCAAGCCAATTCTTATACTGGGAAGGAAACAAGCTTCCGGGGACCGGTTTCTGCCATTTCAGGCGTCGTCGGCCCGGCTTGCTTGAATCCTGATGGTGCAATGAGCAAGGGACTCACATCTGAGTATACCCTTCCACGCTTATGGTGGACAAAATGATTCAGAAAAGGGGGTGGTGATGAACAGAGTGCCTGAATTAAGCAGACCACTCTTACCCAGTCCAAAGATCAGGGCTTGATCCATCACCGTTTTTTAGCTCACTGCACCATCCCAGCTCAGAACTTGGCTATATGCAAATTAGTCTGTTCCTGTCCCAGTGCATGATGGGAACAGGGCAAACCAAACTACCAAGCCAATTCTTATACTGGGAAGGAAACAAGCTTCCGGGGACCGGTTTCTGCCATTTCAGGCGTCGTCGGCCCGGATTGCTTGAATCCTGATGGCGCAATGAGCAAGGGACTCACATCTGAGTATACCCTTCCACGCTTATGGTGGACAAAATGATTCAGAAAAGGGGGTGGTGATGAACAGAGTGCCTGAATTAAGCAGACCACTCTTACCCAGTCCAAAGATCAGGGCTTGATCCATCACCGTTTTTTAGCTCACTGCACCATCCCAGCTCAGAACTTGGCTATATGCAAATTAGTCTGTTCCTGTCCCAGTGCATGATGGGAACAGGGCAAACCAAACTACCAAGCCAATTCTTATACTGGGAAGGAAACAAGCTTCCGGGGACCGGTTTCTGCCATTTCAGGCGTCGTCGGCCCGGCTTGCTTGAATCCTGATGGTGCAATGAGCAAGGGACTCACATCTGAGTATACCCTTCCACGCTTATGGTGGACAAAATGATTCAGAAAAGGGGGTGGTGATGAACAGAGTGCCTGAATTAAGCAGACCACTCTTACCCAGTCCAAAGATCAGGGCTTGATCCATCACCGTTTTTTAGCTCACTGCACCATCCCAGCTCAGAACTTGGCTATATGCAAATTAGTCTGTTCCTGTCCCAGTGCATGATGGGAACAGGGCAAACCAAACTACCAAGCCAATTCTTATACTGGGAAGGAAACAAGCTTCCGGGGACCGGTTTCTGCCATTTCAGGCGTCGTCGGCCCGGCTTGCTTGAATCCTGATGGTGCAATGAGCAAGGGACTCACATCTGAGTATACCCTTCCACGCTTATGGTGGACAAAATGATTCAGAAAAGGGGGTGGTGATGAACAGAGTGCCTGAATTAAGCAGACCACACTTACCCAGTCCAAAGATCAGGGCTTGATCCATCACCGTTTTTTAGCTCACTGCACCATCCCAGCTCAGAACTTGGCCATATGCAAATTAGTCTGTTCCTGTCCCAGTGCATGATGGGAACAGGGCAAACCAAACTACCAAGCCAATTCTTATACTGGGAAGGAAACAAGCTTCCGGGGACCGGTTTCTGCCATTTCAGGCGTCGTCGGCCCGGCTTGCTTGAATCCTGATGGTGCAATGAGCAAGGGACTCACATCTGAGTATACCCTTCCACGCTTATGGTGGACAAAATGATTCAGAAAAGGGGGTGGTGATGAACAGAGTGCCTGAATTAAGCAGACCACTCTTACCCAGTCCAAAGATCAGGGCTTGATCCATCACCGTTTTTTAGCTCACTGCACCATCCCAGCTCAGAACTTGGCTATATGCAAATTAGTCTGTTCCTGTCCCAGTGCATGATGGGAACAGGGCAAACCAAACTACCAAGCCAATTCTTATACTGGGAAGGAAACAAGCTTCCGGGGACCGGTTTCTGCCATTTCAGGCGTCGTCGGCCCGGCTTGCTTGAATCCTGATGGTGCAATGAGCAAGGGACTCACATCTGAGTATACCCTTCCACGCTTATGGTGGACAAAATGATTCAGAAAAGGGGGTGGTGATGAACAGAGTGCCTGAATTAAGCAGACCACTCTTACCCAGTCCAAAGATCAGGGCTTGATCCATCACCTTTTTTTAGCTCACTGCACCATCCCAGCTCAGAACTTGGCTATATGCAAATTAGTCTGTTCCTGTCCCAGTGCATGATGGGAACAGGGCAAACCAAACTACCAAGCCAATTCTTATACTGGGAAGGAAACAAGCTTCCGGGGACCGGTTTCTGCCATTTCAGGCGTCGTCGGCCCGGCTTGCTTGAATCCTGATGGTGCAAAGAGCAAGGGACTCACATCTGAGTATACCCTTCCACGCTTATGGTGGACAAAATGATTCAGAAAAGGGGGTGGTGATGAACAGAGTGCCTGAATTAAGCAGACCACTCTTACCCAATCCAAAGATCAGGGCTTGATCCATCACCGTTTTTTAGCTCACTGCACCATCCCAGCTCAGAACTTGGCTATATGCAAATTAGTCTGTTCCTGTCCCAGTGCATGATGGGAACAGGGCAAACCAAACTACCAAGCCAATTCTTATACTGGGAAGGAAACAAGCTTCCGGGGACCGGTTTCTGCCATTTCAGGCGTCGTCGGCCCGGCTTGCTTGAATCCTGATGGTGCAATGAGCAAGGGACTCACATCTGAGTATACCCTTCCACGCTTATGGTGGACAAAATGATTCAGAAAAGGGGGTGGTGATGAACAGAGTGCCTGAATTAAGCAGACCACTCTTACCCAGTCCAAAGATCAGGGCTTGATCCATCACCGTTTTTTAGCTCACTGCACCATCCCAGCTCAGAACTTGGCTATATGCAAATTAGTCTGTTCCTGTCCCAGTGCATGATGGGAACAGGGCAAACCAAACTACCAAGCCAATTCTTATACTGGGAAGGAAACAAGCTTCCGGGGACCGGTTTCTGCCATTTCAGGCGTCGTCGGCCCGGATTGCTTGAATCCTGATGGCGCAATGAGCAAGGGACTCACATCTGAGTATACCCTTCCACGCTTATGGTGGACAAAATGATTCAGAAAAGGGGGTGGTGATGAACAGAGTGCCTGAATTAAGCAGACCACTCTTACCCAGTCCAAAGATCAGGGCTTGATCCATCACCGTTTTTTAGCTCACTGCACCATCCCAGCTCAGAACTTGGCTATATGCAAATTAGTCTGTTCCTGTCCCAGTGCATGATGGGAACAGGGCAAACCAAACTACCAAGCCAATTCTTATACTGGGAAGGAAACAAGCTTCCGGGGACCGGTTTCTGCCATTTCAGGCGTCGTCGGCCCGGCTTGCTTGAATCCTGATGGTGCAATGAGCAAGGGACTCACATCTGAGTATACCCTTCCACGCTTATGGTGGACAAAATGATTCAGAAAAGGGGGTGGTGATGAACAGAGTGCCTGAATTAAGCAGACCACTCTTACCCAGTCCAAAGATCAGGGCTTGATCCATCACCGTTTTTTAGCTCACTGCACCATCCCAGCTCAGAACTTGGCTATATGCAAATTAGTCTGTTCCTGTCCCAGTGCATGATGGGAACAGGGCAAACCAAACTACCAAGCCAATTCTTATACTGGGAAGGAAACAAGCTTCCGGGGACCGGTTTCTGCCATTTCAGGCGTCGTCGGCCCGGCTTGCTTGAATCCTGATGGTGCAATGAGCAAGGGACTCACATCTGAGTATACCCTTCCACGCTTATGGTGGACAAAATGATTCAGAAAAGGGGGTGGTGATGAACAGAGTGCCTGAATTAAGCAGACCACTCTTACCCAGTCCAAAGATCAGGGCTTGATCCATCACCGTTTTTTAGCTCACTGCACCATCCCAGCTCAGAACTTGGCCATATGCAAATTAGTCTGTTCCTGTCCCAGTGCATGATGGGAACAGGGCAAACCAAACTACCAAGCCAATTCTTATACTGGGAAGGAAACAAGCTTCCGGGGACCGGTTTCTGCCATTTCAGGCGTCGTCGGCCCGGCTTGCTTGAATCCTGATGGTGCAATGAGCAAGGGACTCACATCTGAGTATACCCTTCCACGCTTATGGTGGACAAAATGATTCAGAAAAGGGGGTGGTGATGAACAGAGTGCCTGAATTAAGCAGACCACTCTTACCCAGTCCAAAGATCAGGGCTTGATCCATCACCGTTTTTTAGCTCACTGCACCATCCCAGCTCAGAACTTGGCTATATGCAAATTAGTCTGTTCCTGTCCCAGTGCATGATGGGAACAGGGCAAACCAAACTACCAAGCCAATTCTTATACTGGGAAGGAAACAAGCTTCCGGGGACCGGTTTCTGCCATTTCAGGCGTCGTCGGCCCGGCTTGCTTGAATCCTGATGGTGCAATGAGCAAGGGACTCACATCTGAGTATACCCTTCCACGCTTATGGTGGACAAAATGATTCAGAAAAGGGGGTGGTGATGAACAGAGTGCCTGAATTAAGCAGACCACTCTTACCCAGTCCAAAGATCAGGGCTTGATCCATCACCGTTTTTTAGCTCACTGCACCATCCCAGCTCAGAACTTGGCTATATGCAAATTAGTCTGTTCCTGTCCCAGTGCATGATGGGAACAGGGCAAACCAAACTACCAAGCCAATTCTTATACTGGGAAGGAAACAAGCTTCCGGGGACCGGTTTCTGCCATTTCAGGCGTCGTCGGCCCGGCTTGCTTGAATCCTGATGGTGCAAAGAGCAAGGGACTCACATCTGAGTATACCCTTCCACGCTTATGGTGGACAAAATGATTCAGAAAAGGGGGTGGTGATGAACAGAGTGCCTGAATTAAGCAGACCACTCTTACCCAATCCAAAGATCAGGGCTTGATCCATCACCGTTTTTTAGCTCACTGCACCATCCCAGCTCAGAACTTGGCTATATGCAAATTAGTCTGTTCCTGTCCCAGTGCATGATGGGAACAGGGCAAACCAAACTACCAAGCCAATTCTTATACTGGGAAGGAAACAAGCTTCCGGGGACCGGTTTCTGCCATTTCAGGCGTCGTCGGCCCGGCTTGCTTGAATCCTGATGGTGCAATGAGCAAGGGACTCACATCTGAGTATACCCTTCCACGCTTATGGTGGACAAAATGATTCAGAAAAGGGGGTGGTGATGAACAGAGTGCCTGAATTAAGCAGACCACTCTTACCCAGTCCAAAGATCAGGGCTTGATCCATCACCGTTTTTTAGCTCACTGCACCATCCCAGCTCAGAACTTGGCTATATGCAAATTAGTCTGTTCCTGTCCCAGTGCATGATGGGAACAGGGCAAACCAAACTACCAAGCCAATTCTTATACTGGGAAGGAAACAAGCTTCCGGGGACCGGTTTCTGCCATTTCAGGCGTCGTCGGCCCGGCTTGCTTGAATCCTGATGGTGCAATGAGCAAGGGACTCACATCTGAGTATACCCTTCCACGCTTATGGTGGACAAAATGATTCAGAAAAGGGGGTGGTGATGAACAGAGTGCCTGAATTAAGCAGACCACTCTTACCCAGTCCAAAGATCAGGGCTTGATCCATCACCGTTTTTTAGCTCACTGCACCATCCCAGCTCAGAACTTGGCTATATGCAAATTAGTCTGTTCCTGTCCCAGTGCATGATGGGAACAGGGCAAACCAAACTACCAAGCCAATTCTTATACTGGGAAGGAAACAAGCTTCCGGGGACCGGTTTCTGCCATTTCAGGCGTCGTCGGCCCGGCTTGCTTGAATCCTGATGGTGCAATGAGCAAGGGACTCACATCTGAGTATACCCTTCCACGCTTATGGTGGACAAAATGATTCAGAAAAGGGGGTGGTGATGAACAGAGTGCCTGAATTAAGCAGACCACTCTTACCCAGTCCAAAGATCAGGGCTTGATCCATCACCGTTTTTTAGCTCACTGCACCATCCCAGCTCAGAACTTGGCTATATGCAAATTAGTCTGTTCCTGTCCCAGTGCATGATGGGAACAGGGCAAACCAAACTACCAAGCCAATTCTTATACTGGGAAGGAAACAAGCTTCCGGGGACCGGTTTCTGCCATTTCAGGCGTCGTCGGCCCGGCTTGCTTGAATCCTGATGGTGCAATGAGCAAGGGACTCACATCTGAGTATACCCTTCCACGCTTATGGTGGACAAAATGATTCAGAAAAGGGGGTGGTGATGAACAGAGTGCCTGAATTAAGCAGACCACTCTTACCCAGTCCAAAGATCAGGGCTTGATCCATCACCGTTTTTTAGCTCACTGCACCATCCCAGCTCAGAACTTGGCTATATACAAATTAGTCTGTTCCTGTCCCAGTGCATGATGGGAACAGGGCAAACCAAACTACCAAGCCAATTCTTATACTGGGAAGGAAACAAGCGTCCGGGGACCGGTTTCTGCCATTTCAGGCGTCGTCGGCCCGGCTTGCTTGAATCCTGATGGTGCAATGAGCAAGGGACTCACATCTGAGTATACCCTTCCACGCTTATGGTGGACAAAATGATTCAGAAAAGGGGGTGGTGATGAACAGAGTGCCTGAATTAAGCAGACCACTCTTACCCAGTCCAAAGATCAGGGCTTGATCCATCAACGTTTTTTAGCTCACTGCACCATCCCAGCTCAGAACTTGGCTATATGCAAATTAGTCTGTTCCTGTCCCAGTGCATGATGGGAACAGGGCAAACCAAACTACCAAGCCAATTCTTATACTGGGAAGGAAACAAGCTTCCGGGGACCGGTTTCTGCCATTTCAGGCGTCGTCGGCCCGGCTTGCTTGAATCCTGATGGTGCAATGAGCAAGGGACTCACATCTGAGTATACCCTTCCACGCTTATGGTGGACAAAATGATTCAGAAAAGGGGGTGGTGATGAACAGAGTGCCTGAATTAAGCAGACCACTCTTACCCAGTCCAAAGATCAGGGCTTGATCCATCACCGTTTTTTAGCTCACTGCACCATCCCAGCTCAGAACTTGGCTATATACAAATTAGTCTGTTCCTGTCCCAGTGCATGATGGGAACAGGGCAAACCAAACTACCAAGCCAATTCTTATACTGGGAAGGAAACAAGCGTCCGGGGACCGGTTTCTGCCATTTCAGGCGTCGTCGGCCCGGCTTGCTTGAATCCTGATGGTGCAATGAGCAAGGGACTCACATCTGAGTATACCCTTCCACGCTTATGGTGGACAAAATGATTCAGAAAAGGGGGTGGTGATGAACAGAGTGCCTGAATTAAGCAGACCACTCTTACCCAGTCCAAAGATCAGGGCTTGATCCATCAACGTTTTTTAGCTCACTGCACCATCCCAGCTCAGAACTTGGCTATATGCAAATTAGTCTGTTCCTGTCCCAGTGCATGATGGGAACAGGGCAAACCAAACTACCAAGCCAATTCTTATACTGGGAAGGAAACAAGCTTCCGGGGACCGGTTTCTGCCATTTCAGGCGTCGTCGGCCCGGCTTGCTTGAATCCTGATGGTGCAATGAGCAAGGGACTCACATCTGAGTATACCCTTCCACGCTTATGGTGGACAAAATGATTCAGAAAAGGGGGTGGTGATGAACAGAGTGCCTGAATTAAGCAGACCACTCTTACCCAGTCCACAGATCAGGGCTTGATCCATCACCGTTTTTTAGCTCACTGCACCATCCCAGCTCAGAACTTGGCTATATGCAAATTAGTCTGTTCCTGTCCCAGTGCATGATGGGAACAGGGCAAACCAAACTACCAAGCCAATTCTTATACTGGGAAGGAAACAAGCTTCCGGGGACCGGTTTCTGCCATTTCAGGTGTCGTCGGCCCGGCTTGCTTGAATCCTGATGGTGCAATGAGCAAGGGACTCACATCTGAGTATACCCTTCCACGCTTATGGTGGACAAAATGATTCAGAAAAGGGGGTGGTGATGAACAGAGTGCCTGAATTAAGCAGACTACTCTTACCCAGTCCAAAGATCAGGGCTTGATCCATCACCGTTTTTTAGCTCACTGCACCATCCCAGCTCAGAACTTGGCTATATGCAAATTAGTCTGTTCCTGTCCCAGTGCATGATGGGAACAGGGCAAACCAAACTACCAAGCCAATTCTTATACTGGGAAGGAAACAAGCTTCCGGGGACCGGTTTCTGCCATTTCAGGCGTCGTCGGCCCGGCTTGCTTGAATCCTGATGGTGCAATGAGCAAGGGACTCACATCTGAGTATACCCTTCCACGCTTATGGTGGACAAAATGATTCAGAAAAGGGGGTGGTGATGAACAGAGTGCCTGAATTAAGCAGACCACTCTTACCCAGTCCAAAGATCAGGGCTTGATCCATCACCGTTTTTTAGCTCACTGCACCATCCCAGCTCAGAACTTGGCTATATGCAAATTAGTCTGTTCCTGTCCCAGTGCATGATGGGAACAGGGCAAACCAAACTACCAAGCCAATTCTTATACTGGGAAGGAAACAAGCTTCCGGGGACCGGTTTCTGCCATTTCAGGCGTCGTCGGCCCGGCTTGCTTGAATCCTGATGGTGCAATGAGCAAGGGACTCACATCTGAGTATACCCTTCCACGCTTATGGTGGACAAAATGATTCAGAAAAGGGGGTGGTGATGAACAGAGTGCCTGAATTAAGCAGACCACTCTTACCCAGTCCAAAGATCAGGGCTTGATCCATCACCGTTTTTTAGCTCACTGCACCATCCCAGCTCAGAACTTGGCTATATGCAAATTAGTCTGTTCCTGTCCCAGTGCATGATGGGAACAGGGCAAACCAAACTACCAAGCCAATTCTTATACTGGGAAGGAAACAAGCTTCCGGGGACCGGTTTCTGCCATTTCAGGCGTCGTCGGCCCGGCTTGCTTGAATCCTGATGGTGCAATGAGCAAGGGACTCACATCTGAGTATACCCTTCCACGCTTATGGTGGACAAAATGATTCAGAAAAGGGGGTGGTGATGAACAGAGTGCCTGAATTAAGCAGACCACTCTTACCCAGTCCAAAGATCAGGGCTTGATCCATCACCGTTTTTTAGCTCACTGCACCATCCCAGCTCAGAACTTGGCTATATGCAAATTAGTCTGTTCCTGTCCCAGTGCATGATGGGAACAGGGCAAACCAAACTACCAAGCCAATTCTTATACTGGGAAGGAAACAAGCTTCCGGGGACCGGTTTCTGCCATTTCAGGCGTCGTCGGCCCGGCTTGCTTGAATCCTGATGGCGCAATGAGCAAGGGACTCACATCTGAGTATACCCTTCCACGCTTATGGTGGACAAAATGATTCAGAAAAGGGGGTGGTGATGAACAGAGTGCCTGAATTAAGCAGACCACTCTTACCCAGTCCAAAGATCAGGGCTTGATCCATCACCGTTTTTTAGCTCACTGCACCATCCCAGCTCAGAACTTGGCTATATGCAAATTAGTCTGTTCCTGTCCCAGTGCATGATGGGAACAGGGCAAACCAAACTACCAAGCCAATTCTTATACTGGGAAGGAAACAAGCTTCCGGGGACCGGTTTCTGCCATTTCAGGCGTCGTCGGCCCGGCTTGCTTGAATCCTGATGGTGCAATGAGCAAGGGACTCACATCTGAGTATACCCTTCCACGCTTATGGTGGACAAAATGATTCAGAAAAGGGGGTGGTGATGAACAGAGTGCCTGAATTAAGCAGACCACTCTTACCCAGTCCAAAGATCAGGGCTTGATCCATCACCGTTTTTTAGCTCACTGCACCATCCCAGCTCAGAACTTGGCTATATGCAAATTAGTCTGTTCCTGTCCCAGTGCATGATGGGAACAGGGCAAACTAAACTACCAAGCCAATTCTTATACTGGGAAGGAAACAAGCTTCCGGGGACCGGTTTCTGCCATTTCAGGCGTCGTCGGCCCGGCTTGCTTGAATCCTGATGGTGCAATGAGCAAGGGACTCACATCTGAGTATACCCTTCCACGCTTATGGTGGACAAAATGATTTAGAAAAGGGGGTGGTGATGAACAGAGTGCCTGAATTAAGCAGACCACTCTTACCCAGTCCAAAGATCAGGGCTTGATCCATCACCGTTTTTTAGCTCACTGCACCATCCCAGCTCAGAACTTGGCTATATGCAAATTAGTCTGTTCCTGTCCCAGTGCATGATGGGAACAGGGCAAACCAAACTACCAAGCCAATTCTTATACTGGGAAGGAAACAAGCTTCCGGGGACCGGTTTCTGCCATTTCAGGCGTCGTCGGCCCGGCTTGCTTGAATCCTGATGGTGCAATGAGCAAGGGACTCACATCTGAGTATACCCTTCCACGCTTATGGTGGACAAAATGATTCAGAAAAGGGGGTGGTGATGAACAGAGTGCCTGAATTAAGCAGACCACTCTTACCCAGTCCAAAGATCAGGGCTTGATCCATCACCGTTTTTTAGCTCACTGCACCATCCCAGCTCAGAACTTGGCTATATGCAAATTAGTCTGTTCCTGTCCCAGTGCATGATGGGAACAGGGCAAACCAAACTACCAAGCCAATTCTTATACTGGGAAGGAAACAAGCTTCCGGGGACCGGTTTCTGCCATTTCAGGCGTCGTCGGCCCGGCTTGCTTGAATCCTGATGGTGCAATGAGCAAGGGACTCACATCTGAGTATACCCTTCCACGCTTATGGTGGACAAAATGATTCAGAAAAGGGGGTGGTGATGAACAGAGTGCCTGAATTAAGCAGACCACTCTTACCCAGTCCAAAGATCAGGGCTTGATCCATCACCGTTTTTTAGCTCACTGCACCATCCCAGCTCAGAACTTGGCTATATGCAAATTAGTCTGTTCCTGTCCCAGTGCATGATGGGAACAGGGCAAACCAAACTACCAAGCCAATTCTTATACTGGGAAGGAAACAAGCTTCCGGGGACCGGTTTCTGCCATTTCAGGCGTCGTCGGCCCGGCTTGCTTGAATCCTGATGGTGCAATGAGCAAGGGACTCACATCTGAGTATACCCTTCCACGCTTATGGTGGACAAAATGATTCAGAAAAGGGGGTGGTGATGAACAGAGTGCCTGAATTAAGCAGACCACTCTTACCCAGTCCAAAGATCAGGGCTTGATCCATCACCGTTTTTTAGCTCACTGCACCATCCCAGCTCAGAACTTGGCTATATGCAAATTAGTCTGTTCCTGTCCCAGTGCATGATGGGAACAGGGCAAACCAAACTACCAAGCCAATTCTTATACTGGGAAGGAAACAAGCTTCCGGGGACCGGTTTCTGCCATTTCAGGCGTCGTCGGCCCGGCTTGCTTGAATCCTGATGGTGCAATGAGCAAGGGACTCACATCTGAGTATACCCTTCCACGCTTATGGTGGACAAAATGATTCAGAAAAGGGGGTGGTGATGAACAGAGTGCCTGAATTAAGCAGACCACTCTTACCCAGTCCAAAGATCAGGGCTTGATCCATCACCGTTTTTTAGCTCACTGCACCATCCCAGCTCAGAACTTGGCTATATACAAATTAGTCTGTTCCTGTCCCAGTGCATGATGGGAACAGGGCAAACCAAACTACCAAGCCAATTCTTATACTGGGAAGGAAACAAGCTTCCGGGGACCGGTTTCTGCCATTTCAGGCGTCGTCGGCCCGGCTTGCTTGAATCCTGATGGTGCAATGAGCAAGGGACTCACATCTGAGTATACCCTTCCACGCTTATGGTGGACAAAATGATTCAGAAAAGGGGGTGGTGATGAACAGAGTGCCTGAATTAAGCAGACCACTCTTACCCAGTCCAAAGATCAGGGCTTGATCCATCACCGTTTTTTAGCTCACTGCACCATCCCAGCTCAGAACTTGGCTATATGCAAATTAGTCTGTTCCTGTCCCAGTGCATGATGGGAACAGGGCAAACCAAACTACCAAGCCAATTCTTATACTGGGAAGGAAACAAGCTTCCGGGGACCGGTTTCTGCCATTTCAGGCGTCGTCGGCCCGGCTTGCTTGAATCCTGATGGTGCAATGAGCAAGGGACTCACATCTGAGTATACCCTTCCACGCTTATGGTGGACAAAATGATTCAGAAAAGGGGGTGGTGATGAACAGAGTGCCTGAATTAAGCAGACCACTCTTACCCAGTCCAAAGATCAGGGCTTGATCCATCACCGTTTTTTAGCTCACTGCACCATCCCAGCTCAGAACTTGGCTATATGCAAATTAGTCTGTTCCTGTCCCAGTGCATGATGGGAACAGGGCAAACCAAACTACCAAGCCAATTCTTATACTGGGAAGGAAACAAGCTTCCGGGGACCGGTTTCTGCCATTTCAGGCGTCGTCGGCCCGGCTTGCTTGAATCCTGATGGTGCAATGAGCAAGGGACTCACATCTGAGTATACCCTTCCAGGCTTATGGTGGACAAAATGATTCAGAAAAGGGGGTGGTGATGAACAGAGTGCCTGAATTAAGCAGACCACTCTTACCCAGTCCAAAGATCAGGGCTTGATCCATCACCGTTTTTTAGCTCACTGCACCATCCCAGCTCAGAACTTGGCTATATGCAAATTAGTCTGTTCCTGTCCCAGTGCATGATGGGAACAGGGCAAACCAAACTACCAAGCCAATTCTTATACTGGGAAGGAAACAAGCTTCCGGGGACCGGTTTCTGCCATTTCAGGCGTCGTCGGCCCGGCTTGCTTGAATCCTGATGGTGCAATGAGCAAGGGACTCACATCTGAGTATACCCTTCCACGCTTATGGTGGACAAAATGATTCAGAAAAGGGGGTGGTGATGAACAGAGTGCCTGAATTAAGCAGACCACTCTTACCCAGTCCAAAGATCAGGGCTTGATCCATCACCGTTTTTTAGCTCACTGCACCATCCCAGCTCAGAACTTGGCCATATGCAAATTAGTCTGTTCCTGTCCCAGTGCATGATGGGAACAGGGCAAACCAAACTACCAAGCCAATTCTTATACTGGGAAGGAAACAAGCTTCCGGGGACCGGTTTCTGCCATTTCAGGCGTCGTCGGCCCGGCTTGCTTGAATCCTGATGGTGCAATGAGCAAGGGACTCACATCTGAGTATACCCTTCCACGCTTATGGTGGACAAAATGATTCAGAAAAGGGGGTGGTGATGAACAGAGTGCCTGAATTAAGCAGACCACTCTTACCCAGTCCAAAGATCAGGGCTTGATCCATCACCGTTTTTTAGCTCACTGCACCATCCCAGCTCAGAACTTGGCTATATGCAAATTAGTCTGTTCCTGTCCCAGTGCATGATGGGAACAGGGCAAACCAAACTACCAAGCCAATTCTTATACTGGGAAGGAAACAAGCTTCCGGGGACCGGTTTCTGCCATTTCAGGCGTCGTCGGCCCGGCTTGCTTGAATCCTGATGGTGCAATGAGCAAGGGACTCACATCTGAGTATACCCTTCCACGCTTATGGTGGACAAAATGATTCAGAAAAGGGGGTGGTGATGAACAGAGTGCCTGAATTAAGCAGACCACTCTTACCCAGTCCAAAGATCAGGGCTTGATCCATCACCGTTTTTTAGCTCACTGCACCATCCCAGCTCAGAACTTGGCTATATGCAAATTAGTCTGTTCCTGTCCCAGTGCATGATGGGAACAGGGCAAACCAAACTACCAAGCCAATTCTTATACTGGGAAGGAAACAAGCTTCCGGGGACCGGTTTCTGCTATTTCAGGCGTCGTCGGCCCGGCTTGCTTGAATCCTGATGGTGCAATGAGCAAGGGACTCACATCTGAGTATACACTTCCACGCTTATGGTGGACAAAATGATTCAGAAAAGGGGGTGGTGATGATATATTATGGCAATCCCTCCTCCAGTTCTTAGTTATCTATCCTGCCTAAGAATGTTGTAACCTTCAGATGTAGCTATCAGGAGATCGGGTTCAGACGCTGGGGTAGTCCATGTTTCTGTTATGAACAGTATATCCAGTTTTCCAGTACAGATAAAGTCATCAATTTCCTCTTTGTGCTTACTAAGAGATCTAGCATTTATTAGTGAAGCTTTAATAGTTGTAAGACTGGTTTTTGGGGACAAGGTATAAGCTTGTGTTGCTTGAGGGGCCTCCAGTTTGAATCGGCAGTGAGTGCAGGCTTTGAGATGATACAGAGGCTCATGTAGATTGTAAATACAATCAAAACATGTGAATCGAGGACGTAAGTCAAGAAGGGCCTGATGGGTATATGTGGGAATAGGGGCTAAAGGATCAAGGTTTATGGCCCTGGGCGCGATCAAGGCGCGGACGGGCGCGGACGGGCTTGCCTTTGGTGCGCCCGCTGCGCGCGTCCGCTGCGCTTGCGCTTGCTTTCTGCCCTTTGTAGACTGGGGCAGTCGAGAGACTGGAGCACTACTTTCGGCATCCGCCGGAAGTGAGGATGTTTCTGGGACGTCCGGTGTAGCCCTCCAAACAATCGGCACAAGCCGTGTTGGAACGGGGCCTCGGAGCCACAATCAGGATATCAGGTACAGTGCAAAGTGCGCAGTAGCTAGGTTTTAGTGCAAGTGTGCAAGATTAAAAAGATTACAAGTTTTAAAAATAACAGGAGAGCGGCGCCTTGTGAATTCAGGCTGCTCTCATCCACTTGCCTGCTCCGGTCTCTCCGCCCTTTGTAGACTGAGGCAGTCGAGAGACTGGAGCGCTACTTTCGGCATCCGCCGGAAGTGAGGATGTTTCTGGAACGTCCGGTGTAGCCCTCCAAACAATCGGCACAAGCCGTGTTGGAACGGGTTCTTCAACTGTGGGGCGCGCCCTCCCAGGGGGGCGCGACACCATCTCAGGGGGCGGCGCGCAATCCACCCTAAGGCTTAGACTGACGCGGAGCTCCGTTAAGTAACACATGTTTACTACCTGACATCTGCTCCCAACAAGTCCAGTAGAAGAGGGCCCATTTTAGCCAACATTTCCGTCAGCAGCACCTTTATGCGAGCAAGCCGTGTGTATGTATGTTCTTTGTTTTTCATTCCAGTGCCTTTAAAATCTCTCACTTTATGTGTGCATAGTGTCTTCTTTTCTTTTAAAGAGCCGTTTGAGATAAATTACTTCAGAATCTGTGTGTTGTATAGGCCACACGTACATTCAATAACACATTTGACAGGAACAAACTGCGGATGTCTCTGGGCGCTATTTTGTCACTGGTTGTTAAGGGCTGTGTTTCTTAACGCTAATGGCTTAGATGCACTTAGGAATGTTTTGTCAGGGTTCAACAGCTATGCAGATGTATACATTTTTCTACATAGCACTTTTAACTTTCTTCTTTTTTTTCCGCTGACTTGTCTTGGGACATGCCATTTAAGAAATTAATGGATGAATTTGTTTTCATGATTGGGTGAATTTGCTTTACCTTTATACATTTCCCTTAATATTTTTTTAAGTGTTTCCTTACTTTAGCAGTTGCCACTTTCACTTACTCCTAGTCTTCACTTACTCAGTCTGCACTCATTCATTCTGATGAACTGCTCAACTTAGGCCCTAATTACAAGTTGCTCTGTTCTGGTGAGGTAAACATTTTGCAAATAGGAAGGGACCTATTCACATACTGCATTTTTCTAGTGTATTTGGAAGTGCTTCAAACCTATAAGGAGGGAGGGGCTTTGGGGAGTGGCTGGAAGAAGGGCCATACTTACTACTTAATGCATAAGAGTACGGAATTGTCCAGGAAGGGTGAGGGGTGGGTGTAGGCAGGGATTTGTACACAACCATAAAAAATAAGTCCATTGCTATTCAAAAAATACAATTCTAAAGTTACTACGGACAAAAAGGGACGCAAAACAGTAGGAAATTACTCCACTTCAGAGGTTCAGCAACACACATGGCCAACCTCTAGTGCTTCCACAACCTTCAATAGAAAAAAATGTCTGTAGGGACTTAAAATGAAACCTTATAAGAAATAATGCTAAATTAAATGTTATTATTTAATGGTGGTTGGCACCAATCCTGCACCCACCCCGGCTTTTGCTGTGCATGGCATTGGGTACACATGGGGGGTTAGGATGCCAAAGCCAATGCACTGCGGGGGTTGTGTGTCCGCTGGGGTTTTGGGCACAGAGTCTGGCCGCCGGCCAGGCCCTGTGCCCAACCCCACACCACACACAGTGATGGGCATCTCACTTTATGCAAAAAGAACAGAAATTTACTGATAAAACCAAAGGTTAAAGTGATGATGTAGTTTGGAATTGAAAAAATATTTTACTTTACGTTAAGAAAACATTACAAATTCACTGAAAAAGCACAAAGGTTGTAAGGTATGTTATATTTTTTTTTAAACTTTATTTATGAAATTTTTCACACCATAACTGAGCGGTCAATCACAGAATCCTTCAAGATGATATCCATCAACTTATTTCCATTATATACATTTAGCCCTGAACACATTTCACAATTAGTTCTACTTTACAAATGTATGGCACAACAGCAAACCCAGCATCATACATAGTTGGGGTTGTCCCGGGCACCAACATTTACATGCTACTGCTAATATCAGACCCATTATCCTGCTCACTTCCAGTCCCCCTTGGATTTAAGAATTCACTACATAACTCCCTCCAGGTTGCAATGTCCTCCTCTAGCTTTGCAACCCTGTGACAGGCTTTCATATGCAGTTCCTCAACCAGAGACCACTCTCCCACATCCCTTAATCAACTTATAAACGATGGAGCCCGTTTACCCATCCAGCTTATTGCCACCCTCCGTTTGCCCAACACCAACGATAACTGTAATAACTTATTGGTCATGTTTCCATTTCTTGTGTTGCGGTATAAGCCCCAGGAGACACTGTTCTGGCATAGCCTCTAATAAGATTCTCACCCCTTCACAGAGTCCTAATTCTGCTGTACTTCTGGGCATTCCCACAGCAGGTGCATGAACCCTGAGTGGGCATTGTGACACCTAGGGCATTCATGTGACCGGGTGGCGTCTATACGGTGGAGCCTCGGATATGCGAATGGCGGTCGATTATGTAGTGTACCAGAGTCAGGTAGTGGGGGAAGGAGGGGGGGCCTGACATCTAAAAAAATTCAGCTGGGGGCTCTACTGAAAAAAGTTTGAAGACCTCTGTCCTAGGCTGACCACATAGATGTGAACGGATATTAGGAACAAGGAGTTTATTCTTACCTTCTGCTGAATTTGTCTTGACAGGCTTCACCCTTGACACAGTCCTGAACCTACACTTAATCTTCTTTTAAGAAATTGTACTGTTTTTTTCACCCATTTGGTTTGAACCGCCCAAGAATGGATTTTGAATTGGAGAAAGTGTCCGATGACCATTGGAACGATGCCAGAATTTTAGCACTCGCCATAAACACAAAACAAAAAATAGCTTGGACCTTTCCCACCTCTCCAAAATCAGGGCGCAAGCAAAGACTTACCCTCTGGTGCTTGGGAGAGAGGGTTGGCTAAGTATGTACCCCATACCATGTTTCTGTCACCAGGGAGGGCAGAAAGTCCATTAAACTCACAGATGTTTTTTTTAAAACGAATGGGGTGGGTCTACCTGATTTACCACCAATCTGTTCTAGTAGGAGGGGCAGAAAGTACATCGGATGCCAGGGATTTAAAATTGGGTCGGGGTTGGTGCATCTTTATACGGCACCCCCCCCCCCCACCCCCCTCTCTCTTAAAGTTTCGATGGTCTTTCTCCCTCCCTAGGGCCTACAGCATCTACATGCCCATCAAGGGAAAAAGAGGAAACGTGAATACTTTTATGTATAGTTTTGACATGCAGACCAGCAGAGATAGGGTAAATTACAATTTTCTTTCACTTGCCATGGTGAATGACCACAATATTTGGTCTCTGGGTCAGGCAACACCCAGAGGGTGCCATGACTCCTGAACATTTCTGGAACCTACAGACCCAAGGGAATCCAGCGTAGAGTGGTTTACCAGGAGTGCCCTGCAAACGTCGAATTTAAAATCATGCATTTTCCTCACACTTATGTTAGGGAAAGTTCCTGAATCTGTAGGGATCCACAAAATTCCTACCACCCATCATTTCCACACTTAGCCTAATAAAAACGGTACCCCACAAGTGTGCCTGGGCTGATTACCTGAGACAAAAGGGTCCAAACTGTGGGACATGTGAAGACCTGGGGCGTGTGAAGACATTATAAACTTCACAGGGTCATCATTTTAATATTTTCTTGTCACAGGCGATAAGCTCACCTACATCAGTGCAATATCTTTTTTTAGTGGGAGAAGTGTGGGAGTGCTGTGTGCTAGGAATTTTAAGGATCTCTGCAGATTCTCCAACTTTTGACCACAGAAATGTGAAGAAAATGCATGATTTTACTTAAGGTTTGAGGTTTACAGGACATTCTGGGTAAGAAATTATTATAGAATCCATAAAAGTCACACTATGATAGACTCTCCTGGGTGTCCAGGTTCCAGAAATATTTAGGTTTGGTAGCCTTCCCTGACTGGTGGTTGAGCCTGGGCCTAAATACCCCAGCTGCCCACATTGTCAAAATGAGTTAATTTTAATGGTGAAAATGTGATGTTTCCTCATTGCATCTTTAGTTTTAAGCCCACACAGAGAAGATTTTCTCTGTAGTTTGCAATGCAGTCTTTGATTCTATGTCAGGACCAGAGGCTTTGACTATGCTTTACTTTCTTTACTGTTTTCACGCAGCAACCCAAAAAAAAAAAACTCACAAGAATGCATAAACATGACATGATTAACAAGTGACACCAATATTTTCATAGCAATATATAATGCTGCTTCATCATCCTCTCAACCTCTTTCCTTCCTATATATGGCAGCCACAGATATGTGCTCCTTGATCTCATAACGATTTCTGTATTAAAAACTGTTTAATGGATTCCTAATGAATTCTAGAGTAACCCTTTAATGTTAGTTCCTTTATTTTATATTACGCATGCCACATTGTTTGGTGTGTGAATTGCATACTGCAATGGTACGCCTCCAGGTAGCTGCCACTTGGGGTGGGAACCGGCTCTGCCTTCTCAACCTCCCCGCTCTGACTAGACCCTCGAGTGGAGGCTCTCTGTTTTGGATAGCGAGTTCTCTTGGACAATGAGTGGTGCACGGAACACACCACTCACATCAGAGCATTCGGCAAGGAATTGCTTTCGCTTGTCCAAGTATCTTTAGCCATTTTGGGATCGACCGTGACCGTTTTCAAATCAAAAGTGTGAGATTCAGGACGGCTACTTTCGATGAGTCCTCAATGGAGATATATATGTTACAGTATTGAATAAGCCTAATTAGTCAAGAAAGATCTGTTTTTCCCTTGCATGATTCAGGATTATTTATTCTAGGGTAAACAGCTCTCGTGAAGCAACACTATTCTACTGTCCTTGAGAAGTGGTTTCATCACTACATAATCCTGCATAGATATTTGAATATATCTAATCTGATCAATGTGGCATACAAAGTGCATTAGGGCTAAGATGGCTGACAACCATGGGTATGTTAGACCAGAGAATGTATCAGACAGACATGACATGGACCCGGTACTGGTATCCATGATAGATTTGGCAGTGTCACCGCCAAGATCCCTAAGGCCGCATTCGGCATTCTGACCCAGACATATTGTGCTAATGCAAGTGGGGCCCCCACTGGAGATCCAGGTCATAAAAAGCCCAGCAAGTTGGCAGAATCTTTTGGGAAACCTTTCAAGTTGCACTCTTCCAGACACGGGTGGGTCCCAGTGGTCTGAACACCCTAGACTCAATCCAGAGTCGAGACAAGAGGTTGGACCAAGATCAGGGAAGCATGAATTTCTTCCTCCACTGATAAGCTCTGGCACAGAGTCCTAAAGATCCAGGGACTGGAATCCCTTGAGAAGGCCAAGAAGAAATTAAAGACTGAATTGGCCAGAGCCCCCCAAAGACAAGGGTAATTGTAAGGGTGTGTTTAATCTCAATTATATCAGGCATTCCCAATCTAGGGAGTGGGCGCCTTCCACCAAGGTGGCGTACTATCTCAAATAGAGGCTAAGACAGCTTTTAAATAATGAGGTATGCAACAGATTTCAGGAAGAGCACTCTTGGTCCTTCATTGAGTGTAAGGTGGCTGCCACCCCCAAACTGGATACTACGATGATGTCGTTCGTAAGAAAACTCATTAAGGACTCCAAGAGGGTATCCGACAAACTGATCATTAAAACATCCCTGAGCTCCTCCCTCACAGCGAGGGGGTTGTAGCCCTTGGTTGCACTAGGAATTATTGCAACCAAGAGGAGATCCCATATGATGAAGCATGCCACCTTGGTGGGTGATGGGATTCCGTCCTCTTAGAAGTAGAGGTGTTTTGAGCTTGTACTGTTTGTTCCTTTGAACTGTTGTAAGCTCGTCAGACCTGCAGATCATTTTTTTGATGTATAACTATTGTTTTATCCTTGTAGTAACGGAAGGTAAGCAGTGATGTTCAAGAGATGGCAAATAAGCGGGCTATCCTTCACTGAGAGAAAATGAGGGAATGATGGAGCAGCATTCTATACTGTTATGGACACTGATATTGGTTATTGCTGTGTCATGTTGTCATGTCTTGGTTATGCATTCATGGAAGTTGTAGATTTTTATTGGCTGCTGTGAGCAAATAATTTTAAAAAAAAGGCATAATCCTCGCCACCATGTTCTTAATAGAATTGAAACTTTACCTCACAATAGCTACAAATGTTTTCATTTTATCTCCCTGGGCCCCACTGACTGCCAATATGGCTGCCATCAGAGCGGGCAGTAGTGAGTGCTGTTACTGAGGGCAGCCAGTGCACAGTCTACTCATTGGTGGGCGAGATGGGAGGCATCCTCTGTGGAGTCGCTATACACAGGAACGTGAGTCCTAGGTTGGAGCAGAGTTAAAGGGCCAGGCAGGTCCCTCGTGCAGGTGTCCACCCCTGGGACCTGTAATAGTTAGTGAGTATTGGGACGGCAACAGAGACATCGGCAGGACCTATCAGAATCAGGTGCACACGCCAGTTCCCGTTATTGACAGGAGTCACCGATGATCAATAGCTGCCTCCTGGTGCAGGCAGGATTCGTTCCGTACATAGGAGGTATGACCCTGCAGTCCTGTCTAAGTACTCCAGTGAGTTTTGCGATCAGAGTGATTAAGTCAGGTGGCTTGGAACCACTAATGCATGAGAGCTCACCCACTTCTTGCTCACCAGTTGATTGTCAAATGAGGACAGGGCAGATGATGGTCATTAATGGGTGCTGCGTCATAGTCTGTTATGTCTTTGTGCTTTTATGGGTACTATTGTATCCGAATAAAGTTGAACTGAACTGAACTGATAGTCTGTTATAGGTTGCCGGTTTCATCACACTCTCCTCTCCTGCAACGAGTCTGTGGGGTTTCTGAGTATTCCCTGGACACAGATTCTGAAGCAGAGAGGGTAATGGGCTCTGGTGTCTTTTCTCTCCTTGAAGAGGTGGACTCTTGAATCATTGCTGGGCTGAGCAGATGAGCGATGTTCCAAACGCAAAGCCAAAAGGCCAGTCTAGAAGCAAGGTGCGTAGCCGGGAAAATATGGAAATTCTATGGCCAAGGATAGACTTAGGAAATATCAGTAAAAAAGTAGTAGAAATGGGAAGGAGTGTGAATGGGATGGGAAGAAAAGACTACAGTGAACTAGGTCAGGACAGGTGAGGGGGTATTTAGTGCATAGAGGGATGGAGGCAGGAAGTGCAGACCTCTATAGTTCAGACTTCAGTAGACTTATGGCGAAAACTAAAAATAGAAAAAATTAACTCTCGGTGTACCATCAGCCATTCCATGCAGACACCCTCCTCTGCCACCTACAAATTGTGAGTTCCATCTCTGGCCCACCGTTATCTCCATGAGCTCATTATAAGTTGCACAAATCCTCCCCCATGTACCATAAGAGCAGAGTCCACCACCCCTTTTCTTATTAGACCATTTGTACTCAGGGTACCTCATAGCTGATGTTTGTCTTCGGAGACCCTCAATGTCCAGCTCATAATAGGTTGGATACTGCAGGCCTAAATGTGGACACGTTTATTTATGTGTTATCTATTTGTTCACATTTTTGGGAAAGTATTTATTCAAATGAGCTATTAGTCTTATTTTATTAATCTGGGAACTACCTATGATATCACTGGAATAAAAAGGCACTCCATGTCACTTCCTGTGATGTCACCAGCTCCTCAAATTCATACTTACGCCTAAGAATTTTGAAAACGTGAGAGAATCTGAAGAGGAAAGTAGGGTACGACTTCAGAAGTTCAGAGCCCTTATCTGTTCACGTTAGAGGTGAGCATTTAATATGAGCCTATTTTTCTATAGGAATTCTGGATACTTATACTATTCACATTATGAGCCTAGAGCTTCAGGTATCACACATCTAAGAATAAAATAAGCCTGGAGATGTCTGCCTTGTATACACAAATGGGGTATGTACGTGCTTTACGTATGTATCCGGTGTATGCTGAATACTTGGCACCAATGATACCGTAATCTAAAACAGTTCACATATGTGCATAAGACCCTATTCCAGGATCTCATTGCCAATTTCCTATCTGCAACCCACCAACGAAAATTGTAATGTAAATCCATCAACATACCAACCTTAAGCACCCCTGCTTCCTCTGTCCCGTTCTCCCCTTCCTCGCGCGCACACATACCGGTCTCGAATCTCCATTTCAATACGCCAATCCCACAAGTGTACACATGGTGTCGCTCTTGTCTCACTAATGCTGTGTCCTGTTTAAATCTCTATCCATTATCCAGGCATTTTCCAGGCAGGGGCGTAGTTTGGGGGCGGTGTGTGGGGTATTATACCACACTAAAAAGTTTAGTCTGTAGTAAATAGCTGGGTAGAAGTGCTTTAAGTCAGTACGGTGAAGTGTCTGTCAGATTTCATCTGGGATTTTGACATGCCCACACTGGCAAAAACACACACACTCTCTCTCCCTGGTCTCTGTCCTGAAGACATTAAAACATGTTGTTTGAAAAATGTTGTGGTTTAGGTGCCCAAAGCAACCACGCCCCCCTCTCTCTTTCCACTGCCCTCATGTTGTGCTTGTCCTATAATTTATAATAAACAAGATATCCCAGAGTGATTGTTGGGAAATCTGACGCTTACCACTCCCTCCCCCCTAACCCCCCTCAATCTTATTGACCAGGCTGTTTCCTGGATTGCGTCAAGGAAAGGGTTGATCATCATGGAGTAGGGCAGTGGTTCTTACCATTTTGCCTACTGTGCACACCCATTTAATCCTTACTGTAATCCGGGGGGCCCCATTGAATGATTATTGGAAACGGGGCCTCCAAATGAGCCATTACTGGGAGCAGAGACTTCAGCCGAAGCAATTTTGATAATTTGAACCACAATACACAAAAATACAGAAACAAGCATTCATCAAGCACACACATGATGCAATATTTTATTTAATTTATAAACAAATATAAATAATCAAAATTTTAATAAGGAGGATGGGGCTATTCTAGGTTCAATTGAGGTCACCAATCATCAATACTATATTCTGTTTGATGCATCAGCGCTACTTCCACAAACCGATCTGAGGTTAAAAACTTTGTTTTAGTTTACAACTTCAAATTCATTCACATTTACAGAACTTTTTGAAATGTTTAGTTTATCATTTTGCCCCTTTATTTATATGCACTTTATTATTCTGTTAATATTGTTTAAATTCTAAGCAGTGATGGACCCCTGAGTAGGCGTCGCTGAGCCCCATGGGTCCCCAGACCACAGATTAAGATACAGTGGAGTAGGGTATACAAGGGATGATATAACAAGTACTAATAATAAAGGCATTTGTAGTGCGCCTGATTACTCCATTTGGAGTGTCCGCGCACCAGGATTTTGGGACCACAATAGCCCAGAAACAAAGTCCTCTTTTAAGATTGCCTAAACAGCCAGGTCTTGAGCCTGCTAAGTGCAGTAATGTACCCACACCATGGAGTCCTGAATCAGCTTCAAAATACTGCGCCCGCCACATTCGGTATTAGTTTTACAAGGTTTGTATAGCAACTTGTCTCTGTTTGTAGGATGCTTAGGGTGAGAGGGGTGCCCGCTGCTCAAACTTTCAGCGATATGCATATCATGCTAAAACTGTATCTAGAGCCAGGGCGATCCCTGAGTTTGCCGCCCAGTGACAGGCAGTGCAGGTAAGAGCAGGGGGGGACGTGGAGGTGACAGACGATGTGAGTCAGGGGGGAGGCAACAGACGACGACGAGGGAGAATAACATTTTTTTTAAAAAGAAACCCTACCTCGTGCTTGCTGCCGCCCCCAAAAAAGTGACACCTGTGGTGCATCCCCACCAACTACGCCACTGCAGACACAGCAATCTATCTTACAAGGGCCTTAATTTGAGTACCAGTAAATTCAGTGATAGTAGCAGTGCTTAATTTGAGCCAGGGCTTTCCGGGGCTAAGCACCGGCCCTTAATTGGTCAACACCATACATAGAACAGTCTACCACATGGTGGCGCTGCTCATCTAATTTAGAGATGAGCAGAACAACGGTTGTTTAGGAATACAATATACATTAAAATAGTGCTAATACCTGTCTCCCCAGCCATTCCTTTAGCTTTGGGGACCTGGAATAATATGAACTGTTGCATTTACATGCGATAGAGATGATTAGTAGTTGTTTTGGCAGCGATGACAAGGGCAATGGGTGGTGCAAGCTGCAGTGGCCTCCCGGCGCCGTTGTATCACTTCTGTGACGCAGCGGCGGCATAAACCATGCACCATGTTGCGCCTTATTTACAACGTGACGCATCTAGGTAGATGCGTCATGTTGTAAAGCCCTGCACCACATGAAACCTGCGTCAGGTTTCATGTGGGCGTACCGGCGCGTGGGGAGTTCCGTCGCAGGAACGCCTCGTAAAAGTGATGCAGTGAAATCTGCAAGATTTCACAAGTCACTTTTACGGCCATGCTGCGTCAAAACCCTGCACCTGCTTGAAGCAGGCGTAAGGAGTGACGCAGCATGTGAGGCATAGGGCGCCCCTGAGCCTTGCTGGAGCTGCATTGCGCTTGCGACACAACTCCAGCAATGCACCGCCCTTATGCCAGTGAATGCGGCACGCATCTGCTCATCCGTGCGCCACGGCGCGCCGTATTGTAAATGCTGCACATCAGTGGTGGAGCACGGGTGGTTTTGCGTGTTGCAAGTTTTCTGGCGCATCCCTGCTGATTTGCAGAGATGCGCCGCCGCCGGACCTTGTAAATCTGCCAAGTAAAGTTTTACAAACTAAGCACTGGATAGTAGCACCTTTCATTTACAGTGGTATACATGGTATGGAGCGCAACATACATACATAACAATGTATTACCATTAGGAGGGCATCGTAGAGCTTTCTTAATCTACGCGTCCTTTTCGTGTGGTTCTGAGAGTTCCATCGATCAGTTGTAGGGAAATGGCGTTCAATTTATTCCTGGCACATCTGGTGCAGATGGTATTTATTCTTGCATGTTAAGGATGGTATTTTATGTGAAAATCATAATAAGGATTGGGAAAAGCAGTGCTTTATATTTTTTCCTTTCCCAAAAATATAAGTGCCAAATACATCAACAAATCCTTCACAAATATTTGAGAACTGTCTAAACTATTCCATCATTGGAACTAATACTGAGTATTTCACTCAAAGTTACTATTATGTACCTTCCAGCTCCGAGCCTTTCCAGAGTCTCAAAACTTGAAAAAAATGTCAGGTATTTTCTGTTGAGAAAGGTTGCAACCCTATCAGCATTCCACAAGAGGGCAGTGGGGAGCTTTGAGGGGCTATGTGAAATACATGTATTTATTTAAGGTTTGACATTAGGGATATTTTCCCCATTGGTAATCCCGTGTCAATCCTCAATTGGTCAGCTCCGAAAACCACAATTTTCAGGAGTTTCCTGATCTTCGTGTGGTTCGATCGGGCTTTCAGATAGTGACCAGGGGGCTAAATATGTGCACTCCATCCTATAAATCCATATTTTGCAATTCTATTTATGAAGAGTGAAAGGAACTTTCAGCACGCCAGGCAAAGTAATATTTTACCCTCAGGAACACTATGCATAAACCAAAAAGGCGATGTAGGGGTATTTTGCTGTATTATGGTTTCCCTGCTGGCGGGACTCTGTGGCTGCATAGTTACTTCGCCTTATGCAGCAATCAGCTATGTTTCTTTTATTCAACAAATTCCCCTCTGTTATCTCGTAGGGGCCGATTCACAGAACTAATTTAAGACAAAATCCTAAACTTACTACTTATAGTATTCACAGAAGTTAGGATTTTGTCTTAAGTTTGAATTAAGAAAAACTTAGGACAGTTTTAAGACAGACGTAAAACAAAATCCTAACTTAAGTCTGTCTTAAGTATGTCTTAAATTTGTCTTAAGACAAATTGAAGACAAAATCCTAACTTCTGTGAATACCAAAAGTAGTAAGTTTAGGATTTTTGTCTTAAGTTAGTTCTGTGAATCGGGCCCGTACTGTTCAGGTCACCGGGCCTGTAAAACTCAAGAGTAACTCGGCAATCCTTGTGAAAAGTATTGCCGCTGTCCCTGGAACCACAGAAGCCTGATGCTATGGCAGCATCACTAAATTACCAAGAGCCCCCCCAACCCCTCCTCCCCCCTCCTTTCAGGGCTTTAACGTTCAGGGGGAGGAAGGTCGCAGAATCAAAGCTTGGATCTGGAGCAGAACTCTAAGGGCAAACAGGCCGTGTTGTGTTTCTTATAAGAAAGAAGTTATTTATGTTAAACATAGTTTACTTCGTATTAGAGATTCTTGACCAGCAGAGCAACACGTTTTGAGTAAAAAACTAAAGATTATTCTTAGTTTTGAGATTTATATAGCGCTAGCTAGACCTGGAGGTATCAGAGCGCTTTACATGTTATGTGATAACGTTTACAAGAGGTACATGAGGGGATTCATTAGAGGTATAGTATACTTCATATCGCTGAGCTATTGGGCTACATGAAATCTAAATCTGTCTCGGATTCCCAATTGGATAAGCAGCCAAAGAGAATTCTCTGGCATTAAGAATTACACAGTCAACAGAGTCAAAGAGGCATATTAACAAGCAGCAGTGATAATTATCGCTGGCCGCACTTAGCGAGAAAAAAGTTATCGCCAGATATTGCAGAAAATTATCGCCATGCTAGCGCTGTATTAACAACACATAGCGCAATGGCGATAATTTCCAAGCGATAGCAGTGTTTTCCATGGAACATCGCTGGTTTTCCAGCGATGTTCCATGGAAAACGGCGATAACCTTGCTGATACGACCCTGTGGTTGTATCAGCATAATCCACCCCCAATGATAAGTATAGCTAAGTCTGCATTTTAGCACACGTTAGTTTTTGGCGAAAACAGCGTTTTTCTCCCAAAACTAGCGTCTGCTAAAATGCGTGGGCAGCCTTGTAAATAGCGTGATGTGCACATCAGCGATATTTACAAGGTTGTACTGCCCAGTGACGCCCACTTTGCATCTCATTAGAGACGTTGGGTAAAAGGGTGATACCATGCGCTAATGCATGTTATCACCCTCTTGTAAATAGGGCAACATTTTTATCTCCGCTTTTGAGGCTTTAAACGCCAAAAAAGCGGAGATATGACCCTTGTAAATATGCCCCAAAATCTTTTTCAGTTAAATTCGGCTCAGCGTGCCTGGATTCTTAATTGTGGTGTGGACCAAGCACGCCACCATCATTCACCATGCTCACCCGCCATCCCTCACAGATCAGTTCCTTCGGCTCCGGCGGTGGTAGGCATCTTAGGTTCCGGACATCTAAGGTTCCGGGTGGGCTGATCAGGGTCCAGCTGAAATGCTTGCAGCCTTTGGATGATATCGGCACCCGGCAGCTTTCGATCGCAACCATTTGGGTGCAGATGGCAGAAGGTCATGGTGGTCCTCCTGATGCTGCCACCTTCGTGGTGATTGCAGTCTCAGAAAGCTGGTGCAGTGGAGACTGGCTGCTAGTGGCGGACTTGTGGGGAATGAATCACTACTGAGCAGAGTAGGGAGGCAGATGGGTCTCATGGGGGCCATACTTCATTCACTGTGGACCATGAAGGTCTTCCCGTCTCCCCTGGATTCTTTCATATCCCGTGTCACAATCAAGCGAGAGTCAACCTCAAGTCATCTAGGGTGGACACACTGATATAGGGGAAAGTCCTTTTTCTTAAAGAAGCCTCATGATTGTGACACTGTATATGAGGAGTGTGAGTCATAACCTCAGTTACCCACTTCCTTCCCTCTCTTTCTTTTTACATTCTTTCATATCCCTGTATGCACAACCAGCTTGCTGGCTAGCTGGACTCAAGCCCTGGGCTAAAAAAGGCCATTTCTCTACATGCGAGGCAGTCTACCGTCTTATGTTTTTCAGGTTCCAGCACAGTGGCGTAACAAAGGCCCTCACGCTGCGGAGTGGCCCCTGATCTCCATGGAGGTCCCCTCAGCATAGTACTCTGATGTGACAGTTCCTGACTGAGTCCGGAGGCGGGGGTCCTTCAGGTGAAACTTGAGACATTTCCTGCCTCTTGCATCAGGCTATCAGAAAAAGCTGTTCCAAGTCAAAATAATCTGACCCTGTGAACAAATCAAAAGGGATCAGTTAGTGTTTACAAACTAACAATGTATCTGAGGCAACACAATTAAAGATGTGCCCAATGATTTGCGGGGACTCAGTTATTAACAAGCATTTACAATGCAATGGTCTCGGCATTATTAAAGGTAGAGCTATTGGGATTGCTCATGACATTTTATTTATTTTTATAATCATACATAAATGGTATTGTCATTTACATTGCCAATAGCTTAATCGTTAAGTAAATGGCATTGAGCTTAATCGCTCGCATATGCATGACCTATTGCATTTACACCCACACAGAGCCACACACAAAGCCACCCACACACACACATACAGAGCCATCCACACAGAGCCACCCACACAGAGTCATTCACATAGAGCCACCTACACAGAGCCACCCTCACACAGACAGAGCCACCCACACATAGAGGCACCTACAAAAAAAGCTATCCACACAGAGTCACACACACACACGCACAGACAGAGCCACGCACAGACAGAGCCACGCACAGACAGAGCCACGCACAGACAGAGTCACGCACAGACAGAGCCACGCACAGACACACAGACAACATAAATGCAGTGTGTATGTGTTAGCTGATCACTGCATAAGTGAGTTAAAGAATGTGTTGAGGGTTTCACTTAACTCATTCAGCTGTAGTGTTTTAGGGACGAATTCTACTTGGTAGAGGTTTGATAACTTTCTTTAGACCCCCAAAAGAAACATTTTGCTTCATTTGTGGGACCAATAAACGCTATTGCTACCTACACAATATAGATTTTTCACAAAAACTACAAAGCTGCTGCTTTTTAGTTCGTCAAAAAATGTGCAGTTTAAGTTTTGCCAGGCAGGAGTGTGCTTGTGCCCTCCGTCGTGCTGTGTGACTCTAAAAGGGGACGGAAGGGGTACTCACGGTGGTTGTCGGGTGTTCTCCGGGACAATTGTCGCCAGCACGGAGGCCCCTTCCTCCACGGTGTCGAGCAGCATGGTGGCGGCCCGCAGCTGGTCGCTGGTGGTCAGGTCCCACCACGCACCCACGGCCTGCAGCTGCAGGAGGTCGTTTACCAACTCCACCATGGCTTGCGGAGCAGAGGAAACAGGATGACAAAAGTCCGGTGGGCCCGCGCGGGCTGTCAGACATCTACTAAAACATTCTGTGTGATATGACGAATAATGTAGGGCTTAATAATAGGTATTAAACCCTAGCCTGCTCAATGCTCATCATGCCCCCAAATCCATAGTCCTATTCCCGGCAAGTCTTTTAAATTCACGTAAACACAACGTTTCTCAAAAAATCCCTCTATGCAGGACAACCACCCACCCATTTTTGGGGGCTCCCTAATATCTGGTAAGATGGAGCTCTGGCACCCTGAGCCTGGGGAGGGTGCTGGTGCACGAGTCATCCGTTAACTGTGGCGCGGGAATGGGGGACATCAGGGTGCCTGAGAAGCTAACCATGTACAGGGACCCTCTGTGTGCGGTAAGGGGGCTGTGGTGATCTGAGAGGGCAGTAAGTAGATGGGGTTCCCTATTATGCGGTGTGGAGTGCTGGGAGCCTGAGCAGGCTGTCAGTGCATGAGATCCCCCATTATAGGGAAATTGGTGGTGGGGAGGGGGGATATCCTGTGAACCTAAAAAGTCAGTCAATGCACATGGTCCCCCATTTTACGGTGAGGGGAGGGAGGGAGCACTGAGCCCGAGAATGCTTTCAATGCACGGGGTCCCCCATTTTCCGGTGGGTGTGGGCGGTGGGAGCCCGAGAAGGCTGTCAGTGCAGGGGCCCCCCATTATCTGGTGGGTGGGAGCGCTGGGAGCCCGAAGAGGCAGTCAGTGCACGGGATGCCTCATTTTCCGTTATGAGGGAGTGTCTGGGGGCCCGGGGAGGATGGCGTGTCACTCCGCCGCCGGGGCCGCCTCGCAGGGCCGGCAAGCAGAGGTGTCCTGGTTAGTTTTGATTGATGAAGGTCTCCTCATGTCTCTGGTGGGCGATCATCGCCGCAGTGCTGGGGATGCGGTGCCTTGGCCGTCTGCTTCCAAGTGACGGCGTTAACCCCTTGCGTCCCGACGGCTGCCCTCTCGCTCTGTTAGCTGTACCAGCTCCAGCTCGTCAGCCCCCGGCTATGGCGGGTCGTTGGGGCCGCTTCCTCGCTCTCGGGCACCTTCCCAGTGCCTGGCAGCCTCGGGCTGCTGCAGGCACAGCACACTGCCAAACCCACATGCAACAGCAGCCTTATTTTAGGCTGAAAACATGGGAACTAAGACCGCAATGATAACCCAAGACCAAGCAAGCAAGTTAATGGGTACCCCCGCCCCCCAACACCCACTCACACTCACCGCGGAGCAAATAGTAGCGCCTAAAGGACTAGAACGTTCAAATGCAGTACGCAAACATACCAATATGCAAAATTCCCACAGCGATTTGAGGAGAATACACACACAGAGTAAACTATGCCCCCAGGTACAGTTACAGTTGCAGTCCACATTAACATCACCTAGTAGAAGGAAGTGCATCATACCAACATTTAAGGAGACCTTTAACCACAACTTACCCACCGTGCTGCAGGGTGGAGGCGACATCCCGAACAAGTTTGGGGAAAAAAATGGCGGCCGCGCTGCAAACTCTCAGAGTGAAGAGCCGAGAGTGCCCAGGCAGGGGAGGGGTTAAAACCAGACATTGAAGAGCTGGGTGTGCACAGGGCAGTAAGAGGGCAGAACTAAGGGCGGCAGAACCGGGTGTCTGCGGATTGCAGAGCCGGGTGTGTGAGCAAGAAGGGCTAAAGGAACGATCGATCCTCACCGCAGACGAGAAAAAAATGGCGGTCGCAAGCTTCCGAATTTTTCGGAATCGGGGGCGTGGTTTTGTGGTTCTGAGTGACAGACAACGTCACTGTCTAAAGAACAGCAAAACTTACGCCCCCGAATCCGAAAAAGACGGGGCTAAATTGGAGTGACGCATCTCTCCTCCAATGGCTGACCTCCGTTTAGGAAGCCAGCCAATGGAGGAGAGACAGGGCAGGGAGGCGGGTTAAACAGCACTACTAAGAGACATTAAATCTCCGACCCCAGACTGTGCAAGCGCAGCCTTTAGGTCCTCGACCTAAAAAGGACACCATTTTCTTAAATTTCTTTTATTTATTTAGAAGGTTATATATAGCGCGATCACATCCCTTGCGGGTATCAGAGGGCTTTACAAGTAAGGTAGTTGAATAAAAGAAACATTGTATTTCAAAATAATGTCTTACGTTACAGCTAGTTGTTCTAAGAGTCAGATACACAGATCAAGTGAATTTTGTCATGAGAAAAGATGTACATTTTTTTTGAACGAGGCAGTTGAGGGATTCAGTTTGGTTTCTGGGGTTAATACAGTCCAGATCCATGGGGCAATTCCAGAGAAGGCGCGGTTGTATGTTTTCTTTTTGGCAAATCATTGTGGCTTCAGAAGAAGGTTACTGGCACTCCTGGAGGATCTGTTTCCGCATGAGAGCTCAAGCTTCAGGGCCAGATACCTCGAGGTGTTGTGATGTGAGGCTTTGTGCGTCATCCAGGTGATTTTTAATTGAATTCTTGTTTCGAAGGGAAGCCAGTTGAGAGCTTTGAAGTCGGGGGAAATGTGGCAATTTCTTTTATAACCAGTGATGAGCCTTACCGCTGAGTTGAGTGATGCTCTTAGGGGAGCAGTTGTAGATCTATGGAGCCCACAGAGAGTTGCACTACCATATTCTAGTCTAGGAATTACTAGTGCTTGGGCTGCCAGTTTAAAGTCGCTTGCTGGAAGGAAGGGTTTTCATTTTCTCAAGGTGTTCATCTGAAAGTCTGCTCCTTTTGTGGCGCTGATATGTTTTTGCATGGTTAGATTACTGTCCAGAGTTACTCACAGTGATTTTGCTGAATCAATTATAGGAGGTTGGCTGTTGAGCACTATAAGTTGTTTAAGCCATTCTTGTACGATGGCTGATTGGTTAGGTGGAGCGATTAGAAGGAATTCAGTTTTGAGGGCGTTGAGTTTGAGGTGGTTTTCAGTCAACTAAGTCTGAGTTTTTTGTAACGTTACATTGGGAGATTTGATTTCCTCCGGAGAGTTTATCTTTAAATATAGTTGTGTGTCATCTGCTTACATGTGAAAGTGGATATTTGATGAGTTGAGGATAGCAGTGAGCGGCTCTATGGATAGGTTGAACAATGTAGGTGAGAGGGAGCAGCCTTGCGGGACACCTAGTGTGACTGGGATGGCCATGGACAAGGAATGAATGATCTTGAAACTTTGGGATCTATTTAGGAGGAAAGAGGTAAATCAATTTAGTACTGACCCTGTTAAGCCCATTCTATATTTCAGGAAAGAGGTCTAGAAGGTTATCATTTTTTACTGTGTCAAAGGCCAAGGATAAGTGGAGCAGGATAAGTAGACAGGATTTGTTCTGGTCTAGTATTTTTAGTGCGTTGTCTACTATGTGGGTCATGGCCGATTCCGTACTATGCCCTGCACGGAAGCCAGATTGGAATTTATTGAGCAGGTTGAAATTGGTGATGTGGTTGCCCAACTGGATGAGTACAATGTGCAGTTCCATAGCAAACAGTTCCCTAAACACAAGGGGCCCGATTCACAGAACTAACTTAAGACAAAATCCTAAACTTACTATCATTTTGGTATTCACAGAAGGCACTTACTCATTTTGGTATTCACAGAAGGCACTTACTCATTTCGGTATTCACAGAAGTTAGGAGTCCTAACTTTAGGACTCCTAAATGCCTTCTGTGAATACCAAAAGTCTTAAAATTAGGATTTTTCTCAATTTAGTAGTAGTAAAGTTAGGACTCCTAACTTTAGGACTCCTTAATGCCTTCTGTGAATACCGAAAGTCTTAAAATTAGGATTTTTCTCAACTTTACTACTACTAAACTGAGAAAAATCCTAATTTTAAGACTTTCAGTATTCACAGAAGGCATTTAGGAGTCCTAAAGTTAGGAGTCCTAACTTTACTACTACTACTAAACTGAGAAAAATCCTAACGTTAAGACTTTCGGTATTCACCGAAGGCATTTAGGAATCCTAAAGTTAGGACTCCTAAGTTCTGTGAATACCGAAATGAGTGTCTTCTGTGAATACCAAAATGAGTAAGTGCCTTCTGTGAATACGAAAATGGTAGTAAGTTTAGGATTTTGTCTTAAATTAGTTCTGTGAATTGGGCCCAAGTTCACTCTGGTTTCCTTTGAGAGCTGGAGTAGACATTATCAGTCTGTTTAGTAACAAGGTATGTTCACTGGTGATTTAAAGCATTGACTTGAAAAAAGTGATTTAAAAGTGATGCCATCCAGGACTAGGCATGGGAAATTCAACTAGAAGTTTTGCCATTTGGGGGCTAAAGGAAATCGAAGGGGGCACAAGGCGTGCTTTTAGATTTAAAAGGGACATCCAGTATTGCAGTCCTGTATCTTTAACTATCACTGAGAAGAGGCATTCCAGAAGGAAACTTTGTTGATTATGTCAGCTTGGGTTTGGAGACCTACTGTGATATAATTCACCGGATGACCCCTTTAAGGTCAAGGTTTATACCATGAGGATAAGGTTTGAATGAGAGTGAAAAGTTGAGGGGGTGAGTTTGGAGATTGAGAGGGGGTGCTTCAGCCACCAGGTTCATTGCAAGGATAGCTTAGATGGCACAGATTTTTCAGTGATAAATAGGAGGAAAACCATGTGGTTGAGGGCAAGAGGTGGGTAATGAAAATGTATGAAGTGGAGGGCCAGCTGTGGGCAGTAGCGGCTGGCACAGGTAAGAGCAGTGGGGCGGGCGAGGGGGGAGTCAAAAGAAGACAGGATAATTAATATTAAATTTAAGCGCAAGGCAAGTGATTTTATTATTTTTTTTAGTTTATTTTACCTATCCCATCATCTGTGGACTTATCCCCGCCACCCCTCCCTGCGTCACCACTCATACCTGTGCCAGACATCACTGGCGTGGGTATGGGTTCAGCAAAAAAGGAGTTTTTGGATATAAGATGATTAAGCGACATCGATGTCTGTTGTGGGACCACCCAGACTTGTTCATAGGTATCATGATTTGGATTGCCACCTTTCACAGCACAAA
Source organism: Lissotriton helveticus (assembly GCF_964261635.1). Classification (NCBI taxonomy): domain Eukaryota; kingdom Metazoa; phylum Chordata; class Amphibia; order Caudata; family Salamandridae; genus Lissotriton; species Lissotriton helveticus. The sequence continues at coordinate 1,004,766,291 of NC_136070.1, forward strand.
ATACTGGATATTTGCTCATGTTTTAAGATTCTGGAGGGCCAGTGACTGTTACTTTGTTACATCTGTATTCATTTTAACATGGCAAATCTGCCTCTATTTGCTTGCGTCCTTGTGTTATACTTGTGTGACTTTATAACCCCTTAATGCTTTATTGTTCAACTATAACACTTATAAGTCCTCCCATGTACCTCTTGTAAACATTATCACAGAACAAGTAAAGCGATCTGTTAACTTCAAGTCTAGCTAGCGCTATATAAAACTCAAAATAATAATATGAATAGTTTGTAGAGCTGTAAAGTAATTCTGTAGTGATTTTTTTTCATTATATGTATTGTTTTAAGTTTATGTTTCAAATGGGGAAAATATCAGCTTTTACTGTTTTTACAATATTTCCACTGACTTTGACATAAATACACCGGCTAGTAGCGGTGGGTGGCAACCCTAGTTAGGATGTTCGTTGGTCCAGGTTTTGAATAATTTCTGGAGGAGTGCACACATTTTCGTTCACAGTGAGCAGATGGATTGAGTGGCTCACGGATGAGAGCATGGGTGGCTTAGGTGAAAGTGTAGAGATAGTAGAGAGTCAATAGCGGTTCCCAGTGTGTCCATAAATTGGTCTGTTTAGGTTATATTTACATTTTGCATTAGATAGTTATGAATCTGAGCCATAAATGCAGTACTGTCGCCTGTGGATGCTTCTATTTAAACTTATGAGTCATTGTTATGAGTTATGCGAGGGATATTGACAGACGTGTGTATTGGCATTGACTCAGGGAAGAGGGTCAGTGATAGGCGGGTATAAGGTAATGTGTTAAATATCGTTACCAGAACTGGAGGGATTTAATGTGTTTCCAAGTGACATATTTTCCTGCAGTTGAAGCACAATTATAGAGTACAAGCTGAAATCATACATAAGGGAATTTGTTTGTTAAATTCTGTGACTTAAGGAAGTCAACCATTCTGTGAAAGACACCACTGACGAAATGTCCACCCTGTAAAGTCAAAACACATCTGCAACATCTCTGGGAGAGACAAACATTCATCCCAAACAATAAAGATGGGACAATAGAAATAATACTCACTCCCACCATTTTTTTGCCCTGTTTTCCAGTTCCCAAAAAAGGACTTTATATAGGACTTCCACATCAGGGACACAATTGTCTCTAAATAACTGGTGTTGTGTAGTTTACAGAAAGTGTCCACTGTCTTTGAGTATCACTTTGTTTCCATAACATATTTAGACATTTTTGTATGTCACAGTTTGTCTGCACCATATAACGAGATGTTTGAAGAGTATTGTGGAGGGGAGTGCATAACACAGTTTTACTCTAGTCACTGAAGAACAATAAATAAAGCGCACCAATTTAATATATTTGTAAGAATTTGTTGAGAATCTTGGTTGAACTTTTATAAAAGCGTAAGAGATTTATCCTTCAGACCCATCATTTATTGTAGCACAGTTAAGTATAGTTTTGCAAATGCCCTACTAAAGAAAGTCAAAAAACATGTATTATTACTGCACTTTCAAGAGCTCTACAATATGAATTGACTATATATTGATGGATAATGAAGTTCTCCTGAGGAGATGACCCACCCCTGCTCAACAGATAACTGGTATAAAGTGGAAAAACATAGGCTGGGTGTGAAAATTGTGAGAATATGTAGCCTGTTGGATATCATTAATAGCCAAGACCAGACTAGGGATTAGTAGCCACAGAAAGGAGGATGACAGTGGTCCTAGACTGAGATGTAGTAAATGAGGAAAAGGGGGAAGGTGGTGATGACATGGGTGGCACAGTTTGTGGACGGATGGGGAGTGCTAGCAGCACAATTCAGTGTGTAGCACATGCCCTGTGGCAGGGTGCAAGTTGGGGTGGCCAGTTGTTGGGAGCAGGGATCCTCATCAGTCCAGTGCAGGAGGAGCATATTGTGTAATTGGCATAGTTGTTGGTCATCAAAGTTAGGAATGCAGGGTTATTCCAAGGTACAGTTCCCTGGGTGCACAGTAGTGGATATCCAAATATGGGTGCAATTCAAAGGTAGTGATCATAATTCAGAAATGTTCAAATGCCGGAGATTGGTAATATACTTCTAAGAGACAATGCCACTTATGGGAACCAAAAGGAATAGCCATGGTCTTGCAGTCACATGGCCAGAGGCACAATGGCAGCGTACTTTGCTTGCAGTTATGTGCATCTTGCTGACCCACACTACTGACGGCTGAAGTACCTGCATGGGTGAAAAGACCAGTGGCTTGGGCACTTGAAGAGACCTTGAGAGCCCATGTGAATACAGGTGTCATTGAGAGCCACAACCAAGATGCTTTCTGGTACCTCACCTATGCACAGCAAGCATCTTTTATGCAACTGTCCCCATGCTGCTGTAGGCATAAGCAAGGTAGGCTACATAGAGGAACAAAGGCTCACCGCCTGAAGATGTGACAAGACAGGATGAACAATTTTGCTTTGAGAACCCGGACAACGATAACAGCCAGTTACACGCACAGTTCACCAAGATCCCTGCCCAACATGGCTGCTGTGTTTCACCTGAATGTTGAAGGCCATGCTGGCAACTGCCCTCAAGGTGCTGCAGGCTGAAGCCTAAGAGGCTATAGGGAGTGGAATGAAGCCTCTAGCTCACATTCCATGGTGTCCAGTTGAGAGTGCAGTGAGAAGGTTTGTCGGCAGTGCTTGTGACTCCTGTACACAGCTCAAGGATTTGTTTCCATAGATATTACACCCGCATTTGATCCATGCATTCTTCTCTGTTATTACAAGGAGCCTTCTCAATAGATGCAGATGGTGCCAGTCAATGTTCTATACATTCGAGTCCGGCACCCATTCAGTCCAACCCACTGAGTCTACATTCTCCCCCCTGGAACCGTATAAACCACTCTGGGCTTGTTGACATTCATTTCTGTAATGTCATACACTGTCCAAATGAAGATCTCGTACATGCCTATTCACAACCTAGCTCTGTGAGTTGATGGTTCTGTATATTCTATTCCATGGTTGCATACTTTATAATTCCACATTTATGCGTATTCTGTCCTACAGCTCCTTACTCTCGAGTTCAATTAATCCATACATTCAAATGATGTCTTCTATACAAGTAACATATGATTTCATGACATTTAATGCCATGCCCCACTATTGTCTAATTGTAATATTTCAACCAATCCAACATGGCGTTCCTCGCTGTCCAGGCATGTGCATTATGCACTCCGAGTCTATGTTCCTCTATGGATCATTGTCCTGTTTGTATTGTCCGAGTATTAATATTAAGCACGCAGGTTTTGGGGGTTGGGCGAGGGCTTACTGGCTCCAACAAATTTAGGAGCCCATGAAAGCAAAGCATGTTTAGAGTAAAGAAAATGAAGCCGGCGGGGTATCTTAAATTAATCTCCCCCTCCCCCTTGTTATTTACTCTTACCGGCGTGGGGAGCGGGGGCGCCACCCCCAGGAACCTGCCCCTGGGGGTTTAAGTTGATTTGTGCTCCATCTCAGAAAACAGAAGCCTCTGCCAACAAAAAAGCGGTAACAAATCTCTGCCCCCGTCCCTTCTCCCCCTATTTCCATATGAAGGGGGTGGGGGCTGTGAAAGAAATCAGTTTCCAAGCTGTTCTGAATAGGAGCGCCCCTGCCATGCCCCCCCTCCCCCCACACACCGCTCGCCCCACAGTAATGTGTCCAGCTGGACGGGGGGGGGGGGGGGGGGGGGGCTGCATCTGCACAGGAAAGGCCATGCACAGTCTGGCTATGGGCATGCAGGGGGTGCGTAGCTCCCGCCCCCACCCCCTTTAGCCCCTTGCATACTAATGGCATTCCAGGGGGCTTCACAAAAGGTCCGAGGAGAATAGCCCGCGCCTCCCCACGGCTAATCTGCTGGAAAAAGTTTCCCTGACAATGGCTGCCAGCCCGGGCCACAATCACTCCCCCTAACGAGGGCAGATGAGCCTGGGAGCCGCAGAAAGGAGAAAGTTAGGAGTCCGGCACTCGGGGCTGGGGTGGGGGGCGGGGGCAGCGGGCAGTTTGGTTCCAGAAACCAGAGACACTGCCGCCTTTCATTCTGCGTAAGTGCCCGCCTTTGTTGGCTGCGCGCGGGAACAGATGTTCGCCGGGCCTGTGTTGGAATTGTGAGGCGGGCCATTCAGGCTGGGAAGGAGAGGAAATGGCGTATAATCCCGGAGCGAGGACGAGAGAGGGGAAGCGGCCTTTATGGCCCGCGCTGACTAGGGGGCAGGGGGTAGTTAAGTAGCCAGTAAACATCTCAGAATGATGGATTGTTCTCCGCAGCAGACTCCGGCCACTTTTATCAATGCGGGCGAGAGTAACTTTGCCTCAGCTCAGTGGATTATGCGGTTTGGCGCCTCTCCAACCCCACTCCCCTACACCACAAACTGAGCCAAAAGAAAATACTTCCAGACAATAGAAACAACAATGTTTGTCTTCGGAGGCATGCCCACGCTGAACAGTAGGATTGCTACTGTAGTAAAGCCAACAGTTGTCTTTATATCCAAGGTATCATTCCCTAAACAAAATAATGCTCATGACGAACTCGGAAATACCATGTTAATGCTGCGCTCTCTGGAGTTGGGGGAGATGGGCGCAGCACATATCACAAACCACCTTGTAGTGTGAAAAAGGCCGCTTTATTGAAACAGGTGTACATCACACATTTTAGCTGGCCAACTGCCTTACAAAACTAAAACCTCGCTAAACATCACATTTTAACTAATCAACATCCCTCACCCCCACCTCTACGATCCCTTCCCACAAGCCCACCCCAAAGCTATCTCATTTAAATATTAGTACATTTCAAAATTTTAAACTTTCCCTTTCTCCTACGGCCTATGACTGCTTGTATGAACCCCTAAGCAACCACATGTACTAAAATGAACTTTGAGCTATCTGCCTACCCCCCTTAAACATGTTCCCCAACTGGCAACCCCAACTAAACTTCTGACAAGTACTGCATAGCTTTGAGACCCCTGTAAGCACCTATTCCAAGCAAAAGAGTACAATCACCTTTACCTTGCACACCTGCTTCAACAACGGAGCTTAACGAAAATGAAACACAAAGCAAATAGGACCCCTAAAGAAACTAAGGAAGAAAGGGGACAGGGGCAGGGAAAAAGTCACCTACTGCTCCCAGTCACCAGACACCATTTCACCTGAACCTAAAATGGTGGCAGGGAGCCCAAAATGCTAGCATATATACCTTGGGCTACTTTGGGATAAAAACCTAGCCCAAACACAAAATGGCAGATCATGGGCTGCACCACCACCCCAATCTGTCCAGGGGGCAGACCTCCCTGTGGGCGGCTGCCCCCTAATCCCCTTTGGGAGCGGTGGGTGCAGCACATATCACAGACCACCTTGTAGTTTGAAAAAGCCCACTTTATTGAAACAGATGCACATCACACGTTTCACCTGGCAAACTGCCTTACAAAACTAAAACTTCTAAACATCATATTTTTATCCAACCAACGTACCCCTCCCCTACATCCTCCCAGCCCCCCTCTGCTATCTCATTTAACTGTAGTACATTTCAACATTTAAACTTTCCATTTCCCCTACAGCCTATGGCTGCCCGTATGAACCCCTAAGCAACCAAACATCCTAAAATGAACTTTGAGCTATCTGCCTACCCTCCCTTAAACATGTTCGCCAACTGGCAACGCCAACCAAACTTCTGATAAGTACTGTAAAACTGAGACCCGCAAGCACCTGTTCCAATCAACAGCGTACAAGCACCTTTTCCCTGCACACTTGCTTCAACAACAGGGCCGAACAAAAAAGAAATACAAAGCAAATAGGACCCCTAAAGAAACTAAGGACAAAAGGCTACTCAGGAGCGGGAAAAAAGTCACCTACTGCTCTCTGTCATCAGCCACCATTTAACCTCAACCTAAAATGGTGGCAGGGAGCCCAAAAAGCTAGCATAAATACCTTGGGCTACTTTGGGCTACAAACCTAGCCGAACCACAAAATGGCAGTTCATGGACTGCACCACCCTCCCAATCTACCCGGGGCACACCTCCCTGTGGTCAGCTCCCCTCCAAATCCCCCTTGGGAGAGGTGGGTGCAACACAAATCACAGACCACCTTGTTGTGAGAAAAAGGCCACTTAATTAAAACAGGTGCACATCACACATTTTACCTGTCCAACTGCCTTACAAAACGAAAACCTCGCTAATCATCAAATTTTAACTAACCAATGCCCCCAACCCCTTCGGTCCCCCCACAAGCCCACCCCTCAGCTATCTCATTTAACTGTAGTGCATTTCAACATTTGAAACTTTCCATTTCCCCTACAGTCTATGACTGCGTAAATGAACCCCAAAGCAACCAAACGTCCTAAAATAAACCTTGAACTCTCTGCCTACTCTGTCTTAAACATGTTCGCCAACTGGCAATGCCAACCAAACTTCACAAAAGTCCTGCAAAACTTTGAGACCTTGGCCACCCAGAAAATAAGAGCCTGCTAACTTTTTCTGCCTCCCCCACCCCTCCGAGAGACTCTTATGCAATACCTAGATACCTGATATTCGTGTCCTTGACATAACCTCCCTCAGTTACAAAAGATACAAGTCCATTGCAACACGCAACAAGTGCATACCGTCACAACAAAAGAACTCGTCTTCTAATTTTATATCTGTATGGCAGATCCTGCCAAAACCAATCTCCCTGCAAAAACTAGCCATTTCTCGGTTCACTTTTCTGCATGCCGTCATTGGCAGCGGGCCAAAACGTCTCTTTCCAAGACCTCCGCAGCATAAACTCCATCCACACTGCACAACAGCTGTTCCAATGCTCCTTAATTTGCACTAAATCATTTTTCATCGCCCTCAGCAAGACTACACCTTTTCTTTTAATAAGATCGTTTTCCCTAAATGATTATCAACACATCTGGACACCTGCCTCCCACTAACATACCATTTAAACACTGTAGGAACTTTTTCCTACAAATCACCCCCCTTTTCTTTCCACGGGATCAGAAAAAACAGCAATTATTAAATCCCAAACTGGCCCCAAATTCTCTTTGATGAGCTTGCACCTCCGCCCACTTTATGAAACTGTAGCCCACCACCCAAATGGTCACATCCTCCACCGCCAGACCCACCACAGAACCTGTAAAGAAACAAGACACCAGTAAAAATTCAAAGAGGCTGTGCCTGCCCAATCTACCATTCCTTCAACACCCACACATAGCACCTGTAGCAATCAGAAGACCACCTACCCAAGTGAATGATGTCCTCAAGCGACTATCCCGAATCCCCACTGTCGCTGAGCCAATGAGGAATAAATGTGTGCCAAACTCCTCAGGGGAAATGCCAAGTCACGCAGGCGCTTTGCGCTTCACAGCTAATAGCTGGAAACCAGTAAACATTTTCCCAGACTGATGACTAAAAACCAAGCCTTCACCCGAGCCGCTGCACAGTGGCCAACGATCTCCCCACACCACCGGGCATTGCCCCGGGGCTTCCACCGCATGCAATACCACACACCTACCCTGAGCTCTTTGGTCTGTTTTGGAGCTATGCAGCCAAACCCCCCAACCGGCCCCACTGTTAAAGACATCTTCCCACAATAACCCTCCATATCCCTTACCTCCCAACAGCTCGGATACCTGAAACTCACCTAAAAACATCCACAACATGAGAACAGAGAACAGACAAAGTTCCAGTGCATCCATAAACACAAGAGAGAACTGCCCCAGGACACTGCAAAGCACCTGCCAACATATCAGTCTCCTAATCCGCTCCTGGATCCCCAGTTCTCTAGCCCACTTTTCTAGCATCCTGCACCATAATTCACCTGCCATCGGTGCATAACCGGCAGAACAATTTACCCATGAACACAATGCTTGCCAACTTTCCAGTGATTTTAACTCTTGAAAGTCACTTGTCAATTAAATCTAGCATGAACTGGATAACGTCCTACAGCCGTAACCAACCCTCCCTCCTGCGCAGCGCCCCAATGCCAAGAACTCCCCCCATGCCTGGGAATTAGCTCTCTGCGTTGACTCCGCGAGGGACCCTACCACCAGTTGTGCCATCCTGCTTTGCCTGCCAACCACAAACTCTCTGGAATGGGCATTGGGACTCTGCCGACTTCGTTGGCCAACCCACAGACTCTCTCCCTCTGGGAATGAGACAAAGCATCGGAAATGGCATTGTGCACACCTGGCACGTGCTGCGCTTGAAATGCAATGTCATGCTGCAAGTAACCCTAAACAAATACATGCAGCAATTTGAGAACCCGTGCATCCCTGGCTGACTGTCTTTGCGCCACTTCAACCACAGGCATGTTGTCAACCCTGAAAAGTACCCATCTGTGTGCCAACTCTGTTCCCCACAACATCACTGCCACCACCAGAGAAAAAAATTCCAGAAATGCGCTGCTCCTACCCTATTCGCCCACTTTTCTGGCCATGGTTCTGCAACCCTGCCACCCGCGCCCTCTGCTTTGGAGAAGATCTGGACATCCCAGCTCAAGTCATCCTGCCTTGCCAATGGGATTCCATTAAAAGACTGAAGGAAAAAACACCACATTCAGAGATCCTCATTGACCCCTGCTGAAAGCCGTACATGATGATGAAGTAAAGAAAAACCTGATAGCGCCAGCCCTAACCTCCTACAAAATGTCCTGTCTGCCTGCACTACCCTGAACGCAAAGTCACGGTGGCCCAGCAGCACATGCACCTCACGCACTGTCACCTTCTCCTTCACTAGCACGCATATTTCCAAAATTTGCATATTTTCCTTTATTTCACGCGGCAGCCTGGCTTCCATCACACAGAGTCAATTTCAATGCCCAGAATGGACAACACTGCTGTTTGGCCTACTGTTTTTTCTGGTTCCAAAGGCACCATGATGTCACTCATGAGCTTTTGGAACCTTGCCAGAATAGCATGGCAGTCAGCCAAGCTGGGTGCTCTCACAAAAATAAATTGTCCAAGTAATGAGTTACCAAATGATTGCCCTTCTGCCATGTGAACAACCATTGGAAAAAGGAGCTGAAGCACTCAAACAGTGCACACGATATGGAGCATCCCTAGGGCAAGGATTCATCCTCATACCAGCGTCCTTCAAATAGTATACCCAAGGGGGCGTGGCCAATCGGGAGCCAAGATGGCTGCGTAGTCTCGGAGCTTCGCATTCGGCGAGCCCTTAATCCATCCTGTTACCACATCCTGTTGTCCGGAGTAGAGGTGTTTTGAAGTCTTGGCCATCGATCCTGAGCTGTGCGCGGCCTCTGCAGGGGCGTCGTGACGCCGACATTGTGCTGCCGAGTGTGGGCCCATGGGCCGGGACCCGTAGTGGCTGCTCCGATACGTCTCAAGGGAACTTCCGGTTCGGCCAGAAGGTTGGGCCGCAGCGGCAGTAGGACCCGAGTGGACCCTCAGTGACCCCGCCGCCGGACTTAGTGGAGCTGCGCTATCACGGTGGGTGCCCGGAGCGGGGAGCATAGTAGCGGCAGAGAGAAGAGGAGCGGCGGCTGCGGCTCTGGTACACGCCGCGTCCGCAGTGAAGTGCCGGTCCCGGGGGGAAAGGTGGATCTCCCCCCCCAATCTGAATGGACTAGACCTCCGGTGTGTCGCCTCTCCCTGCCCCCCCTGCCGTTCCTTTGTGTAGCGGCGTAGAGGCTGCCTCGGTGGGGGCGGCCCCATCCCTCTCCACTCTCCTTCTCGTCGGCGGCAGGTCAGTTACGCTGCTGGCATTGAGGTGGGGGAGCTGTGGTGTGGTACTGCGCATTGTGGTCGCCTCTGGGAGTATCGTTGGTCTGCTGGGGGAGGCCCCCCTCCCCACCTTGTGGATACCTTGCCGTACCTGCAGAATAAACAGCGCAGGCTGTGCTGCATGGCGGAGGCTGTTCGTATATTGCGCTGGAAGGTGATGAGAGTGTGGCTGGCCCTGAGATCACCATAAGTTAACAACAGTGGAATTGCTGGATGTTTCCCCCCCCCGCCACTTCCGAGCTGGGCCTTTTGGACGCTGCACTGCTGGGGGGTGCCCCATTGATGTTAAGTGGGGGCTGTTGCAGGTGGAGGTTGCAGAGGTGTGGCGGCCCTGCTACTAGAAGTTGGAGCCTTCATTGTAGGGGATTTGTTGTGGCCTTTTGGGGGGGGGGGCGGAGTTGTCCTGTGGCACTCTACTCCCTTGGGCACTCATCAATCTGGTGGAGGAGTCCTTCTTTGTCCCCGTCCCCCCCTCGCTGGCTAGTCCGCTCCTCCTTGGCTGCTTGATCCTCTGGAGGTGCATCTCGGCGCCTATATCATTGTTGGGCTGCTCTGCTTGTCTGTACTGCTGTGTACTCTGAGGGGCACCTGTCCGGAATCACGGCCACCCCTGATAGCGCTCTACTCATCTGGGCATGGAGCGGGTGAAGGGTACTGGCACCAGGGGGTCGAAATCAGTTCAAACAAATAAGCTTGACAGGTACACAGTCACTAAAGAGATGCAGAAGGGACGCTGTCGGAGGATTCGATGAAGGGAGCACTGGTTGGAGATGAACCTGAGCAATCTCTTAAGGATGTCATGGACGCCATATCTGGGGTTAAAACCTCGCTGGAACATAAGATGGACTCAATGGCCATAGATATAAATCTAATCCGTGCAGATATGTGGAAGCTAAACGAAAAGGTAAAGCAGGTTGAACTTACCACTTCCAGGCTCGTAGACGACGTCTCCCAGTTGCAAAAAGAGGTCGGAGAGCTGCGTGATTCACGTATGGCCTGTGACCTCAAGTTGGATGACTATGAAGGCCGCCTTCGTCGTAGCAATCTTCGCATCCTGGGTGTACCTGAAAAGTCGAAGGGGCAGGCCCCAGACCTGTTTGTTGAGGATCTTATACTCAAGCAGCTGCAACCGAAGGGCCTTAGTAAGTTTTTTGTTGTTGAGCGGGCACACAGGGTCCCGGGCGGCCGTTCCAGACCGGTCGCTCCCCCGCGGCCCATGTTGGCCTGAGTCCTGAACTACCGAGACTGAGATGCTATTCTTCAGTGCTCAAGAGCCAGTGCTCCCCTTAAATTTGAGAACGCTACTATTGATTTTTTTCCTGATTTCACTCAGAGAGTGCAGAAGCAACGAAAATCCTTCTTGTCAGTGAAGCGTGACCTGCGGGGGAGGGACATGAAGTATTCTATGTTGTTTCCGGCCCATCTTAGAGTTGAGGCAGATGGCAGGGCATGGTTCTTTGATCGTCCGGAGACGGTTTCAGAGTGGCTTGAGTCTCGGGGCCCTCCGGGTTGGGCGAACCGTGGAGGAGATGGTGACTCGGGGGCTCAGCCTTCCTAAATGAACATCCAGTCTTAAGCTCTAGTTGCTGTGGGGGGGGCGTGTGTGGGTGTGGGGAGGGGTGAGACATGCTGTATCCTTTGATTCAAGGGGGGGCGTGAGGTATAATGTTTTGTATAACTATATCTTAACTGACTTTTCGTAATGTCTTTATGGGTGCTGACCGGAGCTCTTATGACTTATCCTCCTAAGTATTTCTTTTGTTCTTTCTCTTGAATGTTATGGGCGACAGCCACTCTGCATTTTCAATGGGCAGTTCTAAGCCTAGTGGGCAGGGCAGTGGGGTGGGGGGGAGTTGGGGAGGGAAGTTTGCTTCACCAGTTGCTGGTTTGTTGTTAGCATCAACATATTGTACTTGAGTAGTATGCAGCAGGCAGAGGATTGTCGCTTCCTTTCCATCCATGATGATGGGGGGTAAGGAACTGAAGGTTTTGAGTTGGAATGTGAACGGGTTGGGGGACAAAATTAAACATAGTGTGGTTCTTCAGTATCTTAAATGCCAAGCACCTGATGTGGTTTTGCTGCAGGAAACTAATTTAGTTGGTAATTCATGTAAGGCTTTGCACAGAATGGGATACATGTTGGTTGCCCATGCGGGATTCACATCTGGGACTAGGGGGGTGGGTATCCTGATGCGGAGGGCGCTCCCTTTGGTGATAGATTCCACATGGGAAGATAATAGGGGCAGATATGTCGGCATTACAGGTAGATGGGAAGGGCAGGTTCTTACCCTCTTGTCTGTCTATGTCCCCCCGGGTATGCAGTCCACTTCATTTGCTGATTTGGGAAGGCTTCTGCTCGAACTGCCAGTTGGGTTGTTGATCTTGGGAGGTGACTTCAACGCAGTGATGTCTGGGGCTATGAATAGGCACCCTCTACGTGACATGGGGCGCGCCATGAGATGGCTACCTGACTTTCTTGATGCAATGGGCTTAGTGGACGGATGGAGACTGCTTCATCCGGCTCAGAGGCAATACACATTTCACTCTGGTGCCCATGGCAGCCTCTCCCGCCAGGACTACTGTTTGGTTCCGGCGGCTCAGGCATCTTATCTCACTGAAGCTGTTCATCTCGCTAGGGGTATCTCTGATCACTCCCCGCTCTGGATACGACTTTGTATCACATCGGGAGCGGCAGGTAGGATAGCCCCTATTAGCCCCTGGTATCTTCGTAACCCCAAGCTTCGCAAGGACATCATTAAAGCTTTAGACGATTACTTTGTGGATAATGAAGGGTTGGTGTCCTCTTCCGTATCTCTTTGGGAAGCCTTCAAAACGGTAAATAGGGGTCAGGCTCTTTCATTCATAGTTGGGGCTAAGAGGGAAAAGAATAGAGAGGTAGTTGAAGTAGAGACTTAGATCGGCTGCTTGGAAGGGGAACTGGAACAGGAGGTAACGCAGGCTAGATTGCATCTTTTGAACCTTAAACAATATGATTATAAGACACTGGTCACTGATTGTGCTAGAGCTCTTGGCAGGGAGCAGCAGGGTAGGCTTTATGACCTGGGGGATAAGGCAGGAAAACTAATTGCTTGGTTGGACAAAAAGGATTGGGCTGACAGAGTCGTCCCAGAACTTGTTACAGAGGAGGGAGCTTCACTTACTGATCGCCAGAGTATTGTCAATAGCTTTGCTGCATACTTTCAAACTGTTTATACCTCGGTCTCAGACCGACCGGAAGAGGACTCTCATATGTTGCTTCGCGACATACGGCTCCCTTCCCTATCCTGCGAGGACTGCAATTTTATGGATGGTACCTTCACAACTGATGAAATAGCTCAAGCTATTCGCTCCTTGAATTCAGGGAAGGCGTTGGGACCAAATGGACTCCCAATTGAACTATATAAACTTAAACCAGATAAGCTGGCTCCCTATCTCAAAGGTATGTTTGTTGAGGTACGGGAAAAAGGGATCTTGCCCAGGGATCAGAGACTTGCGTCAGTGGTGGTGATCCATAAGACGGGTAAGCCCAAAACTGCTTGAGCATCTTATAGAGCTATTTCTTTATTGAATGCTGAGCCCAAAATTCTGGCCAAGCTACTTTCCAATAGGCTGGTGAAAGTGGTCAGCGGGCTCATCCACCCGGATCAATCGGGCTTCATTCCCCATAGAAACACGGCTCTGAATTTACGTAGGTTGCATGGGGTGATAGCCAGGGCCCACACCCTGCGGGAACCGGACATTATCACTTCGCTTGATGCGACCATAGCGTTTGATACAGTAGAATGGTCCTATCTGTGGGCAGTCCTGGCTAAATTTGGATTTGGCCCCGAATTCATAGGCTGGGTGCGCCTGTTGTACACTGAGCCACTCGCCCAAATAGTCGTTAATAATCGAGTCTCGGCGTCCTTTCGTCTTGGTCGTGGCATTAGACAGGGCTGCCATCTCTCTCCTCTTCTTTTCGCGCTGGCCCTTGAACCCATGGCGGCTTGGCTGCATTGGGAGCCATCCATTCGGTGTATTTGATGGTCCCCTGATTGGGAGGACTGAGTTTCCCTGTACGCGGATGATATTCTGCTTTCATTTAACCTCTCCCCGCAAGTCCCTAATTGTTGTGTGTGACGTTCTTTCCTCGTTTGGCAGGAACTCCGGACTCTCCATCAATTGGGGTTAATCGAAGCTGTTTGTCCTCAGGGGAGAGCCTCCTATCCCCCCGCAAAATTGTCCCATTCGGATAAGTACAGGCGGGTTCAAGTATTTGGGGATTTTCATATCTCTTGACCCAGCAGTCAGGTACGCCAAGAATCTCCTCCCACCTTTGCAAAGACTTAAGAGTGATATCGCTAACTGGAGGAAACTTCCGCTCTCTTTGTTGGGGCAAGCTGCCCTCTTTAAAATTATGGCTTTGCCTTGTTTCCTTTATGCCCTTCAAAATTCCCTGGATGTAGTGCCGGCCAGCTATTTCCGTGAGGTGGAAGGGTTACAGCGTGGCCTTTTATGGGAGGGCAGACCCCGTATCGCTTCAGCAAAGCTGACGCTCCCCTGGTACGATGGAGGCATTGCCCTCCCAGACTTTAAACGTTACTATTGGGCTGCCCAGCTGGCCGCGATCAATCATGGGACATATGGCCCTGTTGCCAATCCCGGCTATGCCATGGATAGATGGCTCCTCGCTGGAGGCAAATACAGTAGGGCATTGTACTCTAAGCCAACAAAGTTAGACTTGGCAGGACCAACTAGACATGCGGTGCGGATCTGGCATGATGCCATGAGCTCTTTTGGATGGAGGGACAAGTTGACCCTGGCTACTCCTCTTTTCGATTCAGAACGGCTGGGTAAGCTTTGGAAGACAAGAGGGTTTGATAAGTGGGACCTGATAGGAATCTCCACCATTAAGGACATCTGGGGCAAGGGGAGGATTAAATCATTTGAGGACATGCAGACTGAATTCGAGCTGGTGAGATCCGAGTACTTTCGCTAAGCGCAAATTCGACACTCACTGTTGAGGTACGGGAAAAAGGGATCTTGCCCAGGGATCAGAGACTTGCGTCAGTGGTGGTGATCCATAAGGCGGGTAAGCCCAAAACTGCTTGTGCATCTTATAGACCTATTTCTTTATTCTGCTCCTCCACCTGCTCATATCGTGCTGTGAAGCCTGATTTGCCTCAACTGCACACCCCATGCTACCCAGTGCTGCTAACACCCCCACAGACCCCTCCTCCTCCTCTATATTCAAGTGTCCAGCTGGGAGCAGAGCTGATGACGCTAGACGCTTCTCGGCTAGAGATACTCCTACGCTGTGTTGTTGCTTTGCAGGAGGCTCTGGGTCTGCTATAGACTTTCTTACTTGAGGACTTCACACAGCCCCATACACACACAAGTTGCGCAGAGGGGCCACGGCCATTTTTCATCGATTACTGGTGTCTGAGCGCTCACCGAAGTCTACACTGTGTGATGATCGGCCTTTCGGGCATGACATGCTCCTGCCCCACCCACAAGCTACCTCCAATGCGGTCTCCTTGTTCAGTGAAGCCATTACGCGAATGTGACCCACTCTTGCCGTATGGGTCCCCATTAGCGATAGTCCACGAGGGGCTGCCTTATTGGGCACAGCACGGCCCCCTCAAACTTACACCAGCTTTGGATGCCGCTGCAATTTTCCTTCTCGATGATGGCGAACAGGCCGCCACTAAGTTGGCCATGGGCACCAATGCAGCTGCTAGGCTTCTATTAAACCTGCCAACGCACTAATCCGTTTCGAAAGACATCTGGAAAGTTCACTGGCTTCCTGTGGCACAATGTATCAAGTTCAAGACACTATGTCTAGCCTACAGGGCCTTGAATAACACAGGGCCGGTATTCCTGAAAAGCATCTTCTCCTGGTACCGTCCTGGCAGACAATTACGATCTACTAGCGCCAGGCTTATGATGGTTCCAAGGATTCACACCTCTAATTGGGGAGGCCGAAGCATAGGCCATGGTACTGTGAAACTATGGAATATGCTTCCTATGGACATTAGAGCTGCCAACTCTCTTGCCTCATTTAGAAAAGGCCTTAAACTTGTTTTTTTTCTCATACCTCAGGGATTACAATCAGGTTTAGCCCCAAGACACCTCTGGGTAGTCGTGCGCTTAATAAGTTATATGAACATAACGCCGGCTAGACCAAGTGGTCTGCGGACCCCGCTACTGCGCCTCCCACTACCATATCCAAGCGCCCAGCCTCTGCCAAAAGCTGCATAGCCCCTGCCGTTGTGAGATCTGCTGCAGACATGGTAAGGAACCTAAAGCACTTAATATCTCACAAAATTCACCAGAAAAGTCACCTACTTCTCCCTATCCCCAGCCACCTGGTGAAATGGTGGCAGGGAGCCCAATACACTAGCATATATATCTTGGGCTACAAACGTACCCCAAACTCAAAATGGCTGTTCACGGACTGCACCACCCACCAATCTGCCCCTTTGTAACCTACTTTGGAAACATTTCATACACATCTCCACAGCAGGCGTGAGGTTCCGTGACGATTTTACTCGTGTTTGTAACATTGTCGTAAATACATAATTTTGGTATCAGTGAACCGAAAATGATCCATTTAGTATATCCTGGTGTTTTCGCTATGCTACGAGCAAGAGCACTCCAGTTACAAACACATTTCTGTTCTACCCGTGGCATCCATCTTAGAACACGGAAGCCATTTTGTATTCCTTGCCCTCACATAGTCAATGGACACGCAATGACCTCTTTTCATTAAAGGACACGTAGGCTTTAACCGGCGATTCACCTTGCTAGTGACACGTGCACCTTAGGCCAGCAACGCTGTAGCAGCATGACTCGGCAAGAACTGCCTCCCCAGCCTGAGGCCAGTCCTGCTATACTGGTTCTTGTGTTCGTTGGCCTGATCATGATTAGGCGGCCGAAGCTGGTAACCGTGCCCATTTACGACCCACAAACATCTCTTATCCTGTCTTTCTATCTTCTACACCTGGCTCTGCTCCTTTCCTTCTGGGCCTTTATTAGGGGGAGGTAACGAAATTTACGATGAGGCGGTCCGGGTCTTGAATGAGAAATGGACATGGGATTATGATGGAATAGTGGGAACCCCTCATTCGTAATGTTTTGACATCAGATACTGTTGACGATTCCTGTGCAACGCCAAATATTTATTGTTTAAGACACGAATGTTTAGAACTGTGGTAACATGTAAAGAATTTGCCCCGAGCAGAATATTTAGTATATAAGGAACAACCCTCTTTGTACAAATTGAACAGGCTCCTAGACACTGCCCGTGTGCAGTTTCTGTGACTTCTGTGTCCCTGCAGTAATAAACCTTTGGTCTTTGACGCCACCATCGAGAAGCCCGTGTTTCTGTTTGTTTGTGCACCAAGACAGGTTGAACTCCGGGGTCTTCGGGTGTTGTCCCTGACACCTCTGGACGGAACCAAAAAGTCCAGAACTCCATTTGGCGCCCAACGTAGGGCGACGCCATTCGGTACCGGTCCAAAAGCCTGAAGAGTTCGAGGAGCTTCGTGTGAAGATTTCAGAGGGAGGCGCCCCACTTCATCGATCCCGGCATATCGCAAAAGTGGCCCCAACGTTCTCTTCCACGAGGGTTCCCGTTCAGACGGCTGCAGTGGTCCGTTGCCTTGACCGTCGCCCTGTCTTGGACCCGAGGTGCAGTCCTTAGTACGGCGAGACGTGACGGGTTTCTCCTTGGTGACGTCTTCAGTGCCTCAGTTAAGTATTTTGTGAGGGTTGCTCCTGTTTGGATAATTATTTTTTTTTTTTTAGTTCTCAGTTCAGTTCAGTTCTGTAAGATTATCACTGGTTATTCTGGTTACGATAATCATTCTGTTCAGTTCAGGTATCGATACATTTGTCAGTTCTGGTAGGCCTAAGTTCTTGGTTCGAGTGCGCATCTTTTCTGTTTGTGTCTTGTTTGTTTTGTGTTCCGGATTATAAAATGGTAAGTCGGAAAAATTGTATGTTGTCTTGTTTTAGTTGCAACAGTGATTCCCAGTTGGAGGACTCGTGTTTGGTTCCTCCGATTGGAACTCCCCTTTATGATCTATATTGCAAATTTGGTGTGGGCCCTATCTCTTATAACGAGGTATGGATCCACTATACAGAGAAAGATGGTGTCCTTAGTTGGCCACTACATGGTAGTTTTGAACCTGAAGTTCTCGATAATCTAGAAAGAAGGTTGTTCAAGAAGAAAGCCCGGCCGGCAATGTTTGATTCTTTCCGGTATTGGCGAAAAGAATCTAAACAGAGAGAAATTAAAAAGTTGAAGAAAGAACAAAAAGAGCAAGAGTTGACTTTAGAACAGTCTGCTAAGCAGCTGCAACTCAACGAGTCTGAGAAAGCGATGGAGGTGGCCAATAGAGAGCGTAATTTAGCGATAGACAAGTGCTATCCTGCTTTGCCATCGAGTACGGCTAAGATAGTAGAGGACCCTGAAAAGGATCCCCTGTTGTCTTACTTGTTACGATCACCCCCACCGTATGCACAGGGTGCTACGGCTCCACCTATACCGAATGTTCAATTACCGGTTGCTGGACAACCTGGTGTCCCTGTTCCCGCTCCCCTGAATCAAGTTCCTGTACCTCCTGTGGTCAATATTAATGTTCCTTTGACAACCCCTCTTCCAGGGTTGCCGGCTTCTTTGCCTATGCCTATGTCGCTCACACCTGCTAGTTCACAAGCTATTTTGCCTGCTACTCCTACTGTTCCTAATCTATCTGTTCCAACTGCTACTCTATTTACTGCCTCTGCTAATATTATGACTCCGCTTTCTGTTCGTCGGAGAATCACTGATTCTGTCTCTAATATTCTATCTCCCTTCTATAAAACTCTGATTAAGACTCCTACCTCTGACTCTGTGCAGAGGCGTAGTCAGCTTCCCAGTACTGAAGAAAGAGGAATATTAGATTCCACGGCTCTTAGATGGGTTTCAAAAGTTGGAAGATATAATGTACAAGATGTATTAGATACATTTATGCAATGGAATGAACCGACACAACGATATGTGTTCGATGAAATGTGTTTCCTTCTACGTGAGGAATTGGAAGAGGATGACCCTGAATCAAATCTAGAAGAATTAATTAATGTTCAGAAAGAGTTTGCTGCAGGAATGATAGTCGGTCAAAATATAAAAGAAGCGATGGAACTGGTTCTAAGTTATAGGACCGACTCATCCTTTCGTTCACTGAGAGAGTTAGAGAAACGTAGTACGAAACAAAATCGTCAATACCCAATGAGAGAGGTTCCACCAATTTGGCGTGAAGCTGTGCAAGCTAATGCAAACCTTGGTATTGCAGCCGCTCCGGCCCAATTCCAGAGAGTATGGATACATATTCCATGGAAGCGAGCTAAAGTATTAGCAGTGAAACAGGCTTTGCCAGATCCGCGTAAAAATCCTGCAGGGTACTACAAAGAGTTGGCTCAGACAGTTGACGCTTGTGTGTTGAATCTGGCTGACATAGATCTGCTATTTGGTAATGTAGTACCGCAACCAATTTGGGCTAAAATTCGTAAAGAGAATCATCCAGTTGCCCTAGGTGGTGACTGGGCAGCTATAATTGCAGCGGATGGTCAACAAATAGGTGGTTCCAAACCAGAACCCCTAATTGCTAATTTGCCTGGTAGAATAATCGATTTAATGAAAACCTTGATGCCAGCATTGCGCGTTAACTGGGACAAATTGTCCGCGTGCAAACAAAAGAAAGACGAAAGCGTCTCCGACTTTTTCACAAGATTCGAGGAGACTTTCGTGGATCATAGTGGTCAGGATATGAGCACAGAAGGAGGCCAGAGATTATTTGTTGATAAATTTGTGCACAATCTGTTGCCAGAACTTAGTGGTAAATTAAAGAATTCTGAAAGTGCGTGGGCTGTCTCTACGACTGCGCAAATACTTGCGACTGCCCAGTACTATGAAAATAGGGATAAAGAAGAGAAGGAAAAATCAGATAAAAAGACGAAAGATTTAAAGACTAAAGTACTTTTACAGCAAGCTTATCCGCCTCGCACGAATCAGACTAACATGCAGCAAGGGTCATATCAAAGAACGGATTATAATTTTCAAAGGCCACAATACCAATGGAATCAATGTGCTTATTGCAAAGTGGAAGGTCATTACAAAAATGAGTGTCCAGTTCGGGCACAAAATAATACTGCGGCTGCTCAAAGAGGTCGTGGTAGTTCTATGCAAAACTCTAGAGGTCGAGGACGAGGTGCTATGCCTCCGCAGACGAGTGATCGCCCTTCTAATTATTTCGACCAGCGAAATGGACAATCTGCCCAACAGAATAGGTCTCCACAGTATCATGTTGAAGACTATTATGAAGCTAGTGAGGAAGTTCAGCAAAGTGAGTACTAGGACAGCCATGGACAAAGAGAGGGAGTAGTATCAGTTCCAGTAGATCAGAGTGGGCCTTATGTCGCAGTAGCAACATCAGGTATAGTCGAACTGTTTCTGTTGGATACTGGTGCAGCAAAAAGTTCTATCATTTATGCGAAACTCCCTGGCGCACCTTTATCTGGCTTAACAAACGTTTCAGTAGGTTTTTCTGGCGCCCCTGTTCACAATCCGGTTTCTGGTCCCTTGTCTATTTCTGTTGGACCCCGTCAATTGAAAGCACCCCTGATTTTGACGACAGGTTGTAACGAAAATCTGCTTGGTTTAGACTTGTTAAAACGCCTGTACGCGACATTGTACTGTTCTCCAGCAGGAGTACAGCTTACGTTGGGTAAAAGAATAATCTCTCCGATGTACTTGTCGATGGATGCGCTCCCACCAGAGCTGCGTTCACTCCCTGATACTCTTTGGGCGACTGGTCCTAATGATGTAGGTCTATTGGAAATTCCACCCTATGTAGTAACTTTGAAAGCAAATGTCAAACTTCCACGAATCCCACAATACAGAATCTCTAGTGAAGGTGAGCGTGCGCTCCTACTGATAGTGCAAGATCTGATTGAGAAAGACGTTATAGAAGAAACTAGAGGTAATGTCTGTAATAGTCCTGTACTGCCTATTTTGAAACGAACTGACCCTACAAAACCTCCAGTATATAGGTTTGTAATTGATCTCAGAGAGGTTAATAAAATTGTGATTCCACAGTTTCCTGTGGTTCCAGACATTACTGCATTGTTAACGTTGATTCCTGCTACAGCAGCATGGTTTTCGGTTGTCGACTTGAAAAATGCCTTTTTCAGCATTCCGATAGCCGAAGAAAGCAGAGATATCTTCGGTTTCTCTCTAGGAGGACGAAGCTTCAGGTTTAAACGCGCTCCACAAGGCTATTGTGAAAGCCCATCCATTTACAGTCAAGCATTAAAAAGCCAGTTAGATTCCTTCGTACTTCCTCTTGGTTCTGCTTTAGTACAATATGTCGATGATCTTCTAGTGGCTGCTGATGACAAGGAAACTTGCAAAACAGCTACGATTTCTTTATTGCATCATTTGTCAGATTTGAACCACAAGGTGTCACCTTCAAAAATGCAATACTGCTGCCAAGAAGTGACCTACCTAGGTCATCTCTTGTCAAAGGAGGGAAGGAAGTTGACCCCAGAGAGAATAAAAGCAATTACACAGATGAATGTTCCTAGCACGCAGAGAGAAGTACGTGCCTTTTTAGGTATTACCTCATATTGTAGGCAATGGATCCCAAATTTTTCTCTTTTGGCAAAACCATTGGTAGCCTTGACTGGGAAAGGTGTTCCGAGTCCGGTACCATGGTCTGCTGAATGTCAGCAGAGTTTTTCTGAGCTACGAAATGCACTGTGTTCAGCACCTGTATTGGGTACACCCGACTACAGTAAGCCATTCACGCTCTATGTCCACGAGAGAGAAGGTTGTGCATTGAGTGTTTTGACGCAGAAATTCGGTGATAAACAACGCCCTTGTGCGTATTTTTCATCAACGTTAGATCCGGTAGCCAGAGCATTGCCTAGTTGCTTGAGAGCTGCAGCCGCAGCTGCAGCCTCCATTCGACAATCTGCTGGTTTAGTAATGAACAACATGCTAGTGGTTATGGTTCCTCATGCTGTGGATACACTCATGAACCGAACCAAGACGCAGCACCTTACCAGTGCTAGATTATCAGGTTATGAACTGACACTGTTAGCTAGTCACATTCAGATCAAAAGATGCAATGTATTGAATCCAGCAACATTGTTGCCGACTAGCCAAGAGTCGAGTGATTCCGAACCACACGACTGTTATTTCAAAACTGAGGAAGAAACAAAAGGACGAATTGATCTAAAAGACACTCCGTTATCAGATCCAGATGGAACGTTGTATGTTGATGGGTCTTGCTTCAAATTAGAGAATGGTGATGTGACTGCTGCTTATGCAGTAACGACTTTGAGTATGATTGTGGAGACTGCAAGAGTGAGTCAGAATTCTGCCCAGGCTGCAGAATTGATCGCGCTGACAAGAGCGTGCGTTTTAGCTAAGGGAAAGAGAGTGAATGTGTTCACAGATAGTCAGTACGCGTTCGGCGTGGCCCATAGTTTTGGCCGTTTGTGGAAAGAGAGAGGTTTCATTACGTCCCATGGGACTAAGATTCAACATGGCCAGCTAGTTAATGACTTGTTGGAATCTCTAACCTTGCCGACTGAAGTTGCGATTGTGAAATGCAGTGCTCATAAAGCAATCACGGATGATGTTGGTCGTGGGAATGCTTTTGCCGATGAGACTGCAAAACAGACAGCTAGAAATATGATGAGTAGAATGTATGTTGCAACGTCTGCAAGATGGATTTCTGAGTCTGGAATGTGTGAAGACACAGTGGAAAGCGTGAAAGAAATTCAGAAAGAGGCGACTGAGGAGGAAAAACTTGCATGGAGAGAGAGCACGGGTAAATTGGACTCGAGTGGGTGTTGGATTGACTTGTCGGAACAACAGCGTTGGATGTTGCCTGATGCGTATGTGCTTGCAGTAGTGACGATGGCACATGGAACAGCACACATCAGTTCAAAAGGGATTTGTAAGATGTTGGCTCCGGTCTGGAAGAATGATGGGATTAGTAAGTGTTCAGAGAGAGTGGTGAGAAATTGTATGGTATGCTTGATGCATAATCCTGGCAAGGGAATCCCCACACCTGCAGGTCATTTCGCTCCTCCTTCCTGCCCCTTTGAAGTGATCCAGCTAGACTTCATTCACATGGATCGTTGTAATAACCTGAAATACGTCCTAGTGGTAGTTTGTGCTTTCTCCAGATGGATCGAAGCATACCCGCTAAAGGACAATACTGCCTTATCCACTGCCAAAATTCTTCTTAAAGAATACTTCCCCAGATACGGAATGCCACGGATTGTATGGTCAGATAACGGAAGTGAGTTCGTAGGGAAAGTTATGCAGAGTGTGTGTGCCGGCCTAGGGATTAGACAGAAGTTTCATAGTGCGAATCATCCCCAGTCCGCGGGTTTAGTCGAGGGTTACAATGGCACCCTTAAACTGAAACTTGCTAAGATACAAGCATCCACGGGTTTGTCCTGGCCAGACGCATTGCCTTTGGCTTTGCTATCAACAAGAGCAACTGTACATTCTAGAATAGGGCTTAGTCCTTATGAAATAGTTTTTGGTCGTCCTGCAAATGTTTGGGGGGTACCTAGACCAAAAGAATTCAAGCAGCTGGAATACCCAATGTTAATTGATTACCTTTTCGACTTGACTGCTAAATTGAGTCTTATTCACCAACAGGTTTTCGATGCATTGCCAAAGCCACCGGAGAGTCCAGGCCATCAGCTGAAACCAGGTGACCAGGTGGTCATTAGAAATTTTGCAAGAACGAAAAATCTTCAACCCAGATTCATTGGCCCTTTCCAAGTCCTACTAGCAACGAGAACTGCTATTCGTGTGGCCGGAAGGAAGAACTGGATCCATACGACACATGTCAAACGTGTGCCTCTGCCACTTCCTTACGACAACTGGGTAAAGAAAGGAATCGGTGCCTCTGAAACGGAACAAGTCCCCAGGTTCATACCTTTCAGCGATGCAGAACTGATCACGGATTCACCAAATTCTGACTCTCCTCCTGAAACTGCTCTTTTGAACCCTGAACATTTGTCATCCACACCCAACGAACATTTGCCATCTGCACCAAAAGAACATTTGTCATCTGAAAACGTGAACATTGCAACGACGGCTGAAAATACATTGTTTCCAGACCAGACAGCTCCTGCAAAACTAAGATACAACTTGCGACTTCGCAATATGGACAAATAAAGCAGGAAACTGCCTATTTTCAGATTTGAATTTTCTATACATTGCCTCCAGCCAGGAAGTTTGCTAATACTTTGTATTGTTTCTTTTTTTTGTTTTAAAATTGCCTTGCCGTCTGGGTAGCCGTAGGGTCGTGGCTGTGTGCCTAGTTGAATCTGCGGGGGTCAGACACAAGGTCGATCTTTCTGTTAGTTCTGGGAACTCCCAGGGCTGATAGAGGCATTTTCATCTACGTACACATCATCAGTGGTCGCGAACGGTCGTAGAAGATGGAGCTTCCTGAGCTGCAACGAGAAAATGTAATTTATGTTCGCAGAAATAGACTGTACAGAATACTTCACAGCAAATGCTTTCTAATGCAATGTGCAGTGACATTTTTAATTGTTTTGATAACGTTGGTGGGTGGAATCGTCTTTGGTGTACATTTGATTTTTATGCCAGTAACTACAGTACCTCCCCTTGATCCTACTACTTCTACGGTTTCTTCTATGCATTCTTTTCACTCATTTCCTGAACACGAACAAGCTCGGCGCTCAGAATTTATTAACAATACATTTGTACAGCTCTTGCATCAACACCAACTGGTAGTTAATACTACAGACTGCTGGGTGTGTGGCTTGATACCTCACACTATGGATAAAGGCATTCCCTATCTAGTCTTGCCTTTTAGCTACAATGGATCATTTCAGGCCTTTCAGACCATTTTTTCATATGCCCTTGAGACCTATCCTCCGCGTCCACCACGGTCCACTAAACACAACTCAGCCAACAAAGCTTTAGTCCAGGGAATTATTGACATGATTAAAGACGTCAATAATACTCCATCAAACCCTAGAGATGAATTACGGGTGTATTTGAGTTGGAACTCTACCGAGTATCGCCTTAGTTTGGGAGAAAGCAAGCGTAAAAGCTCCACTTCAGTTTGGGTCGTGCCTCACCGAGGTCAGGTCTGTTTACAAGGAAATGGGAGAAATCTGAGAGCTCAGCTCGGGAGGAGTGAGTGCGTTGAGACTTACGTATTTCCGTCTAACTCCTCCCCTGCCTTCCTGACTGCTAGGGGTACCTACTTCATCTGTCAGGACAGCGCATATACATGGCTGCCTGCTGACTTTTCAGGTTCATGTTATATTGCTCGATTGTTACCTCCGACATACACTGCTTCTTCAGATTATCACAAGACCAGAGTAGCAAGAGGTGTCTTCAGCAAGGAAGATACCGCTGGTCAGGAAGCTGGAGACTTCTTCAAAGGTTTCCTTCCGTTTTGGGGGCCTATGGCCAATAGTAGAAATCTACGTCAACTAACACGGGTAGTTGAATCTACTATTACAGAAACTGCTGGTGCCCTTAGTAACTTAACAGCTGAGCTTCAGGCGGATCGTCTCATGACGTTGCAGAACCGAATGGTTCTAGACGTAATACTTGCAGATCGAGGTGGGGTATGCAGAATGATCCAATCGAGCTGCTGTGTCTTTATTCCAAATAATGCTCCAACAGTCTATGAAGCGATCTCTAAGCTACACAAGATTTCCGACTCTATACACGTAGATAAGGGAAACTGGTCCTTCATGGAGTGGTTTTGGACTCTGGTATCAGCGTGGGGATGGAAGGTTCTGATGGTCATTGGTGCCATCCTAGTATTTCTGTTCTCGTGCTGCCTTATCATCCAATGTGGTCCCGCTTTGTGTAGTCTCTGTGCTGCAACCTGTTTCAGAAAACCACCTGCATTAGGAGAAAAGGCACGAGACAGGATGATGATGCAACAACATGTCACTGACCTAATGAGCATAGAATTAGACTCTGACTCTGACATAGACTGAGTAATTGCCTATGTAAGGGCAAAAGGAGGGTCTGAGGTTCCGTGACGATTTTACTCGTGTTTGTAACATTGTCGTAAATACATAATTTTGGTATCAGTGAACCGAAAATGATCCATTTAGTATATCCTGGTGTTTTCGCTATGCTACGAGCAAGAGCACTCCAGTTACAAACACATTTCTGTTCTACCCGTGGCATCCATCTTAGAACACGGAAGCCATTTTGTATTCCTTGCCCTCACATAGTCAATGGACACGCAATTACCTCTTTTCATTAAAGGACACGTAGGCTTTAACCGGCGATTCACCTTGCTAGTGACACGTGCACCTTAGGCCAGCAACGCTGTAGCAGCATGACTCGGCAAGAACTGCCTCCCCAGCCTGAGGCCAGTCCTGCTATACTGGTTCTTGTGTTCGTTGGCCTGATCATGATTAGGCGGCCGAAGCTGGTAACCGTGCCCATTTACGACCCACAAACATCTCTTATCCTGTCTTTCTATCTTCTACACCTGGCTCTGCTCCTTTCCTTCTGGGCCTTTATTAGGGGGAGGTAACGAAATTTACGATGAGGCGGTCCGGGTCTTGAATGAGAAATGGACATGGGATTATGATGGAATAGTGGGAACCCCTCATTCGTAATGTTTTGACATCAGATACTGTTGACGATTCCTGTGCAACGCCAAATATTTATTGTTTAAGACACGAATGTTTAGAACTGTGGTAACATGTAAAGAATTTGCCCCGAGCAGAATATTTAGTATATAAGGAACAACCCTCTTTGTACAAATTGAACAGGCTCCTAGACACTGCCCGTGTGCAGTTTCTGTGACTTCTGTGTCCCTGCAGTAATAAACCTTTGGTCTTTGACGCCACCATCGAGAAGCCCGTGTTTCTGTTTGTTTGTGCACCAAGACAGGTTGAACTCCGGGGTCTTCGGGTGTTGTCCCTGACACCTCTGGACGGAACCAAAAAGTCCAGAACTCCAGGCGCACTAACCTAAGCACTTGTTTCTGAAGATCTTTATGGTTGTTTTGGCTATACTTTCACAACCAAGTGAGTGCATATCATAACGATTGTTAACACGCACTCAGGCGGTTTGTATTGGCAGTGCGAGGGTCTTTGGTGAGGGAGGGGATAAGCTGTGTGTTGTCGTCGTAGGAGATGTTGAGGTCGTGCAGTCTGGAGACGCGGGTGAGCGGGGCTATGTAGATGTTGAACAGGGTCGGGCTAAGGGATGATCCTTGGGGTATGCCGCAGATGATCTTGGAGGCTTTGTGTGTGGGGGGGTGGGGGGGAGGGCGGATGCTCTGTGTTCTGTCAGAGAGGAAGGAGGAGGTCCAGTCCGGTGCTTTGCTGCGGATTCCTGCGTCGTGGAGGTGAGTGCATAGGGTGCGGTGGCAGACTGTGTCGAATTTCATGCAACATATAATATGCTACACAATTAACACTATGACTACTAGAGTGTTATTGCCCACCTCTATGACAGAAACCTTATTAGTGGTCCTTCCTAAACCCAGGAGATACCATTGGATGAATGATCATATCACCCCTATCTTTTTCTCAACCTGGACTGCAAGGTATTGGGGAAATTTCTGACAAACCGATTAATAGCCATTATCCGCCCCTGGTATATAATGACCAAAACAGCTTCATACCAAGGTGTAATACCTTCCTGCACCCGAGGAGACTGTTTGTGGTCCACTGTGTGGCCTCCCATGATATTGTGACGGTCTTTGTTATGCTAAGCTGGCCTTTCATAAGGGAAGTGCTACGCTCAATAGGGCTAGGTCTGTAGTTTCTGGGCTGGGTTCATCGCTATACACGACCACTTACTCAAGTCCGGACAGGAAGTGAGATCTCCAACAGTTTGCCTATTGAGAGAGGGACCAGACAAGGATGAATGCCCTTGCCATTGGTATTCACATTGGCGAGGGAGCCCCTAGCGTGCTTTGTGCAGGTCGAAACCCCACCTGGGGACTGGCGATAGCAAACCACTGGCATACTATATCACTTTATGCTGATGCTTTAATATAACTCAGCAGTGATCATGGGAGTCTACCACACCGGATGGCCTCCCCAAATAATGTTGCCACTATATCAGGCCTTCGTATAAACTGGGAAAAGTTGTGTCTGTTCCCGCTTATACCCCTGACGGAAGCAGATTATGTACCAGTGGTCGGAAGGTAGTGGCAATTCAATACCTTCAGTTGGTTAAGGGTCAACGTTTATCATAAGAAACATGATCTATTCTATAGGAACCTCGGTTGGGCAGTGACACTGGTGTGGAACTCATTTTCCTTGTGGTACCATAGCACAACAGTCGACTGTCCCCATTGTGCTGTACTAGATGCAGACTTTCTCCACATGGTTTGACAGTGTGAGAATCTATCTAGCTACTGAGAGGGGGTGCTTCAAACCAACACGGACATAACAGGTACACAGATTCCTAGAGACCCCATCACTTGCTTACTAAACCAGACACTTTGAGGTGGGGGAGGGGGACCTGCTTCAAAGTCTGGAATAATTACCTAGCAAGGGCAAAAGTGGATACATCCCCCTGTTGAATGCCGAAGGCCACCTCTGTGCATTACACTAACCAATATGTGTATACTGGCAACAGTGGGAGAGAAAGGAGGAGGGAGGTCGCCAGCTACAGTATTGTTTCTCTACAAATGCTGTCATAATATTACTGTACCTGGTCAGAATACGTAGTTCTGAGCTTCATATCCTGCAATAACAAACTGGAACCACATCCAAGATGTACAGGGACAACAGCCCCTCAGATTGTGTATGACAATAGAATGCAAGACGTGCACCTCGATCGATAAAGATATATAACAAGCTCATGTTTATGTTAAAACTAAATAAAAATGTAATACAAAAAAAAGTGAGAACGTCCCGGGCTACAGTGTCGCCCTGCAGCATTGCAGTAAAGACTACATTTGGAAAAAAATTCCTTTGCACATGAAGTCAGTCGCTGCAGTATAGCCCTGGAATTTTTTAGGTTTAAATAAGTCCATGGCTACAGTATCAAAGTGACTCAACCAAAGTCCGAGCAGCAGAAGAACACTAAATAAATCTATAGATACTTTGTCTATGCTCCATGGAAGAGACAAACACATGAAGAGAGAAAGTGAAACTGGCATGCGCTGACCAATGAGAAGCAAGGAAATAAGTGAAGACGAAGCCGAAAAATGGGTGCGCTCTAAGCCCCCTTTAATTTAAACAAAAGATCTCACATGCGCTATTTCAGAAGAGACCTAAAAAGAGGACAGAGAAGGGAGTAAAACAGAATTAAGTAGAAAATCATCAGATTTCTCCTGGTGGATTGGTAAAAATGATCAGAACAATGTTCTGGTTTTCACTGTTACAGCAAGAATAGCAGTTGTGAAGAAGGATTGATTTGAAAATAAGAATAACTGGCATTTATAGACCAAATTCCAAACACTATGTGCATAAGTTTTAATTAATAATAGGGCCTGGTTTATTAAATTGCCAACAAGTCTAGCAATAATATTTCAGGCCCGAACGTTTAACATATAGTTGAATATGGTTTGGCGTTGAGGCAGTGAATGGATAATTTTTTATATTTATTTTATACGAAGGTCCCTATTGTAATTGTCATTCTTTTATTACTAAGCAATAGCATTCTTTTTCACCGTCACTAATATATTTCAATACTACTTTTTGTATCTGATTAGTTATAAATTGTTAACAAAATATTTTGAACAAAAAAACACAACAACAGTTTTCTTTGCATAGGCCTACACAGATGAATGAGCACCATAGAGCCATGCACACGTGTGTGAATATAAGGGAGAAAATGCGCATTTCGCCGCTTCAAGATGATCCATGCTTGCTTTGGCAAATAAGAGTACTGAGGCACTTTGAAATACAGTGATTGGTCCTAGATTGTGGCCACAATTATATCACGGTCTTCTGGCCCTAGTGTATTACTAAATGGATGCTTTCGAGAGGAGAGTCCTAAAGTTTTGATATCTTTTTTAGACATAGGAATGTCAATGTGTGAACCTGACTCAGGAATCTTACGGCTGCTGGAAGAGATTGCCTCCTCGAAAAACCAACGGCATCTTTATGGAGATCCTTGGCCTTCAAATTTCTAAGCACGTGCATTTTCTTTTCTGAGTGGTACTATACCTGGCAGATATTGGCAGCCATCGGCAACCCCAGTACACGGCCTATCCCTGCTGACAAGGGTGATACCCCGAAACACGTGTCCAGGGATGGCGAAGACAGCAGAAGATCGAAAGAGGATGCATCGCGAACACTCTACAACAGTGTTTCCCAAACTGTGGTCCCAGGGGGTCCGCAGGCAACACTTTTCAAAGCAAAGAAAAGTTTCCAGCAGCAATAAAAGTGTCAAGATAAAGCCAGTGATTAATGTACCTGCTGGAGCGTGAGGAGAGTTTTGTTTAGTGGCAGCTTTGACTTAACTAATGTAGCACAGAGGGTTAATGTGCCTACTGCAACGAATGTGTAACATGCATTTTAAAAAGCAGCATTTTATGTGCATAGGTTTGTGGTTACTGCTTTTGTCAGAGAGATTCTTTTGTTACTGTGCACTTCATAAGTGACAATAGTAATGTAGCAGAGGGACCTATAAACTGTCATCAAAGAGCTGCTTGGTACCAGTTAGTAATTTTTGTTTTTTCCCAGTTATTCATTATCCTGATGCTGCTAAA
Organism: Lissotriton helveticus; assembly: GCF_964261635.1. NCBI lineage: Eukaryota > Metazoa > Chordata > Amphibia > Caudata > Salamandridae > Lissotriton > Lissotriton helveticus. The sequence goes on from NC_136070.1 coordinate 1,004,796,779, forward strand.
AAGATTTATTTGGGTGGAAATACATTTTTAATGTTAAAGTCGGTGCTAGCCACTGTGTTATGTTCTGAATCCTGAGTTTGTGCTTTTCCAGACTAAGCACTCTTTAAACATTTTATATACACACTGTTTTACATGTACGATTCAACGTCTCTATATGTGTGTGATGTAAAGTGCTCTGACATCCTACAATGGTATGAGAGATGCTATAAAACAAATGAAATACATGTGACAGAGGGGCTATTACTTCAATATAAAATACTAAGGGCCAGATGTACAATCCGTTTTTATATGCGTGAACAGGTTCGTGAACCCGCTTTCACATGCAAAAACGTATTGGGCCATGTACATTGCCTATTTCGTGAGTCGCAATTTGTTTGCGACTCGCTAAATAGGTTTTGCAACTTGCTATTTGGAAGGGGCATTCCCTTCCAAATAGCGAGTCTTAAAACCATGTACAAATGTTTTGTGGTCGCAAAACACTCGCAATTACCACTTACTTAAACTAGATGGTAATGCATTTGCAAAGGGGAAGGGGTCCCCAGGGGACCCCTTCCCCTTTGCAAATGCATGCAAAATTATTTTTTAAGGGCAGGCAGTGGTCCCAGGGACCTCTGCCTACCCTTTGAAAATGAAACGAAAACGTTTCATTTTCTTTTTTTTTTTAAATGCACGGTAAATGGGCTGCATTTTTTTTAACTGCTTTATTTAAATGCAGTCCCAGACATGGTGGCCTGCAGAGCCCAGCAGGCACCATACCTAGGAGGGCTGGCATTCCCAATAGGCCGGCAAATTGCGAGAGGCTCATTAATATTAATGAACTTCGCAATTTGCGACCCCATTGGGAATCCGAAACAGTGTTAAACACACTGTTGTACGTTTCATTTAGCGACTCGCAATTTGCCGCTCGCAATGTGTCACCAATAGCGAGGCGCTAAATGAAATGGTCGTACATCTGGCCCCAAAATCCTTAGGATGATTCAGAAAAGGGGGTGGTGATGAACAGAGTGCCTGAATTAAGCAGACCACTCTTACCCAGTCCAAAGATCAGGGCTTGATCCATCACCGTTTTTTAGCTCACTGCACCATCCCAGCTCAGAACTTGGCTATATGCAAATTAGTCTGTTCCTGTCCCAGTGCATGATGGGAACAGGGCAAACCAAACTACCAAGCCAATTCTTGTACTGGGAAGGAAACAAGCTTCCGGGGACCGGTTTCTGCCATTTCAGGCGTCGTCGGCCCGGCTTGCTTGAATCCTGATGGTGCAATGAGCAAGGGACTCACATCTGAGTATACCCTTCCACGCTTATGGTGGACAAAATGATTCAGAAAAGGGGGTGGTGATGAACAGAGTGCCTGAATTAAGCAGACCACTCTTACCCAGTCCAAAGATCAGGGCTTGATCCATCACCGTTTTTTAGCTCACTGCACCATCCCAGCTCAGAACTTGGCTATATGCAAATTAGTCTGTTCCTGTCCCAGTGCATGATGGGAACAGGGCAAACCAAACTACCAAGCCAATTCTTGTACTGGGAAGGAAACAAGCTTCCGGGGACCGGTTTCTGCCATTTCAGGCGTCGTCGGCCCGGCTTGCTTGAATCCTGATGGTGCAATGAGCAAGGGACTCACATCTGAGTATACCCTTCCACGCTTATGGTGGACAAAATGATTCAGAAAAGGGGGTGGTGATGAACAGAGGGCCTGAATTAAGCAGACCACTCTTACCCAGTCCAAATATCAGGGCTAGATCCATCACCGTTTTTTAGCTCACTGCACCATCCCAGCTCAGAACTTGGCTATATGCAAATTAGTCTGTTCCTGTCCCAGTGCATGATGGGAACAGGGCAAACCAAACTACCAAGCCAATTCTTGTACTGGAAAGGAAACAAGCTTCCGGGGACCGGTTTCTGCCATTTCAGGCGTCGTCGGCCCAGCTTGCTTGAATCCTGATGGTGCAATGAGCAAGGGACTCACATCTGAGTATACCCTTCCACGCTTATGGTGGACAAAATGATTCAGAAAAGGGGGTGGTGATGAACAGAGTGCCTGAATTAAGCAGACCACTCTTACCCAGTCCAAAGATCAGGGCTTGATCCATCACCGTTTTTTAGCTCACTGCACCATCCCAGCTCAGAACTTGGCTATATGCAAATTAGTCTGTTCCTGTCCCAGTGCATGATGGGAACAGGGCAAACCAAACTACCAAGCCAATTCTTGTACTGGGAAGGAAACAAGCTTCCGGGGACCGGTTTCTGCCATTTCAGGCGTCGTCGGCCCGGCTTGCTTGAATCCTGATGGTGCAATGAGCAAGGGACTCACATCTGAGTATACCCTTCCACGCTTATGGTGGACAAAATGATTCAGAAAAGGGGGTGGTGATGAACAGAGTGCCTGAATTAAGCAGACCACTCTTACCCAGTCCAAAGATCAGGGCTTGATCCATCACCGTTTTTTAGCTCACTGCACCATCCCAGCTCAGAACTTGGCTATATGCAAATTAGTCTGTTCCTGTCCCAGTGCATGATGGGAACAGGGCAAACCAAACTACCAAGCCAATTCTTGTACTGGGAAGGAAACAGGCTTCCGGGGACCGGTTTCTGCCATTTCAGGCGTCGTCGGCCCGGCTTGCTTGAATCCTGATGGTGCAATGAGCAAGGGACTCACATCTGAGTATACCCTTCCACGCTTATGGTGGACAAAATGATTCAGAAAAGGGGGTGGTGATGAACAGAGTGCCTGAATTAAGCAGACCACTCTTACCCAGTCCAAAGATCAGGGCTTGATCCATCACCGTTTTTTAGCTCACTGCACCATCCCAGCTCAGAACTTGGCTATATGCAAATTAGTCTGTTCCTGTCCCAGTGCATGATGGGAACAGGGCAAACCAAACTACCAAGCCAATTCTTGTACTGGGAAGGAAACAAGCTTCCGGGGACCGGTTTCTGCCATTTCAGGCGTCGTCGGCCCGGCTTGCTTGAATCCTGATGGTGCAATGAGCAAGGGACTCACATCTGAGTATACCCTTCCACGCTTATGGTGGACAAAATGATTCAGAAAAGGGGGTGGTGATGAACAGAGTGCCTGAATTAAGCAGACCACTCTTACCCAGTCCAAAGATCAGGGCTTGATCCATCACCGTTTTTTAGCTCACTGCACCATCCCAGCTCAGAACTTGGCTATATGCAAATTAGTCTGTTCATGTCCCAGTGCATGATGGGAACAGGGCAAACCAAACTACCAAGCCAATTCTTGTACTGGGAAGGACACAAGCTTCCGGGGACCGGTTTCTGCCATTTCAGGCGTCGTCGGCCCGGCTTGCTTGAATCCTGATGGTGCAATGAGCAAGGGACTCACATCTGAGTATACCCTTCCACGCTTATGGTGGACAAAATGATTCAGAAAAGGGGGTGTGATGAACAGAGTGCCTGAATTAAGCAGACCACTCTAACCCAGTCCAAAGATCAGGGCTTGATCCATCACCGTTTTTTAGCTCACTGCACCATCCCAGCTCAGAACTTGGCTATATGCAAATTAGTCTGTTCCTGTCCCAGTGCATGATGGGAACAGGGCAAACCAAACTACCAAGCCAATTCTTGTACTGGGAAGGAAACAAGCTTCCGGGGACCGGTTTCTGCCGTTTCAGGCGTTGTCGGCCCGGCTTGCTTGAATCCTGATGGTGCAATGAGCAAGGGACTCACATCTGAGTATACCCTTCCACGCTTATGATGGACAAAATGATTCAGAAAAGGGGGTGGTGATGAACAGAGTGCCTGAATTAAGCAGACCACTCTTACCCAGTCCAAAGATCAGGGCTTGATCCATCACCGTTTTTTAGCTCACTGCACCATCCCAGCTCAGAACTTGGCTATATGCAAATTAGTCTGTTCCTGTCCCAGTGCATGATGGGAACAGGGCAAACCAAACTACCAAGCCAATTCTTGTACTGGGAAGGAAACAAGCTTCCGGGGACCGGTTTCTGCCATTTCAGGCGTCATCGGCCCGGCTTGCTTGAATCCTGATGGTGCAATGAGCAAGGGACTCACATCTGAGTATACCCTTCCACGCTTATGGTGGACAAAATGATTCAGAAAAGGGGGTGGTGATGAACAGAGTGCCTGAATTAAGCAGACCACTCTTACCCAGTCCAAAGATCAGGGCTTGATCCATCACCGTTTTTTAGCTCACTGCACCATCCCAGCTCAGAACTTGGCTATATGCAAATTAGTCTGTTCCTGTCCCAGTGCATGATGGGAACAGGGCAAACCAAACTACCAAGCCAATTCTTGTACTGGGAAGGAAACAAGCTTCCGGGGACCGGTTTCTGCCATTTCAGGCGTTGTCGGCCCGGCTTGCTTGAATCCTGATGGTGCAATGAGCAAGGGACTCACATCTGAGTATACCCTTCCACGCTTATGGTCGACAAAATGATTCAGAAAAGGGGGTGGTGATGAACAGAGTGCCTGAATTAAGCAGACCACTCTTACCCAGTCCAAAGATCAGGGCTTGATCCATCACCGTTTTTTTAGCTCACTGCACCATCCCAGCTCAGAACTTGGCTATATGCAAATTAGTCTGTTCCTGTCCCACTGCATGATGGGAACAGGGCAAACCAAACTACCAAGCCAATTCTTGTACTGGGAAGGAAACAAGCTTCCGGGGACCGGTTTCTGCCATTTCAGGCGTCGTCGGCCCGGCTTGCTTGAATCCTGATGGTGCAATGAGCAAGGGACGCACATCTGAGTATACCCTTCCACGCTTATGGTGGACAAAATGATTCAGAAAAGGGGGTGGTGATGAACAGAGTGCCTGAATTAAGCAGACCACTCTTACCCAGTCCAAAGATCAGGGCTTGATCCATCACCGTTTTTTAGCTCACTGCACCATCCCAGCTCAGAACTTGGCTATATGCAAATTAGTCTGTTCCTGTCCCAGTGCATGATGGGAACAGGGCAAACCAAACTACCAAGCCAATTCTTGTACTGGGACGGAAACAAGCTTCCGGGGACCGGTTTCTGCCATTTCAGGCGTCGTCGGCCCGGCTTGCTTGAATCCTGATGGTGCAATGAGCAAGGGACTCACATCTGAGTATACCCTTCCACGCTTATGGTGGACAAAATGATTCAGAAAAGGGGGTGGTGATGAACAGAGTGCCTGAATTAAGCAGACCACTCTTACCCAGTCCAAAGATCAGGGCTTGATCCATCACCGTTTCTTAGCTCACTGCACCATCCCAGCTCAGAACTTGGCTATATGCAAATTAGTCTGTTCCTGTCCCAGTGCATGATGGGAACAGGGCAAACCAAACTACCAAGCCAATTCTTGTACTGGGAAGGAAACAAGCTTCCGGGGACCGGTTTCTGCCATTTCAGGCGTTGTCGGCCCGGCTTGCTTGAATCCTGATGGTGCAATGAGCAAGGGACTCACATCTGAGTATACCCTTCCACGCTTATGGTCGACAAAATGATTCAGAAAAGGGGGTGGTGATGAACAGAGTGCCTGAATTAAGCAGACCACTCTTACCCAGTCCAAAGATCAGGGCTTGATCCATCACCGTTTTTTTAGCTCACTGCACCATCCCAGCTCAGAACTTGGCTATATGCAAATTAGTCTGTTCCTGTCCCACTGCATGATGGGAACAGGGCAAACCAAACTACCAAGCCAATTCTTGTACTGGGAAGGAAACAAGCTTCCGGGGACCGGTTTCTGCCATTTCAGGCGTCGTCGGCCCGGCTTGCTTGAATCCTGATGGTGCAATGAGCAAGGGACGCACATCTGAGTATACCCTTCCACGCTTATGGTGGACAAAATGATTCAGAAAAGGGGGTGGTGATGAACAGAGTGCCTGAATTAAGCAGACCACTCTTACCCAGTCCAAAGATCAGGGCTTGATCCATCACCGTTTTTTAGCTCACTGCACCATCCCAGCTCAGAACTTGGCTATATGCAAATTAGTCTGTTCCTGTCCCAGTGCATGATGGGAACAGGGCAAACCAAACTACCAAGCCAATTCTTGTACTGGGACGGAAACAAGCTTCCGGGGACCGGTTTCTGCCATTTCAGGCGTCGTCGGCCCGGCTTGCTTGAATCCTGATGGTGCAATGAGCAAGGGACTCACATCTGAGTATACCCTTCCACGCTTATGGTGGACAAAATGATTCAGAAAAGGGGGTGGTGATGAACAGAGTGCCTGAATTAAGCAGACCACTCTTACCCAGTCCAAAGATCAGGGCTTGATCCATCACCGTTTCTTAGCTCACTGCACCATCCCAGCTCAGAACTTGGCTATATGCAAATTAGTCTGTTCCTGTCCCAGTGCATGATGGGAACAGGGCAAACCAAACTACCAAGCCAATTCTTGTACTGGGAAGGAAACAAGCTTCCGGGGACCGGTTTCTGCCATTTCAGGCGTCGTCGGCCCGGCTTGCTTGAATCCTGATGGTGCAATGAGCAAGGGACTCACATCTGAGTATACCCTTCCACGCTTATGGTGGACAAAATGATTCAGAAAAGGGGGTGGTGATGAACAGAGTGCCTGAATTAAGCAGACCACTCTTACCCAGTCCAAAGATCAGGGCTTGATCCATCACCGTTTTTTTAGCTCACTGCACCATCCCAGCTCAGAACTTGGCTATATGCAAATTAGTCTGTTCCTGTCCCAGTGCATGATGGGAACAGGGCAAACCAAACTACCAAGCCAATTCTTGTACTGGGAAGGAAACAAGCTTCCGGGGACCGGTTTCTGCCATTTCAGGCGTCGTCGGCCCGGCTTGCTTGAATCCTGATGGTGCAATGAGCAAGGGACTCACATCTGAGTATACCCTTCCACGCTTATGGTGGACAAAATGATTCAGAAAAGGGGGTGGTGATGAACAGAGTGCCTGAATTAAGCAGACCACTCTTACCCAGTCCAAAGATCAGGGCTTGATCCATCACCGTTTTTTAGCTCACTGCACCATCCCAGCTCAGAACTTGGCTATATGCAAATTAGTCTGTTCCTGTCCCAGTGCATGATGGGAACAGGGCAAACCAAACTACCAAGCCAATTCTTGTACTGGGAAGGAAACAAGCTTCCGGGGACCGGTTTCTGCAATTTCAGGCGTCGTCGGCCCGGCTTGCTTGAATCCTAATGGTGCAATGAGCAAGGGACTCACATCTGAGTATACCCTTCCACGCTTATGGTGGACAAAATGATTCAGAAAAGGGGGTGGTGATGAACAGAGTGCCTGAATTAAGCAGACCACTCTTACCCAGTCCAAAGATCAGGGCTTGATCCATCACCGTTTTTTAGCTCACTGCACCATCCCAGCTCAGAACTTGGCTATATGCAAATTAGTCTGTTCCTGTCCCAGTGCATGATGGGAACAGGGCAAACCAAACTACCAAGCCAATTCTTGTACTGGGAAGGAAACAAGCTTCCGGGGACCGGTTTCTGCCATTTCAGGCGTCGTCGGCCCGGTTTGCTTGAATCCTGATGGTGCAATGAGCAAGGGACTCACATCAGAGTATACCCTTCCACGCTTATGGTGGACAAAATGATTCAGAAAAGGGGGTGGTGATGAACAGAGTGCCTGAATTAAGCAGACCACTCTTACCCAGTCCAAAGATCAGGGCTTGATCCATCACCGTTTTTTAGCTCACTGCACCATCCCAGCTCAGAACTTGGCTATATGCAAATTAGTCTGTTCCTGTCCCAGTGCATGATGGGAACAGGGCAAACCAAACTACCAAGCCAATTCTTGTACTGGGAAGGAAACAAGCTTCCGGGGACCGGTTTCTGCCATTTCAGGCGTCGTCGGCCCGGCTTGCTTGAATCCTGATGGTGCAATGAGCAAGGGACTCACATCTGAGTATACCCTTCCACGCTTATGGTGGACAAAATGATTCAGAAAGGGGGGTGGTGATGAACAGAGTGCCCGAATTAAGCAGACCACTCTTACCCAGTCCAAAGATCAGGGCTTGATCCATCACCGTTTTTTAGCTCACTGCACCATCCCAGCTCAGAACTTGGCTATATGCAAATTAGTCTGTTCCTGTCCCAGTGCATGATGGGAACAGGGCAAACCAAACTACCAAGCCAATTCTTGTACTGGGAAGGAAACAAGCTTCCGGGGACCGGTTTCTGCCATTTCAGGCGTCGTCGGCCCGGCTTGCTTGAATCCTGATGGTGCAATGAGCAAGGGACTCACATCTGAGTATACCCTTCCACGCTTATGGTGGACAAAATGATTCAGAAAAGCGGGTGGTGATGAACAGAGTGCCTGAATTAAGCAGACCACTCTTACCCAGTCCAAAGATCAGGGCTTGATCCATCACCGTTTTTTAGCTCACTGCACCATCCCAGCTCAGAACTTGGCTATATGCAAATTAGTCTGTTCCTGTCCCAGTGCATGATGGGAACAGGGCAAACCAAACTACCAAGCCAATTCTTGTACTGGGAAGGAAACAAGCTTCCGGGGACCGGTTTCTGCCATTTCAGGCGTTGTCGGCCCGGCTTGCTTGAATCCTGATGGTGCAATGAGCAAGGGACTCACATCTGAGTATACCCTTCCACGCTTATGGTGGACAAAATGATTCAGAAAAGGGGGTGGTGATGAACAGAGTGCCTGAATTAAGCAGACCACTCTTACCCAGTCCAAAGATCAGTGCTTGATCCATCACCGTTTTTTTAGCTCACTGCACCATCCCAGCTCAGAACTTGGCTATATGCAAATTAGTCTGTTCCTGTCCCAGTGCATGATGGGAACAGGGCAAACCAAACTACCAAGCCAATTCTTGTACTGGGAAGGAAACAAGCTTCCGGGGACCGGTTTCTGCCATTTCAGGCGTCGTCGGCCCGGCTTGCTTGAATCCTGATGGTGCAATGAGCAAGGGACGCACATCTGAGTATACCCTTCCACGCTTATGGTGGACAAAATGATTCAGAAAAGGGGGTGGTGATGAACAGAGTGCCTGAATTAAGCAGACCACTCTTACCCAGTCCAAAGATCAGGGCTTGATCCATCACCGTTTTTTAGCTCACTGCACCATCCCAGCTCAGAACTTGGCTATATGCAAACTAGTCTGTTCCTGTCCCAGTGCATGATGGGAACAGGGCAAACCAAACTACCAAGCCAATTCTTGTACTGGGAAGGAAACGAGCTTCCGGGGACCGTTTTCTGCCATTTCAGGCGTCGTCGGCCCGGCTTGCTTGAATCCTGATGGTGCAATGAGCAAGGGACTCACATCTGAGTATACCCTTCCACGCTTATGGTGGACAAAATGATTCAGAAAAGGGGGTGGTGATGAACAGAGTGCCTGAATTAAGCAGACCACTCTTACCCAGTCCAAAGATCAGGGCTTGATCCATCACCGTTTTTTAGCTCACTGCACCATCCCAGCTCAGAACTTGGCTATATGCAAATTAGTCTGTTCCTGTCCCAGTGCATGATGGGAACAGGGCAAACCAAACTACCAAGCCAATTCTTGTACTGGGAAGGAAACAAGCTTCCGGGGACCGGTTTCTGCCATTTCAGGCGTCGTCGGCCCGGCTTGCTTGAATCCTGATGGTGCAATGAGCAAGGGACTCACATCTGAGTATACCCTTCCACGCTTATGGTGGACAAAATGATTCAGAAAAGGGGGTGGTGATGAACAGAGTGCCTGAATTAAGCAGACCACTCTTACCCAGTCCAAAGATCAGGGCTTGATCCATCACCGTTTTTTAGCTCACTGCACCATCCCAGCTCAGAACTTGGCTATATGCAAATTAGTCTGTTCCTGTCCCAGTGCATGATGGGAACAGGGCAAACCAAACTACCAAGCCAATTCTTGTACTGGGAAGGAAACAAGCTTCCGGGGACCGGTTTCTGCCATTTCAGGCGTCGTCGGCCCGGCTTGCTTGAATCCCGATGGTGCAATGAGCAAGGGACTCACATCGGAGTATACCCTTCCACGCTTATGGTGGACAAAATGATTCAGAAAAGGGGGTGGTGATGAACAGAGTGCCTAAATTAAGCAGACCACTCTTACCCAGTCCAAAGATCAGGGCTTGATCCATCACCGTTTTTTAGCTCACTGCACCATCCCATCTCAGAACTTGGCTATATGCAAATTAGTCTGTTCCTGTCCCAGTGCATGATGGGAACAGGGCAAACCAAACTACCAAGCCAATTCTTGTACTGGGAAGGAAACAAGCTTCCGGGGACCGGTTTCTGCCATTTCAGGCGTCGTCGGCCCGGCTTGCTTGAATCCTGATGGTGCAATGAGCAAGGGACTCACATCTGAGTATACCCTTCCACGCTTATGGTGGACAAAATGATTAAGAAAAGGGGGTGGTGATGAACAGAGTGCCTGAATTAAGCAGACCACTCTTACCCAGTCCAAAGATCAGGGCTTGATCCATCACCGTTTTTTTAGCTCACTGCACCATCCCAGCTCAGAACTTGGCTATATGCAAATTAGTCTGTTCCTGTCCCAGTGCATGATGGGAACAGGGCAAACCAAACTACCAAGCCAATTCTTGTACTGGGAAGGAAACAAGCTTCCGGGGACCGGTTTCTGCCATTTCAGGCGTCGTCGGCCCGGCTTGCTTGAATCCTGATGGTGCAATGAGCAAGGGACTCACATCTGAGTATACCCTTCCACGCTTATGGTGGACAAAATGATTCAGAAAAGGGGGTGGTGATGAACAGAGTGCCTGAATTAAGCAGACCACTCTTACCCAGTCCAAAGATCAGGGCTTGATCCATCACCGTTTTTTAGCTCACTGCACCATCCCAGCTCAGAACTTGGCTATATGCAAATTAGTCTGTTCCTGTCCCAGTGCATGATGGGAACAGGGCAAACCAAACTACCAAGCCAATTCTTGTACTGGGAAGGAAACAAGCTTCCGGGGACCGGTTTCTGCCATTTCAGGCGTCGTCGGCCCGGCTTGCTTGAATCCTGATGGTGCAATGAGCAAGGGACTCACATCTGAGTATACCCTTCCACGCTTATGGTGGACAAAATGATTCAGAAAAGGGGGTGGTGATGAACAGAGTGCCTGAATTAAGCAGACCACTCTTACCCAGTCCTAAGATCAGGGCTTGATCCATCACCGTTTTTTAGCTCACTGCACCATCCCAGCTCAGAACTTGGCTATATGCAAATTAGTCTGTTCCTGTCCCAGTGCATGATGGGAACAGGGCAAACCAAACTACCAAGCCAATTCTTGTACTGGGAAGGAAACAAGCTTCCGGGGACCGGTTTCTGCCATTTCAGGCGTCGTCGGCCCGGCTTGCTTGAATCCTGATGGTGCAATGAGCAAGGGACTCACATCTGAGTATACCCTTCCACGCTTATGGTGGACAAAATGATTCAGAAAAGGGGGTGGTGATGAACAGAGGGCCTGAATTAAGCAGACCACTCTTACCCAGTCCAAAGATCAGGGCTTGATCCATCACCGTTTTTTAGCTCACTGCACCATCCCAGCTCAGAACTTGGCTATATGCAAATTAGTCTGTTCCTGTCCCAGTGCATGATGGGAACAGGGCAAACCAAACTACCAAGCCAATTCTTGTACTGGGAAGGAAACAAGCTTCCGGGGACCGGTTTCTGCCATTTCAGGCATCGTCGGCCCGGCTTGCTTGAATCCTGATGGTGCAATGAGCAAGGGACTCACATCTGAGTATACCCTTCGACGCTTATGGTGGACAAAATGATTCAGAAAAGGGGGTGGTGATGAACAGAGTGCCTGAATTAAGCAGACCACTCTTACCCAGTCCAAAGATCAGGGCTTGATCCATCACCGTTTTTTAGCTCACTGCACCATCCCAGCTCAGAACTTGGCTATATGCAAATTAGTCTGTTCCTGTCCCAGTGCATGATGGGAACAGGGCAAACCAAACTACCAAGCCAATTCTTGTACTGGGAAGGAAACAAGCTTCCGGAGACCGGTTTCTGCCATTTCAGGCGTCGTCGGCCCGGCTTGCTTGAATCCTGATGGTGCAATGAGCAAGGGACTCACATCTGAGTATACCCTTCCACGCTTATGGTGGACAAAATGATTCAGAAAAGGGGGTGGTGATGAACAGAGTGCCTGAATTAAGCAGACCACTCTTACCCAGTCCAAAGGTCAGGGCTTGATCCATCACCGTTTTTTAGCTCACTGCACCATCCCAGCTCAGAACTTGACTATATGCAAATTAGTCTGTTCCTGTCCCAGTGCATGATGGGAACAGGGCAAACCAAACTACCAAGCCAATTCTTGTACTGGGAAGGAAACAGGCTTCCGGGGACCGGTTTCTGCCATTTCAGGCGTCGTCGGCCCGGCTTGCTTGAATCCTGATGGTGCAATGAGCAAGGGACTCACATCTGAGTATACCCTTCCATGCTTATGGTGGACAAAATGATTCAGAAAAGGGGGTGGTGATGAACAGAGGGCCTGAATTAAGCAGACCACTCTTACCCAGTCCAAAGATCAGGGCTTGATCCATCACCGTTTTTTAGCTCACTGCATCATCCCAGCTCAGAACTTGGCTATATGCAAATTAGTCTGTTCCTGTCCCAGTGCATGATGGGAACAGGGCAAACCAAACTACCAAGCCAATTCTTGTACTGGGAAGGTAACAAGCTTCCGGGAACCGGTTTCTGCCATTTCAGGCGTCGTCGGCCCGGCTTGCTTGAATCCTGATGGTGCAATGAGCAAGGGACTCACATCTGAGTATACCCTTCCACGCTTATGGTGGACAAAATGATTCAGAAAAGGGGGTGGTGATGAACAGAGTGCCTAAATTAAGCAGACCACTCTTACCCAGTCCAAAGAGCAGGGCTTGATCCATCACCGTTTTTTTAGCTCACTGCACCATCCCAGCTCAGAACTTGGCTATATGCAAATTAGTCTGTTCCTGTCCCAGTGCATGATGGGAACAGGGCAAACCAAACTACCAAGCCAATTCTTGTACTGGGAAGGAAACAAGCTTCCGGGGACCGGTTTCTGCCATTTCAGGCGTCGTCGGCCCGGCTTGCTTGAATCCTGATGGTGCAATGAGCAAGGGACTCACATCTGAGTATACCCTTCCACGCTTATGGTGGACAAAATGATTCAGAAAAGGGGGTGGTGATGAACAGAGTGCCTGAATTAAGCAGACCACTCTTACCCAGTCCTAAGATCAGGGCTTGATCCATCACCGTTTTTTAGCTCACTGCACCATCCCAGCTCAGAACTTGGCTATATGCAAATTAGTCTGTTCCTGTCCCAGTGCATGATGGGAACAGGGCAAACCAAACTACCAAGCCAATTCTTGTACTGGGAAGGAAACAAGCTTCCGGGGACCGGTTTCTGCCATTTCAGGCGTCGTCGGCCCGGCTTGCTTGAATCCTGATGGTGCAATGAGCAAGGGACTCACATCTGAGTATACCCTTCCACGCTTATGGTGGACAAAATGATTCAGAAAAGGGGGTGGTGATGAACAGAGTGCCTGAATTAAGCAGACCACTCTTACCCAGTCCAAAGATCAGGGCTTGATCCATCACCGTTTTTTAGCTCACTGCACCATCCCAGCTCAGAACTTGGCTATATGCAAATTAGTCTGTTCCTGTCCCAGTGCATGATGGGAACAGGGCAAACCAAACTACCAAGCCAATTCTTGTACTGGGAAGGAAACAAGCTTCCGGGGACCGGTTTCTGCCATTTCAGGCATCGTCGGCCCGGCTTGCTTGAATCCTGATGGTGCAATGAGCAAGGGACTCACATCTGAGTATACCCTTCGACGCTTATGGTGGACAAAATGATTCAGAAAAGGGGGTGGTGATGAACAGAGTGCCTGAATTAAGCAGACCACTCTTACCCAGTCCAAAGATCAGGGCTTGATCCATCACCGTTTTTTAGCTCACTGCACCATCCCAGCTCAGAACTTGGCTATATGCAAATTAGTCTGTTCCTGTCCCAGTGCATGATGGGAACAGGGCAAACCAAACTACCAAGCCAATTCTTGTACTGGGAAGGAAACAAGCTTCCGGAGACCGGTTTCTGCCATTTCAGGCGTCGTCGGCCCGGCTTGCTTGAATCCTGATGGTGCAATGAGCAAGGGACTCACATCGGAGTATACCCTTCCACGCTTATGGTGGACAAAATGATTCAGAAAAGGGGGTGGTGATGAACAGAGTGCCTAAATTAAGCAGACCACTCTTACCCAGTCCAAAGATCAGGGCTTGATCCATCACCGCTTTTTAGCTCACTGCACCATCCCAGCTCAGAACTTGGCTATATGCAAATTAGTCTGTTCCTGTCCCAGTGCATGATGGGAACAGGGCAAACCAAACTACCAAGCCAATTCTTGTACTGGGAAGGAAACAAGCTTCCGGGGACCGGTTTTTGCCATTTCAGGCGTCGTCGGCCCGGCTTGCTTGAATCCTGATGGTGCAATGAGCAAGGGACTCACATCTGAGTATACCCTTCCACGCTTATGGTGGACAAAATGATTCAGAAAAGGGGGTGGTGATAAACAGAGTGCCTGAATTAAGCAGACCACTCTAACCCAGTCCAAAGATCAGGGCTTGATCCATCACCGTTTTTTAGCTCACTGCACCATCCCAGCTCAGAACTTGGCTATATGCAAATTAGTCTGTTCATGTCCCAGTGCATGATGGGAACAGGGCAAACCAAACTACCAAGCCAATTCTTGTACTGGGAAGGAAACAAGCTTCAGGGGACCGGTTTCTGCCATTTCAGGCGTCGTCGGCCCAGCTTGCTTGAATCCTGATGTTGCAATGAGCAAGGGACTCACATCTGAGTATACCCTTCCACGCTTATGGTGGACAAAATGATTCAGAAAAGGGGGTGGTGATGAACAGAGTGCCTGAATTAAGCAGACCACTCTTACCCAGTCCAAAGATCAGGGCTTGATCCATCACCGTTTTTTAGCTCACTGCACCATCCCAGCTCAGAACTTGGCTATATGCAAATTAGTCTGTTCCTGTCCCAGTGCATGATGGGAACAGGGCAAAGCAAACTACCAAGCCAATTCTTGTACTGGGAAGGAAACAAGCTTCCGGGTACCGGTTTCTGCCATTTCAGGCGTCGTCGGCCCGGCTTGCTTGAATCCTGATGGTGCAATGAGCAAGGGACTCACATCGGAGTATACCCTTCCACGCTTATTGTGGACAAAATGATTCAGAAAAGGGGGTGGTGATGAACAGAGTGCCTAAATTAAGCAGACCACTCTTACCCAGTCCAAAGATCAGGGCTTGATCCATCACCGTTTTTTAGCTCACTGCACCATCCCATCTCAGAACTTGGCTATATGCAAATTAGTCTGTTCCTGTCCCAGTGCATGATGGGAACAGGGCAAACCAAACTACCAAGCCAATTCTTGTACTGGGAAGGAAACAAGCTTCCGGGGACCGGTTTCTGCCATTTCAGGCGTCGTCGGCCCGGCTTGCTTGAATCCTGATGGTGCAATGAGCAAGGGACTCACATCTGAGTATACCCTTCCACGCTTATGGTGGACAAAATGATTCAGAAAAGGGGGTGGTGATGAACAGAGTGCCTGAATTAAGCAGACCACTCTTACCCAGTCCAAAGATCAGGGCTTGATCCATCACCGTTTTTTAGCTCACTGCACCATCCCAGCTCAGAACTTGGCTATATGCAAATTAGTCTGTTCCTGTCCCAGTGCATGATGGGAACAGGGCAAACCAAACTACCAAGCCAATTCTTGTACTGGGAAGGAAACAAGCTTCCGGGGACCGGTTTCTGCCATTTCAGGCGTCGTCGGCCCGGCTTGCTTGAATCCTGATGGTGCAATGAGCAAGGGACTCACATCTGAGTATACCCTTCCACGCTTATGGTGGACAAAATGATTCAGAAAAGGGTGTGGTGATGAACAGAGTGCCTGAATTAAGCAGACCACTCTTACCCAGTCCAAAGGTCAGGGCTTGATCCATCACCGTTTTTTAGCTCACTGCACCATCCCAGCTCAGAACTTGGCTATATGCAAATTAGTCTGTTCCTGTCCCAGTGCATGATGGGAACAGGGCAAACCAAACTACCAAGCCAATTCTTGTACTGGGAAGGAAACAGGCTTCCGGGGACCGGTTTCTGCCATTTCAGGCGTCGTCGGCCCGGCTTGCTTGAATCCTGATGGTGCAATGAGCAAGGGACTCACATCTGAGTATACCCTTCCACGCTTATGGTGGACAAAATGATTCAGAAAAGGGGGTGGTGATGAACAGAGGGCCTGAATTAAGCAGACCACTCTTACCCAGTCCAAAGATCAGGGCTTGATCCATCACCGTTTTTTAGCTCACTGCATCATCCCAGCTCAGAACTTGGCTATATGCAAATTAGTCTGTTCCTGTCCCAGTGCATGATGGGAACAGGGCAAACCAAACTACCAAGCCAATTCTTGTACTGGGAAGGAAACAAGCTTCCGGGGACCGGTTTCTGCCATTTCAGGCGTCGTCGGCCCGGCTTGCTTGAATCCTGATGGTGCAATGAGCAAGGGACTCACATCTGAGTATACCCTTCCACGCTTATGGTGGACAAAATGATTCAGAAAAGGGGGTGGTGATGAACAGAGTGCCTGAATTAAGCAGACCACTCTTACCCAGTCCAAAGATCAGGGCTTGATCCATCACCGTTTTTTAGCTCACTGCACCATCCCAGCTCAGAACTTGGCTATATGCAAATTAGTCTGTTCCTGTCCCAGTGCATGATGGGAACAGGGCAAACCAAACTACCAAGCCAATTCTTGTACTGGGAAGGAAACAAGCTTCCGGGGACCGGTTTCTGCCATTTCAGGCGTCGTCGGCCCGGCTTGCTTGAATCCTGATGGTGCAATGAGCAAGGGACTCACATCTGAGTATACCCTTCCACGCTTATGGTGGACAAAATGATTCAGAAAAGGGTGTGGTGATGAACAGAGTGCCTGAATTAAGCAGACCACTCTTACCCAGTCCAAAGGTCAGGGCTTGATCCATCACCGTTTTTTAGCTCACTGCACCATCCCAGCTCAGAACTTGGCTATATGCAAATTAGTCTGTTCCTGTCCCAGTGCATGATGGGAACAGGGCAAACCAAACTACCAAGCCAATTCTTGTACTGGGAAGGAAACAGGCTTCCGGGGACCGGTTTCTGCCATTTCAGGCGTCGTCGGCCCGGCTTGCTTGAATCCTGATGGTGCAATGAGCAAGGGACTCACATCTGAGTATACCCTTCCACGCTTATGGTGGACAAAATGATTCAGAAAAGGGGGTGGTGATGAACAGAGGGCCTGAATTAAGCAGACCACTCTTACCCAGTCCAAAGATCAGGGCTTGATCCATCACCGTTTTTTAGCTCACTGCATCATCCCAGCTCAGAACTTGGCTATATGCAAATTAGTCTGTTCCTGTCCCAGTGCATGATGGGAACAGGGCAAACCAAACTACCAAGCCAATTCTTGTACTGGGAAGGAAACAAGCTTCCGGGGACCGGTTTCTGCCATTTCAGGCGTCGTCGGCCCGGCTTGCTTGAATCCTGATGGTGCAATGAGCAAGGGACTCACATCTGAGTATACCCTTCCACGCTTATGGTGGACAAAATGATTCAGAAAAGGGGGTGGTGATGAACAGAGTGCCTGAATTAAGCAGACCACTCTTACCCAGTCCAAAGATCAGGGCTTGATCCATCACCGTTTTTTAGCTCACTGCACCATCCCATCTCAGAACTTGGCTATATGCAAATTAGTCTGTTCCTGTCCCAGTGCATGATGGGAACAGGGCAAACCAAACTACCAAGCCAATTCTTGTACTGGGAAGGAAACAAGCTTCCGGGGACCGGTTTCTGCCATTTCAGGCGTCGTCGGCCCGGCTTGCTTGAATCCTGATGGTGCAATGAGCAAGGGACTCACATCTGAGTATACCCTTCCACGCTTATGGTGGACAAAATGATTCAGAAAAGGGGGTGGTGATGAACAGAGTGCCTGAATTAAGCAGACCACTCTTACCCAGTCCAAAGATCAGGGCTTGATCCATCACCGTTTTTTAGCTCACTGCACCATCCCAGCTCAGAACTTGGCTATATGCAAATTAGTCTGTTCCTGTCCCAGTGCATGATGGGAACAGGGCAAACCAAACTACCAAGCCAATTCTTGTACTGGGAAGGAAACAAGCTTCCGGGGACCGGTTTCTGCCATTTCAGGCGTCGTCGGCCCGGCTTGCTTGAATCCTGATGGTGCAATGAGCAAGGGACTCACATCTGAGTATACCCTTCCACGCTTATGGTGGACAAAATGATTCAGAAAAGGGTGTGGTGATGAACAGAGTGCCTGAATTAAGCAGACCACTCTTACCCAGTCCAAAGGTCAGGGCTTGATCCATCACCGTTTTTTAGCTCACTGCACCATCCCAGCTCAGAACTTGGCTATATGCAAATTAGTCTGTTCCTGTCCCAGTGCATGATGGGAACAGGGAAAACCAAACTACCAAGCCAATTCTTGTACTGGGAAGGAAACAGGCTTCCGGGGACCGGTTTCTGCCATTTCAGGCGTCGTCGGCCCGGCTTGCTTGAATCCTGATGGTGCAATGAGCAAGGGACTCACATCTGAGTATACCCTTCCACGCTTATGGTGGACAAAATGATTCAGAAAAGGGGGTGGTGATGAACAGAGGGCCTGAATTAAGCAGACCACTCTTACCCAGTCCAAAGATCAGGGCTTGATCCATCACCGTTTTTTAGCTCACTGCATCATCCCAGCTCAGAACTTGGCTATATGCAAATTAGTCTGTTCCTGTCCCAGTGCATGATGGGAACAGGGCAAACCAAACTACCAAGCCAATTCTTGTACTGGGAAGGAAACAAGCTTCCGGGAACCGGTTTCTGCCATTTCAGGCGTCGTCGGCCCGGCTTGCTTGAATCCTGATGGTGCAATGAGCAAGGGACTCACATCTGAGTATACCCTTCCACGCTTATGGTGGACAAAATTATTCAGAAAAGGGGGTGGTGATGAACAGAGTGCCTAAATTAAGCAGACCACTCTTACCCAGTCCAAAGATCAGGGCTTGATCCATCACCGTTTTTTAGCTCACTGCACCATCCCAGCTCAGAACTTGGCTATATGCAAATTAGTCTGTTCCTGTCCCAGTGCATGATGGGAACAGGGCAAACCAAACTACCAAGCCAATTCTTGTACTGGGAAGGAAACAAGTTTCCGGGGACCGGTTTCTGCCATTTCAGGCGTCGTCGGCCCGGCTTGCTTGAATCCTGATGGTGCAATGAGCAAGGGACTCACATCTGAGTATACCCTTCCACGCTTATGGTGGACAAAATGATTCAGAAAAGGGGGTGGTGATGAACAGAGTGCCTGAATTAAGCAGACCACTCTTACCCAGTCCAAAGATCAGGGCTTGATCCATCACCGTTTTTTAGCTCACTGCACCATCCCAGCTCAGAACTTGGCTATATGCAAATTAGTCTGTTCCTGTCCCAGTGCATGATGGGAACAGGGCAAACCAAACTACCAAGCCAATTCTTGTACTGGGAAGGAAACAAGCTTCCGGGGACCGGTTTCTGCCATTTCAGGCATCGTCGGCCCGGCTTGCTTGAATCCTGATGGTGCAATGAGCAAGGGACTCACATCTGAGTATACCCTTCCACGCTTATGGTGGACAAAATGATTCAGAAAAGGGGGTGGTGATGAACAGAGTGCCTGAATTAAGCAGACCACTCTTACCCAGTCCTAAGATCAGGGCTTGATCCATCACCGTTTTTTAGCTCACTGCACCATCCCAGCTCAGAACTTGGCTATATGCAAATTAGTCTGTTCCTGTCCCAGTGCATGATGGGAACAGGGCAAACCAAACTACCAAGCCAATTCTTGTACTGGGAAGGAAACAAGCTTCCGGGGACCGGTTTCTGCCATTTCAGGCGTCGTCGGCCCGGCTTGCTTGAATCCTGATGGTGCAATGAGCAAGGGACTCACATCTGAGTATACCCTTCCACGCTTATGGTGGACAAAATGATTCAGAAAAGGGGGTGGTGATGAACAGAGTGCCTGAATTAAGCAGACCACTCTTACCCAGTCCAAAGATCAGGGCTTGATCCATCACCGTTTTTTAGCTCACTGCACCATCCCAGCTCAGAACTTGGCTATATGCAAATTAGTCTGTTCCTGTCCCAGTGCATGATGGGAACAGGGCAAACCAAACTACCAAGCCAATTCTTGTACTGGGAAGGAAATAGGCTTCCGGGGACCGGTTTCTGCCATTTCAGGCGTCGTCGGCCCGCCTTGCTTGAATCCTGATGGTGCAATGAGCAAGGGACTCACATCTGAGTATACCCTTCCACGCTTATGGTGGACAAAATGATTCAGAAAAGGGGGTGGTGATGAACAGAGTGCCTGAATTAAGCAGACCACTCTTACCCAGTCCAAAGGTCAGGGCTTGATCCATCACCGTTTTTTAGCTCACTGCACCATCCCAGCTCAGAACGTGGCTATATGCAAATTAGTCTGTTTCTGTCCCAGTGCATGATGGGAACAGGGCAAACCAAACTACCAAGCCAATTCTTGTACTGGGAAGGAAACAGGCTTCCGGGGACCGGTTTCTGCCATTTCAGGCGTCGTCGGCCCGGCTTGCTTGAATCCTGATGGTGCAATGAGCAAGGGACTCACATCTGAGTATACCCTTCCACGCTTATGGTGGACAAAATGATTCAGAAAAGGGGGTGGTGATGAACAGAGGGCCTGAATTAAGCAGACCACTCTTACCCAGTCCAAAGATCAGGGCTTGATCCATCACCGTTTTTTAGCTCACTGCACCATCCCAGCTCAGAACTTGGCTATATGCAAATTAGTCTGTTCCTGTCCCAGTGCATGATGGGAACAGGGCAAACCAAACTACCAAGCCAATTCTTGTACTGGGAAGGAAACAAGTTTCCGGGGACCGGTTTCTGCCATTTCAGGCGTCGTCGGCCCGGCTTGCTTGAATCCTGATGGTGCAATGAGCAAGGGACCCACATCTGAGTATACCCTTCCACGCTTATGGTGGACAAAATGATTCAGAAAAGGGGGTGGTGATGAACAGAGTGCCTGGATTAAGCAGACCACTCTTACCCAGTCCAAAGATCAGGGCTTGATCCATCACCGTTTTTTTAGCTCACTGCACCATCCCAGCTCAGAACTTGGCTATATGCAAATTAGTCTGTTCCTGTCCCAGTGCATGATGGGAACAGGGCAAACCAAACTACCAAGCCAATTCTTGTACTGGGAAGGAAACAAGCTTCCGGGGACCGGTTTCTGCCATTTCAGGCGTCGTCGGCCCGGCTTGCTTGAATCCTGATGGTGCAATGAGCAAGGGACTCACATCTGAGTATACCCTTCCACGCTTATGGTGGACAAAATGATTCAGAAAAGGGGGTGGTGATGAACAGAGTGCCTGAATTAAGCAGACCACTCTTACCCAGTCCAAAGATCAGGGCTTGATCCATCACCGTTTTTTAGCTCACTGCACCACCCCAGCTCAGAACTTGGCTATATGCAAATTAGTCTGTTCCTGTCCCAGTGCATGATGGGAACAGGGCAAACCAAACTACCAAGCCAATTCTTGTACTGGGAAGGAAACAAGCTTCCGGGGACCGGTTTCTGCCATTTCAGGCGTCGTCGGCCCGGCTTGCTTGAATCCTGATGGTGCAATGAGCAAGGGACTCACATCTGAGTATACCCTTCCACGCTTATGGTGGACAAAATGATTCAGAAAAGGGGGTGGTGATGAACAGAGTGCCTGAATTAAGCAGACCACTCTTACCCAGTCCAAAGATCAGGGCTTGATCCATCACCGTTTTTTAGCTCACTGCACCATCCCAGCTCAGAACTTGGCTATATGCAAATTAGTCTGTTCCTGTCCCAGTGCATGAAGGGAACAGGGCAAACCAAACTACCAAGCCAATTCTTGTACTGGGAAGGAAACAAGCTTGCGGGGACCGGTTTCTGCCATTTCAGGCGTCGTCGGCCCGGCTTGCTTGAATCCTGATGGTGCAATGAGCAAGGGACTCACATCTGAGTATACCCTTCCACGCTTATGGTGGACAAAATGATTCAGAAAAGGGGGTGGTGATGAACAGAGTGCATGAATTAAGCAGACCACTCTTACCCAGTCCAAAGATCAGGGCTTGATCCATCACCGTTTTTTAGCTCACTGCACCATCCCAGCTCAGAACTTGGCTATATGCAAATTAGTCTGTTCCTGTCCCAGTGCATGATGGGAACAGGGCAAACCAAACAACCAAGCCAATTCTTGTACTGGGAAGGAAACAAGCTTCCGGGGACCGGTTTCTGCCATTTCAGGCGTCGTCGGCCCGGCTTGCTTGAATCCTGATGTGCAATGAGCAAGGGACTCACATCTGAGTATACCCTTCCATGCTTATGGTGGACAAAATGATTCAGAAAGGGGGGTGGTGATGAACAGAGTGCCTGAATTAAGCAGACCACTCTTACCCAGTCCAAAGATCAGGGCTTGATCCATCACCGTTTTTTAGCTCACTGCACCATCCCAGCTCAGAACTTGGCTATATGCAAATTAGTCTGTTCCTGTCCCAGTGCATGATGGGAACAGGGCAAACCAAACTACCAAGCCAATTCTTGTACTGGGAAGGAAACAAGCTTCCGGGGACCGGTTTCTGCCATTTCAGGCGTCGTCGGCCCGGCTTGCTTGAATCCTGATGGTGCAATGAGCAAGGGACTCACATCTGAGTATACCCTTCCACGCTTATGGTGGACAAAATGATTCAGAAAAGGGGGTGGTGATGAACAGAGTGCCTGAATTAAGCAGACCACTCTTACCCAGTCCAAAGATCAGGGCTTGATCCATCACCGTTTTTTAGCTCACTGCACCATCCCAGCTAAGAACTTGGCTATATGCAAATTAGTCTGTTCCTGTCCCAGTGCATGATGGGAACAGGGCAAACCAAACTACCAAGCCAATTATTGTACTGGGAAGGAAACAAGCTTCCGGGGACCAGTTTCTGCCATTTCAGGCGTCGTCGGCCCGGCTTGCTTGAATCCCGATGGTGCAATGAGCAAGGGACTCACATCTGAGTATACCCTTCCACGCTTATGGTGGACAAAATGATTCAGAAAAGGGGGTGGTGATGAACAGAGTGCCTGAATTAAGCAGACCACTCTTACCCAGTCCAAAGATCAGGGCTTGATCCATCACCGTTTTTTAGCTCACTGCACCATCCCAGCTCAGAACTTGGCTATATGCAAATTAGTCTGTTCCTGTCCCAGTGCATGATGGCAACAGGGCAAACCAAACAACCAAGCCAATTCTTGTACTGGGAAGGAAACAAGCTTCCGGGGACCGGTTTCTGCCATTTCAGGCGTTGTCGGCCCGGCTTGCTTGAATCCTGATGGTGCAATGAGCAAGGGACTCACATCTGAGTATACCCTTCCACGCTTATGGTGGACAAAATGATTCAGAAAAGGGGGTGGTGATGAACAGAGTGCCTGAATTAAGCAGACCACTCTTACCCAGTCCAAAGATCAGGGCTTGATCCATCACCGTTTTTTAGCTCACTGCACCATCCCAGCTAAGAACTTGGCTATATGCAAATTAGTCTGTTCCTGTCCCAGTGCATGATGGGAACAGGGCAAACCAAACTACCAAGCCAATTATTGTACTGGGAAGGAAACAAGCTTCCGGGGACCAGTTTCTGCCATTTCAGGCGTCGTCGGCCCGGCTTGCTTGAATCCTGATGGTGCAATGAGCAAGGGACTCACATCTGAGTATACCCTTCCGCGCTTATGGTGGACAAAATGATTCAGAAAAGGGGGTGGTGATGAACAGAGTGTCTGAATTAAGCAGACCACTCTTACCCAGTCCAAAGATCAGGGCTTGATCCATCACCGTTTTTTAGCTCACTGCACCATCCCAGCTCAGAACTTGGCTATATGCAAATTAGTCTGTTCCTGTCCCAGTGCATGATGGGAACAGGGCAAACCAAACAACCAAGCCAATTCTTGTACTGGGAAGGAAACAAGCTTCCGGGGACCGGTTTCTGCCATTTCAGGCGTCGTCGGCCCGGCTTGCTTGAATCCTGATGGTGCAATGAGCAAGGGACTCACATCTGAGTATACCCTTCCACGCTTATGGTGGACAAAATGATTCAGAAAGGGGGGTGGTGATGAACAGAGTGCCTGAATTAAGCAGACCACTCTTACCCAGTCCAAAGATCAGGGCTTGATCCATCACCGTTTTTTAGCTCACTGCACCATCCCAGCTCAGAACTTGGCTATATGCAAATTAGTCTGTTCCTGTCCCAGTGCATGATGGGAACAGGGCAAACCAAACTACCAAGCCAATTCTTGTACTGGGAAGGAAACAAGCTTCCGGGGACCGGTTTCTGCCATTTCAGGCGTCGTCGGCCCGGCTTGCTTGAATCCTGATGGTGCAATGAGCAAGGGACTCACATCTGAGTATACCCTTCCACACTTATGGTGGACAAAATGATTCAGAAAAGGGGGTGGTGATGAACAGAGTGCCTGAATTAAGCAGACCACTCTTACCCAGTCCAAAGATCAGGGCTTGATCCATCACCGTTTTTTAGCTCACTGCACCATCCCAGCTCAGAACTTGGCTATATGCAAATTAGTCTGTTCCTGTCCCAGTGCATGATGGGAACAGGGCAAACCAAACTACCAAGCCAATTCTTGTACTGGGAAGGAAACAGGCTTCCGGGGACCGGTTTCTGCCATTTCAGGCGTCGTCGGCCCGGCTTGCTTGAATCCTGATGGTGCAATGAGCAAGGCACTCACATCTGAGTATACCCTTCCACGCTTATGGTGGACAAAATGATTCAGAAAAGGGGGTGGTGATGAACAGAGTGCCTGAATTAAGCAGACCACTCTTACCCAGTCCAAAGATCAGGGCTTGATCCATCACCGTTTTTTAGCTCACTGCACCATCCCAGCTCAGAACTTGGCTATATGCAAATTAGTCTGTTCCTGTCCCAGTGCATGATGGGAACAGGGCAAACCAAACTACCAAGCCAATTCTTGTACTGGGAAGGAAACAAGCTTCCGGGGACCGGTTTCTGCCATTTCAGGCATCGTCGGCCCGGCTTGCTTGAATCCTGATGGTGCAATGAGCAAGGGACTCACATCTGAGTATACCCTTCCACGCTTATGGTGGACAAAATGATTCAGAAAAGGGGGTGGTGATGAACAGAGTGCCTGAATTAAGCAGACCACTCTTACCCAGTCCAAAGATCAGGGCTTGATCCATCACCGTTTTTTAGCTCACTGCACCATCCCAGCTCAGAACTTGGCTATATACAAATTAGTCTGTTCCTGTCCCAGTGCATGATGGGAACAGGGCAAACCAAACTACCAAGCCAATTCTTGTACTGGGAAGGAAACAAGCTTCCGGGGACCGGTTTCTGCCATTCCAGGCGTCGTCGGTCCGGCTTGCTTGAATCCTGATGGTGCAATGAGCAAGGGACTCACATCTGAGTATACCCTTCCGCGCTTATGGTGGACAAAATGATTCAGAAAAGGGGGTGGTGATGAACAGAGTGCCTGAATTAAGCAGACCACTCTTACCCAGTCCAAAGATCAGGGCTTGATCCATCACCGTTTTTTAGCTCACTGCACCATCCCAGCTCAGAACTTGGCTATATGCAAATTAGTCTGTTCCTGTCCCAGTGCATGATGGGAACAGGGCAAACCAAACTACCAAGCCAATTCTTGTACTGGGAAGGAAACAAGCTTCCGGGGACCGGTTTCTGCCATTTCAGGCGTCGTCGGCCCGGCTTGCTTGAATCCTGATGGTGCAATGAGCAAGGGACTCACATCTGAGTATACCCTTCCACGCTTATGGTGGACAAAATGATTCAGAAAAGGGGGTGGTGATGAACAGAGTGCCTGAATTAAGCAGACCACTCTTACCCAGTCCAAAGATCAGGGCTTGATCCATCACCGTTTTTTAGCTCACTGCACCATCCCAGCTCAGAACTTGGCTATATGCAAATTAGTCTGTTCCTGTCCCAGTGCATGATGGGAACAGGGCAAACCAAACTACCAAGCCAATTCTTGTACTGGGAAGGAAACAAGCTTCCGGGGACCGGTTTCTGCCATTTCAGGCGTCGTCGGCCCGGCTTGCTTGAATCCTGATGGTGCAATAAGCAAGGGACTCACATCTGAGTATACCCTTCCACGCTTATGGTGGACAAAATGATTCAGAAAAGGGGGTGGTGATTAACAGAGTGCCTGAATTAAGCAGACCACTCTTACCCAGTCCAAAGATCAGGGCTTGATCCATCACCGTTTTTTAGCTCACTGCACCATCCCAGCTCAGAACTTGGCTATATGCAAATTAGTCTGTTCCTGTCCCAGTGCATGATGGGAACAGGGCAAACCAAACTACCAAGCCAATTCTTGTACTGGGAAGGAAACAAGCTTCCGGGGACCGGTTTCTGCCATTTCAGGCGTCGTCGGCCCGGCTTGCTTGAATCCTGATGGTGCAATGAGCAAGGGACTCACATCTGAGTATACCCTTCCACGCTTATGGTGGACAAAATGATTCAGAAAAGGGGGTGGTGATGAACAGAGTGCCTGAATTAAGCAGACCACTCTTACCCAGTCCAAAGATCAGGGCTTGATCCATCACCGTTTTTTAGCTCACTGCACCATCCCTGCTCAGAACTTGGCTATATGCAAATTTACGGCTAAGATGCGTCATGCATCTGTGCTTTTTTTCCCCCATGAGGCGCAGCATTGTAAATGCACCGCATCAATGGTGGCGGAGGCATGGCGCACAATAAGTGGCGCATCCCTGTTGATATGCATGGATGTTACACTTATTGTAAATCTGCCCCTAAGTACTTTGAGTATTTGTTTTGTGTGCACCTTTGTGTATTTTTTTTCGAATGACTGTTTTAATATTTGAAATTTAACTCATACAAATTGCTTGGGGGTCCCCGGCTTCCAGTGGTGACTCAATGGGGGTCCTCAGGAGTCAAAAGTTTGGGAACCACTGCTCTACTACATTGACCAGAGTCCTTAGGGGCGACACCGCCGGTGTGTGAATAGTGTGCGACCCCACCCCCATATGTAACTTTAAAGCTCCCGTGAGCAGTGGTCTGACGAGGCTGGGATCCCGCACCTACGCGCCTGAGTGGTACTATACCTGGCAGATATTGGCAGCCATCGGCAACCCCAGTACACGGCCTATCCCTGCTGACGAGGGGTGATACCCCGAAAAACATGTCCAGGGATGGCGAAGACAGCGAAGATAGCAGAAGATCGAAAGATGATGCATCGCGAACACTCTACTACATTGACCAGAGTCCTTAGGGGCGACACCACCGGTGTGTGAGTAGTGTGCGACCCCACCCCCATATGTAACTTTTCTGTAGCATACACTGCAAACTTACTTCCCTCCAAGCAGCGAGGACCCTTGATGTCAAGTTGGTAAGGAACAAGATTAAATGGATGCTAAGGAAGCAGCGGGATCCCAAACAATTTTAAGAGAGCAAGTACCTTAATAGCTGATCTAGTTACTTTTGGTGACAAGGAAATTGTGATGATAGACGGTTGTTTACAGTAGCGGCTCCTCCGCTAAGTCAGAGGAGCACTGGCTCACTACTCAAAAGTAAAACTAAAACTAGAACGCATTATTTTATTTTTCCTGTTGAAGTCAGTGGCTCTCGGGGCAGGGCGGAGCTGGCCAGAGCAGGGAGAAGAGTGGTTTGCTATCCTTAAGTGTGCACGACTACTTGGCTGGCCCTCTCGGGCCAGCCAAACAGTCCCAACCTCCTTTGAACCTCCTGCAGCCCTCCCATTGGTAAGGGTACAGCTGGTCCCACTGCCCTTATTAGTCTCTCTGCTGCAGTCTTAGATGATGGACTGCAACTCCCAGCAATCACCATAGCCGGTTAAGTTCCTGTGGGGCCCAAATGATCCCGTAACGGGGCTGTAATGACTAGCAAAGAGGGGTGAGTTGTAGTTTGAAGAAGCCTGATGTGTCGATTCCCAAGGACTTCCTCGACTCCCCAACGTCCCGCCTCAGTTTCCAGAGTCCGCCGGGCCATGCGACGCTGAAACAGTGTCCGCGCCCCCCTGTGTAATCACGGGCTGATCCTGTCAGAAGCCACTAGCTTTGCTGAATCTTGAGGTGGATCAAGGCATTACAATACCTTGGAAAGAAGACACCACGAATGCCAGAAAGAGCCTTGAACACTTTCAGAATGGGTCCTCGCAGCACGCTCCTGGCCGGCGCGCAAAATCTCACCACGATATATATATATGAGGTTGGGGGGGATTGTGAACGTGTGGAGGGCTCTTGCAAAGCCTTGGTATGAAGGATGCCCCACCACTCCCTATAGCTCATTGTCCACCTGATGCTTGTGGTGGTTCTTATGACCTGAAAGCAGGTTTTGACTAGGGTGGCAGCTGGTGGTTTTGTCCAGGAGATATGGGAGTACTGTGTTCTTAAGGCAATAGTATGTCAGTGGCAGGCACTTCACAGAGTAACCTCACATATATAATTAATCTGTCATGTATATAAAGTGAGTGATATCAAGTTGGCTTTTCTTCAAGCCAAGAACCAGATGGCTGCTTATGCCCTTTTGTATGTTTAGATGTGCACTTTTGAAGGCCATGATAGAGGACATTCGAAAGTCATGGTGCGAGTAGGTGAGAGTTTTTTTGTTGGTGGTATGCAACCATGAATTGGTTTGAGATGCAATTGGAATGACTTGACTATAACCAGCACTTTGGAGTTGAAGCAGCCTTTATTATCAGGACTACACTTGGGCTTCTTACTTGTGCTCTTGCTGGGACCTGTTCACAGAAGAACGCCAAAAAAAAAAACTTAGCACATTTATCTCAGCAGAGGGGTTTTGGGACTAGATCTAGGATTGGTCGTAGAACCTTTCAGCATGAGCCAGTTTTGTCCAATTCACTAACAAAGGAGTTTCAGCCCTTCACACAGATGGACGAGTCTGCGTCAGGTGAGTAAGAGTGTTAGCAGTACAGGGATTCCCGGAAGAGCCTTGAATAGCTGTTGAAGGGCAGAGATTGAAAGGACATGTGGGGGCTCCGTCCATTGCTTCTCTGGCTTGAGATTATGGTTTGCTTTCTTGTATAGTCACCACAGTCGATATTATACTTTATTTCCGAATTCTATTTTACTTATGTATTCTTGCAACACACATCTTCCCAAAAACATGTTGGCGGTAGAGAATGGTGAAAGTTAGCCTAGAGGACCCTACAAATGCACCAAAGCTTGTGATAAAGCAAAGCTCCAGCTAGAGAACGTTCCAGAGCCAATGGATAACAATTGGGAAAGCCCTACTGCAGCTGTAGGCACACTGAAAGCAGGGAATCTCTAAAAAGAGGCAACCCACGGGTTTTCAGGGGCCTAGTTGTTGTGTAGGGCACCAACAAGTCTGTCAGAAAAGCAGACTTTTGGGTGCCACGGGCCACATAGAAAACCGGGGATAAAAATATAAACAATAGGCCAGACAGAACTATGCACTTTTTCCCTCAGTCTGTATTCTCGTGGTTATATTTCTGAAAAACATATGCTAACCAGACCGATACATTCAATAGCCTCTGCAGCTTTGATAACTAGCAAGTTCAAATTATACAGTTTTAGGTGAAAACTCTCAGCCTGCACCTATACTCCCACTACTTGGCCCCACACAACCTTATGTGCGATTGGATCGCTTTATGTGTTCCAAAGACCGGCTTCCACAGTTTACACTCAGATTATCTGGGTCGTGTACTCTCCGATCATTCCACACACATTGAACATAAAGTATGGGCACTCCACATCCACCAATCCCTGCCTGCACGTTATCCAGAGACGCACTAGATGACCAGGCATTTTGTGACACCAATCTAAACCACAGTGCCCAGTACTTTGAAGAAAACCACAACAGCCACTACCCGTGCCATTGAGGGGGAACTCCTTTAAAATCGTCACTAGGGGCTTCTGTATACAAAACATAGCTGGGGTTCATAGGGAACTGGCTAGGGCACTGAAGAGGCAGTAATCACATTGGGAAATCGCCCGCTCTCAGAAAACTTTAGAATTGCCCTGTAACTCTGCAAAGCCTCAGGGATGGAACTTTGCAATAACCTAGCCACACACCACAATTGCTCACCTCACTTAAGCATCAAGTAGAGCCAGCCCTTTTCCAGTGCATCACTAATGTTTAGTAGGAAAATGTCCATACCCACAATATACCCCATCTGGCACAAAATTACCGCTCAGATACCTTCTGAGTAGGCTATGCCTGATCAAACCCAATCCATGCTGCAACGTAAATGTCTGTAAGGACAGATTAATTCTCCACCTGGACATTGGTAGCTGCAGGTCATCTAGCTCCCTGCCACACCCTATGTGGGACGATTTCCAACCAAACTATCTCGCCACCTTCCTTCAGGGTGGCAATATTGGTAAGACCCAGTCACATGTATGCAAAAAGGGGTCCCTCCCACAAGAGAAGAGATAATTCCCCCCCCCCTCTCAAAAGCTGGCATAACTGAGGTTCCAGCATGACCCATGTCATGCCTGGGATTCTCTTCCAGGACAATTTAACGTAACTCCTCTATCTGGCCTGCTATTCCGTTCTGGCCACAAAGGAGCGATGCATAACCCACACGGATTTCAATCTTAAATGAAACAAGAAGGTACACATTACCACACATCTGCAATTAAATTGTTTATATTCCAGCACTATAAGAGGGGCATAATCAATGTTTGTTGTCAGAGTTAAATATTGTCCAACATAAAACTTATCTGTAACACATACCCCGCCCCACTTAGACAGAGCCAACATTGACAACACATGCACCTGTTAGTAGTACCATATTTTAGAAGGACCTACTGCTCCCCCATGTCCCCACAAGTCACAGTGTACTCAAACTAGGGAGGTTGCAATGACAACCCATCCCAGGTTCTAGTCCAGACATACAATTTGTATCTGTCCGACTGCCACCTTCCAATCTGCTTAATCGCCTGGTGGGAAACCCACCTTAAAAGCAGCGGTGGCAACCCAAGCTCTAAGAATGCGTGGACCATCTCTGGTCATGGTATCCTGCCTCTGAAAGTGCCCACCTTCAGACACTTCTGTGGTAAAATTGGGTGAGAAGCTGGCCTTCCCGGTGAAGCAGAAAGTATCCTGGTTGTTTGGGACAGTACACCATATACATCCCTAGCAGCTCGATCGGGCAACACCTGGGGTCTTCCAATCTGGTCAATAGGCCTACGGCACCCTTTCCGTTGGTCTGCTTTCAAATGCCTCTGTCAGTTTGGCCACAGTTTGACCCATCTTGAGGTAGCCCAACCTTCATGCCATGTAAGCTGGGCAGTTTCTTGCTTTTCCCCCCTTGTTCGGAGGCGTGCAGACACAAACATGCTAGGGTAAAAGGGGTGGAGAACAGTAGCTCTACATACTGAGAGTTACAGATGACTGTGCCCCAACCAACCCATTTAGCATGTTCACCTCAATGGTGAGTATCTGATCCAGTGTCTTCTCCCCTTCTTGTCCTGCCAATCCCTTCAACGCAGCCCTTACTGGGAACCTGCCATTAAATCTTGCTCTCCACTCCGTACAATGTTCCACCAGGTGGCTTGAAACCCATGTGTGATTTGCCATGGTCTTTGGTCCAAACTACTGCACTCTTCCGGGAGATGGCCCTCCCCTTATCCCATGGAATGGGTATATGTATTGTAATAAGCACAGTATCTGGCTTGGGTCTGAGGGGCCAATGAGAACTCTCCTACGGTCACTATCCTTTGCTCCACTGTACCAAGGGGTCAACATTCCGCATTGAAGAGTGTCAGCACCTGGGGGTAAAGCACCTAGAATTTCACCCACTGAAAGCAAGAAAAAAAAAAAGTGTCAGCGGCTACATTCTTCACAGCTTGAAGTTGGCCCTCACGAAATTCCACATCTCAGACCTTTTACCAACTCCCTTGTGGGAAATATAGGTCTGTATATATTTTTATGTGTGCACTACAAAGATAACATGGTTAGATAGATCACTGTAACAAGCTGGAAAGGCTTCCAAATCTGGCCTTGCCTGGACAAGCTTCAGTAGCTGTTCAGAACCACCTTAGGTCACTTTGCTTGCCCTGACATTCAGGTTAGTTTGCTTATCTGGTTGTTCAATTCACCTACACCATGTCTGCAGAATCATTGGCATTACTAATGTATACAGGATCCACAAACCAATCACTCTGGGAAGGAGCAGACCGGGCACCATTGTATGCGGCAAGGACTCCTTCCTTGGTGGTCAGCAAGCATGCATGCTTGGCTAACAAAACAACAAAAAAAGTAATCCCTTTTTCTGAGCAAACTGCTGAAATGTGTGCTTCTTTCATTTTGCTATCAAATAAGGCATCAGAAGTGAGTCGTGCCGAATAATGTCACCAGCCGCTAAGGGAGCTAAAAACCTTTCCACTGTGGTCTTTCGATGCTCAAGTTATTAATGAAACAGGGGATTGAGGTGTAAAAACACATAGCTGGCACTTAAACAGGGGATTTAAGAGAAACCTGACTTTTCTCTGCATCAATACATTGATATGATCGGTGGTAGACGCCTGTGGGGCATCATAGTCCACTGCAGGAGCATCGGAGGATAATATAGGACAACATAATCAAGGGGAACAAAAAGCAAAAAACCCTCAGAGTGTAAAGTGGGATGGATTGACTTTCAGCAGGCACGTAAAACTGGGAAAGGATTTTTTAATACACAGCTGTCATTCTTCAATGGCTATTTACGTTATGTGCTGATCTTTTAGAGTAATGTACCCTTTTGTTTCCTTGAAATGTTTATTTGTGAAAATGAAAAATAGTGCTTTACTGCAATAGAGAAGCAAAATTGTTTTATGTGGTGTCGCCAAATGGTCCACAGCTGTTGATTGTCCTCTTCACTCGCTCTATCCACTATCGAACAACTTTCCCATTGTAGGATTCAATTAGGTCTATCTTTCAGCGTACAAGTACACATGGCGAGTGGAATAAAAGCACATTTCACAGGAATGGATCTCAGAGGAAATAGTAAGGTGGCAAAGCCCACTAAAAAAAAAGCTGAAAAAGTTGGTAGGACAGAGAAGTTTAAAAATCACCAGATAGCCCTACAGATAAAATGTAAGAACATGAATTGTATACAATACGTATAGAAAGTGCAGCAGTAACAAAGTCTAGATGTGTAAAACTTCTGTTATGGTATGCCCCAGAATGTTGAAAATTAGAATTGAATTAGAGACAGAAATGGACTTTACATACATTGTGCTATGGTTATGAGAAAATATTTTGTGTTTATGTACATGACTGATGCTGTGCTGTTTATGCACAGCTTGTAAATGTCATAACACAAAGCACTCCAATACCTTTGGGTATAGCTAGCGTTATATAAAACTGAAAATAACTGCCTGCACTACAGCCATATTATCTGACCAGAATGTGACAAAACAATCATGGACATTTACAGCATAGCAATGAGTTTGTGAGCACATGCATTAGGCATTTTACTGCACACCACTTTGCCCAGCAGGGCACCAAAACCATCTCTTATGAATCTGTGGAGAGCTGGAGCTGCTGCTCCGCAAAGTACCCAACAGCGTACCACTGAACTCCTTCAGTAGGACAGCCACATGTGCAGGTCATCTTTCAGTCCCTAACTAAGGAGCACAAGTGATGGGCTTTTGTTACCTTAACTGTTGCCCTAGCAAGCTGCCTGGCTATGATTTTACCAGCTGCAAGTTTAGCCTGCCAAGCAGGCTCTGAAATGTAGCTAGTGCCACTTTCTTGCTCATAGCCTGTAGATGGTCAGATTGAAGAGCATCAACCTTATCTTTTGGCAGTCTACAAACCCCTCTTGTAGAATCAATTCCAATGCCAAGAATGTCAAACACTGGATTGGTCTCGAAACTTTGCGTATATGTGCACCAAAAAGTAGAGTATGGAGAACCTACAGTAGGGAAAAGGTAGGTGGGGTAATGTCCTTAGGTGTTTGGTGGAGAGGATAAGTTTACCAAAAACGGATCATGTGGTGGTTCAGTGAGGCGATTACAGGGTCCATGGACAGTTTTGGGGAGTGTTATTCGTTAGGGGAGTTCTTTCAGATGGGGGTTTCTGTTTACAGTCAATAGTTAAGTGAGCAGGCTCCTAGTCAACGCATCCTGGGTGGAGTGCTGGAGAGGAACCCCATTTTTTTCGTTTTGTTTCCATGTAGCTTGTTTCCAGGCTGCGTGCTAACCTTTCCGGTCCCTTCCCTGTCACTCCTGTTTCGTTCTTTCACAAGTTTGTTGTCTCGCTCAAGTTCCAGCATTCTTTTCACTGTTTCAGAGCGTCTGTCCTGTATGGTGTGGTAGTAGCAGCTGAGAAAGCAGTCACTTGTGAATCATGGTGTCACGATTGAACCTGGCATGCCAAGAAGTCTGTTGAACCGGGGGTGGTGTTGGGTGAACAATTGAGATCGTAAGTACTTAAGACGCCTCCATGTGACCACAATTAAAATGAGATCAAGTGCTTAAAAAAAAAAAAAAAAAAAAAAAAAACACTGGTTGAGGGAATGTCCTTCGATATGAGAGTGTTAGACAAGATGTGCAAGTTTCCAATGTCAGATTGAATATTGGTCAACGATCAGGCCAACCACAGATCCTCCGTGTGGACATGTGTAGCGCTCACATGGGGCACAAAAGGGATAAAAGGGAAGAGCAGATGTTGCTGCTTTGATCAGATCTCACCAACCCCCTCAAACCTGAAGGTTCATTTTTTCGCAAATAAAAAAAATATACACTTACTTGTCCCTCCATTATCAAGTCACAACTAGTAATGTCTCCTTCTCAGCTTTCACTTTTAGATCATGTGGTATATTCACTCCCTACATCTACAGTGCAGCCTACTCTGCTACCAAACAATACAGTTTGTATTGTATATGAATTTATATAGCGCTTACTACACACGATGAGGCGTCAAAGGGCTTTTTCAGCGAGCAGCATGCTCCTCCGCAACACAAAGGATTAGTGTTGAACTAGTATAGTGAAATATTAAAGTAATTTGAGTGGTGGATAGGCTATTCGGATTCAGAAGGATAGCGAAGGGATAAAAGAGGGGAAACGGTTCTCCATTATATAGCGCTTGTAACCCCCAATAGGGAGTTGAAGCACTTTTTTTTCAGCGAGTAGCAGGCTACTCCAGAACTTAAAGCATTAGTGGTGAACTAGTATAGTAAAATATGAAAGTAGATAATTACAAACGCCGTTTTAACTTATCCCCAGATGATTAGGAATTTCTAGTCTGAATTTTAAGCAGCGAAATATGCAAATGTGTTCCAATTCAATCCCAGAGGCAAGCTGGTTTCTACATACACAGAAATGAAGTCAGGGCAATTGTTGGTCATTCAAAACAAGATTTTATTTCAACACAAAAACAATACATAAAACGTAATATATTAAGAAGGTACACACCCTCTATATGGAAAACAAAACACTGCAAAATACTTAAATTAAAAAAACTTAAAATAAATTAAAACATGGGAAGTAAAAAAAGTATTAATCATAACCAGCTTTTTACTGGGAAATCAAAAGAACGTGTTAAAACTATTTAACTCTAAAATATTTTACACCAAAGCTTCACTAATATTTTACATCACTACCTTTTTTGGTTCATTTACAAGAAAGGTCTTGCATAAAGAAGAAGTTTCTGTATCCTGAGAACTCCTCAAAAATAGAGGAAGTACATTATTTGGGAGGAAAAACACGGTTCACTTCCAGAGAAAGAGTCAGGCAGATAACCGCACCATAAATTCACTTGGTCACAAAGTTGTGGACACAGAAGAAAGGGGTGACAGGAGAGACTAGCTGCACTCTCCCTGCCAATCTTCAGTTCAAATTGTGCAATCTAGGTTAAGAAGACATACACAATGGACCCCCAAACCAGAACATCATATCAACTAGTAGGCACAATATTAAGCCTCATGAGATTTGTGCATAGCACAAAAGGGAAACAAATCCACCAGTCCTGCGTAAAGGCCACATATAAACTTGCACATCTAACTCATGGACTAGATTTTTTTTTAAAAATCTGAATAAGCAAAGTCTGAAAGAAACCAGAACATTTTCACTCGTAAGCCACAGCGAAGCTCTCCATCTTGGTAGTACTAAAAATTGCGCTCAGTGGCCCAGCAGATTGGGGGGTCATAATGCCTACTTCACCATTCTGCAATTTAACCAGGGTTCCCTGAAAAACCTGATTTGAGGGTTCAGTGGTGAGGTTAGCCATGGCACTTGGGGATTGGGACACACTACAACCATTCTCTTGTGAAACACTGGTATAATAGATTGCGGCTTTCCGCTAAAACCGATCAATACAAATTAAGCCTAAGGAAGGAACCTGTGTACCGATCATCAAGTAAACTAAATTCTTCATTACCAGTGCGTGGGCAAAATACTGAAGTTCTACAATCTGAGAACTGTAGCAAAAAGGCTGACCTACTCCTGTGCTCATCCATGGTTTGCCAAATATCTCCAAGCACCAGGGGAGGGAAATAAATATACAAATAAATAAGAATGCAAACATTTCAAGTGCCTGGGCAGAGCTAACTGAAGGAAACGTGCTCTGGAGTTGAAGGAAAACCATGCTAGACAGAAACGGTCAAGTTGCTGGTGCTACCTTGTTCTGTTCAATCAAAGACAGTTTAGTGTGACCCACCAACCACCAGGATAGGTTATACAAGGTTGGTTGGAAATTGCCCACTGACTGCCATGTTCTAGAGGTTGGTGGATGAAGTCAGCTAAACTATATAATAAGTGCAGTGCTGCAACCCTTATGGGAGCTAGTCCTCCCCGTGTACTATGAACGGTTTAATGATAGTGAGGCTGCAGCCCTTCCAGAGTCCCTGGCACTACATTCATCAATAGCTTATGGCAAGAACCATAGATTTGCTTGCTGGTATGAGATGGATAATCTAGGGAAAGACACAAACCAGTTAGTTATTGGAACACAAACCAGTTAGTTACGGAACACGCATACTGCCAGCGGCCTTCACAAGACATTACCATTGGTCACTGGTGAGGGCAAAATCATCATGGAGCGACCAGTCCATTAAAGATCCACCTTGGATAGAAGGTGGTGAAAGACTGTCTGGCCGACTACACACATACAACGGTGTACATGTGTTCCAGCTAAAGACCTCCAAGAACAAGAGATACTTCTGAGGTGTCACTGAACTACATGACAACTATGGCCAAATGGCAACTTGGCATCTTAAACAATGCAAACATGGTTTGCTCAATCTAATAAAATTGTAGCAAATGTGGTTACTTTCATACTGAAGACTCCACCACTGAAGGTGCCCGTGTAGATTCCTTCCCGGCTCTAGAAGTAGGGACCCCACTGACTGTCAATCCGTGTGCAGAAATTTATTTTGGGGTCAGTTTGCCCCTTTCCGTCACAATGTGCTCATGTTTAAAATGTGTCACAGGAACAGTCACATCAGCTACTCCCGTAAGGTTCCATTTATTCCAGGGTCTTGCTTGCATGGCAAATAGAATTTAATAAAAATTTAAATTATAATACTCATTAAACAAGCTCATGCTTAACAGTTTGATCATTTCTACGCATTAGGACCATGGTGGAAAAATAGATTAGAGGCACTACAAAACAGACATTGTTCATCAAGCACAGTATGGCAAGTACATGTCAAACCCCCCTCCCCCCAAATTCTATAGGAGTGTCCAGGCCAATCATAACCAGGCTCTTTAAACGTCCAAACGTCTTTCCACTGGACATTTCAAAGCAAGTGTGCAGAACACCAGTTCATCAGTACTGACCCAAAGCACTTGTTGCTCTACCCCATTATGACAGTCTAGGGCCCGGTGTTTTCCACTATCCGGAACAGCAGTAGGCACGAGAGTGAAACTGACCAGGTTTAGGCAGATACAAGCAACTGGTTTAGCTGGAGATACACTAACTTAACCCTACCCAACCCAAACTCAAGTCCTGGTCACCTTAGTCCTCTGGGAAGGAGATTCGACTGAAGATGGGGAGCCGGCGGCCAGCCCCCTCACACCCTGGAGACTCCGAGCCACTACAACTGCTGCTGCCCCCAGAGCTGCTGTACCCATCCTGCTCCTGGTCAGACAGCGAATCCCGGGATGGGGTCCGGCAGAGCTGCAGTGGGAGGCTGGGGAAAGAGAAGGCATTCCGGCCCTTGAGGGTCCGTAGAAGGTCTCCAGGAGCCATCACATCTGAGCTTCGGGAGGTTGAGAAGAAGGATGAAGAGGTGACCGCACTGCTACAACCACCAGGTGCACGCAGCTGGCAACCGGGCTCCTTCCCTGAAAGGGCAGTAGAGACGTAGAAGCCAGGTGGGCCACCGAGGCGGGAGCCCAAGGGGTCTTCACTACTGGAGGAGAAACCACGTGGATCTGAGAAGACTGGAGAATGCTGCTGGGGACTCTGGGATGTAGACGGTGGAGGAGATGTGGAATTAGCGCGGGAGAAATGGAGGGGCTCTTTGAGGTCTAGCAGCTCTGAGAAGGCCGAAGGGCTGCCGGCGTAGCTCACACTCTGGCGCAAGAGAGGTGGCCGAGCACTGCTACTGAAGCGCTGCTCCTCGGCATTGTGGATAAAGTGGCAGCGGGCACCATATGGGCAGAAGCCTATGGTGTGGAAAGTGCGGCAGAGCTCCGTTTTGTACTTGGGGTGGCGGCTAAGCCCACGAAGCTCTTCTGGACCATGGGCAAACTGGCACTTGGCACCATACTTGCAGGTGGCGTTCTCCCGGTAGGTGCGGCACTGCTCAGTCTTGTAACGGGATGAGAGCCCAGGTGTGGTGGCAGGCAGGCTCAGGCCAGGTGGGGGCATGCAGGGGCTCTCGATCATGCTGACCGAGCGGTCCACGCGGAACGGTATGCTGTGCAGCAGGCTGCTGCGGGGTAGCTCTGCCTCGCGACTCCAGTGGTTGTGCAGTGGCCAGAGAGAGGAGTCACTCAGTCGGTCAATGCTGTTGCTACTGCCCACAGTACGATCCATGCCAGATAGGGCTGATGGGCAGGCGGAAAGTGCCCGCTGGAGAGTGCTGGCCGTTCCCCGGATGCTCCTGGCCAATGAGACCGGATCCTCCAGCATGCTCAACTTCAGGAAGTCCTGCAGGGAGAAGAGAACACACTGATTAGACTAATGTTTCAAGATTATGTAGTGAGCACACTGAATTGTATACAACTTGGTAAATGTGTCAATGGCAGTCCTTGAAGCACTCAGAAACCCACTTAGTTGGCAAATAAGCCAATACTTCAGAACAGTTGCCACATTCAACCACAAAGTTAAAGCCTCGACTAATTTAAACCATGCACTGGTCCTGATGAGACCACATCTCGGCAACCAGTTACCAGCTACCAACCAGTTGAAGCATTATGTGGCCTGCACAGTAAGACAACCCACTTTGTTGTGGGGTCAGTACAAGGAGAGCCGAACAGGCTTCATGAACTGCGCCCTGGTCACTGCAGGGGTTGTCTTGGAACATACAAAACACTACATTACCGTGCAGAGTTGCACCCAGAAGCCTCAGGATGAGAGCTGCCAGACCGGATACACCCACAAAATACCCTGCACCACATGGAGCAAAGACTAAACTGGTCACCAATGCGCCAAACACATCCTGCCTTAAACTCAGTGATCCCATCAAAGCAACCTGCAAAAGCCTACGAGAAAAGTCTTTCAGTGGAACACTCTCCCCCCAAGAGCTCGCTAGCACTTCACTTTGCCACATGCTGTATGCGGTTGTGTGCGTGATTGACACTCCAGACAAATGGTTGAAGAGGAAGTTGAAAGCCCCTACAAGTACATATGCAGAGGATATTTACTAAAAACGAAAAAGGTATTTCATCGAGGCCTCCTTGTAAAGCATGCCAGTCGGTA
The DNA here is from genome assembly GCF_964261635.1 of Lissotriton helveticus. Lineage (NCBI taxonomy): Eukaryota > Metazoa > Chordata > Amphibia > Caudata > Salamandridae > Lissotriton > Lissotriton helveticus. The sequence goes on from NC_136070.1 coordinate 1,004,836,650, forward strand.
CCCCAGAACTGACATGGTCGGGTTTAACCCGAGCAAGCCTCTGGGCGTCAAAAAAAACCTCAATAAGTGCTGGGCAAAAGCTTATATGTTAAATGAGACTTTGACACCGCAGTGAGCTCCCACGTAGGGAGAGGTCCTGGATTGTGTCACCATATACACACTGCCCTCTACGGCGCTGGGGCACAGAGGTTGGACCCAGCATCCTTATATATCACCCCACGGGTAACCTGTTCATACTGCGTCACTTCTAATCAGCGGGTGACTCCTACCGACTGGAGCGGGCTCGGACTGTCACTTCATGGCCTGCATTTTTTATCTCATCTGCAAACAAAAAAGGGTCAAACCATATTTGAACCAACGTCAATGACGCAACACCCTTAATTCAAAATCCGTTCCTCTATTCCACATTCGCTTTCGGTGTGCACCACAAGTCTTACCCTGCCTGCGCGCGCGGCACCTGTGTGTGTGGGGGCGGGGGTGTTAACAGTCACGCTGCAGCTGCGTGTGGTGGACGTCTGCGGAGGAAGCGAGCACGTGCGCCCTTTGATGCGAAGTAAGATTGCCCACTGCTGCTTCCTGTGACGCGCCGGATGCGCTGCAGCGGGTATGAAAGCGTTGCTGGCTCTCTGAAACGGTAGCCTTCTTCGGTGTGCGGGTTTATACAGCTGCCACCGCTTGCATGCCGGCTTTTATTGGTTAAGGATGCTTGCGGGTTGTGCTTTCCGGGGTGTTGTGCTGGAAGCTTGCACACCGCCGCCTACGTGCGCAGGAAGGTATAAAAGACAGGATGAAAAGCCGGTCTTCTAAAGTTTAGTGAGTCGCCTCACTATCCCAAATATGAAAACATAAGCATGTTGTTCTGTCTCAATGGTACTTGCGCAGCAGTGCTCTGCTGCAACAGTTTAAGATGCAGCTGTTGCACATCTGAGGAATAAAGGATGTTGCTCCAGTGCGAGCCTTCTTTGTGGAAGACAGATGCTTACTTACACAGCTTGTCCGAAACCAGTCCTTGGATGCTTGTTTACAGTCCAGGGAGGCCCTGGCATTTCGGACTAGCCTGGTTCCATGAGGAACAGGGCCAAGGCGGATTTGCATATGGCTGGGCCCAAAATGAGGTGGCATGGTGAGCAAACACAATGGACCAAACCCAGATCTGTGAATGGTGGCCAATGCTTGCATTGTTAAGCATACCGTTCACCAACTTTTCTTTTTTCTTCTGTTGCCCTAAGTGGCAAGGGTATGCCCAAATGTGGGTCCCATTCTCACTGAGCCACTGGGCTCAAGCTAGACTGGCTGTTGAGTGGTGTCGCCCCGAAACCGGTTCCAGGATGCTGGTTCCTAGTCCAGGGAGGACCTGGCCTGGCAGTTCAAGCTGGACTTTCCCATGGGAAGCAGGGTCAAGACTGGTTTGCACATGTTTCATGTCCAAACTGGGGTGGCATGGTGAGCAAACGAACAATGGATTTAACCCAGATCTGTGACTGGGGTGATCAGGTGTGAATATCTACCAGCAGTCGGTAAACAAAATTCCTTGCACTAGTCGTTCAATGGCGTGTGCAGTGGCACTGAAACTCAAGAGTCCTACTGAACCCCATTACTAAATTTGGGCTGGAACCATAGAACTACTCCAATAACACATTATGGAAAACATTTTATAAGCGGTAAGTGGGAGATCTTTACAAAAAATAATTGGGAGTACCCCGGCTGTGTGATGCTCTAGTGCCCGGAAAATAAAGTCGCGCTTTGCCGGAATAAGCACGACCACGATATACGGACACGCAAAATGCCAGCCTATATGAACTCCTAAAGATAATGAGTAGTATTTATACTGGCCACGAGAACCTTGGATCGCCTATGAGAGGCACTAAAACTACTTTCAGCGCCACCTTCCCCTTCACAACAAGTGTAATAGCTGCTTGGGGGTAGGTATGCACGAAAATCAAAGCGCCTCACGTACACGTAGGCTCCAATAGACTGGTTCGCACTAGAGCAAACAGCCTGACAATTGTCCAACAAAGACCAGAAAACCAGAGAGCGGGAAATTCACCCCGCCTTGCAGGGTAGGGGGTAGGAGAAGCCCTTTAAGCTGAGTGCCTGCTGCCTCTCGAGATCACATGGGGCGCCTCACTCATTGGTTACTACTGCGCTATGACGCCAAGTGGACGATGAAAATGAACTTGCATCTGAAAGGATAGCAGCCCCGATATTACATACTGCAAGTAGGAGGCCACAGATATTCGCATAACCTTTTATCTATTCGTAAAAGCTTGGTAGACAATAAATAAAGGGGGTACTCCACAGCCCATAAGTTAGGGCTTACTTATCGTTTCAGCGCGTAAAGTAATTGAGGACGAGTGGCTGAATGCATAGCACAGCGCCATCGCTCTTAAGGAGCAATCGAGATGAGGATGGTGGTGGTTTTCGGTTAATTAGACCAAGTGTTAAGATTTCAACAAGACTACAACTGTTTCCGGACGAGAAAACAAAAGCGAAGATTCTCAGCTAGTGCACAGGGGGGGGGGGGAACGCAGGCGCTACAGAGCTAAAAGAAAATCAAATCGGCAAGGAGTAGCAGATTTAAAACCCATCTGGCTTTTCCCCCCACTCAATAGCCAGGATCCCGCCCTCGTTCTTGCAGTTTATTTTCTAACCTTACAAGACTCAAAGTACACGAGAAAACCACCCTCCCCAAAGAAAAGAGCACTGCACCTGAAAGCGATAGACATCTTTCAAGATGGAAAGATTACAGTCCCAGGTGTTCTGGGCATGGAGTCAACACTATAGAGGGCCATTCAGGGAATGTGGGTGGGGTAGGTTGATAGTAATCATGTTTAGAAGGGACAAAATAATACACTGTTAAAAAAGAAAACTCAACTAGCAAATGCAAGAAAAACTCGATTCTAAGAACTTTACAACAGTATTAAATTATTTTTTACTATTATGATATACAAAAGGTGAACCATACGTGGTTAAAAAAAATATATATATATATATTTATTAATACACATGGATCTACCCAACTTAAAAATCCCTGCTACTGACACAATCCTACTCAAAAAACGTAACAGGTCTCAGAGACTTTGCAGCCTGTAGACAAACTGCAAACAGGAAACCAGAAGAAAGGTGCGTACGCTCAACTCAGCAATAAGTGACACATGATTTCCTACGCAGGTGGAAAGTTCACAAAATGCGCAACTAACAAAAGAAAAAGCAACTAGAAATATGGAAGCAGTGATGAGATTATAGTGGGGCTGCACACATCATTTGAATACCGCCAAGGAGTTGCTTAAAGTTTAGTGTAAAGCACAACGAGTGACTGGAGGGTTAGCTCACCTTGCACAGGTCCATGTCCAGCTCCAGGAACGGGCTCAGCATGTCGGAGGGCATGATCCCGGGCTGCCTGATCCGAGTGGACCGTCCTGACCTCCTGAAGTAGCTCTGCAGTGAAACAACCAACGCCTGCCTTCACTTGTTGCTTTATGAGACGAGAGGCCTCAGGCTCCGCCTTCTCCTTTGGTGGGAGCAGCTGATGGCAGAGGCCCCGCCCCCGAGCCTGCCGTGGCCCAGCCGCTTCTCAGCATCTTCAAAGCTGAAAGGAAGGGGCGGGGCCTCTTCACAAGGTAGCCGCCTCCCCTTGTGCAGGAGGATTCTAGGGGAAGAGGACCCAGAGTTCCCAGGTCTGTGGGATTTAACAGCTGTTCTGACGCTAAAAAGGCTGGGCTGGTCTCCCAGGTATCGAGTACTCGCACCTCTTATTTTGAAAGGGAGAGTACCATGAGTTCTTAGCACGGATGCTGTACTATTAATAGTATATATGACAAAACAAATACCAGTACTGCAAAACATTCAAATAATTGTATGGACATAATGAAACAAATCACTATATTCCCAAGACTTCTTTTTCTGTCTGAATTAAATCTTTGTATTTTTATTCTTATTTATCAAAAAAACATCTTTCTTATTTTATAACATTTCAACATTTATATACATACTTCGTACTATTAATAGAGCATTTAAAATATAGGAAATGCGGTGGTTCCTAAATTCAAATGGGCATCTTGGGGCGCAAAAGTTTCATCAGTTCTACTGCTAAACTTTGGAACAGCCTTCGTTTTTGCACATAAAATCTCAAACTAATCTGCTACATGTCAGGAAAGCTCTTAAAACTTGGTTGTTTTCTATTCAATAGTTTGCCAGCCGGGTCTTGCAATCTATTCTCACAGTTGCCAGCGCCAAGAGGCTCCTGGGCATTTGTGTGCTTTTTAAAAACATATATCAGAATATTGTCAGCAGCAAGTGGGTACTGTGCAATAACCAGTGCCTAGTTTCTGTTTTCTGTTTAAAGCAGCTTTATAGGTTGGTTACCACAGGTTGGTTGGTCAATTGGCACCAGTGTGTCACTCAGGACACACATGTCTGATGAGGTCTACAGGCTTCTCCGGGGATGCCCGATCTTCACCAGTCAACATGCCTTTCGATAGCTCTTGCCTCTTTGGCGAGAAAGCAGACTCGGCTCTCAAGCGCTTTTTAGGTTTACATTTTTTTTATTAGGATTTAAAAATAATCAAACACATTGAAACTTCGCTTTATCGTGGGCTACGTTTAGCCCAGTACATTTAGCATCTGAACAAAATAAAAAAAAAAGGAAAAATCATTGCAGACCCCCCATCCTACATTCACCGTAAGATCTGTGACTGTCATTGTTTAGTGATGTGATGATTCCTGTTGGTCCGTGTCCGGGGCAGTAGAGGCACTAGCCTCAGGCAAGCGTAATAAGCGTAAGTATTTAGGGCAAGTGAGTTCCCAGAATTCAGGTGTAAGTAGTGACAAGAACGTCTGCCACTGTTCCCCAAATGTCAAACCTTTTCCAGATAGTGTGAGGGTTATTTTCTTCATCCCCAATACCTGCCACAGGCGTTGGAGCCAACCCGTGTGGGTGGGAACCCGGGGAGTTCTCCAGTGAGTCAAGATAATTTGAATAGCTGTTTCCAAAGTTATCCTGATCTGGCCTCATCACCTGAACTTTAGGGGATATGTTAATGGGTTTGGCACCCCCAAAAGCAACTAGGCAGGGAATCTAGGCAGCTGGGTATCCAGATGTGTGCTGATCTCGTCCAGTATCTGAGACCAATACTGTTGTAGGTGTTCACATTCCCACAGAATATGTACCAGTGTACCCCACTCTCCACAGCCCCCGCCAGCAGTCTGCACTTTGTTTGGAATCGACCCTGTGTATTCACACTGTGGTGTAATACCAATAGGTAGCCACCTTCGTCAGGGTTTCGGTCAACCCCATATTACTTGCTGTGTGTCTTGCCCTATGGTATACTCCCTCCCACTCCTTACTACTCAGTTCCTTTCTTAAGTCTCTCTCCCAGCGAGCGCAACTTGCTTTATATGAGTGTTTCTGTCGTGTGTGTTAACATCATGTAGAGGTCAGAGATTAGCTTCTTGTCTGAGGTCCTAGTTATGAGACAATATTCGTAATGTGTAAAGTGTCTCAGCACGTGTGGCCTATTATGTGGTTGTAGTGCCCAGTGCCGGAGTTGTACATAGTGTAGCTTTGCTGTCTCAGGAATCCCGTAGTCAGATTTGACCTGTGGAAAATAGAGCACACTCTACACGTCAAATAGGTGTCCTAAGGCACGGCACTCTGAAGTGCGCCAATGTGTAAAGGCAGTTTCAACTACCCCTGGGCCAAATTCTGGGTTATCAAAGAGTGGGCTAAGGGGAGAGGGGAAGGTGGTCAGATTGTATTTGGTGCTGGTTTGGTCTCAAGCCACTAGCGTTGTGTGTGGTATGTGGGATGCTTACATATTTGGGGGCCTATGTGGTTTTTTAAGAAAGGGAATCTTTTGAAGAGACGTGTGTGTCACCGCCCGGTCCTGAAATAACCTCTGCTTCTCAGATTTGGTGCAGCGCCATTCCACAAGGTTTCTCAGTTGTGCTATGTAGTAATAAAGCTGGAGGTCAGGGATCCCCAGCCCTCCCTCGCCAGGCGGCAAGTAGCTAATAGTTTTCAATGAGACCATATGGACATAGCCCGGACAGAAAGTACTGGCTCCAGGAGGAATGCTGCAGTATTCTAGACACGTAGAAGAGAATACCTCACATATTCAGAGAGTAGCACTGATGCTGACACTAGCAGCCAACAGAGCTCTGATTGGACGAGAAGCCCTAAGTCAAAGAGTTATCACAGAATCCTTGTACACAAAGAAAAAGAGGATCAACATGAATATTATCTAGTGCTATTCACCTACAAATGACAGCAAAGAAGAAAAAGAACCGTTTATTAGCAGATTCCAGTCTATCCTGGAGAAATGCGTCGAGAGATACTGATGTCGGATCTCAATGCCAAGATTAGAAGTGACAACACTGGGTAGGAAGAAGTCATGGGCACACATGGCCTTGGCAATATGAACAAGAACGGTGAAAGACTCACTGATCTCTGTGCTCTGAACAGTCTGGTGATAGGCAATCATGTATTTCCACACAAGAAAATACACACAGCAACATGGGTGTCACCAGGCCATTCAACAGAGCATCAGGTTGACCATGTCTGCATTGCCAAGAAGTTCCGGAGGTCCCTGCAAGATCTGAGAGTGATGAGAGGAGTGGACGTGGCATCAGACCATCACCTTGTCACGGCCAGGCTAAAGCTAAAACTGAAGAAAGAATGGAGGAAACAGACAAACCATTGCCAGCGATATAACACCACTCTCCTCAAAGATGCACAGAATGGAGTGAATACTCAATAACACTCAGTAATAAGTTTCAAGTCCTGCAAATACTAGAGAACGGCAGAGACCCAGTAGAAATTTAGTGGGAGAAGATCAAAGAAGCAGTGACATCAACCTGCCAGGAAGTACTGGGTCCCAAGAAACACCAGCATAAAGAATGGATCTTCACTGATTCGCTTTGCAAAATTCAAGAGAGAAAGGAAAAGAAATCTGCCATTAACACCAGCCGAACAAGATCAGAAAAAGCAAAAGCTCTAGGTAAATACCCCAAAACTAACAAGGTAGTAAAGAGTAGCTTAAGAGCAGACAAGCAAAGACTTTTTGTTGGTCTTGCCACAGAAGCCCAGGAAGCAGCATGCCATGGAAACTTGAAAGAACTCTACAACATAACAAGGTAACTCTCCGGCAGAACTCTGCCGCCTCTAACCAGTGGAGTGGTGTGGCTCACTGGTTAGAGGCGGCAGGCCCGAGAGCAGAAGTCGGCCCGGGACCAGGGTTCAATTCCCGACGCGGCAGGGTCGTGGATCTTGGTCAGCGGACTCGATAATTCTCGCTTCGGTGCCTACTCTAATCAGGGGTTCCACTCGGCAACTCTGGGCATTAGCTTGCCTAATCTCCACAACGGCCCCCACCAATTCCGGGGATGCCTGGCTCCACCTTGGGGACTCCCAGCAAGGGACCATCCCACAGGGAAAGCCAGGACGGGTTCCCCAGAGTTATACAGCGCCGGGACGCCCCGTTGCTGGGGCAGCTGTGCGCTTTACAAGTATACTACATTTACATTTTATACAGGAAGCCAGAAAGATCAGTTAAAGACAAAGTTGAGAAGACTATCATGGATAATGAAGGCCAACAACGAAGACGGGTGGAGCACTTTGGAGAACTGCTGAACAAGCCAATGCCACAGTCTCCATCAGACATACAGCCAGCTGACAAGAACTTGCCAATCGACTGCAGCAGACCAATTGTGGAAGAAATACGGCAACCTATCAAAGATCTGAGAAATGGGAAGGAAGCTGGACCTGACAACATTCCTGCAGTGGAACTGAAGGCAGAAATTGAAACATCAGTAGACATGCTCCACCCCATGTTTGGAAGGATCTTGTAAGAGGAAAAGGTGCCATCAGACTGTAAGGTGGGATATCTCATCAAGATCCCCAAGAGAGGAGGCCTAAGTAACTGTGCGAACTACAGAACAATAACTCTTCCATCAACCTCAGGGAAAGTGTTCAACAGAGTCATACTGAACAGAATGAAGAGACAAGTCAATGTTCAGTTGTGAGACCAGCAAGCTGGCTTCCACCAAGATAGATACTGTACCGACCAGATTGCAATACTGCACATTATCACTGAGCAGTCAATGGAATGGAACCACCCACCCACTTTATGTCAACTTCATTGACTATGAGATGGCATTCAACAGCATGGCACAAGAGACTCTGTGGAAGATCCTCCACCACTGCCAGACAAACTTGTAGGAATCATCAGAAACTCATACAAGGGAATGACCTGCAAGATAGTCCATGAAGGAAAACTCATGGAAGCCTTCCAAGCGAGGACTGGAGTCCACCAAGGTTGTTTGATCTCGCTTTTTCTCTTCCTGGTGGCCATAGACTGCATCATGAAGACATCCACAGCAAAGAGAAGCAATGGGATCCAGTGGAAACCTTGGACACAGCTCGATGACCTGGACTTTGCAGATGACCTGGCCCTACTTTCCCATACCCAGCTGCAGATGCAAGAGAAGTCTGACAATGTGGCCGTCACATCAGCACAACTTGGCCTCAACATCCACAGGGGAAAAAACAAGATCCTGAAGTCTAACATGGCCAGCGCAACTGCAGTCACCCTTGCAGGCGATGCACTGGAAGAGGTTTAGGCCTTCACCTACCTGGGCAGTGTCATCGACAAGCAGGACACCAACATCAAGCCAAGAATCGGCAAAGCCAGGGCTGCCTTCATTCAGCTAAAGAAGATCTAGAGTTTCAAGGACCTAATGTGCAAACCAAGATCAGGCCTTTTAACACCAATGTAATTTGTTCCTTCTGTATGAGCAGAAATTTGGACAATAATAGTGACCATCACCAACAAAGTCCAGATCTTAATCAACACCTGTCTGAGGAAAATCAGCTGGCCAAACACTATCAGCAACAACAACCTACATCAGCTGACATTCCAATTCCCTGATCATGAAGAAATCACGAAAAGATGCTAGCCCTGGATAGGTCACACCCTCCTCAAGCCTGTATCAAGCACCACCAAGCAAGCTCTGACCTGAAACCTTCAAGGAAAAAGGAAAAGAGGACGGCTAAGAAACACCTGGAGCAGGGGCCTTGAGGCTGACTGCAAGGAGATGGGTTACACCTGGAGTCAGATTGAAGGAAAATCCTATGAGAGACATGGCTGGATAGTGCTGGTTAATGGCCTATTCCCCTGGAGGGGTAGTAGTCATAAGTAAGTAAGAATAGAGAACTCTCTAAGTCCCTAAGTCTTACGAAATTTCCTTCTGACAGTTTGGCAACATCCATGACTCGCTGCTTCCTCAAATCTCCTTCTGTCCTGATAATGACCCATTAATCATCCAGGGTCGAAACACCATCAACACACATGGCAAATGCTCAACCAATATAATTGTTATATATGGAGCGCCGCTGATTGTCAGTCTATGTGGTTCTATTGCAGTATTGTTCTATACACACTGCATTCTATTCACCCCTCTATCACTGTGTAAGCACATCTGAATACTGAGCACTTTTTTGAAGCAGTAAATGTTTCACATCAGAAAAAATTGTTTTCTTTGTCACTGATGCATAATTAACTTCTCATATACCACATGGAACCTTTGTTCTAGAGGTGTTAACTGCCCCTATTTCCAGGTGGTTTTTGAAAAGGGTCGCCCCACTCTCAGTATAGCATCCATGAAAGGGAGGCTAGTGCAGGTGCTCACGGACAACATCACCGCCATGTGGTACTGTAGCAAGCAGGGCTGGGGGGATTCATGGACCCTGTGTCAGGAGGCACTGTGGTTCTAGAAGTGGCTGGAACTCCAGGGGATTATTCTGGTCATACACCACCTGGCGGGGTCAGTTATGTTTTGTTAAATCAATTTGCTGAGCGCACTTGTCACCCATGAGGGTATCTAGATGCTTGAGCAGGTGTGTTGGTCAAGCAAAGTGGTTGTGAGTCAGCCGGAAGCGTTCCGTGGGGTTAGTTGAAAATCAGGTCTTCAGCTTCTTGCAGGAGTCTAGTAGTGAACACAGTGGCGTCACTAGGGAGGTGCGGGTGGTGCGGACCGCACCGGGTGACACCGTCACGAGGGGTGACACCGACATGTGGGTGTTTCGTGCCAAGGCAGACTTTATGAAGGTTAATTTTGCAGGGTGTTTCTATTGGTATTAATTATCACGCACAGCCTTTGTTGGCGCTGCTGCGATGTTTTTGAAAATAACCCAAACAGATTATGTAGTAAATGTGATAAATCTAGAGGACCCAACCATGGGGGTGGGGGTGGGGGTGGGCGGCGGAGGGGAGACTCCTTTCTCTGTCAGCTGCGAGCCTTTCTGCTTAAAAGCCTCTTATAATTAATCACCATCTGAGATGCATTCTGTGTTTAAACAGTAATTCACTGCGTTCTTACTCGTGCGGGTTCCTCTTTTTAAACCGTTCTCACAGTTTCTGTTCCCTTCTTTTGCTCCAGTGCAACAGCATACACAGGGAATGGCTGTCTCCTGATAATAAGTGCAAAGTGTGCAATGATATGGTTCATGCAAATAGTTGGCCCAATTCCTTCTGTGTTCTTTTATGGAGAAAAGATTCATGTTATGTCCGACGGTTTACTCTCTTCATTGCTGCCTGAAAGTATGTTTGTCTTAGTGGTTTTTGGTGTGATTCCCAAAGTATTGCATTGTTACTGGAAAGTACAGTAATCCTTTGTACACTAAAGTAGCATTTAATTCAGCGTTAGCATTGATTTTAATACTAGATGGGAAGTTATTCTAGTTTTTGCAGTTTTATATAGCGCCAACTCGACCCGATGGTATTGGAGGGTAAACAACGTTTACCACAAATTTTTTACCACGCGGCCGTTACAACACAAGTCGTTACCACGACTTGCGCTGGAGGGCGCTGTGGGATAAGGAATTTTATAAATTTATATTCCAACACCTTCCCTAGTATCCACGGGGACTGGTGTTGGAATATAAAATTATAAAAATCCTAAATCCGCGCCCTCCAACGCAAGTCGTGGTAACGACTTGCGTTGTAGCGGCCGTGTGGTAAAGGTATGTGTTGTTACAACCTGCGTTGTAACAACGTACATCCGTATTGGAGTGCTTTACATGAGCATCAGTTACATTATATAAGGGCACATTCATATTTTGCAGGCGCAGGGAGATTAAGTGATTGCCAAGAGTCACATGATGTTGCGCTGAAGCCAAGACTTGATCCTGGTTCCCTAGCTCCAAAGTCAGTAGCTCTGGACATTTATTTGACATCCAGGGGCATATGTAGAAGAAAATGTCAGCGCGTGGTGCTACGTCAAATTTGGCAGCGCTGCGCTCCGACATTTTCTAACTTGCAGGGATGCACAGTATTTACAAAAATATGGAGCACCCCTGTGTTTCTCCTAGGGCTGGCGCAAAAAAAGCTGCCTAGCGCCAGTACAGGCCCCTTGCAGCCAAGTTGCAAGGGTGCCTGTGCTGCAGGGGCGATTGTTTATGTGCAGGAAGGGACACTTTCCTGCACATAAACAATCAATAATGGCAATTTGCTGTTTCTATGTAGGCTGCAGCACACATAGAAAGAGCAAACAATGAAGAGAAATTGATAATTTCTTGTTGTATCACCATTTTAAGATCAGGAATTACCTGGTCTTAGTTTTTGCTCTGCACCGGCTTTGTAAATCTGGGCAGCGTCAAAAATCAATGGGTGTTGCAGTGGAACGCCCACAGCAACACCCATTGACCGCCCCTTGGCTGCAAAGGACTGTGGCAGAAAGGGGTATATTTACAAGGTGGAGTTAAGCCACATTAAGTGGCTTAGCACCATCTTGTAAATATGGGGAATGGCGCATGGCAACGTCACTGGAGCATCAAAAAAGTGACGCTACGGTGGCAAAAGGGGCTTGTAAATATGCCCCCCAGTGCGTTGTAATCAGGGATTTATAAAACATAGGACTTTATATATGTTTGACCTCATCCTTAGTCTACATAGACAATAGATCTTCTATTCTATGCTTTTTTTAAACTCCCTCTCCATCTTTTCTCTTCCACTTAGAGGGCAATTTCAAGCTGCACAGTACAAGGATCCCCTAAATTAATGGGCCCGACTCACTGATTCAGACTAGTAATAGCACTTTTGCACCACGCAAATACAATTTTTTCAGTAAATAATCTTCAAACATGAAAAAAGTGGGTAAAAAAGTGCATGATTTTCCCAATTCCAGGGAAATTATGCTCACATTTAGCATCTGCTTTGAGAAAAGTGATGCATTTGAGCAGTGGGGAAAGGGCTGGGGTTCACATGCAGGTCACTGTGTGAGGGTCATGATGTGAGGAGGGTCTTGGAACGGCGGCCAAGTTCTATGGCTGCTGGGGAGTGTGGGCGTGATCCATGCTTTCCGTGGGGGGACTGGTGTGGGCCAGGATGTGCACTAGCCCTCTGGATCTGAACCATGCCTGCAGGTGGTTTTACAATCCCCTGTGCGTCTGGTGGACCCAGCTCCATGAGGTAACACCATATGTGACAAAACCTTGTTAATGGCCAGGTCTGTGCCGGCCCCCAACTCCTAATCGGCCTCTGAGTACTCTGTCAGGCACAGTGAACGCCCTTATAGAGCCACCCTAATAGAGAGTCATAGGCGTCGGGCTCTTTCTGTCAGTCAATCATTCCGAGTTTTCCGTGCTGCCAATTGCAGAACAAAAAGCTAAACCCTAACCAATTGTAGTTGAATTATCTGAACTTCAAACACAGAAGTTCTGCCCCAAGATCACAGAAGTGTCTAAGCTGCAGGACTAATGTGTAGGGGCTCCTAGTCCTAGGGTGGCCAGTACGCCCCTGCCAAAAAAAACAAAAGGCCCCCTCAAGGGGTATTTTTCACCTTAAGACTGCATTTTAACCAGTAAATGTTAGAACAAAAACACTTTAAATGGGTTACAAAGTTTCCCTTATGATCGTAGCGTAGTGTGTCGTGGGTACGGGCTTTTGCAGATTCTTAAAACGTGAGCTGGTGGCCTGCATTTTTCTCTGGGAAAGGTGGAAATCCTACTCTGGCCCAACACAAGGGTGTCTTGCCTTTGAATTCCAGTCCGTTTCCTGCAGCACGGGGGAAGGCGCATGCCGCACAACAAAATGGCGAAGCACCTGGCTCTGCACAATGGTGCACAGATTACTAATATTGCTTCGACCTGTCCTGGTCGCTCCGATTCCTGGATTTAATCAGGTGTCCGTGAGTCACGGAGCGGGTCTGGCAGACTCGGCGGAGGTCCATCGACAGTCAGTCTAAGGGTACCCTCTAGTCTAAGGGTACAGCTGTGACTTTATGTAAAGTTCCACTTCCAGAGAAATATCAAAGTGACATTAAACATCAGGTATCGCTACATTGATTAATTTACACCCACCCGGTCTTTGCACTGTGCACCTGACACATCTGTTGCTGTGAGTGAAGTTTATTCTGGCCTTAGAAAAATCTCATGAACATGCAGTGATAAACATAGATCTCGGCCTTGCATGTACATAAACATGAAATAAAGCTGGCGCCAAAAGACCTCGGCAGTGAGACAAGTTATTGCAACATTGCTGATATTTTCAATCAGAATATGTTTTCCCGGACCTTGCGGTCTGTGCAAGGCATGGGGTTAGTCGTGAGGGGGTGACACCATGAGTTACCGCACTGGGTGACACCAACCTTAGTGACGCCACTGAGTGAACATGAGGTCCTGATGTGTAGGGGGAGGTATGACTCTGTTTCTGTTAATGCGTGGGATATGTGAGAGAAAGACATAGATCACAGTTGTCTGGTGAGCTGGTAAAAGTGAAGACAGTGGTTGAGGTAGGCAGGTTTATTGTTGTTAAGGATTCCGTTTAAGAGGGGTAAATATTCCAAGCGAAACCATTTCCTCGTTAATAGCGATGGTCGATGTAATCAGATGTCCTTGGTGAATGGGAAACCCCTATCCCATTAGGCCATAATAATTGCGTAAGGACAAGGACATATTTGAGTTGCTGTAAAAATGAAATGTACATTCCAATGAGTGCGGACAGCAGTATTTTAAATTGTATTTCAATGGTCTTTATTTTCCAAAGTGAACCTGTAATTGGATGTGATTTTTAAAGTTAAATTCACAGCTTTGTTGACACAGACTTATTTAATAGAATTCATGCAGAAAGAATCTCACATTTTGTAAAGACATGTTTCGCCCTCTACTTGGCATACAGGCGTTGTGCTTTTTCATGGCTGTTGGATGAGATGTAGAGCAAAATGAAAGGGAAAAAGAAAAAGGAAAAAACATTGACAGGGTATGAAGTCAAAAGGAAAAAGAAAACCAGTGATTTCCCCAGTTAGTTAAAAATGGATAACTTGTGGAAGTTCACATCAAACACAAAGAGAGAAATCATTGAAATGTACTTATAGTGGTAGGCAAGCATAGATTATATTTACATATGTAAATACATCAACAATAGTGTCCATAAGCAAAAATGCAAGAGGAAACCGAGTGCACACATAACAGTGTACAGTAGGCACAAAAGAGACACAAGGAAAATTGACATGAGAAGCAAAATCCAAAAACCAGCATAATGAGGCAACAGTATGTGCATCAAATGTACCCACTTTGTGGGCACAGAGTTAAGCAGTTCGGTTATAGTATGCATTTTTAAATAAATTTTTTGATCAGATCAAAAACAGAAATAAAAACATCTGATCATAATATTCATACATTGGAATATAAATACATATATAAATCGCTTTTCATCACAGAATAAATCCATTAAAAAAAGACACAGCAATATTAAGACTCCAAATTCCATTAGTACCTAGAATAAATGAAATCAGAGCACTGTTCTAAAAAAAAAGGCGAATGCACTCCTCAAAGCTACCCCGAGGCTTTTTCCATAAACTGCCCCTACATTTTTTCAAGCTTCCTAATACCACCAGATCGCAGAGCATACAACCAATCCTTATTTCCTGCATGCTTCATTTTTATTATCCATTCACCTACTGCGGTGACTGTAGCGTCTTCCCTACAATAAGGACACAGACTCGATAGCCTCTTTACAGAGTCTTTATTCTCGTGACCCTTGCTTATCACTCCCTACTCTATTCTGCTCCCATCCTGTTTCCCCACTCCTCCCTTTCCTGTCCCTCCCATGTCTCCGCCCTCCAACAACTAGACTGCTGCTGACCCCATTACAGTGACCAACTGTGTTTGCCACCTTTGCAATAATAAAGATCTGGCCACTGCCAGTGCCATATATAATAATTATATACATTTGGGAGCTAATCGAATAGCAGAATCATATCCCAGAACAGGCAACCATATCCTAGGAGCTAAACTTGTCTGCCAAGCGCTCTCAAGGTACTTAAATATACTTTTCCAAAATGCTTTAATAGGGATACATAAACCAATTAGTTGTGACTAATTTGAGACAGACCCTGCATTACATTGAAAACAGTGGCCAGACCAACTAGGGATAATCTGTGCTAAAAATTGTGGAGTTTGATAGAGTAGCTTATTGTAAAATAACTTTCTTAACCAACAAAAGCCTTGAAAAAGCTCCAGACCCGCGCACCAAATAGGGGGTGAAACACATGTTGGTTGTATTTACAAAATTTGTGATTCTAACTACAGGAATCCTATTGAATAAGTCTGTGTCAACAAATCTGTGGTTCTGACTTTAAGAATCACATCCAATTACAGGCTCACTTTGGAAAAGAAAGACCTTTGACATACAATTCAAAATACTGCCCTCAATGGAATTTACAGTTCAATTCGATGGCAACTCCGATATGTCCTGGTCCAATGATGGGGAGGGCCTTGAATGCCTGGGTGAGAAGCTTGAATTGGCAGCATTTCTAGGTGAGGGGCAAGTGGAGCTCTCTTACGTAAGGCAAGATGTGGGTGCAGCAAAGGAGGTGGAGGAGGAGTCTGGTGGCGGCTTTCTGAAAGGTCTGGAGTCTCTGTGTGAGGTGGGTTGGAATTCCAGCATAGAATGTGTGGCCGTAGTCCAGCCTGCTCATGATGAGTGATGGCACCTCTGGTGGTTTGGGCTTAGCCACTTGCAGAACTTGTGCAGCATTCACAGGATGAGGAATCAAGAGATGGTGACAGCATTTACCTGGGGTACCATGGTGAGCTTGTTGTCCAGGATGTGTCCTAGGTTTCTGGCCGGCTCCAAAGGCATGGGTCCTTATTGCCCTGGCCTCCAAGAAGACTCCCAGGTTGAGCTTTTGTATCTGAAGATCAGTACTTCCTTTTTTAGGTTTCGCTGGAGGGCGGAGCTCTTAGCTCCGCCTCCAGAGAAATCTCTTGATTTCAGTAAGGACTCTGGAATACGCCCCCCTGTCCCATTGGCTAGCTCCATAAATGGAGGCTAGCCATCGAAACAGAGATCTGTCCGTCAAGGCCGGACCAGATTCGGGGGCGTTCCCGAGATTTTTTCCCTGGGCGTTCCCAGGTGAGTGCTCTGCCTTTTGATTACCCTTTCCCGCCCCC
Organism: Lissotriton helveticus; assembly: GCF_964261635.1. NCBI lineage: Eukaryota > Metazoa > Chordata > Amphibia > Caudata > Salamandridae > Lissotriton > Lissotriton helveticus. Next base: position 1,004,853,100 of record NC_136070.1, read on the forward strand.
TCCCGTTGTCTGTGCGCCGTTCCTGCCCCTGTAAACACGCCCCCACTCCCAAGCGCTTGAAAGTCCTTTCTTTCCTTTATTTTGCTTTGCAGGTGCCACCCTGCTTATGGCTGCCCTAGCGAGTGCCCACCTCACCTCTACGTTTAGTTTTCACTTCGAGGGTGCCACCCCTCAGTTATGCCCAAGTGTTCACCGCCGCCGGCCCGTGGATCTGCTCTGAGGCGCTGTCCCGCCTCCATCCCCCCAGGGCCGCGCTGCCATTGGCGGCCCCGGAGAAGTGATTGCCGCTTGGTGATTGGTCCCCGGCTGCAGGGACTCCCGACGCGTCATCTTGAGGCCGCGCAGGGATTGGCCCAACCTCGAGGGCTTCCCCAAGCGCGACCCGGAAGTGCCCGCGGACACAAGGAAGGAACGGCTGCATCGGCCAGCAAGACTCTCAAGAGGGAGAGCCCCGGCCGCCGGCGAACAGAGGAGACGCGCTACTCCCTTAGAGCAGCCGAGGGAGCATGCAAAAGAACCCGGTGAGTGGCAGACAGGCTTTTGCGACTCCTTCGTTTTAATGAGCATGCTTTGAATATTCATGCTCGGGTGTTGATTTTCTATCATTAACTCTATTTTTGTAAACCATATTTATGGCACAGTATTTATGTCAGATGATATGTTGACTGCCATATCGGGAGTCACATCCCTTGAAGCTGCGTGGAAGCCTGTATTATTATCAATAAAATGTCTGTTTCTCCTTCTTGAACATGTCTGCCAGGCTGCCAAATGAGCTAACAATGGACGTATTGATGTTGCTAATTAGATTAAACCAGACAAGACGTAAATTCTGATTTAGTGAATATGTAGTCATAGTTATATTTTTTAATTTATTTAATTTTGAGGTGGTTGTGTGACATTCAGACCACTTCACGGAACTTCCATGGGTGGAAGAAAATTAAAGTACAAGACGCTGGGCATCCCTTAGTCTACAGGTCCAGCTATATTCTCTTATGCAGAGTCAGGGTTCTGGGCAGATGACAGTAGATGTATTTGGTGCCCATTTGGTTGCCTGGCAAGTGTTCTTTTAATGAGACATGGATGGAGCGGAGATTCCAGAAAGCAGAGCCTTGTGTGTTTCAGGTTCTACTCCCAAACCCTTGCACTTCGCTGGGAAGAATGGTGACCAGATTGTAGGCCACCATTCAAGGGAGGTCCTGCGATGGAATTCAGTGTCTTTGAGGGGCAGCTAGACCTGCAGCCATGTGTCACCTTCGGACAGTTCAGCTTGCCTTCAACTGTGTTCGTACTCATTCAGGAAGCCACCAAAAAGCGTACAATGTGGTCTGAGCAATTTATCATGAGGACTGCGTAGCCTTGGTCTGGGCCTGTTCAAGTTTGTGCAATGATTATGCATGGAAATTTGTGCATCTTGTATTATAATGTTGGAGGCGGGACAATGCTATGGTGAGGGTTTGGGCTGCCTTGTGACATAGAAAGGATAGAATGACTCTTCACCACCTTAGGTAATTGTATGTGTCTTTTGTGACAATGTTGATGTATGGTGACAGTGTTTTCTCAACCTGGAAGATAACCCAAGGCTTTGGCTTCTGCTTTGGTAGAGTCAGGGAACTCAACATGGCTATGAGCTTGACCCGTAGGACTGGCTAGCTAGCCACCGGATCCAGGAGAGTTAAGGCATGGCTAGGTCTTGTGTATCTATACTTAGACATGTTCTTTTTGTAATTCTGTTGGTTTTGTGTTGCTTGTCTATTTTTAGAAGTGAAGTATTATGTTCTCTCTTTTGAGTGGGTTGTGATTTTATATCACATAATGAGAAGAAGATTGCCAAGAAGGAAACCTGGAAGTTTTCATCCCTGATGAGATTTAGTCATTTCTCATGGTTAGATGCCTTCCACGGAAAAGTAATGCATATAGAGACAGTGGCTCCACCTCTATAACTTCAGTATTTATAATGCACATACATTTGAGTACATATCGTTGTTAAAATTCCACATGAATATTCAATGAACAGCTTAATTGCAAGAGAAATTAGTGAGCTCTTGATAAAAGAAAAGACACAGAGCATCAAAAAGATTTACATTTTTCTGTTCACAATCAAGTGGTGTGTGTTCTGGTTACATACAAGCTGTAGTGTGTGCTCTGTTTACGTATAAGTGGAAGTGTACTGTATTAGCGTGTATGTTTTCTATTTGCATGCAAGGGGGGGGTGTATTTTCTGTTTAAATTGGAGCGTTGGTGTTTTTTTTGTTTACTAGAATTGGTAGTGTCCTCCTCATATATTAGTAGTAGCGAGTTTTCTGTTTAGGTGGTAATGCAACTTTTTTTTTTGTTGATTTTTTTTTATATCGGGAACTTGACCCAAAAGCATTAAAGCCCTTTATATCGTATCAGATTTTTTTTTTTAAACCTGGGGAGCCGGGATGAGCTGGAAACAACCCACACCTTCAGTGTGAGAGACATTGTGTATGAGAGACAGCAGTGTCTGTAAGAAAGACAGCAGTGTGTGTGAGAGAGACAGCAGTGGGTGTGTTCAAGGCAGAGTCAGCAGTGTGAGAGAGACAGCAGTGTGAGACCTTTCATTTATGTTTTGGTTTTTGAAACATAAATAAAACGAATTATTTGCAATGTCAATAGCATAAACTTGCTTAAATACGTGACCTATTGCATTGAAAATGCAATACAAATCGCATTTGCGAGAGATTAAGCTATTGCCATTGTAAATGACAATGCCATTTATTTATCTGTTTTCAAAACCAACACATAAATAAAAAGTTTGTAATTCACAATGCCGATAGCTCAAACTTTTCCAAAGGCGAAACCGTTGCATTGTAAATGCTTGTTTCTGTATAGAGTTTTAGGCAGTTCTGTTTCATATAGTCTGCCACGCTGGTCATGCAGTTCATGAAGTTGTTTCTGATGGTGTTGGCATCGTCTGTCAGGGATGGGATGGACTGCGAGTCGTCAGCATAGGACAGTGGTTCCCAAAGTGTGCACCACAGCACCCCGGTGCGCCGTGATGAAAAGCCAGGGGCGCCGCGCAGGCTGTGGCTCGTGGAAATTGCAGCCGAAATTCCTTCCCCTCCTTTGTTCACACCCTACGCATTCGCAAAGCACAGTCTTAAACCTCAACTTGTTATCATCATCTCTCCATCCATCTTTAACTCCTTTTAATATTGCAATACAGTGACCAGGGTTTGCCTCGTTCTTCAAGGAATTTAGTATTGTGCTGCATATAAATAAATGAAATGGAAGTAAGGAAAACAAAATAAAAGCTGGAGGAACGATGGAACAGCAAGGTAACACCAAGCTGCTGTTGCACCGATTCTGAACGCTGATCGCAGATCGCTCACAGTAAGTCATGGCTAGTTGCCTAGGTCAATGATTTCATTTTTTATTACATAATGTAAGAACAAACAGTACGTTTCTGGAGATTATCTTTTTCACTTGATGGGTTTTTCCGAAATCTAATGCTGTGATGCCAACCGGAATGCATTTAACGCTTTGATCTCTGTGCGACTCCACCGGCCACCTACTGATTTTCTGGTTCATGAATATTCAAGAAAGGTATTAATTACAGGGCCTTGGCTTCATTAGAATAATATCAGTAGTAGGAAGGAAAGTTTTCATATAAGCAATATGTAATTAGAGCACGAATTACATCAGAGAAACTAACATCGAGAAAGCTGGACAGAAGACCTGACTAAAACTAGGGATGTGCGGAATTAATGTAATTTGCTTTTGCATATTTATGCTAAATGGCAAAATTGTGCATAATTATGTGAAATGCAAATTCATCATTTCGTGCTAAACTTTAGCGCGGAATGTAATTTAGCGCAGAATGTGACATTGAGCCAATTTTTGACAAGATGCTACATTTTGCGCTAAAAATAGTGTAAAGAAGCAAAAGCAACATGAACAAGAGCACTCTGCATTATGTTCCCACATGTTGGATGTAAACTTATTGTCACATATCGCGCTTTTGCAGTAAATATTTACTGTGAATAGTGTGTCAGTATGTGAAGTGGCATAATTTTGGGAATTTCACTTAACATGCATAACATGAAATCCCTAAAATTATGCAAATTATACCAGTGTAAATTACACTTTTCCCAGGCCTAGGAATACCACCTAAATATGCATAGTTACTAAATTTCTTGTCATGTTCTTCTAATAGTCATGGTGCCGAAGGGCATCAAAAGTAGGGTGCCCCGATGACTCCATGTCACCAGGCCACAACTTTCCACTTCAGGGTTTTGATTTAGCATATTGCATTTTGGGAGTTCTAGTCTTGGTTCAGGTTAATTGAGCCAATTGCACCAACGAACCTGATAACAATGATGTAAAAGCAAAGTCCAGGAATGGAAAGTGGTGTTCCTGAGACATAGATCCATCTGGTTGCAGGTGCTGTTTATCTTTGATTATACTGTGCTTGCATCCTGCATGGATCTCCACTAAGCCCACTTGTTTAAACACCAATGTGCGCTTCCCCGTGGACACTGCCTCTACTTCTCAATGCAGAACAAAAATGCATGTTATTGTCTGAGTATTATGGGTATGTACGTCTTACAATAGTCCATCCGTAATGCAGGCCAGTGTCTTCAATTATCTTTTTGAGAGACTATACAGTTACCTGTCCCACTTGTTCTCTGTACCTAGCCCACTTAAAACACTGGGTAGATGAGGTCTGGTGAGCCATCCTGGGTTCATCAGAGCCCACCCCATGTAAACTTCTTATAACGCAACAGAGCTCCTTGAACCTTTCTCTAGGCTGGTTACTTTTAGTGGGAGTGCTTTATGCTACTCTATGATGGTGTTGTATGCATTGAGAGAGATGTACTTTATAAGATCTTTGTGATTGCAAATAAGGTTTTATGGTGATGGCTACTCTCTGAATCCTTCATCATGCCTAGGCTTGATTCTTCATGTAGACCAGTGGTTCCCAAAGTGCGCGCCGCGGCACCCCAGTGCGCCGGTAAGAAAATGGTGGGGAGCCATTACCAACTGCCAATTAGGTCAAGGGAGCCACGGGTCAAAAAAGTTTGGGAACCACTGGCGTAGGATATGATGTCGATCCCATGAGCTCTGATGATGCCTGCAAGGAGTGCCATGCAGATGTTGATGAGCGTTGGGCTTAGAGATGATCCTTGTGGAACTCCACAGATGAGTATTTTGGGTTCTGAGGTCTATAGTGGGAGCATGACTCTCTGTGTTCAGCCTGTAAGGAAGAAGGCCATCCACCTTAGAACTGGTCTTTGTATTCTGGTGTGGTGTAGCCTTGAGATGAGGGTGTAGTGAGTGATGGTGTCAAAAGCTGTGGAGAGATCAAGTAGGATGAGAGCTGTGGTGTCTCCATTGTCGAGGATAGTTCGGATGTTATCAGTAGCAGTAATGAGGGTGGTTTCTGTGCTGCGGTTGCTGCGGAAACCTGATTGTATGCTGTCCAGTAATTCGTGATGTTATGGATGGCTGGAGAGCTGGTTGTTGATCACATTCCCCATGACATTGATGGGGAAGGGACGTAGTGAGATGGGTTGGTAGTTGCTGAGTTCGCTCTGGTCGGTCGATGTTTTTTTATGGAGGGCGTTGACCTCTGCGTGCTTCCAGTTAACTGTGAAGGTTGCTAATTTAATTGAAGTGTTGATGATGGACAGGAGCGCGGGGTGATCGCGGATTTATTTATTTATTTATTTATTTTATTTATTCAAAGTTTTATATAGCGCGAACAAGATCTTTACAGATATCAGAGCGCTTCACAGGGGGCAACAGGAGTGGGCAACAGGAGGGTGAATAAACATAATAATTGGGTACAGTATAGTAAACGCTAGCATGCTAGAATAGCAGTCATGTGCTGTTATAAATATAACAATATAAGGCGGTGCAGAGTCTTTGATCCAGCTACAATGTAGATCAGCAGGTACCAATAAACACTTAAAATAGACAATAATATAAAATGGTGCAGAGTCTTTGATCCAGCTGCAGAAGGAATCAGGAGGGCTCAGGCTAAAAGGATATCTATATCACTTACTTAGAAATCCAGAGAACAAGGGGTAGGGGGATCAGGGGGAGATGTGCGCCGTATAGTAATGGGTAGTAGGTGAGTAGCATAATAAGATCACAGTCATGCATGAGTATAAAGTTATTGGACCATCAAATAATCAATGTTACAAAGTCGATGCAAAGTCTCTGAACTACAACAGTAAGGTTCAGGTGAACTTGGCCATAAGGATGGCTTTCACTTCTTTCTTGAAGAGTGCAGTGGAGGAGATAAGCCTCGTTTCCGGAGGGAGTGCATTCCAGATCCTGGGTGCCATCCCTGAGAAGGAGCGTTTATAAGTTTTTTCCTTACGGAATCTGCGAGGTTTCAGGAGCAGACTTTTTGCACTTCTATTGGATCTCGAGCCTCCTGATATAGACAACTTTTGAGTGAGGTAGATGGGTGCCTTGAGGTGTATGGCCGCGTGTGTCATAACAGCAATTTTCAGCTGCATTCTGGCTTCAAAGGGAAGCCATTTCAGGGATTTCAAGTCAGGAGTTATGTGAGAGTGTTTCCTTGAGCCAGTAATGAGTCTCGCGGCAGCATTCAAGGAGGCTCTTAGGGGTGCGGTTGTTGTTAGAGGGAGTCCGCTGAGAGCCACAATTCCGTAGTCCATGCGGGGGATGACTAGGGCTTGTACAGCAGTTTGGAAGTCCTTGGCTGGGAGGAAGGGTTTGAGTTTCCTCATAGTGTTGATTTGAAAGTTGGCTCCTTTCGTTGCTTTGCTAATGTGCTGTTGCATATTGAGCTTTGCGTCAAGTGTGATGCCTAAGGATTTCGCAGAGTCCACGATGGTGGGTTGGACATTGAATGCTGTTAGGTGATTGAGCCAGATTTGGGTGGTGGTAGTTTTCGCAGGGGGTGATATCAGTAGGAACTCAGTTTTCAGCGCATTTAGTTTGAGGTGATTGTCGGCCAACGACGATTGTGTGTTTCTGAGTGTGTAGTTCAGAAGTTTGATATCTTCCGGGGATTGTACCTTTAGGTAAAGTTGAGTGTCATCGGCATACATATGGAAGTGTACATTGGAAGCTTGGAGCAAGGAAGCAAGTGGTTCCATGATGAGGTTGAACAGCGTGGGTGAGAGGGAAGATCCTTGTGGGACGCCTAAATCTACTGGCACAGGTGAGGACAGCACATTGTTGATCTTGAACTTCTGAGACCGGTTGTGAAGGAAGGAAGTGAACCATTTGAGCACAGTCCCTGATAAGCCCATTCTGGTATTTAGGAGCTCCAATAGGTTCTCATGTTTGACCCTGTCAAATGCTGAGGAGAGGTCCAGGAGGATGAGGAGACAGGAGTCGTTGCGATCAAGGATTTGGAGGGCGTCATCAATTATGTGTCTCATGGCCGTTTCCGTGCTGTGTTTCGCTCGGAAGCCTGATTGATGAGGGTCGAGGAGTTCGAATCGGTCAATATGCTTTGTTAGTTGGAGTTGCACACATTTTTCCAGCAGTTTGGCCAGGGTGGGGATATTGGTGATAGGGCGGTAATTGTTCAGGTCAGACGGGTCAGCTGTAGGTTTCTTGAGTATAGGCGTGACTTGCCCCACCTTGAGGGAGTCTGGGATGAGACCTTGCTGAAGGGAGCTGTTAATGATTTTAGTCCAGAGTGGGAGGAGTACGGGGGTGAAGTCTCTTACAGCATTAGCAGGTAGGGGGTCTGTGAGGTGATTAGAGGGTTTCAAGGTGCCGAGCAGCTTGTGTATTGCTTCTTCAGAGTAGGTGTCGAATGACGACCAAGATGGGTTATTTTTAGGTTGGGTGTCGGGTCTTTTGATGTGGCTCGGGTATCGACTTACATCATTAAGGAGGTCACACCTTATGTTGTCGGTCTTTAGCTTAAAGAAGGCAGAAAAGTCTTCACAGTGTGGGATGTCGTTTGTTGTGTCGTTTGATAGTAAGGGTTGCGTCTTCGTTTGAGTTTTGACTAGTTCGAACAGTTTTCTTGGTCTGTTTTTTGCTTGGTCCAACTGAAGAAGTCAGCTTTTGCACGCTTGATTTTCCTAAAGTAGGCATTTCTCTTGTTCTTAAGCGTTTTGCGATGCCGTGATGAGGGGTCAGATCTCCATGTGCGCTCTGCCATTCGCATAGCACGCCTGTCTTCATTGAGTCTGCCGTCATACCAAGGGTTCGAGATCTTAGTGGAGACTCTCTTTAGTTGCAGTGGGGCGGCTTCATTAATTATTGAGTTCATAGCGTCGAGGTAGTGGTCAGTCAGTGATTGAACATCAGAGGCGTCAGGAGGGGGAAGGAGGCTATTGGAGAGGTGGGGAGGCAGGGAGTTGGGGTTCAGATTCTTCATGTCCCTTTTCCAGATCGTAGATTTGGTGGGTTGAGCCGTGGTTGGTTTGATTTTTTCCTTAATGAAGAAGGTGATAATGTGGTGGTCTGACCAATCACAAGGTTGGATTGCCCCTAGTTGGGTAGAGTCTTCGTTGGCGATGATGAGATCAAGTATGGAGCCTTTGTCATGTGTAGTAGTACATATATAAGGGGGTCCCCGTAGATGAGGAGGGTGTATTGTAAATTACATACACTGATATTATTTAAGAAAACCAAAAAAGTAAAAATATATATAACAATTATACGATTGGCATTGTGATTTATTAACCAATACTACGTGATTGCAAGTGGCAGTACAAAATCACATGAATTTATAATTGCAAGCCCCAAGGGGGGAGAAAAAAGGGAAAAGGGAGGGAAAGTGGTGCTCAAGGAAGTGTTAGAACAAGGAAGTAACACAGTGTCAAGAGGTAACAATTGTATTACGAAATTGCAGACAATTATCACAAACAATTACAATACAAAAGCCCAAATACAAGGCGGAGTTTAGGACATATTCAATAAATAAAATTCAACGGTCACATCTGAACAATAGATGAATCGGGGGTGTGCCGGAAATTCAACAAAAAGAAAACAGTCGACGTTTCGACCCCTATCTGTAGGCCAATTAAAGTCCTTTCACGGGGTCTTCATCAGGACGTCACACAGGGAGAGGGAGGTGTGTGGGGCAATTCATGGGGTACGGCCCAGCCGGGCTCTGTACATGGAAAGGAAGGCCACGCTGGACGTTGTGGTCAATCTAGTGGGGTGGACAACTCAACTCTAGATCGTTGAGAATAGAACCTTCCAAGGATCCAAGTGTCTAGCACAGTGTGAAAGAAGCAAAAGTATCTGCGTCTGAGATTAATAGCAGCTCAGAGAGCGAAACCACGCCGTCTACATGGGTCAAAACTCCGTAGTGTAGAGACCGCGGGGTAACGAGTTCACAATTAACGCTCGAAGCGGGATTAAAATGTATATTAGGTCAGGGGAGAGCGGGCAGCATCGTCTGCAATGCTCGAAGCGAGGATAGGAATTCGTTTCGCCTGTCTGTTTAGTAGTCAGGAAAAGGAACAGGCAGCGTCGTCTGCACTGGTCTTACCGCGAACTCCGCAGTGTCTGCAACGCGGAGTTCGGGGCGGAGCTAACTACAGCACCAGAATAGTTACATGGAAGAGTTACTCGCAGTTAGTACACCAGGCATCTAGGTCGGATATAATATAAAATAAATTATTGTGAATTGCAGGAGAATATGCTTGCGTGGAAGCACACTGTGGTAAAATTCAACAATTATTTTAACTCTTCATATTGCGATAGCATAAAAAATCACATAAGGCAACCGATTACTGGTGCAACTCTCACGCAGGAAGCTGAAAACCAGTCTGCAAGGCAGTACAAGGCAATAGTCCCTAAGACTTATATGGACAACGGATCATGCATTGGTGAGATGTAACAATTCCGTGCGACTCTTATCACAGAAGGTCGTAAACGGAAAAAATAATAAAAATAAATGTACTTTTCATCAAAATTATTACAGCAAACTCGTGCACTTCTCCCACATGAGTGTGTTACGAGTAACATTTAAAGATGAAAAATTTAACCAAGTGCTGCCAATTGTGCTATACTACTGTCATGCTCATTCAAGCCATTCTTAATGGAGTCCAAAAGGGACATCCATTTAGATTCACGTGTGTTCAATATTGTGGGAAGATTACCACCTCTTCTCCCCAGGGATACTTTTTCAATGACAAACCAACGTAGGTCTGTTACAGCGTGTCCTGCTGTCAACCAATGGTCTACCAATGGCGCCCCTGCCACTTTACATCTTAATCTGCTGGAGTGGGATGAGATCCTAGATTTAATTTTCTGTTGGGTTTGCCCTACGTATAACTGGTTACATGGGCACCGAATGATGTAAATAACTCCAGTGGAATTACAATTGGTGTAATGTTTCAAATTGTAAGTTCTTCCATCGTAGACAAATGTTTTTGTCTGGATAGTCGTGTCGCAGGCAGTGCATGTCCCACACCTGTGATGACCCACTACAGGGGGTAGATTCCAGAGGGATGTTAAAGTCGGTTGACTTGCTGACTCCAAATAGGAGTGGACCACCATGTCCCTGATGTTTTTGGCTCTCTTAAATGAATGTAAAGGCAGTTCTGTTTGTTGAATTACATCCGCGACAAGAGGCCAGTTTTGATTAATGATTTTTTTTATGTCATTGCTACGTGTTGAAAAAGTCGTAACACAGATGACTCGATCAACCGTAGTACGTGGCAAATTCTCTGGGTTAAGAAGGGAATCGCGTGCATTGTACCACGCACGTTTTCTGGCTCGTTTCACCATCCGTGATGGATATCCTCGTGAGATGAGGCGCTCACTCAGGACCTCGGACTCTTTGAGGTAGCTGGCCCTTGTGGAACAATTCCTCCTGACTCGGAGGAATTGTCCAACCGGCAGATTGTCCTTAAGGCCTCTCGGGTGATGACTCTGATATTGCAATAATGAATTGCGTTCTGTTGGCTTCCTGAACAACGTTGTTTGTAGATGATCTACTTCCACATAGATGGAGATGTCTAAAAAGGGTATAGTTTCATTACTAGATTCCATCGTGAACTGGATATGAGGGTTCCGGGAGTTGAGCCAACCGTGGAAGACTGTTAGTTGATCTGCATTACCTTCCCAGATGCAGAGGACGTCGTCGATATATCTGACCCAAAGGGGCAGATTGGCCTTAAAGGGATTTGTCGCTGAGAAAATGTGCTGATGTTCAAAATGGTCCATATATATTATTGCCAAGTTTGGGGCAAAGGTAGCCCCCATCGCTACTCCCTTAGTCTGCAGATAGAATCTTTCCTGAAAGATAAAGAAGTTGTGCATCATGGTCATCTCCAGTAACTCAATTATAAAATCTGTTGGGACCTGCATAGGCGCAGCTCTTTGGTCTAGGACCTCTCTCATTATCTCCAAGGCGTCTTGTTGAGGGATGCTAGTATAGAGCGATACGATGTCGCAGGTAACTAGGAGAGCATGTTCTGGATTGAATGGTCTCTCGTCCATCAGGTTGATAACCTGGCTTGTGTCTCGTAGATAGGCCCTGGTATTGAGGGCGATGGGTTTAAGAAAGAAGTCCACATATTGACAAAGGGGCTCTAACAGCGATCCGCAGCCGGACACGATGGGGCGTCCCGGGGGGGTATTAAGGTTCTTGTGTACCTTCCGCAGGGTGTAAATAGTCGCCAATCTCGGGAATTTTTGGTTGAGGAATTCAAATTCTTGTTTACTCAAGAAACCTGCATCCAAACCTTTCTGTGTGATTCTCAAAATGATGCTTGCCAGATCACGTGAAGGATCACTAGGTAGAAGGCGGTAGCTAATCCCATCTGATAGTTGTCTGAGAATTTCTGCCTTATAATCCGAGAGGTCCTGCACAACAATAGCACCGCCTTTATCAGCAGGTTTGATGACTACTTCTTTATTGTTACGTAGGTCTGTCAGGGCCCTTTTCTCCGTTTTGCATAAGTTAAGTCTCGTGAATTTTGGTTGTTGAAGTGATCGATCTACGGAAGAGATCACGACCTCTTCAAAGGCAAGAATCCGACTGTTCATAGCATATGTCGGAGGAAAAAAGGTTAAAGGTACTCTAAGTCCTGTGACTGAACTTTGTTGTCTGGATGTGTGATTGCGAAAGAAATATCGCAGTCTTATCTTCCTGAAAAAACTGTATAGTTCAGTTTTCAACAGGAACTTGTTGACCGAAGCAGTGGGAACGTATGAAAGTCCTCGGCCGAGGACCTTGAGTTCTTCCTCATGTAAATTATATTTAGAGATGTTAATCACCGGGCTGATAGTTAGTGCACAGTTACTCGGTGTGGTAGGGTTAGGTGTAATATGTTCATCTACCATCTGTAGGTGTTCCTCCGGGTTGAGATCTCCCCGTGCACCTCCGGGCGAAAGGTCACCCGTTTCTGCTGCTTGCCTCGGCCGCCATCCCATCCTGTCTGGTTCTGTTGTTGTCCTCTTGTCTGGCCCCTGGGCCAGTTGTTGCCGCGTCCCCGTGGAGGGCGCCATTGGCCACGACCTTGATCTAAAAAATGAGGTGGGAATTGTGGAGGATAATGTTGGTACCCTGTGTCTTGAGGGGGATAAGGTGGGTAGGAGTACGAAGTACTGGGTCCTGCCTCACCGTCACTTCCGGAGCTATATGAAGAGTTGGAAAAAGTTGTGAAATTCCGTCGTCCTCTGTAGCCCCCACGTCCACGATTGGTGAAACGCCCCTGATTATCTTGCTTATAATAATCCGGTTGTAGATGCGGGTAAACCAATTTCTTGTCAAACAGACGGAGATCTCGTGCTAGTTTTTCCAACTTTTTAGTTTGGGCTGTGGTATCAAAGTCTTTAATTGTGACTTCCAGATTCTGTACAGCCTCCTTAGCTTTAGTAAGTGTGTTATCTCCCAGGATCTCAGCCTTCAGGTCAGCAATTTCCTTGCTTAAAGAGACTACTTGTTCAGCTGCTGTCTCTACTCCCAGCACCATCCAGTTGAGTTGTCCACCCCACTAGATTGACCACGACGTCCAGCGTGGCCTTCCTTTCCATGTACAGAGCCCGGCTGGGCCGTACCCCATGAATTGCCCCACACACCTCCCTCTCCCTGTGTGACGTCCTGATGAAGACCCCGTGAAAGGACTTTAATTGGCCTACAGATAGGGGTCGAAACGTCGACTGTTTTCTTTTTGTTGAATTTCCGGCACACCCCCGATTCATCTATTGTTCAGATGTGACCGTTGAATTTTATTTATTGAATATGTCCTAAACTCCGCCTTGTATTTGGGCTTTTGTATTGTAATTGTTTGTGATAATTGTCTGCAATTTCGTAATACAATTGTTACCTCTTGACACTGTGTTACTTCCTTGTTCTAACACTTCCTTGAGCACCACTTTCCCTCCCTTTTCCCTTTTTTCTCCCCCCTTGGGGCTTGCAATTATAAATTCATGTGATTTTGTACTGCCACTTGCAATCACGTAGTATTGGTTAATAAATCACAATGCCAATCGTATAATTGTTATATATATTTTTACTTTTTTGGTTTTCTTAAATAATATCAGTGTATGTAATTTACAATACACCCTCCTCATCTACGGGGACCCCCTTATATATGTACTACATAGCGCCCAGGTCCCCGTGACTGCATGGGTTCAACCCCCCTTCTGTAACGTTTGTCATGTGTAGGGCTGTTGCATATTTGGGTGAGGTCAAGCGCGCTAAGGAAAGTTTTGAGACTATTCACCACTGCGTCATTCTGATCGTTCCAGTGGAGATTGAAGTCACCCAGGTAGATTTGTGTGATCTGCCGACCAGCGTTGGATGAGATCGTGTCCAGGGCCGGACTGGGAACTGAAAGCAGCCCTGGCAAATTTTGCCAAACCAGCCCCCGTCCGGCGCGTAGCGAGCGAGGGCAGAGAGTGAGGCCGACCACCACTAGTGGGGTTTGGAGAGGTTCTCCCCCCAAGAAAAGTTTGGAAAACGACAGACCAAAATGGTGAATTTTACAGCACATTTTTCATTACATATTCAAATTGTATCAACTTTCAAAGCACAGTAAATAGATGATGACCTTAAAGAACATCAGGTTACCCACCCAGTCATATATACCCATAGGCATTCTTTCAGAGAACATCAAAAATAGACACAAGTAGTGAAACAGAGAGAACAAAGTAAAAGTGAGACCAGCCCCCACATGGTGTGTAGCGAGCAAACGCAGTGAGCAACCACTACTAGGGGGAAACTGTGGAAATGTTACACATAAGCATCTAATAACTAGCACCTAGGGCACCGTGGCCAGAAACTATGGAAACATCACACCCATGCAGTGTAACTCTTGATAATGATTACAATTATTCCTCTGAATTTAAACACTTTGTGCAAGATCAGTTGTTCCGGGTACACGTGTTCAAAATAGTGATGAGGCTCCCCTCTACCCCAACCCCCAGGCGGATCCGCCAAGAGGTCTGAACACTCATGAAAAACAAATGAAGACGACTGCATAATACATTCATTGACAAAAAATATTGTATAGGAGTGCTGGGAGCATGAACAAGCACTGACTGTGGCAACAGGTGTGGCTATGTTTTTACGTGGGGAGAGAGAGAGAGGGAAGGAAGTGGAGAGAGGCAGAAGAAGAGGGCTAAAAAGAGGAAGAGAATGAGAGATTTTAGGAAGGAGAGGAATGAGAGAAAGATGGGGAGAGGGATAGAAAGAGGGAGAGGGAGCGATAGAGAGAGGGACGAGAGAGAGGAAGGGGGAGATAGAGGGAGTGAGAGGAGAGATAGAGAGGGGAGAGAGGGAGGGGAGAGAGGGAGGGGGAGAGAGGGAAGGGGGAGGGAGAAATACAGGGATAGAAAAGAGAGAAGGGAGGGATAGATAGAGGGAGAGAGAGAAAAGGATAGAGAGACAGGGATTGAGAGTGAGAGAGGACGCGAGAGAGATATGGGGATAGAGAGGGAGAGAGGGGGGATAGAGAGAGGGGGAGAGAGTGAGAGAGCAAGAGAGGGATAGGTATCGAGAGAGTGAGAGGGATAAATAGAGAGCATGTGAGGGAGTGAGAGAGAGGGATAGACAATATAGAGAGGGAGCAAGAGAGGGAGAGAAAGGGAGGGAGAGGGGGAGAGAGAAAGAAAGAGAGGGAGGAAGGGAGAAGTTGGGCGAAAGAGAAGGGGCGTGAGAGAGAGAGAGAGAGAGAGAGAGAGGGGGAAAGATGGAAGGTGAGAGAGGAGATAAAGAGAGAGAGAGAGGGAGAAAGAGAGAGAAAGAGAGAGAGAGAGAGAGAGAGAGAGAGAGAGAGAGAGAGAGAGAGAGAGAGAGAGAGATCACACTGTTTCCTTTTCTGTCCGCATTTGTCTTTTCTTCTTCCTTTCATCTCTCCACCCCGACTGGCTCAGCTTCAGCCACCTATGGGGCAACATGCACGCCAGACAGAGCACGACTGTGCTATCTGTACGTCACAATATTTACAGCAGGCAACACTTAAACCAAAAGGTCCATAGTCATAGAGACGTTTTAAGGGTATGGACACGAGATAAATGCACATCCACCGAGTCTGAAAAGGAACACATTACACAGTCTGTGCTTATCCCAACAACAGCCAAGGATCCAGCCTTCCTGGACCAAACTTGGACGCCTCTGAGTCAGCATTTCAAAACTTGTAAACTAGAGCAGATCCAAAGGAAGAGACAACTTTTTTTTCATCATGTTTGTCAGCCTCACTTTCCTTTGCTCCTCAAAGTGCAAACAAATGTGTGATCATAAGATTACCTTCAAGGTAATCGTATGATCACCTTGCACCATATGTTTATGAGTGAATGAATACATGTTATAGTTTCCATTATTAAAAATCAGTAAATTCATACCACACAATATATCCAATGCTAAAACAGTTAACAACAAATATAAATTCTAAAATAACTCATTGGTTACAAAGCACAGCGGTGCCAATTTTGGATTAGAGTTCTTTATGTTGCTAATAATCGTCTGATAATTAATTATGCATTATGTGCTACTATTCCTTCACTCTAAAACTGTGTAAGGTGGTTTGGTCTTCATTTTATTGCTTACTGCATTTACACATTTTCCAGACTGTGCACTTTTTGTGGGATCGTTAGTATCAGAACAAACATGCCAATGCCCTTCTGCAAGTTGTACTAGCAATAAGTGAAGTGCTTGCGCACTTAGGAATTCAGGACAGCAAAGTGTCTGTGAAATCAACTCTCCCCCATTGTTGCAAAACCTGCAGCCCCTGGAGCTCATTTGTGGGTTTTTACATGGAGAGAAAACTTGACCATGGATTAGTCATTTAATGAAAGACATCTTGAGTGTATCTGGTTAGGCATTCATAACGTGATGGTGTGATTGGAAGAGAGAGGTCTCACAATCCAGGTCCTGTCTCAGAAGACCAAAACCGTCCTTGCGCCTGCAGAGTGTGTTGTGGGAGCAAGAGAAGTGCCTGGAAGTTGTGCCCTGGATTGTATCCAGGTGCTGAGGGAGCTTTGAGCGAGAGGCAGGCCAAAGGAACTTGGAATGAGCTTGGCTTTAGTGACAGTCAGTATCGCTGAAAACCATAAACTCATATGAGGTATGTTGCAGCCTCTCCTATTTTTAACTGGCCTCAGCTCCAATACTGAGTTAGCTTACTCTTTAGTTTTCCAAATACCCTCACCTTGGTTTTGCCTACATTCACCGATTACACTTCTGCAGTTTGTCCGAAGTGCGTTGTATTCCGATTACAATTTAGCCAAGAATACCCAGATCTGCTGCCCGCTGTATAAGCCTCATGGGGTAAATACATGTTTCTTGCGGAATATTGTTGCTTGATACTGACTATGCTGAGTTAATATGGTTGATTGAATTCATGGCCACCTGTGAAAAAAGCGCCTTTAATGAAATCTTCATTGTATCTTCGGTCCCAGCAGTAACCCATTCCTGAGCTGAGCTCACAACTCAGGCTAAGGAGGCCCTCCTCAGCCTGAGTTGTGAGCTCAACTCAGGAATGGATAGCTATGCTCATTGAAGCAAGGCTGAAGGCGCTAGCAGGCGAGAGCGAGGCCTCATCTACACACAGAGCTGTGCTGTGCATATACGGTCAGTGGTAACGGTCGGAATCTCCAGTCCAGAACAGAGTGAGTAAGACCACTACCACCACCACCACTGGGCGAGGCGCGACACCCAGCAGGAGGAGGAGTAGCAGGGCAACATAGTGAGTGAGGCCTCTCGCCGGAAGGCCGTGAATTGAATTTTGTTTTACCTTACAAGGCCTGCCAAAAATAGTGGTGTAATCTGCCTTATTACCGGCTAGGAATGAAACGCCTTTGTGAGTTTGTGTCAGATCTCGCACAGTGATCAAAAGGGTGCGCCATACTCATGTTACGGCATCACAGCGACATAGGAAAGGGAAATGGTAGTGCACTGTGAATTGTTTACGGGACAGACATCCGGGGCACTTTTGTTGTGTGTAAAGTGTAATCCATAGCTCACCGAATCCTCAGTACAATAGGGCCTCGGCTCGACGTCGGAGCTGTGGGCCGCCGCTCGCCTGCCCACTCGGCATATAGTGTAAAGGCAAGACATGACAATCTTCTCTAATTGATTTGGCCCGGGGCGGAAAAACTTACTTACTCACCTCCTGCAGTTGGTGGCAGACACAGGGGGGCTATGGCTCAGCAAGCCAGTAGAATAAATACATTATGCCCTCTGCCTGCTCCGGTCAAAAAGTGCGCACCTCTGCTCTCTCGTCACTCGTGATGCACCAATCACGCGCAGTTTTAATTGCCCAATGCGCATGCGGGAACATCTCAGCCGCACCCTAGAGGTGCGCAGACACGGCGGAGGAGGAGACAGTGCATAATTCTGCGCGCTGCGCACAGGCACCTCCTCCTCCTCTTGAAACGGGATTTGGTTGCACTGTGAACACACACCGACCGGTCAATCAGTCTTGCTGGCGCTGCTGGTCTGTTTTCCCTGCAGTTACAGAGCGGAGTGGACTCGGTCGAAGACTATTCAGGCCTGATAGTATTTGTATGTATTTGGCTGGGGGGCCGATTTTCAGTCCGACCGTCATTCACTTGAGAGAGAAGTCACCAGGTGGTGTGTGTCACACACATGACACCTGGTGACTTCTCTCTGAAGTGAACGACGGTCGGACTGAAAATCGGCCCCCCAGCCACAAAACCGGCCCCCACCCCATCCAGCCGACCGGGGGATTGCCCGGTGCCCGAAAGCACCAGTCCGGCCCTGATCGTGTCCATGAGTTGTTGGGTGAAGATGAGGTTATCCCCAGGTGGGTGATAGATGAGATGTAGAGCACATACTGGTTTGCCCTCGCTGGAGATATCAAGACAGAAGAGTTCACAAGACGTGAGGGAGGGGGAAGAGACTTTAGCAACAGAGAGGCTGCTCCTGAATATGCATGCGATTCCCCCGCCCGTCTTGCCGGTCCTGTCGAGTCTAATGATGTGGTAATTGGGGGGTACTAGTATGTCCATAATAGGTGTAGAGGCATCAGTTAGCCAAGTTTCAGTCAAAATTGCTAGGTCAAGATCCATTTTTGTGACGAGATCTGCAATGTTGGAGGAGTGCCTTTGGGCCGATCTGCAGTTGAGTAGGATGCATTTGAGTTTGGGGGTGAGAAGGGCGGTCGGGTGTTCTAGAGCGAGGGGTATTTTTCTGAGATTGTTGGGGACGGAGCTTCTGCTGCTTAGGGTTGGGTGCCTAATGGGATTTGTGGGAATTGTGGGTATGGGGCGTTGTGTGGACGCTGTCTGCTTTACCGGGCCAGGGCCAAATGAGCGGAGGAGGGTGTCTAAGTCATGATCCGACAGGGAGTTATGGGCGCGATGAGGGCGGTGTATGTTGTTGCGGTCGGGGATAGTGGGCCAACGTGGAGAGTATGCGCCCAGCCGGATCCTCCTAAATTGTAGATGTGGTGGGTCTATGGGGACTCTGGAGTGGATGGATTTCATGATTGTGGCAGTGTCTTCATTGGGGAGCAGTTTAAAGTCAGATAGGTGTTTGTCATTAAAAATCAGCTAACACCAGGGCAGACTAAGCTGCCGACACATAGGATCACAAATGGCAGTAGCACCCAGAGTTGGCGCAAAGTATCTTCCCCGAATATGGAGAACTTTGGCTTTAACTTATTGTCACTGTGGGAATGTGCAATATCAGGATTTTTACACACTGGAGATTCCCAGGCAGTTTAAGAAGGAGGCATCCTACAGTCTTTTCTTAATTAAACTAATATAAAATAAATGTTTCTCAAGCAGTAAGTTATTTAATATGGTAATGACTTGCGTTTATTTAGTTAGCTCTCACTGCCTTTTTCTTATTACTACCTTTCATTTCTAAGGCTGTCAAAGACAAACGTCCTTAAAGTTGTATGAACCATCTACAAATGAATTTCTACAAAATGCATATCATTTTCCATGTACATTCCATTACTTCTCCAATGGAAATCCTGATCACGTGTTCATTATCTCAGCTTTTTGTATTATTCATTTGGGACACTGACTTCTATGCAACGAAATTGCTATTCAAGGCTTCCAGTCTTGAAATTACTTGCAAGTTGTTTGCTGCACCTGCACCTTTCATATCCTCCTACCATGCTCTCCTAAACAATAGTAGCTGAGTTAGTAAGGCAAATGTTTCATGTTGTGGTGTTACTCAAGTACACATTTGGGTCCTTACTGCAAAGAGAATGGGAAAATGATGTACAGTTACATTGTATCCTCCACCTCTCGTAAGAGCCTTTGATATTCCACAATCACCAATGATTAATCTTACAAATGTGTGCTTTGATACATTTAATACGCTATGGTCAATTGTAACACAAAAAGAGTTTCCTTCAATCTCTGCAGCAGAAGGTTTTAACTTTCAGATGGCACATTATTTTGCAGAAATACAGTGACATTTGAGCATGCAGTTTTTTACCCCCCACGCGGATTGCTCAATATTTCATGTTTTCCTCAGAACCCGCTTGAGCAGTGTTTTAATCCATTTCCTCTGGATTATTAAATTGTGTATGGAGATATTGCTGCATTTTTGGGTTTGCTATAATCAAACAAATCAGTGGAATCTTAACAGCTTTAATCATAGTAGGTTTCATTATCTTATTCATACCCCTTCTAAAGTGATGAGTATGAGTACATTGTATCCATCAGAGCAACACTGTCACCAAAATCCGGCTTTGCTTTCCAGCCTGAGCGAGCAGTGGACTTCTAGCTTTTACAAACTTCGACCACCTTCAGGAAGACCTTTCTTTCAAAGAAGTAGTTGATATCAAACTGTTATCATAGATGATCCCTTGGAACGACGAGCAGTAATTTATGTTGAACGCTGGGTGGTGATTCCAGCCCAAACAGTAACTTCTAAATCAGCTCGGCAGAACCCCACCCTTATGACGGCAATAGAGGTGGCACAGAAGACTGCCAGCATGGCATTCTTCTATGTATCACATACACATCTCAATACGGCTGGCGGGATTTAGCTGTTGGCTTGACAGAGTACTCATTCACGCTGCAATGGCAGGCCGGCATGAAGACCGCCATCATCTAAATCAGGCCCTAAGAGTGGCCCTACATACATACAAAGAGCAGACTGGAAAACACAATGAGCAGGTATGTGTGTGCACAATTATGGAAGATCCTAATTTTAGCAAGATGTTGGGTACAGGAAACTGTGTGAATTGATTCTATCTCAGATTGCATCAGAGACAGTCATTATTATCAATCATGTTGCCAGTGTTCATGCTATTTAAATAAATTGCCGTCATGTTACTTGCCATATTGCCTATATCTGCAATTATGCTTTTTCATATATCCTTCACTAAAACAAGGCATTAATATATAATTAACGCCTTTTAAAATTGTAGTGTGGATTTCTTTTGTGTGTGTACATCTTTCAGTAAAAGTTGTTCCAGTAATCTGCACTGAATAAATTGTATTCCTAACTGTCTCCAGCATGATTCTATTGTCACCTAATAAGCATTATCTCTAGGTAAATTGTGGGAGATGTGTGGTCACAGTTGGTCTGCCTCTCCCACCCAAGATGGTAAGTTTGTGGAAGCCTGTGCTTCCTGGAGAGCCAACAATAATCTACTGCAACATATTTCTAGGGGAGTTTATCGAAAAGTATCACTATCATTTCACTTCCATTTGTTATGGAAATCACAGCCAACATTATTGCGTCTCAGGTCAAAGATTATTTGGAAGTAAACTAAAATGCCAAAAATTACAGTTTGTTACATTTGTACCTGGTAGATGCTGGGACAGTTCCCTGAGCTCAACTAAGACCACATGAGTTGAGTTGGGAAGAAGATGTTCACCCACTCTACATCAGCACATTGACAGATGCCACACTCAGACTATGTCACGTCTTGGAACAGTTTGTCTTGCTCAATTTGGATGCAATTCTCATGTTCTCACAGATTTTTGCATGCATAAAGAACATGTAGGTCTGGCGTTGTCTAGACACCAGCAACATTATTTAACCTTTAAACCTCAGACATGTGAGTTTGAGAAAGAAGGTGATTATCTTGGATTTAGATTATCATTCTTTCTTCAGATCCATAAAAAGGACTCTGTATTGATCAAAAGAAAGTAGCAGCTCTGCTGGATTGGGCATCTTTTACGACTGTTAAAGCAACACAAAGTTTCTTTTGAATAACAAACTTTGGGCCAGATGTAGGTGGCTAAATACCGGTTGGTAACGCCGAAATGGTAATGCGGAAATTCAGTACATTTCAGCGTTACCGACCGGTATTTAGCCATTCCTAATGTAGGTAAGGAATCAGCAAATAAGGAATCGGTAAATGCTGATTCCTTATTGCTCTTGCATTTAAGGAATCGGTAATACTGATTCCTTAAATGCAATGCAGGAAGCACATTAAAGAGTGCTTTTGAGCCTTAAGAAATCGGTAATTACCACCAACTTCAAGTTGGTGGTAATTACTGATTTTCTTTAAAAAAAATCACTTTTTTGTTGTTTGTTAAGTGCCATGTGGCACACATTCATGCCCTTAGGGCATGTATGTGCGCCACATGTGCACACTTACACATTTCAGGGGTGCAACAGGATGTCCTTTTGACACCGTAGCACCCTTGAAAGTGCTCCCGCTATTAGCGATTCGGTAATACCGAATCGCTAATAGTGAATGTCTTCACATTCATTCCTATGGGCCTCCAAGCCCATAGAAATGAATGGGTAGGTATTCCTTATTACCGAATCTGAATTACCGATTCGGTAGTAAGGAATATTAAGGAATCAGTATTTTTTACCGAATCTTTACCTACATAGGAAATACAGATTTCTTAATAGCGAATCGGTAAAATTCGCTATTAAGAAATCAGTATTTCAGATTTACCTACATCTGGCCCTTTATTGTCAATCTATTAAGATGTTTACAGAGATAACTGGGAACATTCCTCTGATCATTAAAAAAGGAGAATATGAAGGAGCATAATTGCTAAAACAACCAAGCTAATGAGCTTTCCGTACCCTAAAAGAGATGTTTATGCAAACTGTGATCCTGAGTCATCCTGATTTTTAAAGATGTTTAGTATGGAAACAGAGACCTCTGAAAAAGCCATTAGACATAGTAAGATAGTGGACAATAACATCCTGATAGTTTATGTTCTGTCGTATTCAGAACGGAATTTCTCAGTGTTTTGAATGACAGCTCTTGGCTACAAGATGGTGTGTAATGAATTGAGATATTTTTGAATGGGTTGTGAAATTCGAACTGATCATCTCAATTTGCAGAGTGTGAGAAATCTTTAGTTCAGAAACAGCTGCCAAACAATATAGGCATTTTTCTTTGCACAGTATGACTTTGTAATCTACTCCTGTTTCACAGAATTGTTGGCAGATGCCTAATCTCATCATTATCCGTGGTGATTGCTCACATGTGAGCAGGCTATCCTTCCAAATCAACGTGTTGTTGGGATAGTTTTGCCCTTTTTGGTTAGGTCAAAATGGTTTAAGAACAGATGTATCTGTAGTGGTTGGATCTTCATCTAAAATTGGTTTGACTAAACAAGTTGTGTTTTTGTCAACAAGCTATTTTGATTCCCTCTAAAGAATTTTATATAGTTCATTGAAATCTCAACCTTTTGGCTATATGCAGCTTTTACCAGTGTCGCTTGAATATTGTCATATGATTTCAAAGAAATGTTATAACAGATCTTTCACCCTCAGAAGGATACCATGTGCTAATGGTCACAGTAGACTCTTTTTTAAAGGTAGCTAATTTTTCTCTTGTGTTACAATTGACAACAGTCAATGAAATATCCCAATACTTTTTAACTGATATTGTTCGCTGTCATAGATTGCCTTATACTATCTTCTATGACTGAGAAACTATGGGGCAAATCCACAAGCCCCATGCGCCACTTTTGTGCCGCTGTTGCGTCACTTCTGTGACGCAGCGGCAGCGTAAAGCTAGCGCCATGCTGCGGGTGATTTACAATGTGACGCATCGAGAGAGATGCATCATGTTGTAAAGCCTTGCGCCACATGAAACCTGCGTCAGGTTTCATGTGGCCGTACCGGCGCAGGGTGGGCGTTCTGGCGCAGGAACGCCTCCGAAAAGAGCCTGAGTGAAATCTACAAGATTTCATTCAGTCACTTTTCCGACCTCGCTGCGTCAAAACCTTGCGCCTGCTTGAAGCAGGCGTAAGGTGTGACACACCATGTAGAAGATAGGCCGGGTTGGCACAGTGCTGGAGTTGCATCATGCCCCGACACAACTCCAGCACTGCGCCAACCTTACGCCGGCAGATGTGACACGCATATGCCTATCCTTGCGCCATGGCACGCCGCATCGTAAATGCGGCGCATCCATGGTGGCACAACGATGGCATTGTGTGTGCACGTTTCTTGGCGCATCCCTGCTGATTTGCAGGGATGCGCCAGGTAACATAAATCTGCCCCTCAATATCTAACACATTTTGGAATGCTTTGTGTAAAGCATGGGAGTTCAACAAGCTTTGTCTCCTGGTTATTATCCCCAGTTTAGGGGGAAACCATGCAAACTAATTAGAGTTTGGAGTACTATTTACGATGATACTGTAATGCAACTCAAGACAATTGAGTGTCATATTTGACAATTAATCTTCCCGACGGCCCCCAGCGCCTAGAGACCCTTACGGGTGATTGTGCGCTTTACAAATGTGGATTATTATTATTATTATTATTACAATTACACAATGTTCTTGCAATAAAGCAGCTGATACTTCTTCCAAAGTTCACAATGTATACTACCTCCTCCTCACATTGATCCTTTAGCACCTGCAGCTACTGAGAAATATTGGCTGTCATCTCATTTTCTCCCAGTTGATGGATTGCTGGTTGTTAGAAAGGCGACCCCTGGGGAGGCAGAAGATGTCTGACTGACCACCCCTAGGTCCACCTCTCCTTCGAGAAGTAGCCGAGCGTTACCGAGAGGCCTCCTGGGTGAGGGTCCTCTCCTAGGATCGTACAGCAGAATAATCACAACACTACAGACGGACACCACACCAGAGGTCGAGATCTTAAGCTTTTATAGGAAATAAAGGTTGCTGGTTCTTGGCAGTATATACAGGCAGATCGAAGGATCCGTAAAGTCTCGGAAAGGGGGGTAGGGTAGCGGGACAGTCTCAACTCGGGTGGAAGAAGGGATACCCTACGCACAGCTCTCAATCCTCGAGCTGGGGGGTTCCGAGAGGTCGGGCCGCGGCAGCGCCAGCAGGCTCTCGAGATGGTTTCAGCAAGGTAGGCCGCGGCAGCGCCAGCAGGCTCTCAAGATGGTTTCAGCAAGGTAGGCCGCGGCAGCGCCAGCAGGCTCTCAAGATGGTTTCAGCAAGGTAGGCCGCGGCAGCGCCAGCAGGCTCTCAGATGGTCTCAGCAAGGTTGGCCGCGGCAGCGCCAGCAGGCTCTCAGATGGTTTCAGCAAGGTAGGCCGCGGCAGCGCCAGCAGGCTCTCAGATGGTTCAGGTTACCGGAGATGATTTCGTCTGGTGTCGGCCGTGACAGCGTCAGCAGGGCTTCCAGTCCAGGATACAACTGACGTCCTAATCCAGGGCTGGCCCAGATATAGGACTGGAGTCCTTTGATGTCCGGACCCTCGCGCCTGGGGGTCAGAGGGGCCAGGATGATGGTGTCCAGACACCCAGCAGGGGGGTGGAGCCAGCGCCCAGGGAGGCCAGAGGGCGATCGAAACCAGGCGCCCGGGGACGGCTGGAGGGCCATCGAAACACCCTTTTCTCCGGGATCTGTCGAGTGGCCACTCGACCACCTGGGTGGATCTTGGTGCCTCGATGTCTGGGCTTCGCTGGGGCCTGGGCCAGGGCCGAGGCCACGTGGTCGTGACGTGGTGGGCCCAAGATGGAGTCGGGCGCGGCCTCGTGCTTAGGTCGTGAGGGGTCCCCGATGGAGCCAGGTCGGTAGTGGGGGTCCGGGATGGTGGCCGGACCAGCAATGTTGGGGCGTGCAGTGTCGGGCAAAAAGGGCTGCCCGATGCTGGGCGGAGGGCCGATGTCATCCGGGGCCCGCCCTGCGGGAGGGGTAGGACCACGCCATGAGGCCGGGTCCAACACGCGTCCCCCCCAGCTGAAGGCAGGGGAGAGTCACCCATCGTCTTGGGGATTCTCCTCGCCGAGGCGGAAGAATCGGGACAGGCCGTCAGCATTGGCGTGGTCGTTGCCGGGGCGATGCTCCACAGTGAAGTCCATCCCCTGCAGTGAAATGGACCAGCGCAGTAGTTTCGGGTTTTCTCCCCGCAACTGCATCAACCACCGCAGGGGCTGGTGGTCGGTCTGTACTCGGAAGTGGGTGCCGAAGAGGTAGGGCCGGAGCTTCTTGAGGGCCCACACCACGGCGAAGGCTTCCCTCTCGATGGTGCTCCATCGCTGCTCTCTTGCCAGTAGGCGTCGGCTGATGAAGGCCACAGGCCGGTCGATTCCTTCGGAGTTGACTTGGGACAGGACCGCCCCGATGCCGTGCTCTGAGGCGTCGGTTTGGACCACAAACTCTCTGCTGTAGTCGGGGGCCTGAAGCACAGGGGCGGTGCACATGGCAGTCTTCAGAGTTTCAAAGGCTGCCTGGCACTCGGGGGTCCAGTGCACCTTCTGTGGTAGTTTCTTTGAGGTCAGTTCTGTGAGGGGCCCCACAATGCTCCCGTAGTTCTTTATGAATCGCCGATAATATCCCGTGAGCCCCAGGAAGGCGCGGACGGCGGTTTGGGTGACCGGGGGCTCCCAGGCCCGGATGGTGTCTATCTTTGGTTGGAGGGGAGCCACTTGGCCGCTCCCCACTTGGTGTCCCAGATAGGTCACGGACCCTTGGCCTATCTGGCACTTACTGGCTTTGATGGTGAGTCCGGCCCGCCGAAGGGCCGTCAGGACTGTCCAGAGGTGGGTCAGGTGCTCATCCCAGTGGAGGCTGTACACTGCAATGTCATCGAGATAGGCGGCGCTGTACTCCTCTAGACCGGCCAGCACCTGGTTCACTAGTCTCTGGAAGGTTGCTGGTGCGTTCTTCATGCCGAAGGGCATCACTTTGAAGTGATAGTGGCCATCTGGTGTCGAGAAGGCCGATCGCTCCTGTGCACCAGGAGTGAGGCCAATCTGCCAATACCCCGCCGTGAGATCGAAGGTGCTGAGATATTTGGCGGCCCCTAGGCGATCGATCAATTCATCCGCCCTGGGGATGGGATGGGCGTCGGTCCTGGTGACGGCATTCAGTCCCCTGTAGTCAACACAGAACCGGAGCTTCGGAGCTGCTCCGGGGGTGGCGGCTTTAGGGACCAGGACAACGGGACTGGCCCAGGGACTGTTGGAGGGTTCGACTACCCCCAGAGCTAACATCTTGGCCACTTCGGATTGGATGCAGGCCCGAACCCGGTCGGGCACTCGGAAAGCTCGGTGTTTTACAGGCGGGCTGTCTCCTGTGTCTACATCGTGGACACACCACCGGGTGACCCCCGGAGTGAGGGAAAACAGATCCGCAATCTGCCCCAGCAGCTTCCGGCAGTCCTGTTGCTGCTCTGGGGTCAGGGAAGAGGAGAGCGTGACCCCTTCGATGGAGCCGTCTTTCTCGGTGGTGCGGAGGAGATCTGGTAGGGGTTCGGAGTCGTCCTCCGCTCCGTCATCGGTCGCTAGCAGCAGGCTCAGTTCAGTGCGTGCAAAGTGTGGCTTGAGCCGGTTAGCGTGCAGAACCCGGAGGGGGTTCCGGGGGGACTCCATGTCCACAAGATAGGTAACTGGGCTCTTGCGCTCCACCACTTTGAAGGGCCCCGTCCATTTGTCCTGGAGGGCACAAGGTTCGACCGGGGACATGACCCAGACCTGCTGGCCCGGCTCGAATTCGATGGACGAGGCGTTCTGGTCATACCAGCGTTTCATCTCCTCCTGACTAGCCTCCAGGTTGGCCTCGGCAAGTTCCCGGAACTTCCGAGTCTGATTGCGGAGGGTCAGGAGGTACCGGTAGACATCAGGTGGGGCCTCTCGAACTGCTGTCTCCCAGCCTTCCTTGACCAGGCTGAGGGGGCCTCGGACCGGGTGTCCGTACAAGAGTTCAAAGGGGCTGAACCCCAGGGACTTCTGGGGTACCTCTCGGTAGGCGAACAGGAGGCAAGGTAGCAGGACATCCCATTTGCGCCGGAGTGGTTCTTCTAAGCCCTTGATCATCCCCTTCAATGTTCTGTTAAATCGTTCCACTAGTCCATTTCCTTGGGGATGATACGGGGTGGTGAATTTATAGGCGACCCCGCACTGTTGCCATAGGGACCGCATATGCTTCGAGATAAAGTTGGAGCCTCGATCACTCACGACTTCTCGGGGGAAGCCGACTCGGGAGAAGATGCTCATGAGGGCTCGGCCCACCACGGGGGCTGTGATGGTTCGGAGAGGAATGGCTTCGGGATAGCGGGTAGCATGGTCAACCAGGACGAGGATGAAGCGGTGCCCCTGCGAGGTTCGAGGGTCCAGGGGCCCTACGATGTCTATCCCCACTCGCTCAAAGGGGGTAGTCACCACGGGGAACGGCTGGAGCGGGGCTTTGACTTTCCCCCCGCTCTTCCCGCTGGCTTGACAGGTCGGGCAGGTCCTGCAGTGGTTATGCACATCGGTGCGCATTTTTGGCCAGAAGAAATGGGTCACCAGGCGGCTGTAAGTTTTGTCCTGCCCCAGGTGCCCGGCGAGGGGCACATCATGTGCTAAGTTCAGGAGGAAGTCTCTGAATCGGAGGGGTACGACCAGTACCCGGCCGGCCCCTAGTTCAGCAATCTTTTGCTCACTGTAGAGAAGGTCGTTGTCCCAATAGATCCAGTGGGACCCCGCGGGGTCTCCAGCTGCTTGGGTAGCGGCTTGCTGTCGAATCCCTTCGAGGGAGGGGCAGGTTTTCTGTTCCTGCCGGAACTGTTCGCGGGTGGGGCCACCTTCTTGGCGCCACTGAGCAAGTTCTGGGAGGTGGTGGAGCTCGGTGAGATCTTCTTGGTCGGGCCCTTGGGGGCCGTGTTCGGGGTCGGCGTCCTCGGGGACGACGGGCGGCGGAGGGGCAGGCCACTCCGGCTCCTCGGTGGGAGCTTCCCCCGCTGGGGTGGAGGCTCGGGCGGTCATGGAGCGGGTGGTCGCACAGACCCACTCGGGAAGGCCTAGAATCCCCAGGTGCTCTCTCCGTTCGACGCTAGCCCAGGGGGAACTTTCTAGGTCGTTCCCAAGGAGGCAGTCCACGGGGACATCATCACGGACAGTCACTTTCAGCACGCCCGACACTCCCCCCCACTCGAAGGGGATGCGGGCCATCTGGCACAAAGTCTCTGAGTTATCTGCGGACCGGACTGGACACAGGACGTTAGGAAGGATCTGTTCCGGGGTCACCAGATGGCAGCGGACCGCTGTCACGCTGGCCCCAGTGTCACGGAGGGCTTCGGTCCGGCGTCCATTGATGGTGACCCACTGGCGGTATTTCTGGGTGTTGCCGGGGATCGGGCCTCGGGGGATCAGGTCGTGAGTACCCAGGCATGCCAAGGTCATGGCGGCGGGCTCCCACTCGGCTTGCTCGGGGTTGTCGTCCTCCTCCTCACTCCTTTCTTCACCCAGGGCAGCGGCTGCGATCTGGCGGGTTGGGGGACCGGTGGTGCCGGGTCGCTGATTCATTGGGCAGAGAGGGTCATTCGCATAATGACCCAGTCGCTGGCATCTGTGGCACGTAGCGTTCGGGCGGGGCCCCGGTCTGGCTGGGGGGCCCCCTCTCTGGCCCAGGGCTGGCGACGTGGAGGTAGGGGAGGACCCCTGGGGGACGTCTCGACCCCGGCTCTGGCCTACCCCGCCGCCTCATGGTCGGTGGTTCCCCGGCCGTAGTCTCCCAGTGGACTCCGGGGAACTCGGGTGCTCATCCATCTATCCGCCTCGACAGCGAGTTTTCGTGGCTCAGTCAGTTTGCTGTCGAGGAGGTGTTGCCGGAGTTCGATGAAGCAATTATTGGAAAGATGTTCCCATAGAATGAGGTCGATCAACTGCTGGAAGGTGGTGACCTGGCAGCCTCTGACCCACCCCTCGAAGGCTCTGCTGTAAAAGTTCACGTACTCCACCCACGTGGTACCGGGGATTTTCTTGCAGTCTCTGAATCGCTGCCGGTACATCCCGGGGGTGAGCCCGTAGCGAGTGAGGAGGGCGGTCTTCATGTGCTCGTACGAGGTCATCTCGGTATCAGGGAGCTCCAGCAGGGCGTCCCTCCCTTCGTTGATAAACTTCCCCCACAGGCCGGCGCCCCAGTCCTTGAGGGGTACTCGATGGGCGGCCATGGCGACCTCGTAGGCTTTGAACCACTGTTGGATGTCGTCGTTCTTATAGTACTCTTTGACGACATCCTTGGGTATGTGCACCTTCGTGTCCACCGGCGGGGGTGAGGTCTTACCCCCGGCGATGGCAGACTCGTTTGCCTTGGCTTTCAGTTCCATTTCTTTGAGGACGCGCTCGTGCTCGAGCATGAGTTTTTTCTCCTCGAGGTCTCTTTGTCTTCGCCTTTCTTCTAGGTCTCCTTCTAGCCGTAGCTGCTCGAGGGCTAACTTCCTTTCTGCCAGTTGGATCTCTCCTTCTTGTCTGAGTCGAGCAAGATCTAACTCGTGGAGCCGGTTCTTCTCTCGTTCTCGGGCGTCTTCGTGGGAGAGGCCCGTGTCTGGGTTTGCGGGTCTCCCTCCCGCTGGGTTCGTCTCGGCCTCCGGGCCTCCGTTCGGGCCCGGGTTATCTTCACTCAGGGGTGGCGCCTCGCCGGCGTCCTGTGGAAAAGTAAATTTTGCCATGTTCTGTGTCCCTACGTGTTCCCCATCTTATGTTATATGTGCATGATTAATATGCATATGTATTCCCCATGATCGATTAAAGACGCAATTACAGTTGTGTCCATCTCTAGTATGCCAGTTTCCAGTTCTCGTGAAAGCTACGAGTATTAGGCCTATTTAAAGCTACGTTGCCACGTTTCTCAGTGTGCACGTTATTTCATTGAAAAGTCCCCGTTTCTAGGCCTCAAAAGGGCCTGGACACCAGATTCAGCTCCTGTCTCCTGAGCCCTCGCTGAGGAGCGATACAGCCCCCACCTGTATCCTCAACCCTTCACTTACTTCCTGCCTCACAGTGCCCGGTTCAGCCTGGCTCTGCCTACGAGTCTGCCAAGAGTATGTTATGATTCTAGTTATCAGTCCAGCCCTCCTTCTCTGCATTCCTAAGCTACTGAATCGCATCAATAGTTTCCGTCATCGTCTAGCCTTTACGTCTCCATGTAAGAGAAATACTGTATTTATGGTCATTTAATATTCTTCATCACGCACTACATGTAGAATAATGCATGCTCCAGTCTTAGAGTCTGTTAGCCTTTACCCCGATAACTTTTAGTTTATATCAACATGTTCTCTAAACATCAGATACTAGATAGTGTTTAGGTACATGTCGCCCTGACTCTCCAGACTTCAGTCTCTGCTCCTAGCGCAGAAGTCATAGCCCCCAGCTTCTCCTAGTAACACGTCATTGTCAGTTTGCGCGCACCATTTAGGTTAGAGGTCCCGGCTCCTTAAGTAGCCCCCTCCATGTTTCCGCCCCATTTATGACATATTCTGTTACGTTTACATCACATGTCCATGTATACGCCTCCTGTTACACCCACTTTCACCCTTATCTTTCGCGACTGCTATTGACCACACCCACTGCTCCGCCTATTGTATGTATTGCAATTGCAACTGTTTTAGTATATATGTTTGTGTACTGTTATTAAATGTTAGCGCGCTCATCCCAGATCCAGCCCCGGCAGCTGCCGGGCCCTGCCATCCTATTCCTACGCAGGTTGTCCTGTTCCTGTCCTTTATGCTGTATTAAACCTGCAAACTCCTACTACCTCGAATCTTGACTCTTATTTATTGAGCTATCTGTTATTGCTATGTCCAGTAAAACCTAGATCCGGTATTATTTATTTATATACCACATAATGGCGCCCGAATAGGGACTTGCCCTTTCCCCACGCGCCGGTGAAGCCACGCCGGCCCCCTGACCCTCTGCAGCCGTGACGGAACCATACCGTGCACGTGCAGATATTTCTGCTTCAAGTATCCCTCAGGCCCACGGAGGAGACGGAGGTTGCGGTCCAGCATCCAGACGAGGCGGTGGAGGAACGCGGCGAGTCCCGACCAGAGCCCAAGCCGAGAGTCCAAGGTCCGAGGTATCCGGAGGCCCACCCGTAACTGAAGTCCGAAGTTCGTCCGTCCGGCGTCGAAGCAGTCCCGTCCAGTCCGAGGCCTTCCGTTCTTGCTGCCCGGTGAGTACCGTTGCTGGGGTAGTATCCAGACAGGGTCAATCTAATTGTCTCTGGTCCGTGGGTTTTGGTGGTACACAGATCCCAAAACGAAGTGTCCACTTCGGTGGATGCGGGTCCTGACGTGTCTCTTTATGAGACCGGTAAGTTTTCGTACTGTTTCAGCAGTGCATCTAGTCTCTGTTCTAGTCAGTTCTGTTCTCGAGAAATTCATGTATTCTGTTTTCAGTATTCCAGGTGGTATTCTGTTCGAACTGTTATTTTAAATGTTCTTCATGTATTTTAATGTCGTGGTATGAGAGTGGTGTAATTATCGTGTTCATTGTGTATTGTAATTGTGTCCAGATTACAGTTCAGTCATGCCGTTATTTTCCAGACTACGTCAGTTAAGAACTAGAAAAGGTCTGTTAGAAGCAGCAGTTCCTGTCCCGCCTAGGGACAGTCCAGGTCACTTTATGTATCAGAAGCATGGCATAAGTGCCATATTATATCTAGATTTATGGGTAGAGTATACCAAACAGTTAGAAGAAAAGTATAGATGGCCCGTATCGGGTACATGGGATACCGAGTGCATCATGCGAGTAGAAGAAGCATTATGGAAAAAGAAAGCCAGACAGTCACAGAAAGATGCCATCGAGTTATGGCGCAAAGAATCTCATAAAAGAACCGAAAAAGAAATCAGAAAGTCAGAATTAAGTAGAGAATCCTTAGAACGAGCCCACGAAAGGGAATTAATCGAGATAGGTGAACGAGTCAGAACCGAACAGTCCGACAGACAGAGGAATGCCCTCATTAAGGGTATGTATCCTCTTCTTGCCGAGGGCTTGCCAAAAGCGACCCCGGAGGCATCCAGTAATTTTCCGCCACCATTAGTTCCGACCAAGCTACGTCACAAACCGACCGCAGCTGATATTTTTATTTCGTCCTATTTGGACGACACGGTTCCAGAATATGCAAATCCTGTTCCGCCAGTCCCTGTAAATAATGTAAATCCTGCTCCTCCAGACACCGGAGTACCTGCTACGGTACCCCCGGTCCAGCCTACATTACAATTTCCCACTCTGCCAGCACGAAGAGTATCAGTCGACGATTCCAGTATAGGGGCCGCAGGAGGAGGTCCTCCTGGTACCCCGCCACCACACCAACGTTTAACGTTAGTCGAGTTACATGAATGTGCGTTACAGCGTACGCCCAAATATAAGTCCGTTGCAGATATCCGACGAGCTCTTACTGAATGCCGCTATGATCCAGTCGCAGGTGATGATAGTACAGTTATATATTCCATACGTGTAAGACGGGTGACCGGGTATTTGGACACCCTACCGAATATGAAAGAAGATCTAGACAGAATATATCGTTTCATCCGTACAGGGGATGATCCAGAAAGTATTGGCGAAGCCATGTCTCAAAGGAAAGCTGAGATCCAGCTCATGCTATTAAAGTTTCTGATTAATTGTTTAATAAGGGAACAAGATTACCCGACCAAAGATCCAGCCGAAATGAGAATCCTGACAAGGTGGAGTGATAATATAGCCGAGGGTAAGCACAGAACCATCAGTAGTATAGAGAGTATGTACAAGAGAATTCGTAAGGAAATAATAAAGTTACACGAACAACGTAAAGCAGCACAAGTAAGCGAGAAAGAAAATGACTCTTCTACTGAAGAGGTAGAGGACGAGAATCCCGCCAGAATAGCGTATGTAGGAAAACCTAGATTTCCAGACCGCCATTTACGCCTAGAACACAAGTCAGTTTTTCATCACCCAGCACCAGAACAAGGTTCTCTAGAACAAGTATTTCAAGCTACCGATCAAATTCTGAAATCACGAATCGGTTATAGTAAGTTGAGTACTATGCATGAACAAGAACTAGCCCGATCAGCAGTCCGATGGATTACTGATTCTACCACTTTTCCAGATGAAATAGTTGCACAAATGTTTCTGAAATTGCCCCCAGCCAAGCAACGACTGGTGGGTATGTATATGATCCAGCACCTCATTACTCTGTATGAGGGTCAACATTCTGATCCAGGTCCGTTACACGATGTCCTGAACGAGTTACTCCAGTATAGATGGAAAGGTTTAGGTACCGATTTAATTAGTGTCATTCTAGAACAGCGTCACAAATATAGAACGTTCCTGAACCCGCATTTTGTTCATGTCTCACCTCCAGAAAGTAAACCATTTTACATAGATAGACAGAACCCGCTACGAGAAGTACACCCAGTTAGGACAGCGGATGGTGAAATGCAAAGAGTGTTTGTTTACACCCCAGTTACCAAGATGGAACTCTTAGAGATGAAGAAATTAATTCCCTGTCACGACAAAGATCCAGCAGGGTTCCACCGAGAATTAAAAGACATGCTCCGTATGGGAGAATACACGTATCCAGATATTATTAAAATGCTAAAGGTCCTGTTGCCCGCAGGGGTATACGAGAAACTCAAGGAAAAAGAATGGGAGGTGGGAGAGAAAAAGATCGATTGGGCAGTTCTAGAAGCTGAAGATAAGATACGAGTACCAGGTACCGGTCTTGGAGAGAAATGTAAAGAATTACCAGAACTGTTAATACAAGTTTTGCCCAGGTTATTGGCCACTAAAAAGGAAGACTGGGATGCAATCTCAGCCTGTAAACAGAAACAAGATGAAGACACTAGTGATTTTTATTCTAGATTTGAAAAATGTTTTATTATAAACAGTGGCCTCAAGACAAGTAGCGAGTCATACCCTCATCTCTTTGTTACTAAATTAGTCGAGAATTCAAGTCCACAAGTTAAGAATCGAGTTTTGAAAGTCGTAAGTACATGGCAAGCTAGTACCCCGTCCCAGATGTTACAGATGCTTCAGTACCATCAGAATAGAATCAGAGAAGAGCAAGAACACGAGAGAAAACGTATGAAAGACACGAAAATGAAAGTACTAGTTGCACAATCTGTTCCTCAAGACAGTCAGAAGAGGGGTACGAATCAAGCCAGTCATCCTACAGCTCCCGTTAAAGGGACATGCAATTATTGTAAACAGCCAGGTCATTTTATAAACGAGTGTGCAGTTCTGAAACATAATATAGCTACTGGTAAAACTAAAGAAAGACCACGTCCGCCTAGACAAGAACAAGTTTCACAGACTTCTCAGCCACAGAATGCACAACAGACAGTTCCAGCACCGCAGCCTATTGCTGCAACACAGCATGTTACACAGCAGATGTACCAGTATGCACAGTCCGAGTATCCAGAGTATCAGCCATATTCATGAAACAGCCTAGAGAGGGAGGTAGGCTTGCCTCTCATCGAGATACCTGTAGATCAAGAGGGTCCCTATGTTCATAGTCAAGTACTAGGGAAAGACAGAAAGTTTTTGATTGATACAGGGGCAAGTAGGACCACCATCAGTCACGCCGAAGTTCCAGGGGCTCCGCTCTCAGGCTCTAGAAATGTTTCCCTTGGATTTTCAGGAAAGCCTATTGTAAACGAGATATCTAAGCCAGTTACTCTAGAAGTAGGTCCATTGTCCCGCACTACTGATCTGTTACTTACGAAGTCATGTCCAGAAAATCTGTTAGGTATTAAGACACTGAAAGAATTAGGTGCAGTTATTTGCTGCTCCCCAGAGGGAATACGACTGTTTCTACGTGACTTCAAGGGTCACTATGTATTACGAGATTTTGATCCAAGATTGTCTAATGTTCCGCAGCATCTATGGGCGCAAGGTCCAACTGATGTAGGTTATATGCAAATCACACCCCATCGTGTGACTCTCAAACCAGGTGTAGTGTTACCACGAATCAGACAGTACAGATTGCCACCTGAGGCTGTAACAGCCTTATCCAAAATTATTGACGAGCTCATGGCTCAAGGAGTAGTTGTAGAAACTAACTCCAATGTATGTAATTCTCCGATCATTCCAGTCATGAAACGTACTGATCCAAATGCACCCCCAGTATATCGATTAGTGATTGACCTACGAGAACTTAATAAATGTATTATTCCCCAGTATCCAGTTGTCCCAGATATCTCTTCCCTATTGACAGCCATTGATTCCGAAGCGTCATTTTTCACAGTCATAGACCTCAAGAACGCATTTTTCAGTGTACCCATTCATCCAGACAGCCAGTTTCTTTTCGGATTTTGTTTAAATGGAAGGAGCTATATGTTCACACGAGCTCCTCAAGGTTTCACAGAAAGTCCTAGTATTTACAGTCAAGCACTTAAGAGACAACTAGACAATATTCACATGCCAGTTGACACTGCCCTGCTCCAGTATGTCGATGATCTACTGATCACAGCCCGTTCTGAACGTGCTTGCGAGCGAGCATCACTTACAGTCTTGTATTTCCTTGCCGAGATGGGGCACAAGGTGTCCCCTTCGAAGCTTCAATTCTGTGTCCAGCAAGTGATCTACTTAGGCCACTTGCTGTCCAAGTGGGGTAGGCAGTTGACACCAGACCGTATCCAGTTAATAGCGAGTCTTCCTCAGCCCAAGACACAGAAGGAGGTACGTGCTTTTATCGGCCTTACTTCTTATTGCAGACAATGGATTCCTCAGTATGCATTTCTAGCTAAGCCACTGATACAGTTAACGACACAGGAGGCAGCCCTATCGACTGTCCTCCCTTGGACATCTGAACATACACTTAGTTTCAATGAGTTAAAGAAAGCTTTATGTCAGGCTCCTGTTCTAGCTACACCGAACTACAGTAAGCCTTTTACACTTTTCGTCACTGAACGCGAAGGTACAGCATTATCTGTTCTCACACAAGATCAAGCAGGACAATACAAGCCCTGTGCTTATTTTTCGAGCACATTAGATCCTGTAGCCTAGGCTCTGCCTGCGTGCCTCAAGTCAGTTGCAGCCACAGCTCTAGCTATCAGACAAAGTGATTCCATAGTATTAGGACATTCCTTGACAGTACAAGTTCCACACTCCGTGGAAGTTCTTTTAAACCGAACCCAGACTCAACACTTGACAATTGCACGTTTAACAGGTTATGAACTGACACTGTTCCAGCCACACATAGAAATCAGACGCTGCAACGTTCTAAATCCTGCTACACTGTTACCGTCAGTTACTTCGAATCCTGCCACACACGACTGTGTGGAAGTAGTTAACACTATGACAAAGCCAAGACAAGATCTGACAGATATCCCATTACCAGATCCCGACCTGACACTTTATGTGGATGGTTCATGTATGAGAACAAGTACAGGAGAACTAGTAGCCGCGTATGCAGTGACTACTGACACTGACGTTATAGAAACACACCGTATTGACACCCTGTCTGCTCAAGCAGCAGAGCTAGTTGCTCTGACCCAAGCCTGCATACACGCTAAGAACCTGAAAGTTAATGTTTATACAGATTCACGTTACGCATTCGGAGTTGTACACGACTTTGGAGTGCTCTGGCAGGAGAGAGGTTTCATGACTTCTCATGGAACCAAGATTCAGCATGGTCTCCTTATTCAAGCTCTGTTAGATGCCATACATTTACCGACATCCATTGCTATCATGAAATGCAAAGCACATACGAAAGTTACTGACATTATTTCCCAAGGTAATGATCTAGCAGATCGCACAGCCAAGCTTACAGCACAGACTCCAGACATTTCAGTTAATCCGACACAGACACATACTCCAGCTCCGACTACCTGTATGACAGTTAAGGACCCTACTCAAGATGTCATAGATATCCAGTTACATGCTACTCCCGATGAAATCAAGAAATGGTCCGAACAAGGAGGGGTCCAGACAGATCAGGGATGGGTAACTAAGGGTAGAGCCACATGGTTTCTCCCCGACTCAATGGTTCAAGTCATTATTAATACCGCACATAGTCCAGCACATTTAGGAGAAAAAGCTATGTTAGACAGTATCCAGAACATTTGGTTCAACAAGCATTTACGAGCTGCAGCCAAGCAGAAAGTCCGTACCTGTATGATATGTTGTCAGTTTAATCCAGGTAAAAGTGTCCCGGTGGAACAAGGTGGATTCCAGCCCCCTGACCACCCTTTTGAAGTCCTCCAGATGGATTATATTCAGATGGAGCGATGTCGAGGTTTCAAGTATGTCCTTGTAGTTGTATGCGCTTTGTCCAGATGGACAGAGGCATATCCAGTCCCAGATTACACAGCCGCGACCACTGCCAAGCAGTTGGTTCGTGAATTCTTCCCCCGTTATGGACTCCCTAGAGTCGTATATTCTGACAACGGCCAGCCATTCTCATCTGAACTCATGAAACATGTCTCCCTTTTGTTAGGGTACCAGTGGAAGTTCCATTGTGTACGCCATCCTGAAGCAGCCGGTCTCGTAGAGAGACATAACCAGACCCTGAAAATCCGCATTGCTAAAATATGTAAAGAGAAAGGTGTGGACTGGTTAGTAGCTCTGCCAGTCGCTTTGTTTTATATGCGCATGGTCGCACATTCCAGATCAGGTCTGTCCCCGTACGAGGTCGTATTCGGCCGCCCCCCTAATATGTGGGGTACACCTAGACCCCGAAGTATTACAGATGTTTCAAGTAATATGCTGACAGATTACCTAGCTTCCTTGATGTCTGCCCTACACTCTTGTCGTTCACAGGTTGCCGCCGCATTTCCAGACAATACCGAGGTGGCACCGCATGACATCGTTCCCGGATGCATGGTTCTTGTGAGGAACTTTGATCGTTCAAGTCCGCTGGAGCCCCGCTGGAAGGAGCCCAAGCAGGTCCTCCTGGCCACCCGTACTGCCGTCAAGCTGGAAGGCAGGAAGGGCTGGGTCCACCTGTCTCATGTGAAAAGATTTTACGGACTAAAGACTGTTTCAAAGAACATTTCCGAGGATTTGAAAGACTGCCAAAGTACTATTCTCAAGGACTGTCCCGCAAAAGACAATGATACTAAACCCTCCCTGTTAGAGAAAACTCCGCAACAGGAGTATAAGCTAAAATTAAGGTCTAGTAAAATAAGTCAGCCAGTTTGATTGTCTAAGTCCTCCCCTAGGTGAAACGGTTAGACCGGTTTCTGACATGTATAAAATAGACCCCCATAGAGAGAGAGTTAGTCAAAACTCAATCCGATGTATCGTTTTTCTAAGTTTTATATTGTTTTTCAGCCTCATGATTACCTGCACAGGTTATGCATTTTATTTGTGTTTTCCAGTTTCTCATGTAAATAAGTCTTCTATTTCTACAGTAGAGCACACGTTTAGTGATCTGCCTCCTCATGAACTATCTTATCGTCTTGCTATGCGTAATAATTCCTTTATCCGCATGTTACATTATTCACACCAGACCAGCAATGCCACTAATTGTTGGGTGTGTGGTCGACTCCCCCCTTTCCAGACACCGAAGGGAGTTCTGCCACTCTTTCCTTATCCATTTTCACATAACGGTTCATGTGGAGCATGGTCCACGTTAACGTCATCCTCAACAGATAAGTCTTTTCTTAACAGTACATGTTTTCCAGACAAGCAAGGTCTTCCCCACAGAACAGGGTTAGATCTAGAAAATGAAGTTTATAATCTAGGTAATTATTCTTCGAATTTCATGGTCCTGAATGTTCAGTCTGATACTACTCCAGACTTACCTGCTATGTCAGTATTACCAGTCAAAGGTGAATTATGTGTCAGAAAGAATGGTTCCGTACATGTAGGACATAGTGATTGTACTACTATTGTCAAGTATAGTGACAGTGGGAAATCTATTTTCAAAGCTTCACGTCATTCTTATTTTGTTTGTGGTCAGACCGCATATGTTCGTCTGCCCCTCGATTGGGAGGGAACCTGTTACATTGCCTTCCTACTGCCACCAGTTTTTCTAGCCCCACCCGACTACCATAGGAATTCCCACCTAGTACATACTAGACACAAGAGAGATCTCCCGATTGTCGATTATACTGAAACTGCTCTAGAACAATATATAGATATCAATAAAGGTGTCTTCCCTTATTTAGGTACTGTTGTGAATAGTAAACTGATACGTAGATTAACCAGAACCCTTGAAGCAGTAGTGATTGAGACTACTTCTGCTCTAGGTAACTTAACCGAGGAGCAATCCTTTATGAGAATTGTCGTGCTCCAGAATCGTCTCGTCCTTGACGTCATACTGGCCGATAGGGGCGGGGCATGTAGAGTCATCGGATCTAGTTGCTGCATTTTCATTCCTAATAACGCGCCGTCTGTTTATTCAGCTATAACCAGACTCCATAAAATTGCCCATATGTTACACCAAGATCCAGGCACCTGGACATGGTCCGGTTGGTTCTGGAATATAATTTCCGCCTGGGGATGGAAAGTATTGTCTTTTCTAGGTATTGCAGTAGCGATCATATTCAGTTGCTGCCTATGTATACAATGTGGCCCTGCGATTTGTGGCATTTGTGCTACCTCTTGTATTCCCAGTCCCAAGTCCCGTTCTAAATCCAGTTCCAAGAAAATTCGAGACGAGCAAATGATACTGTATGAAATGATAGATGGTATCATGAATATTGATGTTTCCTGATGGAAACGTAGTGACAAGGAGGGAATGTGGAAAAGTAAATTTTGCCATGTTCTGTGTCCCTACGTGTTCCCCATCTTATGTTATATGTGCATGATTAATATGCATATGTATTCCCCATGATCGATTAAAGACGCAATTACAGTTGTGTCCATCTCTAGTATGCCAGTTTCCAGTTCTCGTGAAAGCTACGAGTATTAGGCCTATGTAAAGCTACGTTGCCACGTTTCTCAGTGTGCACGTTATTTCATTGAAAAGTCCCCGTTTCTAGGCCTCAAAAGGGCCTGGACACCAGATTCAGCTCCTGTCTCCTGAGCCCTCGCTGAGGAGCGATACAGCCCCCACCTGTATCCTCGACCCTTCACTTACTTCCTGCCTCACAGTGCCCGGTTCAGCCTGGCTCTGCCTACGAGTCTGCCAAGAGTATGTTATGATTCTAGTTATCAGTCCAGCCCTCCTTCTCTGCATTCCTAAGCTACTGAATCGCATCAATAGTTTCCGTCATCGTCTAGCCTTTACGTCTCCATGTAAGAGAAATACTGTATTTATGGTCATTTAATATTCTTCATCACGCACTACATGTAGAATAATGCATGCTCCAGTCTTAGAGTCTGTTAGCCTTTACCCCGATAACTTTTAGTTTATATCAACATGTTCTCTAAACATCAGATACTAGATAGTGTTTAGGTACATGTCGCCCTGACTCTCCAGACTTCAGTCTCTGCTCCTAGCGCAGAAGTCATAGCCCCCAGCTTCTCCTAGTAACACGTCATTGTCAGTTTGCGCGCACCATTTAGGTTAGAGGTCCCGGCTCCTTAAGTAGCCCCCTCCATGTTTCCGCCCCATTTATGACATATTCTGTTACGTTTACATCACATGTCCATGTATACGCCTCCTGTTACACCCACTTTCACCCTTATCTTTCGCGACTGCTATTGACCACACCCACTGCTCCGCCTATTGTATGTATTGCAATTGCAACTGTTTTAGTATATATGCTTGTGTACTGTTATTAAATGTTAGCGCGCTCATCCCAGATCCAGCCCCGGCAGCTGCCGGGCCCTGCCATCCTATTCCTATGCAGGTTGTCCTGTTCCTGTCCTTTATGCTGTATTAAACCTGCAAACTCCTACTACCTCGAATCTTGACTCTTATTTATTGAGCTATCTGTTATTGCTATGTCCAGTAAAACCTAGATCCGGTATTATTTATTTATATACCACAGTCCACCCAGGCCTGCAGGGCCGATTTAAAGTCTTCTTTGGTGCTTAAGCCAGTGGTAGCGATGCCTAGGTCTTTGCAGAATTGCTTTAGCTCCTTGTGACTGTAGTCTTCCATTTTCTCTTTCTGGAATTCTGTGCTCATGGTCGTAGTGGGTTTTTCTTGGTAGTGAGTGAATCACTCTCTGTACGATCTGCGTGTGCTCGGATTCCCACCGCTGCCACCAATGTTAGAAAGGCGACCCCTGGGGAGGCAGAAGATGTCTGACTGACCACCCCTAGGTCCACCTCTCCTTCGAGAAGTAGCCGAGCGTTACCGAGAGGCCTCCTGGGTGAGGGTCCTCTCCTAGGATCGTACAGCAGAATAATCACAACACTACAGACGGACACCACACTAGAGGTCGAGATCTTAAGCTTTTATAGGAAATAAAGGTTGCTGGTTCTTGGCAGTATATACAGGCAGATCGAAGGATCCGTAAAGTCTCGGAAAGGGGGGTAGGGTAGCGGGACAGTCTCAACTCGGGTGGAAGAAGGGATACCCTACGCACAGCTCTCAATCCTCGAGCTGGGGGGTTCCGAGAGGTCGGGCCGCGGCAGCGCCAGCAGGCTCTCGAGATGGTTTCAGCAAGGTAGGCCGCGGCAGCGCCAGCAGGCTCTCAAGATGGTTTCAGCAAGGTAGGCCGCGGCAGCGCCAGCAGGCTCTCAAGATGGTTTCAGCAAGGTAGGCCGCGGCAGCGCCAGCAGGCTCTCAGATGGTTTCAGCAAGGTTGGCCGCGGCAGCGCCAGCAGGCTCTCAGATGGTTTCAGCAAGGTAGGCCGCGGCAGCGCCAGCAGGCTCTCAGATGGTTCAGGTTACCGGAGATGAGTTCGTCTGGTGTCGGCCGTGACAGCGTCAGCAGGGCTTCCAGTCCAGGATACAACTGACGTCCTAATCCAGGGCTGGCCCAGATATAGGACTGGAGTCCTTTGATGTCCGGACCCTCGCGCCTGGGGGTCAGAGGGGCCGGGATGATGGTGTCCAGACACCCAGCAGGGGGGTGGAGCCAGCGCCCAGGGAGGCCAGAGGGCGATCGAAACCAGGCGCCCGGGGACGGCTGGAGGGCCATCGAAACACCCTTTTCTCCGGGATCTGTCCAGTGGCCACTCGACCACCTGGGTGGATCTTGGTGCCTCGATGTCTGGGCTTCGCTGGGGCCTGGGCCGGGGCCGAGGCCACGTGGTCGTGACGTGGTGGGCCCAAGATGGAGTCGGGCGCGGCCTCGTGCTTAGGTCGTGAGGGGTCCCCGATGGAGCCAGGTCGGT
This sequence comes from Lissotriton helveticus, assembly GCF_964261635.1. Classification (NCBI taxonomy): domain Eukaryota; kingdom Metazoa; phylum Chordata; class Amphibia; order Caudata; family Salamandridae; genus Lissotriton; species Lissotriton helveticus. The sequence continues at coordinate 1,004,895,781 of NC_136070.1, forward strand.
AGTGGGGTTCCGGGATGGTGGCCGGACCAGCAATGTTGGGGCGTACAGTGTCGGGCAAAAAGGGCTGCCCGATGCTGGGCGGAGGGCCGATGTCGTCCGGGGCCCGCCCTGCGGGAGGGGTAGGACCACGCCATGAGGCCGGGTCCAACACTGGTTACATTTTGACTGTGACTTTTTGTCCATTTGTGATAACTCATGAAGTCAATCTTGTGGCGTTATTGTTAAAATTGCTGTGGACCTGGAAGGTTCAATCTATTTATCATTCATCTCAAATGAAGCCATATATTCCAGATCCTTATCATCGACTTCCATCCGAACGTCCCCCAGTTATGATACAAGTACAACCAGAGTATGAGGTTCAAGAAATTTGTGATTCCCAATCATTTTAAAGTTGGCTTCCATATGTGATCCAATGGATGATGAGCACTCTTTGGAAGATACTCTTCTGTTCATGATCCTGTTCTAATTTTCCATTTTTTCAAGGTCACCCTGATAAAAACAGAGCTTCATTCATTCTATTACATTTTTATTGGTATCAGTACAAAGATCAATTACAAGAGTTGACCGGAGATGCCTTGTTTCAGAAGGGGAAGATGTTTTTCTCAGGCTCTCCATCAGTGTGTTGTGAGACTCCTTACACAGACTAATGCTGAGAATACTTGCTGCCTGTGTGGTTTGTGCGCTTTCACGCTTGTAGTGACCTAGAGGGTTTTTCCACAAGTCACATGAAGCACATAATGCTAAGGGCAGACTCAATATTTCTGGGCAGCTTGCACGATTCCAAACGTAGGCTTCTTTTTCATAGACAAAGAAACGCCTTGAGCCATTGGAAAAGAGATATACCAACCCCTTTAATTAGCCCTATACAAGATGGTGAGACTCTCCCATTCCAATATGGTGCAGAGGATCTTCCTCTTTTGTCAGTTCTCTTTTGAAGAACATATATAAAGGATGACTTACGAGAGGAATGTGCATATTTCATTCCAGATTTTTCATGAGATCTGCACCCTTGTCTGACTTTTTGCTTCGATCAGGTTGGATCGTTTTCCTTCTGGGATCTTTTATTGGCATATCCTGGCTTTTTTCCTTCCTCTCCAGTGCTACCTTCAGGATAAATCAAGAATTACAACATTGCCAAAAGGATTTTTTTAATCCGTTTGTATTTTTTTCATCATACCTGTCACCCTCTAAAGAAGATACTGGACACCTTTCACATAAATTATTCTGTGCAAGGCGGCACAGAAAGAAGTTGTCCTTTCCTCGGACAATCTAGAAGGGTATTCAACTGACCATCTGAGGGTCCAGTATTTGATTAATTTGCCAATTAATTTCTTTAGACTTATCTTTGGTGTTTGGTATGGTGGACCAGGAAATCATTTCAAAGGTATTGCTTACTATTAATACTACTGTTGGCAGACTTGAATTCTATTTCTCTAACTGCGGAAGCTGTGTAAACATTGATGAGACTCGAGCCAATCCCTTTCCTGTAACCTGTGCCCTATGCTAGGACTCTGTATGAGTGCCATTATTGTTCAACATCTATGTTGAACCATTTGGGTACTTTGTGGTGGAACTAGAGATGTAGCATTATCTCTTTGCAGGTGATACCCATTTATAATGTAATGTGACCTCCAGTTCTTTTTTTCAGAACAAGATTTTATTGTTTTTGGAGTAAGATTGCATGACAACCACAGTACTCCGAACACCGGAGCAACTGTGAGCAGAAGATCAAAAAGTATAGAATAGAAATCAATACATCAGTCGAATTGAACAGTATTATTAGAAAACACCCACCCCCCCTGCCCCGTAAGAACTACCCCCTCCCGGATCCCACCCTAGCCCTGTTCACGACGTCCACATAGGTCCAAGCAAAACAGACATTTTGGAAGTGGTGATGCACTCTACCCCACACCCGATTCTCAAAACAATTGTTCATCAGCGACAACCCGCTGTATTGGCGGCTCCAGCCACAGTCCCCTGTACTCCGCCCATCTCTTCCATATTTTGTAGTGCTTTCTGGGGCAGCCTCGGGCCTCATACACTGGACATTCCAACCCCATACAATAATCTAATCCCTGCTTCCATACCTCTATCGGGGGAGCCCTAGGGTCCTTCCAGGCTCGGGCCACATCCCTCTTGGCTACCGTAAGGCCTAGAAGTAGTAAGTGTTGTTTGTAGATGTTACCACCCACTTGTTCCAAGACATGAAGAAGGCCCAGCTGCGATGTACGGGGGAGCCTCCATCCCAACACTTCATCCAAGCAGTCCCACACACGCGTCCAGAACCTCGCCAATGCCCCACAGGACCATACCGTATGCAGGAATGTACCCACCTCCCGGCCCCATCTCAGACAGTCGTGGGAGGCAATCAAACCAGCCCGCCACAATCTCTCTCTAGTGTAATAAGCTCTGTGTAAGTATTTAAATTGGATGAAGCGCAATCGTACGGCGATGGCCGCCGCTCTCGGGGCAGCGAGGGCCTCCCTCCAACCCTCTTCATCTAAGTCTCCCACGTCTCTCTCCCAGATAGTCCGCAGTTTGTCCAGAGAAGGGGAGCAGTGGGTGACCAGTGATTGGTAAATGCGGGATATCTTCCTATCCTCCAGTTCCCCCATAAATAGCTTAGCTTCCAATGGAATGAACTCCGGTAGGGAGTCCAGGCCCTCCAAAGCAGGGGAAATAGCATGTCGGAACTGCAAGTATTTGAAAAATTGAGTTTGAGGCATGTCATATTCGTCTCTAAGGTCCTGAAATGATTTAAGGGTCGTGCCCTTCATAACATGGCCCAGCGCCGAGATCCCTATCATGTCCCAGCCGCGGAACCCCTGCAGGTCAGCCAAAGCCGGCAAGCGGCCATTGCGCCACAACGGGGTCTCCTCAGTTAGCCTGTTCCACCATCCCATGCGGCTGAGCGCTCATCGCCAGATCTGAAAGACCACTTGGGTAACCACTGGGAGCCTCTTCCTCTTCCCCGCCGAATACAACAATGTGTGTATGGTGTCTGGTTCCATCAAAAATCTCTCTAGGGTATATGCTGGGTCGCCCCGATCTCCATACCACCACTCATTTAATACTAACAAGTGAGATGCTTGATAATAGGATAGGATATCCGACGACACTAGGCCGCTGCAATATGTAGAGAGGAAGCAGGTGCGGAGTGCCACACGTACAACACCCCCCGCCCAAAGGAAGCGGCCAAGTGCCGAATTAAACTGGCGAAACCACTGCGGCGAGACAGGGTAGGGGTGGTTTGGCAGCTGATAGAGCAGGCGAGGGAGGGCCACCATTTTGAAAATGGCCGAGCGGCCATATAGGTTCAAGGGCATACGGGACCATGTTTTCATGTCAGACCGGACTCGGTCCCACACCGGAACGACGTTGCGTTCCCACGAGACTCCAGGCATGTCTGTTAGGAATACCCCGAGGTACTTAAGACCCCCGGTTGCCCCCTGCAGAGCTGATGCCCAGCCACCTAGTTCCGTACTTCTCCCCAGGGTCCATAAAGTGGATTTCCGCACATTAAGATGGAGCCCCGATACCTCTCCAAATACCCGCATAATTTTAAGGACTCTCGGTCCCGACCTATTAAGGTCTGTGAGAAAGAAAAGCACATCATCTGCATAGAGCGCAATCCTGTCAGATGGCTCTGCCTCCCATTCAAAGCCCTTCATCTGCGCATCTATGCGTACCCACGCCGCTAAAGGTTCCATGGCAAGGGCGAACAAGTACGGTGAGAGGGGGCACCCCTGTCGGGTGCCCCATCCAATAGAAAAGGTGCCCGAGACCGCGCCGGCCACTCTCACGGACGCCGTCAGGTCCGTATACAGCAGCCGTACATAGGAGAGGAAGTGGGGTCCAAGATTCAGGCGAGGCAGAAGAGCGTGCAGGTAAACCCAGCTCAGCGAGTCAAAGGCTCTATCTATATCAGCCAACAAAAGCGCCGCCGGAGTCCCGGTGGCTCGCATCATTTCTAATGCCACTTGGGCCCGTCTAATGTTGTGTCTTGTAGCTCTGTGTGGCATAAAACCGGCCTGGTCCGAATGGACCAGGGTAGTGATTAGCGGGAGAAGGCGATTGGCGAGGGCCTTGGCCAGTATCTTCGCTTCGATATTTAGGAGTGAGATAGGGCGAAACGATTCATGACGTTCGGGGGGTCTCCCTGGCTTGCAGAAAACCACTATCTCGGCGTGCCTCCAGTCCCTCGGGAGGTGACCCGACTCCCTTGCAGCATCTAACGCCTTCTTATAATGTGCCCCTAACTGGAGATGGTATTTCCAAAAAAACTCGCACGGGAACCCGTTGGGCCCTGGGGCCTTCCCTACGTTCAATTCTCCGAGGGCCTTCCCTAATTCTTCCGCAGACAGTGGAAGCTCGAGACGATTGCGCTCCTCATCGGGGATCCCCCGTGGCGAGAGATCCGCAAGAAATTTATCTATGGTGTCCGCTGGGAGGGATTCCTTAGGGGCATATTGCGCCGCATAGTACCGCGCAAAGCTGTCCGCGATGACCCCTGGATCCGACAAAGAATCCCCGGCCTCATCTCTGAGCGCCGGCAGCGTCTATGCTTGAAATGTGCCCTGGCAGAGTCTCTACAGCGTCGTGCTGAATTTATCCCCCCATTGGTAGATTCTGCTCTGTGTAGCAAGCCACATCTGACGTGACTCGTCTAGGTGGAGGGATGCAGAGTCCCGCTGCGCCTGCAGCAGCCGTCGTACATCCTCCTCCTCACCCGTCTCCGTGCATTGTTCCCGATCCGCCGCCCTCTCCAGGCCCTCTCTACGCGTCTTACGGGCCTTCGCGCACCAGGCTATATCCACTCCTCGGAGTGTGGGCTTCAGAGCCTCCCAGAGGGTCACGCATCCAACCCCGACCTCTCATTATCATTCCAGTAGTGGGCTATGGCCTCCCGCATATGGGACTGGTAGTCGTCCTGTTGCAGGTGCCAAGTAGAGAGACACCATCGAAATGGCTGCCGCCTCTTATCCAGAAGTAAATTAAGTACAATGGGGGAATGGTCAGAGAGCCCGCGCGGTAGTATAGCCGTCGATTCCACCCTCCCTATCCTGGCGCAGGGAACGAACAGGTAATCTAATCTGGAGAAGGATTTATAGACCGCGGAAACATAAGTGTATTCCCGACTATGTGTATGTTGATAACGCCATGCATCCGTCCAGCCCAGGCCCCTCACCATAGCATTCAACCTTGTAGGGGTAGTAACCGTCTGTCCACCACCCGGTCTGTAGCGATCTACGTTGCCGTCCATAACATCGTTCCAGTCACCCCCGATCACAGCCAGCACGTCCGGAATCTCGGCCCAGAAGGTGAACAGTTTCTCCACAAGTGACCCTTGCAGCGGGGGAGGAGCATACACACTTCCAAGACCACTGGCTCACCACGAATTATTCCCCGAACAAACACATATCTACCCTGGGCATCTACCCATTGAGTGGAGTGGACATAAGACACCCTGCGGTGAATCAGTACCGCCACTCCCCGGGATCCCTGACAAAACCGTCGTGAAACACCTGCTGATAGCCATAGCGCTGCAAACTAAGGGTTATGTTATGTTATGTTAATTGATTTGTTAAGCGCATCTTTTACCCGAGGGTGTCCTGGCACTATCTGCTGTCCCTAAGGAGAAGTAGGGTGCACAATCATAGACATAGATCTAGAATAACCAGATTTTAAGCATTTTTCTGAACGGGAGTAGTTCGGTACAGCATCTCAGATGAACGGGGAGCTGGTTCCAAAGTTTTGCTGCCCCAACCACAAATCTCTTACCCCCCCACCGAGCCTTCTTCAGCAGTGGCACTTTTACCAGTCTTTGCCCTGATGAACGCAAAGATCTAGATGGTGAGTACCATTGCAAGTGATCTTGGAGATAAAGTGGACCCTGCTTCTGAAGAGATTTAAAGACAAGACATAAAGCTTTAAAATGTATCCGTTGTCTTACCGGCAACCAGTGCAGTCTACGAATTTCGCTAGAGATGGGGGAGAATTTGAGTATGCCAGAAATCAGCCTGGCAGCTGTGTTCTGCAGCAACTGTAACCTCTGCAACAACCTCTCTTGGATGTTTAAATAGAGGCTGTTGCAGTAATCAAGTCTTGACATGACAAGTGCAGTAACCACCGTCTGCCGACTCTCCTTGGGCACAAGGGGGAGAATTTTCTTAGTGGTTCTAATAGTGAACATCGTGGAAGATACCACCGCATTTATTTGTTTTCTCATATCCAATCTGTCATCTAGATGGATTCCCAGGTTCTTCACCTGTGGGGAGGGAACCGGTAGAGGACCCAGGGAGTTTGGCCAGCATTTTGGTGTCCAGATACTGATGTCATTACCAAAGAGGATGACCTCAGTTTTGTCTGAATTTAAATTTAGACAATTGCTGGTCATCCATAGTCCAACTGCTTCCATACAATCATGTAACTTGTGGCTAACTGCTCCTTCTAATCCATGGAGGAGGGATACCACTATCTGCGTATCGTCGGCATAAGATGTAAGCTGGAACCCGTAAGATCTTATCAATGGGGCCAGGGACGATACGTACACATTAAATAAGGTTGGACTTAGTGATGATCCCTGAGGGACCCCACAAGGCAGTTGGAATGGAGTTGAACAGAACTCTCCAAGGGCTACTATCTGCTTCCGCTCAGACAGGAAAGATTTTAGAACCTTCCAAGCAGCGTTTTTTACTCCGCAGGCTGACAAACGGTCCATCAACAATGAGTGATGGACCGTGTCAAACGCTGCGGAGAGATCAAGCATGATCATTGCAGCTTTACCGCCCTGATCTAACGTTTTCCTTATCTCATCAGTTGATTTAAGGAGAGCCGTTTCTGTACTATGACCCTCCCGGAAGCCATATTGCGTACGGTCAAGCACCTCCGCCTCATATAAGTAGCTACTCAGATATTTGTTTATCCATTTTTCCAGCATTTTGGCTGGAAAGGGTAACCGAGAGATGGGCCTGAAGTTACGAACATCTGTGGGGTCCAAGTTAGGTTTCTTTAGCAGCAGTATCAAGGAAGCCGTCTTCCAGTGTGCTGGGAAGCTGCCCTCCTCCAATACCCTGTTAAAAAGGGGCGTCAGCATTGACGTAACCACCTGAGAAGTCATTTTAGCAATTTTGACCGGGCAGGGGTCATAAGGAGACCCAGATTTCACCTTATGCAGAAGCGTAACTGTATCCGTGTCGCTCAGCAGGGGAAATTGCACTAAAGCGTATTGTGTTTCCGGGGTTAGGATTAGGTCCGTACCTAAATCACAAGACAGATTATTGTTAGCATTATTAAAAATTGAAAAAATGTCTTCCACTTTATCTAAGAAGTATTTAGCAATTTTATCACAGAGTTCTTGACTCTCTAATACTTTAGGTGGATGAGGATTAGCCAATTGACAGACAATTTTAAAAAGTTCCTGTGCTGAGTTTTCTGCTTACTTAATTTGAGCCGCAAAGTATTCTTGCTTAGATGTCACCAGCAGTTGCTTATATGCCCGTAGGCAATCTTTATATTTAGTTTTCTCCTCTGTCTTATAACTCTTCCTCCATTCTCTCTCAGAGTGTTTACATAGACAAGGGTCTTGGTGCCTAGGAGGTGAGTCTCTTGCAACAGCAGGACATCTGCCTTCTCTCTTTTCCCCTGTCGCAGTACAGCGTCCCTTTTAATTTTGTCTAACATGCCCCTGACATTCCAGCTCACTATTCGCAGCGCCGCCCTGGGGAGCTCCAAAGCATGACCTCTAGCCGCCATCAACCGGGTAGAATTCTAGTCGCCTGGGTGTAGGGAACTGCATCTGTATATGTACCCTTAATAGAACCTGATGGACCATCATGCTGTAAAGAGCTACCCCTGTGTTCTCCAAACTCTCGTGCCCCCCCACCCCCGGCCCCAAACCAATCCCCAACCCAACTCCCAAAGTTCTGACCTCCCCCCTCCCCTATACCTCAGCAACGTTGAAGTATCTGTCGCGGTGCAGGAGCGCTCCAACCCCCAACGGGAGGTCGGAGGCCGCCCACTCCAATGGATCCCCATAAACCACTCCCTTAACCCCCAACTAACCCCCCAGGGGAGCAAGCAACGCCTGCGGAAAACCGAGCCGCTGTTACCCTGAGGCAGATGTCCGCCTTGCAGTCCGCCCCCCCACCCTTCCCCATCCCGTATCGCATAAGTAATAGTCTAAGCCTGTAACACAGTATTATGGTGCTCCTACAAAGCTGTCGTCGTTGCCGGCAGGGCCGCTTGTCTCTGCCCGCGGTTCCCACACCGCTGCATAGTTCAAAAGAGGTAGCTCACGGCCCATCGCCATTCACGGATCCACTGTCTGAGTGTCCGGAGGGTCAACCTCCTCTGCATCTCCCTTCTTGGCGGGGGACGTTCTGGTGGAGCGGAACCTCCAGTTGCTCCTGCTACGAGAGCGTCGGTGGGTCCGCCGCGGCGCCGTCGAGGAGGACGAATCAGAGTCCCGAGCCGGTGGGGTGTGCGGCCGCGCTCTTACTGTCTCATCAGTCCATGCAAAAACTTCCTCTGGAGAGTTAAAGAACAGAGTACGTGACTGAGACACCACCCGCAGACGGGCCGGATAAAGTAAGGCATACTGGATTTTGAGGCTCCTCAGGCGAGCCTTGGCCGCTTTGAAGGATTGCCGCTGTCGCTGCACCAGCCTTGTATAATCCGGAAATATCAGAATCCGCTGATTATCACACATGAGGGGTTCCTTCAGACGTGCTTGTCGCAGGATGGTGTCCCGATCATGGTAATTAAGCAGTTTGGCTATCACCGGTCGTGGGCGCTCTCCACCGGCGGCTTTGGAGCAAGCGCTCTGTGTGCCCGCTCAATAACAAAGCAGCGAGAGAGGGACTCCGGTGGCAGCCAGCCCTCCAGCCACTGAGTGAGAAAGGCCTCCATGTTCCCCTTTTCGCAATCCTCTGGAAATCCAACGAACCGTAGGTTATTGTGCCGAGCCCGCCCTTTGGCGTCTTCTGCCCGGAGCGCCAGGCCCTTCTGAATCCCTTCCATGCTAGCCACTTTCTTTTTTAGGATTGCAACATCGTCTTCCAATCCGGTGATCCTCGGCCTCGGCCTCAGTTATGCGGGCTACTGCGTTTCGCAGGTCTTGGCGCAATAGAGTAAAATCCGCCCCAACGGCTCCTATCTTGGCGTCTAAGGTGTCTCTAGACTGGGTGATCGCCACCAGGAGCGCTGCATTGTCAGGTCCCTGGGGCGGAGGACCCCCAGAGGCCCCGGTCGTCCCACTCGAGCCGGTGAATTTGTCGAGGGTGCCCTGTTCCGAGGCACCGCCGCCGCTCCCGCCTCTGGTCATGATCCGTATCCGGAGGGGTCAGTCTTGTGGGGAGTCCCGCTAGTGGACCCCGGGGCTCAACTACCTCGACCCCGGGAGGCCACCCTCGTCAGCCATCCGCCCGTGGGCCCACCAGCCACTCCCCCTATAGGTCACCGGGCCTAAACTGCCAGGCGGTCGACAACACGGGCCGCGCCTCGTGGTGTGTCAGACTGAGCAGCCGCCCTCATTGTCAGTTCCGTGGACCCCGACGCCCCTCCAGTGTGCGCCAAAGAAGCATGCAACTCCACCAACCTCTGGTCAGGATATGGCCACGCAGTCCCTGGGCCCCCGGGTCACCCCAAGTGCCCGGTGCAGTTTGTCTATGGCCGATGAGGCGGTCGAAAGGGGTCACTCGTCCTGTAGCCTGCACTTAACGGTGTTCCCAACGCCCAAAGGATCACTGCACCACTGCCAGGGGGCCCCCCCGGAGCCCACCGCGGCTCGATCCGACCGCCGAGTCCCAGGCGCCTCCAAGCCAAAATGGACGCCGACCGGTGCCCTTCACCTCACAAGCAGCCCACTCGTACCCAGGAGAGCCTGTCCGCCGCGGTCCGAGCCGACCGCCGGGTTCTCAGCATCGGCCCCTCTGCACCACCGCCTCACAGGGCCGCCACCTCGCACCCCAGCGCACACTCACCGCCGGGGTCGCGTCGCCGGGATCAGGGGTCCTTCAGGATCTCCAGCCGTTCAGTTCCCCGCCGGTCACGGCCAGTCAGCGGCCTCTCCGGCCTCTCGGTGCAGTGTCAGGGCCGACGAGCCGCCCCGCCTGGGCTCCCTCACCAGTGTCACCACCCCGTACTGGGCGGGCGGCTCCCGCTGCTGTGCCAGTCCGCTTGACGTCAGCCGCCACGCTCCTCCGGATACCTCCAAACTCGAGGTCCCCGGCGCCACTCCTCGATTTAGGCCGCTCCGCCTCCGGGAGCGATTGTGCACAATCGGTGCCTCCGATGCGGCGCAAAGTCGCCCTGCAACTACCGGACACCTTCCGCTACTCCCCCCTGCTGCGGGACATGCACGGGTGAGGGGGGGGCAGGATAATCTGACGGACGATTAAACGGCGGGACGGAGCTCTCTCAAGCCGCGTCCGCCATGATGGCTGCCTTAGCCACGCCCCCTAACCTCCAGTTCTGACCACACAATTCCTTACATTTATCCAGCATGCAAGAGTGACTGAACAGTAGAAATTTGAACCTCAATGAGCTAAAATAAAAACAGATATGGAGTAAGGCAAGGCAGCACAAATCGCTGCGTTGCCTTACTCTGAGCTGGAGAGGCGTTCCAAGGGCATTGTGGTGGGGTCTCCCACGCAATGCCCATGGATTTTGGCACTGCCCCAGATTTATAAGAGCATGTAAACCTGGGGAAGCACCAAAACCATATGCCTTCCGAGGTGCACTCTGCAGCACACATAGAAAGAGAAAAAGGTGCCCCTTTCTGCCCAAAAACAATCCTGCCGACAATGGAGGCACCCTAGCATCATGGTGAACTTGCACCATGATGCAAGGGTGTCTGCGTTGGCACTAGACTGCTGAAATGACACCAGTGCAGGGGGAAAGGACAGGAATGCACTGTATTGCATAAATATATATATCTTTTTTTTATTTATCATTTTTCTTAAAGAAGGTGCAGTACAACAACACATTACAAGAAATAAGCTCCATATCAAGACACCGTGCAAAGTGGCAGGTCACATCTTAACCTAGCCATATTCAGTACAGTAGGTGGCGAAAAAGCAGAAGACAAGTCCTGAAATATTGATGTGGCAGAGCTGTGATCCCTGGAAAGAAAGCCATCTAGGCTGGCTAGCATGGGAGGCTGAAGGCGCAGAAACAGTCAGGAATAAGATAGTCGAGGGCTTAGCAGAAACCAGGACCAGCGGCCGCCGCGGGCCAAGGGCCGGCGGGGAGCGCGGGGGAGGCGACACCGGGAGGGATCTACAGGTAGCGCAGTCATAGGGCGGGAGCTAAATAGGTGATCAGGTATCAGCCATAACAGCGGCGGGGAGCGCAGGGGAGGCAGCTCCGCTAGGAGAGGAGCGGGAAAGAAGGTAAGCAACCAGGGGACCCCAAATATCGACAGGCCGAGATCTGGCAGGCATCAGGTCCCAAAACTCAGAAAGGAGCGTTTGACAACGGGAGGCATCCTCCAGCCAGCTTGCAACCATAGGGGCGGGTCGACGGCCCCAGCACGTAGCAACCCTGCGTCTCGCCAGCACCAGGAGCATAGCGACTAGCCGGCGGGAAGCGTTGGGACACGGCTTGACAAAGCCAAGGAGACAGAGAAAGGGGTCCGGGCGCACAGCTGCACCGGTAATTTCAGAGATAATGGAACAGACCTCTAGCCAGAACACCTGCACCCTAGGGCAGAGCCAGGACAGATGAGCAAAGTCTGCAGCTGGTGCCGAGCATCGTCTACAGGAGTCCTCCGGACTAAGCCTCAAGCGATAAAGATGCACCGGAGTGCGATAAAACCTGTGTAAAAACTTGAAGTGAATCAAGCGGAGCCGATAGTTCGGGGAGATCTTGGTAGTTTGTTTGCAGCAGTAAAGCCAGTCGGCGTCCGAAATATCCACGCCGAGATCCGCACTCCACGCCACGCCGAAGTGTACACGAAATCCAGTGCTGGGAAAGTAGGCGGAGGGTGCGGAAAGGTGTAACTTCCGACAGGTGGCACGCAGCTGATAACAAGCATTTGCAATGCAATAGGTCTCGCATTAGGAAAGTTTGAGCAATTGGTCTTGTAAATGACACATTTTTTATTAATATGTTGGTTTTGAAAAAAGCGAAATTAGTAGCTTTGTCATTTACAATGCCAATACGTTTAACTTTTGAAAATGTGACACCTATAGCATTTGTAATGCAACATGTTTTGTATTTACGTGACTTAGATGTATTGATATTACAAATAACAATGGCTTTTAATTTTTTTAAATAATTAAACTTAAATAAAAGTTATTGTAATTTATAATGGCAATAGCTTAAACTTTTGTAAATAACTTTTGTGAAGATTATGTTCAGTGTATTTTATTGTGACGAAAATCCAAGAAAAGAAGTGAAATATTAACCTCTTTTTGTGACATTTGTAATAAAGCTTAAAACATTGAGAGAACATATTTGAACCAGTTGTTGTTGAATGGTTGCACAGACCGGTGCTGTGGTGGCGCTGAGTGATGTTGTGGTGGCGACGAGTGATGCTGTGGCGTTCAGTGATGCTGTGGTAGCGCATAATGATGTTGTGGTGCCCCTGAGTGATGCTGTGGTGGTGCGATAGATAGATAGAGTAAGGGCGAAAGATAGATAGAGTGAGGGTGATAGATAGATAAATAGAGTGAGGGCGATAGATAAATAGAGTGAGGGCGATAGATAAATAGAGTGAGGGCGAAAGATAAATAGATAAATAGAGTGAGGGCGATCGATAGATAGATAGAATGATGGCGATAGATAGAGTGAGGGCGATAGACAGATAGACTGAGGGCGATAGGCAGATAGAGTGAGGGCGATAGATAGATAGATAGATAGATAGAGTGAGGGCGATAGATAGAGTGACGGCGATAGATAGATAGATAGATAGATAGATAGATAGATAGATAGATAGATAGATAGATAGATAGATAGATAGATAGATAGATAGATAGATAGATAGATAGATAGATAGATAGATAGATAGAGTGAGGGCGATAGATAGATAGATAGAGTGAGGGCGATAGATAGATAGAGTGAGGGCGATAGATAGATAGATAGATAGAGTGAGGGCGATAGATAGAGTGAAGGCGATAGATAGAGTGAGGGCGATAGATAGAGTGAGGGTGATAGATAAAGTGAGGGCGATAGATAGAGTGATGTACAGCAAGGTTATCATTTACTATGCTTTAAAAGCTAATACAATCTGATATAAAATGACAAATGTGTTGTAGAATGCACCATTTCCACCACATTTTCTTGGGGGGAGAACCCACCAAAGCTCCCCTTTATAGTGGTCAGGCTCACTCGATGCGCTCGCCATGCACCGTATGGGGACTGGTCTGACAACATTTTCCAAGACTGCTTTAGGTTCCCAGTCCGGCCCTGGGGTAGAGTGGAGTGGAGTGGTTAGACTGGAGTGGGGTAGACTGGGGTGGAGTGGAGTATGGTAGATTGGAGTAGAGTGGGATGGCTTGGGGTATGTTGGAGTAGATTGGAGTGGGATAGATTGGGGTGGGGTGGAGTGGGGTGGAGTGGGGTAGATTGGTGTTGATTGTCGTGGGGTAGATTTTGGTTGATTGGAGTGGGGTAAATTGTAGTAGTGGAGTGGGGCAGATTGAAGTGGAGTGGGATCGATTGGAGTGAAAAGGAGATTGGAGTGGAGTGGGGTAGATTGGGGTGCAGGGGAGGGTGGTATATTGGGGTGGAATATGGTAGATCGGATAGAGATTAGTGAGGTAGATTGGGGTAGTTGTGAGTGGAGTATATTTGAGTCTGATAGACTTGACTAGAGTGGAGTACATTGGGGTCGATTGGAGTGGCATGGGGTAGATTGGAGAGGGGTAGACAAGGTTAGATTGAGGTGGATGGGAGTATATTGTATTGAGTTGGGTAGATTGGGGTGGGGTAGACTGGGGAAGCTTTCAGGACGCCCGCAAGAAGTCTTAGCAAACCAGATACCATCGACCTAAAAAGGAAAGCCATAGAATAAGATGCAAGCAAATGAGATTGGCAAGAAAACCAACCAATGGTAAGCAATGGATGTACCAAACCCCTTCTATTATAGCTTGCCAACAGGGTATTCTATCACAAAGGTACCCTATCCACCAAACTGATTGTCCACACACTATATTTAGAGAGGCAGACCATCATGTTTCCGAATGGCCATGCCCCTGCTGGCTCCGCTGGTGAAAACCCTACACCAACAGTACATAGGGTTTAGGTCGTTGGTGTAAGTGCATCAGATCATCCACCCTATTTAGAACAGACATTCTGATCTATATTTTTTCTCTTCAGAACCCACAGGGAAACCTGGCAGTCCCGAACAGAAAAAAAACCAATTACCGACACCCTGGTGCAAAACTCCAACGCTCTTTAGTATTTAGTTTTTTAAATATACGTTTTCACTTTGGGAATTTATTTTTAAAAAACAAAACTGTTTGCTGAGTGGCTGCATGGAACATAGTGGCCGCTCAGAAAACTTTCAGTGATTTCAGTGGAGTCGCTGTTGTGGCTGCTCCTCTGAAGGCACAGGGAATTTCACAGGGCGGAGGGAAATCTCTAACCCCCACATGCATCAACCTATTTAGGAAGAGCAAACGGTGCGAATCTGTAAATTCGGCCGTTTGCACTTCCTAAATACATTTTTGGGATGCATGAAACAGATTGTCAAAATTCGCTATTTTTTGCATTTCTTAAAAATGCGAATGCAATTAAGGAATCGCATTTGTGCGATTCCTTAAATGCAATGCATCATTTTTTTTAAAATTGCACATTTTGAAATAGGAAGTGCAAATTAACACGAGGTTGACCCTCGTGTTAATTTGCGAAAAATTTTAAAAAAGCAAAAAAATGCATTTTTTAAACTTGCATGTTACAGACACACATGTCCTTAGGACATGTGTGTGTGAAACATGCACTTTAAAATACATTTCAGGGGTGCAGGGGGGGGGTCCTTTGGACCCCCCTCTGCACCCTTGCAATGCATCAACAAATTGCGAGTGCAAAAAAAAAAATGCAAAACGGCATTGATTCCTATGGGCCTCTAGGCCCATAGGAATCAATCTAATGCCATTCCTTAATTGTGATTCGCAATTAAGGAATCGCAATTTCCGAAAATTAAGAAATCCTAAAAACGTTTAGGATTTCTTGATGCATAGGATTTTGCATTTCCTAAATAGCGATTCCTTAATTTTCGCTATTTAGGAAATGCAAAATCCTAGATTGATGCATGTGGCCGTAATTATGGTAACTAAAGTAGTCCAACCATGAATGCATAATTAACTACCTCTGCCACCAAGGAGGGACAAAGGTCCACATGCCAAAATCTAAACTCTAAATCAGGCTCGACTTCTTAGTACTGTACGAGATAGGTATTCGACAACAGACAGCTAAAAGTTGTCTGTAAATGAGATGTAAAAAGGGGGAGTGAGAGAAATACAGAGAATAAGGGCTGTGTCCAACCACAGAAGATTTATTGTTCTCTGTATGACCCCCAGCAACAGACCAGTGGTTGATGCTGTGTATGAGAAAAGACAATCAGGTTGCTAAGTCTTATGCACCTTTCAAATGAGGAATATGGTGTTTCAGTCAAGGTCACATAACCCATGCCCTGTGATCATGGAAGGAAAATATCCTCTATCCCTTTTAGCTGTGTGCCTACCAGTCATGGCTCTCAATGTATTTTTGTATCCTAGGCTTGGTAGATGTTTTGTGTCCCTCCGACCACCATTTATTTGTGTTTGCTACTCCAAACTTACTCCAAAAATCTCCATTGATACATGTTGGTGTGTTTGATTTGTTAGTTAGTGGAATGTCCCTTCTATGAGTGAGGAACAGTAGTAGTGGGTTTGCTGAGCCTCTGTCACTGATTTACCTCCTGCTACCATATTGTGCACTTTTTGTAAACCTTAGAGTTTCTCTAGTTTTGAAAAGAGACTCCCTATTGGTTTACTAAGATGGTGCAATGAACAAATATATGTATTTTTGGTAACAGGCAAACTATTTTGTTTTGGAGATGCCTTCTGCGGGTGCTACACTGTCTAAGGATGTTCTTCTTTGCCTGAAGTACCCTTTTCAGAGCAGCAGATTCTAGCAATTAGACTGAATTGATTAGTGAAAGACACTCTTCATTCTTGATTATGGGTCCACCACCAACCAATAACAGCACTGGTTTGTCATAGAAAACTCCTCACACCCCAAGGACAGAGTCTGAGTTTCTTGAGAAATGGAAATAGTCTGTGAACAAGGGTCACTTGTCATGGGCTCCCCTTGGAATCATCGGCGGAGACAAGCTCAATGTGGAAAACAAAGACTCAAATGTATACCCTGATATACACAGGTTTCTTGTAATACTGCACCATGCAGCTCTTACAAAGAATACTAGCAGCTACCTAGTTCAGCTCATGAGAATGGGAGAACGACCCTCCCTTGTAATAAAATCATTACTCTCAATCCGCAAAATCTAAAATGCCAACCACCTCAATGCCAGAGATGGGCACTGCCATTGGGCAGTGCTAACATGAGCAAACAAGCATTTACAATGCAACGGTCTCGCCTTTGTAAAAGTTAGAGCTATTGGCATTGTAAATGTCAAATTTTGTATTTATGTGTTGGTTTTGAAAACAGATAAATGGCATTGTCATTTACAATGCCAATAGCTTAATCTCTCACAAATGCGAGACCTATTGCATTTGCACACACACACAGAGCCACCCACACACACACAGACAGAGCCACACACACACACAGAGCAACCCACACAGAGTCATTCACATAGAGCCACCCACACACACAGAGCCACCTACACAGAGCCACCCTCACACACACAGAGCCACCTACACAGAGCCACACTCTCACAGACAGAGCCACCCACACATAGAGCCACCTACGAAAAAAGCTATCCACACAGAGCAGGGCACAGGCACTTCCATGAAGTGTCAACTTATGGCGGTGGGGTGAGGGAGTGTGTGGGGGGCTGCACCCCGGCCCCTGGCTCCAGGCTGGAGGGATGGGTCTTCCATGAAGTGTCAACTTATGCAGATGGGGCAAGGGAGTCTGAGAGGGGGGAGCTGGGAGGGGGGTTCACCCCTGGCTCCAGGCTGGAGGGGTGGGAGGTTCGGGAGGGAGAGTCCACAGGGACTTCCATGAAGTGTTAACTTATGTCGGTGGGGAAAGGGAGTGTGAGAGGAGAGAGTGGTAGGGGGTTCGCCCCCGGCTCCAGACTGGAGGGGGGGTCTTCCAATTCGAGAAGTGTCCATGTGTGCCGGCGAGTGAGGGGGAGCTGCCGGGTGTGGGGAGAGGGCAGGGTTAAGGTAGTTATGGGCGAGAAGGAGGGGTTCAGTGTGAGTAACAGAAGGTATGACGA
This sequence comes from Lissotriton helveticus, assembly GCF_964261635.1. NCBI lineage: Eukaryota > Metazoa > Chordata > Amphibia > Caudata > Salamandridae > Lissotriton > Lissotriton helveticus. The sequence continues at coordinate 1,004,913,173 of NC_136070.1, forward strand.
GTGAGGGCTTTGTAGGTATTGAAGGAGAGGTCAAAGGTGAGCAGTGACGTGTGGGTGACAGGGAGGCTGGAGAGGGGAGACAGTGGTGAACCTGTCGCACCCCGGGCCCGAGATCTCAAGGGGGAGGGGTGGGTTGGTAGTGTCCTCAGGGGGGGGGGGCACCGACTAGAGAAATGAGGGGGGGGCACTGTTTCACGCAATGTGGGACGTTTTGCACTACAACCCCTCATGACCCATCACCGAAGTCCCCCTGTGACCCTGTGCCCGTTATCCAGTAATGTGGCCCTCAATACCCATTCCGGCGCCCCCGACCTTCAGAACACCTATTGCTCCCCTCCTGTCTCACTGTACCTGCATGCTTCCCATTACGGTTTCCCCCTCGCTCCACCTCCTCTTGCCTCCCTGTCCTTCCTCCTCCTCTTCCTCTGGTTCCCGTTTTGTTCCTCGAAGAAAAAGCTGCAGAATCTCCGCCATCATCTCCAGACAACGGGGTGCGCGGGCGGGCCCGAGACATGGGAAACGAACGGAACTTGCCCGACCGCAGAAGGTTGAGCACCAGAGAATCAACCAAAACATGCCCGACTGCGCGGTTCTAAGAACCAATTCGTGCTAGGCCGTAAACCAACGAATCAACCAAAATCGGCTCGACCGCGTTGGTCCCGGAACCAGAGAGTTAACCACAACACTGTTGTCGTTGACCTAATAGTGATAGAATCCACTCGTGCGTCCACGAGAACCGATAAATTAAAGGGAACAGGGCCGCACGGGGCCAAAAACTACAAACTATGCAGCCACGCAACCCTGTGAGAATAAACCCCAAAAAAAACGGAATGGCGCGAAGTAAACAACCAAAGATTTGAAGAACAGAGAACGACCGACTGCACGGGATCTCTAATATAATTTTTAATCAACCCAATTAGCTTTTAGGACCGGAGGTTCTGATCATGGTTCTCTCTCTTTACTCTATGTTTTACAGCAGCCAATTACAACCAAGAAAACTTAAAACTACATTTCGAGGGGGGGCGGGAACAAAGATACCTCTTGCCCAAGCGGCGACTGTAGTGATCTGCGAGGGGGGGGGACAAAGACAAGGACAACGGGAGGGGGGACGGACAGCAGGAAGGTGGTCAGGATACAACCACGCGGGACAGGGACGAGGTTGACAATGAAGAAAAACATTGGTGAAAAAAAAAAAAAAGTAAACGCCCACAACTTAATGACGGGAAAAAGGGGTGTGGCTTAAAAAAAGACAGGAACGCCCACGAATCTGCTCCGAGAATGATTGCCACATCTCTCTTCCAATGGCTAGCCTCCATTTATGGAGCTAGCCAATGGAAGAGAGAGGTGGGTTAAAGCCCCATACTGGAGATCAAAAATTTTCGCCTGCGCAGTGAACGCCAGGCGAAACCTAAAAAAACATGGCTGAAACACTAATATGGACAAATGCGTTTAAAGTGTTTCACTGCCCGAGTCCGATTTTCCAATTGGTCACTGACCCAAGTTACCAGATATTTCAAATACACTGTAATTAGGGTTTTTCCCCAATCTGTTCTCTTTCACCTCTTCTTTTAATTATCACATAACTCCTTTAAGTGCTAAGCCAGCGTGCAGGATCCGTATTGATCATGCCTTCAGTTCTTTGTCTACAAGTCATTGCATGTGTGCACTGTGCTTATGTGACATGCTATATCCATGCATAGGAAGAGGTAAGGCCAGGCAGTGGTCTGTCCTAATCCAGCCACAATTGCAATTGAGTTGGTAATAGTGACAACTTTTGCTCATTAGAAACATATTTCCACTGCTGTGGCAGCTCTATAACTTAAATTCGCAAACTGCACTTTGTAGTATGTTTTGTAGTAGTACAAACGTGCTATTCACAAACTACATGTGGAGTTTACACATCTGCGATTGTCTATATATACATATACGTGTGTGTTTGTGTGTGTGTGTGTGTGTGTAGTTCTCCACTTCGATAGCAGAGTCTCCGCACATGTAAGTGTAGGTTTTAGTAGTAAATGTTGGTTGGGCCTGGAGTGAGTAGGAGGGAAAAGGGGCATATTACTAGCAAAATGGGGGTGGGATTAGGGAGGTGTCAGTGGGGTTTAGGTAGGGGTAGGGAGGGGTTTAAGGAGGGACTTCAATCACCCATGCAAGAGTAAGCCAACTGCTGTATACCCCGTGGGTGGAGAAGTGTAACTTACACTTTTGCCGCAAACTTGCACCAGGAGTTTGTGAATACCAAAAGAGGTCATTATCTTTGTGAATCAGGCCCTGGGTGTTTTTATTATCAACAATCCCCTCCACCCATATAGCCCGTTCATATTGTCCCTTTTTCTACAAGCTAAATATAAACAGTCCACATGGGAGCCCTCTCACACACCCTCAGGAAGGTACAATGCAAGTGCTCTTGATAGCATCCGTCCACTAGAGATCATGTAATTCTGGGAACCAGAGGCGTGGTGAATCCCCGCTTTAGCAGCTACAGTGGGAGTGGAGTTCCTGATGGAACTGTTATGTCTGCAACTCAGGAAACAAAGGCTCATAAATGACGTGAAAGGGTGGGTATTTCTGCGAGTGAGTGAAAGGACGAATGGGTGAATGGATGGATGGGTGTGTGATAGAAAGGCTGGATAATAGGCGAACGAAAGGGTGGATGTGTAGATTGATGGATGAAAGGGTGGATGAGTGAAAGAATGGATGGACGAGTGAAAGGGTGGATGACTAAACGGGTGGATGGATGGATAAGTCAAAGAATGGATGGAGGAATGAAGGGGAGGGTGGATAGATAGATGAAAATGTAGACGGATGGATGAGTGAAAGGGTAAATGGATGATGACAGAAAGTATGGATGCATGGATGAGTGAAAGGATGGATGGATGAATGGAGTAACAGGGTGGATGGATGGGACGAGTGAAAGGGTGGATAGATGGATGAGTAAAAAGATGGATGGATGATGGATGAGTAAAAGGATGGATGCTGGGGCGTCATGAACCATCACCTCTAGCAGCTCTATTGGGGGTGAAGTTCTTGATGGACCTCTTCTGTCTGCAACTTGGCAGACAAGGGTGAGTGAGTAAGTGAGCGGATGGATGGATGAATGTGAGTAAAAAGGTGGATGGATGGGTGGATGAATGGATGACTGTTGTGATGGATGAATGAATGAAAGAATGGATGTAAAGATGGATGAGTGAAAGAAATGATGGATGAGTGAAAAGGAGGGTGGATGGATGGATGGATGTAGATGGATGGATGGATGTAGATGGATGGATGAAAGGGTGGATGGATGAAAGGGTGGCTGGATGATTAGAAGATGGATGGATGGACAGACGGATGGATGGACGTATATGGATGGATGAAAGGGTGGATGGATGATTAGAGTATGGGTGGGTGGGTACATGGATGAAGTGAAAGGTTGGATGGATAGATTATAGAAACAAAAATATGGATGGATGGATGGAAGAAATGGTGGATGGACGGATGAGTCAAAAGAATGGATGGATGAGGGACAGTGAGGATGAGTGGATAGGCAGATGAGTGAATGATAGATGATAGTGTGGACGGATGGATGAGAGAAAGAATGGATGGGTGAGTGAAAGGGATGGTGGATGGATAGATGGATGAAAGGGTGGGTGGATGGATGAGTGAAAGGGTGGATGGATGATTAGAGGATGGATGGACGGATTAGTGAGTAAAAGGATGGATGGGTGGGATGAGTGAAAGGGAAGATGGAGGGATTGATAAAGTGAAAAGGTGGATGGATGGATGGCTGGATGGATAAATGGATGGATGGATGAAAGAAAGGATGGCTAGATGATTGAAAAGGTGGATGGATGAGAGAAAGAATGGGTGAGTGATAGAATGGATGATTTATTTATTTTTATTTTTTATTTTAAAAGTTTTATATAGCGCTACTTAACCCGTAGGTATCAGAGCGCTTTACATACACACAGTAAACAGCAGAAGGACATTACATTACATAGTAGACAGGCAGTAAGGAAGCAAACCAAAGAAAAAATACAGCATGGGAAATAAATGTGCAGTGCAGCAGAGGGGGAGAAAGCAATAAAAAAGAAAAAGGTGAGAATGACATAGTCCGGTCACCCACTATCCTTGAATGACCAGGGAGAGAGGAGACAACTCAGATATAGTAGTCTTGGTAAGTTGGCGTTGGTCAAGAAAGTATTTGTTTAGGGGATGGAGTTTTAGGTCCCTTTTGAAACAGGAGAAGGAGGGGTTGCATCTGAGGCCTCCCGGGAGGGCGTTCCATATCCTGGGCACGTTGCCAGAAAACAATCGGTATTGGGTGGTTTTCTTTTTCATTTTCAGAGGAATAAGAAGGAGTGAGTTGGAGCTTCTCAGCGTTCTGGATTGCCCTGCTCTTATCAGTTTGTTATTTAGGTAGTTGTGGGCCGGAGTGTGAAGGGTTTTGTGTGTGAGGCAGGCCAGTTTATAGATGCATCTCCCTTCCATGGGAAGCCAATTGAGGCCGTTGGGAGCTGGCGTGATATGTTCAAATCTTTTAACTCCAGATACAAGTCGAGCGGACATGTTCTGCACTGCCCTTAGAGGGGCTAGGTGAACTTTTGGAGTCCCTGTAAGGATAGCGTTCCCATAGTCGATTTTAGAGAGAACTAGGGATTGAACTACTGTCTTGAGGTCATTGTGGGGTAGAAAAGGTTTCAATTTCTTGAGGTGTTTTAAGGAGAAAAGAGCACTTTTTACAGAGTTTTTGATGTGGGCCTCCATTGATAAGCTCTTGTCAAGGGTGATGCCTACAGACTTAACTGAGTCGGATAGGGTAAGGGGGCATTTTAGGGCAACTAGATTCTTGAGCCACTCTTGGATTGGACGGAGGTTACTTTTTGGAGAGAATAGGATTAGTTCCGTTTTGTCTGGGTTGAGCTGTAAGTGGTTAACGTAGAACCAAGATTGGATCTCGGTTAGGGTGGTATTGAGGAGTTGGATGTCGCTGGGGGACTTGATCCTGAAATAGATTTGGGTGTTGTCCACGTAAAGGTGGTAATTCACTCCAGCTTTTTTCAATATGATTGTGAGGGGCTCCATGAAGAAATTGAAGAGGGATGGGGAGAGAATCGAGCCTTGCGGGACCCAAGTGTGACTTTAGTAGGCTTTGAGAGACAGGAATTAAATTAAATTTGTTGCGAGCGGTGTTGAAGGAAGGAGGTGAACCATTTTAGTACTGTGCCATTAATGCCGGAACGTTTCGACAGGGTCTCCAGAAGGGCTGGATGGTTTACTGTGTCGAATGCTGCAGATAGGTAAATAAGGATGAGTAGGCAGGCATCACCTTCGTCAAGGGCCTTGTGAATGTCGTCGGAGACGTTGAGCATAGCTGTTTCCGTGCTACAGCCTTTTCTGCAACCAGATTGAAAGGTGTCACGTAGGTTGAACTCATCAGTGTGTTTATTGAGTTGGAGGAGAACACATTTCTCCAATGTTTTTGAAAGGAATGGGAGGTTAGAGATAGGTCTGAGGTTGTTAAGATCATTAGGGTCAGCCCTAGGTTTCTTGAGAATGGGTGTGATTTGTCCTAGTTGAAGGGAGTCTGGGACACAGCCCAAAGGGGTGGATGGAAGGATGGATAAAACGATGGATGGATGGATGGATGGATGGATCAGTGAAAGAATGGATGTATAATTGAAAGCGAGGGTGGATGGATGGAAGGATGAGTGAAAAGAATGGATGGGTGGGTGAAGGTGAGGGTGAATGGATGGAGAGATGAGTGAAAGCATGGATTGATGAGTGAGTGAAAGAATGGATGATAAGTGAAAGGGTGCAAGGGTGGATGGATTGGTGAAAGTATGGGTGGCTGAGTGACAGGGTGGATGGAGGGATTGACGAGTGAAAGGCAGAATGGATGGATTCAGTGAAAGGATGGATGGATGGATGGATGAGGAAAAGGATGGAGGAATGGCTGAAAGGATGGATGGATGAGTGAAAGGGCAGATGGGAGATGGATAAGTAAAAGAATAGATGGATAGGTAGATGGATGCTAGGTGGATATGTTAATGGCTAGGTTTGTAAATGGATGGCTAGTTTTGGGCATGGATGGGCGGACGAACAGCATGGTGGAAGACTGAATGATGAATAAAAGAATGAACGGATGAATGGATAGATGCTTAGGTAAAAGAGACAAGAGAGTTCTTCTGGAGAGGGTCATGACAACGTGCTTTGTTTGCTTGGTGCCATAAGAGCTTAGGTTCGAAGTGGGGGGTATTTTAATTGTCTGGCTCCCATGCTGGGACTGTCCTGGAAAGAGCTTCTTAGAATTGCTCCTCCTAGACATCTCTCCCCTTAAGGGTGATTCAGGTCAGCCAAAAGTCTATTATTGGGTATATTTTATCTTGTCCTCTTGTACTGTATGCATTTGCACTACTATGGTTGTAACGACCGAAATAAAGTTTTATGATGATGATATTATTGGGTACATTCCAGATCTGTAGCCCAGATTTCTTCTAAGGAAAACACATATGTCATAGTTTCTGTGAGGTTTTGACATTACAAATTAACTCCATTTTTTTAAAACGGAAATTGCCTGCAGATTATTCTCTTTCTGGCAGCATTTTCAGTCAGATATAAAGTTTGTAGAAACAGCAGGACTAAGGGAAGGAGTTTTATCTTAAGGTACTTTGTGGCGTAGCTCCGGGGAGGAGGGGCGGTGTTTGGGGTGTTACACCCTCCTAATAAATGTATTTCTTATGAATTGTGGGGTACAACTGCTTTCAGTCAGGTATGTTGAGGTGTCTGTCGGATTTCACCTGGTATATGTGCATGCACGCACCGACAAAAACACACACACTCTCCCTCATCTCTGTTTTGAAAGTCGTCAAAAATGTTGCTTATTTTACAAAATGTAGTGTTTCTCTCACTTAATACTCGTACCAATCCGCATTCCCCTCCCTTTCCAGCTGAACCTTGTTATGTTATGTTATGTTAGATTTCATTTCTATAGCGCACGGCTACTCAATAAGAGTGTCCCGGCGCTTTATTTAGGCAGCTCAGTATAAAAAACATAACACCATAGAACAGAGACAGACAAGGGAAAAAAAAGACATCCTAAAGGTTAAAAAGCCAGGTCTTGAGGCTCTTCCTGAACAGGAGCAGATTAGGTGTGCGCCGCAAGGCCAGAGGCAAGGTGTTCCACAACTGAGGGGCCCTCAAACTAAAGGATCGACCCCCGGTACGGGCCTTCCTCACTCGGGGGACCACGGCCAAAAACAGAGATTCCGACCGCAGAGATCGAACCGGGCGATAAAAGACGAGCCTGCGCTGTAAGTACCTTGCTCCAGAGCCAAAAAGCGCTTTGTGAGCCAGGGTCAACGCTTTAAACATAATCCGCTTCCGGATGGGCAGCCAGTGAAGCGACTGCACCAACCCGGATGCTCTCGCTCGCCTATGGAGGCCGAAGATGGCGCGAGCCGCAGAGTTCTGCACAACCTGCAGCCGCTGCACAAGATAGTCCGGAAGACCTAGATAGAGGACGTTGGCATAGTCCAATCTGGAGCCAATTAAGGCTTGCACAGTGATCTTTCTATGCTCTTCTGTGAGCAAAGGCAGGAACTTCCGGAGCATCTTAAGAATGCCAAAACAAGTGCCCGTCAAACCAAGAATATGTGATCTCAGCGTCAGATTGTTATCAATCTTAACTCCCAGATTTTTTGCCACCTGGGATGCCTGAGCAGGCCACCAGGCCAGCCAGTCAGGGTCCAAGGAACAACCAAAGAACAGTACCTCCGATTTGATGGAATTAGCTTTGAGGCCGTTCTGCTGAAACCAATTGAAAACCATCCCCAAACAGCCCCGAATGCTCTCTCCATCAAAAGCCTGATCTTTCCTACACGTGAAGAGCAGTTGAGTGTCATCAGTGTAGGACACGATCTGGGCCCCAAAGGACTCCACCAGTGCCGCCAGAGGGGTCATAAAGATGTTAAAAAGAGTCGGGCTCAACACAGAACCCTGCGGAACTCCGACTCCCAAAGGCGGCATCTCAGTGGAGCTCGGAGAGGCCCAGACCGTTTGTCGGCGGCCCTCAAGAAAAGATGTAAACCAATTGAACACCGTCCCTCTCAGACCGATGTCATAGAGTCTGGCGAGGAGCGTCTCATGGGGGACGGTGTCAAAGGCCGCCGACAGATCAATCATGACAAGCATGGCCTTACCTCCTGAGTCCAGTGTCTCCCTAATGACCTCTGACACCTCCAGGAGCGCCGTCTCCGTACTTAAATTAGGGCGGAAACCGGATTGCGAGGGATGCAGCAGGTCATTCGATTCTAGAAAGCTAGAAAGAACGCCATGGACATGTTTCTCCATGATTTTAGCCAGTGCCGGGAGGAGGGAAATCGGCCTGTAGTTGGCCAAAGCCTCTGCGTCCAACCCAGGCTTCTTGAGGAGGGGAATCACCATTGCCCTTTTCCAGGACCACGGGACCCTCCCCTCACTCAGAGACAGGTTCAGGAGAGGGTTGACCAATGGGTTGACCACAGCCGCCATCCTGGCCAAAAATGTGGCCGGACAGGGGTCTAATGGCGAGCCCGATTTAAGATTGGCGAGAAGTGTAAGGGAAGCATCGGTGGAGACAGAGGGAAACTCTGCCAGAACAGCATCCCGAGTGGTAGACGTAACTAATTCAGCCACCATGCTGGAAAACACTTCAGCAGACCTCTCTATAAAGGAGTCCTGGATAGATTTAATCTTGTCCGTGAAGACCTTAAACCCCTCTCATGCGCCCTGCTTTTCGTATAATGTTGTTTAACATTATATACCAGCATGATTGTTGGGAAATATGAAGCTCACCCCCCCCCCCATCTTACTGGCCAAGTTACGCCACTGCGTATTTATGTCATTAACGTACACTAGCAACACTGCAAGTACTCACGAAACGACATGCTTGAAAATCAATCTGGTCTATTGGCATGTATGTTTATATATATCCCTCCACTATCCTTTTCTACCCAAAAAACAGACTTGTATGTCCACCACTCAAATGAATTTCAAATTTCCCAATACTAATTCACCACTAATCCTTTTTGGGTTCCGGAGTAGAGTGCTATACTCCCGAAAAGCGCTTTGACGCCTCATCAGAGTTAGTAAGCGCTATATAAATTCAGTTACAATTACAATATAGCAGCATAGACAATATTGTCGACGTCACAGTGATTTACACAGGTGTAAAAATATAACATGTACAACTAAAAGAGAATAAAATCACAGTGCACAATAACACAAAGTTTACTGTATCAAGCAAGAGGTTCTGAAACCTCATGTAAACGTTCAGAGTTAATGAAAGATCAAAGTGTTTTTAAAATCCCCTTTTGGTTATTTTGTTAAACATACTTATATTAGCTTACTTTTGTAACATTAGCGAATGTCCAAAATAAATAGTGCAACTGGATGTACCTTTTTCATTATTTTTGGCAAGGATCTAAGAAATATTAATATATTTTTCAACGTCTTTTCCACAGATCTTCTTTGATTCCCCTGCAGATTTTATCATATAAACGTGAAAATATTTCGGAAGATTTTTATATATTTTTCTGCAGATTTGGGTTGCTTATTCCCATCATCAGCTTAGTACTGTTTCTCAGATAAGTAAATCGCTCTCACCCTCGGAACTGTTTCTGTGGAACTGCAGTAAACCTCATAAAACACAAAAGCAGTTCAGTGGGGCGGAAGACCCCAGATAAGCTTTGCCCTGGTAGTACAAATGGTACGTAAAATGATATATGGCATGTTGCTATATTGCCTTTTCAGAGACTTTCCCTGTGAAATGCTGAATTGTCTGGGAGTATTGTTTGGCAAGGTGACGTCCCAGTGTCTGACAGGCCGGCCTGAGTGAGTGTCAGGCTCAGGGGGTGTTGAGCTAAGCTGTCTCTCTTCTCGGGTGTCTCAGAGCACGGACAGCAGCCTCCCTTTGATCTGCTGACAGATGTTCCCTCTCTGTGGGAATCCTGCCTTCTACGCCTCCCACCTCTTTGTACATGAAACAGGCCCCCTCCTTCTCTCTCGTGTTATTGTTGTAAAGTTTACCAGCACCCATGCTGCCTGCTCGCCCTGCCCCCACAGCCAGCCTTCAACCCCTGCCCCCCCCCCCCCCCCCCCCCATCCGCGCGAGGCCTGGCTTAGCCACACCCAAGATGAGACTCGCTGTGCCTCCGGGGTTCTGGACAGAGAAACAAAACATAACGAGGCTCACACTAACCACGGACAGGAAATGACCACACAGCTAACAGCTCACATCACACCACAGATCACAAACACGGCGCAGGGGGCGCAGTACAGGCCACTGGAGCCCCTGTGGCGCAGGACGGGATCTCAGTCCTTCTGCCCCCCCCCCCAAACCCTTTTTGCCCCCCCGACTCTGGAACTGGGGGGCCAGGTTCGAGTTTCTGCGTCGGCTCAAAAACTTGGGGGCAGATTTACAAGCCCCTTGCGCTACTTTTGCGTCATTTTTAACATGGGAAAAGTAACGCAAAAGTGGCGCAAAGTGGCGCAAGGGCTTGTAAATCTGCCCCTTGCGCCACTTTTGCGTTACTTTTCCCATAGACTTCAGGGCAAATCACTTAATCAACCAGTTACAAAAAAACATGAATGTGTTCTAGTGTAATGTAACTGGCGCTCGTGTAAAGCGCTCCAATACCTATGGGCCGAGTAAGCGCTATATAAAACTGACAACAAAAAAATAAGTGTGGGGGGGTGTCCATTCCACCCAAGGGCAATTAATATTTGAGAGATATATGATACTCAGGACCCCCTGGCCCATCATTTTACCTTACGCCACAGGCATGACGGCGATTGATTATACACATGAGAAGGGATTGCACATCATTTTAGCATGTCAGTGACCCTCAACACGACCACGATTGAATCTTATGGCAGCCCATTAATTCTATGTCCTTTGATTCAGAGGCATTAATCCCGAATGCATTGTTTTCAAAGGAATCAGAGATACCTATAAATGCAATATTGCCACATGGGGTGATACCAATGTCAACGGGGCGTGTTCTTGCTCAGAATCATGTCTTCTACGTGGATGCATCAGTCTGCGCCGATGTAGGATTTGCAAGTCTTTTTTGCGCTTGATTCATAAAGATGGCCTTACGTTTACGCTTTATACATCTACAGCTGCCAAATTTCCCAGGTCCATGCGTTTTGTGGTGTTCCAGTCTAGATTTTACTACCCACATATAACCCAAGGCTCACCCACATCCCCTCAATCCATACATTATCCTACCCCTAAAGTCACCTCCCATATCACATGATTGGGCTTTTATCAAGCCTCCAGCAGCTCTGTATATCCAACAATAACACCACTGTTCCAATCCGACCTACACCTGGTCATTCTCATAACACTTCAAATAGCCCTTTAACCATAATATGCACAACAAGGCCCCAAAGCCACGTAGTTGTCAAAGTGAACACAGATCAACAGAAGTGTCACACACCACACCTTAGAAACACTCAGCTAAAACTAGCACCAGTTTAACATTCTCACATGGATGGATGGATGGATGGATGGATGGGTTTTTATATAGCGCAATATCACCGCCAGGTCTCAAAGCGCTTTGCATTGGGAACCCGTCCTGGTTTTTCCCTGTGAGATAGCCCCTACTGGGTATCCCCAAGGTGAAAGCCAGGCATCCCGCCGCGGGGGGCCGTAGTGGAGATTAAGCAAGCTATTGCCCAGAGTTGCAGAGTGTGAACCTGTGATTCAAGTAGGCACCGAAGCGAGAATTACCGAGTCCGTGGACATTTTGGGCTCAAGACCCTGCCGCGTCGGGAATTGAACCCTGGTCCCGGGTCTGATCTCAGCGTCCGATCACTGCCATCTCAACCATGGACAGAAAATACCTTCAGCCCACCAGCCCTAACACGTTTAATACTACAGATATCTCCCTAGAGCGAATTCATTTCACATTTGCTTTAAATCACACAAACCATTTCGCATTTTAACACTGTACGAACTCTCTGCTAACCAGAGATAGCCAAACAAATGTGGAGAGGATGTGGTCCATCTGCCGACTTTGGTGCTGGAAAATAGGGTTCGATCCTCGGGGTCGCGTCCACATCCTGTCATTCTGGGCAAATCACTTATAGACACATGCAGCAAAAGAAAAAAAAACAGTCGCAAACGGCAGATTCTCAGAATCTGCCCCTTTGCGACCGGTATTTTTGCATTTGAGATGCATCATCCCAAATGCAAAAATCGCAATTTAAGTAATCTCTTACAGGCGGATGTATGACGTTACAACGCATACTTTTACAACGCCTACCTTTACAATGCGGTTTTTACAACGCATACCATTACAGCGCATAATGCTTTTAGGCGCTGGATAGTGAATAGTTTAATTTACTATTCCAACTCCAGTCCCCGTGGATAGTAGGGAAGGTTATTGGATAGTAAATTAACCTATTCCCTATCCTAGAGCGCCTCCCAGAGCAATGCGTTGTAATAGTTTGCGTTGTAAAAGTTGCGTTGTAATGGTAGGTCGTTGTAAAAGTTTCGTTGTAAAGGTTGTTTACCCTTACAGGCACATGCATCATTGTAGTCATTTGCGATTTATTAATTGCGAATTTTAAGGAATCACAATTAAGAAATCGCAAATGCCTATGCATGTAGAAATCGCTGAAAAATTTGCGATTTCTAAACATTCCTTAATTGCGACTCGCAAATTGCGAGTCGCAATTAAGGAATCCCTCCCCATTCATTCCTATGGCCCATAGGAATGAATGGGAAGACATTCTCATTTTGCGAATCGCAATTAGCGATTCGCAAATGGAGAATGCGATTTCAAGGGGGAAGGGGTGTCCAAAGGACACCCTGTTGCATCCCTGAAATTGATATGTGCACCCATGTTACGCACACACATGCCCCAGGGGCATGTGTGTGCGTAACATGGGACTTTGAAAAATGCACTTTGATGCTTTTAAAAAAATAAATCGCAATTTACCATCACCTCACATGTCATGGTAAATTGCGATTCTTAATTGCAAAATCGCAAATCTTTTTACTTTCTTGCATTGCATTTAAGGAATCGCAAATTGCGATTCCTTAAATGCAATCGCAATTTAAGAAATAGCAAATTTTGTGATTTCTTAAATTGCGAGGGGGTTCTTGTTAGATGCATTCCAAAAGCAATTTTTGCGATCGCAAACGGACGATTTTTGCGATTCGCACCGTTTGCAATCGCAAAATGCTTTGATGCATGTGCCTGTAAATTGTGATTACTTAAATTGCGATTGCATTTAAGGAATCGCAAATTGAGATGCCTTCAATGCAATGCATTAAAGTAAAAAAAAAATTGCAATTTTGTTAATAGGAGTTGCAAATTACCATCAATTTGTACTTGATGGTAATTTGCAAAAACTTTGAAAAATGCCCTTAAGTGCATTTTAAAAAGTTCCTAGGGGCATGTGTGTTTGCAAGATGTACTGATATGCAGATTTCAGGGGTGCAACAGGGTATCCTTTTAGAACCCATGCACCGTTGAGGCCCATAGGAATGAATGGGAAAATATTCCTAATTGCGACTCGCAATTAGCGACTTGAAATTAAGGAATGTTTAGAAATCGCTATTTTTTTAGCGATTTCTACTTGCATAGGCTTTTGCGATTCCTTAATAATCGCAATTAAGGAATAGCAAAAGTCTACCTTGATGCATGTACCTGTTAATCTCCCCGTGCTTGAATATGTAACTTAAACGGTGCTCATGTACAGTGCTCCAATACCTTCGGGTCGAGTTTGCGCTAAATAAAATCTGCATTAATAAAAAAATTAAAAAACAACACAATGCAATACACAATTTCCTGCTGGTCATTCGATGGCCTTTCCAGATAGGGAAGGCTCATCAATGCCTTATCAATGGTGGAGCATGCAATATATCTATGAATATCAATGTAAGATGTCAAAAACAATATAATCCCTGGTCACACCCAATGTTATCAAGCAAACCTTCCAAACCAGTAAACAAATCATCCCATTCATGATTTAATTCTAAATAGAATCATTTATTTTGGTTTTTAATTTGAGGTGATTTTCCAAGCTTTACTTTGTAATCATAATGCGTTTTCACTCCTTTTATAAATATACGTTGGATGCCCAATGATAGTCCTTCTTCTTCAGGGCAATGTATCTAATCCTTAGACACAGTAACATCTCTTAGTGTTTTCCCCATGTATACGTTCAATGACTATTGATAGCGGCATAATAAAACTTTGTATTTCTAAAGGTCTATGAATAACCTACTATGCATGTACTAAATTTGGAATCAAGATTGTGCCTGCTCTCGAGGTGAGAAATGGGACTGAAATACCCCTTGGTAACTGTAAAAATGACAATTTTGGGGGGGTACAAGGGCTGGGCACAGAGTTACCTGAATTCATTTATAAATACAGCAACCAATGGTGGCCACTGCATCATGGGGAGTTTCATCAGTCAGTTTTTGACTGCAGCTTCCAATTAATTGCTTCCGCTAGGTACGCCATGTGCTAGTTTCAGCTGTTAAAGTTAAAAAAATGTGGCAGAAAAACTAAAAGACATTGGGCCCGATTCACAGAACTAACTTAAGACAAAATCCTAAACGTACTACTTTTGGTATTCACAGAAGTTAGGATTTTGTCTTAAGTTAGTTCTGTGAATCGGGCCCAAGATGAGTGGCTGAATCTGAGATGCAACAAACACTTGCAGTGCATCAGGTCCACTGCTGTTTTGTTTCACAGAAAAAAATCTACTGCTTTTGCGATTTGTTTCTGTGAAGCTTACGCAATGCCAAGAGGGCCACAAAAATATGGCGGTCATAGCAGGCCTGACATTACATTTACCAAAAGTGTTTCCGCCATGTCGATGAAAGTATGTCTGTTAATTTGTTAAAAATTTCCCGACCAGAGCATCAGGAACTGTAAATTTGGCGAAGTCTGCCGTGGCAATGTTGGGGACATGTCTTCGCTCCCCCTAAGGGTTTGGCGACCCATCCCAAAATTTAAACTTAAGTGACTCCTCCTTTGCATGGTCACCTACCATTTTGTTAACAGTGTCCTCTCTACATCTCAGAGGAAGACATGAAGAATATTGCACTCTACAGTACATACAATAAGCTTACACACCACTTCTTGAGATGATTGCCACATTGTCGATCCCAGAAATATCGATGTACCCACATTTTATAACCATGATAGCGACTACTGTAATATGAAGGTAAGTGTAGATTTAACATTAGTAATGCACCGTGAAGATAGTTCAGAGTCAATACTATGGTATTAATGTATGGGTAGGTCAATATTTTTATCGCAATAACGCTGCAGAACATTACCTGTAATAAAAGGTAAATGTCTTTTATTCTGCAGGCTGCCGCTGTGTTTCAGAACATCATATTCAGTTTACCCTTCCCAAAGGCCCTATATCACTAGTTCTTTTCAGCAAAAAAATGGTTCTACAGAGCAATACTGTACATTTAATACAGGGTTACAAAAATCCCACTGACTAACTAGAGAAGCTAGAAAACCAGGATTTCAAACCACTTCCAAAACTTCATAAAGAGGCCCATGTGAAACGTGTCCTGTAAGAGCATCTTTGGGTCCGAGCGGACAGATCAGAATTAAAACTCAGTGCATCATCCACAAGAATTCGGAAATAAAGTTGGAGGGTGCTTGTGATGATGTCTCACTGCATACCAGCCAGAATCCTTAGGTGGGCCAACTTTCTTGTGATTCCTCAACATACCTTGAGATGCAGAAGCATAGAGGCAGACCATTGGGCGATCCGGGCACAAGACTTTGAAAGACTTTGAACCCCAAGTTTGAGTGCTGAACTCAACCAGATCCACGTCAGGAAGCCCCCGAAAACAGAACACTTTAACGTGGCTGTCTGTGAAGACATCCAACTGCAAGAGAAGCTAATGATGAATTCTAAGTGGTAGTAATTACCTTGCATTGAACTGGGCTATTAACTACCCTTAGTTCGACTGGTAGGTTTCATAGCTCAAATAATCCGCACCAGGGCTGTGCAGTGAGAAATTTGACATCATATGGCATTTTTGTGAAATTTTGATTACTAGCAGTAAACACAATCTTTAGCAACCCACCTCTGGCCTTCCAATTTTGGTTCCTGTCCTCCTCCCTGTAAGTGCGTAAAGAGCCTGGGAGTTGAAATGGATACTTCTCTCCTGATGGAAATCAAGTGTCCGCTGTCATTTACTATAGCATTTTCCATATGAGAGTCCTTCCTACCCGTGCTCCCTGTACTCTCTTTCGAGAGCAGACAAACCTGCATTTCTACCATCATTGATTCCAGACTGACTACTGCAATAGCCTTATTTAGGTATAAAACATATGTTACTCGTCCAACTGTAATCTATTCAAAATCAGGGAGCTCGACGGGTAGTTGGTGCTTCTCGTTTTAACCATCCCAGGACCACCCTAAATTACATTCATTGGCTTCCGATCCATCAGTGCATCACCTTTAAAGCACTCTGTATGGTCCATTGTACTCTGTCCTTCAAAACCCCTCAGTTCATCTCTAACAGATTAACTAAATATACTCCAGTAACAAGGCTCTGATCACCTTCTGCAGTCTGTCTTCTCAATCCTTAATGTCCAAGAGCTTGTTTTGGAGTCCAGTTCAGACCCCCAAACTATAATGCTTTGCCTAGCAACCTTTTTTATCATCTTCTGTTTAGGAAATCTCTCTGAACCTGGGTATTCTCAAAACCTATTGGTTTCTTTTGATCAGTAGGAAACCACGCATTATTACATGCATCTTCTCAAATTTTATTTTAAACTCTGGAAGCTTTGTAAACTACGAAGTCTTTGAAATTTAACATTAAACAAGGGCAGCTCTGCAGCAGAAGGAAGCCACCCGGAAGCAGTCTTCCATCAGAGCCACCACCACCAGAAAGTTTCCTGACCTACCTCCCACAGATTGCCTAGCTTGTGATCCCACCTCCTTCCCGTACAATGTCCCTTTGTCCGCCCCATACACTGTCCGCACAGCTCAAGGCTTGCCTATAGATCCCAGCAACAAACCTGGCATCGACCACCACATACTTTCCTCTGCTGTTGTCCAGCTTGCAGGACGTTCTTGCTGGGCGGGACCTCCTGCAGCCTGGAACCTACCAAGTTGTACTCTGAAAATGGCAAACTAGGCTGCTCCTGGCAAACTAGGCATCTTCAAGCAGGCGAAGGAGGCAAAATGTATCTGTCCTTTATCTAGGTGTAACTGATTACTTTTTTTTAACTTAGCTGCTGAATGTTTTGCTTTCAAGCCCCTGGATATTATATAAATGCTCATCCACCCACTTTATATAAAGAAAAACACAGATGAAACTGGAATATAACCTCCCCTATCCAACCCACATATTCCAGAATTTTAGGGTGATATTTAATGATCACTCACTAACCATTCACCCTCACATTTCCTAAAAAGCTAAACTTAAATGGCAGTTAAAGTTGACTAATATGTTGATAGTAGCTGAGCCACCACACCTCACACAAAGGACATTATGGTAATATGTTATCTTCTTATTTTATGTTGTGTAATGTTGTACAAGATTTGTAGAGTTCACTCCAACGACTGGCATCTTGGTGCAATTCAAACTTTAAGGTAAGCCTTCCCTATCATTGTTCATAACAGCCATAATCACTTACCCATGATTAGTGTTAGAATGTAAAATTCGATGTTGAAGTTACATTTTTGATATTGTTAAATGTTAAGACTTTTTAAATAATGCTGATAAGACCTGACATTTTCATTGTTGGTGTTTGAATTGTTAATGTTGATAAAGTTGTGACGTGCTTTTTGAGTAATAATGATATCTACATGTCCCAGGATGCAGCCAGTTAGCCGCACGGTAACAGATACTTCATTTAGGAGACAGACCTTGTAGTAACCATTGTAGTTATCCAGTATTAGGGGTGTCTTTCATAGATTCACATGCCTGAATCATTCCCCGTCGTCGAGACGGGAGCCTCCGGTACATAAAAAAGTAATGTCCTATAGACATACATAGAGAAAATAGGCCTAAGGGTCTCACCTTAGTAGCCTTTCTTTGTCCTTATGCAAAAAGGACCAAACTCTCACAGTCAGCCAATCAGCTCCGACCTCCCTCTAGAACCTTCCTGGGAGGAGCCTCAGTCCCTCAGATTTTCTACCGCACGTTGTGCTAGGGAGTCTCCAGCCTGAGCTCTTCTCAGGATTCCTTATAACTCATCTACTTCCTTTGAAAAGTGAATCTTCATTCTACAATCTTCAAGGACTACTTCAGTAACACTTTGAGGCAGTAAGTGTTTGCTTTCCACTGCTTTCTTCGATGTCTGAATCCCAGAAGAAAGCCCTTTTCAGGGCCTGCTCTTCATGTGGGAAGAAAAGGCTCCATGTGGATGATAAGCATACCTTATGCTTATATTGCCTTTATCCGGACCACGTCCCTGCAGACTGCAAAATATGTAGGTCTTTCCCTAGGAAGACCGTGAGAGACAGGGAAGGCCGCCTTCTCATCTGGCTCGACAGACTCAAGGACAGAGACACTCTGGAATCTTCCGAAGGTAGTGTCTCTAAAACCTCAGCAGTCTCTCAAAAGAGGCCAAGGGTAACTTCCCCTGGCCCCTCAGACACCCCTCCTAGGAAGACAGCCAAGAAGTCTTCAGAGGCAAGATCTACGACATCTTCTGTGTCTGTTAAGGATACTCAGACTTTTAAAAAGCCTGCTCAGGCCTCTAGCAGACCTCAGAGGACTACCACAGTGACTACCACGGTCTCGACGACGTCAGCGTTGTCTCTTTCACCGTCGACGATAACATCTCCATCATCGTCATCGACAGGTAGGCCTATTTCCTCCATTTTACTGCTGAAATCGTCGACGACAAAGACCCTGTCGACGTCGAAAACTACTCCGTCGACGAAAACTACGCCGTCGACGAAGATAACGACGACGGCGTCGACGACGAACCCACCACCGACAGCCCCGACGACGACAGCGTCGACGAGGGCATCGACGACGAAGACGAAAACGTCGACGAGACCGACATCGACGACGGGCTCGCCGTCGACGAGTGCACCGACGACGCCCCGGTCGTCGACGACCAAATTGCCGTCTACGGAGATTCCGTCGACGAGGACCCTACCGTCGACGAAGGACTCCTCGTCGTCGACGATGTTAAAGACGTCGACGGAGGACTCGTCGTCGTCGTCGACGAAGTTAAAGCTGCCGTCGACGGAGGACTCGTCGTCGACGAAGACACTTCCGGACACATGGAAGAAAACCAAGCTCGTGGAGGTGGCATCCCTCACGCTACCACCGTCGACGACGCCTTCGACAGCTTCCACCTCCAGTCCTGCGTTGGGCAAGTCTACTAAGCCGCATATTACGCCGGAGACCACGTCTCCAAGCAAAGTGGAGCTGCACCCACCTAACGAAATCTTCCAGAGTGAAGAATCAGAGGAGGATGACCACCTGGGCCCCGCTACTTCCATCTCGGACCTACATGTCAAGTGCCAAAGCACTGACGAGGAGGTAGAGGAATACTCCTACCAGGAGCACTCCGTCCACACTAAAGTCACCACGGAGGTTACCCCCATGATCTGCCTCCCTGCTGCTCTGGTGAACGACCTGAAATTCCTTGTACAGGATTACAAACAACGTTTCCCGGACGCTGACAGTAGAGATCAGCCACCTATCGTTCCTAACCCAGCGGCAGCCCCAAAACCGTCTCGACCTCCCCCTCAGGCCCACCATGAAAAGATTCAACCTCAGGAGGTAGTGTCGTCTGACGAGGATGAGGAGGAGGAAGAATTGGAGGAAGGAGAGGTCCAGGAGGCCCACTCTTCACATGATGAGGAGGATGAATATGTGGCGTCCTCACCAGCATCGCCCCAACCGCGCCATGCGGACTCGCCGCCGGTAGACATAGGCGGCTTCCATAAAATTGTGGAAAGAGCGGCGAAGAGATTCCATATGTCTATCGAATCAACAGAGACTGAATGCTTCCTACACGATTTTAAGGAGCAGACTCAAAAGACGACGAAATCTATTCCAATAATAGAATTTCTATGGGAACAAGGCAAGAAGATAATGCTGACGCCCGCTTCTGTGTCTGCGGTGGTTCCGCGCTTGGACAAAAAATACAAAGCCCCACTGTCTGCAGCGGTTTGCCTAAATGGGCACCCTAAACCGGATTCAGTGGTCACACAAGCGGCCCAGAAACACTCACGCAACCCTTCCTCCCCGCTGTCCGCTCCTCCGGACAAAGAAGGAAGAAAACTGGACACGATCGGCAAAAGGTTCACCACGACTTCGGCCATGACCGTCAAGGTAGCCAACTCTATTGCCTTATTGGGGCGTTATAATCGCCAACTCTGGGAAGACATAGCCCCATATTTGTCAGACCTGCCGGACTCGGTCCATGGGGAAGTCCAGGCCCTACTAGTGGAGGGTCAATCTTCGGCTGCCGAAATAATTGACTGTGCTATCGATGCAGCCATGACTGGCTTTCGTCAACTTGCTGGAGCTGCGGTCCTACGCCGTCAAGGATGGCTTAAAGCGACGTCCTTCCGCCAGGAGGTGCAGTCCAAGGTCTTGGACATGCCCTTCGATGGCCAGCACCTTTTTGGGTCCAAAATCGATGAGGCATTGCAAACCATGAAGAAGGACACGGATACGGCAAGGGCTCTGGGTACCTTACAGTCCCGAAACCAGTCCTTTCGAGGCAACAGATCTAGAGGGCAGTCCTCGTATCGAGGTTCCTATCAGAATAGGTCCTCGTACTCCTATTCTAACAAAGGTCAATACCAACACAAGCAACCTCAAGGCCGTCAATCATCCTATGGACGATCTACCTTCAGAGGCAAGACTACAAAGAGGGGCACTGGAGGCCGCCAGTGACGAGCTACTCCAGCCAGTCCAGCCACCCTATCCATCCTTACAAATTGGAGGAAAATTGACCCATTTCCTCAACAATTGGCAACTCATAACCACGGACAAGTGGGTTCTCCAAATTATACGTTTTGGCCATTCCCTCGAATTCACCACCATCCCTCCCAGGACTCCTCCTCGCAGGCGGGCGCACAGAAACTTACGCCTGCTTCTCCAGGAAATTTCTGTAATGCTGAAGAAAGGAGCTATCGAGCGCGTTCCGGCACCCCTGAAGGGGAAGGGCTTTTACTCCCACTTCTTTCTTGTACACCAGAAAGAGGACAAGTGGCGGCCCATTCTGGACCTCCGAGCGCTCAACGTCTTCCTACGAGGCCAGGAGAGTGAGCGAACTTCAAGCCCTGTCCATTCAGGATCCATACCTGCAATTCAGACAGGACAGAGTGCTGTTAAGACCGAACCCAAAGTTCATACCGAAAGTGCCTTCGGACTTTCATCTCAATGAGCCAATAGTCCTTAGGTCTTTCTTTGCAAACCCTTCCACCGCAGCCGAAAGAGCACTCCATTCCTTAGACCTCAAGAGATGTCTAAAGTTCTATCTGGATAAAACCAAAGACTTCAGAAAATCTTCACAACTATTCGTGGCATACAGCAATCCAAGAATGGGCCTGCCTCTCACGAAGCAAAGCATCTCGAGATGGATTTCCTCGGCGATTGCGTTCTGTCATACCAAGGCCGGACGGCCTTTGACTGATCGTGTCACTGCACATTCCACCAGGGCGATGTCCACATCAGCAGCACTTTTCGCTGGAGTGCCGATCCTGGACATATGCAGAGCGGCGACCTGGAAGTCACCACACACCTTCTCCAGACACTACTGCCTGGATCTCGAACTTCAGAAGGATGCAGCAGTGGGCCAGGCGGTGCTACGCCATCTCTTTCAGTGAGGTGAGCCTTCCCTCATCCCGCCATCCAGGTATGCACATTCTCTGCTATTGTGATGCTCTGCTTATGCTGTCTTTTTACATGCTATAGTACAATGTGTACATTGTCTAACATGCCTGCAGGGCACCTTTCCATCACGAATGTGCATGTCTAATTGCTAGCTACTCTGATTCAGGCATGTGAATCTATGAAAGACACCCCTAATACTGGATAAGAACTGCGTTACTTACCTGTAACAGCAGTTATCCAGTATTGGTGTCTTTCATAGATTCACATGCAACCCTCCCGCCTCCCCTGGGAAGTCTCACATCCCTTTCTCACAATGTTACGCCTAACTAACTGAGTGCGTACGAAAATCTGAGGGACTGAGGCTCCTCCCAGGAAGGTTCTAGAGGGAGGTCGGAGCTGATTGGCTGACTGTGAGAGTTTGGTCCTTTTTGCATAAGGACAAAGAAAGGCTACTAAGGTGAGACCCGTAGGCCTATTTTCTCTATGTATGTCTATAGGACATTACTTTTTTATGTACCGGAGGCTCCCGTCTCGACGACGGGGAATGATTCAGGCATGTGAATCTATGAAAGACACCAATACTGGATAACTGCTGTTACAGGTAAGTAACGCAGTTCTTCAGCATCACTGGGAACTACAGAGTATACCTCTATACATCCCTCAGTGGAATGGAGAAGACGGCTATGTGGCAAGAGCTGACAGTCTTTGTCAAACCATTGGAGGTGGAGGGGCAATTGTTGGGGGACTTAAAAATAAATCGTGGCAGGACGAGAGAAAGTAAGTGATGGAGAATTTCTCCAGGAAGCAGGTTCCAAGGCTCTACTTGGAGGCACACATGGATCTTGTGTCTGTCCTAGCCTCCTGGATGACAATCTCCTTTTCACCATGCAACCTGATCTGCTATGTAGCCTGTGTGTTCCGGGGCGCCCCACCTTCAGTCCAGGACAATAGTATGCCGCTTCAACTATCCACTACATTAACACCCACTCATGTCACACTCCCCTTCTCGCCTAAGATAGACAGACATTTCTCATACCTCACTCATACTCGCCTTTTGCCCTACTTTTATAGTGTGCATTTAGTACATTATTTTTATAGCACTTTTGTCTTTCTTTTATACAGTCCCCATATCAAGTTTACTGGGAACATCATTTGAAGTAGGAGTCGCCTCCCCTGTGGCAGGGCAACAACCAGGCTCCACTTTTAAACACATCCCTGTCACCCACCCAGATATGCCACACTGACATCAATGTTTCACATACACTCTGAGGATTTGTATGGTTTTTTTTGTCATTTCGCAGTGTTGACAATCATGCATCTTTATTATATATGAATAAAACGGCAACATATAATTATCACATCCTTATATCTGAATTTCATAGGTCTCTAATGTTCTCACACATATCACCTTTTATATATTTTTTATTGTAGTTTTATACAGAGCGAACCTGAGGGTATTAGAGTGCTTCATGTGAGCACAAGAATAGGTTAGAGACTGAGACACAGGGAGAATAAGTGGTTTGTCCAGTGTCACAGGATGTTGAGCCGAGGCAGAGTTTCAAACCTGGTTCCGCAGTTCCAATGTCAGCAGCTCGAGCCACAAGGTCACATCTTTTAGGGTGAAGGTGCTTTGTTGTTTGCCAATACGTCTACTACTACACCACACCCTCTTCTGCTCCAACCAGTCTATCTTGCCACAGGCAACAGACGATGGCAGACCTTTATAAGTCTTCAGCCAGATCAACAGCATTCTGTATAATAATATTTCTCTCTGCATAGATGTATGGACATGTAAGATGTTATTCCACTACATAACATAATAATAATGTTATGCATGAATTAAATTAATTTGTAAATGCGAAATCTATTTGTATGATCTGATTGTCTTTTTCTCACAATATACATCCTTTGGTTGTACCGTTTTATTGATATATACATGTTGCTTATCATCCACTCTAGCAATCCATGTCCATAATACATATAATTGCTGAGTGACATTTTGTATGCCCTGCTATCCAGCAGTGTCTTACGTCATGCCATTGGCTGCCTAAAAATAACATAATTAGCCATTTATCTTTAATCCAGGGTGGGGGGGGGGTTATGTATTGGCTTATGCCATGTGTATCATGGAAATGTTAAAATTATCTGATGCTACTTTTGTAGGCATACTCTGTATATGGCTTTCTTCTCAGCTTCAGTGATGCAACAGGCGCTGGTGTCTGCATTGTGCCCTCACCAAAATACGAGATCAGGAGACATGTTGCAAGAAACATCTTGTCCCGCGAACATCTGTCAACACTACACTATCTAAAATTATTCTTAACATATATTTATATTTTAGCATATATTAATAATGTATCTCCATTGACCAATATCTGTCTCTGATTTTAAAATGTCGTAAAAAATACGTTTTGTTACTTGATAACATTTGTGTTTATTTCCTTATTTATTCTCATTACCATTATTAACATACTGATTTTTTCCTTTACTGTTTCCTGCTTTAGTAAATGAGAAACATAATTTACCTTCTTCCATGACACAGGTTCAGCTCCTGACATCTAAGAGCCCATCCAGTAAGCCAGCATCCTAGACAAGAAAAAGTAAGACTATTGTTGCATTGGCCACGTGCTAACTAACAGAATATTATATTTTGATGTATAATACCTCTATGACAAAGTTTATTCTATAACTTTCAAATGTTGTACATCGTCTCTTTTGATAAAGAATTGTGATACAAAGAAAAAAAGGCATATACACAATATGGAATGTCATTCATACTAGTTATATGACCCTTTTCTATTAGCTTCTGGCAGATTTGTAAAATAATAAGTGACTGGCCCAGTGTTTTCCTGTGAAGCCAGCTGCTCAGCTGGTGAATGTCAGTGTGCTGAATACCAAGGCTGTCTAGTCTTGATGTCAACTCATGCTTCTTTCACCCACCACCCTGCTCTCTCTGCCCTTTTATGCCACTCTTGCTGGTTCTTTAGGTTGAAGGCTGTCAGAGACCGCATCTGTCTGGTTGCAAAAGATTTGTACGGGACATCGGGATATGTCAATCGCTGTCCTGGAAAGCAAATTGTCCGGTCGTTTTCCATTGACTTTTTGTTTTGTCACTTTTATTTGCTTGCATTTCATTTGATGGTTTTATTTCTTTTTGCCTGTATAACTTGTCTTTGTCCCTCCCATGGAACATAGCTTGGTAACCTCCTTTCTACCCTCAAAATCGCAAAGAGAGCATGCCGAACCCTCGAAAAAGCTTGGCGCCACAAGCGGACAACAGAAAACATGACAGCCCCCAAGAGCGCCACCCGCGATGATCCACACCACCAAAAGGACATTGTTCAAAGAGCGGCTGGACAACTCCCATAACAGCAAGGAACTCTTCAGCATCGTCAAAGAGCTCTCCAACCCCAGCGCCAGCAACAACGACATCACACCGTCACAAGACCTCTGCAACTTCCTCACCACGTACTTCCACCGCAAGATCGCAGATATACACGACAGCTTCGGACCCCAGACCGCGCCTCCAGTCACTGAACCAATGACCCCCACCACCACCCTCATTGTCTGGACCCCCATCAGCATGGAAGACACCACCCACGTCATGAACACCATCCACTCCGGCTCACCCTCCTACCCTTGCACCCCACCTCCGAAACATCATTAACAGCTCCTTCACATCAGCCACCTTCCCTGGAAGCTGGAAACACGCAGAAATCAACACCCTTCTGAAGAAACCAACAGCGGACCCCAAAGACCTCAAGAACTTTCGCCCTATCTCTCTTCTCCCCTTCCCAGCTAAAGTCATCGAGAAGACCGTCAACAAACAGCTGACTGCATTTCTCGAAGCAAACAACTCGCTCGACCCATCCCAGTCCGGATTCCGAGCCAACCACAGCACCGAGACCACCCTCATCGCAGCCACCGATGACATCAGGACCCTAATGGACAACGGAGAAACATCCGCTCTCATCCTCCTGGACATCTCGGCAGCCTTTGACACCGTCTGCCACCGCACCCTAATAAACCGCCTCTACAACTCTGGGATCCAAGGAAAAGCCCTGAACTGGATCACTTCGTTCCTCTCCGACAGAACCCAGAGAGTCCGCCTCCCTCCCTTCCGCTCCGAGGCCACCAAGATCATCTGCGGCGTACCCCAGGGCTCCTCACTCAGCCCAACCCTCTTCAATATCTACATGAGCCCCCTCGCCACCATCGCACACAAACACAACATCAACATCATCTTCTACGCCCGACGACACCCAACTGATACTCTCCCTCACCAAAGACCCTCGCACCGCCAAAGCCAACTTCCAGGACAGAATGAAAGATGTCGCAGAATGGATGAAGCACAGCCGTCTGAAACTCAACTCGGACAAGACGGAGGTCCTCATCCTCGGACAACCCCCATCTGCCTGGGATGACTCCTGGCGGCCCACAACACTGGGCACCGCACCGACACCCACGGACCACGCTCGCAACCTGGGATTCATCCTGGACTCCTCCCTCACGATGACCAAGCAAGTCAATGCAGTCTCGTCCTCATGCTTCAACACCCAGCGCATGCTCCGAAAGATCCTCCGGTGGATCCCCACCAAAACCAGAAAGACGGTCACCCAAGCCCTCGACACCAGTTGACTGGACTACGGGAACGCCCTCTACGCAGGAACCACAGCCAAACTTCAGAAATGGCTTCAGCACATACAGAACGCCTCCGCACGACTCATCCTCGACATCCCACGCCACAACCACATATCCACCCACCTGAGAAACCTGCACTGGCTCCCCATCAGCAAGAGGATAACATTCAGGCTGCTCACCCACGCACACAAAGCACTCCACAACATGGGCCCCGCATACCTCAACAACCGCCTCTCGTTCTACACCCCCACCCGTCAGCTCCGCTCCACCAGCCTCGCCTTCGCCGCCGTTCCACGCATCCGAAGAGCCACCACCAGAGGAAGATCATTCTCCTACCTGGCAGCCAAGACATGGAACTCCCTCCCCGCACACCTACGACTGACCCAGGACCATCTCACCTTCAGGAGACACCTCAAGACCTGGTTATTCGAGCAGTAGCAGCCCCCCCTCCCCTCAGCGCCTTGATACCCTCGTGGGTGAGTAGCGCGCTCTACAAATGTATTGAGTGATTGATTAATTAATTGGTGGCCTTCTATGTTTCCACCAGTGTTCGCTTTCTGAGAACTATTTTTAGGTTGAGCCTACAGTGCATGCGCTGTGTGCAAGACCTTTTGCTATCACTTAGACCATGTTTATGCGCGCCTGCTGCTTGCCATAGGTCTCCCCAAGTGCCACTCATAATTGCTCCATTCTGACTTGCTCTGGCAGCACATATCTTACTTCTGGTCAAGCCAGAAGAGCACCAGCCAATTACAGTCTTCTTCCCGTTTCATTGCTTATGTGTTTTTGTGGAGAACTCTTTCTTTTTTAAAGGCTACTTGTTAATTTTAGCCTGACTAAGATTAGACGCTAGAAGGCGCCTGTTCATTATCGCCTGACACTGCTCGAGTGCAATTACAGAAGTGCCGTAATAAAAGTTTGTAAGTGGCTCCTTACCTCAAATTTCGAGTCTTCTTGTTGAAGCCTTTCATATTAAGAAAAACATCATCAACTAAACAAAAGCCTAGCTTGCAATGTGTCCAAAAGGCATTTTTACCTGCTGGAGCATTTCCTCTGTGGCATTTAGTTACAGGCGGTGCACGTCAACACAGGATTCCAGGTTCCTGTTCTTCCAACCCCCTCTCTCTCACACTGCTTTTAGCTTTGCTTTACCACCTTCACTTACTGCCCTTTTGTTTTTTTCAAATTTTTCCTTTAGAAACACATTTCACTTGCGCTGTATTTACTTGCATCCTCCCTGTTCATGCCAGCTCCCATTTAGCTATCCCAGACAAAAGGAAAGTAAGTGGCATCACATCAGTTTCATGCTACTGTTCATGCTTTGTTACAAACTCGCTTTTTGATCTTGTACAAATTTGGTGGTGTGATATAGTCTTGTCCGCTTCTGCATGTAGTTATGATGTTAGTGTGTTTTGCAATCAGGCATATTGGGTACATAATAAAACTGCATGCTTTGAGAGTAAAACAGTGGCATAAGGAGTCACATGCATATAACAAATGAGAAAAGGCCAGCCTTGAACAACAGGTATTTTGCAGCATGCACATACAAGCAACTGCAACCCAAAGGCATATAGCTTAAAATGAATGCACTCAAAACAGAGGTAAAGGATTACCAGCTGCAATTAAAAAAAAGCATTTGCAAAGCATAGGTCTCACGTTACTGAACGTTTCAGCTATTGGCGTTGCATTTAATAATGGAACGTCAATAGCTCAAACCCAGCAATGCGAGACCTATTGTTTTGCAAATGCTTGTTTCTTTTTCGTTTAGCACACCAGAGTGCATGTGCTTACCAGCTGTCCCTCTCATGTCCTTTTCTCCCTGCACCCAGCTTCCAGCACCAAGCACCCGCGACATCCTAAGAATTTTGGGAGTCCTGGGCCAAACGTATTTTGGGGGCCCCTGTTAGGAACAGTTCTGAACTTAACATACAATTTCACCTCTTTCATGCCGTCTTTGGCCAGGTTACTGCACAGGCACACTCGTCCAAATTTTAAATGTGTTTACCTAATATTCAGAGATAGTGATGTGTGTTTTCAATATTGTAACACAGCAGCAGCTCACTGATATTGCTGCAAATAATCTCTTTGGCACCCTTCCATTTCTCATATGTGATGTCCTGTTTTGATCTAAAATAAACTTTTTCGTATGGCTGTTGCATGAAACATAAATACAACATTTCTCTGCAAAATGTCTGTAATAGACTCTCACATATCACCCACACTAAAAATAAATTAAAGGAAAAACAGTATTGAAAACAATCTCTTTAAGAATTATCAAAGGTCATCACGGCAAGACTCTCTGCAGAACAGAGCTGTCTCTTTCAGCCCCCCCCCCTGAAAGCCTGGGGCCCTGAGGTGCAGCCCACTTTGCCACTGCCTTAAAACGTCTCTGAGCACCCCGCATCCAGCACTCTGTCCTCACTTACTGTGTCCTCTCCCCCTTCAGTGCTCCACGGTGTCCTCCCTCACATGTCCTCTCCACCCACCAAGCACTCTACGATGATCTCTTTCATGCTTGTCACTCCCCCCATTGGTATCTCGTCGTGTCCTTCTATTCCCCACCCAGCACTCTACGTTGCCCTCTGGTCCATGTCCAGCTCTCGCCCCACTCAGAGCTCCACATCTTGGATTGATAAATATTTAAAAAACATGTTTATCTCATTATGTAGCCACATGCAAGCTTGTTGGCACTTGTCTACCAAAGGAAGCGGTGGCTGCCCTGCTGTACTGAAACCAATGTTTGTTTTCATCCCTGTTTTCTCCCTGAGTCACTTTTAGACTAATGATGAAAAATAAGCAGCGGTCCCCAAAGAGGAGTACCGATGGACCCCACCTGCAACCACAGGCTTAATTAAAGCACTGGTTTCTGGGGACAAGAGAATGAGATGCCTCTCCATCCGCAAGCGGAGGACAGTGTGTAATTCCAGGAGATAACCCTATCCTCTTCCAAGCTGTCGTATTAGCAGCCGCCGCTGATGAAGATGAGGAAGTGTAATTTATTGGTTCTACCCAGGACCTCATCCAAAAAGACCTAGGGCCAGATGTAGGAGGCCATTTACCGACCGGTAACGGCCGATTTCGGCGGTTACCGACCGGTAAATGGGTATTTCTGATGTAGGGGGCCAATTTTACCCATTCGGTAAATTTACCGAATCGGTAAAATACAGAATCGGTATTTTTACCGATTCTGTAACTGCCAGGTGTAGGTGGGACTCTTCTGAGTCCCAAAGGCCTTACAGATTCGGTATTTTACCACCCAATCCAATTGGGTGGTAAAATACCGAATCCAGGTGTGCATGCACATGTGTGCATGCACACCTATGCCATGTGACAGACAGACGTGCCCTTAGGGCATGTCTGTGTGCCACATGGCACACATGCCTGTATTTGGGGTGCTAGAGGGTGTCAAAGTGACACCCCCTGCACCCTTGCAGGATTCGGTAATTACCGATTCTGTAATTACAGAATCGGTATTTCCCATTGATGAATCGGTATTTCCCATTGATTCCTATGGGCTTCAAAGCCCATAGGAATCAATGGGAAATACCGATTCTGTAATTACAGAATCTGTAAATACCGATTTTTACAGAATCGGTATTTCAAATACCGATTTTACCTACATCTCCCACCTTCTATTTTACTGATTCATAAATACCGAATCGATAAAATTCGGTATTTATGAGTCGGTAAAATAGAATTACCTACATCTGGCCCCTAGAGACCAGCCAGCAATGTCCATTATTGGAAATTCCTACAGTTTGCAAGCCCCCAGGCAGCAGCTACAAGACTCGAATGCTCATACCGGCTACACAGGGCTCTCCTCAGTCTCCAAATGCCCTAATTGACATAGTTGCATCTCCGGTCTTCTCTCATTCTTCTAATCAGAAGAAACTCTTGGTGCGGAGGACCTTTCCCCTATTCAACAAAATCCCTCCCACAACCACCCAGATGTCAACCTGCTCTGTAATGAACAACCTGCTAGCATAGCAGGTCTTTACTCAGAGAACACCCTGGCGAAACCAAATTTGGCACACCCTTCCAATCATCCTGGTTTTTTTTTTTATTTCTGTAATTTTTTATTGAGGATTATATTTACATGGGGGGGTTCAGTCTTCTTAGGGTTAGTCCATTCGATCGCATTTCCCCTCGTTGTTGGTCTGTTTAGTTTCCTCCGTCCCACCTCATTTTCGATGATTGTCTGTGTTTCAGCCCCATCCGCACCCGTAGCAGAAAAAGAGAGAGAGAGTGGGAGAGTGAGAAGCGCAGGATCGTTTACAGGTCTTGTGGTGTTTTTACTAACGGATGAGCGATATGCAAGTGGTGATTGTCGGGTTGTGTACCTGGCTGTGCTGTCTATGGGGGCTTATGCGAGGAAAGGTAGTTGTCTAGAGACTCCCACATGTTTGACTGTCTGTGCGTCTTCGGTGTGTGTTTCGCCGTTATGGTATCCGCCCCCCTCAGGAAAGTGACCCAGTTGAACCAGGCTCTGAACATGGCTTTCCCTGTGTCCTTCCAGTTGTAAAGTACCGTTTTTGTAGTGACCTGACCACCAACGCAGGGCACTAGGTCCCTGAACACGAAGTCAAAGTCAAAGTCAAAAGTTTATTATGTTTTTGGCTCTCAATGAGGGCCACATAAAAATAAGCACACAATTATACAATATGAATAGTACAAATAACAACACAAAACGAAAAGAAAACACTACTTATCTGCGAGTAAAGCAATCATCAACATCGCCCTGTACTTCATTAATAAATATCTAAAAACCCTTTAAAAAATTTAAAAATTCTGGAACAAAACATTTCATTTGGAGGGCAGTAAAGTGCATGGAAGAACATTTTTACATTTACAATTCCCAATTGTAAACAAATTGGTTTTAACCATTTATGGCGCAATGGGCGCAATGCAGGACAAATAAACAAGACGTGATTACGATCCTGTACAGCATCATTACAGAAATTACATATTGGAGATACCCCATACCATTTTGCTAAAAGAATATTGAGTGGAAGCAAGTCATGTCTTAAAAGGTACCATAATCTACGGACTCTATGGGGAATATTCCAAATGAGGTATTGTTGGGCCAACTTTGGGATATATGTTTTTACCAGGCCTTCCCTTTCTTTTTGTCTAGGTTGGGCAAGTATATCCAACTTATAGCAGAGTTCCCAAGATGTACATTTTAGTTTAAACTTTAGCTCAGAGGGTGAAAGTAGGAATAACGTGCTTTCATCCAGTTCTAGCAGAGATACCGCTTTTCTAAAGTTTTTTACTAACAGCGAGAACTCGTTAAAGTTGCCCAGGAGTTCCTTTTTGATAGCTTCTCTTAAGGTACCCGGTTTACCTCTGGCCAAACAGGCTACCCATCTTACGAGGGCAACCAACCCCTGTGCCCAACAACTTCGGAGTCCGAATTCCAGCCTGCATGAGGATATAGAGCATGCTGTGTTAAAAGAAGAGATTTTTCTTAATACCTTTCCTTCCATTTTTTGCATAAATCCCCATTGTTTCAACTCCACTAATTCAATTCCATATAGTAGAGTTGCAGGAATTTTCGCTCTAAATACATCCAGAAAGAGGGAGAAGTGTCTCTTCCCGGTAGCGTTGTACAAAGAACATAACCCCGTACCATGGGCCAGCGCTTTACGTGAGTTATGAGTTATGTTCGATATGGGGATTCTCACTAAGATTAGCTGATATTATTTTGCCTAAAAAGGTATAGGTTTTAACCACCTCGAGTTTTTGTCCGCCAATAGCCCAATTATAACTTCCAGACCTACATTTTTTCTTACCAAAAATGCACATGATTTTACTTTTCGATATATTAATTTTCATGTAATGTGCTTCAGAAAATTGGTTCAATGCATGTAGACGATTAGATAAACCCTTCGGGGTCAAATCTAAAACAAGTATATCATCCGCATACATAAGGACCGATATAGCTGACCCTCCAATTGTCGGAGCTAGTCCCTCACAAGCTGCAATGGAGGATGGTAGGTCGGCCGTATATAAAGAAAACAATATGGGCGCCAGTATACACCCTTGTTTTAGCCCATTCAGAGAGGGGATAGATTGAGAGAGACCCCTTTCTCCACCTTGTAGCACCTTACACCATGTGTTCGAGTGTAGAGACCTGACTAGTTCGAGTAAATATCCTGGCATACCCAGTACAGCCAGCTTTCTCCACAGCGTTGGACGGTCCACCTTGTCAAACGCCGTGGAGAAATCTATAAATGCTGCGTATATGCCACCACCTCGAACACGTGCATATTTGTCCATAATCACCTGTAATAATGTCAAGTTATCTAGAGTTCCATGCTCTTTGCGAAATCCTGTTTGTTCCATGGGTAAAATACTATTTAATTCTGCCCATTCCGTTATTAACATTAAAAGACATTTAGCGAAAAATTTTCCTATTGAGTCCAATAAAGCTGCGAAAATTTTTCCTATTGAGTCCAATAAAGCTGGACACGACTTCCTGTGGACGGACAGGAAGGGGGCATTCCACACCAGCATGACGACGAGGACAGACGTGCGATGCACCCTGAGCATGTATGAGAATAAAGACCTGTAAACCTATACCTGGTCTCCTGCGTGTTCATTGCCGAGCTGAGGTAGCAGTACATGACAACTGGCGACGAGGTGTTTGACGATCCCACGCGTGTGCGTTCCTCGCACAAAGAATAACTGGAAAACAGGAGCCCACCCTGCATCGCCGCAACAGAAGGAAGAGCAGCCCCTCGGTGAAGCGGGAGCCCACCCCGAATGACAGCAGACTGAGGGAAAGATCGACATCTGAGCCCCCCGCCTGATCGGGTAAGCGCTGAAGAGAAGCGCGCGAATGAGAGAAATCGGCGCGAGCTCTCGCGAGAGTCTCGGCAGCCATTTTCGGGTCAGGCGGTCTGGACCAATAGGAAAGCAGCAAAGCGGAGAGGCCATTTTGAAGTCAGGCATAAAGGGAATTGGGCTCGAAAGATCGCGAGACTTGGCGGCCATCTTAAGTTCAGGCGGCCGAGCCAATAGGAAGAGCAGAAAAACGGGCGGCCATCTTGGAAACAGGCAAAAAAGTGGAAAAAGGCATAAATAAGGGATAAAAGCCCCAAATTAAGTGAAAAAAAAGGTCAAAGAAGAAGGAAAATAAAAGGGCAAAGAAATTACGAAAGAAATAACAAGAAGGAACAAAAGGCAGCCAGCAGAAAGGCAAGGAAAATAAATAAAAGTACAAAGGCATCAAAAGAAACAAGAAAAGAGAGAAAATGCCAGAAACAAAACAAAGTGCGCAGTATCGCACACCACTGCCTTTCAGCACATCAGAGCCACAAGTGGGAATACGATGGGAGAAGTGGATTGTGAAGTTCGAGCGATACATGGAGGCGAGCGATACATGGAGGCGACCGATGTAGTGGACGGAAAGAAACTAGGACTATTCCTAAACCTAGTGGGGGATGAGGTGGAGGACCTCCTCATAACACTGCCCCCGAGCGAGATAAAAACATACGACAAATTGATAAAGTGTCTCACGACCAAGTTCGACCCCCAAAGGAATGTCGATTTTGAACGATACAACTTCAACATAGCATTTCAACAGCAGGATGAGTCAATGGACGACTTCGCAACAAGGCTGAGAAAGCTAGTGGCCCACTGTGAATTTGAAAAATATGACAATGAACAGGCCCTTCGCCTAAGACTGATAGAAGGCTGTCGTGACACAGAATTTCGAACGAGACTACTTAAAGAACCTATCACTGTAGAAAAAATTCTAGATCTAGCAAGAGCGGAAGCAAGGGCAATGGTGCAAGCCAGGCAGATGGACCGGAGAGGAGAACAGATACACCGAATGACAGATACAAGAAAGATGGGCAACTGGAAGAAAGGATCAAAGGAACAAGGGACAAGGAAAGAAGGTTCTCAATGCTACCGATGCGGTCTGGATTTTCCACACCGAGGAGCATGCCCGGCATTCGGTCAGACATGCAGGAAATGCAACAAAAGCGGCCATTTTGCCACCATGTGCCAAGGGGCGCATTTCAAAACTGAAAGAGGAAGACCAAGAGCGACAACAAGCAGGCATGTACGGCACATGGAAGCGACAAATAGAAGCTCGTCGGCAGGGTCGGGAGACGAGGAAGAAGAGGAAAGAGCAGCTGGAAAGGTAGAACGCCTCTACCTCATGTCCACGGATGAAGGGCATGAAGAGGAACACATCAGATTAGTGGACAGGAAGTCAATAAAAAAGACGGATTGGGTGACCATCGACGTAGGGCCCCATCAAACAGAATTTGTGCTGGACAGTGGGGCCACATGTAACATCATGTGTGCTACGGAATATGATAAGATGAAGAAGAAACCACCACTAAGACCGTCAAATGTCAAAGTATTCACCTGGGGTGCACAGAATCCAGTAACGAACATGGGAAAATTCACGGACACCATGACGCACAAAGGCAAGACTGTCACAGAAGAAATACATGTGCTAAGAGGAGACATTCCCGCACCATGCCTACTGAGCAACGTGACGGCGAAGATCATGGGCCTACTAAAGATGATGTATCACATGTCGGACAGAGAGAACATACTACAAGAGTACCCAAAGCTAACAAACGGACTTGGAAAGCTGAAAGGAAGACAAATAACTTTACACATAAATGAATCAGTCAGGCCGGTGGCCCAGCATCACCGAAGGGTGCCCATCCATCTACAACCTCAGGTAGAGGAGGAAATAAAGGCACTACTAGAACAGGACATCATTGAGCCAGCAGAGGGGCCAACGCCATGGGTGTCCCCAATAGTGGCGGTACCAAAAAAGGACGTTGCACAAATTAGAATATGTGTGGACATGAGAATACCAAACACAGCCATCGAACGAGAACGACACCCAGGGCCGCACCTAGATGACATGATAAGTTGCCTGACCGGAATGAGGAAATTCTCCAAGCTCGACTTATGCAAAGGGTACCACCAACTGGAGCTGGACCAGCAGTCCAGATACATAACGACCTTCTCGACGCACCTCGGATTATTTCGCTACAAGAGGTTAAGCTTCGGAATATCGTCAGCAGCAGAGATATTCCAGGAAACGATCAGGCAGATCATCAGACCGATCAAAAACAGTCTGAACTATAGTGATGATATCTTGGTGTTTGGGAAGTGCGATGAGGAACACGATAAGGCCCTGAGAGAAGTGTGCTCACAGCTAGTAGAGGTGGGCCTAACAGTAAATGAGAAGAAATGCGAACTGGGCAGAGAAGAACTAGTATTCTTCGGACACATCTTTTCGAAGAGAGGGATGAGACCAGATCGTGGCAAAATAGACACCCTTGAAAAAACAAAAGAACCAAAAGATGTCGCTGACGTGCGCTCATTCCTCGGCCTTGCCAGCTACTGCGCGAGATACATAAAGGACTTCGCAACAGTGAGCATGCCACTGAGAGAATTAACAAAGCAGGGCCAAACATTTGAATGGACCACAGAGTGCCAAAGGGCGTTCGAAGAAATAAGGGCATCGGTAACGGCAGTGGACCACATAGCCTATTTTGACCCGAGCCTATGCACCGAATTGACAGTAGAGGCCAGCCCGGTAGGCCTTGGCGCGATACTAGCACAACATAAGCCCGGAAAAGATTCACCTAGACAGATAGTGGCATACGGAAGCAAGAGCTTGCCGGACATTGAGAGGGCATACTCTCAACCAGAAAAGGAGAGTTTGGCAGTAGTGTGGGCATGTGAGCACTATCACATGTTCATATACGGAAAACCATTCACGATAAATCACAGATCATCAAGCCCTAGTAACAATATACGGAAACCCAAACGCAAAGATACCGCCAAGAATTGAACGGTGGGGGATCAGGCTGATGGACTACAACTTCACGATTGTCCACAAACCAGGGAAAGATCAAAATCCAGCGGACTACATGTCCCGGCACCCGCTTCCCTATCAAACAAGTGGCCCCACGATGGCAGAAGAATATCTAAATTTTATCGTGAGGCAGAACACTCCGGCATCAATAACAAATGATGAACTAGAGCGAGAAACAAGAGGAGACCCGACAATGAAGGCCATCGGAAGGGTGGTACGGCAGCAGAGATGGAGACACATCAACAACAACACCATCACAGACGAAGGAGTCAATAAAGAGGAACTACTGGCATTCAAAAAGATAAGCGAAGAGCTGTCTGAAACAGAAAAGGGAATTCTGATGAGGGGCTCAAGAATTGTAATACCACGCCGGCTAAGAAAGAGAACAGTTGAGCTAGCACACGAGTCGCATAGAGGCATTGTAGCGACAAAGAAGATGCTGAGAGAAAAAGTGTGGTTCCCGGGATTGGACAACATGGTGGAGGAAGAGACATCGCACTGTCACACCTGTCAAATAACAGGCCCTCCTGCCAAACCGACACCATTGAAAATGTCAGAACTGCCACCTGCAGTATGGATAGAGCTGGCAGCGGACTTTTATGGGCCACTGGAGAGTGGGAAATACCTGCTAGTGGTCATCGACGAGTTTTCAAGGTTTCCAATAGTGAGAGAAGTATCGTCGACGTCGGCAAGTGCTACGCTGGCAGTGCTAGACGACATATTTGCTGCCTGGGGCTCACCACAGACACTGAAAACGGACAATGGTCCTCCATTTTCTGGAGAGGAATTCCGTAGATTCCTGGAGTATCTGGGGATCAAGCATCGAAGAATAACTCCTTTGTGGCCACAGGCCAACGAAATGGCAGAACGATTCATGGGGACCATCAAGAAAGCCATCCAGCGGGCAAAATTGACACAGATATCAACTGGACAAGCGCTTTGTCAAGTGCTCAGAGACTACAGGAATACCCCTCACAGCTCCACTGGCAGGTGCCCAGCAGAGCTGGTGTTAGGGAGATCAAGCAAAACAAGGATACCTCAGATAGATGCAACGAAAGGTACGAACAGAAGTGACATTGCAGAAAGAGATCACCAAGCAAAAATGAAAATGAAAGAATATGCTGACAAAAGGAGAAATGCATCTGAACACCAGCTGACTGAAGGGGATCTGGTGGTAGTGCGACAGAAACAACAAAGGAAGTCAGACAGCCCATTCTCAAGAGAGCCGTTGGTTGTGACTGATGTAAAAGGGTCAATGGTGACTGCAGCTTTTGACAACCGAAGAATAACAAGAAACAGTTCCCATTTCAAGGAATTCAAAGTGGAAGAGGAAGAACGGATAACAACAACAGAAGAAAGAGAGCAAGGAACAACGAGAGAGACAACACGACTAAAAGAAGAAAACGGAGGACAAGAACAGAGCAGAGATCAAAGACCAAAAAGGGAGTGTAAGAAGACAAGAAGACTACTAGAAGAAATGTAGAGACTGTGCAAGAAGACAAGAAGATTACTAGAAGAAATGTAGAGACTCTCTCTCTCTCTCTCTCTCTCTCTCTCTCTCTCTCTCTCTCTCCAGCACTATAGGCCTAGTATCGCATCGTCACGAGGAACTGTGCCAATGACTTGTACATGTGAAAAAGACGTTCTGTTTGTGACAAAGGGGGAGGTGTAGTGACCTGACCACCAACGCAGGGCACTAGGACCCTGTGGGTCACAGGGCAGTGGCCAGGTCACTGGACACGACTTCCTGTGGACGGACAGGAAGGGGGCATTCCACACCAGCATGACGACGAGGACAAACGTGCGATGCACCCTGAGCATGTATGAGAATAAAGACCTGTAAACCTATACCTGATCTCCTGCGTGTTCATTGCCGAGCTGAGGTAGCAGTACATGACAGTTTTGACCGCTGCTGTCAGTAGCAGGTCAATCAGGTCTCTGTCCTCTTTTGCTGTGATTGAGGGAGCCATGAACCCTATTGCTAGGCTGTGAAAGTCTAGTTGTAGTGCGGCCCCTGTGATGTCGTTTATCAGTGTGCCAATCTTGTTCCAGAACTTCCTGACCTTGGTGCAGTGAAAGATAAGGTGTGCCAGATCCCCCGTTTGTTTGTTGCAGTTCCAGCAGGAATCTCTCTCGCGGATTCCTATGGAGGCTAGGCGGGCGAGGGTCCAGTATGCCTTGTGTATCAGCCAGAATTTGGTCTGGTCTAGGGTTGTCGTTACCTTATTTCTTGACGTGGATCTCCAGATGTCAGCCTTCTCAGCTCCCTTCCCGCTAGTGTTCCCCAGTAGGACATGACTTTATTGTTCAGTTTGGTGGATTTGGGGCTTAGGGCTTTGTAGAGGTGTGCTACTTGGTGCCCTAGTCTGTTTAGGTTCGTGGCGTACTGTAGGATTGACGGTGTCTGTCTATTCAAGTCTGCCTTCCCTATTGCTACCTTGATCTTTAGGAAGTTGTACAGTTCTATGCTGTCCATTTCGTGTTTTTCTTTGAACGTGTCAAAAGTGGTATATGTGCCCTGCTTTTGAAGTTGACTTACTGTGGATATGCCGTGTCTGTACCATGAGTGCATGTCCAGTGTTTTGTCTCTGTACTTGATTCTGGGGTTGTGCCATATGGACTCCAGCTGGGTTTTCTTTATACTTGTACCTAGTAGTCTGTCTATACTTAGGAGGGCTTTCCTGGTGGTTCTTAAGATGGGGTTGTGTTTGATTGCAGGGTGCCGGGTTGCTGTCAGGAGTGCGACGTGCTCCATACCACCCAGTAGTTCTCTTTCTAGCGTGAGCCAGGCGGGGGTATAGTGTTGTTTGGGGGTGAGCCAGTATAGTCCCTGTTTTGCTATGCATGCTGTCTGAAATGTTTTAAAATTTGTTATGTTGAGGCCCCAAGGTCTTTTGTTAGTCTTAGTTTCTGTAAGCTAATTCTGGGTTTCTTCCCCTTCCATAGAAAGGTGTTGAGCAATTTATCCAATTTTTTGTGGAAGTCTCCCGTGTTAAC
This sequence comes from Lissotriton helveticus, assembly GCF_964261635.1. Classification (NCBI taxonomy): domain Eukaryota; kingdom Metazoa; phylum Chordata; class Amphibia; order Caudata; family Salamandridae; genus Lissotriton; species Lissotriton helveticus. The sequence continues at coordinate 1,004,952,502 of NC_136070.1, forward strand.
CAGCGGCAGCATGTTGAGCATGTAGTTCACTATTGGTGTAAGCATCATCTTGACTGTCTCCACCCTTCCCTACCATGTGGTGAATTTGGGTGACCATCCTTCTACTCTCTCCTTGATCTTGCGTAGTATGGCTTGTTCGTTCTGGTCTAGTGTGGACCCCAGGTCCCTCTCAAAAAGGAGGCCTAGGTATTTGATGGGTTTTCTCTGCCATGTCAGCCCTGATGTACCTAGTACCGTCTTTGTGGTGTGGACGTTTAGGGGTTTGCACTCTGATTATTCCCTATTTAGCTTGTATCCCGAGACCTGAGCATATTGTTCTATGGTGTCCATCAGGGCTTTGATTGATTTCTCAGGATTTTCAGTGATGATTAGCACATCGTCCGCATAGGCCGCCAATTTGAAAGTTTCCCCCTCCACTGGTATCCCCGCTATGTCTGTGTTGGTTCTTATCATGCTTAGCAGTGGTTCTATCTCTAGGAGGAACAGGGCTGGAGATAGTGGGCACCCTTGTCGTGTTCCTCGTTCTAGGCGGAGTGGGTCAGATGTCCCACCGTTGGCTACTACTCTCGCTTTGGGTTCGTTGTAAAGAGCCAGGACCATCTTCCTGTAGTTGGGGCCTAGCCAAAATTTTTGCATGCACTGATCTAGGAACGGCCAGGACACTCTATCAAATGCCTTCTCTGCATCCAGGGCTATCATCACTGCCGCATTGCCACTTTTGGAGGAGTGGTTTATTATGTGGCATAGCAGCCTTGTGTTGTCGTGGGGCATACGGTTTTTAAGATAGCCTACTTGCGAGCAGTGTATGAGCTTGGGTAGGTGTGCGTTGAGCCTGGTTGCAAGGATTTTAGCGTAGATTTTACAATCTACATTTATAAGTGAGATTGGTCTATAGTTTTTGGCCTGCTGTGTATCTTTGACTTCTTTTGGTATAACTATTATGTTGGCCTCTGCCATTGATGGTGTCATGCGCCCATTCTGGACGCAGTTCGCGAAGACCTCTGTCATTATGGGCTTGAGTATGTGGAGATACTGTTTGTAGAACCCAGCTGTGAAGCCGTCTGGCCCTCATCCTCTTTAACTGTCTGTGTGATGAAAACAATGGGAGCGGTAGGGTGAGGGGGACAAGAGGAAAGAAAGCCAGTAGAAGCAAAGCACTCAAAATACTGACACGGGCACCAGCAGCCTCCAGAAGTAGTGTTTAAATGCACTTTGCTTTGGCGCCACGTCGGATGGAAACTGTTGCCAGCAGCTCCAGAGCCCCTCTAAAGCTCTGAGCCCTGGGCCCAACTTGTATATAATAAAGGCTTGCCCATGTTACACCACCACACATGCAGGGGCTATACCCAGGCTAAAACTGTTCTCATGGATCACTTTTTTTAGCAACAACCCTCTGTGTGGGGGAATATTCATCAAATGGAGGAGGCCCTCCACAATATTAAATCCCATCAGGGAAAGGTACCAGGTTGATTGAGAGATAGACCCATTTCTTGGTGAAGTGAAGTTGCACCAGAAACATCTCCTCTGAAATTCACCAGTTATAGCTAACTGAAATATTCCTAATCCTAGGATGCTTGATTCCGGTCCAGGAAAGACATGGCTTGGCAGTTCGGGCTGGACTGTTCCCATGAGGCACAGGGTCAAACTGATTTGCATATAGCCATGTCTGAACTGGGGTGGCAGAGTGGGCTAAAGAACGGTGATGGATCAAACCCAGATCTTTTGACTGGGTGTGAGTGTTTGATTGGTTCAGATGCTCCGTCCATCACCACCCCCTTTTGTACCGCTTTGGCCGCCATAAGTGTGGCAGGGTATGCTCAGACGTGAGTCCCTTGCTCACTTTGCCACTGGATTCAAGCAAGCCAGGCTGAAGACGGCTGTAATGCCAGAAACCGGTCCTCGGAAGCTTGTTTCCGGTCCAGGGAAGGCATGGCTTGGCAGTTCGGGCTGGACTGTTCCCATGAGGCACAGGGTCAGACTGATTTGCATATAGCCATGTCTGAACTGGGGTGGCAGAGTGGGCTAAAGAACGGTGATGGATCAAACCCAGATCTTTTGACTGGGTGTGAGTGTTTGATTGGTTCAGATGCTCCGTCCATCACCACCTCCTTTTGTACTGCTTTGGCCGCCATAAGTGTGGCAGGGTATGCTCAGACGTGAGTCCCATGCTCACTTTGCCACTGGATTCAAGCAAGCCGGGCTGAAGACGGCTGTAATGCCAGAAACCGTTCCTCGGAAGCTTGTTTCCGGTCCAGGGAAGGCATGGCTTGGCAGTTCGGGCTGAACTGTTCCCATGAGGCACAGGGTCAGACTGATTTGCATATAGCCATGTCTGAACTGGGGTGGCAGAACGGTGATGGATCAAACCCAGATCTTTTGACTGGGTGTGAGTGTTTGATTGGTTCCGATGCTCCGTCCATCACCACCCCTTTTTGTACCGCTTTGGTTTATTTGCGGCACCCAATGCAGGGTCATGTTTTTTAGTTTTTATTAACTTTTTTTTTAAACTGCTCCATGGCACACTTTCACTTTAATGGTGCCGGGCCTCTTTCATTAGACGAGCAGAGTCTAAGGAAAGTGGCCATTAAAGTGAAACCGCGGCATAGGTGCTTTTACAAAAAAAAGCATTTGTTTGCCAAGTTGACAAACAAATGCTTCTTCTTGTAAAAGCGCCCTATACCGCGCTGTCACTTTAATGGCGGGCGAACTCTTTTCTTTAGACACTGCTTGTAGTGTTGGGCCCTAGGCCCACATGGTGTAAGGAAACAGGACACACGGACACCAGTTAGGGATAGCAGATCTGGCCACGAGCACGTGCGCTCTGGCTCTTTTATTAACAGCGTCACCTGACCCAGTGACGTCTGTGGTGGGTGGGTGTTTAGTGTAGAGTTACACTGCAACAACTAGACTGTGTCCTGGCAGGACACTACATTCCTCCCCAACTTTAATGAAAGGAAAAGTGAATGTCCGACCTGCAAGAAAAACAGAACAATAACATTTGATAGCTCCAACAGATCCTCTTCAGGCGATCAGCTGGGAGAATGTTGAAAGTTCCAAAACTACAAAGTCAGTCAGATGAGCTTCACCTCGGCGGTGTACCGTAGATCATCCGTGTCTTGCTGTGTTGACGCTTACATACAGTGTTCATCACTTGGAGCATTGGGAGCAGGATGGGTGTGACCCTTGAGGGGTCTCGCAGGTGTTCCAAGTCCAGTGGATGACAACGCTTGTTGGTTGTAGGAGACGACTATCTCACGAGTGGTCTTTCTTTGGATTGGCTGATCTTGATGCCTTCACATCTCCGTCCGGCCAAGTAAACTTCCGACTTGCCTTCCTTGCCAGACTCCTCTCTCACGGGAGCCTTGAAGACTGGCCTCTCCTGCTTGGACTCTTCTCTCACTAGAGACGCTGGGAGGACCCTCTTGCCGGACACGACGGGACCGGGTGGGCCGTGCGGGCTTCGCATGAGCCGCGCAAAGGCGTCGCTGCCGAACTGCCAACGGACTCACCGCCAAGTCTCTCATGATGTCCTCGGGGGTGTTGATGTCATCCGCCAGGATGGTCTTGCCGTTAGGACATGGGTTCAGTGTCTTCAACAGACCGTTTCTCGGTGCCAGGTGATTGTCTGGGGCCTTCATGCTTCCTGTTGCCTGTCGTGGAGCTGCCGCTGCTGCACCTCTCCCATCCGGATTCCTCTCTCACAGGATATGCGGCCGAGGCCCTTGTCCCCTGGACCGCCACTTGATCGCGTGGGCTGTACGGGTCGCTGCCGAACTTCGGACATGGCCACAGTCGAGTCTTGTGTAGTCCACAAGGGTGGATTGTCTAGTGCTCGGGTATGCTCTGCTTCGGTAAGCTTCAGGTTCACGGGGCACCCATGCAGTTCATCAGTGGTTGGTCTCCTCGAATGCAGGTTGTAGGGATTACTGGGATCCACCCGGATGTTGCGATGTTCCTTGGACAGCACCGATGTTCCTGTGTGCTGATTGTTATGATGCTCCTTGGACAGCACCGATGTTCCTGTGTGCTGTAGTTCTCTCTCCTCCTCTGTGGAGTGATGTGGTTCTCCATTCTTCCTCTTCGTTCACCTCCTCGACGCGGTCCGGTCTTCTTTCTTGCTTTCTCATGCTAACCAGGATTCTCCATTCTTCCTCTTCGTTCACTTCCTCGACGCGGTCCGGTCTTCTTTCTTGCTTTCTCATGCTAACCAGGATTCTCCATGTAGCGGGCCCTCTACATGTCGTCCCCTTGGTCTTGTCCATGTGGTAGGACACTGTCTTCACTTGGCTTGGTGACTAGACCTGTCGTCGTATCTTCAATTTCTTTATGGCGTCGCGCCCTTCCTTTCCATGTTCCTTCTTGCGACGTTGTTTGGTCCTCTTGCTGTCGTTGGCCTTCCCGACCAGTCTTCCCCAGGCGGCGTGCACTCCACCTGTTTCTTTCTGGTCTGGGCATTGCTCTCCGGCATGGTGTTCTTCTCTTGTCTGACTGGACCAGTTGTCGCGATCTTCTCTGTTGCTGCTTTTCTTTCCTTGGTGACCAGACTGGGTGGTCGGCTTTCATCTTGGGCATGAGTTGTCATGCTGTGCTATTTTCTTTGGGGTCGCTATTCACCGTCACGGTGTTTTGGCGTTGGCGCGCTTTTGTCTGCGCGGAGGAGGGTTGCGTCACCGCTCCTGGTGCATGCCGCCATGCGTGCTGACGATGGCGTTCTGGTTGCTGTGAGACATCGCTGTCTACGTTGGGGACTTTTGTGCTCTGTCCCGTGGCGTTGGCGTGTCGCTGTGCAGCGTCACTCTGGCGCTCTTGATCCTTGGCGCTCTTGGCACGTTCCGGCACAGTGCTGTGCGGTCCTGTCGTGCGGGTGCGGAGTTCTGGCACTCCTGTCGCGTTCTTGCGCTTTGTGGTACGGTTACTGCGTTTTCTGGCAAGTTCCTGCGCTGTCTCCTTTTGTCTTGAGGAGGTTGCATATGGACGTGGCGTCATTCGGACGTGGCTGTGTCCTTGTGCTGTTGCGCAGTTACTTTGTGCTTCTGTTTCGTTGGTGCACTGCTGTGCTTCTAGTTTCCTTTGCGCACTGTCGTGCTTGTGTAGAGGTGCCTTGGTTTTCTTGATGTGGGTCACAGCAGCCTGAGATTACTTCTGTGGCAGAATGCTGGTGGCTCTTGACGCTGTGCGTAGCTACAGTCCTAGGGTGACTGCTTTGTGCAATGCTTGTTGCAGTTCCTTGTGGTGTGTGTGTGCAATAGCTTGACCCAAGGCTTGTTTGCTTCTGGGGAGCTCTGTTCTTGGCACTGATTGTGGGCTGCAGCAAACGAGTGTTCATAGTTGCAGGCTTGACTTCCCACCATGGGCTTTATTTTTCGCTTTAAAGCTGCAGTGGCGCAAAACGGCCACTAGATGGCAGGGTAGGGTTAACTTGGAGACCTATCTTGAACCTGGCTCGGTTCCGTGTACGGCTGTCCACATTGCCCCCCGTCTCCTTCGAATGCTCGGGTGAGTTCTCTCGTTTTTTCTTCTTTTTATTTCTGTTTTCAGGGGGTCATGCCGCCACAGTAACCCCACAGTCAGTGTGGTTGGGGGCTCCACAGTGCAGTTCACGGCGCTGCCGGCCGAATTTGGACATCTTCTGTGCTCTGCTTATGAAGGACACGGTGATTCCTTCATGCTGCGGGCCTCGTGTTTGCCCTCCTTCGCCTCTCTATTGTGCAGGGCACACTCATTGCTGGCCATTTCGATCAGCTGCGTTCCGCCCACTGTCTCTGCTCTGTCTTCTCCGCCCGCAGCAGCCTCCTAGTGTACACGCTGCGCTGGTCGGGGGAGAGCTAGTGCTGCTGCTGTGCCCGGTCCTCTTTTGGTGTGCGGGTGGGCTCCGCAGTAATACACAGCGCCCGGCGGCTCTCATTTAATGTTTATTCACCCCGCCGCCGCACTTCACACGCGCTGCGCGGCGGGGGACAAGGCTGGCAGGCCGCGGGTGGGCTCCGTGAGTCCTTTATTAAGGTGGGCAGTAGCGGCCAGCGCCGCTCACACTGTTGGGGGCTCAGTCAGTGTTTATAGACTATAGCGGGTGGGCTCCGCTTTCATTGTTCTCCCGCCGCCGCAGCTTCACACTACACACGCTGCGCGGCGGGGGCTGGGGACGCTCTTAGCAGGCCGCGGGTGGGCTCCGCTGGCCTTGCTTTGTCCACTGATCATGGGGGGGTCGCTTCAGGCTTACGCGGCCCCGCAGGCAGTCTATATCGCCCAGGCTCACCTCCGGCCTACGGGCCTTGTTCAACCCCGCGGGGGGTGGGCTCCGCAGGGGTCTCCGCTTTCCGGGGAACTCCGTCGCGGCTGATGCGGGCGGGCACCGCTTGGCTCTCACTTCACCCCCAGGCAGGGGGGCAGCTCACGACGATGTGCTACAAGGTGCGGGGTCGGCTCCCGGTCACCTCGTCTGTCGTGTCTTGTCGGCCCGGGGCTTAGCTCACGCCCCACGGGCCTCTCGGCGCGTCGCGCCGTGTTGCAGGGGGTGCCTTCTAGGCGGGCAGCTCTCTCCCCCTTTCTTCCAGATGCTTGGCAGTGGCACGCACAGGCATCACTACCGACCTCGTCGCCAATGTAGTGTTGGGCCCTAGGCCCACATGGTGTAAGGAAACAGGACACACGGACACCAGTTAGGGATAGCAGATCTGGCCACGAGCACGTGCGCTCTGGCTCTTTTATTAACAGCGTCACCTGACCCAGTGACGTCTGTGGTGGGTGGGTGTTTAGTGTAGAGTTACACTGCAACAACTAGACTGTGTCCTGGCAGGACACTACACTGCTCGTCTAAGGAAAAGGGCATGGCCGACATTAAAGTGAAAGCATCTCATGGGCGCTTTTACAAACAAGCATTTGCAATGTAATAGTTGTTGCATTTACGAGAGTTTCGTAAATACGAGACCTATTGCATTGCAAATGCTTGTTTAAGAGCTGGTAGTGGTCCACGGGACCACTGCCTGCTCTTAAAAAATGTTGGCGCCCACATTCACAAAGGGGAAGGGGTCACTTGAGGACAGCTTCCCATTTGCGAATGGGTTACCACCTCCATCATGGAGTCTGTAAATTATAAATGTTTTGTGCCCGCATTCCTGTCTCAAAACATTCATATATGCCACTGCGACTCGCTATAGGCTTTGAAAACACCACTTCAATAATAGCGACTCTCAAAGCCTATTTTGTGAGTTGGTAATAGGTTACCGACTAGCAAAATAGGGTTGATACTTGATGACAGCCGCTTTATTGGTCACAAACGGCCTGATTCTCCGTTTGCGACAACTAAAATTGATCGGACATCTGGCCCTTAGTCTAACATATAACTATGTATTATATAAGCATCTATATATATATATATATATATATTTGTTTTTATTTATTTTACACCATCTGGTGTTAGTGATATTTCCTGCCTCGACTGATTTCTATGAAATTGTCTTACAGTACCAATGAAGTGCTTGGCTTGAGCAGCTGTGAGCCTATTTGGTTTGTAGCACCACTGGTTTAGATATGGGTTGTATTTTGGTGAATAGCGATTGTTTCCTAAGTTTTCCTTTATTTTCCCCTAATTCTACCTATTCAGTAATGGAGGTGATGCAACCTAACGGCCAGAGCTGCCAACTTTGGAACCAACTTTGGAACTGGAGTATCAGGATCAAGTCCCAGTGTCGACTCAACAACCTGTGATTCTAGGCAAATCAGTTAATCACTCAGTGCCTAAAAAGTTTTTTTTTAAAGAATCTGACCTCGTGGAATGTAATGCTTTGCTCAGTGAAAGTGCTCCAATGATCTTGGGCCGAGTTTGAACTATAACAATAAACCTCAAAAAAAGGTAACCGCCATTTTCCTACACCTTTCTTTTACCCGTCACACTTTTACACCAAAAATGGAAACCTCTGCATGAGAAGCTCTGCACCTCATAGCACAGAACTTTGCACATAAGATACAAGGGCCTGTAGGTAGAGTTCTACCGCCAAAATTTAGTGAATAGCATTTGTGAGTACATACAATAGTGATACTGGATTGCTACTTTACATACTCAAAAAATGCTTCCATTTTTAGGCTCCATTGGGGCAGATTTACAAGCCCTTTGCACCGCCGGGGCATCACGTTGCGTGACGCTCCGGCGGCGCAACCTGCTGAGTGATATTTACAAGCACACGAAAGCCACCCCTCGTGACTTTACCTGTGCTTGTAATTATCACCCCTTTTCAAACAACACTTTGCGTTTTATGGGTGTGACATGGGTGTTGCTGGGTGTTCCCACGCTACATGCATGTCCACTGATGCATTTCCATATTTACAAGCAATCGTAATTCTGGAAATGTGTCAGAATGCCATGCCACCCTAGGGGTGGCATAGCAAGGTGCAACGAGAAGAAATATTTTCATTTCTCCTCATTTTTTCCCTCTTTCATGGGCAGATTTACAAGCCCCTTGCGCTGCCGTTGTGTCACGTTGCATGACACACCAGCAGCGCACACCTGCTGATTGATATTTACAAGCACACTTAAAGCCACCCTGCGTGATTATACCTGTGCTTGTAAATATGACACCTTTTCACGCCACACCTTGTGTGTTAGGGGGGTGACATGGGTGTTGCTGTGGGTGTTCCCACGCAACACACATGTCCACTGATGCATTTCTAGATTTACTAGCAATCGTAAACCTGAAATGCATCATAATGCTACGCTAACCTAGGGGTGACATAGCGAGGTGCATTCTACTGCAACGCATTGGAAGAGGAAATCGCGTCAATTGATTGTTTCTGTGCAGGAAGGTGCCCCTTCCTGTACAAAAGCCATCTCCCCACGACACAGGCATCCTTGCAGCAGGGGGAAGCACAGAGATGCGACATATTGTTGTAAATATATCGCATCCCTGTGCTTTGAAACTAATGCCGTGCTGCAAAATGACTTGCACCACCGGCTGCGTTAGTTTCTTCTAAATCTACCCCCATTGTGTTTTAGTGAATGCAGTGTTTAGTTCATGTTAACAGTTTATTGCATTATTTAAGATTACTTTTTAGGTAAGTTAATATAATGTATGTGTAGAGTTATATTTTATGAAATGCTATGATATGGTGCAGATGTAAGCTTTGCTTTCATTAGATTGTTGAATATGTGAAATGACTACTGCACTGTTAGTATTTTGGGGGGCATGACAAAGTTCGTGTTTGACTTTATGCATAAGAGTATGATAACTCTGAAATATACACATGAAGGCAGTGTGTTTTTTAAGCTTTATTCCTTGATGACAATGCTACAATGTGCTTGGATATTAGTGATGATAATGTGTGAAATGTTATAAAGTTGGTGTCTCTTTGTGTACCATGTGGTGGTATGTGTGGGAATCTTATGGTGAGTGTGGGCTTCTTATATTGGTTGTGTGGCGTCTCATGGTGGATGTATCTGACCATATCCATTGGTGCCTGACCATGTGCATAGATGTTTGAGGATGTGTGTGGGGTATTAACAGTGTGCATAGGTGTCACTGTGTACATGTCTCTATGTCGAGGCATGTAGGTGTCAGGGTGGTTGAATTCTGAACACACCCTATGCCTTACCCAAGTGCGGGTGGCAAACAGGACCTAATCACCACCCTTCCCTACCACCACCTTGGCCAAGAGTGGGGGGCAGAATATTTATAATCAAACCCTCACCTTGCCCAAGGACTGGGTTATTTTATTGCCCCCTCCTTTGGCCAGCATTAGTGACATTTTGACAAAAATGGCATTTTGGTATGAAAACATACCATTTTGCCATTACAATTTATTTTGTCCTCTGCCCCACCTTACCCCATGGCAGCAGCTGGTTCTTTACCAATTCGCCTATTCCAAGCTCAAGAGGGTTTTTTTTTCCTTTGGCAAACATTGGGAGAGATTAATGCAGGGATGTTGTTAGACATCCCACAACTTGTCCAAAGGTGGGTGGCACTGAGTGCCTTCTGTGCCCAACCTTGTAATGCTATGGGTAGTGGTGAGCATTATCACCACTCCTTGCCCAGGGTTAACAAACGGTATACCCCCTCACTGTCTAATCAAAGACATGGGAGCAATTTTTAAGAACTCTCCTGCCTTGCCCAAGATTTTGGGTGGATAGTACGTTGCTAAATGGCATGGGGGGGCATTTCTGTAGCATTTAGTGGGAAAAGGAGGAATGGGGCGCACACAGATGCCCATTCACCCAGGTTGAAATCTGCAATTGATCTCTGAGCTGCCGTATTCTTCCCTGTCCCCCAAAATAATGCAGGACTCGGACGAATGTAGCAGCTCACTGCTACCCTTTCACACAGTTTGCAATTTCAAACAGGGTGCTGGTCCATAAACTGTGCAACTTCGCACATCTCTATATAGTTAAAATAGTCACGACCAGTTTGAACACGCCTACAGACACGTTTGCGCGATGAGGGGCACATTTACTAACATTTTACGTGGTGGATGGGCCACTTTTTTGGTGCAGCCACTACGCAAAATGTTGTTTCTGATTTACATAGCCATGCAAATCAGATATGCGTGGATTACCATGGAATTTTTCTGAAGAAGTAATGCAAGGCAGCACATAGCGCTGCCATGAATTAATTTGCATTAGGAAGGCATTCTGTGGGTGGAGCATGGGGTGCATAAACTGCTACAGCCAAATCAGGGAGAAACGCTGTCACTCCTACCTGGGAGCCCTTGCCAAAACGCCTTCACTGCCGCCATCGACGCTGCTCCACCGCTGCCAGTCTCCTCCCCCCGCCGCAGCCTCTCACCATCAGTGCTGCCGCAGAGTGGGGGAGTGGGAAGACTACAACTCCCAGCGGCCTCCGCGACCGGAAGTCGCGTTGAGGCGGAGCGCGCCAGGAGGCGAATAAAAACGGACCTCATCTCCCGCGTCGCGGGAGCGCGCGGGGCCGCGCCGGGCTAAGCCCGGGCAAAGGGCGGGCCCTCTGTGGCCCTCAGGGGACTGAAGGAGACGGGGCGGGCCACCACCCTAAGTACTTCCCCACTCCAGTACCTTCGTAGAGGAAAGGGGCAGTAACCACTGTTCAAAGATGACCAAAACAACTAAAACACCGATGGCGACAAGATCTACCAGCAGACTAAAAACAGTGAGTACACCTTTGCCCACTATAACCGCCATAGATATAATGCTGCAAAAAACTATCAACGTTGTGGCGGATGCTATTCAGAACACCGAGAGGAGACTCTCCTTGACACCTAATCTATGCTTCCCTGATCTGTCTGCTCATACTACCTATGACGATCAAAATCAGGATGACACTATCTCATCCCAGGAGTCTCTACTAATGCAATCGTTCTCGGAATTACCTAGATCACACATTAAGGAAAAACCCTCTAACTCTTTTTCCTTGGAGTCATTAGCAAATAATCAGGATAACAGTCTTATGATCTTATCTAACATCGCAAAAAATGATCAGCAGACAACGGATATTCCCTCGACACTGGAAGATCGCACCGAGGAAAATGCCTTACCTGTCATTGTTTTAACAGAATCACAATCACTAAAACATCACAAAGCTCCAAAGATCAAACGGAAAAAGTCTAGAACTAAATTCCCTATGAGGAAAATCCACCTACCTCCGGGTAAACCCAAACGGTCTCTCAAAGACATGTGGCAGAAGAAAAGCTTAGTGGAACTCACTGGACCAAAACGTGGGGGACCCCTTCCAAACTCCCCAGATCTATACGACACAGATGGAAAATCTAAGTCCAATTCAGGAATTCCTGTAGTTAATGAGGAAACAGGTCACATTGATAAGAAGAGTACCATGAGTTTCCCCTTCATGAGAGAGATTGAAACTTTAATTAAAACACTTCTTCAACCTATTAGTCATCAGATAGATAACATAGAAAAGGCTTTGAGTAAATTTGAGAGGACACAAAATGATATATCTTCCAGTATTCTTAGATTGCTCAAAACAACTAACATTTCTTCTCTTTTTGTTCCCTCATCAACTACACTTAATGTAAAAAATTCCCAAAAACATGGCAACTCAGTAAAGAACACAGAAAAACAAAATAAATCACAATCACAGAGCCTACCCACAATAGACCTAACATTAAAGCCTCAAACAGTCCCCAACCTCACTGTGAATATAACGACTCCTACATTCAATAAACCAAATAACCAAATAGACGAGGATGATGATGACAGTGAATGGGCTACAGAGGGACATCCACCAAAAACAAATACAGGTGCACTAAAGAACAAGAATCGCACGGCCTCTCCTAAAAATAACACTCAATCAAAAGAAATAGGAGCTCATCCTACTAAACCTACCATAACAAGTTCACTATCACATATCAATCTACCTCCACAGGCTAACCCCTACACAATAGTCATGATTGGGGTGCCCAAAGTCGACGTCAACAGGGAGGAAACGCGGGAGGAATTGAGGAACAAAGTAATGCAATGGCTCTCTACACATAGGCCTCTCCCTCAAAATATAATAGGCACTATACACCAAGTCAAAAGAGTAGAGTGGGTGGGCACTCGTTTTAAATCCACAGAGGGTGACTGTATTGTGGTCACCTTTAAACATCTAGGACCGGCAAAATTCATCGCAGACTGGAGGAGCCCGGGGACAAACAGCTTGATTAGGACTATGGGATTAAGTTATTTCTATCCAGCCCGATCAGATACATGTAGGAATAAAACCAAATATAACTACACCCAAGAAGGACGCCATATGACACAGCCAAATTTCCAACCCTGGCTGGTCCCTGCCCTACCCCGATTTGATAGCCCAATGGGTTTAGACCTCCACCCATACACTCACCCATGGGGAATTAAAGCATACAATCACCAATCAATTGAAACAGCTGAACGGCAAAGGCACGGTTTTTACCGTGCCTATAACCCTGCTACTGTACAATTTAATGAATATGAGTTTCCTACTGCCAACAGATACGATGTTCTCTACAACCATGACCAATTGGACGAGGTTGACTGACTGTCATCTGTCCAATTCCAAGATACACTTCCCGATAAAGCAAGGAATCCCTCAGAAAGCAAGACTAACGCAGTAAAAACATCCACCTCCCATGTAGTTTGCTTAGCAAATTCCACCCCCACGACGATATCGAGCTACATAGTCAGCCCCCGAGCAAATCAAGCTCATGCTCCGTCAGTGAACGAAGTGGGTAGTCCATCTAAAACCATAGCTTTACAACCTTACTCATCACTTGAGAACTCAAGGTCTAAGCATGTGACAGGGACCATCCCAGAACCACGCTCCCACTCCAGCATAAATCCAGAACTTAAATCAGAGCATATTACTTCTAACCCTATCAAAATACTGTCCTGGAACATTGCCGGATTGGCCTCTAAAATCAATGACCCATTATGGGTGGCCTTTGTTAAGAAGTACACCATCCTGTGTTTCCAGGAAACCTGGTTGATAAATGGCAACACCTTCATCGAGGGATTCCAAAGTTTTTTCGTCCACGCATCCCCTTCACCTAGTGGCAGGGCAAAGGGGGGCCTGGCAATATTTATCAGTCTGTCCCTTAAAATGCAGATTAATCATGTGCAGATGGATAGCAGGAGTATTCAGATCCTGACACTCAGAAGGGGGAAAAAAGTCATAACTTTGATTAATTTCTATAATTCTGTCGCAAATCCAAGTGACTGTAACATCGACAACCTTGTAAATTGTCTAGCTGAAAATTGGACAAAATTACCACAGGACAAAATACTCCTCGGCGACTTCAATACGCATATTTGCGGTAACCCTCTGTTGACAACTCTGGGATCGTTGGGCTGTGGTCTTAAAACAGGCCCCCACTTCACACACTGCCAACGTGGATCAAAATTGAACACTTTAATGGATTCCACGAATATGACCATGGCACTATCTCTGAAAGAGGACTCCTTTACCTTTGAAAATCCCACCTATGAAGGATCTGAGTCAGGGTCCATCATAGACCACATCCTTCTTTCTGCCGGTGTGGCCCAACAGGTTCTAAAGTTCGATATCCTTGTGAGCACTTATAGTGATCACAACCTCTTACATCTCGAGCTACAATGCGACTCTTTCGTACTCCAAAACAATATCAAGGATCCAGGGGTACTTAAGTCGGTTAATAACAACCGTCGCTTGAAATGGAATCTGATAAATAGTGACAAACTGTATGAGATTGTTGTCAAAGACTGTGAACCTGAACTTAAGCTCTGTGCCACAGACTCTGCTTCACCTGAATGCGTTCTATCCGCCTTTGCAGTGGTGTCCAGAAGGATAGAAATTTTTCTGACTGTAACTGCCAAGGGAACACCTGCTCAACACCCACGATGGTTCGATCATGCCTGTTCTTCTGCTAACCGCAAATTAAAGGCTGCTCTTAAAAATAAACCGAGAGATCTAGCACTGGTAAAGGCCCTTCGAGCAGATTACAAAAAAGCACTTGCCTCATGTAAAAAATCTATAAAAACTAAAACATGGGAATCTCTGCTCGATCCCTCAATTCTGGGCAACAGCTCAAAGTTCTGGAAAATAATTAATAAACCTCTTTTTCACGACCCGACCGCTGAGAGTCTCGGCACAGTCATACCAGAGAATGACTGGATCACCCATTTTGGTTCTATCTTTAAGAGCGAAGCTCCACAGACAACAAAATCACCTCATCCCCCCGAAAGCAGCCCTCTACATTTTTCTATTAAAGAAATTGAACTAGGGATTCTTGGTCTCTCTAGCAACAAAGCCCCGGGCCCCGACGGTCTTCCACCAGACCTATTTAAATCCAACATCACCTTATGGGCCCCAATTCTTACATCTGTCATTAACGCCGGGGTTGAAGTGGGAGCCCCTAAATCCTGGGGAGCATCCACTATCGTCCCGGTATACAAAAAGGGCGACAGAACAAAAGCAGTTTGCTATAGACCTATCTCCCTGATAAACTCTGTTGCGAAGGTAGTGGGAGGGGTACTCTTAAACCGGCTGAATGCTTGGGCCAAGCAAAATAATATAATGACCCCAGCACAGTATGGATTCAGACCAGGACATGCAACAACTACTCAGTGTCTGAATCTATACCTAATAAGTGGTAAATACACCCAAGCAAGAGATGGAACATTGTATATGGCCTTTATGGACCTTTCTTCGGCCTTTGACTGTGTAGATAGGAGTAAACTATGGGAAATCTTGCAAAACATGGGCGTCGAAAATAATCTAATCAATTTCCTGGCTGACCTACATAGCGACACACGTGCTAATATACGGTACACAAAAGACTTGAAAGTAACGAGAGATTTTAATATTAACCGGGGCGTCAGACAGGGCTGTATTTTAGCACCTCTCCTTTTTAACTTGTACATTAATGGACTCGAGGATTATCTGGTAAAAACTGACACAGACTACCCTCGTATTGGGAAAACAGGGGTGCCGGTCCTGCTATACGCGGACGACGCCGTTTTGATGTCCAGAACCGCATTAGGACTTCAAAAGTTGTTGGATTCTTTCTTCCAATTCATGTCCTCACGTGATCTGAATATTAATAATTCCAAATCTTTTATTATGACGGTTGGAAAAACCCCCAAAAAACGATACCCCTTTTCGGTTAACGGGGAAAGTATACCGCTAACAAAAACATTCTCATATTTAGGGGTACTATTTGACCACAAACTTTCATGGGGCCCTGCTATAAACAAAAAGAAAGGCGAGTTATTACGAACCAATTTTGGAATATTGGACTTTGCACGCAAATTAGGTAACACCCCAGTGTCCGCCATAATGAAACTATATCAGGCAAAAAGCGTCGCAGTGGCATGTTATGGGAGTGAGCTGTGGGGTTTCTCATCAGTAGAAGCTCTGGTAACACTAGAAAATAATTTTTTGAAACAGGTTCTGAGCTTACCTAAAAGCACCGCTAACTTCTCTGTACATGAGGAACTGGGCTCACCGTACCTAGGAGACAAAATTGCTGCAAACCCCCTGCTCTGTTGGTTAAACTGTTGGCGCAATGCATCTATACCGCTGACACATAGTATCCTTGCTGAAGCCCTCACCTGGGAAGGACATCTTAAGATACCCTGGATGAATTATATTAGAAACTGTTGCAAAGACCTGGGCAGATTGGATCTATACCTAACACCACAGCATACCACAAAGAATGATGTTGATTTTGTAAAAAATACTTTCCTGTTAAAACGACAACTTGTCAGGGAAGACATCGAGATGAAGAAGTCCAGTGTTAGGAACCATATACTAACAAAGACATGTGTGTTCTGTGAACCATACCTATCATGGAACATTTCTAGATACGACCGCTTTCTGTTGAGCAGATTCCGATTTGGTTTCTACCACTTGCTTTTAGCTGTGCCGAGTGGAGCGCATAGAGGTCAAGTGTTGCCAGCTTGCGGCTGCGACAATCTGTCTCCGCAAGACTTGGCTCACTTTTTATTTCTGTGCCCTTATTATTCGATTCCAAGACAAATGTTTTTAAAACCCTTGCTCACAAAGTTGAATTTTGTACAGATCAAGCCTGCACTTTTATATCTGCAGATGTTGCATGACGACAGCACCTTTTTTATCTGTAAGTTTTTAAAAACAGCCCGGAAGGTCAGATTAAGTATGGAAGGATGATTCCAAGACGACCTGCACTAAACACGAAATCATGTCTTGAACAGGCACATTTATTTTTACTGGTCTACTGCATTTTTAACTCTCTCGTGAATTGCTTACTTTTAAAAATGTTTATAAAAATTTTTGAATGAATTGTATAACAATGTACTTATGTGCTTTTATGACTGCTTCTCTGACAGTCGAATAAAGGATTTTTGATTTTGATTTTTTTTTTTTGGGTGGAGCATGGGTTTTCCCAGACATCCACCTATTGATTTTGGCACATTCCTAGATTTACAGAGACTTGTAAACTTGGGACTCAATCAAAATGCTATATCTCTCTGATTCAGGCATAAGATGGGGAAATATCTCCATTTCTCCTTGTTTTTTCTGTAGGAAGGTATCCCTTTGTGCACAAAAACAATCCTGCCTTTAACACAGACACCCTTACACCGGGAGAGAGACCTGAAGAGCACCATATATTGTTAGAAAAGGCGCTTTTCAGCTCTCTCCCATTCATTCAGAGCAGCACCTTGCCTTGCTGAGCTGCATTGTGCCAATTGTAAGTAAATATCCCCAAAGAGTTTAATTCACACTACATGTGACATCATTGTACAGCAAGAACATTTTCTTAACTTCCCACAAGACACAATCTTAGCAGATTCTCCCGGTTTGTGGGTTCTGTCGTTCAGCCTTTGGTCAGTACCCTGCATATATTTGGTGAATTGTTTGTCTAAGCTTTGGTGATTTGGCCCCACAGAAATACCCTTTTTTTTGTTTTTTTTTTTGTTTAAGGACAGAAATACCCTAAATGCTAGGTTGGTTAACTTGGTTGGTAAAGTATTGGTTGACGCAAGGCAGTGCAAAGTATCACTTAGCGCTACCTTGCATTACTTTAGGGTAAATTTCCAGCGCAAATCTTAAAATAACTCCAGCTACAAGACTTTGCGCCAGTTTGCACCACTTTTTGTGGCACCGCACCCTCTTAAAGCCTTGATAAACATGGCCCTATAAGTTTCCATATTGGCCCATGCAACAGGTAACATTAGAGCTTTATTCCCCCAGGTGTGTCTGCCAGTGAATTTTGCAGTGCTTTCTTAAGGCCTGCTTGAAAAACTGTATCCTTGCAATGCTTTCTGCGGATTATAGGACTTAGTTAATTGTCTTTCGGCATCTGGTGGTGACGGCACATGGGTTACTTTCCTCGCCGTTTTAGCCTTTAATGATGGGCTTCTGTGCTTTGAGCAGAAATGGAGGGCCCCAGTTATGTCCTGCAGCTATGATGTTTGCAGTAAATCTGTGCACGCGCTGGAGTGTAAACTAAGAACTCACGTTGCACCCACAACCCCCGTTAGCAGCTCTCGAGATGCTTTCCAGATACACCGAGGCGCACACACATCCAGGCAGGCCCCTTTAACCCCAGATATGACCGTACAAAGGGCAGATTCTTAGGGCCAGCTGGCCTCACTGGCTACACAGTCCCGCACAAATGCCTTCAGAGACAAGGAGCTGATAGAGCGCAGCCTGCCCCTCCCTCCTCGCAGGGGTCACAGGCGCAGGACCTCTGACCTTTGGCTGTTGCCTGAAGTCCGGAGAGACTTTCTGATGGAGCGCGGGCCATTGTTTATCTTTCCAGATGCACAAAACAAACAAGAGGATCATGGGTAATATTCAATCATCATCCACACCGAAGAGGGGAAGGCGGCGGTGGTGTGTTTGACGGGGGTGGGGGGAGGGCACGAGGAGGGTTATAATGAATACCAGGGCATATACGATCCCGGGGCACAAAAAGACTATGTGGGAGTTTATGCAAGGTCGAGGGTGCTACAATAAGCAGGACAGCGCCTAGATTGGATGCTGGGAATACCAGAGCAGAAAGGATGACAAGCATTTACAATGCAACGGTTTTGCCTTTGAAAAAGTTAGAGCTATTGGCATTGTAAATGACAAAAATTTTATTTGTGTTGGTTTTGAAAACAGATAAATAAATGGCATTGTCATTTACATTGCCAACAGCTTAATCTCTCGCAAATGTAAGACATATTGTACCCTACTGGACGAGCTCAGCAGACAGCAATTACTAACACACACACACCCCCAGAGCCACACACACACACACCTAGAGCCACACACACACACACACACCTAGAGCCACACACACACACACAGAGCCACCCCCCCCCCCAGAGCCACACACACACACACAGAGCCACACACACACACACAGAGCCACACACACACACACACACCCAGAGCCACACACACACACAAACACGCATAGGAGAGCAAGCACAGCCAGGGGGCAGGGAAGCAAGCACAGCGAGGGGGCAGGGAAGCAAGCACAGCGAGGGGGCAGGGAAGCAAGCACAGCGAGGGGGCAGGGAAGCAAGCGCAGCCAGGGGGCAGGGAAGCAATCACAGCCAGGGGGCAGGGAAGCAAGCACAGCCAGGGGGCAGGGAAGCAAGCACAGCCTGGGGGCAGGGGAGCAAGCACAGCCAGGGGGCAGGGGAGCAAGCACAGCCAGGGGGCAGGGGAGCAAGCACAGCCAGGGGGCAGGGGAGCAAGCACAGCCAGGGGGCAGGGGAGCAAGCACAGCCAGGGGGCAGGGGAGCAAGCACAGCCAGGGGGCAGGGAAGCAAGCACAGCGAGGGGGCAGGGGAACCAGGGGGCAGGGGAGAAAGCACAGCCAGGGGGCAGGGAAGCAAGCGCAGCCAGGGGACAGGGGAGCAAGCACAGGGAGGGGACAGGGGAGCAAGCACAGGGAGGGGGCAGGGGAGCAAGCACAGCCAGGGAAGCAAGCACAGCGAGGGGGCAGGGAAGCAAGCACAGCCAGGGAAGCAAGCACAGCGAGGGGGCAGGGAAGCAAGCACAGCGAGGGGGCAGGGAAGCAAGCGCAGCGAGGGGGCAGGGAAGCAAGCGCAGCGAGGGGGCAGGGAAGCAAGCACAGCGAGGGGGAAGGGAAGCAAGCACAGCGAGGGGGCAGGGAAGCAAGCACAGCAAGGGGGCAGGGAAGCAAGCGCAGCGAGGGGGCAGGGAAGCAAGCACAGCGAGGGGGCAGGGAAGCAAGCACAGCGAGGGGGCAGGGAAGCAAGCACAGCGAGGGGGCAGGGAAGCAAGCACAGCCAGGGGGCAGGGAAGCAAGCACAGCCTGGGGGCAGGGGAGCAAGCACAGCCAGGTGGCAGGGAAGCAAGCACAGCCGGGGAGCAAGCACAGCCAGGGGGCAGGGGAGCAAGCACAGCGAGGGGGCAGGGGAACCAGGGGGCAGGGGAGAAAGCACAGCCAGGGGACAGGGGAGCAAGCACAGGCAGGGGACAGGGGAGCAAGCACAGGGAGGGGACAGGGGAGCAAGCACAGGGAGGGGGCAGGGGAGCAAGCACAGCCAGGGAAGCAAGCACAGCGAGGGGGCAGGGAAGCAAGCACAGCGAGGGGGCAGGGAAGCAAGCACAGCGAGGGGGCAGGGAAGCAAGCACAGCGAGGGGGCAGGGAAGCAAGCGCAGCGAGGGGGCAGGGAAGCAAGCGCAGCGAGGGGGCAGGGAAGCAAGCGCAGCGAGGGGGCAGGGAAGCAAGCGCAGCGAGGGGGCAGGGAAGCAAGCACAGCGAGGGGGCAGGGAAGCAAGCACAGCGAGGGGGCAGGGAAGCAAGCACAGCGAGGGGGCAGGGAAGCAAGCGCAGCGAGGGGGCAGGGAAGCAAGCACAGCGAGGGGGCAGGGAAGCAAGCACAGCGAGGGGGCAGGGAAGCAAGCACAGCGATGGGGCAGGGAAGCAAGCACAGCGAGGGGGCAGGGAAGCAAGCACAGCGAGGGGGCAGGGAAGCAAGCACAGCCAGGGAAGCAAGCACAGCGAGGGGGCAGGGAAGAAAGCACAGCGAAGGGGCAGGGAAGCAAGCGCAGCCAGGGGGCAGGGAACCAAGCACAGCGAGGGGGCAGGGAAGCAAGCACAGCCAGGGAAGCAAGCACAGCGAGGGGGCAGGGAAGCAAGTGCAGCCAGGGGGCAGGGGAGCAAGCACAGCGAGGGGGCAGGGGAGCAAGCACAGCCAGGGAAGCAAGCCCAGCGAGGGGGCAGGGAAGAAAGCACAGCCAGGGGGCAGGGAAGCAAGCACAGCGAGGGGGCAGGGAAGCAAGCACAGCGAGGGGGCAGGGAAGAAAGCACAGCGAGGGGGCAGGGAAGAAAGCACAGCCAGGGAAGCAAGCACAGCGAGGGGGCAGGGAAGAAAGCACAGCGAAGGGGCAGGGAAGCAAGCGCAGCCAGGGGGCAGGGAACCAAGCACAGCGAGGGGGCAGGGAAGCAAGCACAGCCAGGGAAGCAAGCACAGCGAGGGGGCAGGGAAGCAAGTGCAGCCAGGGGGCAGGGGAGCAAGCATAGCGAGGGGGCAGGGGAGCAAGCACAGCCAGGGAAGCAAGCCCAGCGAGGGGGCAGGGAAGAAAGCACAGCCAGGGGGCAGGGAAGCAAGCACAGCCAGGGAAGCAAGCACAGCGAGGGGGCAGGGAAGCAAGCACGGCCAGGGGGCAGGGAAGCAAGCACAGCGAGGGGGCAGGGAAGCAAGCACAGCCAGGGGGCAGGGAAGCAAGCACAGCCAGGGGGCAGGGAAGCAAGCACAGCCAGGGGGCAGGGAAGCAAGCACAGCCAGGGGGCAGGGAAGCAAGCACAGCCATGGGGCAGGGAAGAAAGCACAGCGAGGGTGCAGGGAAGCAAGCACAGCGAGGGGGCAGGGAAGCTAGCACAGCGCCCCCTTGTGTCTCTTCCACAGAACAATTCTATTAAGAAGTGGGCCTTTTACAAAACAAACTACTCCAACCTATGTAGGGCAGGCCAATGTCAAAATATGGCATGTTATGCTTTTTACCCATAAAGCACCACAACCTTGTGGGCTTCGGTGCACTACGTAGGGGATTCTCAGCAAATGTTGAAAGCAGGTCTTTCCAGGTCAAAATGGTTTACTTTGGTCTGTGCAGTTTATTGATGGCATACATAATTCAACTTTGTGCAGAAGGAGAACATGCTGTAGTGGCTCATTCCTCAGATCTAACTGCAGAACTGTGCCATAATAGGTTTTGTGGCAAAAGCTATCACCATGGTCCTAGGGAGGTATGCGTGCTTGCTCTTGCAACAGTGCTTTTGGATGCACTGAGCATAATAGAACAAAGGAAGGAAATATATGTCCCATCAGACCTCGTAATCATGGCTCATCACACTCTATAAATAAAGATCACACCCTGCTGATTGTGTTCAGTATTCTATTGACACCAACCAGTTTCAGTGATGTCAGAAAGTGGCCTTTTGGGAACATACCGCTTTTGAAGAATAGGCGGACACCGCAGCCATTCAGGGTTCCAATTGCAGTCCTGAGCATGCTTTGCTTTTGAAGTCACCCAAATGGGTGGCGTAAAGCTAAACTGCAGCCCACAAACAACAGCTGGCCTTTATGCTACTGGTACATTCTCCTCCACCACATTCATGCAGCCTTATTAAATAGTCCGGCAAGTCAATCAGCATTAACCAATGTTACTGTGTTTGAGGGGTCAGCGTACATGCAGCGTGAGCTGTTTAGCAGTTTTCCATTTGCCAGTTTAATAAAAAAACGTATCAAGATTTAAAAAACTCAGAGGCCCGCAGGAAAAAAAAAACATCAGATTCTTACACTCGTCATTTCTGTAATTCGTAATTCATCTATATAGAAATCACTGAACACTTATGGTAGACAATAGAACTACTTGGCCTTCAGCAAACATTGCTGCATGAACTCTTACTACGGACAGCGAGAGGGGGAGGGCAGGAGGGGGCACACGGACATCAATGGAGATGGACATTTGCGACTGTGTGTGACTTGTGTATGTATGCTAGTGTTGATCTATGTGGACATATGACTTTATGCAGGTGCTATAGTCGCCCGTGTGTAAAGACCTGAGGTGGGGCCCGGAGGATATACATCAGAATCCTGCTTGACGATCTCAACCACTCATCCTTCTGAGATCGATACAATGAATGACAGTAATCTGGATAAAAACACTTACCTGCTGTCACTACCAGGAAATATTCAGATCATATAACGAGCTATATATCACATAGGTGTAGCAGTTAGTACTCGGTATGGGGCTAGGGTCAATAATAGCGCATAACATCCCTCTTGTAGCTAGGTTGGCGCTTTGTCACTGAATGTGTTATTTTTAAAGTACAGCACGCCCACTCCAGCACGTTTCGCAGGAAGACAAAAACCACATAAATAAACAGGAATACTGGGAACTGCCAAAGATGACAGGAGGTCAGCATGCGGGTCTCCCTGGTGTGAGTATCTTGGGCTTAAGGCCGAGGCCTCTCCGCCCACATCCCAGCATCTTGGCAGCCATGATCTGGGTGTTTCCAAAGTTCAAGGCTCCTCTCTCCTACAGCTGAGGCCTCGGATTACGGCCGAGTTCCTGTGGAGAGAGCCGTCGCTGTGCCTGTGCAGTCCAGCTGACTCACAAACAAAACATTGCTTCCACTCCGCTCCTGAAGCAGCTCTTCGCACGGCGACGGCGAAAGGGGGAGGCCAGCATCGAAAATGAGTGGGGCTGAACCCAGTCTGTTAGATGCCAGCTACAGGGAAATTACCGCATTTTCCGAAATGCTGGCAGTGGCACCTGGGAAAGGCAGCAAGGGCTGGGTAAAGTCAGTCACACGTCATGCAGATGCGTCCCTTCAGACTAATGTTGCCCGTCTATTGTAGATCTGATGTTCTATAGGTAACTTTGCTTGTCTTTGTTTATACAATATGTGCAAAAAAAGAGCTTGAGAAGGGGGGGGGGGCGGATTAAAATAAGCAAACACCAACACTGACTCAAATGGAACGGACACACGGAGAGGGGGGGGGGGGTGCGGGGGCGGGAACGGACACACGGGTAGCGGGAGGGAGCCTCCCCTAGCCCCAGCAAACAAAGCACTCACCTGGACTTCGTTCCGGGGCCGAGGCGGGACATGTTCGGTGCTCAGGCCTCGGATTACGGCCGAGTTCCTGTGGAGAGAGCCGTCGCGGTGCCTGTGCAGTCCAGCTGACTCGCAAACAAAACATTGCTTCCACTCCGCTCCTGAAGCAGCTCTTCGCACGGCGACGGCGAAAGGGGGAGGCCAGCATCAGGAAACAAGCGGGAGGGGGCGGGAAAGGGGGAGGAGAGACGCAGAAGACGGCCGGAGCAGGAAGGCGGGTGCCGGCTCAATGCCGGACCAGATTCGGGGGCGTTCCCGGCTTTTGGCTGACGTCGCGTGACGTCGGCAAAAGCCAAAGAATCTCGGGAACGCCCCCGAATCTGGTCCGGCATTGACGGACAGGCCCCTCGTCCAATGGCTAGCCTCCATTTATGGAGCTAGCCAATCGGAGGAGGGGGCGTATCCCGACCCACACACACAACTCAAGAGGTTTTTTGGCGCATGCGCAAAGCGCATGGCCAGTCAAAACCTAATAAACGAGCACACAGAATGCAGGGGCACAAACAATGCCAGGGTAAGGGTAGCAAGCATACCAAGACGCATAGAGCCGCATAAGACAATGAATCCCAGCGCACAAACAATGCAAGGGGAAGGGTTGCAAGCATACCAAAACACATAGAACCGCACAAGAGAATGAATGTCAGTGCACAGACAATGCTAGGCTGCAAAACATGCCATGGCAGACATAACAACACGTTTCAAAGATTACCAGACACAACGAATACCAGAGCACAATGAAGATCAAATAACCACAATATCCAGGCACAAAGCACCCTCAAAGCACAAAGAATACCAATACACAGAAAATGCCAGGGCTTAAGGATAGCACCATCACATAGTACCAGAGCACAAGTAATTCCATGGCATAGGGAATATCAGGCACAAAGGTCATCTGAATACAAATAAAACCTGCTTAGAAATAAAACCAGAGAATAAACAATACCACTCCACAAAGAATAACAACAGAAAGCCTTACCAACAGTAAAGAAAAGAAGAGCCCTGTAGGTTTTAGGCACAACTCTGGCCGGATCCCAAAGTTTACTTTAAAAAAAAAGCACAGTTACACCTTGACTATAGCTGGCGGGATTGGGTCGCAGAAAAGGTAATCTCGTTTTATATAGCACAAACTCGACCCAAAGGTATTGGAGCACTTTACATGATCACTAGTTACATTACACAAGGACACGTTTATTTTTTGGTAGGCATGAAGAGATTAAGGGCCGTATTTATGAAGGCCTTGCGCCGCCGGTGCGTCACTTTTTCCCATGTTAAAAATGACGCACCGGCGGCGCAAGGCCTTCATAAATCTGCCCCTAAGTGATTTGCCCACAATTACAGGATGTTGAGCAAACGCCGAGACTCAAACCTGATTTCTCAGCTCCAAAGTCAGCAGCTCTGGCCCGTAGGCCACATCCAACTAGAAGGTAAGCGTACGGTGCAAAAAAGCATGTAATGAATCCCATCAACCAGAGGTTAGCAGGTCCATGAGAACCCTTAGGCGGCAGGTATAGCAAGAATTCGGGGACCCCCTCTATTAATATTATAGGCCAGGGAAAAGAGGGGATTGAAATAAACAAAATACTATATATTTCCCTCACAGATTGTTATACCTTCTCATTAGACATTGTTCATATGCATTTCAGTAAACATAAAAACACAACAGTGACAACTACAAACATTTCATTGTTATTTTATTTTGTCAAAGCATTTCTTTTCTTTTTTCATCTCATTATTGTATTATTTTATCAAAAACTTTTCTTTTTTTGAGTTATTATTTTCCTTATATTTTTCTATAAAAACACATGTATACATTCTTCATCTTGGTTTGTAAAATCACACATACATTTCTTTTAGTCACTGATTCTTCAAATCCCAAAAATTACATACATAATCAGAACCAATTTTTAGAAAAAATACACAAAAACAAACACCCTGGATTAGATTTAACACCCTCAGCGGGGCGCGAATTTTTCGCGCTGTGCTGAAGGTTCTAAAAAACAGGCGTGGCTGTGACGGAACGGTTCCGTCATAAGCACAGCCCAATCGGCGCTCGTGACGGAACCATTCCGTCACAAGCATCGAAGAGGTTAATAAGTACAATCATACTTAAATCACACCAACTCATCCACTCTCATACCAACAACAAACATTCAGTATCCGTTCACAGTTGAGTAATCTGTGACAAGAGAAAGCCCCTGCCATGAACGGAATCACAGTACAGGGCACGAGGCTCAACACAAGGTCAACGAGCGTTTCGGTGGAATCAAGATGTTAGGACCACCTTCCTCAGGACCTTTCCAGATACCTAGCTTTCAATTCCCAGGGGACATAAAACCATGAAAAGCAATATTAGTTCAGGATGATAATGTAGAGCAAATACGCTTGGGTTCCAAAACCGGAGTCTATCCGGATCACCAGTTAAAAATGTCTCTGTGTTCCAGAGATTCTATATGGCTGTTATATATATTGTTTAGGTAGAAAAGCGCATCTCGAAAGCTAATGACGAGCAGGTATACCGACAAATAATCTTGTGTAGTCATATATACTTCAGATTCTACTTATGCTTTTTAATATGATGCCTTATCCTCGACACCAAAGAGTTTTTATATATTTTCACCTTTTCGTTGTTCAACTGACGCTTCCGTGTTGGCAGC
Source organism: Lissotriton helveticus (assembly GCF_964261635.1). Classification (NCBI taxonomy): domain Eukaryota; kingdom Metazoa; phylum Chordata; class Amphibia; order Caudata; family Salamandridae; genus Lissotriton; species Lissotriton helveticus. Next base: position 1,004,978,700 of record NC_136070.1, read on the forward strand.
CCAAATGACACCAAGACGAAGAAAAGAGAGGTGGCAGGTCCATAGAAGAGAGAATGGCAAGCTCAGTTTAGAAATACTTAACTAGCAAACCAGACGGTGTCCAGATTAGCAAGCATGCCAATTGGTTTGAAAAGTGTACCAATATTATAAAAGCACAATGATGACATATTACTGGTAGGAGGCGCTATACCAATGCTGAGCTTGTAATACATGTTGGCATATATTAGTTGTGTTACGGAAAAAGCATTCTTAGGCAGTGCTTAATTTGTCCAAAAAAATAATAATAATAAAAAGTGCCAGGGCTCTCGTCAGGAGTTCACTACACTTTCCACAACACATTGACCCTGCCAGCACTGCCAATGACATTACCAGCACAACTACTAACCATCACACTCTTACAAAAGTGATAATTCAGACTATTTCAGGCCCCCAAAGCTATAAGAGTAGCTTGAGGCGGAAGGTATTGGTCATTTGTAATGTTTATTAAATTAATAAATATCTGTTATCATACTCTTCTCTGTATTAGACAACAGTGCCACCTTGTGGCAGAATGTCATAAGTGCCGATGTTGACAATTAAGTGCCGGTGCCGAGCACCAGAAACTACAGGCTAAAATTAAGCACTGTTGAGAGATAAAGAAAAGGAGGAGGGACCTAGGACAAAATAGAGCAAACAGAAGAGATAACTAGGCGCAAAGAGGTATGAAAGTGATGGGATGATGAGGAACAAGTCAGTATGGAGAAACAAATGTAGATATCCCGAGTGTGAAAAAGCACTGTCAATGCTTGTTTTGCTATGTTTTTTTCTAAGCGTTATAGTTGGGGAAGCTGCGGGCCCACATCAATTTGAGAAAAAACATTGGCTATAAGCAAAAATAAACTTTCTATAATTGTCCTTGACACGAAGGAGAACTACTTTGTGTGTGAATGTGCTGCTTGTGAATGGAAAGAATTCTTCCACAACGAGGTTAGGCAGTAGATGAAGTTGGCTTACCCACTTCCGCACACTGTATGTTGTGGATGGCAGACTTTTAAATGTGGATGACACAAAAAAAAGACCAGTGGATGAAGATGGCCGGCTGAAAGCACCTATAAGAAAGTATATTATACTAACAATTTAGTAAAAGCTATGGGCCTTATTTACATGGCCACGAAAAGCCATGCAGGGTGGCTTTACGGGGCCTTGTAAATATGGGGCACCACACCACGCCACTGGTGCATAAGAAACAGTGATGCGCCGGTGGCGCAAGGGACTTGTAAATATGCCCCAAAAGGCTTTGCATAACCCCATACCTAAAACTTAATATCACGAAGGATATGCCACAGGAGGGCTTTTACCTATTTTACTTCCTATACTGAGCTCAGAATTCTGTTCTTTTTTGCAATAGTTGTATCCATTGCAGGAAGACTTGAAACATGTTTTAGAGAGATGAGAGATTGAGGAGAGCATGCATGACACCGTATGAAAGGAGACAGACAGGCAGGCAGAGAGAAAATCAGAAAAGAAAGGGGAGAGGAGATGCGAGATGGCAAACAGGAATGAAAAGAGAACAAATAATTGAATGAAAATTGGGGGAAATGGAAAAAATATGAGTATGGCTAATAGGTAAGCTAAAGATACAAAGTAAAAGAGGTAGACGTGGGAGTAGCAGAAAGGTGGCATAAAATGGGAAAGGTTGGGGACAGGCGTGTGATAGAAGATACAACAGAAATAAAGGAGAGTAATAAAAGGAGAGGACAAACAGACAGCTGTTGTTTATAATCGTAGGTGTTTCGTCTGCAATGGCAACAGAGTCACTATAAACTCTCTAAACTGCATGCAGCGAGCACATTGGGCGGCCTTTGGCTACCATAAATGAAATCATATTACCAGACAAGTTGAAGATCTGTGCATACACTTTGAATTTTCATTACCGTCTGGCAAAAATCTCAACTACCACAAAATGCTGGGCCTGATTCTCAAAGGTAATTTACACTTCTGAGTAAGTTTACACTTTGGAGTAAGTTTTTGGTATTCACAAATTGCTCTTTTGTAGTAACCTATACTTTTGTAGTAACTTACACTTTTGAGGTAAGTCTATCACTACACATGGCCAATCAGTGGTACTGCAACACCCTCCCATGGACAATATTTGAGGTACGGACTAAAAATAATTTCTCCTACGAAATAACGTTAAAACAAATTAAATTAATTAAAAAAGTTAAAGATATAAATACATTTAAAAAAAAGATACAAATAGTACACTTTTATTGCATAATTATAAAATATGTATTCACTTACGATTGGGACATTATTTTTTCAATTCAAAAGAGGTTAATAAGTATTTTATAATTAAATAATTAATATGAACTTTTTATACATATTTTTAACATTATTTTACATTAATTTAATTGAACATTTTAAATATTTTAATTTAATGTGATATTATTTAATATGTTTTCTATGTGGTTATATTTTAAGTCCCTACCTATATTATTTTCTGTGGAAATGTGTTGCAGTACCCATGGTTGACCATGTGCAGTGCTAGACTTACTACTTAAAGTGCATATTACTAAAAAAAATGCAGTTTGTGAATACTTAAAAGTAGTACATGTACTCAAAAGTCCAGTTTTTGTGAATCAAGCCAAATATATAGCAGTAAGTATATATTTACTACACTTAATTCCACAAGTACTTATCTGGAAGATATACATTTATAATTTCAAGGTATGTAGAAGTGGAGTTAAGAATATTATTTCTACAAATACCCATACATACTAACCCTCATGATATTGTGCTAGTTATTATTTGATCAGGATGATATTTGTCAACAATATTCTGATACACAACAAAATAAATGTAGCATTTAAGGAGGATCATGTTAGATCCTTTGTTGATATTTCTAATAATTTCAACCTGGAACCCAGGCAACACTTGGGAAACATTCACTTAATTCACTGCTTGTGAGGGGTGCCTAGGTATTTCACCATGCAAACTTCCCTCTTCTCCTATTATGTCTTATGTCATGAGTTGGGGTCAGCACCAAAGAGTTGTCACTGGCTTAGATAGTAGGTTCATCAGAGCGTGGATGGATCATAGCAGCACATCCAGATCTAAGCACAATCCCTCTAAATTGCCTCCCAACAGGAAAATTCTAGATTGACGTAATAGCCACTTCGGTGTCAAAGCTCACCTAACCCAAAAGTAAAAGACTGATAATCTTCCAGCCTTCTAGGGTGACAAGATTGAAATTTATTACCATAAGAATTTGCAAAACTGGCACTGTAACCCCTACAGATTCCACAAGCCTTCCGTGAGCCCAAATTCCCAGTGCTGAAGAGCCAGGCAAGTACTTAGATTTGTGTTGGTCTACAGTAAGACACTCTAGGAGTAACTACAGGGGCCACATCAATAAGCGAGCACTGCAAGTGGTAATCTAAGGCAAGACCCACAGTTTTGAGCTTACTTGTGTCTTTAATCGTTGAAGAGCTGAATGAGCATTTGTGTACCACCTTACAATGTGAAACATGCTTGTCTGTTACTGGAACTTTAAAGAAATGTGCTGCTTTGGGCTGGAAATGTAACACCATTTGTTGACATCACTAAAGTAATTGCAGACCACAACAGAACACAACACAATTGCATAATATAAAGTAAACAATAACACAACAGAAACAAAATAGGGCAGAACATAACAAGCATAACCGAACAGTCCAAACAAGTGCAATACAGTACCTACAGTACATTACAGCAAAACCACAGTGCAATAATGAATTAAAAAAACACAACAGCAAAAAAATAGCACAAAACATTATCATTTCAAATGGCATACAGCAGGAATATCGACGGGGAAATATCGACAAGCAGAAATATCGAGGTAAGAATATCGTCAGAGTTAAATATCGAAGAATTAAATATCGATGTAGTAAATATCTTTTTTTAGTACAGCAGAAATATCGACATTGTTAAATATCGTTGTAAAAAATATAGTTGAAATAAATATCGATGTTAATGATATCGCTATTATGTTTTTAATGGTACTTTGGTATGTTTACTTGTTTAATAGTTCTGTTATTTTAATTAGATTTTTAATGTTTTTATGTGAATAATAAATGTAATTGTATACATTATTTAAATTATTTTAGTAAATATTGTAGGAGCGGGTTGTTGGGTTTATAGGGGATAAGGGTGGGTAGTAAGTTAAAAAATGTTGTCAAATTTGTTGTAAGAGCTACAATTTGAATGAAATAAATGTATAAAATCGAAATTTGAAATTTGAAATTTGATTTTTTTAAATTATTTTTTAATTTTTAAATATTATAAAATGTGTAAATCTGTTAGGAGCGGGTTGTTGGGTTTATAGGGGATAAGCGGGTAGTAATTTAAAAAAAATTGTCAGATGTTTTGTAAGAGCTAAAATTTGAATGAAATAAAAAATGTAATTCGAAATTTTAAATTTAAAATGTTTTATTATATTTTTAATTTTTACATTTTTAAAAAAGTGTAAATCTTTTAGGAGCGTGTTGTTGGGTTTATAAGGGATAAGGGTGGGTAGTAATTTAAAAAAAAATTGAGACTTTTTTAAGAGGTAACATTTGAATGAAATACATTTTTAAATTTGAAATTTTAAATTTTTTATTATATTTTTAATTTTTAAATATTATAAAATGTGTAAATCTTTTAGGAGCGGGTTGTTGGGTTTATAGGGGATAAGGGTGGGTAGTAATTTACAAAAGGGTGTGAACATTTTTTACAAATTTAAAATTTGAAGGAAATTAATTTTAAATTCGAAATTTTAAATTTTAAATTAGAAATCTTTTATTATAATTCAAATTTTTATATATTACAGAATGTGTAATTTTTTTAGGAGCGGGTTGTAGTGTTTATAGGGGATAAGGGTGGGTAATAATTTATAAAAGTAGATAATAATGTTATATTATATTTTAAATATATATTTTAATAAAATTTATATTTCGAAATGTGAAGTTTGTATTTTACAATTTAAAATTTCAAAATTTTTGAATTTTTACTGTTCAGGATTTTTAATGAGTTGTGTTGGATTTGGAGTAAGAATAGTAATTTATTATGGTTTACTGTCCAGCACTTTCCCTGAGTTATGTTAGATTTGGAGTTAGAATAGTAAATTATTATGGTTAACTGTCCAGCACTTTCCCTGAGTTACGTTACATTTGGAGTTAGAATAGTAAATTATTATGGTTTACTGTCAAGCACTTTCTCTGAGTTATGTTGGATTTGGAGTTAGGATAGTAATTTATTATGGTTTGCTGTCCAGCACTTTTCCTGAGTTATGTTGGACTTGGAGTTTGAATAGTAAGTTTTTATGGTTTACTGTCCAGCACTTTCCATGAGTTATGTTAGATTTGGAGTTAGGATAGTAATTTATTATGGTTTACTGTCCAGCACTTTCCCTGAGTTATGTTAAATTTAGAGTTAGAATAGTAAATTATTATGGTTTACTGTCCAGCACTTTCCCTGAGTTATCTTGGATTTGGAGTTAGAATAGTAAATTATTATGGTTTACTGTCCAGCACTTTCACTGAGTTATGTTAGATTTGGAGTTATAATAGTAAATTATTATGGTTTACTGTGCAGCATTGTCAGTGATTAATATAGAGTTTGGAATTCGAATAGTATTTTTTTTTAGTTACTATATAGTGTTTTCTTTTACTTTAATTGTATTTGGAATTATAATACTGAATTAAATTTTGTGAATAATTTTTAAATTACAATATTATAAATAAATACAAATTATTATTGTTTTAATTATTTTCTTTCCATATTATGTAATGTATTTGGAAGTATTTAATAAATTATATTTAATAACATATGCATAAAAATGAATTACACATTTTTGTAACATTTTATTATTTATTTCACATGAATGTGTCATTATAAAGTAACATAGTAACATTTTTTCTAGAATAAAAAGTATTTATTGTGTTGTTTCTGTTTGTAAATGAAAACATTTATACATGTAAAAAAAAGTTAACATTTGTATTTAATGATGTATAACATTGCAGTATTTGTTATATATATACATTGTACATTTTTAAATATAATGTTTTATTAATTAGCATATTACATTTTATTTTATTTAAATACATTTGAATATGTTAAATAATTTATAAACAATTTGTAATTACAAAAGTAGATATATAATTTTTTACAATTTGTTTACTATAAGTAAATAAAGAGTTAATGTTATAAACATATTTTTAATATACATTACTTTTTTTAATATATCTATATTTTGACAAAAAGTAAGTAATGTATATTTTACAATATTAATATGTTTATTTTACACATTTTAAAAATAATGCCAATTTTTTAACAACATTTTTACCATTTTTAATTTGTTTCTATTCATTTCTATGGGGATGTGGTCCTATTTTTGTTTTAATTATGCCGCCATTTTGTTTTACTTAGTTCACTTTTTAGACTACATCGTTGTTTGGGTCATTTTTGAAGATGGAACCTCGCGGTTGGGAGCAGCTTTGTGTTTCTTCATGTAAGTTTGGTTTTAATTACTTTTAAGTTATTTTTTAGTTAGTAGTAGTTTATATGTGTTGCTATGTGTGTTATTTAACTGGTTATGTAAAATGTACGTGTTATTTAAGTACGTTAGTGATAGCGTAGTTTGTTTAATATCTAATATTAATGTAATGTTAATGTTTTGCTTTTAATTATTATGTTATGTATATTCATACGTTTTATATATTGTTTATTCGATTTGTGGGTTTATTATTTGTTATGGGTGGGTTTTGTATGTTTTTTATTTACAGGTCACCGTTTTGGTGAACGGAGGGAATTGCTCTCGTTTTTTTTTTTTTTAAATAAAGGAAATTGTTGTTACTAGTGTTTTTTACTAGTTTACGTACATTTCCTTATTTTTCAGGATTTTGGTGTGTTTTTTATAGTGATTTATTTTCGGGTTTTTATGGTTTCGTTCTTGAGAGGATTGCTACGTTGGAATCTTTTTAAACAGTTGTATTTTTTACATTTTTGGGGGTTTGTTATCACTATGTGGATTTTTTTTTTGCTTGGATTGCTTTTTAAAGGATCTATTTCGGACATATTCTACAGTTACAGAACCGTAAGTTATTATTTATTATTTTTTGGGGTGGGTGATGTTTATTTGTGGATTTGTATTTTTATTAGTTATATTATGTCTTGTGATATTAATTTATATTTTACATCACATGACATAATTTAACTAATATTAAAAAAAAAAACATTGATATGTGTTATATATGTTTTTATGGTTTGCTATTTGTATTTTATTAAAGGATGGATTTTGCAATTAGGTCTATGTATTCTAGACCTTGAATACTTGGGTACATTCTGTTTTTTTGTTGGAGATATTCGTACATATTTATTGTTTGTTTGCTTAGTTTTGGTCCGATTTTTGATAAAGATTGTTCTATTCTTAGCTCTTGGTAGCTTTGTTCTTTTTTGATGCATTGGATGAGTTTGTGAAGTGTTGGTTGTCCTCTCCCTATTGTGGCTTGAAAAGCATTATGCCATCCTTCTACCGCGTTATTGGTTTTGGTTTTTTGTGCTATAGTGCTAGCGTAGACATTCCACCAGGGAATTTGGAATTTAGGTTGTCTGCGGTGACCTGAACGATGTGATCTTCCTACCCAGGTGTCTTCGAAATAGTCTAAGAAGGCAATTAATTTTTTTTCATTAGTGCGGTAGAAAGGACTGTCAATTAATAAATTGTAGTAATTTGCCACTTCTGTTGTTGGGACGTATGCTAGTGCTATTAATTTTTTGATCTGGTAAGCAAAGTTGCTGTTTGTTGAGTAGTCTATACTTAAGGTAGATTTTTGTAAGTGTCTCCATATACTTTGATTGTAATGATAATAACACCCTTGTATGGCAGTGTGTGGGTATATTTTTAGTATAGCTTGTATCATAGCTATTTCAAAGTCTATTATTATTCTTTGTGGATAGTAATTATCTGTTAATTCTTTGATTGTTGTTAATATTTCTATGTAGGTTGCATTTGTTTTATTTGGCAGCAATGTATAAATTAAGGGGATATTAGATTCCTGGTATTCACCATGGATGGTATAAAGTTGATAAAAAGTTTTTGGACACACTTTAAAAGTTCCGTCCGTCATCCATGTTTCACATTTTTTTAGTTTTTGCAAGTTGTTATTTGTTGCAAAAAGTAGAATTCTTTTATCATGGCTATCGTTATCATACATCAAGAATTTGTCTTCTTTATGGGTAAAGTATATTCAGGAAATATTTTAATTTATTGAAACGTTTGGGGTGGAGGTGGAGTTGGATCAGATGCTTTTTTAGTTTTAGCTATTAATCGTTTTAAGTTGGGGATTGAGAGTAACTGTCCTGTTACGTGTTCTGGTACTTTGGTTAGTACATTTTTCAAAATTGCAGTGCTTGTTTGTTGGGAGCCTGTACTTGCTTCTCTCAGTGTTTCTAATGCTTCCCTTACTTCTACTCCGGTCACATTGGGTGGGTGGTTATGCTCTCGTACATTAACAACATTGTTATCTACAGTTGTAGCTCTACCATAGCATGCAGTTGAATAGTATTTGCTACATTTCCAATGTGTTTTGTTATCTTTTACTTTTTCTTGGGTGTAGGTATAACCCATGTAGCTGAGCATTATTTTTCCTTTTTGAGATGTTATAAAAGTAGCTCCTTCTGCCATTTCTAGGATATATCTGTGAAGACATATATATGTGTTTTTAGTAAATATGCAATATATTTATTTCAATTTGTAGGTTTAATTAGTAATTTTAAAATTATACTCACAATGTTGTTCTTTCTGTTTTCCTGATGTCTTTATTTCTTTTTATTGGAGTTTCACTGTTGTAATTCCTGTAGTTGTGGTAGAAAATAGTTGTAATTAATGATATTGTTTGATTTTTAGTTATTTCTCTTTTGTTAATATTTCTTTAAACTGGGAGTATACTTACTTGATTTGGTAGAAGCTCTTGTTTGTGTAGATGTAGTTTGGTAGATGAAGTTTGTTGAAGCTGAAAAAATAAGTATTTGTATTAGTTGTGTATTATATTTGTATTTATTTACAGCTTAGACAATTTCATTTTAACCTTTAGTTTGGTAAAGCTTTATTTTTTTGTTACATTTCTATGTAGGTATTGATAAGGTTGGACATTATTTTAGTACATTTCATCATTGTTGGTGTTGTTGATAGGAAGTTTTGGTTTAAATAAAAAAAAGAGAGAATTTCTATATTTTAGGGAGTTTAGCTAAGGTTCTTGAGTTTTTAATAGTACATAAAAAGGGAATTTACTTACTTGTGTTGTTGTATAATATGTTGTAGTAGTTGGTCTAGGTAAGTTTTCTTTTCTCTTCAGCAAAGTAACCGTTTTTCTTCGTGTTTGTTCCAAAAATGGTAATTTGTAGTTAATTATGTAATTGTTTTTATAGTAGCTACTTAAGTACTTCTGAATTTTTATTGGTTGATGGTTTTTTTGTTTAAATTTATTGGTTGAGAAGTTTACTTTAAATTTGGTATCTGTTATTTTTTAATGAGGGTGTTTTATGTATTATTTAGTAGTAGTATATAATGAAATAAGTTTTGTATGTGTTTTATAATACAATTTGTACGTTTGGTTTATAATTTAAAAACTATTTATATATGGTAAGTGTGTTAATAAATATTTTTTATTGAGTATATTAGAATTATAAAGTATGTTTATATTTATTGGTGTATTAATAATTAATTTATATGTATTTTAAATATATACTATATTTATATATGTTTATTTAGTATTTATTTAAAAGTTATTAATAATTATATTGTTATGTTGTTGAGAGGAGTGTGTATTTAATGTTAAATAAAATAGTCGATATTTGTTGTAATCGTTAATAGGCTGTATGTAAGTCGATAATTGTGGTGTCGATATTTTTGTAGTGTTTCATATTATTTTAAGTATTTTCGATATTTTTGTAGTCGATATGTTTGTAGTCGATATAATTTACCACGATATTTTTTTAGTCGATAATAAAATATCGATATTTGTGTAAATCCTTGTTTAAGTATCTGGTGACGATATTTTAGTGTATGATATTTTTGCGGCGAAGTTTTGGTAGGTCGGTGTTTTTGTTATCGATATTTGATCAGGGATCCATTTCAAATAGTGTAACCCAAAAATATGCAAATAGTTCTTGTCACACATTCTCATCTTCACAAATCTGTTTTCATAAAACGGTGGGAAAAGATGGTTGCACTTTGAACCACGCTCCGTCTTATCTACCACCAAGGAAAAGTAATTGTACTGTTACTTATAGGTAATCTTCATTACTCTGAATACTAGTCTTTCTCATCACAGTCCCTTTTTCCATCCCTCCATTTCTATTTGATCAGGGATCCATTTCAAATAGTGTAACCCAAAAATATGCAAATAATTCTTGTCACACATTCTCATCTTCACAAATCTGCTTTCATAAAACGGTGAGAAAATATGGTTGCACTTTGAACCACGCTCCGCCTTATCTACCACCAAGGAAAAGTAATGGTACTGTTACTTATAGGTAATCTTCATTACTCAGAATACTAGTCTTTCTCATCACAGTCCCTTTTTCCATCCCTCCATTTCTATTTAAAAATACCACAAAAATAAGAATGCTTGGTGTATTTGGAAATGGTTGGGGTAAGTCCCTCCTTTGGGTACTGAGTAAGGGGCGTGGAGTAAAGAAGATACATGAGAAAAAGACCATTTTTAATATGTTTATTTTAGGCAATGGTAGGTAGATGTTGCCCTGTTAACTGGACAACATCAATCAGTAAAGACTGGGCTGAAGAAGGGGTAATGGTTATCAGAACTGTTCAACATGTCTATAATAAGCATTACTTGATGGAAGCAAGAGTGGATGGAAATCTTTAGATACATCTGGGCTTCCTCTCTGGACTTATGTGAAGGTAATTAGAGATTGCTGTTGCGGGTGCCTGAGTTGAACTAAAAATGGGGAGCCTTCCCACCCCTCGTGGTTGTAGGTCCAGGAAGATTCCCCCATTTATCCTTTTTGCAGAAATGACATTTATTTCTGTTTTATCAAAAGGATAACCAGGCAGATCTGATTTGCCTGGACAGTCTGATTATTTTCATGGGCCTTAAAATGCCTGTGAAAATGCTACATGTCCCAGGCTGCAAAGATCAGCGAGTGACCGCAGAGGGAGATTTTATTTATTGGTATTTATTATATTTCTTTATTTCTAATGCGCACTATCATCTAAAGGTCTCTTGGCACTGACTTAGTGGCTGAAGGGAAAGCCTGAAGAGGAGAGAGGGATAATAAACCCAAGCTTTGAAGGCTTTCCTACAAGATAGATGATCAGATGTATTTTGCAGACTATGAAAAAGAGTGTTTCAGATACAGGGCCTCGGATCGAGAAGGCACAGCCCCCGATACAAGTTCTTTAGAAGTGTGGAATGCAAAGATGAACAAAGGAGGCCAAACAAAGTTTTCTGGTTGAATTATATCTTTTTGTTTTTTTGCCAGTAACCTGTAAGAGGCCATTGCAATTTGCACACCTGACAAGTGTTGCCAAGTTCCAATGCCACTGTTATTTCCTTTGAAAAATGCACAATAACCTAACTATGCATCTGAAATGAGTTATCAGATTTAACTAAGTCTTTTAACTTGTTTTGCAGGCACAAGGCATGGTTCACAATCCTCAGCTCAGGGAAATTAATTCCAAAGGTTATGAATACCTTCAATGAGCAGGATCTCTGTTCTAGCCATACTGAAATTTAGCTAGTGTTGTCCAATCCAGGATAGTACTGCAAAAATATATCATTTTAGTAAATGGACATCCTTGGGAGGATCACTGAATCTGAACAAAATGTGGGTATCGTCTATGTAAGATATTCGCTTAACCCATAGGAGCAAAAGATGCTTCATTTCAATGCTAAAGAGATATGGGGGTAAAGCACAGCCCTAAGTATCTTCAAAAAGGCAGAAGCGAGAGGATGTGGCCTTACGGCTAGAGCGGTCGATCTCAACGCTGGGGAACCAGGATCGAGTCTCGGCAGGGATGCTCGACATCCTGTGATTCTGGGCAAATCACTTAATGTCCTGTGCCTAGCAAAAAACGAATGTGTCCGTCTGTAATGCTACTGGTGCTCATGTAAAGCTCTTTGATACCTTTGGGTCAAGTTTGTGCTATATAAAACTCTGGGGGAAAAAAATGTTAGGAGGGGAGAATAGATGCCCTAGTGTTATTTGTTAAGTCCTCTAATGTAAGAAAGAAGTAAAACATTCTAGGACTGTGTCCCTAATTGTATTGTATTGTGGGTATTTGTAAGCAACTGTTCACCAAAGTTTCTTGACGCTCAAATGAAAAGGACTTAAGCAAGATAAAAAATTGAAAATATATAACATTTAATACGAAATGTTAAAAAAAAATCTTTAAAAAGATACAGAATGAAAAAAGACCCCAGATTAAGCATAACTTTCCCTGGAATTTGTTTGACTCCTAGCTTCTGCCCAGTGAAGGCTTTAATATCGAAGATTACAATCCGAGTTTTGGGGATACCCAATAGATATGGCCAACAGGATCAGTTGGACCAGGCAGGTATGTATTGTATTGTATTTTAATTGACGATGGAATTTGGAGTCTAAAAATTGAGAAGCAGTGCCATGGACTACCCAATGCTGGAGAGTCATTGCCTAAAACAAAACTCTTTTTTTAAGGAAGGCGATATTATTGTTTCAGAACTCAAGAGATGTGCTTGTTAGCAGCCGTGTTCTGTAGAAGCTGAAGATACTTTGCCAATTTGACAGAAAAATCCAGGTTGCAGGGATTGCCATAGTCTAGGCAAGAATGAACCAAAGCTACTGTTGGGGTTGGGTGTGGTAGTGATTGTTAAAAAAGGGCAAGTATTCTCCCCAAGAGTTGAAGCTGCCAGAACAATATGCTGGCCACCGTAGAGACCTGATTTTCATGGAAAGGTCTGCATCTAAATAAATGCCCAGATTTCACGCCACTTTTGAAGGGTGGCAGGGGCCCTTAAACTCGGGCCATGTAATGGGACTCAGATTGTGGATATAATTTTTGAAATCATCAGCTTGTTACTGCATGTCTTCATTTTAAGAAGTTAACAGCCATCCAGACGTGAAGAGCTGTGAATGTCAATGCAAGGTCCACATGTTAGAGACTGGAACCCAATTACACATTCTAATTGATTAAGCTTAAAGATCATTTGTGTATTATCTGCATACATACAATACATGATACCCATAGATTGGAGGAGATGGGGCATGGGAGCCAAACAGATGTTGAATAGCAGGAGAGAAAATATTGAACTCTAAGGTACTCCATGTGTTGGTCTTGGTTCCGGATTTGAATAAGTAAATAAATATGGTCTGGGTATGAGAGGTGAGAACTGATTCAAATTATTTGTCTGAAGGCAGATCACAACCCAAATCTCCCATCTTAGAAAGAAGACTGCTGTGGTTGTTATCAAAAGCTGCAACACATATAGTACGCCTTATCAGTGTCATCATTGCCAACACTTCATCTAAGTTTTCTACAACCGAAGTGACATCTAGCCCACTACTTGTATCTGATTTATCAGAATCTTATGATAAATTGTATTAAATGCTGCTAACAGGTCTAAAAGAATCACGGCATTCGAAAGGCCATTGTCTGCGATTAGCCTGCGATTAGAATCACTGCAAGCATTGTTAATTATGGGCATCACCCTAAATCTCATTTTCCTTCGAGAAATTAACAAAGTTGTTTCAGTACAAATGCCTCCAAAATCTTAGCTCTTGCTGGTATCTGGGTAATTTGTCAATATTTTGCTGGCTGCCAGGGGTAAAGTTCTGGCTTCTCCAAGAATGGATAAATTGTGTTGTTTTTTTAAAGCTGGGAAGGAGACCTAAGGAAAGAAAAGCATTAGAGATGTCTAGCAATGCAAGTGCAAGAAGATCCTGAACTAAGGGCGAGAAATTGTCTAGAATGGGATCTAACAAGGACCCCCAAACTTCATTGTTTCAAAGAGAGTAGACAGAGGTAGGGTCAAAAGTTTAAAATGTGACAAAGATGGTCCTCTGTGTTGAATCACAGTACCCGGAGGGGGTCAGCAAAATGCTCTCTAGCGATATCTCACTCAGATAATTCAATTTTCTCCATAAAAAATAGAGGCAATTCTTCATAGAAGGACTGGAACCAATTAGATTCCTTTTTGGTAGAACCTGTGGAGGAGAGTTCATTTACCACCTTAAACATCTCTTTCTGTGCGCTTCCAGTCCACAGAATAGTGGCGATTTTTTTTTACATCTTTCATTGTCAATTTATAGCTCAAAAGAATATTTCCAGTGACATTGTATGACTGTTTCCAGACTCATCCATCTTGTTTGACTACATTCTTCATGGAATGCAGCGGATTGTTAAACCTGGGAGTGGGTTTGGAGATATGTTTAAAGTGCTTAAACTTGCACGGTGAGAAGAAATTATTGCATCTGTTAGTGTATTGTCAAAGGATTCGTATTTTATTGAAAGGAATAGGGTTTCTAAACTTTTTCTGGGGATCAAAGTGCAAGAATGGACCTATAAAATCTGGAGTGATCTTTTGGCAGTCAAAGGCAATATATTGTCCATGTAGTATGGGGCCTCGATGATGCAATCAGCAGCGTCCATCAGCTCTTAGCTTATATGGGCATTGGAGATTGGCCTTCCTGTGGACCCGGACATGGAGATTTAACGAAATTCTGAAGAAAAGCAATCTAGGGGACAAAAATGACACTGCACATTAAAGTTGCATGCCATTTTCTAGGTTATGTTTGTTTTCTTTGCTGGTGAGGGCTTAATCATTGTGTGCCCCACAGTTTCTGCAAAATTGTAGTATTACCTTTATGCAGGATAGCATATTTTCGAGATATGGGGGTCACTCTATATATGATGTGTTGACCACTGTTCAAGTTTGAAAATATGGCGGGACTGTTGCATCTCGGGTGTCCACGAGTTCACAGTCTCTGGATCTCCCGCCTATGGGGCTGGAAAATAGCAAGCACAATTCTTAGATGTTTCTCTGTTTTTTCCCCCCGGTGTTTTTAGTTGTTTTTGAAGTCCTTTAGGATTTTTCATTAGGTCCCCACAGTCATAGCCGTATCCTTTCTAAAGCTATATGCGTATTACTTTGGCTTTCTGTAAGTACTGTCAAAATTGCAATGTAAAATTGATTTTAAAAAGTGCTAAAAATGTTACCAACAAACTGAGAATGTGATTGCATTACAAAAAGAGAAGAGAAAGAGGGGGGCTTGAAAGGAGCTACGAATTGAGAGATGGGCGGGCTTGGGAGATGAGTCGGTGGAAGAAAGGGAAAAAAACAATGTACTGGAGTGAAAATAGACGAATGATAAAATAAATTAGATATTGGATTCGCGAGAGAAGGGGTGGTGCGAATGGGGGGCGAGGAAAGAGGGCGAGGAGAGGAAAGGTGGGTGTGAAAGAGGAGGAAGCTGGGGCGGGGGGCAGGAAGTAGCTGCTGTACAACTTTTTACCACAGACCTTTGCTCTCAGCCGCGTGGCTGCAGTTGCACTGAAGCGTCGAGGCCTCACGTCGTCCTGTGGTTAAGAAATGACGTACGGGTTTGGAATGTGCCACTTCTGTGAAGGGTGCATTGAAAAGCCACGTGAGCTCCCAGGCGGCATCACCCAACTATCAGCTGTCATTCACCCAGCTGTTAGCTTCCTCGGAAAGGGTACGTAAGAACTGAAAGTACAGCGTGCATCTGTACGCACCGATGGAACACCGTGTGCGTGTGAAGAGCAACCTTCGAGCCTTTGTGCTTTAGACAACCAATTGTGCCTTTGTGAAGATATACACATGTGCATGTATTTTCTTTCTGCTGGCCCAGGGCCTTCCCCAGAAGCCCCCAATAACAACAACATGAAGAGAAGCTTCGGACTGCTGGGGGAGTGGTATTACCTTACAATTTTTGAAAAGTTGTTGTAGTTAGTACTAACTAATAATGTGTGTTCGGGATCCGGGTGTGTTGCAGTAGTGTAATAGATTAACTGCCAAGTGGCTGTGTCTTATGTGACACTAATAGCCGGTACTGTCTTTATAGTCAAGGGCGCTTTGCATTCTGGTCCATGTAGTTCCATGTATGCTGGGGCGGACTGGCCATTACTTTTATCAAGCTAATTTCCATGTGGTCTTCTACATTAAATACAATCAGGGCAGCCTGCCATCTCGTTTGGGGTACTTTACCATAGATGATCATACTCCTCCCTATTAGGTTCCCTAAGGATGAACATGTTTCTTAACCAGTATTGTGCATTCCATCTTTGGTTCTGTAGATTGTACCTCTCACAGGCACTTCAACATGATGACAGTGTGCAGGACAGTGGAAGGGACATACCGCTAGGCTTCTTGGCACATGCATGCCAACTCCTGCTATGGCTTATTATGCAGCAATTAGAAAGGGGCGCAATAAAGCAGGGTAAATCTGCCCTTCCCTGTCCAGGAGTTACCAATATCTGGTAAATTGGTATCTCCAGAGGGAGAAAACTTTCCATTACGAGTTTGTCCCTGAGGATCCATTTATAAATTGAATGTTACCAGAGATGTTTTAAGGCATGGGCAAAGTGGGCAATTGTCTATTTATCACACTTAAACTTACATTTTTTTATTACATTTTGATTGGCATAATGAGGCTTGAATTAGGAGAAAATTGGTAATTTTTTTAAATAACAGACTTTATTGATTTTCGTTAACCATATCATGTCAAGTATACACTGTCATTGGGTACATACCATTAACCCCAAAGGGGGAACCAGCATCAATGTACTACCTCTCAACTGTGAGTGCACCAGCAATGGAGTCTGTGAGTAAATGTGAAAGTGTCACACAAAAAAACATACTGAGTGCTTCATGGTATCAATCTGTATATTAAAATACAAATCTCCTCCAGACAGGGCCCCCCAAAAAAAACCTTGCCAAATTGTTAAGAAGACACTGGAAGTTTAGTTACTGTGGAATACCACGTCAAAATACCCCAATAATTCCTATTTTCTCTCTTTGCCGCTTCTTTCTTTTCTTGTTTCTCTTTCTCCCTTTTTTCTTCCTGAAAAAGTAACAGCAAAGCGAAAAAAAACTATGCCCACCTTCGTTCTTTTACTCCTTTCTCTCAGTACTTCTTACTTTCAATCTCACTTCTTGACTTGCAATGCCCCTTTTTTTCTCAGGGCAGTGTCATAACCTGCTGCCTGTTTCTGACGCACACACATAGGGGCTCATTATGATGGCAGGCAGACATCAGTCCGCCCGCCACCATAATGGTGATGGGACCGACCGCCAGACGTGCGGCGGTCCCACTGGCACAATTAGGATGTGCCCGCCATACTGGCGGGCGCATAATGGCCTTTTACCATTGCGGACAGTGCTGCTGGCTGCAGCACCGTCCACAATAGTAAAAGGTCAGGCACAGCATTTCCCTGCACCACGTGGCAGGCACCATGCGGTGCCTGCCACGTAGTGCAGGGACCTGCAGGGGTGTACCATGGGTAACCCCCAAGTGCACCCCCCACCTCCCACCCACCTGGGGGCCCAAAAGGGCCCCCCCTAAACCAATCCCTGCCAAGCCCGTATACCACTCACATTGTAATATGGCTAGCGGTGCCTGTTAGGCACCGCCACCATATTACTGGCTCAGCACCGCCCTGGCAGGGGGTATTTCTCGTTACGCCATCGTAATGAGCCCCATAATTCTATAAATCACATTTGAAACTTTTGACTAAACTATCTACATTTTCTTGCCTCGTGGTGGCATAGCTAGGTCTTTTGCCGCCCGTGGCGGTCCCAGCAATTGCCGTCCTGCAGTGACCGTAAGAGTGGGGGAAAACGGTAGCTGGTGAACGAATCCTGTGTTTGCCACCCCGCGCGGCCACAGGTAAGAGGAGGGAAAGCCACCGCCCCCAAAACTCATGCCACCCAGAGCAGACTGCCCCCATCCTCTTGGTATGCCACTGTTACCTTGCGAGGGTAAAGCAGTTAAATTTTACTTCATTTGTCGGTATTCAGATTGCTCCAAGGGACAGGAGAGTGCTGCAGGACAGGTGTACAGTGAGTTGGGAGAGCTGTGCCTGAATCTCCTTGCAGGAATACTAGGGGATCCATGTCTGGATTTAAATGCACTAGAGAAGCTGCCTTTTTCAGTGCAGTAATTGAAGGGGATGATGTAGAGCAGGACTGAGGTGCACTGTAAGAACGTTTTGGGTGAATCTCAGTGCACTTAGAGCAGGGGCTCCTCCAGGTTGAGATTGACATGCTCTGGCAGAGCTGGGTATGTGTGGATCACAAATTTGTGAAAAAATCTTTACTATTATTAACTCCATATATGTGTACTTTGAAGATTTATACATCATCATTTGGAACCTTTACTCACCAATATATATTTACCTGTCAATATTTTGGTTTTCAATATTTTGGGTATGATACTCACACATTTCAATTTTCCTTACTCAATATTATGTTCTTCCACGGATGGAGCAGGGAGGCTGAAAGGAATCATGTGACATTCAGTCACTTAATGAGATAGGACCCAGGTAATGGCTTTTTAGTAACTAATATAAGAAAGTTGCTCGTTCAGTTGTGTAACAATAATCTGATTGATCTGATGATACAACTATCTGCCAATCCTATACAGTTGCTCTAGTTATAAGGTCTTACCTACCAGACAGCACAAACTGTTTGTTAGCCAAAGACCTATTGTCAGCTTACAGGAGGCTTAGAGCCCAACCATTGTTTACCTTTGGCTGGTTTAATAGTCACACTCCTTTGCTTACTTTTTTATTTTGTATTAATTCCTGTTCTTGTGTTTGTCCCTCCCTTGCAGCATGGACACACACTTTAGTGCTGTCTCTTTTTTTGTTTAATCACTCCACATGAGTGGGTGTATTTTCCAGCTCTTTCACTCATGTGCAACTCTTCTGCCCTCTACGGCGCATCTGGTTGCCCTCTCCCACCCATGTGCTTCTGCCTCCCAGGGTTGGTCGCGCCCTGGTATATTCTCCCCTCACATTGGTTTCTCGCCTGTGTACTTTCCCACCCAACATGTCCATGTTCCTCTCACTAGCCCATGTGCCTCTCTTCTTCCTTGCTGCATGGTCGTCTCTCTCGCACATGTTGCTTTCCCTGCCCTCTGTATCGCTTACCCTCCGGTACCCTCTGTGTTGCTTCAATTTACTTCCCCACCCACGCCCTCTGTGTTGCTTACCCTACCAATGCCTCAAAAAAGAGAGAAAGAGAGCTTTTGCTCTACTTAAAAGAAAAGTTTCTTTACTGATCCAGTTAGGATCATAAAATGCAAAAATTGGCCCTGCATCATTTTGTAGGTGCACACATGCATTTTACGCGTGCCTGCACAACGAGGAGGGCAAACTCATCTTAGCACCATTTTATGTTTACTCTTTATCCATGTTGCAGCACATTGGTTATGCTGCACACCATCACTAACAAACATGGGCAAAGCCAATAGGCCCCAAAATTGAGTCCTAATGGCTTTTCCAATGCTTACTTGTATAGGCTCTGATCTGGTCTAACCATGACTCGGTGTATAGGTTGTCCTTGACATGTTTCATGATCCTTACTCACACTCTGATGTCTCTCTGCAAAATGTGTGGCTCTGTAATTATATATCTGTCTAACACTCTAACGCCTACCTTTCTCAGTAAAGTGTTGTATACCCCCCTCAGTACGTGGTTGAAATTTGGCTGTGATGTTGTCTGTACAGACTAAAAAAAGATGGCATTGAAGACAAAGCACTCTCGTGGAAAAAAATATCTTTGGAAGACAGATCCCAACGGTGCATCTTTGCACTTTTTCATCATCCCCTAAACTCCTTTTATATGGAGTCCCTCAATCTCTGATTTGAGTCCGACTCTGTTCAATCTATTTCTGGCTCCTTTGGCAGACTTGATTGAATCCTGGGGTGTTCAGGTGATATCATATGCTGATGACACCCAGCTCTTATTATCCTTTCAGGAACGTTTGGAGGTTGCTCTCAACAAACTCAACGAATGCCTTAAGGGAGTCGCCAGATGAATGGATACGAACTTCCTTAAATTGAACTCTGATAAAACAGAAGTTCTCTTCTTCTGTCATTGTGCCCCCCAAACCCCCCGCTGAGCAACAGTTGGCAGGTGGAACTCAATTCCCACCTTCTCCGACTCCTACCTTTCTTTGCCAGAAATCTTGGTATAATGTTTGACTTGGCCCTATCTTCTCTTCACAAATTAAGAGGATTCCGCCATTATGTTTCACCAAACTCAAATCCCGGAGAAAGCTGCTGTACCTTATATCTGAGGACACAGACGAAAACTGGTGGTTCACACAATGGTTTCCTCCCACCTGGATTATGCCAATAGTCTCTTTTTGGGCCTTTCTAATTCAAAGACTTTACATTATTCAAAATGCAGCAGCAAGACTTATCCGTAGAGTTCTCCTCCGGCAGTCTATTACCCCCCCATCTGAAGCAGTTATATTGGCTGCCAGTCACCAAGCGCATTCAATTCAAAGACCTCAGATCGGCATTTTATAGCATTTGCAGGGGAAGGTCCACTCTATCTGAGAAACAGACTTTGACCCATTAAGCAACATAGAGCACTCAGGTCCAATAATCTACCCCTGGTGCAGGTCTCAAAATTGTCTACGTTCAGACGGGGTGGAAGTTCTTTCACGGTCCTAACTGCCAAGTTGTGAGACGCTCTCCCAGTCAACGTCCATATCGCTCCTTCGGTCTCAATCTTCAAAGAAAATTAAAAACATTTCTCTTTGACATTGATTAGCCTTCAATGAAAGATGCCGCTTGATGTCAGTCTTCGTAAGCCGCGAGCGCCAGGACGCTTCCTATGAAGCAGCTGTGTGCTGTACAAATGTCTTTTGATTGATTGATGGTCTGTATGTTTTTCACATGGTCTTGTGTCTCAAAACTCTGTCTGAACTTTGACTCTGATGGCTTCTATGTTTCTATAATAGTCTGATGTCTAATTCTCTATATGAAGTGTGTCTCTCGCGTGCTGTGTGTTTGTTTTCCTGTCATGCACTGATGTCTTCTGTCTTCCTCATTAACATTTGGCTCTGGATTATTGTATTTTTTTCTTTCACCCCCATGTACAGTGTTTTGGTTCTGATGGTTTGCATGTTTCTCTCTCACACCCCCATGCCTCCCTCTGAGCATAGAGTTTGGTTCTGACATATTGCATGTTTTTCTCTAACTTGCTCACAGTAGCAGTCGGTGATGGGAGTAGCTGCCGGGCGGTGACGTGAGGAGGGGGAGGGGCAGGGTGAGCGGTAGTAATCTATGGATTACGGAGGATTACAGGTAAGTAAACAAATAAATTAATAAAACGAATTTAGTGGCATGCACTGCATCGCATTTGGGGATGCAGTGCGTGCAACAAAATTAGTTTTATTTATTTATATGTTTACTTACCTGTAATCCTCCGTAATCCATAGATTACTACCCCCACCCTGCCCCTCCCCATTGCCACATCACAGCCCGGCAGCTACTCCCACCACCGACCGCACACGATTCCGTTACAACTATCCCCTCCCTGAACAACTTTACCACTGTCTCCCTGGCACAAACTCAAAAGGCCATCCTGACCTGTAGATCCGGAGCCCCCACGGATTCCTGTCCCCCGATTATTTTACAGCACCTCATCGAGGTTGTTACCCCATCAATCAATGCCATCATTAACAAATCTCTTGATTCTGGTACTGTCCCGACTGAATGGAAGAAGGCCACAGTCAAGCCCCTTATGAAGAAGCCCAATAAATCCCCAACCGACCTATCCAACATGCGCCCAATCTCCCTCCTCCCAGCACTTGGCAAAATCACTGAACAGTTAGTTCATGAAGAACTCAAAATCTTTGTGGAAAGCAAACTCATTTTGCACCCACAGCAATCTGGCTTCCGCCCAGGCCACTCAACGGAAACTGCACTAATTGAATTGTCAGATACCATCAAGTTCTTGCAGGATGAGGGCAAACAAGCCGTCCTCATCCTGCTCGACTTAACCGCGGCTTTCGACACCATCTCTCATGCTATTCTCATTAATAGGATGCGTGAGATTGGTGTCGCTGGTTCCGCCCTGGCCTGGATTAGTTCATTCCTAACCAATCGATCTCAAACTGTCTCCTTAGGCCCCTTCCTCTCTGACGAAAAATCCACCACCTCTGGTGTACCCCAGGGATCAATACTGAGCCCTCTCTTCTTTAATATATATATGGCCCCCCTTCTCACGCTGATCGAATCCCATGGGATCCTCGGGACTTCCTATGCCGACGACACTCAGCTTGTCGTCAGCATTGATAAAAGACACCCTGACGTTGCCCTTAGATTTCAAAACTGCCTCTCCCAAGTCTTCTCCTGGCTTAACCTGAATCATCTTAAATGTAACAGTTCCAAAACTGAAATAATACCCCTCGGCAAAGGCACCCTCTTTTCCCCTAAAGATTGGTGGCCTCCTAACTCTGAAGCACCGCCGAGTACGGTCACTTCAGCCCGCAATCTCGGAGTCCAATTCGACTCGTCCCTTAGCTTCGACGAGCATGTGCGCATCACTGCGGGTCGCTGTTTTAGCCTGATCAGGCAGCTTAGGAAATTCTTTGACTTTCTGCCCATCTCCGCCAGGAAATCTGTCGCGGTGGCGCTCATTCTCTCCCGGCTAGATTATTGCAATGGCCTTCTAGCAGGCATTAAGAAATCCTCCCTAAAGAAATTACAAAGTGTGCAACACGCGGCTGCCAGGCTCGTCCTGAAACTCCCTCGCAGGTCTTCGGCCTCCGCGGCTCTCAGCACCCTCCATTGGCTGCCCCTCCATAAGAGAATTCTCTTTAAGCTCCTTGTTACGGTGTTCAAATCTACCAGGAACACCGGCCCATCCTACCTGTCCAAGCGATTTCTGCCCTATACCCCAACTCGTTGTTTAAGGTCCTCAGGAGCGAATTTAATCTCTGTACCCAAAATTAAACTAAAAACCAAAGGTGGGAAAACTTTTGTTTTTTTGGCAGCCAAAGCATGGAACTGTCTCCCCCCCAACCTTAGGCATGCCCCCTCAGAAAGCCTTTTTAGGAAACTCCTGAAGACCCGGATTTTTTCTCAGTCTGACTCATCGGTACTCGCAGCCATCTGATCCTTTCTCCCCACTGCTGGGTCCCTGTTGTGCTTAGCGCCAAGATGCTCCTTCCGGAGCGATAGTTGCGCTTTACAAATTCTAATAAATATCAAATATATCAAATACTGCTTGCTCATGCTTCCCTCTCTGTGTGAAACTTGGTCAAAGTTTAGTTATTGTTTCTCGTTCTTGCACATCTCTCACTCTCTCTCTCTCTCTTTTTTTTTTGTAGGTGTCTCTCTTACCCCCTCCTGTCCCTTCTGAAGTTTAGTTCACGAAGGTGGTATTGTAATTGTATTGTAATTGCTTTTATATAGCTCTTACTACTCCTGACAAGGCATGAAAGCGCTTTTTGGCGAGTAGCAAGCTACTCTGGAATACAAAAAGGATTAGTGGTGCATTAGTATAGTGAAATTTCAGTTAATTTGAGCGGTGGACATGTGAGTCTGTTAGTTGGATTGAAAAGGATAACGGGGGGGTAGAAGAGGGAAGATTTTAGAAAGTGTTTATTGGGAGATCATAGCAGTAAGATGAGGTTTGGGATGAGTATAAGGAGAGATGGAGGAGGTAAGAATCTCTAGAAATGTTTCAGGGAGATCGCCTAGAGGTGGGTGAGCACTGGAAGATCAAGCAAGGCTCGAGCCTGAAGCCTGGCTCTGATGAGTTTGAGATCCTGCTGCAACCTCGAGCCAACAAACAGCTGAGCTTTCATGCCTGCCTCTCTCACTCTACCCTCATGCACATAGAGGCAACAGCAAAGCATTAACATCTGAAATGAAAAGGACAGACAAACAGATACCCATTTAGTGGCTCATTTATACAAAGTGAAACCAGAAAACCTGCATTAATTGCGGCTTCTGCACTTAACCAAATTGGGTGATCTTCGGACAGATATTTAATTTTCCTGATCCTCCTGATGCAAGCACCTATTGTGATTAACTTATTGTGTTTCATTTAATAGACTATAATGTTGCTCAATCTATAAGAATCTGGAGCACCCAGGAGGGGAAACATCCTTTACAACGAAACTTTTACCACGCAGTGCTGTTACAACGCAAGTATTACGACGAAAACCTTTACAACGCATTACACTGGGGGGCGCTCTAGGATAGGGAATAGTTTTAATTTACTATCCAACACCTTCCCTAGTGTCCACGGGGACTGGAGTTGGTGTAGTAAATTAAACTATTCACTATTACAGGCTTACTCAACTGCCGGTCTCTCCCCCGCCATGCCAATGACATCTGGTTGTTGATTTCCTCCGAGGAGTGGGATATCTTATTCCTCACTGAGTCTTGGATGACTGACTCATCCTCCCCGGACATTTATTTAGCCATTCCATCTGGCTATGACATAAAATGTGTCAATCGTGCAGGGGGAAAATCGGGAGGCGGATTAGCTATTATCTTTAAATCCTATTTCCAGCTGACCATTACCAAACTCACCAACATTGGTATCATTGAAGCCCTCTACTTCTCAGTATCTGATTCCTCGGCTGTCATTCTAGCCGGCTCTCTAATCTATAACCCCCCCACGGCGGCTTCCCTTTCTCTTACCGCTCTCACCCACCAGTTAGCTGATTTAGCCTTGAAACATCAATACTTTTTGGCTCTAGGTGATTTTAACCTTCATATCGATAACTCCCTCTGCGCAAAAGCGAATAATTTACTGGAAATCATGGATAGCCTTAATCTTACTCAACTTGTTACCGGTCCTACTCATGTGGCGGGTCACACCCTGGACCTTATTTTCGCCAATTTCCCCACTATTACTGTTTCTCCCTCCCTTCCTCTTACATGGTCGGACCATTACCTTATCCCTTTTTCTCTGACCTTAGACCGCAAACCTATCCCTCCTGTGCCCAGGAAAGAGCTGGGGAGGAAGTGGCACAAAGTCACATGCGCTTCCCTTGACCCGATATTCCATTTCCAGACGGACCATCTATCCCCGGATATCGATTTTAACATCGCCAGGCTCAACTCCGCCCTGATCAACGCTATTGACCACATTGCCCCCCAGAAACTTATTACTTCCTCTAGATCCCGTCCTTCCTCTCCCTGGTTCTCCACCTCCCTCCGTGAGGAAAAAAGCTGCTGTAAAGCACTCGAACGGAAGTGGAGGTTAAATTACGATCCTAAAGCTAAGCTTGCCTACAAGGCGGCCTTGAAAAAATTTCTCAAACATAAAAAAACAGCCATGAAAGACCACTTCTCGTTCCAAATTGCCAAGGCCCATAATTCTTCTAAAACCCTCTTCTCCATTGTAAAAAATGTTATTACCCCTCCGGCTAGGACCACTCAGGTCTCAGCTAGCCAGAAACTATGTGAAGGACTCTCGGACTTCTTTCTCGAAAAGATCGATAAACTCTGCGTCTCCTTCCCTAAAGAGCCAATGCCTCGGACTGCGTCTACTGATCCCCCTAACTCTCCGTCCCTTCATGCTTTCAATAAACTTGCCCAGGAGGATGCTCTCAGACTACTCATTCACTGCAAGTCTGGCGCACCCACTGACCCCGTTCCGGCCAAAACTATGGGTGAATTGGCTCCCCTGCTAGCCGACCCGTTCCTCTCCATCTGGAATGCCTCTCTGCACCATGGCTTTTTCCCTACCACCTGGAAGGAAGCCTTGGTGATCCCAATTCTAAAAAAGGCAGATGCCGATCCCACTGTATTCTCCAACTACCGCCCTATATCCCTCCTCCCCAAACCTGCTAAGGTTCTGGAAAAAGCCGTGCAGCTGCAACTCACGGAGTACCTGGAGAACAACTTACTATTGCACGACTCGCAATCTGGATTTCGGGCGGGATACAGTACGGAGACGGCTCTGCTGGAGGTCTCGGAGACCATTCGAGAGTGCGTGGACAGAGGCGAGGAGGCCATGCTGGTCCTCCTCGACCTGTCCGCGGCATTCGATACGGTATCCCACTCCATCCTCCTTGACCGACTACGGCAGATGGGCATTGGCGGCACTGCCATCAGCTGGATCGAGTCCTTCCTCTCTGGAAGAAGTCAAAGAGTGCTGTTGCGGCCCTTTAGATCGGAGGAAAAACCCTTATCTTGCGGGGTGCCACAGGGCTCGGCCCTCAGCCCTCTGTTTTTTAACATATATCTTGCCCCTCTGGCCGGCGTGGTGGAGTCCTATGGAGTCAGGGTGGTCTCTTATGCTGATGACACTCAGCTAGTGTTCTCCTTTAGGGGCCACTCTGACTCCGCGTTCTCCAACTTCCGTCGGTGTCTTAACAACATCAGTGATTGGATGTCTGAAAACCATCTAAGACTCAACGCTGACAAAACAGAGGTGCTGTTTTTTAACCAGAAAAATTCCATCCCCTCCTCCTGGTGGTGGCCCACGGCATTAGATCCCGCTCCCTCTCCCGTCCATTCGGCCCGCAACCTAGGCTTCCATTTCAATGACTCTCTATCCTGTAAGACCCAGATTCAAAAAGTGACCTCGGCTTGCTTCCTAAAGCTACGCATGATCCGGAAAATCCTTCCCTATCTCCCTTTGGATTCCCGCCGGACAGTCACCCACGCTCTCATCACGTCCCACCTGGACTATGCTAATAGTCTTTATGCCGGAGCTCCCCAATACCTGACTGACCGGCTTCAGATTGTCCAGAATGCGGCAGCTAGGCTGATTGGTAATATTTCTTATCATCAGTCAGTTGCCGCATATCGTAGGGAACTGCACTGGCTTCCTGTGGCTAGCCGAATTCAGTTTAAGATCCTCACTCTGACTCATCGAGCCATTAATGATCGCGGACCAAACTATCTAAAAAAACGAGTCTTAATATCCCGGTCCATCAGATCTCTAAGATCCAATGACCTATGCCTCCTGATCTCTCCCCGCTTCAGACTTTCCAGAATGGGTGGCAGAGGATTCAGCGTTATTGCTGCAAAATTATGGAACTCCCTGCCAGTCGATCTCAGATTCTGCTCCTCTGAATCTGTCTTCCGGGCCAGACTCAAAACCTGGCTCTTTTCTAGACTCTGATCTTCTTGTCATTTCCCCTGTCTGTTCCCTTTTTCCCCTCTGAGACTCAGGTTCCAGCGCCGGGACACCCCTCCGGGGGTAGCTGTGCGCTTTATAAGCTACATAAAATAAATAAATAAAATATCCAGCACCCCCAAGTGTAATACGTTGTAAAGGTTTGCGTTGTAATACTTGCGTTGTAACAGCATGCGTGGTAAAAGCATGTGTTGTAACGTCATACATCCACCCAGGAGTCACTTGACAACAGTATTGCCTCATAGTTCATTAATATTTTTGTTACCAGTGTGGGGGTGGAGCAGAAAGGGTTCTGAGTTCATTAGACTATCACAAATAATTTCTTTTCAGTGTAGTGTTATAATGTGACATATTACTGTCCACACTTCCACATGTTGAGGAAATTCAGTTTTGAAGAGACTTCATCATATTTTATGTGATGTTTGTTGTATGATTTACATGGCAAATATTTTCAGGGCTCGGCTCATGCAGGGGTACTAATAGCCAAGCCAGAACATTGGCTCGGCTCGCCCTGTTAAAGTGTTGGCTGACAAACCTCTAATATTTCCAGGGCCACTGGAATTATGGGTCAGGAGAGGTCCAAATTATGCGGCAGGGTTGAATAAATTATGCAGCAAGAAAAGGCAAACTGTGCAGCGTAATGCAGCAGATTTTAAAATAGTTTTACTTTGTTATTTTGTAACTTGTACACTTGTTAAAATGGTCTGGGCCTTGGGTGCACCCTTATTAGTACCAGTTGAATACCCAAATATACCAATAAGCCACAGAGAGGTGACTAGGAAAAAGGCCTTCCCCAGCGCGGCAACACATGCTGCTGTGTTTTTCGCAACTTTTGAACCGTTAGAGCCAGAAACATGTTTTTGTTGTTAAAATCTTCAAATTATGCAGTAAATTATTAATTATGTGGCAAATGCGGCAAATCAATAATTGTGCGAGAATTGCCACAGCCTCACAATCGCATAATTCCAGTGGCCCTGAATATAGCCCACCCTCTCTCTCTCTCCGATGTGTTATCTGTTTCTCTCTTACACCATCATGGTCGTTACCCACATGAAGTTTAGCTCTTTTCTGTTGCTAAAAGCCATGCTGTGCGTTATTGACAGTGGAACTGAGTAAGTTTCAGCAGTGGAGAGAGAATGTGGGGTATGGGCCAGAGCTGCCGACTTTAGAACGGGGGAACCGGGCTCGAATCGCAGCATTGGCTCAACAGCCTATGATTCGGGGCAAATCACTGTGGGGAAGATTTACAAGAAGGTGCCGCACCGTGGCACCGCAAGCCCTTTGGCTGCGCCACGCTGCTGCACTTTCAGAGCACAGGAATGCGACATATTTACAATGATATGTCGCTTTTCTGTGCTCTCCCCTGCACTTGCGCATAAACAGCTGCCATGGTGCAAAGATGCCTGCGTCATGGGGAGATTGTTTTTGTGCAGGGAGGGGCACCTTCCTGCACAAAAACAATCACTACAGGCAGTTTCCTCTTTCAATGTGTGCTGTAAAATGCAGCACGCATTGAAAGAGGAAAATAAAATGAGGAGAAATTAAAACATTTCTCCTCGTTGCTCCTCGCTACGCCACCCCTAGGGTGGCATAGCATACTGCTGCATTTCCAGGTTCACGAATCCTCGTAAATCTTGAAATGTGTCTGGTTCCAGAACATCCACAGCAACTTCCATGGAACGCCCCTTTCACGCAAAGTGCTGCGTGTAAAGGGTCCGTATTTACGAGGACAGGAAAAGCCACGCAGTGTGGCTTTTCCTTTCCTTGTAAATATGGGGCAGAGAAATGCGCTGCCAGTGCGTCACAAAATGTGACGTACTTGCAGCGCAAGGGGCTTGTACATCTGCCCCTTAATCTCCCTATGCCTACAAAAAAGAACGATTCCTTCTGTACTGTAACTGGTGCTCATGTAAAGCGCTCTAACATCTTCAGGTCGAATTCGCGCTATATCTGCAACAAAATAAGACCCACAATATGTATGTGTAGCGCTCTGATGCCTGCGGGTCTAGCTAGCGATATACAAAACTTTAAAAATAAAAAAATAAATTTCCTTTACATCTTTACGTGCCCCCACCCGGCACCCCACTTCACTCCTGTGTGAGGATGACGAAGTGGGAATGGGGTCACTGACTGTGAAGGAGCCG
Organism: Lissotriton helveticus; assembly: GCF_964261635.1. NCBI lineage: Eukaryota > Metazoa > Chordata > Amphibia > Caudata > Salamandridae > Lissotriton > Lissotriton helveticus. The sequence goes on from NC_136070.1 coordinate 1,005,007,986, forward strand.
CAAGGGCTCCCGGATGATCTTTTCACAGTAACATCTGTTCCCGCCCTGGGTGTCCAGTAGGGAGGAGAGCGGAGACGCGATATGTCATTGCCTGCAACACTCCCTCCGTCCTTTGTCCCTCGTCTCCGTTATGCGTGGGAATGTAGCGGTTCTTTTTGCTTTCAGAGCACCATTGTCGCGGGAGCCGGACCCAGGAGGGCGTGGGCACTGTAGGGCTGCCTAGCGTCCAGAGAGGGGGCTGCTTCCTGGATGACCCCAGAGGGCCGTGCTCCCGTGGTCCAGCAGCACACGCGGCCGCCATGACACCTGGAGACCGCTAGGAGGCGCGCGGGTTCAGTTATAGGTGGATAGTACATAAGTGTCAAGTGGCCTCTTGTGACACTTTTAGTCCGTTCAAGCTTCTTAGTCAACAGCACTTTGTGTTCTCGGAATTCTAGGACCTTTTTTATATATATATATATATATACCATTCGAAGTATAATCTTCCTAGTCAACAGGACTTTGCGTTCTAGGAATTCTAGGACCCGAACTTTTTTTTATATACCATTTACCTGGATTTGTTTTATTTATATACCATTACATATCAATGAGCAGTGCTTCGGGCCCCGGCACTCATTGTTTTACAAATTAAGCACTGTTTGAGGGGTCACTTAGTTTCGCATCTCTGCTCCCCTCGCACAGGGTGTCCCACTTGTGTAAATATCACAGGTAAAGGGCGGGCCTTTCTCTCCAAAAATAGTCACTTCAGTGAAGAGAGAGTAGAGAATGAAAGGGGAAAATATACCTCAGTTGGCTAATCTGCTGTTATAAAACAGACTGGAACCTGCAGCATAAACATTTAAATCACATCAGAGCTGACACAGCATTTCATCATTTGGTGTGTGATAAGTTGATAGTGGGGCATGGCAGTTGCAGAATATATCACAGTTTCAAAATTGTGTAATGCATTTCCTCTCTTTCCTGAGGTGCATGATTCAGACTGCGATCAGTCACCACATTCACTGCACTAGGACAGCCTAGAGGGCTGTTCTGATGGACAAAATCAAGCAATTCTACTCAGCACCCTCCTCAGAGTTACATATCTAAGTCCATAATTCAGATTTAACTTGTAGTAGCCAATGTCCTTTAGTCCACTTTTATAAATAAAGAACATCCTTTATTGTTTCCATGTTTCCATTCTCACAATTGCTTGCAGCCAATACGTTTCGTTCCCCATGAACTTCTTCAGGGCACAACTATGGTAGTAGTCTGTTCTTCCAATGTTCACAGAGCACTAGTAATTTTCTCTCCAGTATATTTCTCTTCAGTGGGAGTAGTCTGTTCTTCCAATGTTCACAGAGCACTAGTAATTATCTCTCCAGCATATTTCTCTATGTTCACTACACCACAACTGCTCGTGTCGGATGCCTTCCTGCTATACAATCATGGAACAGACATGATCCGAATGGAGACCTAAAGGGATTGGACAAATGGGAGAAACCAAACCAGTGATACGTGTCAAGCATTTAGAAACACTTCTTAATAAAATTAGATTGCTATGCAGTGCCAACTATAAGTGGAATTTGAATTATGGGCTTAGATATTTAACCCTGAGGATGGAGCCAAGTACAATTGTTTCATGCAATAAATTGAGTTCCATTAAAAAATTATGTATTTGGTGGAAATAGGGATGTGGTGTGGGCTAAATACTTTGCAGAACTGCAGTACTTCAAATTACTCAGCATAAGTATTACCTGATGTACTGCCTCTCCGCTGGGGTATAGTACTACTCGTTTAACATGGCATGTAATGAAATGAAATGAAATGAAAAATTATATTTATATAGCGCGTACATACCCAGAGGCCTCGCAGCGCTTGTGGGAAGCAACAAGAGCGAAGAAGGAGACAATTGAAAGCTGGGAAGGTTGAATGAATTTAGAGACATTTTAAGGCATGGGCATAGTGGGCAATTGCCGAGACCCCATCTTCAAAGATCCCCTTAGGAAGGTAAACTTTCTTTCTACCTCACATCTGTCTATTTATCCATCTAAACCTTTAAGGTATTATTTAATATTTTTTATTTATTTATTTTTCAGAGTTTTATATAGCGCAAACTTGACCCGCAACCGAATCGGGTATGAGAGCACTTTACATAGCACCAGTTATGTTACATGAGGACACACATTCATTTTTGTTAGGTACGGGGAGATTAAGTGATTTGCCCAGAATCACAGGATGTTCAGCGGCATTGCTTGGCATTGTGGGACTTGAATTAGCAGAGAATGGGTAATAACATACAAAGTTGTTCTGACCAGTATCCCCTGTAATATGTCTTAGCCAAGTCCTCCAAAATCGTTAAGATAACGGTTGGAATAAATGAATGTTTAAGGTACATCGATTTGAGTCCCACATTTGCGTGCTTTTTGTTTACACATATGTGCCTGTGTACATCTTTTCTTTTCTTACTAGTGTGTGCATTCCGCAGATTAGTGCAGTTTGATGACTGGTCATCAGGGCCGGACTGGTTACCAGGCGTTTTTTGCTGGGGTGGCAGGGTGGGGTCCAGGTTAGCTGCAGAGGGGCTGATTTTGTTGCTGGGGAGCTGCCGGCACTTCTAAATGAACAATGCAAAACAAATAGCTTTCGACCGTACTTTTTTAAACATATGTTTTGCATTGTTTATTAAGGAAAGCCCGGTAGCCAGTCTGACCCTGCTGGTCATCATTGGAGTTTATTAATGCGCCACATGTCCTTGTCGAGCCTGATGCGTTTCTGGTGGCTGAGTAAAAGGCTACTGTGTGTGTTGAGCATGGCTGGTAGAGTGTGGGTTTACAATGTTGCCTATGTGGGAAGAGTTGTGCTTGAGGTCTGGAGGAGTGCTCCCAGGGGGATGTATGATGTTACAACGCATACTTTTACAACGCATACCTTTAGAACGCATTTTGTACAACGCAACATCCATTACAACGCATTCCATTACAACGCATGCCATTACAACAAATTTTTAAAAACTACCTTTACAACGCATTCCATTACAACGCATACTACCTTTACAACGCATACCATTACAACGTATAGCATTACATTGCATGTATAGTAAGTATTGGATAGTGTAGGGGTAAAAATTACTATTCTAATTCCAGGGGGTGCAACAGTAGGGTAAGTGTTGGATAGTGTAGGGGTAAAAATTACTATTCTAACTCCAGGGGGTGCAACAGTAGGGTAAGTGTTGGATAGTGTAGGGGTAAAAATTACTATTCTAACTCCAGGGGGTGCAACAGTAGGGTAAATGTTGGATAGTGTAAGGGTACTATGCATTGTAATGTTATGCGTTGTAATGGTATGCGTTGTAATGACATGCGTTGTAGTGGTATGCGTTGTAATGTCATGCGTTGTAATGGTTGCGTTGTAATGGCATGCGATGTAATGGATGTGGCGTTGTAAAAGTTTCGTTGTAATGGTAGTGCGTTGTAAAAGTTGCGTTGTAAAGGTCGTTTCCCCTCCCAGGGCCATCTTTAGGGCAACAAGAACTGTGCTGCTGCACTGGCGCTGAGCCCTGGGATGCTGGGTTTAGAAATGTCTTATGGGTTTAAATTTAAAGTCAAGGTAGACTACAAGGGATTTGATGAAAAAAACAATAAGCAGTGAGGAGTCGTACAAACGTATCAAACTCTAGTGTATCCACAAGATATCACATTAAGAAGTTAAATAGAGTCAATCAAAGAGACCATGGAAGGAAAAGGGACACACGGAGAGAATTGATTATATTCAAAGTATGTTTGTATTTAGTGAGAAAAGCATAAAATGCAAGTCTGGGGGTATACACAGGAAAATAAATTCAAGCAAAATCGGTCATGAACAGAGGTATGTGTAACATCTACTCATCGGTTCACAAGTAAACATCAACTCCTAGATATTTAACAGACAACCAGATTAATCGATAAACAGTGGTCGTATGTTGGTGACAATGCAACGCTGCTGGAGATGATGGGAGTGTCGACGTTTCGGTCTAATATGCAGTCGTCATGTAGACCATCATCAGGACAAAACAATATGTTGCTGGAGAGAAATCCCTATATTAAAACAATAAATCAATATTACTAAAAAATACATATTATTAAAATCACTAAATTTACTTCTCAAAGAAAACTTAAAAAACTTAAAAAAACGTGTGTCAGGCGCCCTCCTGGTGCCTATTTTTACTAAGCACATAACCCCTTCCTGGTAGTGCTTAGTGGGGACATTTGACTATGATTTGTAATTCTCATTCTACATTGCAATTTACGAATGGCAAATATATCACTTGTAATATAGATCGACATTATCATATCATCGACATTTATCAAAAAAGAGAAAAAAACTGTGTATTGTTGTATTTTTTAAAAACCTGGATCGAAAACAACACAGTATTACCATTTATGTAACCATTACTTAGAGCAAAACACATGAAGGAGAAGATTCAAACAACACAGATTTTCTACTTTCTGCTGACTGAATATACTAAAAGGTAACCCAAACAAAGGTTCACTAGCAGAAGGTCAACATTTGTCACCTGAGATTATTGAAGATTCTTGCTTCTAATGTCAGATGGAGAAATGTACGAAGCAACGATCCACCGGATGGATAAGAGTTATGGGGGTTTAAAAGCACTAGCTGCAGAGTTCTTTGTATCTCCAGCAGTTTTCAGGCAACAAGAAAAAATGTCAAGACAACTCTGGTGGTTAAAGTTCCTGCTGGAAAGGTATCAGAGTTTTGTTTAGTGGCAGTTTGGCTCATCATAAAGTAGCAGAGAGGGTTGATATGCCTACTGCGGAGGATGCATATCTTGCAGATTACAAAACTGTATTTTGTGTGGGAAGCTCAGTGAGTTACTGCTTTTGTCACAGAGATTCCTTTGTTACGTGCAGTTCATAAGATACAATCCTAATATAGCACAGGAAGCCATGACATGTCATGAAAGAGCGGCATGTAAACTGCAAGGTTTAGGTACAAAGTTATGTTTTCCCCCGTCTTTCATAATCCTGTTGTCGCTAAAAAAAGGGGTTGTTTGAGTAGAAATGAATTCTCCTTAGTAAGGCCAACCTCAGCCACTGGGTTACGTTTTAAATCCTGAGTTTGTGCTTCTCCCGACCAAGCCTTCTTAAAAATAATTCCTACGAGTGTGGATGACATGTGACTGCTACACTTTATAGTCCTCGTGGCCTTATGTAGTATTTCCTATACGTTGATTTACACACGTATGATCAGTTTTCTTTGTATCATGTATGGTTTGGTGTGATGTAAAGTGCTCTGATACCCTACACTTGTATCAGCATTGCTATAAAACAAATGGAATATTTATTTATTTTTATTTATTTATTTATTTAAAAGGTTTTATATAGTGCTACTGGACCCAAGAGTCTCAGAGCGCTTTACATATCAAGACAAAATTAGCAATGTGCATTTTACTCATATAGGATAAAACATAGCATTCAAATGAGCGATGGGGCAAAGAAACAAAGAGATTAGGGGCACTGTTGTAGGGTGGTAGTGTGGAAATCCATGGAGAAGGAGGTCATTGAGGGGCGCCAACAAAGATTGTCCTTCTAGGCGCCATCAGCGCTAAAGCCGTCCCTGGGTGCCCCTAATGTTTAAACTCATTTTATAAGTACTAAATCCTCTGTGTTTACCCAATGCATAAGTACATAAGAGTTTATGGTGGTCGAAAGAATAACTTTGTTGTTTACAGTAGTATATATACATGTCATAGTGTGTGTGTTTGTGTGCGTCCGTCTTCTGGGCCTGTTTGCATAAAGTTCTGTAACTCCATACTGTGTCTGTCTGTCAGGAGACCATAGTATTTATTTCCAACAGTGTGTCTTGCATACTGACATAACTCACCGAACACACCCTCTCTTGTCCCCCACGGCCCCTTCCCAGTCTGCCCTCCACTTCTTTAATCCTTGGTGAAAGGCTGGCTCCTTTCAGCCAGCTCACAGCTGCAGGAAAGCAATGACAGCGGGGGTCAAAGGTTAACACTTCAGCTATGGCGTTTAGCCTGCACTCGGGGTCTGCCTTCAGCTGCAGCTCTAACTTGTAAACAGAACTCTGTCTGGAGCACTTTGAGGGGGTGGGGCGCTGCCTTGTAGCTCCCCCTCCCAACCTAGCCTCAATTATGCTGTTGCCCATGCATACACACACTTGTGCAAACATAAAAGCCAAGCTGGGCAGGCTGTGCTTTGACTTTTAACTGGACTTTATGATCGAAAGAGTATGCGAGGAAAATAAAATGGGGGAAACCCCTCTAAGGGGCATATGTATGTAATTTACATTTTGCGATTCTCAAATAGTGATTTTTAAGGAATCGCTATTTGAGAATTGCTAAATGGAATGTATGTAATAAATCGCAATGTTTTTGCGAATCTCTAAAATTCCTTAATTCCGATTAGCAAATTGCGAATCGCAATTAAGGAATCAGTGTCCCATTCATTCCTATGGGCCAAGAGGCCCATAGGAATAAATGGGGATACATTCTCAAATTGCGATTTTCTATGAGAAAATCGCAATTTAAGAATCGCAATTCCAAGGGTGCCAGGGTGTCCAAAGGACCCCTGTTGCACCCCCGGAATGTTCATGTAAGTACATGTGGCGCACATACATGCCCTAAGGGCATGTGTGTGCGCCACATGACACTTTGAATTTAAAAAAGAAATGCATTTTAACAGGAAATTTCAAAATACCATCTACTTGGAGTAGGCGGTATTTTGCGATTCCTCAAGCCAAAATCGCAATTTGCAAGGCACCCCCATAGCATTTAAGGAATCGCAAAATTGCGATTCCTTAAATGCTTGAGCAAAATAAGGAATCGCATTTTTTTTGAGATTCCTTATTTTGCTATGTGGCCCATATATACCAAAACGCCGTTTGCGATTCACAAATGCCGGAATTCTGAGAATTCCGGCATTTGCGAATCGCAAACGGCTTCTTACATATGCCCATTAGAGACTATCTCTCACCTGGACTGACAACGGAAGGCAAGGTATCCATTTAAATCTTTCTTATTATTGAAATTATAGTTTCCTTGGTAGCACAGCCATGCAACTCTGGCTCGGTTGGGCAAAACTCACACCACACAGTGGTGTAACGAAAAATAATGGGCCTTCCTGCAGACTGTGAGGATGGGCTCTTGAGTCTTTCATATCTCATAGATATTAACTGGCCTGAGGACTGAATATGTGGCGCCATGATGAGTTTGGGGGAGGGGGGGCCTGCGCCACAGGAGCTGAAGGGGCCTGTGCTACGCCCCTGACCACCAGTTCAAAATTAGTAAAAAAAATAAGTGCCAGGGCGCTTATCAGGAGTCCATTACAGCTTGCACCACCCATTGCCCCCTCTCGCGTGGGTGACAGTACCATCACAACTAACCATTGCACTCATAAAAGGGTGACATTTTAGATTTCAAACATACATTAACCCCTCCCACGCACATGACGAGCTCAGCTCGTCATGAGCCACGGTTCTCGTGTGCTCATGACGAGCTGAGCTCGTCAGGACCGTTAGAACGCTCACACGCGGGACTAATTCCCCTGCTGTGCTGGGTGGTCCAAGGAACGGGCGTGGTCATGATGTGAGCACCCGAGAAACGTGGCTCATGACGAGCTGAGCTCGTCATGAGCACCAGGGCGCTGTGCGTGCCCCGCCTCCCCCAACCACAGCGGGGGAAACGGTCCGCAGCGAAGGGGTTAAAACGACTAATACATGTTGCCCAAGCTATTGTTATAGCTTTGGTGGCAGGTATTACTGATTTAAATGTACATTTAATTATTAATCAAGTGTTATTGTGCTTTTCACAAAATTAGACAAACAGCATCACCATGTGGCAGCTGTTATTAGAACAAGAGTTGACAATCAAGTGCCGGTGCTGGGCACCGGAAACCACCGTCTCAAATTAAGCACTGCTGGCAACACATTATTTGGCTTAAAGTGACAACTGATCTTGACTTTTTGGCCTTTGTGGGCCCTACCTGTCCTCCAGACCTCGTGTTTCAGTTAAAGCAAGCCAGGTGAGACTGATAAATTCCAGGTCCAAGCCAGGTCGCCCAGATGAAATCCCGCCACCTAAGGGTGGATAGTCTGACCACCAGCTTTTAGCCCTGGCTTCGGAGGCACCCCCTTGAAACTATACACCTATAAGGGTGTGGCTATTGGTGGTGCTGCGGTAGTGGGCAGTTGTTATTGGAAACACAGTGGCACCTTCTGCTGGCGAGTGAGGGGACAGAGCCAACATTTTTATGTCTACATTTTATTGCCCTCCTGTGAAGCACCTGGTCCATTTTAGGTCTGGCGATAGCCAAGACCTTGTGTTTTTAACAGCAATATGGATACTGTACATAGCCACTTACAGGGGCATTCAGTCAGCTCTTTATCCACTGGTCTTCTGTAGAGTCATTTTCATTTTGCTTTACGCCAACCACAGCATACAATCATGTGGCAGAGGGCCAGCCCTCTTCAGCCATTGGCTTACCTGACTATGAGTGACAGCAAAAGCTCTTGCAAAATGTGCACATAGGCACATTGAGTAGTCCCCTTCAATATCAGGGACTACTGGTGCAATATGTACTTTTAAATAATATATATGTAGGTAGATATAAAAACATATGCTTATGCTTTTAGACAATGCTTGTGTCATACAATGTATGTCTTTATATAAAAAACGTTCACAAACAAAATAAGTGCTGACAAAGCCAAAATGTCAGCTGCCAAAGGAAGACCTATTGGCTCTCCCAGTGCTTGTTCTTTCTTGCCCATAGCACCCTGGCGATGACACTGAGGCTTTTATACACATGCGTGGCTGGCATAGGTAAGAGCGGTGTGGCGGGGTGGTGAAGGGGCAGGGGAAGTTGACAGACGAGGGGATAGGTAAAAAAAAATGTTTTTAAATACCTTTCTCTTGCAGCATCGCCGACTCGGCAATGTGGCAAGCGCAAGGTAAATAGTTTCATTTTAAATTTATTTTGACCTATCCTGTCATCTATCGACTTCATCCCCCCCCTCACCTCGCCCGCCCCACCGCTCTTACCTGTGTTGGCCGCACCTATTTATACACCATGGCCCCCGCGCTTTCAATTCCTTTGGCAAAATACAACATTCTTATTGAGAATCCTTTGAACACCCTCATTGAAGGAGAAGTGAATATCTATCTTGGAATGTACTTGTTCCTTTCTAGCTCTCCTGCACCCTTATTTACTCTGTCACATCGCACACCACGATTGATCTGCAGAGGAGAAAACACACGACAAAATCATTCGAGGGAACGGACAGACCTAGAGTTATTCCTGTAGTCCAACCTTGTGGCAAACAGTGTCTCCTAGGCTCCGTCCAGGATGCTGCTGTTGCTAGGTGTTGGTGGTCCAGCTTATTGATGTAGCATTATGAATAAATGGAATAACACCATCTCACCTTTTAAATGATGTCCCAACAGATTGAACCTAGAAACTTCATGAAAGCTGAATGAGTGCATCTCGAAGACTTTGCTCCTTCCTCACAGTTTTCCAGGAACCTTCCTGTGATCACCCTGGGCGTATAGGGCATAAGGGGTTCGAGTGGCATGCCCAAACATGCCAAGAATGCCACTGTCAAAGTTCTGCTTCGCAGCTTGAACATGGGCCACATCCTCTTCGCTAGCAAGAACATCCCTTGGCCCTGTCTTGCTCCAGTTGGTCCTGGACACCCAGATGATAGAACCTACCCAGGTCCCTAGGACATATTACTGCTCCATTTGTACCACTATAGTCGTGTGACCTCTTTTTGTGCCACATGCTCTGGCTGGATAAGAAAAGTGAACAGGAACGTGCACTGAAACAATGATGCTTCACAGATGAACACCTGTCTTCTGATGGAACACCCTGGAGACAACCCTAGTTACAGGGGTGTACCAGACAAGCGGCGGGCAGTCTTCTATATATAAAGGGGGAACCCCCCTCAGCTTGTCAGCTAAAGTGTATGGGTATAACCAGCGGCCTCCTCACCGTCCCTTGCAGGGGGAGCCTCCGAAGACTTCCTTACGCCACTGCATAGTTATCCAGCATTTTGTCAGCAAGACAGTTCAATCCAGTATATATTTCCTTCACTGCAGTTTTTAATTTGTAAAAAATGAAGTGCTGCAGCCCAAAGTATTTCTCGGAGTCCACTACAGCTCACTGCCGGCCGGAGCTCCTACCACTAATGCCAAATGCCAGTAACAGCAGTACCTACCTGCTAGTTTATCAGTTGTAAAAAAGTATAATAATCTGTGAAATTCCCAACTGTTAATTTATTTTAAATAACAGGCATACAGTGCCACCATGTGGTGGTTAAATACGTGTTAGTGTTTAGAAATAAGTTCCGGCTCCGAGCGCCGGCAAACACCTGCACAAATGAAGCACTGCTTTATTCTGTACTCATTATGCACTTCGACCACCACTCTAACTTTTGCTTCGAGTTGGCTGTTCTGATTTCAGCATAAGCTCCGAACCGTCCACTTGAATGTTTCCAAAATACAAATACTCAGGTGACTTGCTGGACAGTCTGTAGGCTTTTACCATGTCATCCAGCTGGTGCCATGTAATGACATTGTTGGCTGTCTTTTCTTACTCAAGTGACTTCAGAGCCAGCGTGTGCATACCACAAATCCCCCCCTCCACAGTGCCTGAAGCCAAAGGGCTATGGAATGGGCTGCTTCGAGCTCCAGCCCTCTCAAATTCTTCCATCGGAAATGAGAAACCATGTCAGTGGTTCGATTTTCACAGATGTTGCAGGAAAGAAGACACAGCCAGTCTCAAGGATTACAGAATTAGGGCCTCAACCCGAGGATATGGTAACACCAGGCCCTCTTGTTGATGAGCAACTGCACAGAATTTGATGTTTCCATCCAACATTGGCTCATCCCAGAGCTGTGCAGCAACAACAAAAATATCCTAAGAAGTAGATGCTGGTCCCCATTTTCCTCCTCATCACTGTGAGAAGTTAGCCCGGCATATGATGTCCACTATCCTAGTGGGCACCTTGCACCAGTCTAAACGACCCTTATTGATGGTGGTTGTAAAGTCAACCTTATAGACAAGCTATCCTAATGGTAGCATGGACCAGCAGTCTTAGGCTAAACTCCAAAGAGCATGTGAAGCTGTTTGTTTTACCAATTATAATCCCTTGAATACGAAATGAAAGGACACCACACAAGGTATATATCAAATATATATGTATTATTTCTAACACAACCCCTCTGCACTCTTTATGAGGTCAGAGGTAAAAGTACATTACAAGTTACTCAATTAGCATACTATAAGTTGCACCAAATACAGTTTTGCCATAGGGGCCTCAAAAACCATATACTAAAATAGTGGTATAAGAGCCACTACAGAAAGAGAGAATAGGCCTAGGGCCTTGGGAATCGCTGAGGCTACACTAGACAACCAAAGGTTTGGAAGTAGGAGACCCATGGGAGACGCGTGCAGTGTCTAAACACAGTCGCGAGTTACCATTGACTTATAATGGGAACATAAAAGTTACAAAGTTAAAGATTTAGGGCACTTCCGGATGGACTACAACAAAACCACTTTAACACCTTGACTGCTTGAGTTATTCCTCTGCTGTGCTGGGCCATAATGTAAATGGGTGTGGTCATGACGAGCTCAGCTCGTCATGAGCACCCTAGAGGTATACCTCATGACGAGCTGAGCTCGTCATGAGCACCGAAGGGGTTAAAATAGGACACTTCAAGAGTCAAGATCCACGGGAGCACCGGAGTACTCGTGTTACCTCACCCAGGTAAGCCGGGTGCATAGGTGCCTTTTGGTGTCGGGTTTCGTCAATCGTTTCAATGGAGATCTGCAAAGAAGTGCTGCAGGCGACCAGAAGAAAAGTGTCCGGGCGGATCCAAGGGTGGATTGAGGAACTGAAGAACCTGAAAGCAGAGGGGACAGAGTCCAGTGACCAGGAAGGAACCAGGAAGGGACCAGGTGCTGTCGAGTCGATTTCAGGTGAAGAGGTGAAGCTTGTCTCTGCAGCCACGAGGACCAGGAGGCGTTGACGATGACCAGGAGCTGGATTTGAGCTGTCCCACAAAGGATCTAGTTGACTGCGGCATCGGTATCCGGATTGGACCCAACAAGCCTAGGCAACTGCAACCCATGCAGGAAGTGAAGATTTGCTTTGAGTCAGACCAGCAAGGTCTGGGGAGCTTCTCCTTTGGAGGGAAGCTGGAGCAAGCCTGGAGCAACCAGGCCGGTGGTGTAGATTCAAAAAGAAGTCTTCAGAGGGCTAACTAGCCAGCGTGCTAGCAACCGGGAAGACGTGTCGAGCTGAAATGCAGGAGCAGGCCCCACGCGGCACTCGTGGAGTTTGGAGGGCTGAGCTTTGGTGCAAATGGCGGTCTGGTCTGGGGCTTCTCACACCCTAATGCACACAGCTCCTATCTTTATACTGATTTTAGGGGCTGGATTACCTGCTAGGTCCCTCCTATGGGTGGACCTGGGTGGTTACACCCCTTTCTCTTTGTCCAGTTTCATGCCAGAGCGGGGCTGGAGTGCCCCAGCAACTGGTTTGAACCGGGCTTTGCATGGAGCACCTTGTGTGCCCCAGGCAGTGTCTGGAAAAGCATCTTTCCATTCAACCCACCCTGCCCCAATACACTACAGGCTGTCTGGGGAGGTGCTAGCATCTCCCTCGACAGGAAACCTATTGTCCAGGCCTCCCATGCTGGAGTTTCCCCCAGCAACAGGAGGTCAGACTCATGTCTGTGGCAGCAGCATCCATTTTGTGATGCTGAGGCTCTGTTTAACTTTAACCGGGTAAAGCAGTAACTACATGTCTTCTCCCTCTAGAAGGGTGGAATGCTACCCCCCGCCGCCAGGACTGGTGGGGGCGAGGGGTGGCAGAGGAGGGTAGTATTCCAAAGTGTTTGACACCTTACACGACATTTTTTGATTAAGCCAAACCAAAGTTAGCATTAACCGCAAGGATTATAATGCACTTAAGAGTATATGGTATGGCTATATAATAGAACAGCTATAAGGAGATGGTTCTGAAACCTGCAGAGGGGCTCAGCTCATGCTAGGGCACCCTCTCACATAAAACCAAGCACTCTGCCTCCAGGATTGTTAAGGCCTGCCATAGGGGTGACTTATAGGTTACTATGTGTCTATATATAAGGTAGATATAGATATACTATATCTAAGTAAGGGGTGATTACACCACCTTACCAAAGCTGAGTGATCAGCCTGTGGTGTCAGTTTAGAAGGCCAGCCAGCGGTGGCATAATACATGCTGCAGCCCCTGGTAGGCCTTGGATACACCTATGCCCTGGGTACCTATGGTACACTATACAGGGGCTCACAAAGGTGACCCAATACCCAATCTGGTATGTACCTAAAGTACATGGTATCAATTTAGAGAGAGAACAGCTGGGCTGTGGGTCTGATTAGCAGGCCCACAGCCACACTAAACTCGAAAAACCAGAGAATCACAGCAAAAAGTGGGGGTGACCGTAGGAAGCAGGCCCTACTTTCCTACAATCACTCGATTGGTCAGTTCAAGGCACACCTTCTCTTGCCCATTACAGCTCCAGAACCTATGTTGCCTTCTTGATCAGTGTAGAGCTCCAGGACATCATCCTCCGCCCATCCACCACCACCACCGTTCCCACACTATTGAACCCTTGCTGTAACTCAACCTATGCTCCCTGGTTCTCTCTGAGCACTTCTGTTGAAGCAAGGGAGGCAACGTCTTTGGTGTCAATGGCAACCATTAAGGATCACTCTTGCAAGACTACATTTTCACAGTAAAAGCTGAGGGGGTCATTATGATGGCGGAAGATCAGCCACCGCTAGCCGTGCGGTGGCGGTCCCTCCGCCATCAAACAGCTATTTCCCCCCACCATATTACGATGACGGGGGGAATTGATGCAGCTGTGTGGCGGTCGCAAAGACCGCCCACCATGGTTCTGCAAGGCGGTCCTTCTTCGACCGCCTTGTGGAACGAAACCATAGGCCAGCATTGCGGTGGTGCCTTGCCGTAGGTATTTCGATATCCCTTTCCGCTTGTCTATTCGCGGCGGTCAACCCGCCACAAAAAGACAGGTGGAGACGGATTCGGGGGCCTGTAGCGGGCCCCCTTTCATCCCTGGGCCAAGAACAAGTGAACTGGGGGGCACCTATGGTGCTCCCCTACATATCCCTGCCACGTAGTGCAGGGATGGGCAAGTGCCTAGTATTTGCATTGTGGCAGCGGTTGCTGAATGCATCCCCACCACAATGCAAAGTATGGGCATGTGATTGCCACAGTGGCAGTCGCATCGTAATCGGGGTTGCGCGACCAGCGCCTTACAGGCAGGCGGTCCCAGTCCCCGCTACCATGGCAGGCGGACTCAAGTCTGCCCACCATCGTGATGAGGCCCGAGTGTCATACTCAATGGATAGCACCAGAATATCTTCCAGCGTGGGTGGGAGCAGCCTAAAATCCTCTACCAATGCATTCTATTTTATTTCCAGAAAAGGATAATAAATCCATCTCTATTTCATTTTAGCAAATGCTTCCATTAAGCCACTTCAATTCCCTAAAGCATCACTGCAAGCAGCCGCAGCCCGTGTGGTGGAACCGAGTGGGCAGGGGGGGTTTGACAGTTGATGACAAGGGAAAATTAAATAAATAATTATTTCCCCCTTGTTGTCGTCATTTCAAAATCCCCCCTTCCCACTCGGCCCACCGTTCTTACCTGCATGGACCGCGGCTGACTGCATGCAAACCAAGCAAACCCAGGTAACGGCTGACACACTCCTGCGTAGGAATGAGCAGAAACTTTTGAATGCCACCAATGTTATGCCACACTCCCTTGGCAAACATTTGTCATAGTAAAATTGACCCTGTACTGAAAATGCCAAGAATAATTTACTATTAGAGTTCACTGGAAAAAACACAAAGGTTGGTTTTTAGGTCTGACTTGAAAGTGCACTTCTCTGCCACACGTATTGTTGCCAATTCTTCAACAACAAAAAATAATCACTATATTATCTTACAGTGTATTATACTACACAGTGGAAGTTGGCACTGTGTAGCTATAGTTAGTCTGATTTTTCATTGGAAGAGCATTTTAAGGTCGAGTCTGCGACAGCGCTTGCGCTGCTTGCACTGCTTGCGTTGCTTGCGCATGCACTCTCACTTGCAAGACTGCTGTGTATAACAAGGGGTTGCAGCGCCCCCCCCCCCATTGCTTACCATTCGTTGGCTTCTTTGTTACTCTTCTTTGGTGCCTCTTTATTGGCCGTTTAAGCCGTCACTTCTGTTCACTTCCTGGAGCACTGACCAAGTAGACATTGAGTCCACTTAATTTAGAGGCCGTACGCTGCTCGTGCTAAGATTAAGGTACTGGTTCTTTTTTTACCCCTCCCTCTTGTGCCTGGTGCTTCTTTCCCCTCCCTCCTTTTTTACCCCTCCCTCTTGTGCCTGGTGCTTCTTTCCCCTCCCTCCTACCCCCTTCTTGATGTTGCTGCCTGCCAGGTAAAATGTATTCTCTTTTTTTCAGTTTTATATAGCACAAACTCGACCCAAAGGTATTGAATCGCTTTATCTGAGCTCCAGTTACATTACATTAGTGATTTCTTTTTTTTTTGTTTTGTTGTTTAAGCACGGGGCGATTAGGTGATGCTACGACTTGAACCTGGCTGCCCCTGTAATTTACCAGCATTTGGTGCATTAAACTGACTTGAGCCACCAGCCCTGTACTCTGTCTTGGAATACGTCACTGCTTCCCAGCTCTGATGTAAGTGATTGCTTGCCAGGCAGTGTACATCTGATGTGTTTTTAATATACTGACCCACTCTTTTCATTGTATTGCAGCTGCTTTTCATATCGCTCTTACACTGGCTGGAAACTGTTGTAACTTACATGGCGCGCGTGGTTCACTGACAGAATATTGATGAACAAAATATAGTTGTAAAAACTATCGATAAAAAAATATGGAATGCAAAAATATCGACTCCGTATACTTAAACAGGTAAGTACAAAAATATCTGTAAACAATATCTGTCAAAAATAAAGTTCTACTCGTGGTGCCTGCGTGGGACTGACTGGAGCTACGTTGTCAAGGCACCCATTCGGTGGGCTTACATACTCGGCGGCCATGACGAGGGACAAAGGAAGTGGCGGGTCCACGAAGCATGGACCCATTGATAAGTTCACGGGGCCAGGAGGCGGTGCAGGAGCAGTGGGCGGCCAGCAAGACTCTGGACCAGACAACGCGGCTCTGATGGCGGCCATAACCCAGTCCAGGGAGATGCTGGACGCTAAAATCGGCGTGGTAGGGTCGGATGTCACGTTGTTGAGGCAGGATCTGCGTAATGCTGTGGCCCAGATCACGGAGGCGGGAACCCGCATTTCTGGGTTGGAGGACGATGTCGCAGCCCTGAAACGAAAGGTGGCAAG
This sequence comes from Lissotriton helveticus, assembly GCF_964261635.1. Taxonomy (NCBI): domain Eukaryota; kingdom Metazoa; phylum Chordata; class Amphibia; order Caudata; family Salamandridae; genus Lissotriton; species Lissotriton helveticus. The sequence goes on from NC_136070.1 coordinate 1,005,024,399, forward strand.
CATGGAGGGTATCCAGAAGGGCCTGGCGCTCCGTGCGGAGGATGCAGAAGGACGGGCCCGGCGGAACAACCTGCGCTTCGTTGGCCTCCCGGAAGGTTGTGAGAAGGGTAATAGGGAGGGTTTCCTGATGCAGTGGCTGGAGAGCTGGCTCCCCCAAGATGCACTTTCCAGAAGCTTCGTAATAGAACGGGCACACAGGGCCCTCACGCAGAAGCCACCGGTGGGGGCACGTCCGCGGCCTGTCATAGCAAAACTGCTGAATTATCATGACCGGGACACAATCCTGCAGCAGGTGAGGGCCAAGGAACCCCTAATATATGAGAACCAGCGTATCCTGATATTTCCGGACTACACGCGCTTGGTGCAACAACAGCGATAATCCTTTATGGCTGCCAAGGCGCGTCTTCATAAAGGCCCGAAGAATAAAATGTTAATTGCTGCTGCATAATTACTTTGCATAGCTGGTTGAAACGCTAGTCACCACTCTGGTGATGCTCTCCTTTGAAAGTGATGTTGCAATAATTTTAACTGGAATATTGTAGCATAAACCAACTGGACATTGTGACCACTCTATTGTAGGATTACCCATAACAGCCAAGATAAACGATAATCGTAATCTTACACTTCTAGGTCAAGCAATACACACAAGAAACAAAGCATTTGCAAAACTAATAGGTCTCACCTACTCTAGAGGCTGGCTTTATCAATGTTTTGTTTAGCCACGTTGAACAGCATGGATGAAAGTAAAAAAAAAAGTGCTGTGACACAGTCAGCGGTGACATCATATCACTCTTTTTTCTTTATGTTTTTTTTCCCAAAGTGAATAGGTCTCGCCTATGAGAGCTATTGGCTTTGGTAATGATTTGTAGGTATGCTGTACAGGAGCATGATTCTTTACAGTGTAGCAAAAACATTTTTTTTTAAAGTGCTATGAGGCAATCGTGGCTAAGGCACCCCCTTTGTTTTTTTTTTAAAAAAGGACTTTAGCGCTGGATGCATCATTGTCCTTTTATTTCGAAATATTATTTTTAGTTATGCTGCACAGCCGCCATTTGGAGATAAGATTGGCTACAAATCATTGCCAAAGGCGGCAATGCCCATGCTGCACAGCATGAACAAAAGGCAATGACAGAGCTAATAGTCTCAAAGGCGAGACCTATTGACTTTGCAATTGCTTGTTTATTTTGCTATAACTTTAGCGCTGTTTGTGATTCTGGATGAAACTTTTGGGAAAAAAGAACATCCACCACAGAGTCTGTTGATGCGTCAAGTGGAGGCCAAGAGAAAGGTGGTCCCCTCATGTTGATTTCCTATGCTAATTCTTGTAGGAAACGTCCTTTACAGGACTCAGGAACTTGCGCCAAAGTTAGAAAATATAGGTTATAAGATGGCAAGGTAGAGACACCCTGAACTCAGAGGGACTCCCACAGAAGTCAAATTGGAAAAAACATTTCTGCCACAGGTACAGCAGTAGTCCAGTGGCACCCAGTGTGGCACTCCCCTAATTTAGAATGCAGGGCCTGGCAGAAAGTATATTTTCTGTGGCAAATATACGTGTCGACCTCTTGACATAACATTGTGGGTCATGTGATGCCTTTAAGATGGTAATCCTATTAAGGTGAATAGAAAATTGGCCACAGAATGTTGAATTACTTTAAGTCCACAAACTTATGGGACACTGTCACAATGATTTTGATATCATTGGAGATTTCATCAGTGATGTCATTTAACATGTCATGAATGATGTAATATGTGAGGCCAAATATAATGTCAATACAAGGACTCGCTTTTACTGATATAAGTTTGCAGGGCGGGGAAAATATAGCTATTGACAAAAAATTCCCTAGGCAACTGTTGGTCTATTAATTATGTAAGACCTTAATATAAATAATAAGGTCTTATATAATTAATAGACCGACAGTTGCCTAGGGAATTTTTGCCAATAAAGATATGTGAGGCCAAAAGCAGTGCTTTGCAGGGCAATTGAAAGTTAGCTGATTAAACTATAACTGGTACCTTTCAGTTTTTATAACTTTCGTTTTTATCTTATTTCAACACCTAAACGTCACTTTAAATGTAGTTTATTTCAGTGAATACATATTACAGCTTGCTATTGGCTGTTTGATGTATCATTCCACCTTCCAGAAAGCGCTTCCATTGGAGTGAGTGCATGATGAGTTTTTTTTACAAATGAAAAGTGCACCCAGTCATCCCTCTGTTTGTCACAATCAGTCCTCTATCTCCTATGTGCATTCTATTCAGAAAGCAGTAATTTTTGGTACTTTTGCCCCCCAGCATACACAAAACCAGTATGGGCATACAAAAAGCCAGTATGGGCATACGCAAAGCCAGTATGGGCATACACAAAGCAAGTATGGCTGGCATTAATAGGAGAGACAGCATTTGTGTCTGCCTATGTTGACGTCAGTTGGGACATTAAAGCGAGAATTATTGGCTTTGGCAATGCTTTTTACATCTACTTTGGCCAAGGCAACAAGCATATTGTAAACCAGCTCAAATGTGCTGCTAAGCAGGGTGTTGATGACAGGCTGACACCAAGTTGTCCAGGTGGTGACTGTGACACCGTCGCTCTGAAAGCAAAATGTGGAGAATTTTGCAGAACTTTCTTAGAATGTTTTTTGGCACAAAGCCTAGGGCGGAAACCTGGGGTGAACACCCAAGTCCAAAATGCAGATGTACAGGTTTCTAACCTCATTGTTGGTAAACACTGTAGATGTGCACTGAGGGGGACTAGAAAACACCCTGTTGGAGTTAAATTTGACTTTTTTCAGAGAGGAAGTAAATGTTAAGATACAAGATAAATACATTGTTTTGAAAACTTCCCCCTGCTTCGCTATCTTCACTATCTTGCTTTTCCAGTTCATGCAAGAATACTTAATTATATTAAAAGATATCCCTTAGCACTTAAGGTGACAAAATCACCCCAGGGGTTTGTACAACCCCAATGATATTATGTATCAAAGAAGATGTTTACAGTGTTTCATGTAGCTGAGATACAAGCATGGGTGAGGACTAGCAGTCTGGCTACTTGAGCAGAGCAAAGACTAGCTAAGTCTAAACAGTTTTATATATTGTGTGAGTAGCATCACCGTGAGAAGAATGCGAAGTTTGGTCGAAGAGGCTGTGGTCAATATACAGCCCTGCAGTTCCACCCTTTGAGAGCTGCATGGAAGAGTACAGTTGGGTTCAACAGAGGACATCACATCAACATAATGGGAGAGCAGCAGTATTTTGTATCTTGAAAACCTAGACATGGAAAGATTCTAGATTCGTAGGGGGCCATTAGTATGGCAGGCAGACCGGGTAACGGGACCACCCACTGAGGGTGCGGCAGTCCACACTCCCAATTACGATGCGCACGCCACACTGGCATGTTCCCGCCCACATTGTAATAAGGCTGGCGGTGTCTAACAGACAGCGCCACCATATTGAACTCGACCGGGCAGAAAAGCGGCGGACGGTCCGCCGCGGACCCCCCAGCCACCGTAATATAGCGGGGGGTCTTTGCTGCAAGGATGGTGGGCGGATCGATCCAGCCGGGCCTGCGGTGACTACCGCCGGCCCGGTAGGGACGATCCGCCCGCCATCCTAATGGGGCCCATAGTTTTAGTAGCCAACAATTGTGCAGGCACAGCATGAGGTATGGCAACAGTAAGAGGTGACCACAAGACAATGCTTTCAGATGCTTCAACTACATGGATAACCATGGTCACCACACACAGGTACAGAGGCAGCGCATCTGCAACTGCGTTGGGAGTGGAGGAATACTAAGCGATCATTTTCTTTGTGGTGCTATGATCGTGAACTAACACTCCCAATTCAAACTCTTCCTTCTCATAGCAAGAGAATGTGAAAGATTTGCCATAATCTGGCCACCCTAAAGCTGATGCAGAAGTCAATACTTTTTGAAAGATACAAATAATTGTTCTGCCTCTTTGGACCAAGATAAGGTTTTAAGAGTGTCTTTTGTAATGTAATCATGTAATTGTTTGACAATGTTTGCCTACCCCCAACCCACTGCCTACAGTGGACTGCCATCTCCAAATGAGTGTATATATGAGAAATTATAGCGGGTCTGGGTAGCTTATTGATAGACTTATTGTGATTATCAAACGCCTCTCTGCCCTTCTGGGATGTTCTAACCTAAATATATAACATGTGGCAAACAAAATTGTACTTTCTCTTTAGATGCTATATGTACCTATTTCTCTAATTCAGCCAGCAGGTACAGAGAATGTAGATATTCCACAGCATGGCGGGCAGAAAATCTGGATTTTATGAAAGACACAGAGGACAATATTATGTATGTATCCTTTATTAACGCCACACATAGTAACTCCTTTAAAGAAGAAAGAGCTCAACAACATTCCATAACTAATACAATCCCTGACACTAGCCCTCTCCCTTCGTTTACATTGGCTGTGACCAGAACAAGTAAACTAGATAACAAATGTATAATATAAATACTTCCAGCACAAAATCCTATTATTCCTTTTATACTAAAGGTCCTTATTCCATTTTCCAAACAACTCCAACGAAAGTCCAAGCAATCATTTTAATTTTGCATTGGAAGTAAAATAAAAAATATTATGTTAATGGCCTGGGATAATTGGGAGGGTTTATATAATCCTCCACGTCTTTAATAAAGTCCAGATTTTATGCCCACTAGGTTGTGGAAAATCTACATTTAATGTGTAGCCCCGGAGACCAATAATATACAAGTTCAAAGCTTAGCAATCAAACAACTTGCAACACTCTCTACTAGCTTAAAATAAAAATGCCAAAACATAGACTCAGAAGACCAATCAGCACATCTCCACATTTCTTGCAAACTTCTACCCATCATAATGATTTTTTAATGCAGCAGCCCAACTTACTGAAGGAGCACTGGACAAACTCACATCCACACTAGATTTCTTCATCATCTATTTTACACATCTTTCTAAAGTGGCTGGCGAAACAGCTTTGTGTGGATATTTAAAAGGCACAGGTAACTGACTTACCCCCAAAGGTGTTAAAGATTTCATCCCCAATTCATATGATTTAATATACTGAACAACACACAGTATTTCACTGAAAAAAGGATAGAAAATGTAAGCCATATTAGTTTTTGTTCTTTGTGTCAAATGAAAACAAATTATCTCGGGAGAATGAGTTCTGCATGGCACACCAAGTCTCACACCTCAGATACTCTACGAAAAGTTACCCGAAATAACAACTTTAGAAAAGTAGGATCTGCTTCTATGGTTACCCCCACTTTCTGCGTGGTGCTAAGCTGTTATTGACAAGTCTGACTGGGATCCTGCTAATCAGGACCCCAGTCTCTCTGCTTTCTCCCTCAAATTGTTGTGTTCAGTACTTATGTACATCTGAGATTTAATACTGGGGTACCCTTATCAATCCCTAGTATATGGTATTAAAGCACCCAGGGCATAGGTACCCCAGAGGTCCCCAATGGGCTGAAGCATGCATTATGCCACCCACAGGAGACCATTCAAAATAGAACCACTGGCCTGTCATTGCAGCCTGTGTAAGATGGTGCTAGCACCACTTACTAAAGTTATAGGTTTCCTATATCTAGGGCCACTGCACTTAAAACCTATAAGTCATCCCTATAGTAGGCCTTTGCAATCCTGAAGGCAGGGTGCTTGGCTCTAAGTGTGAGGGTGTCCCTGCATGAGCAGGACACCCCTACAGTCTACAGAGTCCATTTGCCCAGGTTGTAATTGAAGCAGCCTTCTACCATATAGAGGGACACCGCGTAATTACGTGATGACCATCTCGAAATTGACTGTAACAAATCCTATCATGTTTGGAATTGTGTTTTATCAAGATCATTTTTCTTGCAATGGGGTCAGCTCACACATCAGGTGTTGTACGTAGAACAGTATGGTGTATGAGGTGTGGGGGTGACCGAACTAGTACAATGAAAAACAATAATCTTACAAGATTTTGCTTGGCTGTCAAAGTCAACTTTTTGATCAAAATCTGCTAGTTGCAGAGCCAATTATTCACAATCTACAACAGACCACTGGACCCCAGGCCCATAATCTGATGCGGGCTCCAGCAGATGGAGAGACCTCAGAGCAACTTGGCTGTATGTCTGCTAATTAAAATGCTTCTTGATCAAGAAGTGGCTAGCCAGTGTGTTATGGGCCTTGGTGCAAAAGGGAAATGGGGCTCCTAGCCAATTTTTAAACTGCGAGATACAGAAATAATCATAGTTCAATGGGCCTCTAAAGGCTCACCAACACGGTGTTGCTGCATCTGCCGTGCTGATGGAAGGTACAAGTCTATGAATATAGCTTCTTACAACGCATGTGATTTGATCGCATTCTATTACAACGCGGTTGTTACAACGACCGCGTTGGTACTACGCAATACCATTACATCGCAAGTCATTACAACGACTTGGTGTAGGGGGCGCGCTGGACTTAGAAATAGTATTATTTACTATTCCTACTCCAATTTGGGCAACAGCAGGGAAGGTGTTGGATTTTAAATCCAATACAGTGCGCCCCCTACTGCAAGTCGTTGTAATGACTTGCAATGTAATGTTATTGCGTAGTAACAATGCAGTTGTTGTAACGATTGCCTTGTAATGACATTGCGTTGTTGAAACAGCGTTGTAAACGCTGTTTCCCACCCCTATGGTTTATGCTCATTGGTTGCTCTGATTTCTTCAACATGTGCATGCCAAATGAGAGGATGTTCTTCCTGTGTTTGTCTGAGCATGGAGCCCCAGGAAACTCTGTGATGCCAAGAAAAATTATGGACTTACTTCAATTTAGGTTTTCCCTAGCTACAAGTTTAAAGAAGTAAGAAAGAAAGGATGTGATGTAAAGGCCAGAGCTGCCAACATTGGAACTGGGAACCTGTTTGAGTTTTTGCATCGGCTCAACATCCTGTGAGTCCCGGCAAATCACCGAATTTCCCTGTGCCTACAAAAAAATGAATATGCCCTTGTGTAAAGTAACTGGTGCTCATGTAAAGTGCTCCAATACCTTCGGGTCAAGTTTGGGCTATATAAAAAACGGAAAGATGGCCGCGATTTTCCACAACAATTAATATTTGGTGTATTACCGCCCTCAAGCTCAGTCACACTCTAGGGGAGGGCAAATGCTCCCCCACAATTTTTTCTCTACACATAGGCCTGTTCAGAACTCTTCAAATTTCAAGAATTCATAGGGGTGAGACCCAACCAGCATATTTGATGACATCACAGGAAGTAATGTCACACAAACATTGAAATCAATATTAACCAAGTGTTGGCTGGTGAAACAAAAAATATGAAAAAAACAATAAAAGAACCACAAACTTCACTCTGGACTTCCAGAATAGTGCAGCAGGTCTCCAATGTGTCCAGAGTGTGGTTTGTTGTATTAAATAAAGCGGTCTGGAAGAGGCTTTCCATTGTGGTGGAATTGCCTCTTTACGTTTTTAGGGGCATATTCACAAAAAATGTCAGAGCGCGGACCTGCGCCAAATTTAGCAGCACCGCTTTCTGACATTTTGAAAATGCAGGTAATGCGCTGAATTCACAAGAATATGAAACACCCCTGTGTTTCCCCTAGTGCAGGCGTAAAAAAAAAGCTGCCTAGCGCCAGCGCATACACTCTGCCGCCTTGTTGCAAGGGTGCCTGCGCTGCAGGGACAATTGTTTATATGCAGGACACATGTAAAGAACAAATTGCGAGCAGAAATGTATAATTTCTCCTCGTATCGCCATTCCGTGGCATTAGATTTTGGTGCTGCCTCAGTCTTGTAGATCAGGGACAGCATCAAAAAGCAATGGGTGTTGCGGTGGAACACCCACAGGAATACCCATTGCATGCCCCTTTGCAGCAGAGGACTGCGGCGGAAAGGGGCATATTTACAAGGTGGTGGCAGCCACACTTAGGGCCTGATTGGGAGTTTGGCAGGTGGGTTACTTCAACACAAACATGACGTATATCCCATCCGCCGCATTACGAGTTCCATTATATCCAGTGGAATTCGTAATAGGACGGACGGGATATCCGTCAAGTGTGTGATGGAGTAAACTGTCCACCAAACTCATAAACAGGCCCTAAGTGGCTTTGTGCCACCTTGTAAATATGGAAAATGGTGCTACGCCACAGGAGCGTCAAAAAAAGTGACGCAATAGGGGCGATAGGGGCTTGTAAATATGACCCCAAGTGTGACATTTAGCCTGTTGTGAACATCAACCCGACCTCCAAATGTATGAGTCTCTCTTGCAATGAATGAGACTTAAGGTCTCTGCATGCTGGAAACTCCCCATGAATTGTCCCAACCTGGAAGAAACTTTTAAAACGGAACGGTCCTGTAGAAAATCTCCAGTGAGATTAAAAATGTCACTTGGCCAATTTTGCCCTAGAATGTCGCGCAGAGAGGGATCCCAGAAGGCTCCATGCTCAGCTTCTGCATCTGACAGAGAAACAGGCGCTGCTTTGGAATTCCATAAATATATATATGAATCTATAATTGGGGAGGCGGATGGTGTTGACATGTTTATGTTATGTTTGGATATGATCAGTAAATCGATAAGTACAGTATCCTTACTGGGCGTGCGCTAAAATAAAAATTAATTTCCCCACGAGAGATATATTTATATATATATATATATTTTTTTATTTTATATATTTTTTTCAATCGTTGATAATATCGCTCTTTATTGATGCAAAGGGGTGAAGACATGGATTGTCACGTAATCCGCTCGTGCCGCCAAAAAATGTACAACGTACTCTGGTCAATTGCAAAGCAATTTAATGCCTTGGGCCAAGTTTTTTATAACTGCAAAAAAAGAAAAGTACGTGCTTCTTTGCACTTCAAGGATTCTTGTTCCTTTTTTTTTTTAACTCGGTCATTGCGCAGTGTCAAAATGAGCAGCCTGGCTCAACTTGAGTAAAAAGAACACTTTATTGGTCTTTGGCTCCCTCAAGTGGCTCATCAGAGTCATTGTATAGGAGGGCTGTCATCTGAACAACATCGTGAACCTAGTGAGTTCCAGAGTTGACGTGACGAGTGTGGCCAACGCTGAGTCATTCATATGTATATTTTTGAAGCCACATTAAACAATTAGAGCAAAAGGCAACCTCCTTTCTGCCCAGAGCTGATTACAAGAAGCACAGTATTGTTTTCAGTGCTTGTAAACTAAGTGCACGACAGAGGAATTCCGAGAAAGGAACTGAAAGCAAGAACCCCAGTTATGGCGAGAAGATGATGCTATGTAAATATGTACTATGTATTTGTCCAACTAACCCTTCAACTTTTTTAAAAATGTAACCTCAAATGAATCTGCATCTTGTATATTTGTAACTCTAACCACTAGTATCTGTAGTAGACTTGTGTACTTACTACAATTCTTATGTGAATTTCCAGTGTTTCTGTTTGTATCTTTTCCTTGAGTGAATCTGCAACTTGTATACATGTAACTCTAACCATTAGTATCTGTAGTGGACTTTTGTACTTATTACCATTCTTATGTGAATTTAGAGTTTTTCAGTTGTTTTTTGTTGTTGTTTTTTTTTAATTTCAAAAAGATTTTATTAGGAGGAATTTTTACAACACAGTACAGAGTAAGCAGGACGAAGGCAATGCTGGTCTTGTGGTTACAAGCGTAAATATTGATACATTCTGGCTTGCTAAGACGCTTGAGTGATGGTTATACATAATTAACTTGAGTCCTTGGCGTCACATAAAGGTACATATGCGTTGCCCCGTCAAACGGAAGAGATAGCGTATGTAGGTAAGTAGGAGGAAGGACGAAAGTAAGAAGGAGAAAAACGGACGCCCTGTCTTTTATGTAACTCATGTTCTCCTAAATCCTTATGTAATGTAACTGGTCCTATTTTAAAGTGCTCTGACACCTTCGGTAAAGTTTTTGCTATAAAAAACATAAAATAAAATAGAATTGAAATGTTTTTTTAAGTGGCAAATGAGAATGTGTTCGTTGGAATAGCTTATGGGGGTTCAACACCCACAGCAGAAATCCTAATGTAACCTGCAGGTCACAGATTTGAATCCTGGCAGCACATGTGCACTTTAAATTAAATGTAATACCACTGACCTGAATGCAAATTATTATAAGCTCGTCAAAAGAATGAAATGATGAACCATCTACGCCTGGATTCGATTGTCTGACTAGCAGTTTACATGCATGCATCTTCATTAGACCGGACGTATCAAACCGGCTGGGCTATCCTATTGAGAAAATCAATCAATCAATCAATCAGCGCACTACTTACCCGTGGGGGTCTCACGGCGCTGAGGGGATGCGGTGCTGCTACTGCTCGAAGAGCCAGGTCTTGAGGAGCTCCCTGAAAGTGAGCAGGTCCTGGGTCTGCCGCAGGTGGGTGGGGAGGGTGTTCCAGACAAACAGTCTTACAAAGAACAGATATAGTGACCAATTCTGTAGCTTCTATCCCTCCACTATCCTTTTCAATCCAAATAACAGACTAACATGTCCACCACTCAAATTAATTTCATATTTCACTATACTAATTCACCAATAATCCTTTATGGGTTCCGAAGTAGCGTGCTACTCGCCGAAAAGCACTCAACACCTCATCAGGGGTAGCAAGCGCTATATAAATGCAAACATTTTTACCTCTTCTACCCTTTCACTATCCTTCTCAATCCAAATAGCTGACTAACATATCCACCACTCAAATTACTTTTCATATTTTTAGCGTACTAATTCAGCACTAATCCTTCATGGGTTCCGAAGTAGAGTGCTACTCATTGAAAAAGCGCTTCAACACCCCATCAGGGGTAGCAAGCGCTATATAAATGCAATTACAATACAATACAATACTATATATATTTTTATGTATCGTCTTTTACTGCTTGTCACAATTACCCCTCTCCGGAATATTTAAAGCAGGCACGGACCACGTTTCTGTGCAAAGTTTGTTTATTTGCTTTCCTTTAGTCGGCCATTACGCATTTCAGTCCTTCCTGGACCTTGATCATATGTATATATGTATATATAAGCACACACACACACATATATATCAAACAGAACTCCTCCATGAACACATACATATAGGCCCCCCTCCTGGAGCCATTATTGGATCTGGAGACACCCAACCCCCAGGGCTGGCTCCTGCTATTTCCCCGTGGTGTCCCTCTCCCCAATTCAAATGTGGCCAGACCCCAGTTGATGGTGACCCCGGGATGGAAATCAGCCCGGGGATGGGGCTGCACACCCCCCTCCCCATACAAATGTGGGCTGCCCTTGGGGATGGAGTCCCTGGGGCTGAAATTGACCCTCTCCCTCATTCAAATGTGGCGGCATCCCTCGAGGGAATGGGGTCACCGGAGGCAAAATCGGTCCAGAGAGTGAAGGCCGCAGGACCCCCATCCCCCATTCAGTTAACTCCTTAACCGCGGCGCGAATTACGCTGTGGTGCGGGAGTTCTAAAGAGTAGGCGGGACTGCGTCGGCCAACGGTCGTGCGGAGCACTGGGCAGGTAGTGCTCGCAGCACGGAACGGGTTATGGCTGGTGTGAGAAGTTGGCCTGATATGCAGTGCTCACTATTCTAGTGATCACTATGTATCATTCCAAACGACCCTTATTGATGATTGGTTGTAAGTCAACCTGATAGACCAGCTATCCTAGTAGCATGGACAAGAGCAGTCTTTAGGCTAAACTCTAGAGGGCGTGTTAAGCCAGCTGTTTTACCACCACATTTACCCTTTGAACACCAAGTGAAAGGACACCACACAAGTTGTTATGAAAAATAAAGTATATTTATTTATAACAGTACTACCCTGAACTCTTTATGAGTCAGGGAGCTAAGCACAATACAAAACTCTTAAAGAAATACTGAAAGTCGCACAATTTACACAAATGCCCGAGGGGCACGAAAAACCATATACTACAAAAGTGGAATGCGAAATTACTAGCAGGTAAGTACTATTCTCCGAGACTTAAGAAACGCTGGGCCTACAATGCTGAACCCTTGGATTAGAAGCAGGAGGCCTAGGGACGTCGTGTGCAGAGTGGAAACTCTCACGCGTAATGCGGGACAAAGTCTATGGATACTAGTAAATGCAAAAGTTAGTGTTCTCGGGCGAACCCGACTAGGTAGGTCAAAAACGAAAGTGGATCTAGACACTTAGAGAGTGGATCTACGCTGGAGCACCGTGGTACTCGGTTTACCTAGCCCAGGGGCTGCGGCTGCATGGGGTTCAAGTGTCGTCGGGAAACCTCGTTGACGAACCAGGAGCCTGAAGTAAGAGTTGCTGGCAGGCGACCAGTGAAGATGTTCCGGGCTGATCCAAGGATTGGATCAGTTGAAGAAGAGTACCTGTAAGCAGAGGGGACCAAGTTCTGAATCACTAGCCAGTGATTAGGTGGGCACCAGGATGGCACCGGACGAGGTCACTCAGCCAGGCGAAGAGGTGACACTGGATTCTGCTGCTGTACGGACCAGGGCGCTGATGTCGACCAGGCTGGAGGTCTGCGAGCTGTCCCACGTTGGATGTCTGCTGCTGGCGATGCTGGATCCGTTGAAGGAGGCAACAAGCCTTGGCTAAGGCAAGCCCCGTGGCAACACAAAATGGCGTCTGGAGTGGACCAGGAGGGTCCGAGGAAGTTCCCCTTCAAGAGGAGACAAGGGCCAGTCTAGAGGAGCTAGACCAGCGGTGAAACAAACGTAGGACGTCGTCTGGAGGGTCACTAGCCACCGGGCAAGTGACCGGACAACGTGGCAAGCAACACAGAAGCAAAAGGGCCCCACGCAGATCTGGTGGATGCTGGGGGGCTGGACTTCGGTGCTCGTGCTGCTTGGAGTTGGGGCTTCTCTTACCCCAGTGCACCCACTCGGGGGTCCCTCGGTGGTCGTGCTGGTTCAGTGTCGTGCTGGTTCTGATGGTCGCCGGGTCCTCTGGTCTCGTCGCACCCACGGTTCTCAGCTGTGCTGTAGAGGCAGGTTGAGGTCAGAGAGGGCAGGCAGTCCGGGTCTCGTCGTGCTGGTCAGTCTGGTTCCGGAGGAAGGACGTCTTAGCAAACCGCAAGACACTTAGTTGGTGCCTGCTGCTGCAGGGTGACTACTCCTTAGTCACAAGGGAGAAATCTTGAGAAGAAGTCTTGAGTTCCTTTCGTAGAAAGTAGTTTCAGGATTCAAAGATGATCTGATTTGGAAGGGGGCCTGCTCCTACCTTTATCCTGAGAAAAGGGGCTGGCACGCGACTAAGTCCTGCCCTATGGGTGGGACTAGGAGGGGGGTGGTTACACCCCTCTCCTTTGTCCGGTCTCTCCCCAGCTCAGGGGCTGGTGTGCCCCAGGAACTGGTTTGAGCCGGCATATGCACAGTGAGCACCGGGGTGCCACTTGCAGTCACCTTCCTCTATAGCCCTGCCTACCTGGGATACACATAACTCTGTCTGGGATGGTGCTAGCACCGCCCCTGGCAGGAAACCCTTTGTCCAAGCCTCCCGCGCTGGAAGGACTCCCAGCAGCAGGAGGGCAGACTTGTGTCTCGGTGGCAGCATCCATCTTGTGGAGCTGAGGCTATGTTCAACTTTAACCGGGGTTACAGGCTACCAACATGTCTTCTCCCTCTAGAGGGGTGGAATGCTACCCCCGTCGCCAGAACTGGCGAGGGGGTAGTATTCCAAAGCGTATGACACCTTACACGACATGTTTAGATAATGTCAGACCAAAGTTACCATAACCGCGAGGATTATAAGGCACTTAAGAGTATATGGTCTGACGCTATCATGGAAACGGCTAAGGGATAGATCCCGAAAGCCGCAGACAGGCTCAGCTCATGCCAGAGCACCATCTCACACGATTCCAAGCACTCTGCCTTCAGGATTGTTAAGGCCTGCCATAGGAGTGACTGATAGGAGATCTGTGTGCCCATTCTAGGTTTTAGATATAGGTATACTATATCTAAAGCAAGGGGTGATTACACCACCTTGCCCCCAGCTGTCAAGCAGCCAGTTGTGTCTGTTTAGCCAGTCAGCCCAGGGGTGGCATAATACATGCTGCAGCTCCTGGGAGACTTCTGGGTGCACCTCTGCCCTGGGTACAGGGACTTGGTGAGGGCCCAGTGCCAATTCAGTACCTGGGTACAATTTGGAATAGAGAGAACAGCTAGGCTGTGGGTCTGATTAGCAGGCCCACAGCCAGGGAAAGTCGTAAACCAGTGAAGCAAAAAGCAAAAATCTGGGTGATCATAGGATTGCAGACCCTACTCTCCTACATGACCCCCCCCAAACTTTGGGACAATAAGCTAACCTTGACCAGGTGAGTCTCCTTGCTTTAAGTGGAAATACCTGGAGAGCCCATCAGCATTGCCATGATCAGTACCAGGTCTATGCTCCACTGTAAAATCCATCCCCTGTAGGGAAATGGACCACCTAAGTAGTTTGGGGTTTTCACCCTTCAGCTGATTTAGCCATAAGAGGGACTTATGGTCGGTCTGAATCTTGAAGTGAGTGCCAAACAAGTATGACCTCAACTTCTTCAGGGCCCAAACCACAGCAAAGGCCTCCCTCTCAATAGCTGACCAATTTTTCTCTCTGGGGGTCAGCCTTCTGCTAATAAAAGCAATGGGCTGGTCGTTACCAAAAATTCAGCTGAGATAGAACAGCTCCCACACCCAACTCAGAAGCATCTGTTTGGACAATGAAGGTTTTGGAGTAGTCTGGACTCTTTAGGATAGGTGTTGTGCACATGGCCTGCTTTAGGTCATCAAATGCTTTCTGACAGCTTGCTGTCCACTGAACTTTCTTTGGCATTTTTTTACTTGTCAGGTCATTAAGTGGAGTCACAATGGACCCATAATTCTTGACAAATTTTATATAGTAACCAGTCAGGCCCAAGAAAGCTCGAACCTGAGTCTGGGTGGTTGGAGGAGCCCAGTCCTGGATGGCCTGTATCTTGCTCTCCAATGGCTGAACCTGGCCTCCACCTACAAGGTGGCCCAGGTATACAACCTGTGTCTGCCCTATCTGGCACTTGGTGGCCTTGATAGTGAGACCTGCCTTTTGCAGGGCCTCTAACACTTTCCTCAGGTGGACCAGGTGATCCTCCCAGGTGGAGCTAAAGACAGCTATATCATCAAGATATGCTGCACAGAAGTCATCCAACCCAGTGAGAACTTGATTCACCAGCCTTTGGAAGGTGGCAGGGGCATTTTTCAAACCAAAGGGCATTACCACAAACTGATAATGCCCACCAGGGGTAGAAAATGCTGTCTTGGGCTTGGCCTCCTCAGCTAACCTGATTTGCCAATACCCAGCTGTCAGGTCAAATGTACTTAAGTAGTTGGCAGAAGCCAATCTATCTATAAGTTCATCTGCTCTTGGTATTGGGTGGGCATCAGTCTTAGTGACTGCATTGAGGCCTCTGTAGTCTACGCAAAACCTCATCTCCTTCTTACCACCCTGGGTGTGAGGCATTGGCACTAGAACTACTGGACTAGCCCAAGGGTTATCTGAGGGTTCAATGACTCCCAGCTCCAACATTTTCTGCACTTCTGTCTTGATGCAGTCTCTGACATGATCAGGCTGTCTGTAGATTTTACTCTTGACAGGCAGACTGTCCCCAGTGTCAACCTCATAGATACACCAATTAGTTTGACTGGGTGTCAGAGAGAACATATGTCTAAAGGATTGCAGAACCTGTCTACAATCCTGTTGCTGATGTTCAGAGAGGCTGCCACAAAAGACAACGCCATCTACTGATCCATCATCAGGATTCTGAGTGAGCAGGTCTGGGAGAGGGTCACTCTCTTCCTCCTGTCCCTCATCTGTGGCCATGAGCAAGCCCATGTCCTTCCTGTCAACATATGCCTTGAGCCTGTTTACATGGAGCACCCTGAGGGGGCTCCTGGGAGTTCCAAGGTCCACCAGGTAGGTGACCTCTCCCTTTTGGTCAATGATTGTGTGGGGCCCAGACCATTTGTCTGTGAGTGCTGCTGGGGCCACTGGCTCCAGCACCCACACCTTCTGTCCAGGCTTGTACACAGTCAGGACAGCCTTTTGGTCATGCCAAGCTTTTTGGAGTTCTTGGCTTGCCTCAAGGTTTTTGGATGCCTTTTCCATGTACTCAGCCATCCTGGAGCGGAGACCAAGTACATAGTCCACAATGTTTGTTCCAGGCTTTTTGAGAGGTCTCTCCCATCCTTCCTTTACCAAACAAAGGGGTCCTCTTACAGGATGCCCAAACAGAAGTTCAAAAGGGCTGTAGCCAACCCCCTTCTGTGGGACCTCTCTGTAAGCAAACAAGAGGCAGGGTATCAGGACATCCCATCTCCTCCTGAGAGGTTCAGGTAGTCCATAAATCATCCATTTGAGGGTCCTGTTGAATCTCTCAACAAGCCCATTGCACTGTGGGTGATAGGGTGTGGTGAACTTGTAGTTGACACCACATTCCTTCCACATTGCAGTCAGATATCCTGACATGAAGTTTGCACCTCTGTCAGAGACGACCTCCTTAGGGAAACCCACTCTGGAGAACACTCCAATTAGGGCTCTTGCCACCACAGGTGCTGTAGTGGTCCTAAGGGGTATAGCTTCAGGATACCTGGTGGCATGATCCACTACCACCAGTATAAACTTGTGCCCTGATGCTGTCTGGGGTTCCATTGGACCAACAATGTCAATCCCCACTCTCTCAAAGGGTACCACCACCACAGGTAGTGGTATGAGGGGGGCCTTTGTTGTGCCACCTGACTTACCACTGGCTTGGCAAGTGACACAGGAGCGACAAAACTCCTTGGTATCTTCATTCATGTGGGGCCAGTGAAAGTGTGTGACAAGCCTGTCCCACGTCTTGTTCTGGCCTAAGTGACCTGCAAGGGGAATTTCATGGGCCAAGGTAAGAAGGAAACCTCTCTGAGACAAGGGGATGACCAGCCTCCTTGTTGCACCAGGCTTGGGGTCTCTTGACTCAGAGTACAGGAGTCCATCATCCCAGTATACCTTGTGGGTACCTGTGGCATTCCCTGCAGCCTCAGCAGCAGCCTGCTGTCTGAGGGGTTCAAGTGAGGGGCAGTCTAACTGTGCCTTTCCCAGGTCTTCCCTGGAGGGTCCCCCTGAGCCCAGAAACTCAACCTGATCAGGTTCAAGCTCTTTAGGCTCAGTTTCCCTCAGTTCTTTGAGATCAGCCTCCTCAGAGACTTGATCCCCAACCTGGGGCAAGGGGGAAGGCAATGCCTTAACCCTACTGCTCCTCTTCTTGGAAGGTGTCTGGTCCATTGTTCCAGGATCCAGCACCTGTTCAGTGGGGCATCTTTTGGCCTGTGACCTAGTCACAGCAAGGACATGTGCTGGCAAGCCTAACATTTCCATGTGAGTCCTCTGCTCCACTTCTGACCATAGGGATGTTTCCAAATCATTGCCCAACAGACATTCTACTGGGAGGTCTGAACTAACCACAACCTTCTTTGGGCCACTTACCCCTCCCCAGGAGAAATCAACAACTGCCATACTATGATTGGTAGTGACGTTGCTGGCATTGGTCACCAGGTAATCTGCACCTGGCATGATCTGTCCAGGGAACACAAAGTTAGGTGTCACCATTGTGACACTGGCACAAGTGTCCCTGTAGGCCTGAGCCATTTTTCCATTAATTAAAGGTGTCTGCCTGTATTTGCCCAAAGTATTGGGACTGGCATCAGGGGATATATCCACATCCCCTGTACAGACAAGGACAGCCTGAGTGAGTGTGCCAACTAAGTTGTCAGACCCCTCAGTTCCCAAGGTTAACCCAACTATTCCCTTGGGAGGTGCACTACCACTACTGACTGTACTAGGGGGTGCAGTTGCCTTAGGGGCTGTAGTGGTAGGAGTTTGCCCTCCTCTCTTGGTGCACTCACTAAACCAGTGAGTCTTACTTTTACAGTATTGGCACCACCTTTTTGACTGGCCTTCTTGAGTCTTCTTTTTCTGCTGTGAAGCCTGACCCCCACCCTCTTTGGTTTGTTGAGGACCTGTTGAAGACTTCTGGTCATTTTGTTCATTCTTGTTACTACCCTTTTGGTCTGCTTTCTTCTGACCACCCTGGTTCTGAGTCTGGTTCTGCTTGACCCTTGTTCTGACCCATCTGTCTGCCTTCTTTCCCAATTCTTGGGGAGAGGTCAGATCTGAATCAACAAGGTGCTGATGCAACAACTGGTTCTGACAGTTATTTAAAATCTGTTCTCTCATGATCAGATTATACAACCCTGTGTAATCAGTAACCTTGCTACCCAGCAACCAGCCTTCCAAAGCCTTAGTGGCACAATCAACAAAGTCAGCCCAATCCTGAGACTGAATTTTCTGGGTGTCCCTGAACAGCAACCTGTACTGCTCAGTGGTTAGGCCAAACCCATCAACCAGTGTATTCTTCAGGACTTGGTAATTGTTAGCATCCTCAACTCTAGTAGTGAGGAGCTTATCTCTACCTTTGCCTTCAAAGGAGAGCCACAGTATAGCTGCCCACTGACTCTGGGGGATGCACTGGACAGTGCAGGCCCTCTCCAAAGCAGCCATCCATTTGTGGATGTCATCCCCTTGTTTAAAGGGGGGCACTATCTTACTCAGGTGTTTAGTATCTAAACTCCTTTCTTTATCTCTTGGGATATTGCTGCCACCAGTGGGGACTACCCCACTCATCTGCTGCTCTCTAGCAAAGGCAAGCTTCTCTTTGGCCAGGGCAAGTTCTTCCCTTTCAATCCTTAGATTAGCCTGTTTCATCCTTGCTTCATGTTCTCTTCTCTGAGGGGAAGAGAATCTCCTCTGGGGAGAGATCCTTCTCCTCTGAGAAGAGGCATTGGAGTGCAGAGATCTATTGGAGTCCCTAGAAGGAGATCTATCTCTTCTAACCCCAAGGTTAGGCCTCATTAGGGTCAGTACTGGGGGTCCCCCAGATCCTTCCCTATGTAGGTCTAAGTTGGCCCTAGTAAGTCTGCTGACTAGCTCAGGCCTGTTGTCTGCCTCATCCCCAGAGAGTTCCTCTTCTTCCTCCTCCTCAACTGCATTTTCAGTGTCAAGGAGGTCTGGATCACCAAGGGTACCCTCTAAGGCTGGCATACTCCCATCTGTATGAGAAGCTTTCCTAGCATCATATGTCTCTAAGAGACCTAACAGAAAGGGAGTGGTGGGGTTAGACCCCTGTTTCAATTTCCTGGAGGTACACAATTGTCTCAACTCCTGGAAACTGAGAGCTGCATATCTTGAGATGACCTGTGGAGGGTCATTAGCCACTAGGGGAGTCTCTGAAGACTCTCCATGGGTAGACATGCTTCTAGTGTGGTGTAAGTGATGCACCTACCTACACTATGGGTTTACCTACTGATCCCTTGCTAGAGTTGTAATTTAGGGTGTGCTAAGCCCTAACACACTACAACAGCTGGTTCAGTAGAACTCAGAGTATTCTAAGTTAAGTTATATGTACCTATGTACCTATGTGATCTTTCAAATGATATTCTTAGGATACGTGTGTGGTAAAACAACAGCAAGCTCAAATCCCACCGCTGCCACCAATGTGAGAAGTTGGCCTGATATGCAGTGCTCACTATTCTAGTGATCACTATGTATCATTCCAAACGACCCTTATTGATGATTGGTTGTAAGTCAACCTGATAGACCAGCTATCCTAGTAGCATGGACAAGAGCAGTCTTTAGGCTAAACTCTAGAGGGCGTGTTAAGCCAGCTGTTTTACCACCACATTTACCCTTTGAACACCAAGTGAAAGGACACCACACAAGTTGTTATGAAAAATAAAGTATATTTATTTATAACAGTACTACCCTGAACTCTTTATGAGTCAGGGAGCTAAGCACAATACAAAACTCTTAAAGAAATACTGAAAGTCGCACAATTTACACAAATGCCCGAGGGGCACGAAAAACCATATACTACAAAAGTGGAATGCGAAATTACTAGCAGGTAAGTACTATTCTCCGAGACTTAAGAAACGCTGGGCCTACAGTGCTGAACCCTTGGATTAGAAGCAGGAGGCCTAGGGACGTCGTGTGCAGAGTGGAAACTCTCACGCGTAATGCGGGACAAAGTCTATGGATACTAGTAAATGCAAAAGTTAGTGTTCTCTGGCGAACCCGACTAGGTAGGTCAAAAACGAAAGTGGATCTAGACACTTAGAGAGTGGATCTAAGCTGGAGCACCGTGGTACTCGGTTTACCTAGCCCAGGGGCTGCGGCTGCATGGGGTTCAAGTGTCGTCGGGAAACCTCGTTGACGAACCAGGAGCCTGAAGTAAGAGTTGCTGGCAGGCGACCAGTGAAGATGTTCTGGGCTGATCCAAGGACTGGATCAGTTGAAGAAGAGTACCTGTAAGCAGAGGGGACCAAGTTCTGAATCACTAGCCAGTGATTAGGTGGGCACCAGGATGGCACCGGACGAGGTCACTCAGCCAGGCGAAGAGGTGACACTGGATTCTGCTGCTGCAAGGAACAGGGCGCTGATGTCGACCAGGCTGGAGGTCTGCGAGCTGTCCCACGTCGGATGTCTGCTGCTGGCGATGCTGGATCCGTTGAAGGAGGCAACAAGCCTTGGCTAAGGCAAGCCCACGTGGCAACACAAAATGGCGTCTGGAGTGGACCAGGAGGGTCCGAGGAAGTTCCCCTTCAAGAGGAGACAAGGGCCAGTCTAGAGGAGCTAGACCAGTGGTGAAACAAACGTAGGACGTCGTCTGGAGGGTCACTAGCCACCGAGCAAGTGATCGGACAATGTGGCAAGCAACACAGAAGCAAAAGGGCCCCACGCAGATCTGGTGGATGCTGGGGGGCTGGACTTCGGTGCTCGTGCTGCTTGGGATTGGGGCTTCTCTTACCCCAGTGCACCCACTCGAGGGTCCCTCGGTGGTCGTGCTGGTTCAGTGTCGTGCTGGTTCTGATGGTCGCCGGGTCCTCTGGTCTCGTCGCACCCACGGTTCTCAGCTGTGCTGTAGAGGCAGGTTGAGGTCAGAGAGGGCAGGGAGTCCGGGTCTCGTCGTGCTGGTCAGTCTGGTTCCGGAGGAAGGACGTCTTAGCAAACCGCAAGATACTTAGTTGGTGCCTGCTGCTGCAGGGTGACTACTCCTTAGTCACAAGGGAGAAATCTTGAGAAGAAGTCTTGAGTTCCTTTCGTAGAAAGTAGTTTCAGGATTCAAAGATGATCTGATTTGGAAGGGGGCCTGCTCCTACCTTTATCCTGAGAAAAGGGGCTGGCACGCGACTAAGTCCTGCCCTATGGGTGGGACTAGGAGGGGGGTGGTTACACCCCTCTCCTTTGTCCGGTCTCTCCCCAGCTCAGGGGCTGGTGTGCCCCAGGAACTGGTTTGAGCCGGCATATGCACAGTGAGCACCGGGGTGCCACTTGCAGTCACCTTCCTCTATAGCCCTGCCTACCTGGGATACACATAACCCTGTCTGGGATGGTGCTAGCACCGCCCCTGGCAGGAAACCCTTTGTTCAAGCCTCCCGCGCTGGAAGGACTCCCAGCAGCTGGAGGGCAGACTTGTGTCTCGGTGGCAGCATCCATCTTGTGGAGCTGAGGCTATGTTCAACTTTAACCGGGGTTACAGGCTACCAACATGTCTTCTCCCTCTAGAGGGGTGGAATGCTACCCCCGTCGCCAGAACTGGCGAGGGGGTAGTATTCCAAAGCGTATGACACCTTACACGACATGTTTAGATAATGTCAGACCAAAGTTACCATAACCGCGAGGATTATAAGGCACTTAGGAGTATATGGTCTGACGCTATCATGGAAACGGCTAAGGGATAGATCCCGAAAGCCGCAGACAGGCTCAGCTCATGCCAGAGCACCATCTCACACGATTCCAAGCACTCTGCCTTCAGGATTGTTAAGGCCTGCCAAAGGAGTGACTGATAGGAGATCTGTGTGCCCATTCTAGGTTTTAGATATAGGTATACTATATCTAAAGCAAGGGGTGATTACACCACCTTGCCCCCAGCTGTCAAGCAGCCAGTTGTGTGTGTTTAGCCAGTCAGCCCAGGGGTGGCATAATACATGCTGCAGCTCCTGGGAGACTTCTGGGTGCACCTCTGCCCTGGGTACAGGGACTTGGTGAGGGCCCAGTGCCAATTCAGTACCTGGGTACAATTTGGAATAGAGAGAACAGCTAGGCTGTGGGTCTGATT
The DNA here is from genome assembly GCF_964261635.1 of Lissotriton helveticus. Classification (NCBI taxonomy): domain Eukaryota; kingdom Metazoa; phylum Chordata; class Amphibia; order Caudata; family Salamandridae; genus Lissotriton; species Lissotriton helveticus. Next base: position 1,005,046,526 of record NC_136070.1, read on the forward strand.
AGCAGGCCCACAGCCAGGGAAAGTCGTAAACCAGTGAAGCAAAAAGCAAAAATCTGGGTGATCATAGGATTGCAGACCCTACTCTCCTACAGCTGGGTCTTGGGGAATGGGGTGGAGAGGGGCTGCGCGGCCCCTCTCCCCCATTCAAATGTGGCCTGGCCGCCCTCCCCCATTGAATCAGGGTGTGCCCCAGGGGATAGGGTCTCCAGGGCTAAAATAGGCCCAGAGAGGGGGCATTTACATGTGACTTGGCCCAGAGGATGGTTCCAAGGAGCCGAATCGGCCTGGAAGGGGGACCACGTTGCCCCTCTCCCCTATTCAAAAGTGGTCAGGAAATGGGGTCCCCAAGGTTAAAATCGGCCTGAAGAGGGGGGCTGCAGGGCCCTCATTAAGTTAAGGCCAGGCCCTGGGGATGGGCTGTAAGTGGGCCGAGTGACCCCCCCTCCCCGGGACGACCTCATCCTCCGGGCCATGGCCACATTTGAATGGGGAGAGGGTCCACTGGACAGGCCTACAGAATTGAATCATGGTGGGCCCGGGGATACGGTCCCCGGGACTGAAATAGGACCAGGGAGGGGGAAGCGTGCGGCCTCCCTCCCCTATTGAAATTACGCAGCCTCCCTCTCCCATTTTAGAGGGAAAACAAAGGGCAGAAGAAAGAGCAGAAAGACAAAAAAGAAGGCATAAAAGACAAAACACAGGGCAGTAAAATGAGCTGAAAATGCAAAACAGACTGCAGAAATACGAGCAAAAAAGGCAAAACAGAGGGTAGAAAAACGAGCAGGAAAGACAAAACAGAGCAGAAGAGGGCAAAAGAGAGGGCAGAAAAATTAGCAGGAAAGGCAGAACGGAGGGCAGAAAAACAACCAGAAAAGGCAAAACTGAGCAGAATACGGCAAAACAGAGAGCACCAGACACTCACGCACCCACTCACAGACCCACTCAGAGACTCATGCACTCACTCACAGACTCACTCAAACAATCACGCACCCACTCACAGACCCACTCAGAGACTCACGCACCCGCTCACAGACCTCCTCAGAGACTCATGTTGCTACTCACAGACCCACTCAGAGACTCACATGCTCACTCACAGACCCACTCAAAGACTCATGCACTCACCCACAAACCCACTCAAACACTCATACACCCACTCACAGACTCACACACCTACTCACAGACCTACTCAGACACTCACACACCCAACTCACAGGCCCACTCAGACACTTACATCCACTCACATACCTAATGAGACTCTCATGCAGTCACTCACACACTCACTGTCAAAGGTTGGTGGTTAAATTTTTTTTAAATCTTTGAAATTCACTTAAAAACAAACGTTGCAGGGACATTATAGTTAGGAAATTTTGTATCTTGTACATTTTCACTGTGCACTTTACTGTGCTGTATTTCCCTTAAATGATGTATGGTTCTACTATTCTAGAATGTAATGTCACTTAGCAACTGCTGTATTCAGTGACTCTGTCTTGTTGGAGCTGTTGATGGAGCCGGTCCTGCCTGACTCCACTGTCCATGTAGCCAATACATAACCAGCCTAAACTCCTTCCTGTGTGATCCGGTATGAGAAAAACCTTCTCCCTCCTCTGGAGCGGTTGAGACGGGACGTGGCGGGTTGGCGAAGGCTCCCGCTCGGGCGTGCGGCCCTTTTTAAGATGATGTCCCTCCCTCGTTTTTTGTATGCCCTGCAAAATACCCTTGATTTGGTTCCTGGTAGCTACTTCCGTGTTGTTGAGGGCCTACAGAGGAAACTGCTGTGGGATGGTAGGCCCCGAATTGCGCTTGCTAAATTGACGCTCCCCTGGTACGATGGGGGTATTGCTCTTCCTGATATCAAACGGTACTATTGGGCATCGCAGTTGGGGGCTATCAACCATGGTACATATTGCCCCGGGCCTCACCCTGGTTTCGCTATGGATAGGTGGCTGCTCCCCGGAGGTAATTATTATAGGGCGTTATATTCCAAATCGGTAGTGGGATCTCTGACAGGGCCGACGCGTACGGCTGTACGTGTTTGGCAGGTTGCCACTAGTGCTCTAGGATGGAAAGATCGTCTGACCTTGGCTACCCCGCTATTTGGATCGGATCGGCTTGGCAAAATGTGGAATACGAAGGGGTTTGACAGATGGGACCTCATTGGTATTTCCAGGGTGGGGGACCTCTGGGCTATGGGGCAGGTGAAGTCCTTTGTGGCCCTGCAGGCCGAGTTCAAGCTGGGTAATGCGGAGTTCTTCCGCTATGCTCAGATTCGTCATGCACTAGATTCGGTCTTCCCTAAGGGGACGGAGATACCTGATTCTGCCCCGCTGGAAGATCGTGTTCTGGATGGATATATACCGGATAGTACCATCTCTCTGGTATACAAAGAATTAATTAATCACAAAGCGGACCTTCTCTCACAACTGCGAGATCAGTGGACCCGTGATGGCCTTGAACTTGATGATGAGGACTGGCAGTCAGCGATCTCCTCTCCAAAGGAGGTTGCGATTCCAGCCCGCCTTAGATTAGTACAACTTAAAATATTGCACAGAGTGTACGTCACGGGTCCTCATTTGGTGCAGATGGGTTTTTCGGAGGAGGGTCTGTGTAGGCGGGGTTGTGGCCAGCTGGCCACGTTTCTGCACGTCATCTGGGAGTGTGGTTACATTACTGACTATTGGTGCAGGGTTCACGGGGTACTACAGGAGGTCACTGGTATTGCACTTTTACCTGAAGCTAGGCGTTGTATTTTAAATGTTTGGGAGCCCACTGACCATAATGTAGCCCAAACCCAGTGGGTGACCTTGGGAACAATGATTGACAAACGCAATATAGCACAATTATGGGGATCCCAACGGCCTCCTACTATCGAGTGTTGGATGAATTATATGGACTGGTGTATGTTTAGGTAAAAGACTGTCTATGTAGCTCGGGGTCGTCCCCGAAAGTGGCATAAGATCTGGGCCCCCTGTAATCGTTATAGACGAGATATATGTATACCACCTGAAACAGTTCTACTTGACCTTCCGCTTTCCCCCTGATCCTGATTGTATATTATTTTCTATGTCTCATTTATCTTCTTCCTCTCCTCCCCCCCCTCAACTATTTTTGACTTAACTGATGATCCGCCACTGCACAGTCTATCTGCTTGATGTAACTATTTTGGACCTTGCTGTTTTCTTTGACTATTTTTAATAAAAAGAAATATATAAAAAAAACCTCCTTCCTGTGTACCTGGTTACTAAAAAATATTGGCGACAAGGATGGGATCACTGAACTTAACTGAACTTACTGTCATCCTTCTTAGTATGAACTGGAGATCTGATCTTGTCTCCCACCAGGCCGTCATGAGCACAGCTCAACTGTGACTCATGACAGCCTGGTCTCGTCATGAACACACAAGGGGTTAATTAGTGTGCCTTTTATATTGTTTGTTTAATTGTTTGAGTATTTCTATTGGTTAAAGTTGTTTATAGTGTGATTTTTTTGGTTGATTTAGTATATTTTGAATATTTTTTTATCAGTTAGGTCTTTGTTTGGTAAACACTACTTTATTTTTTCTTTTAGTAGTATTATATATAAAATTTAACTATGAATGTATCTGTTTTGATATCATATTTTATATTCTTATTTAAATGTTTATAGTAAATAATAATGTTTTAGATGCATTTATTTTATATTTTAGAGGTGTCAAATTTGTGTGAGGTGAATATTTAATTTTGGAGTGTTTTTAAATTTAAAAATCTACTCCACTTTATGCCCATCCACTCTATGCCACTGTACTACACTCTAAGACATTCAATATCACAACACTCCACTCTTCTCAATGACATGCCACTCCACTATATGACATGGCACTCCATGCTACAACACTCTCCTCCACTGTACTTTACAACACTCTACTTCAAGATACTCTAATCCACCTACTCCACTGTATGCCACTCCCCAACACTCTACTCCACTCTATCACAGTCTACAACACTCCACTCGACTACATTCCGCTCAACGATACAACAATATATGACAGAACACTGTACAACACTACACTCTACGTACGTCCACTGCACTCTATGACACTTCACTGTACTGTACGACACAGCACTTCACTGTACGCCAGTCCACTCTAGAAGACTGTACTCCACTCTATGCCACTCCTCCAATGTACAACACTCCACTTCACTGTATGATACTGTATGGTACGACATACCACTTTACTGTATGCCACTCCACTCTAGAAGTCACTACTCCACTGCATGTCCCTCCACTCTACTCCACTCTACTCCAAGGTATAACACTGTGCCACAGTCCACAGTATGACACGCCACTCTACGCCACTACCCTGTACAACACTCAACTGTACGACACTCTAGACCACTGGACCCTACTTTATGCCACTACACTCTACAACACTGTACTCCACTGTATGGCACTCTACAACACTCTTCTAAACAGCACTCCAGTTCACGACACTCCAGTCGATGAGACTCCACTGTACAACACTCAACTCTACTGTACAACACGCCCTTTCATTCTGATACTCTGCTCCATTATATGGCACACCAAACCACGTCACTATGTAACACTTTACTCCACTGCACCCTATGTCCTTCCACTCTACTCTGCTCCACGCTATTTCCACTCTACAATGCTTCACTCTATGACACTAGACTTTACAACACTCTCCTTCACTGTACTATGTGACACTTCACTTAATGACACCCCCACTTAATAACACTCACGACTACAATTTTAAACACGTTTTATCACAAAATAAAACCTTTGCAATTCAATGAAAAAACAAATGTTAAGGATAATTTATTGTTAGAAAAACATTATTTATTCTTTCTCTACAAATCCAATGTAAATCTACAGAAACATTAGAAATTCTAAAGTTATAGTTATAATTTAAATATATATTTTATGCACCACCTTCAAATTACTATAAATCGTGCACTCCTGTACACAGTGTTGTCACCTCACTCGCCACACCACATTAACTATATCTCGCACCTTTTACGTGAAGCACTTTTTTATAATCCTGAAATATGATGGAAACAAAGATTTGAATAGGATCAAAACGAATCAAGACAATTTACTTGGTGATGAGCAAATTATAAATATTCGCTAAACCTGATTTCCACACATTATAATTTTTTTACTATGTAAGTTTACTAGTGAAACTATTTGTATATGCAAATTTAGTAACCATTTCAACAGAAAATGTGCTGTCTGTAAATGACACCAGTGCTCCAAAATGCCCCACCAGTTACATACCACACCCTTACCACTCTCCTGATGAGTGATACATTTGCTGAACTTGTTCTTTGTGTGACGCTTGGATTTTTCACAATCCCTCTGACTTCAGTGATGTAACATTGATGGCAGCAACACACTCTGAAAATTGTTCCAGCACCGCTGTATTCATATACCGAGTGGCATACCTTGACCATGAATACTACATTCACTTCTTTTTGGCAGTTTGGGCCTCCCAATCTGGAAGTGCACCAGTCAGTTATAGTCAACTTTCCCCTGGAGTTAGAACATTCAAGTTTTCGGACTCTACACATCTCAACAATTTATTATCAAGGGTATGTGGCGTGGGGTTGCTTTTTCTCAGAAAGTGGCATGTAGCATGACGTCATACAGCACAAGCCTGGGGACATCAGGATTAAAAATGCAATAGCCAGAATGAAAGGGTCAACCCTTGTGTTAGAATGAAGTTATTAGGTTCACCGGAAAGAATGGAATGTGAGTAAAATTAAATAAAATGGTTACAAAAATGGCTACACTGGGTCGTAGTAGTGCATAAGGTTAGGCTGTCGCTTTAGGGTCACAGTTAAAATAAGGGTGAGGGGCAGGGAAAATATATTGGTTAGTGTTAAGATGTTAGATTTAGGGTAAATGTTAAGTTATTCTTATGATTATGGAAAGGGGTAGTGCTTACTGTTCGGTTTAGTGTTGGGAATTTACAGCCTTATTCATCAACGGGCCGTTTTGCGAGCCCCTAATAGCGATTCATAGCGAATCGCTATTAAGGACTCGCAAAACGGTATTCATGTAGGAATTGCTAAATAAATAGCGATTCCTACACATTCCTTATTTGCGAGTAGCAAATTGCTAATCGCAAATAAGGAATAACTCCCCATTCATTCCTATGGGCCAAAAGGCCCATAGGAATGAATGGGGAGTATTCCTTATTTGCGATTAGCAATTAGCTAATCGCAAATAAGATAGCGATTTAAAGGGTGCCAGGGGTGTCCAAAGGACACCCTGTAGCACCCCTTAAATGCAAATTGAAACAGGTGTTGCGCACACACATGTCCAAAGGACATGTGTGTGTGCAACATGCAACTTATAAAAATGCTTTTAAAAGCATTTTTCTAAGTTTTTGCTTTTTACCGAGAGGTCTGACCTCTCGGTAAATAGCGGCCCAAAATTGCATTTTCGCAATTTTAAAATGCTTCATGAATTGCATTTAAGGAATCTCAAATAGAGATTCCTTAAATTCAATTCTTCGCAAATGTGCGAATTCTTAAATAGCGAATTTTGCATTTGGGATGATGAATCCCAAATGCAGAAATTGCACTCGCAAAAGGCAAGATTCTGAGAATCTTGCCCTTTGCGAGTGCAATTTAGCTTCATGAATCAGGCTGTAAGTCGCTATTAGGTTAATGCTGAAGTGTATGTTTCGATTTACAGGAATTTGCTGTTGCAGTTCCGTTTAGGAGTCGTGGTAATGTTCATTTAAAACACAGGTTGAGGTTTCTTTGCAGTGGTTTGTCTGTGGAGGCATTTCTCTGTAAAGCACTCTCTCTGGAGTAGTCTCTGTAAAATTTCCCCAGGAAGGGTTTTCTCCGTAAGAACATAGGCTAAGACATATTTTCAGCACTGCCCAAAGGTGCCATATGGGGGAAGCTTGTGGGATGTGGGTAGAATTCCCAGAAAGTCAACAGGACATGGGTACCAGGAACTAAACTCCGCACAGACGAAGCTTTAGGTATCAACTAAACCGGATGGAATGAATTATCGGGCCCAACTTTAAGAGCGGGATTTCTGTCGAGCCCATTCAGTTCTCCTTTTCACTTTGGGACTGGTTATTGCCCTTTTAAAGCTATGCAAAACGTGCCCGTCATTCGTGTCCTTGAGTTTCTGTGTGTTCGTGAGGGGTGAAATATGTTACTCGGCTGCGCCCAGCTGTGAGGTGGGCGCGAGGGCAACGGCCTGTCATCCTCCCAGCAAAATATAGTTTGTTTTGAGAGCCGGTGCAAAGATCAGCTATCGGTGACTCTTTCAGAGAGCCTTTAATATTATGGATGTTTGGATGGGGAGGGCTTGAGAGCGCCCCCCACCGCCCCCATCCCCCTCCCTTAAACTGCCCGCCTTCCCAGGGCAGGGTTCAGGGTTCCTCGCGCTCCCTGGAATCAGTGAGTAATGAGGTGGGACAGATTCTGCAGAGAGCTTCAGACATTCCCTGGCAACCAAGGCCGAGCACAGCCGGCCCCGGAGGATGAGGGCTGACCTCCCCCCGCCCTCTTCAAACAGACCAGTCAACAACCCAGAATCCCCAAGTGTGGGATTTGTGGCAGAAAGGAGGAAGGGCGCTCCTGCCAAGCGCAGACCCTCACTCCGGTATGGCTACCATCAATAAATGGTTCACTTAGGAGCATTTAGGAACTTAGGGCCATATTTATGGCCAAGTCACCTTGCAGCATTGCACTGTGCGATAGGGAAAGGGCAGGAATGCACTATATTTACGTCAATACGGCACATTCCTGCGTTTTCCTCTGCGCTGACGCCCTTTTTGCTGCCTCGCAACACAGTGGGCACTCTTCTAGCGTGGTGCAGGGGTGCCTGTGTTGTAAGGAGGATTGTTTTGTGCAGGAAGTAACACCTTACTTTTATTTTATTTTGAAAGTTTTATAGACCGCGAACAAGATCCTTGCAGATATCAGAGCGCTTTACACACATAGAGGTTATATATACAACAAAGAGGTTACTTATACAAAACCAATAGAGCAGATAGATCATGTAAACCGCAAGGAAAAAACGTATAAACGCTCCTTCTCAGGAATGGCACCCAGGATCTGGAACTCACTCCCCCCTGAAATCAGACTCATCTCCTCTACCATGCTTTTTAAGAGAGAAGTAAAGGCTATCCTCATGGCTAAATACACTTGATTTATGACTGGGAATGTTATTCACAGACGGTGCACCACTCAGTTTTACTAATCTTTTTTGCATTTTTGTATGACGCATGTTATTGACCTGCCTGAGTGTTTACGCTATCAATTATATTGCACTTGTATCATTATTGATGTATCTTGATGACTATGCTCCCACTTGTATCTTCCCCACCCCAATTGCTAGTTTACCCACACGCTGTTCCCTTGTCTGTGAAGCGCTCTGATATCTGCAAAGATCTTGTTCGCGCTATATAAAACTTTCAAAATAAATAAAATAAAATCTTGTGCAACGTTGAGCAAAACGGTGTAAGACAATGAAGACCCATGAAGTCAAGGCAAAGGCAACAAAAACAATCCTGTGAGGCTTTTTCCCCTTTGCATGTGTGCTGCATAATGCAGCATATGTAGAAAGAGGGTAAAAAGAGGAGTCTTCCTGGTCTACCGCTTCTGGGAATGCATCAAAACCCAAGAATGTTGCATAGGAACACCCAGGCAACACCCATGGAAATGCCTCCCTGGTGCAGAGTAATGTAACGCAGACCTACGAAGCCACTCATGCCCATGCAAAGAGGCCTTGGCTGGCTTCATAAATCTAATGTTTAAGTTGCATCGCTCTTGCACTACGTTGCGTGGTGCAGGACCGACGCAAAGGGGCTCGTAAATATGCTCCTTAATGTGTTTTTTTTAACAAGTACCACATGATAAAGCCCAAAATTACTCTTACACACAGATATCAGTGACTGTCCACTTTGCCTTCCCCTTTGGACGAGGCTACAACTGAAAACCCTTATATTTAAGGACTGGCCTCCATGCGTGAATTGCCGGGATGCTGGTCTACTCTTGCATGCTGCCATCATCCCTGTGTTGTCGAAACACCAACTACCAGCCACAGTAGGACGGAAATAGTGACTTGTCTAATTAATAGTTATTGGGCAGGTCATTCAGCCACCCCAATGTGAGTTGACATTCTTTACACAGTTTAAACCGACTATTTGCAACCTGCCTTTTCGTACATCGAGCCCATAGAGTTATAAAACAGCTCTGAAGTGTCATCTTCTACTACTAGAAGGCAGAAACTGTTGACTACCTCACACAATCTAGAAGACTGTAAGTATGTCAATACACATCTGTTTTGCTGACTTGATTCATGAATGTCAAATATTCCACTAAAGAACAGCTGTTTTCCAACTTTCTACCTCAATATTTAAGAGACACAAAAATGAGTTCCTCAAATTCCGAAAAAGCCTTAAAGATGCATCTATTAACACAAGCATTTGGTTAATCACACCCTCTCTCGATTTTTAAGTTCAGGGTGGTCAAATGCATAAGGCCGCATTTGCGTTCTTCATCTAGGCAATCATGACTCTTGCTCCTCTTCAAGTCTTTGTCGCCATGTTATCAACATATCGTTTGAAGGCATCTCTGGACACTCTCGACATCTGCTAAATGCGTCAAGTAGTTTAACACTACTCCGTTCTTGCTCATGCACATCATTGCACCCCAGTCTCCATCTAATATCTCTTCCAAACTGTCATGAGACCACAACAAGGTGGCTGGAAGCACCTTACCAATAAACATCAAGTCTGCTCCTACTCTGTCTGCTTTCATAATACTTCTGAAAACGTGGCTCGTTAATCACTCGCATACTCACAGTCTCTCTCACGTTCCTGCTGAGTTAGGGCCTAAACACCCCAGGGTAAACGAGCGTTTTAAAAATGTATTAACATAACATAACTTTACAAAAACCCTAATTAAAAATAAATACCTAAATCATCTACTTTTAGTCTATGTTACCCATCCCAGCTATTTCCATCACTATGCTATATACCGCAATTATCTGCAGTATATTTCTGTTCGGAATGTTATGGCAACCAATACATATGTAAATCCATTAATAAAGCACATCTAAACCTAATACATGGGCCTCATGAAGGCAATCTGATACCAACATACAAAAATGATCAACATTATCTTCCCTTTCACCGCTATCGTCAACAGAGCAGGTGCCTCTAACCTTAGCATGAGCTCTACCCTGACAACTTATCAACACCTCCCCAACACAAGACATAACACAGTGGTACGAGAGGTGCCAGTGCACCAAGTTACAGAATGTAAATTGGAATTAAACAATACTTATAGGTGCACCAGTGTTGACTCATGTATCCAATGGCACAGACCCGCATACAACAATTCACACATAAGACCCAACAATCAATTTCATGTGAGCAGGTGAAAATATGCAAGACTGACCAGCACAACCTATGGACACATTTTTTGGGATAAGCCTTAACATGTTGATAACAGTCACTGAACCAAAAAGAATAGGGATAACGTCAACAAGCAGGAAAGTTGCATGACCATGCTTGCATAGTTGAATGGGAAGATCCATGCTAGGCCCATACACATAGCAACAAAACGTAAGGGCATGCAGATATGGGTTATCATGGAAGGTCACAAGACGTACACTTATCTCATTCAGTTAGGATTGTCTTCAATGGGGATATCCACTCTCCAGGCATTCAGAAGCACCAAACAGTACTAATAGGTAATGGAAATAGCTCATGTTGCAGCCATGTCCTCTTGGGCATTATCTAGTTGCTTCACATAACCTTTAGCCTAGAGTGAATCACAAACCTCTTAGCGGAGACTCTCAGTTAACTCTGTGTGGAGGAATAGAATCTCACACAGGAGTAGGAAAAATTAATGGATCAGTTACCAGTGCTATGGTGATTGGACCTCTAATCGTTAATGACACGGCGGAAAAGAAAGTAAATGGTGACTGAATGAATTTCACAATGTAAATCAATCCTTGATTGGTTCATGATATGTGATTGGCTCTGGTGTGTGATAAAGCATGGAAGTTGATTGGACAGAGTGTCTGACAATATGAAAGAAGGGGGTATTTCTGTATGGGAGGGGAAAGGAAAACCCTGCACCCTTGAAGGTGGGTAATTTTAGGCTTCTTAAAGAAGGCATAGTTTCACATTCCCCTGGCAATATTCCCTCCAGTCGGATGTCATGCCAACATGCATTGAATAACAGGCTGCAGGGAATGTGTCTTGCCACAGTCACTAACAGGCACATGCATCATTATTGCATTTTGCGATTCCTTAATTGTGAAAAATAAGGAATCGCAATTAAGGAATTGCAAAATGCAATGCATCAAGAAATTGCTTTTAAATTTGCGATTTCTTATTATTCCTTAATTGCGACTCGCAATTTGCGAGTCACAATTAAGGAATACCTCCCCATTGATTCCTATGGGCCTAGAGGCCCATAGGAATGAATGGGAAGAAATTCTCAATTTGCGATGCGCAATTAGCGAATCGCAAATTGAAAATGCGATTTCAAGGGTGCAGTGGTGTCCAAAGGACACCCTGTTACACCCCTGAAATCAATCTGTGCACCTATGTTGTGCACACACATGCCCTTAGGGCATGTGTGGGCACAACATGAAACTTTAAAAAATGCACAAAAGTGCATTTTTCAAAGTTTTCGCAAATTACCATGAGGTTCAACCTCATGGTAATTTGCTCCCCTTAATTGTGAAATCGCAATTTTTAAATGTTTCATGCATTGCATTTAAGGAATCGCAAAATGCGATTCCTTAAATGCAATCGCAATTTGAGAATTCGCAAATATTTGCGAATTCTTAAATTGCGAGGGCCTTGAACCTTCATGCATTCCAAAAGAGGATTTTGCGATCGCAAACGGACGATTTTTGCGATTCGCACCGTTTGGGATCGCAAAATCCTTTGATGCATGTGCCTGTAAGACCTGTCCGAACCATTAGTGGCAACAGAGAAACTCCATAGCAGCACTTGGTAATGCGTTAACTATGCCTACTGCCTGTACTCCCACCCTGGAACCTCTGGTGGCAGAGACAGGAGAGGTGTGTGTCGTGTTTGGAAACCAGGATAAGTGGCTCTGAACTGGAATACTAGCAGTCTTGCGTGACTGAAGGTGCATTCTTGTTGTCGTGCAGAGTCTTTTAACTCCTTTTCAAAATCTCCCCCTACTTTGCAAACTTCAAAGCTGGTGAAGGTTGATAAAAAGAATGTGCACAGTCCTAAAATTATGCTGGAGTAGGGCCAGAGAGTGAGGAGAACAACAATGATGGAGAGTAAGCAGAAACCTCAGGCCAAAGTCAGTACTAAGAGAAGGTTCTGAGAATAACTGAGTGCCAGTTACAGTGCAAATGATCCTAGAATTACAGCAATGGAAAAGGTCTGTGCCAGGACTGTCCATTAGAAGCTCACACTGACACAAATCCAGAGCCATATATATGGTTGGACCTCCCAACTTAGCACTTGGAGATACCTCACAGGTTAACAATTGGCTTGGTATTGTGGTGTCTGCGATGTTCTTCCTGTGAGGGCATTTTTAATAACTTGTGGAATCCCCAGGGATCACACAAGCAAGACTGATTTATCCGTTGGAGAATGCCACAAGGGAAAATGAGTAGAAATCAACACTCCCCCCCCCCAACAATGCATGACTTTGAAGCCAAAGGTATGAGGCAGAAAAAGGAGCCCTCAGTTTTCAGCTTGCATGCTCCGCAACAGGAATCAAGATGGCCGCTTCTGAATGGGATCGACTCTTGGCTTCTTCTATAGGAAGAGCACAAGGATGGAGCTGAATCTACCCACTGAAAGGAATGAAATCTCCAGTGTGGGCAAGATCATGGGTCGACCGATAGTAGCATAGATGGGACAAGGCAAAAGCTAGGCGAGATGCAGGAGACTGGAGGGCGAATTGAGGCAGACTCAGATGGAGCAGAAGGGACATAATCACTGACGGATGTACTACATGAGGAATCTAACCCAAATGAGTTTGGAGGAGGAATCAATTTGTTCAGGGTCCTGTGTGTAAGTTGGAAGGCATGTCAAATGGAAGGCCCTATGTGAGAGGGGAAGCCAGAAAACTGTCGGTCTGAGATGAAAAGGGACCACATTGTGGATTAGGATCATGTTGGAAAGCTGTGCACAGAGTACTCTTTCATGGACTTAGTCAACCAAACAGCAGTTTGGACTTACCTCCTAGATACCAAATGTGAACATTTTAAGTATATTTTAAGTAAACTGGAAGTGATCAAAATCCAGTCTGTATAAGACCCATTGGTCAGGTTGTGGCTCAGAGGGAAAGGAAATGTTTATCACACTCTTCCATCTACCCTTCTAATTGGATGCTGGGGAGCTGTAGATGATAAAAGAGATCCTCCCCTGAATGAAGAAGCTCTTGATTTCTAGATAGATCTTGATGGCAAAGGGTACCTTATCGTTAAATGGGAGGTTGTGGACACACTGGACGAGTGCTTCAACATGAGTGTCTTGACGCATGAGTTAAGGTGTGAGGATCACCAGGAGAGTCAGACCTAGTCACATCGAGATCAGAAGTAGATAATGATCCTCCATCGAACTTCTGGACCGTGTAGATGCTCGTCCCACTTATCCTTGCGTCACTATGCGGTGGACTGTCTCCTTGTCCGTAGGTCACCTGTAGTGGGAAACGTAGTTTACAACGCGGTCATTACATCGCGATGCCATTACATCGCGGTTTTTAGAATGCAAGTCGTTACAACGACTTGCGCTGGATGGCGCTCTAGGACAAGGAATAGTATAATTTACTATCCAACACCTTCCCTACTGTATGTAGACTGGAGTTGGAATAGTAAATTATACTACACCTAAGTCCAGCGCCCTCCAACGCAAGTCGTTGTAATGACTTGCGTTGTAAAAAACGCGATGTAATGACATGCGATGTATTAGCATGCGTTGTAATGTCATACAACCCCTGTAGTGTATCTCCAGATAGATTTCATACTACTTAATGAAGTGTGAACGCAGAAGGCAAATGATGTGGATATCTTGCTCATTCTCTCAGAATTTTTTGACAACCACAGGAGGGCTCTTATCAAAGACAGCAGGATTAGTGTTTCATAGAGATATGTAGAAGTGAGGTAGCACCTCAAGGAAAGCAAGGGAAATATTGCTATTCCATTAAAAAAATGTATCTTTCACGAGCAGGTGTTCAAAGTAGAGTGCCTTGTTAGTAAACTCCTTGATGTTTCCAGGTAAGCAGGAACACTGCTGACATGAGATAAGGTGTGAGGTAAGAAGAAGAGAGTGATAGCTCCCCCGCCCTGCTAGAGCTGCTGGACCACAAAGATGCTTCTCCCACTTATCCTTGCTTCACTATAAGGTGTACTGTCTCCCTGACCTTGAGTCACCTTTAGTGCATCTTCAGATACATTTTATACTTCTTAAATGAAAGCAAATGATGCAGATGTCATGTTCGTGCTTCCAGTACTCCACAAGAAGAGCACCTATCAATAAAGCCAGTCTGGGAACTGAAGGGATAGGCTGGAGTGAGGTAACACTTTGAGAAAAACAAGGGAAACAAGCTTTGGAAAACTCAAATTGGTCTGGTATTGACTGATAAACGTTTGGCTTTGCCAAAGCCTATTTTATTTGTGAAGGGATTTGTATGATGGCACACCTTGTATGAAAACAAGCTTAGTCTAAAAGTCAAAATAAATATGCACTTTTGTAAAAGCACACATTGCACAAGTACTCCCTAACAATGGCGGAGGCTACTTTTTGCGCTGGCTTGCAGATTGTGCAAGAGTAAATGCCATCACTGAGTCTGATTAGCCAATGGCCAACGTGGGCTGACCCTCTGCCCATGCTGTATGCTGTGCAGCCTGGAAGCAACATGTGAATGACACTACAGCAGACCAATGGATGAAAGGGGTGCTTTAAAGCCCCTGCAAGTAAGCATGTATAGTACACATATAGTTGAATTAAAAACAAATGGATTTGGCTGTCACCAGATCTAAAAGGTTCTTGTCTTAAAAAAAGGCACCTTTCAAGAGTAGGTGCACAGCAATGTCAAACGAAAGCACCAATCCTCACCGAAATGACATTTTCAAACAAAAACAAGCCTTGGAAAGTCAGATGTGTTCAGTGATGCGTCTCTGTGAGGCAGATAAAAACGAATAGCCTGGCTGACCCTACACTGTATGATAAGATAAGTTACCATATATATATGTCTTAGAATGAAAAGAAATTGTAGCACAACCACAAGCTACAGGAATTCTAAGACAAATCTATTCAGCAGGCTCAGACTCAGGGGCTATCGAGAAACCACATTGAAAGCAGCAGAACAGAAATGTGACCTGAGGGAGAGGAAAGACCTATTGTTTCCCGCCAAAACTGAAAACCCCAAAATTGAACAGAATACAGGGACTCCACGTCTAATCACAGGGTACAATGCCTATCACAAGCAATTAAGAAACATAATCTATAGACATTGGCCAATAGTCCGCAATGACCCTGTGATAGGAAGAAGTTGCAACAAAGTACCGCAACTTACTTTTAGGAAAGCCAAAAGTATGAGGGAAGAATTGGTAGACAATGCCCCAGTGTTAAAGAAAAAAGAATCACCATGGCTAAAAACTAAAAATGGTTTTTACAAATGTACAAAATGTAAAGCCTGCCAATATGGAACTAATGTCACTACGGTAGATGTCCCATATAGGAAAAAACCACTAGAGATACGAGCAAACTACACTTGCAAGACAGACTTTGCAGTCTATGTTTTGCAATGTAGTTGCAAAAAAAGATACGTGGGAAGCACAATACATCCTGTCCACGTGAGAGTGCTTCAGCATCTCAGGGCCATCAAAAATAATGACCCAACGTATCCGGTGGCAAGACACATCAATCTGAAACATGAGGGTAAAGTAGAAAACATCAATTACTTCGTCATAGACCATGTGAAGAAAAGCATTAGAGGGGGAAATAGACAACTAGCCCTCCGAAGATTAGAATCGAGATATATTATTCTCTTAGACAGTAAGGCTCCACAAGGTTTGAATGCGGACGAAGCGCTAAGTGTACATTTGTAAACACAAAAAGTTAATCTGGTTACATAGTAGCTTCCAAGTGTTCCCCTAACCTTTCCTCCGTGAGCAGAATCGTATAAATGAATGTGATTTAATAAATACATGTCAGCTGTCATAAGAAATATTATACATGTTCACAAACTTTTATTGATGGTTTCCAAGATTTAGCTTCTTTTTGCAGGCATTCACTAAGATAAAGGAAATGTACAGAGGAGAAAGTATTACATTTGGGTTCGATACTGCAATCAATAGATTTATGCCCACTTGGGCTTTATCATAGTAATCCTTTGCAAAGGAGGGTTTCCAAATTAATTATTTCAATCGGGCACTAGACCCTATATAACCATACCACCACCCGTATTTATATATTATATATAATGCGATAATGCGGTAACTGAATGAATGACCCGAACACATTGTAACATAAGAATTTGTACATAAATGGGTAACAATTGCCAAAACAATAATTATGTATTTGTTAGTAATCGACAATGATAATATAATTGTCTTTTATTTAAGTTGATGCTAAATTTAGCAGCGGAAAATGTAAGAGAAGCTGATTAAAGCAACAATTGTGTTAAAAACGAAAATAACGCTGTAATTTTCCAGTGAGTTTGAAAAACTGGTTGTCATGACGACAGGTAAACCACCATATGATCCAATGAGCACCTGACATGTTAAAAGCACTGACGTAATGTTTATCTGTATTGTGAGCAAGACGGCTGTGACCGTCGAAACGCGTCGATCTGTGCACTAAAAGAAAATAAACTTTGTTTCTGAAGAAAGACCCCACGGAGTCAGCGCCTGTTTGCTAAATGCTATGTGACAGGATTGGAGAAAATATATATATATATATATATATATATATATATATATATATATATATATATATATATATATATATATATATATATATATATATAGGAGAAACATGGAAAACTGCATGAAACCAACGTGGTAGTGAAATTTAAATTGTGCAACGTGACCGAGGTATGGAACTCTTTCCCTTCAAAAGCATGATTTGCACTCGGGACACTTTGTACTTATTGGGATCTCACCAAAATCGGCAGTGAAAACCGGCATAATGTTGAAGGGCAGTTAAGGAGCATTCTGGGTAATGCAGTCCCTGGCGAATAGACATAAAATTTTGGAGAACTAACAGCAGAGGCAACGGTGATACTGGACCACTGGAGGGTTACTTGTTAACCTTGTGTATTTTGAAGTACTAAACTCCTCTGCAACGTTGGTAAAGAGCGTGTTAAAAATACCTGAAACACTGTCCCTTTACTGGATTAATGGACTGTAGTCCTTTTTCACTGTTCCAGAGTTACGTTATTTAAAACTAACGAACCCACAGGATATGGCAGTAGATGGCATTTGAGGAAGATTTATGTTAACTCGAAACGCGTTATGCCTGTTTTTCTTGAAAAATAAAAGAACACTGTCAAGCTCTGCTGGTGTGGCCCGTGTAGCATGATGTATGGCGCACGTCTTTTGTGGATATATATATATATATATATATATATATATATATATATATATATATATATATATATATATATATATATATATATATATATATATATCATTTTTTTATTTTTTTATATATATGTTGTGATCAAGACAGGGTTGCTGCCCCGGTCGAAACGTGTCATGCTGCCGGAGTGAAAGAGGAATAAAGCACTGAAACTTGAAAACTTACACGGAGTGGTTCGTGCCTGTTTTGTTGCCGGGGATTCAACACCGTGAATCTTTCTTGATATATATATATCTATATACACATACAGAAATTATTTGTAAGTAGCCCCACTAGTTTTAATTGTGGCCTAATGGTTGTTGCAGCCGCTGTAATTCTTAAAGTTACAGTGTCACTCTCCTGTGAAAAATAAAATGTCCAAGATGTTGCTGGGATGGGGCAGATTTGTGGAGACAGTCTACTGTTCATGGTGGGCACAGAGGTAGTTCCATGACAGAGGTCTAGACAGTTTTGTAGTTTCAGGTGGACATGAGAGTTTGTATTTCCCAGTCTTCGCTCCAGATTCAGAGTTTGTTGGAGCAGGAGGACTTCCGGAAATTGGCAATCCGCCGACCCATCCAACTCCCTGCTCTTCCTCTCAATTTTGAGTTGGTGAGGTGCCAGATTTACACGTGCAGACTCCCCGCTGACTCTTTCTATGTAACCCTCTGATCTAGTGGCATTTCCACCAAAGGGTCACTAGATCACAGTGATGGTCCCTTTCCCTATTTAGGGCTGGACAATCATCACTCATTTTCTCTCCCCTTGCCTACCATGTGCGACATGACACACACAGGCAGAGGGATGTAGAAAGGCCCCCACGCTCAGGGAGAAACATCCCTAGGTGTCAGGGCTTTTAATATTTTGTATCAGGCCGGGCTCCAGGATTCTGGATCTGGGAAGCCCATGAAGGAACATGGGTGGGCCAAAATGATGGATGTGGTGGGCGGGGGGGGATATAAAATCCATGAAAGTATTCTGAAAGATCTGCTGTTTTAGACATTGGCAATATAGGTCCAATTTTGACAAGTCTAATAGTGAAAGCTTCATATGTTTACCGTTTGGCCTTTAATTGAAAAAATATTGGCCCTTCTCAGTACCCAGTCAGTACTGTTTGCAGCAGTACTGGGAACAGGGAATGGGCGCATATCGTGCCATATGAGAACTGCTGCAGAAAGTACCCATTTTGGTGATCATAGCATGGTACGTGTTAGAGGGCAAGGGCAGTGACCATGTCCTGTGTGTGTGCCAGCTAAGCACAGCCATGCCCAGAGACAGTGGCGGCTCCTCCACTAAGGCGGAAGAGCGTCGCCCCTCTGCTTTTAAGCAGTGTCACCAAGGAAAAATAAAATGATAATAACTCTAAGTTATTATCATTTTATGTTTTCCTTGTTGCAGCAGCTTTGCGGGCGGGACGGGCCAGGCTATTCTGCTGACAGAGCAAGGCGAGGGGAGTGGTTTGCATCTCCTAAAGTGCGCATGAATTGCGCTGAGGTGTGTGCATGGCGCACGGCCACTGAAATCAGTGTCGGCGCAAAGGAATGGGGAGGAGAGAGCCATATCTCTGAAGATATGGTGCTCTCCTGCTTCCTCTCTGCTGTGCAATGCAGCTCAGCCTTGGACAACTTTTTGGTAAATCTCTCCCTATAGGGGGAAATTTACCAGATCACCACGCAACACAGTGCAGCCTCGCGCGACAGGGAAGGAGCAGGAGAGCGCCATATTTTCAAAGATATGGCTCTCTCTTCCCCTTTCCCTTGCCCCGGCGTGGATTACAGATGACCCTCAATAAGCTGAGATTTCCTGCAATTTTCACAAATAGTTAAGGTAGTAGTATAACACTACGATGCTTAAAGAACATCTTAACTGATGTGATTCAGTATGTTTGATACATAAAGAAATGCGTTTCATGCAGCACTTGATATAATATATGTCTTTGAAAAATATGTTTAGCTATATTGTAGCATTTTAAAGCCTTCTAAAGAGCAATAATGTGTATTTAAACAACAAGAAGGCCTGAAGGTCGAATATAGCTGAGATGCTTAGACTAACACTGGGCTATTGCACATCAAAAATTGTAATACATCAGTTATCACAAGGTAAAGTGGCACTCAACATGACTGTTTGAGTCCTATCAGCCCACCCAAATGGCGGAGCCTCATCATGTAGGACCCCCAGAACTAGGTCTGTGTACTGAAGCCCAGATGTATTTTGGCTTCGTGTCACTAGGCCATAGTCCGGTAACCACAAGTGTCCTTACCGATGGTGGAGCTGATGAGTGCAGTGCAAAAAAAGGATTAAAGTGGTGTGTGTTAAAATGACTGTCGAGGCAAACGGAAAAATGTATTAGTGTTCACCTAGACGTCAGTCTAAAAAACAGTGAGAGGACAGTGTGAAAGAATCACTGTCTAATTTGCTTGATGAAAAAATAGGGCCAACATGTTTCTGCCATAAGGTGGATGTTCACCGGCATTCGTCAGGGCCAAGCTCATATATATGCTACTGCAAATTACACTAACATTAGTGCTCAATCAAAAACAACAGTGAATCTAACAGACCAATATCAAGACACATACGAGCGGTCATTGGGACCATCCTACCATATCTTCCTGATTGGTGCAGGTGTTAGAAGAGATCTTCCCTGTGAAAAATTACAAAAGGAAAAACTTATAATCTACTAATTAACATACTAGTTTAATATGAAAAGTGCAATAAATCTACTGCTCGCACTTGATAAGAAGTGCTTTCTGTGCAAGGCCAGTGATAATCAAACAAGTCTCAACTCTGCCATTCACTGATAATGATGGCCACTTGAAATGTGCGCTATGCTAAGTCGCCAACAGATAATCTGTACATTGTATTAACAACATTATAAAACACTTACCCAACTCTGCGTGGGAAGATAGCCTCACCTCACCCGGAAACTGCTCGGAGGATGAGGCCCCGCTCTAAACATGTAAACAGGGACAGTTTCAGGATTAAATAACTGTCACACTTCATGTGTACATATCAGCTTACAAAACCAACAGTTTTCTGAAACTGCCCTTCACGGTCGCCCCACCCCTGGGACCAAGATGGGAGCGTTTAACGAATAAGATTAAAAAACAGTCCTCTAGCATTTTCTAGCATGTAACTGCATATTGATGAGTCTCGCAGATCTGTCCATCATCAACAAGCTAAATTGCATTGCAGGTGATAGACACGGTGTCTCTATCTCTAAATAATAGCTAATATTGAGACCGATCCTTAGCATAGTTGGACCTCCCCTACTACTCAAGAGTATAGCTGGTTTGATGACTAAACTCATGATTGAGGGGCTGGGTGATATAAACAGAGGAAGGAACCTCGCTTCGTAAGATCTTTGTCTCAGTATTTAAATCAAGTAAATACAGCCATGGAGAGTAGGTCTTAGTTGAGTGTGATCAAAAGATTTTCTTCAATAATAGTATTCTTTGGGTGCAGCTATGCTCCTGTGGTGTGAAATATAATATAACCACCAACTCACCCATAGGTATTAAGATTATTCTATGTATAGAAACAAAACTGGAAACGTATTTGTACTCTAAAGGTATAAATAAAATAGTGTTACAGGCCCTAATGCGCCCTCATCACCCCATGTGTAGCCCTCTTACCTGTTCGTCGGTACCTCGCGGCGTGGTCTCGAGCCGACGGTCAGGCGGGGCCTTGTTTATTTAGTGTCACCCCAAAGCATAATAGTCTACAGCTGATGCGTTAGCCACTGTAGAACGCATGCGTAACTGTTAAGCTGCTAGTCAAATGAAGAGAAAGTATGTCCCCTTAGACCACGCGTAAGCTGATTGAAAGACTATACCGTCGCGCATGCGTGCGTCCCAAGTGCTCGCTAGCTTAAGAGACTATACTCTTGCGCATGCGTATGATATGAGTGAGGTCAGATTTACCGCGATCCTTCTCTCCAATTTGGGCGCTGCTGAAGGCAACGCTCAAATAGAGAAGACAGTTTCTGCCAGGATCGTCGTGGAACTGTGGGGCAATCAAGCATTGTAGGGTCCTGATCACCGAAACTTTACCTTAATAAAACCATCAAACAGAGCCAAAACAGTATACAGCGTTATGTCTCTGATATGTTGGCATCCAACATGTCCTTAGATTTGCGAGCCTACTGATGTTGGCATCAGAGGCGGGCACATAAGGATCAAAAAGATTCCCAAATATTTATAGACTGATTTAAATCGGTGAGACGGCTCCTAGCTCAGGGGAGTATTACTTATCCAGTATAGGCACCAAATGCTCATGTTACTTATATGAAAAAGAGCATTAAATCTCCAGCCCAGGCTAAACCATACTTAATCATCATGAACCTCTATGTCAGGGTGGCTATAACAAGAGTATACGGTCTAGTCATCCTCATATCTTTTAGAGCAATTGCCCACAAGCACGATAAACAAATGTCTTAGATGATGGGGCGTGTCTGCACCAGAACTACATGGTGTGATGTTAATCAAAAAATATCTATAGTAGTCGTCAGAAACAAAAGCGTTTCTGGGGAGCTGATAGATCAAACAGTGGTCAATAGACATACCGGATGAGCCTCAAGGGTCAATCAGGTATGCCCACAGCCGCTCAACAGAGACCTAGTAAGGGACAAACCTGTGGGTTAACTCAACGGGCTCTGGTGGCAATCTAAGCAACCAGAACCTCGTGTCAATCAAATATTAACCCATCCCTGATTGTCATTCCATTGAGTACAAGATGGTAAGTGTGTCCATCAGATCGAAACCCACGGTATGTTGTCATTGAGCCCAGTAATGTCGGTCTTCAGTTTGAAAATCCAACGTTGTTCTTTGACAAAGAGGAAACGTGAGACATCTGTGATGTGTGGCGGAATGTACGGCTGTTCTAATACCACCCATGTTAAGTCCTCAGCTTTGTGTTTCTTGTCTAAGAAGTGATTCGTTAGGCATGTAGATTGTTTGTTACAACAAATCGTACTCTTATGTTCGCTGATACGTGACTTGATCTTTCTTGTGTTATGGCCCACGTACTTTTTCATACAAGGACAGGTGATCATATAGATCAATTTCTCTGAGTTGCAGTTTGTATGATTGGTTAACCGCCAAGGTCTAGCGGTCCCGATGTCAATCGTCAGGGTCTTTTGTGTCTGTGGGCAGGCCGCACAGCCCCCACACGGGTAGTGACCCCGTACTGGGTTAGTACTCCAGAGGGTGTTCATGGTTGACTTCGTTTGATTTCGAGGTCTGGTATGAACCAAACTATCCCTGATGGATGGTCCTCTCTTGAATGCAAAGAGTGGCCGAGGTATTTCTCCTGCCCCTGTGTTGAGGATCTTCCAATGCTTTAATATGGTCTTCTTTACTCCATTGGATAATGTGCTGAAAGTTTGCACCATCGTCATCCGATCATTAGTAGCATCTGATTTGCTATGTTGTAAGAGCGCCTCTCGATTATTGTGGAACGCTCTTTTGCATGCACGGAGTACTAGATGGTTGGGATAGTGTCGTTCTTTCAGGTTCAATGACAACTCCTTGGCATGATGTTCAAATAAACTATTGGAGGAACAATTTCGTCTCACCCTGAGAAATTGACCCACCGGTAAGTTTTCGCGAAGTGATTGGGGGTGGAAACTTTGAAAGGATAACAAAGAGTTTCGCGCCATAGGCTTCTTGTAAAGTTCACTTTGTAGGCCTCCTTCTCCTGGGAATATGAGGAGGTCAAGGTAAGCAAGTTTTTCTTTGCTGCTCTCCATAGTAAACTTAAGATATTGATTTCTTGAGTTTAGCCAGTTGTGAAAAGCCGACACCTCAGCAGATGAACCTCTCCAGATCACTATGATGTCGTCAATATATCTTCTCCACAGCACCACCTGATGGAGAAATGGGTTGCTGTGGTTCAAGACGTGATCTTGTTCGAACTGATGCATGTAGAGATTGGCAAGGCTGGGTGCAAAGACACTCCCCATTGAGGTCCCTGAGACCTGTAGATAAAGATCATTTTGATATTGAAAATAGTTCTCCATCATGGCAAGCCTGGCGCACTCCATGATGAAGGGTACTGGTGTTATTGTGTCCATTTGCCTGGCTTCTAAGAGAGCTCTAATGCAGTCCAACGTTTCTTGTTGAGGGATAGAGGTATACAATGACTCAACGTCAAAGCTGACCAATAGGTCAGTCTCGACGTTGAACTCCGTGTCTGCTAATAGTCTGAGCACATCCCCCGTGTCTTGTAGGTACGTCGGTGTCTCTTTCACAATGGGTTTCAAGAAGAAATCTACAAAGGTAGACAGGGGCTCGAGTAGAGAGCCTATACCCGATATAATGGGTCGTCCAGGAGGCGGTCTCTGAGCCTTATGAATTTTTGGAAGGCAATAAAAGTATGGAATCACTGGATGTGCTGTGATGAGATATCTTGCCTCTTGGGGAGTGATCCATCCCTCCGATGATCCTTCCTCTACTAGACTCTTGATGTCATTCGAGATTCTCAATGTGGGATCTTCAGTGAGGCGGCGATAGGCTCTGGTGTTGCTCAATTGTCTATGGCATTCATCGTGGTAGGTGCTGGTATCTTGTAACACAATGGCACCGCCTTTGTCGGCGGGCTTGATGGTAAGGGATTTGTCGTTTGATAAAGCGGACAATGCTAGTTTCTCGGAGGTAGTCATGTTGTGGAAGATCTTCTTTCGAGGTTGGGTGTGGCCCATAATCTTATGCGTCACTGCTTGCTCAAAAGCTACGACCCTAGCAGGCACTTGCTGGTTCAGCAGTGTAAAAGTCGACTTGGGTCTGAGACCAGTGTTGCAATCCACCTGGTCTCCCGTATTACCTGCGTCCAAATTTGCACGGGCTATTTTAAAGAAAAAGTGCATGCGTATTTTTCTGTAGAAGCTCTCGAGTTCACACCTCACATTAAATGGATCTCCCTCATTTGTAGGGACAAATCCCAACCCTTTGTTCAAGACAGAATTCTCGATGGGTGTAATGACCCTTGTACTCAGGTTCACCACTAGGTCGCTGCACCTGTCGTCGGTGGACCTGCCCTGTTGTTGGTGGTCTCCGGAGCCCAATTCACTGACTGCTGGCCTCTTCTTTTGCCGCGGTTCCTGCCACGTCCCTGCCATAAAAAAGACTGGTCGTAGTAGAATGACGGATTAGGTGGATACATAGGCATCGGGTGGCCCATTGGTGGTGGTCCCATTAGTAATTGATGGTAATTCCAAGGTCCTGGAGGCCACCATTGGCCCGGGCTGTGTATTTGTCAGACTAGTGTTTCTCATGTTATCAACTTCAGAAGGATTAAATGCTAAGAAGTCCATGCTGCAGTTCAAAACAGTGTTCTGCAGGTTAGGTTACACGTGACTCCAGCAGAAATCACAAAACTGGCCCTGATAACTGTCTTACTACACATGCACACCTATCTATACTTGCAGGAACTTTTAGGTCAACATCATGCAAGTGAGGCAATTTATCAGTGTTTAGCGGCACACAGACACACTCGCAACATTTTTTGCTTGAGAATAGACCTTGGGAGGGCCAGGGGTTCCTTTGGGTGGGTGTGGTATATAAATAAATAATACCGGATCTATTTTTGGATGAATGAATGAATAACAGATAGCTCAATAAAATAAGAGTCAAGATTCGAGGTAGTAGGAGTTTCTGCAGGTTTATTACAGCATAAGGACAAGATCAGGACAACCTGCATAGGATGACCCAGCAGGGGAAAAGAGGCCCAGCAGGACAACTGGGGCCCAGCAGCTGCTGGGGCTAGGTCTGGGATGAGCGCGCTAACTTTTAATAACAATACATTGACTTATATACATAGCGCAAACACATAGCATTACATTGCAGTAGGCGTAACAGTGGGTGGAGCAGAAGGCGTGACGCGTAGCAGTCGCGAAAGATAACAGTGAAAAGAGGTGTAACTGGGCGTATACATAGACATGTGGTGCAAACGTAACAGAATATGTCATGAATGGGGCGGAAACATAGGAGGGGGCTACCTAAGGAGCCGGGACCTCTAACCTAATGGTGCGCGAAAACTGGCAATGACGTGTTACTAGGAGAAGCTGGGGGCTACGAACTCTGTGCTAGGAGCAGAGACTAGAGTCTGGAGGGTCGGAGCGACATGTACCTAAACCCTATCTGGTATCTAATGTTTAGGGAACATGTTGATATAAACTAGAAGTCATGAGGGGAAAAGCTAACTTGATTCTAAGACTGGACCATGCATTATTCTACATGTAGTGCGTGATGAGGAATATTAAATGACCATTAATACAGTATTTCTCTAACGTGGAGACGAGAAGGCTAGACAATGACGGAAACTATTGATGCAGTTCAGTAGCTTAGGAATGCAGAAAAGGAGGACTGAACTGATAACTGGAACTATAACATACTTTTGGCAGACTCAGAGGCAGAGCCAAGCTGCACCGGGCACTGCGAGGCAGGAAGTAAGTGAAGGGTCGAGGATACAGGTGGGGGCTGTATCGCTCCTCAGCGAGGCTTTCAGGAGACAGGAGCTGAATCTGATGTCCGGGCCCTTTTGAGGCCTGGAAACGGGGACTTTATAATGGAATAACGTGCACACTGAGAAACGTGGCAACATTACTTTACATAGGCCTGATATTCGTAGTATTCACGAGGACTGGAAAATGTCATACCAGAGGTGGACACAACTGGAATTGCGTCATTAATCGGACATGGGGAATAACATATGCATATTGGTCATGCACACATAACATATGATGGATGAGGCGTAGGGACACAGAACATGGCAAAATTTACTTTTCCACATTCCCTCCTTGTCACTACGTTTCCATCAGGAAACATCAATTTTCATGATACCATCTATCATTTCATACAGTACCATTTGTTCGTCTCGAATTGTCTTGGAACGGGATTTAGAACGGGGCTTGGGACTAGGAATACAAGAGGTAGCACACATGCTGCAAATCGCAGGGCCACATTGTATACAGAGGCAGCAGCTGAATATGATCGCTACTGCAATACCTAGAAAGGACAGGACTTTCCATCCCCAGGCGGAAATTATATTCCAGAACCAACCGGACCATGTCCAGGTGCCTGGATCTTGGTGTAACAGATGGGCAATTTTATGGAGTCTGGTTATAGCTGAATAAACAGACGGCGCGTTATTTGGAATGAAAATGCAGCAACTAGATCCGATGACTCTACAGGCCCCGCCCCTATCGGCCAGTATGACGTCAAGGACGAGACGATTTTGCAAAACGACAAATCTCATAGCAGATTGTTCTTCGGTTAAGTTACCTAGAGCAGAGGCAGTCTCATTTACTACAGCTTCAAGGGTTCTTGTTAACCTACGGATCAGTTTACTATTCTGGACAGGTCCTACAAAGAAGAAGAAACCTTTATTGAAATCTGTATACTGTTCTAGAGTAGTTTCAGTATAATCGACAATTGGGGACTCCCTTCTATGTCTAATGTGTACTAGATGTGTGTTTCTGTGA
Organism: Lissotriton helveticus; assembly: GCF_964261635.1. Lineage (NCBI taxonomy): Eukaryota > Metazoa > Chordata > Amphibia > Caudata > Salamandridae > Lissotriton > Lissotriton helveticus. The sequence continues at coordinate 1,005,073,606 of NC_136070.1, forward strand.
TAATCAGATGGGGCTAGGAAAACAGGTGGCAGTAAGAAAGCAATGTAACAGGTTCCCTCCCAATCGAGGGGCAGACGAACATATGCGGTCTGACCACAAATAAAATAGGAATGACGTGAAGTTTTGAAAACAGATTTTCTACTGTTACTATACTTGATAACAGTAGTACATCCACTATGTCCTACATGTACAGAACCATAATTACGGACACATAATTCGCCTTTGACAGGTAGTACTGAAATAGCAGGTAAGTCTGGAGTAGTATCAGACTGAACATTCAGGACCATGAAATTCGACGAATAATTACCTAAATTATACACTTCATTTTCTAGATCTAACCCTGTTCTGTGGGGGAAACCTTGCTTGTCTGGAAAACATGTACTGTTAAGAAAAGACATATCTGTTGAGGACGACGTTAACGTGGACCATGCTCCACACGAACCATTATGTGAAAATGGATAAGGAAAGAGTGGCAGAACTCCCTTCGGTGTCTGGAAAGGGGGGAGTCGACCACACACCCAACAATTAGTGGCATTGCTGGTCTGGTGTGAATAATGTAACATACGGATAAATGTGTTGTTGCGCATAGCGAGGCGGTAAGAATATTCGTGAGGAGGCAGATCACTAAACGTGTGCTCTACTGTAGCATTAGCAGACATATTTACATGAGGAACTGGAGAATACAGATAGAACACATAGCTGGTGCAGGAAATCAAAATGCTGATGAATAATATGAAACTCAGAAAAACGATACATTGAAGTGAACTTCGACTGACTCTCTCACTATGGGGGTCTATTTTATACATGTCAGAAACAGTCTAACCGTTTCACCTAGGGGAGGACTTATACAATCAAACTGACTGACTTATTTTACTAGACCTGAGCTTTAACTTATACTCCTGTTGCGGAGTTTTCTCTAACAAGGGAGGGGTTGTAATAATGTCTTGTGCGGGACAGTCCTTAAGAGCAATATTCTGGCAGTCCTTCAAATCCTGGGAAATGTTTTTAGAAACTGGTTTCAATCCTTTGAAAAGTTTTACATGAGAAAGGTGGATCCATCCTTTTCTGCCTTCCAACTTGACGGCAGTACGGGTGGTCAAGAGGACCTGGCGTGGCTCCTTCCAACGTGGTTCCAGCGGACTTGATCTGTCAAAATTTCTGATCATCACCAAGGAGCCTGGAACGATCTCGTGCGGTGCCACCTCGGTATTGTCTGGAAATGCGGCGGCAACCTGTGAACGACATGAGTTGAGGGCAGACATCAAGGAAGCTAGGTAATCTGTCAGTATATTACATGAAACATCGGTAATACTTCGGGGTCTAGGAGTACCCCACATGTTAGGGGGGCGGCCGAATACGACCTCATACGGGGACAGACCTGATCTGGAATGTGCGACCATGCGCATATAAAACAAAGCGACTGGCAGAGCTACTAACCAGTCCACACCTTTTTCTTTACAGACTTTGGCAATACGGATTTTCAGGGTCTGATTGTGTCTCTCTACGAGACCGGCTGCTTCAGGATGGCGTACACAATGAAACTTCCACTGGTACCCTAACAACAGGGAAACGTGCTTCATCAGTTCAGATGAGAATGGCTGGCCGTTATCAGAATATACGACTCTAGGGAGTCCATATCTAGGGAAAAATTCACGAACCAACTGCTTGGCAGTGGTCGCGGCTGTGTAATCTGGGACTGGATATGCTTCTGTCCATCTGGACAAAGCGCATACAACTACAAGGACATACTTGAAACCTCGACATCGCTCCATCTGAATATAATCCATCTGGAGGACCTCAAAAGGGTGGTCAGGGGGCTGGAAACCACCTTGTTCCACCGGGACACTTTTACCTGGATTAAACTGACAACATATCATACAGGTACGGACTTTCTGCTTGGCTGCAGCTCGTAAATGCTTGTTGAACCAAATGTTCTGGATACTGTCTAACATAGCTTTTTCTCCTAAATGTGCTGGACTATGTGCGGTATTGATAATGACTTGAACCATAGAATCGGGGAGAAACCATGTGGCTCTACCCTTCGTTAACCATCCTTGATCTGTCTGGACCCCTCCTTGTTCAGACCATTTCTTGATTTCATCGGGAGTAGCATGTAACTGTATATCTATGACATCTTGTGTAGGGTCCTTAACTGTCATGCATGTAATCGGATCTGGAGTATGTGTCTGATTAACTGGAATGTCTGGAGTCTGTGCTGTAAGCTTGGCTGTGCGGTCTGCTAGATCATTACCTTGAGAAATAATGTCAGTAACTTTCGTATGTGCTTTGCATTTCATGATAGCAATAGATGTCGGTAAATGTATGGCATCTAACAGGGCTTGAATAAGGAGACCATGCTGAATCTTGGTTCCATGAGAAGTCATGAAACCTCTCTCCTGCCAGAGCACTCCGAAGTCGTGTACAACTCCGAATGCGTAACGTGAATCTGTGTAAACATTAACTTTCAGGTTCTTGGCGTGTATACAGGCTTGTGTCAGAGCGACTAGCTCTGCTGCTTGAGCGGACAGGGTATCAATACGGTGTGTTTCAATAACCTCAGTGTCAGTAGTCACTGCATACGCGGCGACTAGTTCTCCTGTACTAGTTCTCATACATGAACCATCCACATAAAGTGTCAGGTCGGGATCTGGTAACGGAATGTCTGTCAGGTCTTGTCTTGGTTTTGTCGTAATATTAACTACTTCCACACAATCATGTGGGTCTGGATTTGAATTAACTGATGGTAACAGTGTAGCAGGATTCAGGACGTTGCAGCGTCTAATTTCTATGTGTGGCTGGAACAGTGTCAATTCATAACCTGTTAAACGTGCAATTGTCAAGTGCTGAGTTTGTGTTCGGTTTAAAAGAACTTCCACGGAATGTGGGACTTGTACTGTCAGGGAGTGTCCTAAAACTATGGAATCACTTTGTCTGATAGCTAGTGCTGTGGCTGCAACTGACTTGAGGCACGCAGGCAACGCCTGGGCGACTGGATCTAATGTGCTCGAAAAATAAGCACAGGGCTTGTATTGTCCTGCTTGATCTTGTGTGAGAACAGATAATGCTGTACCTTCCCGTTCAGTAACGAAAAGTGTAAAAGGCTTACTGTAGTTCGGTGTAGCTAGAACTGGAGCTTGGCATAGGGCTTTCTTTAACTCGTTGAAACTAAGTGTATGTTCAGATGTCCAAGGGAGGACAGTCGATACGGCTGCCTCCTGTGTCGTTAACTGTATCAGTGGCTTGGCTAGAAATGCATACTGAGGAATCCATTGTCTACAATAAGAAGTAAGGCCGATAAAGGCACGTACCTCCTTCTGGGTTCTGGGCTGGGGAAGACTCGCTATTAACTGGATACGGTCGGGTGTCAACTGCCTACCCCTCTTGGACAGCAAGTGTCCTAAGTATACCACTTGCTGAACACAGAATTGAAGCTTCGAAGGTGACACCTTGTGCCCCATCTCGGCAAGGAAATACAGGACTGTAAGTGATGCTCGCTCGCAGTCACGTTCAGAACGGGCTGTGACCAGTAGATCATCGACATACTGGAGCAGGGCAGTGTCAGTTGGCATGTGAATGTTGTCTAGTTGTCTCTTAAGTGCTTGACTATAAATACTAGGACTTTCTGTGAAACCTTGAGGAGCGCGTGTAAACATATAGCTTCTTCCATTTAAACAAAATCCGAAAAGAAACTGGCTGTCTGGATGAATTGGAACACTGAAAAATGCATTCTTGAGGTCAATGACAGTGAAGAACATGGCTTCGGAATCAATGGCTGTTAACAGGGAAGAGATATCTGGGACAACTGGGTACTGAGGAATAATACATTTGTTAAGCTCTCGTAAATCAATCACTAATCGATATACTGGGGGTGCATTTGGATCAGTACGTTTCATGACTGGAATGATCGGAGAATTGCATACATTGGAGTCAGTTTCTACAACTACTCCTTGAGCCATGAGCTCGTCAATAATTTTGGATAAGGCTGCTACAGCCTCGGGTGGCAATCTGTACTGTCTGATTCGGGGTAACACTACACCTGGTTTGAGAGTCACACGATGGGGTGTGATTTGCATATAACCTACATCAGTTGGACCTTGCGCCCATAAATGCTGTGGAACATTAGACAATCTTGAATCAAAATCTCGTAATACATAGTGACCCTTAAAGTCACGTAGGAACAATCGTATTCCCTCTGGGGAGCAGCAAATAACTGCACCTAATTCTTTCAGTGTCTTAATACCTAATAGGTTTTCTGGACATGACTTAGTAAGTAACAGATCAGTAGTACGGGACAATGGACCTACTTCTAGAGTAACTGGCTTAGATATCTCATTAACTATTGGCTTTCCTGAAAATCCAAGGGAAACATTTCTTGAGCCTGAGAGCGGAGCCCCTGGAACTTCGGCATGACTAATTGTGGTCCTACTTGCCCCTGTATCGATCAAAAACTTTCTGTCTTTCCCTAATACTTGACTGTGAACATAGGGACCTTCTTGATCTACAGGTATCTCGATGAGAGGCAAGCCTACCTCCCTCTCTAGGCTGTTTCATGAATATGGCTGATACTCTGGATACTCGGACTGTGCATACTGGTACATCTGTGATGTAACGTGCTGTGTTGCAGCAATAGGCTGCGGTGCGGAAACTGTCTGTTGTGCATTCTGTGACTGCGGAATCTGTGAAACTTGTTCTTGTCTAGGCGGACGTGGTCTTTCTTTAGTCTTACCAGTAGCTATATTATGTTTCAGAACTGCACACTCGTTTATAAAATGACCTGGCTGTTTACAATAATTGCAGTTCCCTTTAACGGGAGCTGCAGGATGACTGGCTTGATTCGGACCCCTCTTCTGACTGTCTTGAGGAATAGATTGTGCAACTAGTACTTTCATTTTCGTGTCTTTCATACGTTTTCTCTCGTGTTCTTGCTCTTCCCTGATTCTATTCTGGTGGTACTGGAGCATCTGGAGCATCTGGGACGGAGTATTTGCTTGCCAGGTGCTTTCGACTTTCAAAACTCGATTTTTAATTTGTGGGCTTGAATTCTCGACTAATTTAGTAACAAAAAGGTGAGGGTATGACTCACTACTTGTCTTGAGACCACTATTAATACTGAAACATTTTTCAAACCTAGAATAAAAATCACTAATATCTTCATCTTGTTTCTGTTTACAGGCTGAGATTGCATCCCAGTCTTCTTTCCTAGTTGTCAATAATCTGGGTAAAACTTGAATCAATAATTCTGGTAATTCTTTACATTTATCTCCAAGACCGGTACCTGGTACTCGTGCCTTGTCTTCAGCTTCTAGAGCTGCCCAATCGATCTTTTTCTCTCCCACCTCCCATTCTTTTTCCTTTAACTTTTCATACACCCCTGCGGGTAACAGGACCTTTAACATTTTAATGATGTCTGGGTAAGTGTATTCTCCCATACGGAGCATGTCTTTTAATTCTCGATGGAACCCTGCTGGATCTTTGTCATGACAGGGAATTAATTTCTTCATTTCAAGAAGTTCCATCTTTGATATTGGAGTGTATACGAACACTCGTTGCATTTCGCCACCCGTCCCTCGGACTGGGTGGACTTCTCGTAACGGATTCTGTCTGTCTATGTAAAATGGCTTATTTTCTGGGGGTGAGACATGAACAAAATGCGGATTCAGAAACGTTCTATATTTGTGACGCTGTTCTAGAATGACACTAATTAAATCGGTACCTAGACCTCTCCATCTATACTGGAGTAACTCGTTCAGAATATCATGTAACGGGCCTGGATCAGAATGTTGACCCTCATACAGAGTAATGAGGTGCTGGATCATATACATACCCACCAGTCGTTGCTCGGCTGGGGGCAGTTTCAGAAACATTTGTGCCACTATTTCGTCTGGAAAAGTGGTAGAATCAGTAATCCATCGGACTGCTGATCGGGCTAGTTCTTGTTCATGCATGGTACTTAATTCACTATAACCGACTCGTGATTTCAGAATGTGATCGGTAGCTTGAAATACTTGTTCTAGAGAACCTAGTTCTGGTGCTAGATGATGAAAAACAGACTTGTGTTCTAGACGTGAATGGCGATCTGGAAATCTAGATTTTCCTACATACGCTATTCTGACGGGATTCTCGTCTTCCTCTTCAGGATCAGAGATACTTTCTTTCTCACTTACTTGTGCTGCTTTACGCTGGTCGTGTATCTTTACTATTTCTTTACGAATTTTCTTGTACATACTCTCCATGGCACTGACGGTCTTGTGCTTACCCTCGGCTATATTATCACTCCACCTTGTCAGGATTCTCATTTCGGCGGGATCTTTAGACGGGTAATCTTGTTCTCTTATTAGACAATTGATCAGGAACTTTAATATCATGAGCTGAATCTCGGCTTTCCTTTGAGACATAATCTCGCCAATACTTTCTGGATCATCCCCTGTACGGATGAAACGATATATTCTGTCTAGATCTTCTTTCATATTCGGCAAGGTGACTAGATACTCGGTCACTCTCCTTACACGTAAGGAATATAAAACCATAGTATATTCGCCTGGAACTGGATCATAGACACATTCGTTAAGGGCTTGCCTGATTTCTGTAACAGACTTATTACTTTTAGGAGTACGCTGTGATGCTTGAGCATGTAATTCGAGTGCTGATAAACGCTTGTGTGGCGGCGGGGTTTGAGGAGTAGCTCCTCCTGCGGCCCCTAGACTGGAATCGTCGACTGACATTCTTCGTCCTGGCAGGGTCGGTAATTGTAACGTGGGCTGGACTTGTATGGCGGACTGGACCGGGGGAGCTGTTAAGGGCACCCCGGTATCTGGAGGAGCAGGAAGTGCCTGATTTACAGGGACTGGCGGAGCGCGAACAGGATTTGCATATTCGGGGACTGTGTCGTCCAAATAGGACGAAATAAAAATATCAGCTGCGGTCGGTTTGTGACGTAGCTTGGTCGGAATTAATGGTGGCGGGAAATTACTGGATGCCTCTGGGGTCGCTTTTGGCAAACCTTCGGCAAGAAGAGGATACATACCCTTAATGAGGGCATGCCTCTGTCTGTCTGACTGTTCGGCTTTGACTTGTTCACCTATCTCGATTAATTCTCTTTCTTGGGCTCGTTCCTGGGATTCTCTACTTAACTCTGACTTTCTGACTTCCTTTTCAGTTCTTCTATGAGCTTCCTTACGCCATAACTCGATGGCATCTTTCTGTGACTGTCTGGCTTTCTTTTTCCATAATGCTTCTTCTACTCGCATGATACATTCGGCATCCCATGTACCCGATACGGGCCATCTATACTTTTCTTCTAACTGTTTGGTATACTCTACCCATAAATCTAGATACATTATGGCGCTTATGCCATGTTTCTGATACATAAAGTGACCTGGACTGTCCCTAGGCGGGACAGGAACCGCTTCTTCTAACAGACCCTTTCTAGTTTTTAACTGACGTAACTTGGAAAAGAGCGGCATGACTGAACTGTAATCTGGACACAATACAATACACAATGAAAACACAAAATCACATCACACTCATACCACAACATTAAAATACATAAAGAACATTATAAATAACAGTTCGAACAGAATATTACCTGAAATACTGAGAACAGAAACAGAACAGATTTTCTCGAGAACGGAACAGACTAGAGTTACTGGATGCACTGCTGTAACAGTACGGAACATACCGGTCCCATAAAGGGACGCATCAAGACCCGTATCCACCTAGGTGAACACTTCGTTTGTGAGTCTGGGCACCACCAACCCACGGACCAGGAGTCAATTTAGATTGGTCCTGTCTAGATACTACCCCAGCAATGGTACTCACCGGGCAGCACGGAACGGAAGGCCTCGGACTGGACTGGACGACGGACGACGAACTTCGGACTTCGGACTTCAGTTACAGGTGGGCCTCCGGATACCTCGGACCTTGGACTCTCGGCTTGGGCTCTGGTCGGGACTCGCCGCGTTCCTCCACCGTCTCGTTCGGATGCTGGACCGCCTCCTCCGTCTCCTCCGTGGGCCTGAGGGATACTTGGAGCAGAAATATCTGCCACTGCGCGGTATGGTTCCGTCACGACTGCAGAGGGTCAGGGGGTCGGCGTGGCTTCACCGACGCGTGGGGAAAGGGCAAGTCCCTATTCGGGCGCCATTATGTGGTATATAAATAAATAATACCGGATCTATTTTTGGATGAATGAATGAATAACAGATAGCTCAATAAAATAAGAGTCAAGATTCGAGGTAGTAGGAGTTTCTGCAGGTTTATTACAGCATAAGGACAAGATCAGGACAACCTGCATAGGATGACCCAGCAGGGGAAAAGAGGCCCAGCAGGACAACTGGGGCCCAGCAGCTGCTGGGGCTAGGTCTGGGATGAGCGCGCTAACTTTTAATAACAATACATTGACTTATATACATAGCGCAAACACATAGCATTACATTGCAGTAGGCGTAACAGTGGGTGGAGCAGAAGGCGTGACGCGTAGCAGTCGCGAAAGATAACAGTGAAAAGAGGTGTAACTGGGCGTATACATAGACATGTGGTGCAAACGTAACAGAATATGTCATGAATGGGGCGGAAACATAGGAGGGGGCTACCTAAGGAGCCGGGACCTCTAACCTAATGGTGCGCGAAAACTGGCAATGACGTGTTACTAGGAGAAGCTGGGGGCTACGAACTCTGTGCTAGGAGCAGAGACTAGAGTCTGGAGGGTCGGAGCGACATGTACCTAAACCCTATCTGGTATCTAATGTTTAGGGAACATGTTGATATAAACTAGAAGTCATGAGGGGAAAAGCTAACTTGATTCTAAGACTGGACCATGCATTATTCTACATGTAGTGCGTGATGAGGAATATTAAATGACCATTAATACAGTATTTCTCTAACGTGGAGACGAGAAGGCTAGACAATGACGGAAACTATTGATGCAGTTCAGTAGCTTAGGAATGCAGAAAAGGAGGACTGAACTGATAACTGGAACTATAACATACTTTTGGCAGACTCAGAGGCAGAGCCAAGCTGCACCGGGCACTGCGAGGCAGGAAGTAAGTGAAGGGTCGAGGATACAGGTGGGGGCTGTATCGCTCCTCAGCGAGGCTTTCAGGAGACAGGAGCTGAATCTGATGTCCGGGCCCTTTTGAGGCCTGGAAACGGGGACTTTATAATGGAATAACGTGCACACTGAGAAACGTGGCAACATTACTTTACATAGGCCTGATATTCGTAGTATTCACGAGGACTGGAAAATGTCATACCAGAGGTGGACACAACTGGAATTGCGTCATTAATCGGACATGGGGAATAACATATGCATATTGGTCATGCACACATAACATATGATGGATGAGGCGTAGGGACACAGAACATGGCAAAATGTACTTTTCCACATGGGTCTGGCCCACTCTGCCCTCCCTCTAGAACCGGGCCTGTTTTGTATTGAGAATTTATCTATTTTCTGAACAGACACTGTAAACTTCTCACCCAGTCTGTGAAAATCAGTGTTGAGAGACACCCCTTCACAGCACAGAGATCTCTGCCAGGCAGGCGGGGATTGGTCAATAAGAAGGCCACCATAGAAATGACTTCCTTGATGTCTGTGTATGTCTTTCTTTCCCAGTGTCCATATCTCTGTGCCCAGGTGTTTATGTATATCCCTTTGCTGGTGTCTGTGTCTCCCTCTCCCGGTGTCACCGTGTCTATGTTCCAGTGTATATGTATCTCTCTGCCCCAGTTTCCTTATCCGCGAGCCCCTGCCTCCGTGTCTATCAATACAAAATAGAAAAAGAAGTTATCATGAAAGTTGAGCATTATCCAGTATCCATATCACACAATATCCCGAAGTCATGGCAGTTTTCTGTTCTGTGCTAGCAGTTACAACACAAAGAAACTGGTTTAACTGATTCAAATAAGGATGACTGGACATCCCTTGAGGGAACTATCCATTGCAAAAGAACAATTGATGGACAGAATGTAGAACAATGTCATACATTCACCCCAGTACAGAGATCTGTGCCTAAATCCATCGTTTTTTTGCTCACCATGCCATTCCAGTTTGGACCCAGCCAGATGCAAATCAGTTTTGACTCTGCGCCCAATTGGAACAGTCCAGCCCGAAATGCAAGGCCAAGTCCTCCCTGGACTGGAAACAAGCATCCTAGGACCGGTTTCGGGCTTTCAGCCCTCATCAGCCAGGATAACTTGACTCCAGTGGCATGGAGAGCACGGGACCCACGCCTGGGCATACCCGTCCCACTCGGGGTGACAAATGCAAAAAGAACAATTGATGGACAGAATGTAGAACTATCCATTGGCCAGTTGTTGTATAGAATAACACATTATTATGAGTGTCATTCTCAGGCAGAATACTTTTTAGATCCAGAAAGCAAATGTGCCCCTATTAATATTCTTTTTTGCTATTAACCAGGTGATGTTGCATCTGTCCTTATTTTTCCTGCACACTCCTTGTTAAGGACCTGACTGTCTGTCTCTGAAAGAACTTTAGAGAACAATTCCAACAGAGTGGGCTTTGGGTCTGCCCATTGCTTTTCAACGGTGGCTTTCTTGTTGATATAATTTGCTTGAGTCCTATTTGATGGCTTTGCTTCCTTCTTGTCTTTGTGCCTCTCCTGGTGCATAGCTTCTTACCATTCTTTCGACTGGATGACTTGTATCCCTCCACTGCTTATATCCAGGGAAATATTTTATTTTCTGCTTTTAGCAATTTATGAAGAGCATGTGTTTTCTTCTTGTTCTCCCTCCTCTGTGTGGCTTCCCTCACACTGCAGCACCCCCACTCGTCTATAAGCAGTGTAAGCAGTGAAGAGATACAAGTCATCGAGTCAAAAGATTGGTAAGAAGCTATGCTACAGGAGAGGAGAGGCACAAGATACCCACCGCCTGTGAGGCAATTTAGTATTACAGAAGGGGATGAAGAGATGTGCACAGCCCGAGCTTACTTTTGGCCCCATGCCACTGAGGAAAACTGTGCCTCTGCACCTGCAATGTATTATAGATGTGAGGACAGAGTCAACGAAACTCTTAGTAGACACACTGACTGTGCACAATGGAGGTGGCACCGAGCGAGTGCGCCCCCCAGCAGTGGCCACAAAAAGGGAGGAAAGGTGGTCTAGTGGATCTCCCAGAAATCTCCTTGCAGGCAAGTGCAGTCGCTTACTGGACCCACCTGCAAGTGGGCCTTTGCCTCATTTTAAAAGCAAGCTGTCCCTGCTGACTGCTCTGTGAAACACAGACCGGCTGCTTCACTAATGCACTAACATCATGGCAGGCACCAATTTGTGGCTACACGTGGGATAGCGCTTTAACCCCTTGCATGCGGCCGCGATTCTGCGCCTCTGCGGCAAAATCGCAAGTGGGCGGGTTCATGACGGCCCCCAGCCGCCATCAGCACACGAGCACCACGGTGCATGACGGACGGGGGCAGTCATCAGCATGCAAGGGGTTAACTGTTATAAGATGCACTGACGAGATCTGTGCCTGGTGCTTCCATTTATAGGGGACCGCTGCGCAAACATGGGCAGTGAATCCCTATACATATTACAGGCCTGGTTAGTGGTCTGCCCTAACACCAAAAGGGGCACTACTGCCCCAAGTCTCCTTTTGGTCTGAAGATTTGTTACCCAGACTAAGAGATCCAGTGTTTCAGTGCAGTTAGGTGCATCGGCAAGCACTTAATCAGAACTCCTATAATCAGCAGTTTAAGCAGCCGTTTACTTGAATATGCTAAACTGTATGCAGTTTAAACAGCAAGGCCCTCATTTAACAGCACCGTAAGTACACAAAAATCTTGGTAAATATGTGCTGAATAAGTTACTGCACACTTCATGCTTTTATGCAATGTAGCAAATAATGTTGCATCGATTTGCATCTGATGATAAGTAATAGAGGGCCAGATGTATGACCGTTTTTAGCAGTCACAAACGGAAAATCCAGCAATTTGCGACCGCTAAAAAGGGTTGAGGTATGTACAAATTCTATTTTGTGAGTGGCCAACCGATTACCGATTTGCAAAATAATGTCTGAAGTGGCTGGTCGGAAGCAGCGTGCCAATTGCATCCCTTCCAAGTAGCAATTCGCACTGGCATGTACGGTTGTTTTGCGACCGCGAATGCAGTCGCAAAACAATTGCAATTAGCTCCTACTTCAAGTAGGTGAAAAGCCGGAAACGGGAAGGGGTCCCAAGGGGACCCTTTCCCCTTTGTGAATGGTAGCAACAATATTTTTTAAGAGCAGGCAGTGGTCCCACGGACCACTGCTTGCACTTAAAAAATGAAAAGAACATTTCTCATGTGTTTCTTTTAAACACATCCCATTTTCCTTGAAGGAAAACGGGCTGCATTTAAAAAGAAAAAGTTGTTTTATTTAAAAAGCAATCACACAGACGGTGGTCTGCTGTCCCTAGCAGGCGACCATTCCTGTGATTGTAGCCATTCCCAATGGGTCACACATTGCGACCTGCCTCATGAATATTGATGCCACCCCATTTAGAATCACTAAACATGTCTTAGACCCATTAGTGCATTCCGTTTTGCGAGTTGCAAAAAATTGCTTTTGCAACCTGCAAAACAAAATGGTCGTACATCTGGCCCAGAGTGTTTTATTCAAGGTAAATGCAAATGGCAACAGTTAGTCAGCATTCTTCTAGACAGCTTGTCCCTGTGCTGAGCTCAAAGGCATTTAAAAAGCAAAATCAGGGCCATTTTTACAGTTAAAGACAGAGAGAGTCATTATATGGCAGCCACTGTATTACTCTCAGGTTTGTAAGGCATTCATCAAAAGAGAAGAACAAAGCGTTTGGTTCGTTCAGTAGATAAGTCATCTCGCAATTTGTTTAACACTTCTCTGCCCTTGCATGATTAATTACAAACACAAAAAAATACTGGACAAAAATTTAAATGTGAGGGCTTTCTCTCAGCATTCTTATAAGGTAAAGGGGAATTATTCACGCGCGTCAGCAGGAAGGATTCCTTTCTACTTATGTTCCACTTTGCTCCCTTAGTCAAAGACTGTTTGCAGCATTTTTAAAAGGTGAACTCAGCTGTGATTGACATGAGCTCCTGAGCAAATCAAACTAAAGTTCTGACAGTTTCTCTCCCTGAATTTTAACTCACTCTGGTCAGAAGGGTCAGTGGTGCTGGAACACTTTTTGGAGTGGGGGTGCTGCCATCAATGCTAAATCACTGAAATCATAGGGATTGTGAAAACTCAAAACATCACTCAAAAAACACAAGTATATCAAATGTGCCACGCCCATTCAGCAGGAGAGTGGTGAGGATGGAGTATGTAGCTGGTGGTGCATTTTGGAGCACTGGTGAGACAGGGCACTGACATTTACAGACAGAACATTTTATGTTGAAGTGACCACTACATTTGGATAGACATGCGGTTTTACTGGTAAAACTATATAGCGCAAATATGATAATGGGTGGAAAACGGGTGTCAGCGAATATCTTATCCTTTGTGCATTACCAAGTAAAGTGGCTTGATGTGTTTTGATCCCATTACAATCTTTGCTTCCATCACACTTCAGAATTACAAAAAATGTTTGTCACTTATACTTTCCTAATTACTGATATAATTTGAAATATACAAATAGTTCATTTGGGGCCAGATGTAGGAAGGCCTTTACCGATCGGTAACGGCCGAAAATCGGTATTTTCGGCCGTTACCGACCGGTATTTAGCATTCGGCATGTAGGAGATCGAAAATCATCCAATTCGGTAAATTTACCGAATCAGTAAAGTTACCGTATCGGTAAAATACCGAATCGGAAATATTACCGATTCGGTAAATTTACCGAATCGCAAAGGTTTGCGATTCGGTAAAATTACCGAATCTGTAATATTTACCGTATCGGTAATATTTACAGAATCGGTAAAATTACCGAAGCGGTAAATTACCGAATCGGTAAATAAGAAGTGGAAAAAATGGATATTGAGATGTAGGGAAGCTCTGAAATACCAAATTTGCTTGAAATTCGGTATTTAAGAGTCGGTATTTACCATGGATTGGAATCAGGTGGTAAACAGGTGCAACCTATAAAAATGGACCCAAAATGCAATTCTTCTTGCACAATGGTGGCATTTTATGTCATTGCAAGACGGCCACGGCTACAGGAGGAAGGGGAGAGGGAATGGCAGAGAGAGGAGCAGGTCTACAGGCAGAGGACAACCCTGTTCATTCTCACAGAGGCAGAGATACTCCAGAGGTACAGGTTGGCCCCAGACACCATCACTGACCTCATCAGGGACCTCCACCCACTGTTGGAGCACACTACCCCAAGGGCACACGCTATTCCTCCCCATGTGCAGGTGCTGTGCAGCCTACACCTGCTTGCCTCTGGGAGCTACCAGAGTGTGGTTGCTGCGGTAGGTGGGGTGACCCAGAGCAGACTGTCAAGGTTTTTTCACAAATTCCTTGACGCCATGTTGCAGGGGATGGAGCATTACATTTCTTTTCCTGCCACCCATGCTGAACTGGTTCAAACCAAATCTGACTTCTACCAGATGGCTAGATTTCCCCATATCATCGGCTGCATTGATGGCACGCATATCCCCATTTGTCCCCCTGCTGCCACGGAATACATCTACAGGAATAAGAAGTCAACGCACACCATCAATGTGCAGGTGATTTGCAATGCAAAGTGCGCCATCACTGACCTAGTGGCAAAATACCCTGGGAGTACCCACGACTCCTACATATTTCAAAACAGCGGCATCTATGCACGGCTGGCTGCAGGAGAATTTGGTGAAGGATACCTCCTAGGTGAGACACAGTGTCAGACCCCCATCATACCAATTGCAGTAGGAAGTACATGTATGCATGTGAGTAATGTATTCCCTTTTCATTCCAGGAGACAGTGCATATGCCCTCCGCTCATTCATACTGACCCCCTACCTCAACCCCTCAACACCCAGGCAGAGGAGGTATAACCGGGCCCACAAAAGCACAAGGAATGTAGTAGAACGGACCTTTGGCATATGGAAAAGCAGATTCAGATGCTTGCACTAGAGTGGAGGTGCAAGGCAGTATACCCCCATCACCTGCTGTAAGATAATTGCTGCCTGTGCCATGTTGCACAACCTTGCTGTGAAGAAGGGCACTGAGGTGGAGTTGTCAGACTACGACGATCATGATGACGACAATGCTGTGCCAGAACCCCAACCTGCTGGAGTGTCAACACCAAGTGATGGTAGATACAGACGTGAGGAGATTACAGACAACTATTTCTGAGTGAGTAAAGAGACACAGACAGGTTGTGAATGTGAAAAAACGATTTTTAATGTTGCCACAACGTTAATGCACTGATGTGGAACAAAAAATAAGTATTTGAACGTGGGGACTGCTAATGTCCCAGGTTGCCTCACCCACACTGTCAATGTCATTTGCGGGCGCGCTTCGCAGAGCCACTGGGGTGTTGCTCACTCCCTTCAGCATGGCCTGCAGGCTCAGCTGAGCGCCTGGTGCTCCGGCGTGGCTCAACAACTGCGCTAGCCGGGCTGCTGCGGCTGCTGCTGTCGTCTGACTCAGCCACGTCCAGGGCAGGATTCACAGCAGTATGGGAGATGATCATGGCCTCCAGGGCACTGGTGATCCTGCCCATGCCCCTGGTTACCGCCGCGGTGTTTTGCGTGAGGCTCTCCTGCATGTTGGCGCCCCTACGGCATTGCTGGGATGATGCCGTGACCAGCCGGTTCATAGCCCTGTTGTGCACACGCGCATCCCTGCGCCTTGTGTGCTCCTGGGTATCTATTTCTGCGCACAGCTGGTTGATGGCGGTGGTCATGTGAAGCATTCCTGATGCAATGTCACTGTTGGTCTTTGCAACCTCCATGTTGGTTTCCACTAAATCACTGATGCCCTTGGCCATGTCTCCCATTTGCTGATTTAGGATTCGAAATTGCCGGTGGCAGGCCTGAATCGCTTTCCCCTGCATGCGCTTGATGCGCACCATGCTCCCCTCAAGGCCACGGAACACAGTGCCCTCTCCAGGTGGACATGCACTGCTGGGAGTGCGTTGGCGGCGGCGAGTGCTGCTGGACTGATGGGTGCACACCTGTGCAGTAGGAGTTACTACTATGGTTGCTGGAGCCTCACCCTCACCTCCCGCCATGACTCTCAGTGGGGCCACATTTCTCCTCCTGGCTGGTGAGGTAGCAGGTGTTGTCAGGGACCGTGATGGGGAGTTCTCAGGTGAGAACAACAATGGGGGAGTTTGGGAAACGTGTGGGGAGTGGGGAAACACAAGGGGACGAACAGTGTCATCCTCATGGGAGAGGGCAGTGGCGTCTTCCTCCTCCTGCGAGGCTTCTGCGGTGCTTGGCCCTGCCTCAACACTCTCCCCCCTCGCTGGTGCAGTTCCTTGTGATGCAGATGGTCCACTGCCTGATGTTGGCCCTAGGTATAAAGAAGCGTATGTACACTGAGTGCTATTGTCTTACAGTCACTACAATAAATGCATTGCACATTTCACTTTCATTACTCTGATTGCCTTTCAATGCCTTGCTGTTTTCAGTGCACTTACATGTGGTCCTACATTTGCTGACTACATTTCCCATAATGCATTGCTCATGTATAGTGCTAGCAGTACTGGACTGGGGATGGCCTGTACACAAAGGCTAAAGGGAAGCAGTTTGCTTTGGGGTGTCATGCTGCGCAAGCCTCTTACCCTTTGTAGTAGCTCTGGCTGAGCTGTCCACATCTCCTACTCCCACAACACTGTCAGGCTCGATGGTTGAGGCCACCAGTTCCTCAAGGTCAGTCAGGGGGGACGCAGGGTTTCTGCCTCCACCGGTCACACCAGCCTGCTTGTGGATCTCTGCCATTTTTTTTTGGGTGAGGCTCCTGAGGTCGTAAAATCTTTTCTTCAGGTCCTCTTGGCTCCTGCTGGTCACACCCACAGCATTCACCTTCTCCCCTATGGCAAGCCACAGTTTTCTTTTGACTGACTCTGCTACTGTGAGGGACAGCCTGCCATAAAGCTGTTTGTGGACCCTCACTACTTCCTCCACCAGTACCGGCAGCTCCATGCTGCTGAACTTTAGTTTTCGTTTTCTGTCAGCCTTCTGGCTCTCTGTGCTGCTTGCCATTATTACTCTCTTTCACTGCAAACAAATCTCTCCCTGCTGCTCTGTCTCTCTGCTCAGCTCTGACTGCCTCTCCAGAACCTTCTAATGAGTTGCAGCTGCCTGGGTAGCCACTTCCTGGTTGGGAGGGGGAGGGTGGTAGCACCTGATTGGCTGTTCTCATTAGTTTCACTTTTGCTTGCTTCCCGATTCGGTATTTACCGATTCGGTATTTACCGAATCGGTATTTACCGAATCGGTATTTTCAATGCATTCCTATGGGCCTTTTGGCCCATAGGGTTGTATGGCCATTACCGATTCGGTAATTACCGAATCGGTATTTGCCGATTCGGTAATTACAGAAAGTCCGATACCGACTTTTACCGATTCGGTAAAAAATACCGATTTTTGACCTACATCTCATTTACCGATTTTTGAATACCGAATCGGTAAAATTCGTTATTTAAAAATCGGTAAATGACATTTACCTACATCTGGCCCTTGGTATTTAAATGTTGTTGGGTGTTAGATAAAAACTGACATCCTACAGCCTTTTCTTTCACTTTCTGTACCACAGTAGAATTGTCACTTAGATCACCTTTACAAAATTCTCTCACTTGGCAGTCAGAGAAATAAAAGTACATGAGTTTCCAAATACGCACCAATTTGTCATAAGATACAGCCTGACCTTTGTATTTGTACACCCAGTAAATGGGGCAAGATAAACACAAAACTTAAAGGCATCTCTATTGCTCATTCACCTTCTGAAATCAAGAACGAATATTTTTCGGGGTGGTGCAGCACCCCCAACATCCCTGCTTCCAGCTCCTATCAGAAGGGTGATTTACTGTGCAAACTAAAACCCCAGAAGGCTTTATGCTGAAACAACAAAGATGAAAGCCTAAACTTTTCCCAAACTCTTCTCCAACTCTACTCGTCTCAAGAGATAAAGGGCCAGATGTAGGTAACTTCAATTTAGCGAGTCCTAAATAGCGGTTTTTACTGAATCGCTATTAAGGACTCGCTAAATTGAATATAGGTAGAAATTGCTAAAATATTACTGATTCCTCAACATTCCTTAATAACGAATCAGTAATTGAGATTCGTTATTAAGGAATACCTAGCCATTCATTCCTATGGGCTTGAAGGCCCATAGGAATGAATGGGAAGATATTCACTATTAGCGATTTGGTATTACCGAATCGCTAATAGGGGGAGGTATTTCAAGGGTGCCAGGGTTTCCAAAGGACACCCTGTTGCACCCCTGAAATGTGAATGTGTGCACATGTGGCGCACATACATGCCCTAAGGGCATGGATGTGTGCCACATGGCACATTTAAAAAAGCAAAAAAGTGCTTTTTTAAAGGAAATCGCCACTTACCACCAACTTGAAGTTGGTGGTAATTAGCGATTCCTTAAGGCTGAAGTGCACTATTTTTAGTGCTACGTACATTGCATTTAAGGAATCGGTAATTCCAATTCCTTAAATACAAGAGCAAAATAAGGAATCGCTATTTAGCGATTCTTATTTTGCAAGTAGGTTTGAACTCACCTACATTGCACATGGCTAAATACCGGTCGGTAACGAAGTAATTTACCGAATTTCGGCATTACAGACCGGTATTTAGCCACCTATATCTGGCCCCATGTGTCATGGCTGGGACTCACAGAACAATTTTAATAAAAAAAATTAATTACAACAATAATGTTTCCCTTTAAAATGAAGACCTCTTGGACTTTGGGGCTCAAATTTTTTTTTTTAAATGTAAGTGAGGCAACATATACCTTTTCAGATTATTCCATTTTCGGTCTAAGCATTATGTAGTGGTCAGGAGCGGCCCATACAGGTAAGAGTGGTGAGCGATGCGTGGGTGGGGGGGAGACTCAACAAATGACGAAGATGAAAAATTAAATAAATAAATAATTTTCCCTCGTTGTCATCTGTCGAGTTCTCCCCCCACCCCGTCTCATCGCTCTTACCTGCACGTGCCGCTCCTGGTAGTGGTACCAAACTTTCTGGGAACGTTTAAAGTTCACTTGCTGAACTATTATATTTGTCATTTGCAAAAACAGCTTTCATCTTCATTCAAACACAGACATGCACAGCCCTGCCTAGTACCATGCATCAGGTGTTTCGACTAACACATTTCAGTATGGTGGTCCGCAATGTAAAGTCACACATTATAGGCATAGAGGCCTTATCGGCTGTCAAGCCGTACAGCGTTACTAATCATGCACCCATTGGAATGCCAAACTTAAACTAAAACTGGAGCTGTGGCAGACCGTGCACACATCTCCCGGCAGGCTTTGGGGGCTTCGGTTGAGCTCAGCTGCTACAATGTAACAATCTATTCCCGACACAGCGCATGATTGATTATACATATGACTGACCGTGATGTCAGGAGAGGCAGTGCCCTAAGGCTACTTACTGAGAGACATCAGCCAGGTGGTGACTGGTTCAAATCATGAGTCATCGCGCAAGAACCACACTCCATGCTGTTACTTGAAGCGTAAAAGGCCATTTTATTAGGACAAGGTTGCAATCATTTAGACTTTATTAAACAGTACATAAATGCAATGAAATATACTTTTCCCATCCCATACCGACTCATTCTCCTTTCATCCTTCTCAAAACCATATCACCAGTTTGACTCTTCCCCATTCACTCAGTGACCTCCTTCCTCTCTCCATTCTCACCTTCACTTGCCCTCCAAGCATCCTCTGTTGAATTATCTTCATTGCTCATTGTCTCCCGCGCCCCACTATCAGTCACCTGTGTACCATTCTCCCCCCCCGAGAGGTGGATCCGCCCATCTGTGACTCACCACCCCTCCAAAGTACCATAACGTCTCTGCTCCGCAACCTGCCAT
The DNA here is from genome assembly GCF_964261635.1 of Lissotriton helveticus. Classification (NCBI taxonomy): domain Eukaryota; kingdom Metazoa; phylum Chordata; class Amphibia; order Caudata; family Salamandridae; genus Lissotriton; species Lissotriton helveticus. The sequence continues at coordinate 1,005,093,555 of NC_136070.1, forward strand.
AAACTGGCGCGCTCAGACCCAAAAACACCCCAAGCCCTTTGCTTAAGACTTGTAGGGTGGGTGGATGAGCAAAATTTTAGCTTTCCCTCCGGTGGTGCTCAGGTGTCAGGAAGAGGCCGGATCTTCCTCTCCTGACACCTTATAAACCCTCCCAACTCCCGCCCCTTCCTTCACTCTTCCAATCCCACTCCCACCTTGTCCTTCCGAACATTGCTCGAATACCCCGGGCAAGACTGGTCTGCGACCTTCACTTCCCCCCGGGGGCCGTCATTTTGTGGCAGAGACACTTTAAAAGACCTCTGGCACGCAGGACGTCCTGCTGCCGCCCACAGCGGCATGAGCAGGTGGCTCAGCTCCTGAGATAAATTTGTTGTGGGAGCCTGCAGTGGCAATGAGCGCTGCTCGCGTCACCACAGTAATTATTTTAAATAATGTGATCCCCGCAACCATGGTGGAGCTGGAGCCCAGAGCACGCCATTGTACAACTGAGTTCTGCTGCTGCTGAACCCCGAATTATCATGCCTGGATCGCCAGTTTGCCACACTACAGGACTCGGCTACGACAGCAGCTGGCCCGTAACCAAATTGCAGCCACTCCAAAAGTAAGCGAGTCAGTGCCTGGACTAGTGAGGCATAATCTCACACTCTGCTTCTAATAAAAATGTGGGATGTATTTAATTATAATAGTAGTTAGTTAAGAGCTTAGCGCGCAGATCATCTTAAGCTGCCTGCCCTACTGTCACTGAAGTTCTGTAGTCTGAGGTGAGCCTTGGTCTGTCAGTCTGATGAGTCACTGACTACATTTTAGCTGCCTGCAACAATTCCAAGCTGCCTGACCCACATACAGCAGCACCTAAACTCATTTTGGGCGGGTCAAGCACTGTGGTGTGGTGCCGGTCCAATTACTTAGTTTCAGCGCCAGGCTGGCAGTGGCATCACTAAATCCTCAGCAGAGCCTGTTGTAGCTCTGTGGACACAGCCCCCTGCTGGTGGTGGTGTGATCTGTGTCGCTGGCTGCAGTACTGGGCAGCAGTGGCAATGCCCACCTGCCTTTTGTTACTGAGAACTGTTAGTGCCCTACTATTTCTGGTGCTTTGCATCAGTTTTAAAATCTTCTTAGACTTTCTTGTTGCTCTAATGGGTGTAATTTCTGATATGTTTATGCTTTACTCATCTTCATTGCTTAATTTTACTCGCGAGGAAGTGTCACTCATAGTCATTGAAATGTCACTCAAAATTACTCTGAAATTATGAGAATGCCACACATACAAATCTGAAACCTTGCAGCTATGCATACACCCTAGCATAACTGCTTGTACTGCCTGTGAAATGCTTACTTTTTGGGTCTTACCTACTAGACAGCTTGAACTGTGTGTTAGGAAAGACCTATAGTGAACTTACAGTGAGCTGAAAGGTAGCTCACAGCTTACCATTGGTTGACTGTATCACTCTAATTTGCATACTTATTTCATGGTTTGCCTTCCTCTTCTTGCATTTTCCCCGCCCCTGGAGCATATCTTTAATTTCATCCTTTTGATTGGCTGACTTGTATGCTTACAAATGTCACATTTAGGGCACTACTATTTTCTTTTACATTCAGTACTCTGTGGGTGTGCATATGTTTTGTGGCTCTCCAACAGCAAAAAAAGCAGACCAATCGCAATGGCAAATGCCTCTTGGATAATCTTGCGCAAATGGAGAATGTTCGTGGGTACCATATACCAGGAGCCTTTGGATCTCCTGTCACACCTGGTGGAAATATGCCACTAAAGCCACCCTAAATACCAAACAGATATGTTATGCTTTCTTCCAGTGATGTGGTTTAGAGTCTGAACTAGTACACTGAAGTTTCTGTTAATTTTGTGCTTAACATTGATCTGTGACTGCCAAATATGAGTCCAAACACCAGAAAATATAAAATTCTAAAAGATAAACACATTACCCCTTTCGGATCTGGAGCTGTCAACCGAGGTGCTAAAAAGATTCATGGAGGCTGGATAGGGAAACCATGTAACCCCATCCCTTGAAATCTATTCCTTACAATTCCTCATCAGCATAAAAGATGCATTTTCTGTCCCAAATTTAGATATATAGCAGGGGCAGGGCCTCTTTCCTACTATTCCACCAAAAAATACTCCCCTGATTACCTAACCGCTGATAAGTGGTCAAGTTTCCTGGAACAATCCCTGAACTACCATTGGGTGGAAAACCCTATGTGAAGCTGTCAATGTACCGCCACTATTGAGTGGGAAAGGAGGCACGTCCTTTTGTTTTATATTCCCTCACACACCCTAGTGGTGTCATGCTTCATCATCGGCACACCCTGACGACTAGAAGTCAGGGTGGGCTCGACCATCCGATGTATGGTGAGGTCCCACGTGGAGTATAACCTCTCCCAGAACGGGATGGAGTGATTATACAAGACACACTAGTTCACGACAATTAAGGAGAAGCTATCTGCTCTTATCTAAAATAGTATAGGGAAGTTCTCTTCTACTTCCTTTTCCAGGGGGCAACCAGTCCTACCCTGAAGAAAGTCCAGCACCCTTTATGGGGCAACAGCGGACTGAAACATGTTCGCAATAGGGTCTTTGGACCATAATATCCCTACCGACCCATTTCTCTGGTTTTATTGTCCCTGATAGATCCAAGAATAAAGGGTAACTGGGATCTATCTGTGGATTTTTAATCTTTATCCCGCTGGCCAAAAACATCCCATTAAGTGCTCCCTGAAAGACGGTCGAGCCCAACCTGACTTCTAGGCGTCAGGGTGTCCCGATGATGAAGCAGGACACCACTAGGGTGTGTGAGGGAATATAAAGCAAAAGCACGTGCCTCCTTTCCCACTCAATAGAGGCGGTACATTGACAGCTTCACATAGGGTTTTCCACCCAATGGTTGTTCAGGGATTGTGTTAGGAAACTTGACCACTTATCAGCGGTTAGGTAATCAGGGGAGTACTTTTTGGTGAAATAGTGTTATAACACGGGAGGGTGCACTCCCCTCTTGAATTCCTCTCGGCCCCTCACTAAGCAAGGGCCATTTCTCGCTTAATTTGTGTATCACATCCTCTTTCCTACCATCCAGCGCTCGCAGCCACTTTGATGAAGAAACATTTAAGCTGAAAATAGCCCACTGTTAATGACAGATTCTATCAGAGAATGTTGGCACTTGAAGTGTCCCTAAAGTGGGAATACATTATAAGTGCCCACATACCAGTCTACCTAACATGCGGAGGTACATCCAAGCACGTTCTGAACACTTACCTTCTCCTGAAGGTCTGGGTACTATTTTCATTGGCAGTCTTTCATGAAGGAAACTCTGCTGAATATGGTGGCATAACAGTCAACCTAGATTGCACAGCTGGTCTGTTAACATGTATGGCGGAGATAAATGCAGACCTAGGAGGAGGCAGTGGATCTGTACCGGGGGCATATTCACCACTTTTTTTTTTTTAAATGTCTGTTAATTGTTTTCAAAAATACTCAGTAAAATTACAAGCATACATCACAATATATCACCAATTGGTTCCATGGATAATATTCGGATAACACATCTATCTGTGCAAGCATCAATACCATAGATCATTGTCATTACACTGAAAAGCAATATATACATTTGCAGAGGTTCAGGGGGTATTTCCACCTGTCTTCAATCACATCGTTACAGTCATGTAAACGTCACTTACTATTTCTCCAACAGATCACGCCCCGCACCATAGCAGGCCTCGCACACACTCCCTACTCCGTGTGCTGTCAAATGCTCTTCTGGCCCATGCTTCAGGCCCTTATTCTACGCCATTTGAAGCATGCCTTCTGCTGATTCCACCCACATCATACTATTTTATGGTATTGTCAGCCAGGTCCTTCCCATGGGATAGTAGATAACATGTCAATGGGGCCCAGATATCATTGGGTCTGGACGAAATTGGCAACAGTTCCGCATAGAGAGCAAGCTGCTTCTGGCACGTTATCAAGTCTTCCAACCATTCCTTGAACTTGGGGGCCCGCCCTCTACTCCATCTGCAGGCAACCCTCCGTTTAGCCATTAAAAGTGCCACTGCAACAAATCTGCGGTGCTCCGCCCTGAGGGGCTCCAACGGTGTATCAATCATTGCCTGCAGTGTAGCAAACACCTGGGTCCAGTAAGCACCTATAGTTGGGCATTCCCAGGCCAGGTCAAGAAAGTACGCCCGCTCAGTGTGGCATCTATCACATCTATCAGTTAGCCGGAGCCGATATCTGTACATCTTAGCCGGAGTGTAGTAGAGTCTATGCAAAAATGTATAATGAATAATCCGGAGTCTGCTACTCGCTGAGACCCTTTCTGTCTGTAGACAGCAGATCTCCCATTGGTCGTCCGTTAGGGCCGTCCCCAACTCCTCTCCCCATCGCACACGTGACCTCACGTCAGTGACCTCCTTCTGTGTGTGCACTGAGCTGTACAACTGAGACACTAGTTTCTTGGGAGTGACCTTGCCCAGCATGGACTGAAGGGGTTCTAACACCTGTGGCTCATCCGGGAACTCCTGTGTAATTGAACGCACCCCGTGCCGTAGTCTGATATATGAAATATTCTCTATGGACATTTGGGGGCAAACAACTCTCTTCTCTGCAGCTACCTGCTACCTTCTTTCCTGATCTCGCTGCTAGTCTCCCTATCGCCGCCGCAGCTCCTCGCCATCGCAGCGCAGCCGCACTGAGGGGGGGACTACACTCCCTGGGAGCCTTCGCGGCGGTAGCCGCCACCGCCCATTCCACGCCCGGAGGCGCTTAAAACAGAGGAGAGCCCCGGTGGAGCAGGTGCTCTATGGACTATTGGGGGCAAACACCTCTCTTCTCTGCAGCTACCTGCTACCTGCCTTCCTGATCTCGCTGCTAGTCTCCCTCCTGCCGCCGCAGCTCCTCGCCATCGCAGCATGGCCACAGTGAGGGGGGGAACTACACTCCCCGGGAGCCTTCGCGGCGGAAGCCGCCACCGCCCATTCCGCGCCCGGAGGCGCTTAAAACAGAGGAGAGCCCCGGTGGAGCGGGTGCTCTATGGACTTTTGAGGGCAAACAACTCTCTTCTCTGCAGCTACCTGCTACCTGCTTTCCTGATCTCGCTGCTAGTCTCCCTCCCGCCGCCGCAGCTCCTCGCCATCGCAGCGCAGCCGCAGTGAGGGGGGGACTATACTCCCCGGGAGCCTTCGCGGCGAAAGCCGCCACCGCCCATTCCGCGCCCGGAGGCGCTTAAAACAGAGGAGAGCCCCCGCATCGAGGGAACGCACGCGGGCCACGCCGGGATAAGCCCGGGCCAAGGGCCGGCCCGTTTGAGCCAGTTCGAGGCTAGAGAGGCTGGGCTGGGCCACCCTCCTAACATCGGCGATTGACCAGAAGACAGTAAGTGTACTTACTTGCATTAATACGCTGCAGCTGCACCTACATAACCTGTAATGGCTCATCTCTTAGTAAGAGGGAAGACCGTTACATCTGGAGGCTCTGTGGCAGGAACATTAGACAAATTCATCATAAGAACTGCTTCGGTATTAGCCCGTGAAATTGCTCTAACTGAACGCCGCCTCTCGCTAGATCCAGCATTTAATAAACGGTCTTCCTTGGGTAACATCGCATTGTCTATCAGCCCAGAGAAAATTGTAAATACCAAAACCATCAATGACTCAGTAGGCATAAGTTCAAATAGCGACACAATCGCAGATAATACAACCACTATGGCCGGTGGAATCGCCAATACACAGACCTCAAACACAATAGATACAGTGATAATTTTGCCAGATGGAGTATCCACTCGTGCACAAACGCTGGCCGACAAAGTGGGTATTTCTCTTCTGTCAGGTCATACACCGGGAGCAATACCTAAACAGAAGAAGGTGGCGGACACTAAAAGAGGAAGGCTACAAAAAGCTGTAAGAGCTAATAAAGATATTGCGTCACCTGTCATACAAACTAACCCTGATATACATGCATTGGGAATAAGTACTACTTCTGCTAATATGTCGGTTTGTCCCTCGACGTTTGTGGGTGAGGGCTTCTGGGCAAAACTAAGTGAAACTTTAACATCTTCTATCCGGCCCATAACGGACCTACTGAAATACATGGAATAAAGACTAAAAAAACTCGAGCAACTGACTATATCGAATCTCGAGCTTAATAAAAAGACACACCCGATAATGTCAACAGTGATCCAAAGAAACCTCTCCCATTAAAACAGATAAGGAATGCCCTGGCTTATCTTCCACACCTCAGACATCTGGTTTTGACCTAATGTCAGGATCATCATGGAGAAGTGCTGAAGGCACACTGCGTACAAAGAACCCTGAAAACACTCCTGGAAAAAGGGACTCAAATTATACGGTGGCTGGGGGAATAACTAAAAGTATGAAGGAGGGGGGGGAAAGTACTGATACAAATGACGAACAAGGATGTTTGCTACCAAGCATAGACCTGCCCCCAGACTCTACCCCCGATGTCATTGTCCTAACAGGGGTCCCGGAATTAGGGAAAGCTTCCTCAGAATCTTTTGTAGAATTGAAAAACAAGACCATACACTGGCGGATCTATGACAAAATATAGAAACCCAAAATATCGTGATACAAAAATATCGGAGCAATAATATCGATGTAAACAACATCAATATCCTATCTACAACAAGGTAAGTACTAAAATATCGAATAAAATATATCGATGTCAAAAATATCGTTTTAAAAAAAATATCGGGTTTTTTATTAAAAAAAAAGTAAAATTATTTTAAAAAACTTAAAATTATTAGCTTGAAGTGACATTGGTGTACTACAGAGCTTGTGTGTTTTACCCTGCGCTCCGTGAAAAAAACGGATCGTTTTAGGAAAATTTTAGCGAATTTTTTAAATTGTATATTTCCATTCTGTAATGCACTCAGCATACTTATAATTTACTTGCACGCATTTTCGCTCATTTTCCACGGCGTTTGCTGCCGTTAGAGCTTCAAACCGGGGTCAGGCTTTTCTGTACTCGGCGGCCATCTTGAGTGGGGGCTAGAGTGGTGGGAGCGCTCCAGTGGACCAGATATAAGGAGCCCTGAAGCAGCGCTCGCGAGATCCATTCTTTGTATTAGCTTGAAGTGACATTGGTGTACTACAGAGCTTGTGTGTTTTACCCTGCGCTCCGTGAAAAAAACGGATCGTTTTAGGAAAATTTTAGCGAATTTTTTAAATTGTATATTTCCATTCTGTAATGCACTCAGCATACTTATAATTTACTTGCACGCATTTTCGCTCATTTTCCACGGCGTTTGCTGCCGTTAGAGCTTCAAACCGGGGTCAGGCTTTTCTGTACTCTGCGGCCATCTTGAGTGGGGGCTAGAGTGGTGGGAGCGCTCTAGTGGACCAGATATAAGGAAACAGTGGTGTACCGCGCTAGCGGTCGCGTTTGGGGGGCGCCTTCCCTGCGCCGGAGTCACGCCGGAGTCGGCCCGTCTGCGCCCGTCCGCGCCTTGGACGTGCACCGGGCGTGTCATGAGATATGACGACATCTCCATCAGGTACCAAGGAACACTTAGAATGTCCTTCTATAATCAATGCATTAACAGACACAACTGGCTCTTCACGCTTAAAATATGCAACTGATTTTCTATTATCCCTACGACCCGCAAGTCATCCTTTATGCAGGACAATAGAGCCGGATCTAGAGAAAGCTATATGCCAATGTTGCCAATTCTCCACTGACCATGCAGTAATTAAAGCTTTGCAGGTCAAAAAACCTACAAATAATGCAGAAACGAGTTCAAAATCGTTTTTATTCTTTAGTATTAACTGCCGTTCAGTACCTAAGCATAAAACGGAAATTTTTAACTTGCTCTTGGATGAGGCTCCCGATGCCGTGTTTTTAACGGAAACGTGGCTTCAAGACAGCTCTGGCCCTGACTTAGCTATGGCACTCCCTGAAACATATGCTATTGTCAGACTAGATCGTGAAAAGCAATCAGGAGGAGGAATAGCAATTATCTTCAGAAATTGTTATAACTGTGAATTTAACAAACTCCCATGTGAGGGTTGCGAAGGCGCAATTTTTAAACTCTCACTTACACCTAATTTTACCTTTTCTGGAGCACTTATTTATAGGCCGCCAGGAGCCGCCTCTAAATGGTTACCTAACCTTATTGAACTCATTGGACCACTAGTTATGAAAATGGCTAGCTTTACCATTCTAGGGGATATGAATTTACATTTGGAGAAAGAAGATTGCTCAATAGCCAATGATTTTAAAATGGACTTAGCATCACTTAATTTGACCTTAAAGAATTCCGGCCCCACACATAGAGCCGGTCATTTGTTGGATCCCATCTTTTCCAACTTAAATGATATGTTCACACACACTGCCCTTCCAGTGCCCTGGTCAGACCATTTTCTGATCAAATTTTCCCTTCTTGTAAAATTTTCTAACAAGGATAAAATATCAGTACCTACGCAACTAGTCAGGAAATGGAAAATGCTTGACATAGAAAACCTCAATTCCTTTCTCGAAGGCCATCTTCCCTGCACAAAATCAACAATACAAGAGTTTTCAACATCGGTCCAAACTTGGCTGATAAAAGCTATTGATTCCGTTCTGCCTAAAACTAAATTAAAACAAAATTCCCACCGCCCCCCTGCCCCTTGGTTCACTGAGACCTTGAAACACGAAAAAAGCACCTGCAAAACTGCAGAACGGCAATGGAGGAAAACCTACTGTCCAGATGCCAAACTAGCCTACAAAAATAAACTTTTAAATTACCAGAGGCTATGTGCTAAAGCCAAAGCTGAACATGCCTGCACAAAAATTACTGAAGCCCTATGCCAGTCCAAAACACTTTTTAAAACAGTGAGAGAACTAGCTGGTTCCCTCACCTTACAATCTCCCCCAGACCTTAATAAATCACAATGCGACTCTCTTGCAGCCTTCTTTGTAGAAAAAGTGGATAAGATATATCAGGGTATAGAACAAACCACAATTGACATGGCCAAGACTCATGTGATTTTGCCTTCCACTGATATCAATTTCGAAACAAATACTTCAGCCTCCATCATCCCTGGTGAAACAGCTCTGTCCTCCTGCACACCCCCATATGACGTAACACCTCCAGCTATTCTAAACAACTGGCCGAAGCTTGACCTAGACCTGGTTCGCAAATTATTAAATTCTATAAAATCAGGCTCACCTAATGATCCATTACCATGTTCAGTCCTGAAAAAACTCAATAACGAGGCCCTGGAAATAATCACTAATCTTCTTAATAAATCCTTACAGGAAGAAACCGTACCGAAGGAGTGGAAACATGCGATGATTCATCCATTGCTGAAAAAAGCAGGAGCAGATCCCAATTTGCCATCCAACTTTAGACCTATTTCCCTGTTACCAACCTTTGCGAAAATACTAGAAAAACATGTTCATAGGGTCCTTACTGATTTTATGACTATTCATGATTTATTACCCCTTCACCAATCAGGATTCCGCACAGGCTTCTCCACAGAGACGACCTTGTTAGGCGTCACCGAGAACATCCGTCTAATGTTGGACCGTGGAGAAACGGTAGCCTTGCTGTTACTCGACCTCAGTGCAGCATTTGATACTGTGTCACATGCTGTACTTGAACAAACACTTCTTTCCATTGGTATCAGGGGCGCAGCTTGTAATTGGATTAAATCCTTACTGGAACAGCGCACTTTTCAAGTTTTCTCCAAATCCGCCTGCTCAGACATTATGAACCTTAAATATGGAGTACCTCAGGGCTCCTTACTGAGCCCATTGCTTTTTAATATTTACATGAGCCCGCTGGCCAAAATGATAGAAGAGAGTGGATTACTTATGTTCTCCTATGCTGACGATTCTCAGCTTATCTTCTCTCTATCATCCACCGAATCTAATAACATCTCGCCATTAAAACTCGGTTTAACCAATATCGCGGAGTGGATGAGAAAATTTTTTCTCAAACTCAATGGGGAAAAGACCGAGCTACTTGTTCTGGGTAAGAACAAAGAGCTCTGGGGACCCCAACACTGGCCAGATGTGATAGGTACCCCCTCGATCCCAGTCAAATCAGCCCGCAACCTCGGGGTCATCATAGATGAATCGCTTAATCTCAATCAACAAGCTGCGAAGACGTCCGCTACATGCTTTGCGATTTTAAAGTGGTTGAAAAAAATCTGTTGGATGCTGCCCAAAAATACCCAGAAAACTGTCATCAACGCTCTTATAACCTCCAGACTTGATTATGCCAACGTGCTATACTTGGGGGCCAATAAGGCCACTACCCGACGATTACAGACAGTGCAAAATGCCGCCGCGAGATTACTGTGGAAAATTCCCATCTCCACACCTACCACCAAGTACATCCGCGAATTGCACTGGCTGAAAATCGAAAATCGGGTGAAATTTAAATCTTTATGCTTTATGCATAGGATCTCAACCAACAATGCACCCAAGTATCTACAAAATCTAATACATCCCTACCGCCCATCTCGAACCCTTCGCTCAGCCACAGCCAACCACTTTGTGATTCCTAAAATCAGGCTGGCGCGAATGGGTGGAAAATCCTTCTCATATCTCGGACCCTCACTCTGGAACACTCTTCCGGTGACACTTAGGCAGGAAACCAACTATATGAAATTCAGGAAGGCCTTAAAAACCTGGTTGTTTAACATCTAGAACCTGAACCTATCAAAGCACTGGATCACTAGCGCCGGGAAACCCTTTGTTGGGTAGCTGTCTGCGCTATATAAATGAAATAAATAATAATAATAATAATAAATAATAATAATAAACATAGTTAAAATTATGTTATATTATTTGAAATTAATAAGTAATATACATAATTTAATAAAAAATGAATTAAACATACACATATAATATATATATACTTACTTGATAATTAGTTTTAATATGTATTGTAATAACTTATAAATAATTAAAAATATTATAAATTACAAATTCATCTACACACATAAAATTAAGACCATAAATAAAAATAAAATAATTATGCAAAACAAATTTAAAAAAATTAATTTACTTTTAATATTTTTAACATTAATTATATAATGCATTAACTAAAACAATACAAAAAATATTAAATAACAGAGGGAATAAAATAGTATCCAACTCCAAAAAATCAACAGTAAGGAAAATGTTGGATAGCGTAGGGGTAAAAATAACTATTCCCACTCCAAAGAGTGCAACAGTATGAAAAGTGTTGGATAGCGTAGGGGTAAAAATGACTATTCCCACTCCAAAGAGTAAAACAGTAGGGAAAGTGTTGGATAGCGGAAGGGTAAAAATTACTATTCCCACTCCACAGAGTGCAACAGTAGGGAAAGTGTTGGATAGCGGAGGGGTAAAAATTACTATTCCCACTCCAGTGAGTGCAACAGTAGGGAAAGTGTTGGATAGCGTAGGGATAAAACTTACTATTCCCACTCCAGTGAGTGCAACAGTAGGGAAAGTGTTGGATAGCGTAAGGGTAAAAATTACTATTCCCACTCCAGAGAGTGCAACAATAGGGAAAGTGTTGGATAGCGGAGGGGTAAAAATTACTATTCCCACTCCAGTGAGTGCAACAGTAGGGAAAGTGTTGGATAGCGTAGGGGTAAAAATTACTATTCCCACTCCAGTGAGTGCAACAGTAGGGAAAGTGTTGGATAGCGTAAGGGCAAAATTTACTATTCCCACTCCAGAGAGTACAACAGTAGGGAAAGTGTTGGATAGCGTAGGGGTAACAATTACTATTTCCACTCCAGAGAGTGCAACAGTAGGGAAAGTGTTGGATAGCGTAGGGGTAAAAATTACTATTCCCACACCAGAGAGTGCAACAGTAGGGAAAGTGTTGGATAGCGTAGGGGTAACAATTACTATTCCCACTCCAGAGAGTGCAACAGTAGGGAAAGTGTTGGATAGCGTAGGGGTAAAAATTACTTTTCCCACTCCAGAGAGTGCAACAGTAGGAAAAGTGTTGGATAGCGTAGGGGTAACAATTACTATTCCCACTCCAGAGAGGGCAACAGTAGGGAAAGTGTTGGATATCGTAGGGGTAAAAATTACTATTCCCACTCCAGAGAGTGCAACAGTAGGGAAAGTGTTGGATAGCGTAGAAGTTACAAATAACATACTTATAAAAAATCATTAATATTTTAAATTATTTAAAAAAAATATTTATTGAATTAATCTAAACTATTTACAAAAAACAATAAATAATTTTATTTAAAATAATTATCAATTAATAAAAATGAATTACCAATTAATTTAAAAGATTTTATAATTCCTAAAAAATAAATAATTAATTTAGTATAATTAAATTACTTCCCACCCTATTCCCCTATAAACCCATAACCCGCTACAAACATAATTATCAAGTAATCAATTAAATAAAATAAATTACCAATTAATAACAATTAATTACCAATTAATTTAAAAGATTTTATTATTCCTAAAAAATAAAAAATAAATTTTGTATAATTAAATTACTTCCCATCCTATTCCCCTATAAACCCACAACCCACAACAAACATAATTATCAATTAATTAAAATAAATGACCAATTAATTAAAATTAATAACCAATTCATTTAAAAGATTTTATAATTCCTAAAAAAGAAAAAATTAATTTAGTATAATTAAATTACTTCCCACCCTATTCCCCTATAAACCCACAACCCGCTACAAACATAATTATCAATTAATCAATTCATTAAAATAAATTACCAATTCACAAAAATTAATTACCAATTAATTTAAAAGATTTTATAATGCCTAAAAAATTAAAAATTCATTTAGTATAATTAAATTACTTCCCACCCTATTCCCCTATAAACCCACAACCCGCTACGGTACTAAAATGCAAAATTTACTTAAATTACATTAAAAAAACAATACATAATAATATACATAAAAGTAATATAAAAACCGATATTAGTAACATCGATATTACTAATATCGATATTAGTAACATCGATATTACTTACATCGATATTAACAAATTAGATATTTTTTACCTCCGAAATTCTGTCCCTTCGATATTATTTATTTATTTATTTTATTAATAATATTTATAGAGCGCGAACAATGGCCCGTAGGCGTCTCGGCGCTAAACATTCGATATTACTTGCCTTCTATATTATGTCCCTTCGATATTTCAAACTCGATATAATGGTATATCGATATTAACACATCGATATTTTGTCTGCATACCACACTGGATTAATGCTAACAGACCCCTTCCCCCACACATTCATAGTAAGATTCTGCTTGTTCTGAGGGTTAGTTGGGTGGGGAGGAGCAAGAAAAACATCCCAGGAGATTGCATTATTATAAACTTCGGAGACAGGCAAGCTCCTCAGTACATCTGTGATGGGTGACCCCACATGACAAAAACAAGAATACAGCCATTTGATCTTTCTTACTTCTATAGCCCTAAAATAAATAGATCAAATTATGTTTCGCAAGGAAAAATTATGGAGGAGAGTACAGGACTACAACATCCCACAAACAGAATAGCTTTTGAGGGCTATGGGCTGGAAATGGGCTTTCCAACTAGCAATAGATATAGCACACTCGATATGGTTGACTGACTGATTCTAAATTTCCCCACACCAAATAACTCTAGGCAAAAGACAAAGGAAATAAAAGCTAGCAGGAATAATCCTAAAAAAACAATCTCTTAATAGGATCCTGGATGAGCTGGAAATCCCTTTTGTCCAGAACAAAAGAAATAAAATGGATAAAGGGCCTTACCCCAACACTATTCTAGAAAATAATCAATACACACAGAACAAAGCTGATACCTCATTTAAGCCACATTCAGTTACAAATTTAATAGTAAGGGAAGTACCTCTGGTACTCAACGAACAAGCTAGGGCCCATAGTGAGCATCAACTGACATGCCAAAGTAAAACTGGTGGCATGTCAGCTGATATACCTTTACAGATAGTTGATAGGTCAAAAGCTACCAACTCAGATATAGTAGATAACATCAGACTGATGTCTTGGAAAATCGGCCAGGAGAAGGGATCCTGGTTGCCTATCATTTATTCAAGAATATTCCATTATTTGTTTACAGGAATGTTGGGTAATGGAGCTTATCCATATAAATGGCTATCGCACTTTCCATACCCCCACTACTCGTATGGCAAGGGGAAGAAATAAGGGGGGCCTTTGCACTTACGTTTCAAATCTTTTAAATGGCGTAACAGTAAAATTTGAACTCGTCTCTGAATACTACCAGATATTGCAGATGACGGATGGGGGAAACCAAAAAATAGTCCTGATACATTTTTATAATAATATTCCAAAAGCAGAGAGAACCAAGATTTTAGAGGATATGTCCCAAACCATAAAGAGTATTGAATTAAAACAGACAGGGTACAGATGCATCATATGGGTGGGCGACTTTAACTGTCTTCTATGCCCATATAGTGACTTGAACATTTGTGGCTTGGGCTCAGACAGAGAAGATACTTGCGCACATTTCTCCCATACGACCCTGGGTAATCCTTTTAATGATTTAATTTTTCAATTAGACCTGGGCTTCATAAATGAATTATGCTCTCCTCCGCTCCCCTTTAGGCCAACATATATTGGGAGGGGATGTAAATCTGTCATAGACTTCGCCCTAATATCTAAGCGGCATTCCAGTCACGTTCTCACTTATAACACATCTGAGATAGCAATGAGTGATCATCTCCCAAATGGCCTTTCCCTCTATTCCCAAGGCAAAGTAAATAACTTAATTGAAAATGTATATAGTTATAAACTAAGCCTTGCAAAGAAGAATGGATATGCCATAACGTGGAATAAAGTAGAGCTAGTTGCCTTCTTTGCAAGTCTCATTAAAAATAAATACAGGGAATTTGAAATATGTCTCACTGCGGATAATGGTGATGCCATAGTTAGTAAGGCTTTCCTCATAATTACCGAGGAAATCCGACAGCTTCTCACAAGCTTACAGACACATGGCAAAGCAAAGAAGCAGAGATGGTTCAACTCGGAGTGCAGTAAGACACATGCACATTTAATGGTAACACTAAAGAGTGAACCAAGAAACCCGGTTGAAATAAGATCCACCAGAACAGCCTATCAACACGCAGTAAAAAATCGTAAAAGAGAGCTGAAACAGGAAGCCTGGCAGGCGTTACATCAAGCCTGTCTGACTAAAGACAACATTGGGTTTTGGAAGGCCGTAAATGCCCCTTTTTTCTCTGATAACGAAACTGATACAATAGAAGTGGCAATTACTGAAGACACATGGGTAACCTACTTTAGTGAGCTCTATCAGGCAGATGTTTTAAATGAGGCTGCGAGATCAGAACAAACTGATGGAGTATCTGACGTGGCACAAGAAACCTTCCCTATAAATATTGAATTTACACTGATGGAATTCGAAACAGCTATTAATAATAGTGCTACAGGGAAAGCACCAGGACCGGATGGGGTGCCGGTAGGTGTATATAAATCCAACATAGAATTATGGGCCCCACTTTTAACGAACGTCTTAAACAGCTGCAATAAATATGGGTTTTTCAATACATGACAAGAGGCCATTGTGATCCGCATTTTTAAGAAAGGTGACCGCAGTGAACCAAAATGTTACCGACCCATTTTGTTATTGGATTCACTTATGAAGGTTGCTGGGAGGGTTATACTTAATAGATTGCAACTTTGGGTGGAAGATCAAGGGATACTTTCACAGTATCAATATGGGTTTAGGGCAGGACTTGGCACAACGGAGCAAGGTTTGAACTTAGCGTTGATAATAGCCAAGTATTTAGCAGCTAAAAAAGAAAAATTATTTAAACTTTTGTAGACCTAAGCTCGCCTTTGACTGTTTGAATCATGACAAACTCTGGACCATATTACTGCAATTGGGTGTTGAACCGAATCTGCTAAATTTTATAAAGGAACTATATCGGGGGGCTGGGGCAAGGGTACGGTACAGGAACAAGGGCGAATGCACTTCCAAATTCGATATAAAAAAGGGAGTGAGACAGGGGTGCATACTTGCACCATTCCTGTTTAATGTATATATAAACAGCGTAGCCTCTCATCTCACGGAAGAGCCGCAGGATTACCCCAAAATTAGGAATACCCCAGTCCCCATTTTATTATATGCAGACGATGCAGTGATTATGGCACGGACCCAAGTCGGCCTTCAAAGATCGCTTCCTACATTTTCACAGTACCTGAGTGATAGAGGTCTAAAGATAAATATAAGTAAGACTTTCACTATGTGCTGTACTATGAAGAAGACCCCAATATGTAAAATCTTTCTTTCAGGCACAAAAAAAAATACAACTGACACATTTTCTTACCTGGGTATTAACTTTGACAAAAGGGGGCCTTGGTCCTCGGTAGCCCAGGCTAGAACATTGGCTTTTTCACGAGCAATCGGGGCTGTCCGAAACTTCGCTAATAAATTGGGGGGCCGTCCAGTCCCTGTACTATTGGACATATATAAATCTAAATGTGTGTCCACGGCAACATATGGTGCAGGGATATGGGGGATAAAAGAAACTCAGACTTTACAGCTCTGTGAGAATGCATTCCTCCGTTACTTACTAGCTGTCCCGCAGTCCACTTCTACTTGTGTGTGCCACCAAGAACTAGGTATACATTATATCTCAGACCTTATTAAAGTTGATCCCATATTACTGTGGTGTGGTCAACTGATGAGACAGGCCTGAACAGATATGTAATTCTGGATTGCCTTAAGCTAGAGGGGGTCTCAAGGATCCCCTGGATCATGTATGTAAAAAGATTCTTAGCTGATATTGGACATAAGGAATATTTTGACTCCCCGAGTTGCCTAGCGACTGTTTCAAGGAAGAAGCTGAAACAAACCTGCTTGCACTTTTTAGAGAATAAACGATGGATGACAGAAAAATGTAAGATCTCAGTCATGGAGAACCACTTGATTCTCCAAGGACAGGGCATCCAGCCATATTTGATTCAGGTGCAAAGCTGTTACTCTCGCATGCTACTTGCACGATTTAGGGGGGGGGGCCTTTTTTAGATTGGTTACGTTTCCCGATTTAAATTGCTGGTCCAATAATCTGACATTATGCCCCTGTGATGATGTTTCTGTACAGTCCACTTTACACTGTATACTTTTTTGCAAATTCTATACCTTGCCAAGGAAAATATTTTTAATGCCAGTCTTGAGAACGTGGGGTTTAAGACAATGTAGGGCAGCGTTATTGAGATTGAAAATGTTGGAAGATGAATTGATTAAGTACCTTGTGTCATCATTCCTAAAAACCATAATTAGATCTAGGATTTCAATGAATTGATTTAATATAAATTTTGAAATCATTGTAAACTCTCCCTCTTAAATGTTTTTATTCCTAGTCTTTTAATATACTTACATGAATTAAGATGTAAATGTCTATTTATTGTTTTTATTGTGCTTTTATGATTTTTGCTATCAAAATCGAATAAAGCTGTTTTTGACTTGACTTGACATATAAAATATTCACCACTTAAGGTGTATTAAGTAAGGTGATTATAGTGCCAGCACTGCAGCTGTGAAATACATTATTTCTTTATGGATTCTCCTTTAATTGCTTCTCTAAATCAGGTTTTGAGATTTGAGCTGTCATCTGCTGCTGAAGTCTTTCAAAGTGCCACCGGGGGGGGGGGGGGGGGGGGGGCTCACCCGCCTGCAGGAGATCATTACCATCAATGACAGCTTCCTGGCACACGGCAGGTCGGAGAGACTGCATTCTCAATGCCTGATAGCCACACTAGGAAAACTCAACAAAATCCTATTCAAATGGAAAACCTTCGCCTGGGGACCTGTCTTCACCTTCAGCTCTACAGATTTAAGCAAAGTGAATCAACTGGCTACTGGCTGACAATTTGTGAGACTTTGCCAGGTCCTTTGCGAGCGGTCATGAGCTGCAATAGCAATGTTCGGATTTAGATTTTGTATCCTTCACCTTAAACTTAGGATATTGTGTTTCTTCCAAATCTTAGGTTTGTCCACTGTGACAGGCAGACCCTGCTTGATAGAGACCACTGAAGAGGTGTTTGCATGTGGGTCATCCTGAGAGAAAGTACATGACACCTCCCCAGGATGACCCTTAGCAACATCCCTAGTTCTCTTGGGATGAGACAGCAAAGCTAGATTGACCAACAGCCCTGGACCACAAGGGCCCTCGCCTCCTCTTCTGAGTAGGTCGGTGTGTAAAGGCTTGCCATTTCAATCTCTTTTGCATAGACACTGTCGCCGAACTCTCCTTCCACCCACTTCACCTCCAAATGTACAATTATTTCAAATGTTGTCTTTACCATACAGCCGCAGAGGGCATTGACAGCTGCAAACACCTGTGCTATAGTCATCATCAGAAGTGATGTTGGCAACATTAAAAAGTTGTCACCTCCTGCTTGAGAAATGCAAGAGTATTGAGTGTTCTGGCACCATAATAGTTTCCTTAGTTGCTAGGAAGTAATGCTACAGCTGAGCCAAGTACAACTTCCATTATAGTGCCACTGATGATGGGGACATGTGTGTGGAAGGCAGGGCGAAAGGTGCGAGACTGGGAAGAGGAGTTGCACCATCCTCTGGAGATATGTAGAGCGGGCGCGTCACCCATAGATTCACTTTTGGCCAACTTGGTGAGGTGCACAGGGGCACAATACTTGCACAGCAGCCAAACTGTCCCACACCAATGCATGCCCTGCTGTCGCGGATTAGCAAAGTGCACGTGTGATGACCTTGCTTAAAAGGATACTTCCATGACAGGTGACCACAACAGGACAGCATGTCCTCTCCGCATACGACTTTCTCTTCCCTCTCCCCTGTGCCTCTGTCATCCTTCCCATACCATCCTCATTCCTCCTTCTGAGAGTAATTCGTCTTTTCTCCCACATTGCTGATGTTGATTCACTATTCTTGCACATGTATTCTTTGGTTTTCCGTGTATGCTACTATCTGTTTCTTGTAGAGAGCTCTAATACCCATGGATGCAGTAGTGTTACATTACAATTCTAAAAACAAATACATAAATACATGTTTCTCAGCAGTTACACCCTTCAAGTTTCACACCCACTAGTTCCTGTTAGTTGCTGGTAAACTGCTAGTTGCTGGTTGACTATGACACATGGAGACACTTGAGGTCACTTGCAGGTAAAATCCATTCTCTAAAAATGGCCAAATTTGCTTTTGGGTATTTTAAGCAGGGTCGGTACTAAGGCTGTATTCGTGCTCAGAGAGAACTCAGCATTTAGAAAGTGTGGGATCGATCCAGTGAAGAGTTGAACCTTTTATTTAGTGTGCAGCCTGCAGAAAGAATCAGCCAGGTAGATGCTGCTTGTCAACTGTAACTATGTGAGGACCTGCACTGCTGGGTTGGGATGGAGGCAGCTTGCAGTGGGACTTTATTTAAGCTTATGCATTGCTCCCCCCTTTAGCCTTGCTTGCTTGAGCTGAAAACCTGCCACATAGTTGAATCAGCTTAGAGATTGGTCTCTGATATTCCTTTCAGACAAAGCAGTGCTCCAGAGGGATATAGCTAGATTGTAGCTCTTCTGGCTCTGTTGCCTGATCTCTGCCTGGCTTTGATCTTGCTGGTTCTTGTACTTGTTGCTTAGGTTCATCTGTACTTAGCGGTCAGAACCCAAGAGGCTGCATCTTTTGGACTTCACAGAGCACTACTTCTGGGCAAGCTCAAGAGTCACTCAACTACTAGTTTAGAAACCTCTACTTCTCTTTTTTTATGGTTTCTTTGGCTATTACTGACAATTACCAATCAAGTCTGTAAAATGTCTCCTACAAAACAGGGCTCTTGTGGGATCTACTGCCATATGTTCTGCAGGCCCATTGTCGTTTTCCCTATGTTAACCCGAGCACGTTGCAGTCAGCACTCTGCTTTGCGCACGTTACTATACAAACGTATTCTGCTTTGTGCCACGCTGTACTTTCACACCGAACCTGCAGTTGTTTTTGCATTCTGTTCTTTCTTGGGATTTCGTCTGAACACCGTAGACAAGGTCAAGCAACAATTCCCCTTATTTATTTATTTTTAAAGACCTTTATTGTACAGAATGCGTTATACACAGCATAGAGCTTACAACCCCTGGGGGCCAGCCGCGTAGAACAATAACCATATGAAACATTGCCACGTTTACACAGCCGTATGGCCGACAACCCTGGGGTCCGGCGGCACATTGTCTTCGTAGTACGCATATTCATTATATCATGTATCTGAATAAGTAAGTAGGCCTGTAGGGTTTTATCAGTTTGCAGAACAACAGTGATGTCTTGTCATCTTCATCACATGAGTAACAGTCCCCTCTCATGTGTAAGCATTGCAGGTGGCTGTATCAGTAAGTCTGCCATGGGGGCAGCATCCGGTAGGTTGCGATATCGCAAGTGTGTTAATAGACGCGTGTCAATGTAGATCACTATGTCTAAAAATTAGAGGTTCGTGCTGGCGGCAGCATCCGGTAGGAACCGCCACGGCCATGGCCGTGATTCTTAGCATTCTTGTACATGTAGCGCCATTCATTAGTGGCGATGCAAGCGCAATGGCCAGTATCGCAAAACATAGCCCGGAACTATCTACCTGTCTCCGAGTAGTGTGTGTAGCAGTCCTGCCCCTCAGGTCGTGTTTTTATGTTGTCGCGTTTTATTGATACAAAGAAGGAGGGGGCTTGATATGTTGGCCTGAATATGGTGTCGAAAGTCTTTTGTGCGGTGCGTACAATGTCTTTGTTACCAAAACTAGAAAAAAGGGGGCTGGTCGGTGAACAGGACCAGCATAGTAGTGAATACGTGAACCATAACATGGGGATATATGTGGGTGAGGGCAATGTATGGGTAGATGTATCTATGTGTTCTAGAAAAAGGAAGGTAGTGTTGCAGCTTCAGTATAGGTCCGGCGGTTGGGAAGTAGGATGCATCATGTGGATAACTTGTTAGCGGGGGGGAGGGGGCCCACCGCAGCGGCGCATAGACGACGTCCTCAGTGTGCAGTCAGTGCAGTAGTCACGTTCAGGACGCATGGCGAGAGCCTGATGCGTGGAAGGTGAGATAGGGTGAAGGGCGCTTCACCTCAGGTAGCAGGTCAAGCGTCATTGCCATTGTGGAGTGTGGGAGGTTAACAATTTCCCTTATTATCTATTTTGGTCAGGCTCTAGCACCTAGACAAAACACACACATGCAGCTATTGTTTCGGGACACATACGCTTTGTCATATAGGTATGCACAGACGTGCAAATATACACTTGGAGAGAGATTTCCAGGGAAGAGATCGCAACTACACCTGAAATTTAGATCGTTCATCTGTGCATGCTAAGGAATGGGGTCCGCTGCAAAAACCCAGAGATCTTTTGATATATATTCACTTTGTTTCTGTAGAAAGGGAGGGGGTTTAGGCACCCTATCTAAAATCATAAAAGCTCCTTTTTATGAATAATGGATTACTTTCTATGTTGACCGTATTTGTGTTAGGCACCTTCTTACTTATTATAGCACATACACTGCATACTAGAGCACGGTATTAAACAAATATTTTTAATTTTTCTCTTGTCTCTATCAGATCTTATTGTGGACGAGTGTGAGAGTGAAAGGGTGTATCCTGTCACCGCGATTCCTGAGAGGGTTGGGAGTGTTGTGTTCTAGGGTGTATAATCACTTGTTCCTCTGTGGGTGAGTCAGAGGACAAGTGAGACACTAAAGCTAGCCGGTCTCAGGCTCATGGGTACTAAGGTGGTAGGATGACTAAGTCCCTGCCTACTAAAGTTGTATGGTCCCAAGCATAGTTCTGTGAGTCAACAGAATCCCTGCAACACGACCTCGCTTTACTTGGAACCCAATTAACTAGTGGTCACACAGTAGAAAAAGTCCCAGTGGATCTGAGAAATAGTCAGAAACCAACCATGGAGTCCATCTCTGGTATGATCCTGTGCAGTTTCTAAGAACTCATAAACATCTTTTGCTGTATGGCAGGGACCACAAACATGCTCAAGTCAAACAAAGCACACTTTGGATTATTGACAAATTCCATAATCCCCCCAACACAAGCTGTTGCTGCTTTGTATAAAGGAATCCGAACATTTCCACTGTAAAGTTCCCACTTTGACCTGTTGCTTGAAACCAATTTTCCCTGTTCATAAGCAAAAGCACTTCATCCAGATTTCCAATGACATATACCTTACTGGCTTTTTTAGAGTCTTATATGACCTTCTTGTATTAAGGAAGACATGAGAGTAATTATCTACTTCTTGCTATCATCAGGAGAAGTCCCCAGTGACTAACACCATTGTTTAAATACTTCATAAAAAGCCCCAGGGTGGCAGGTGAGACACATTTAATTATAGACCTGTAGCTAAATTGGCTTATCTGCGTATGCTGCTTGAATGCATTGTGATCGAAGAACTCAACCTGGTCATTATCGAACAATAACCAATTAGGCTCTGATCAGACATGTTTCAGGTGGTCCACGGGTGCTGAACGTGTCACAACCATAATCCTGGGTGACCTCCCAGATGGCAGTCGATAACAAACATGCTGGAGCTATAATAGTATTGCTCGAACCGTATAAGACAGGGAGCGCTAACTAGTTTCAAACCGTTCTTAAGGCAAATGGGTGAAGGCTGTTGCCATTTTACAAAATTATGTTTTTTTCCTCACACCACCTCCTGTGGTGTCCAACATGATGCAACAATTCCCACCTTTCACTTGAGTGCTTGCATAGTAACACCGCCCAAGCTGATCCATTGCTGTGGTGTCAACGTTCATAATGGCGCTGATAACACGCAGCTACTTCCCAGACTACAGCCATTGCAGACCTGCCAATGTGTAAATAAATTTGACTATGTGAGGAGGGGGTGGGTCCTGGTACCGAAACCTACCTAAAAGGCACTCTGTCCTCCACCAAGCCCACCACCCCTCAGTCACAAAAAAGGTTCGCTGAGGCTGTCGCTGATGTCCTGGGCTGTTTTCACACCCTTTAATGGACCTCAGCTGTTTACTGCCTCCAAAGAGAAGCTGGCAAGTCATTTTGTGCAGTCGTTTCGAGCTCATCTTTCCTGCCACTGTGTGATTCCGGCACCTCACCAGGTAAGCGTGTGAAGAGAGCCAAAATCATGTGACACACGGCGGCATTGTGTGATTTGGCAGGTATGCCATTATCTAATGTCATGATTTTTTACTACCTTTTCGTAATTCTTCAATGGGTGGGTTATAACAGTTTAAATGCAAGCATTGGCAAAGCCCACACGTCTGGCTTGTATATGGAGTCTTGAATAAAACTTTTTAAAAAGCATGCTGCATAGAAAAACAACAAACCAAAAAACTACTGCTTCCTGTATACAGTGCATCTCTCAGGTAAACAATGTGCAGTGATTAAGAGTAGGTTTGAGATGTAAACTAGTCCCTCATGCATTGCAGTGTAATCACTCCATATGAAGTGGACTGATACACCAAGTAGGCAATAGTAAGAGGTGAAAGAGACAATCTCCCTGGGAGTAGTGAAAGAGTGCTCTATCTACATTTTAAGGTATTGGTAACAATAGGACTCCAGAAAGCTGTTCTGTCAAGGTAGACCTAAAATAAGCATTCAAAACTGAGAATGAGTTGTTTGAAGGCCCGGCAGAGATCTGACTTGTTGCTCGACCCGTCTGCCTTCTCTATTCTTATAAAATAAAATACCTCAGAGACCTGATGGATCAATTATATGGCCCTTCAGAATTACAGGTCAGTCTTGTAGGATCGCCTTACTCCCAGGTTTCCCAACACTGTACAGGCCATTGCTGCCCTTGTTTTATCCAGGAATGATTGCTCTAATAGAGCAAACCTAGAACTCGTTCAGTTCCACCTTGACTGTCCGGGGCCATGACAATGTGCTGCAGATCCTACCTCGCTGGGCCTCAACAACAAATGGGAGCATGTGGTGGCAAATTGTTCAAAAACATATTCAGTTCAATGTTATTTCTAGTGTCCATCATACCACTGAAGCCCCCTTTTTTGTTAAAAAATAAATAAATAATAAAAAGTAACTGTCCTACTAGAAGACTAACCGCTATATGTATGAAGGGACCGATTAGCGATTCAGAAATTGCGAAAATTACCGAATCGCTAAATCTGTATCGCTAATCGGGATGTATCAACGCATTAGCAAATATTTAGCGATTCGGCCACAATCGCTAAATATTTGCACAATATGAATCAGCGATTCCCTAAACGGCCAAACTCGCAAAATAGCGCGACCCCGCCCCTAAATACGCAAAAATAGCGCGCCGCGTCGCTAAATTGCGCGACCGCGTCGCTAAATAGCGCGACCGTGCCCCTAAATACGCTAATTAGCGCGACCGCGCCGTGAAATAGCGCGACCGCACCCCTAAATACGCTAATTAGCGCGACCGCGCCGTGAAATAGCGCGACCGCACCCCTAAATACGCTAATTAGCGCGACCGCGCCCAGCAAAGCGCTAAATTGAGAGGTACCCCCGTGAAAAATCGCTAATTAGCA
The DNA here is from genome assembly GCF_964261635.1 of Lissotriton helveticus. NCBI lineage: Eukaryota > Metazoa > Chordata > Amphibia > Caudata > Salamandridae > Lissotriton > Lissotriton helveticus. The sequence continues at coordinate 1,005,118,024 of NC_136070.1, forward strand.
CAAACTGGAAACATCCAATTGCAATCCTGATGCTATATGATGACATCACAACCAGGAAGAGAGTGATTTCCCATGGGGCATCTGGAGTGAGACAGAGAGAGTGAGAGTGTTGTGTGCAACTCTTGAGCCATGTCAGAAAGTGGAAGCCAGGATGTCCCAGCAAGCCAGCAGGAGCAGCAAGCAGGGGAAGCAGCCAGGAAGAGGAAGCTCAAGTTTTCAGAGCCTGAACTAGAGACCCTAATCACTGAAATGGTGCAACACCATGACTCATTATTTGGGGCCACTTCCCACAAGGTGCCAGAAGCCAGCAAGAGAAGGATTTGGGAGGGCATCCAAGCCAAAGTGAATGCCCTAGGAGTCACCCACAGGACAGTTGATGTGCTGCGCAAGCGCTGGTACGACCTGCGCCAGCGCTCCAAGGAGAGGTTGGCTGCCAGGCTGGAGCAGTCCCAGCTCACCGGTGGGGGAACCTCCAACGTCCAAGACTCTACACCACTGGAGGAGCTGGTAGAGGGCACACTGCCTCATCAGAGTGTTGCGGGCGTGTCCGTGCTCGACAGCTCAGCACAACCATCAGCAAGACCAGGTAAGAAGCATGCCTCCCCACCCTAAACCACCCCCAGAACCCCCTGAGGCGACCTAGGGATTAGGGCAACCACATGTCAGGCTAGACCAAGTACACAGCAATGCATTATGGGAGATGTAGTCACAACAGTCAGCAATGTAGAAAGTAGCATGAGATTGCCAAATTGTACACATGTGCAGGTCAGGAGAGGTGAATGACACAAGTAAAGTCAGGGAACACTGTGAAAATTTATTAGTACATCACCTGTGATGATCAAATAAGTAATGTGTGCTGTTCTATCCACAGCACCTGCAAGTGGGAAAGCTACAGCCAGTGCAACAGAGACAGGAGCCAGAGGCTCAGGAGAAGGCAGGCATGGCCATGATCCAGATGGGGAGGACAGTCCTATTATCCAAACACAGGGACACAGTAGGAGGAACGTGAGGCCATTCAGAATAATGGATGATGAGGAAGAGGAAAATGACAATGTCCAGTCTGAAGCACCAGTACCCCAGCAGCAGGAGTCCAGAACAGAGTCCAGAGGCAGGCGTAGACCCCGCACGGCCATCAGCACCAATGTGCAAGAAGAAGAATCAGTGTTCGCCGGTCTTGAAATGCACATGCTCCAGGTTCACCGCCTGCAAGCGAAACACATGAAGGCCATTCAGAGAGAGATCAGGGCAGGGAACAGAGGACTACGCGAGGAAATCAGGGGGGCTGTGCAGGAGCTGACTGCAGAGATGAGAGCTGAACGCGCAGCCAGGCGCAAAGAAATTGCCCGCATGGACCACTACACGCGTGCTGTTAATCGCCTCGCCTCCTCCAACAATATGCTGGCAAGGCGTGCCATAGAGACCCAGCGAGAGTTCTCGCATGGTATCCAGGACATAGCCACTGTGGTAGTGCAGTCAACTGCCACCCTGGATGAGCTGCGTGCGCTGCGTACTGCTGGACCCGGGGTGCTTACCCCCAGTGAGGAGGACTCACAGTCGGTGCGGAGCACTAATACACCACCACCCACTGTTGAGAGGCGCCGTAGTGGCCGGAGCAGCAGGCCTGCCCCACAACAATAGGGACTGCATCAAAATGACTACTCCGCACAGGGGGTATATGGGGCCAGCAACTGGGTAGCACTTGCTATACCAATGACTGTTTAGTTGCACTGTGATTTGAACATGTGCTTTTGTTAAGGAGAGTTCATCCTGCATTTTTTTGGAAGTCACATTGTTGGTTTTGGAAATTAAACACGTTTGCAGAGCAATAAGTTGTCATTGTATCATTTTTACTCACCTAGAAGTAGTTCCGCATGATCTCATCACGCCTCTGGCGCCCAGCTGCAGCAGCAGCTACGCCAGCTTCCATGTGTATGGGTCCGGGTCCCTCCACGTCCGAGGTATCTGAGTCACTCGACTCCATAGGTGTCCCTTTCCTGGTCGCAATGTTGTGGAGCATGGCACAAGCTACAACAATTTTGCAGCATGTCTCAGGGCTGTATTGAAGGGCACCTCCACTTTTGTGGATGCATCTGAATCTGCTCTTCAGAATCCCGAAAGTTCGCTCGATGGTGTTTCTTGTGGTAATGTGTGCCCGGTTGTAGCGGTGCTCCCCAGCAGTGGCAGGATTCAAGTAGGGTGTCAGGATGAAGTCCCTGACTGCATAGGCACTGTCCCCTGTGGGTGGAAGAGTTGAAAGGTCAGTCAATGTGATGCACATGCAGGTCATGAGTAATATGGGCTGACAATGTGTGCTGTTACCTAGTAGGTATCCCTCTCCAAATTCCCCTCTTGAGAGTCTACGGTATAGGCCACAGTGACGGAATATAAATGCATCATGTGTGCTACCAGGGTACTTTGCCACTATATCGGTGATAATGTTTTTGGCATCACACACCATCTGTATGTTCAGGGAATGGTAGCATTTCCTGTTCCGGAATACATACTCTATGTTTGTGGGGGGTGAAATGGCAATATGTGTTCCGTCTATACATCCTATGACGTGGGGGAAATGGGCTATATTATAAAAATCCTGCTTAGTCTGTGCTAGTTCCTGTGGGGTGCTGGGGAAGTGGATGTGATGTTGCATCCTATGTGTCATGGCGTCGAGGAATGCATGGAAAAAGCGCGACAGGGCACTTTGAGACACCCCTCCTGCAGTGGCTATGACCCCCTGGAAACTACCTGAGGACAGCAGGTGTAGTGAACACAGGACCTGGATGTGTGTGGGTATGGCTTGGGTCCTGCGGGTGGGGTGTTCTAGGTAGGGCCTGAGTTCATCAATCAATTCAATTATGCTCTCTTCCTCCAGTCTGTAATGGGTGTGGATATCCTCATCAGTGCGTTGGAAGATGGTAATGCGCAACCGGAATATCCTCTCCTGCCGTCTCCTCCTCTGCGCCAGAGCTCTCACTCTTCGCCTCCTCACTATCATGTACAACCCGGACATTGTGGTAGGGAGTGTGTTGCATTCTGGGTTTCAATTTATAGTTTGCACCTGGTTACCACCTGCTCCCACTTGATGGTAATTGCGAGGCGCTATTTAGCGATTTTGCTTGATTCGCTAATGCAAATTGGTTGATACATTCCATAGCGATTTCAGAATTGCGATTTCCGCTTTAGCGAATCTCGCTAACGGATTTCTACGCTAAATAAGGATTCGCTTTTGTATTCGCTATGTTGCATTTTCGCAACGTTTGGAAATCGTTATTTACCGAATCCTTATTTCGCAAGCGTATTTTGCTTCATACATAGCGAATAGCGAATTTTTAGTCGCTAACGCTATTTATTGCGAATCGCAGCGTTTGCGATCGATTTTTGGCTTCATACATATAGCGGTAAGTGTTGTATTGTCATCTCTATCCGCTATATGTATGAAGCCAAAAATCGATCGCAAACGCTGCGATTCGCAATAAATAGCGTTAGCGACTAAAAATTCGCTATTCGCTATGTATGAAGCAAAATACGCTTGCGAAATAAGGATTCGGTAAATAACGATTTCCAAACGTTGCGAAAGTGCAACATAGCGAATACAAAAGCGAATCCTTATTTAGCGTAGAAATCCGTTAGCGAGATTCGCTAAAGCGGAAATCGCAATTCTGAAATCGCTATGGAATGTATCAACCAATTTGCATTAGCGAATCAAGCAAAATCGCTAAATAGCGCCTCGCAATTACCATCAAGTGGGAGCAGGTGGTAACCAGGTGCAAACTATAAATTGAAACCCAGAATGCAACACACTCCCTACCACAATGTCCGGGTTGTACATGATAGTGAGGAGGCGAAGAGTGAGAGCTCTGGCGCAGAGGAGGAGACGGCAGGAGAGGATATTCCGGTTGCGCATTACCATCTTCCAACGCACTGATGAGGATATCCACACCCATTACAGACTGGAGGAAGAGAGCATAATTGAATTGATTGATGAACTCAGGCCCTACCTAGAACACCCCACCCGCAGGACCCAAGCCATACCCACACACATTCAGGTCCTGTGTTCACTACACCTGCTGTCCTCAGGTAGTTTCCAGGGGGTCATAGCCACTGCAGGAGGGGTGTCTCAAAGTGCCCTGTCGCGCTTTTTCCATGCATTCCTCGACGCCATGACACATAGGATGCAACATCACATCCACTTCCCCAGCACCCCACAGGAACTAGCACAGACTAAGCAGGATTTTTATAATATAGCCCATTTCCCCCACGTCATAGGATGTATAGACGGAACACATATTGCCATTTCACCCCCCACAAACATAGAGTATGTATTCCGGAACAGGAAATGCTACCATTCCCTGAACATACAGATGGTGTGTGATGCCAAAAACATTATCACCGATATAGTGGCAAAGTACCCTGGTAGCACACATGATGCATTTATATTCCGTCACTGTGGCCTATACCGTAGACTCTCAAGAGGGGAATTTGGAGAGGGATACCTACTAGGTAACAGCACACATTGTCAGCCCATATTACTCATGACCTGCATGTGCATCACATTGACTGACCTTTCAACTCTTCCACCCACAGGGGACAGTGCCTATGCAGTCAGGGACTTCATCCTGACACCCTACTTGAATCCTGCCACTGCTGGGGAGCACCGCTACAACCGGGCACACATTACCACAAGAAACACCATCGAGCGAACTTTCGGGATTCTGAAGAGCAGATTCAGATGCATCCACAAAAGTGGAGGTGCCCTTCAATACAGCCCTGAGACATGCTGCAAAATTGTTGTAGCTTGTGCCATGCTCCACAACATTGCGACCAGGAAAGGGACACCTATGGAGTCGAGTGACTCAGATACCTCGGACGTGGAGGGACCCGGACCCATACACATGGAAGCTGGCGTAGCTGCTGCTGCAGCTGGGCGCCAGAGGCGTGATGAGATCATGCGGAACTACTTCTAGGTGAGTAAAAATGATACAATGACAACTTATTGCTCTGCAAACGTGTTTAATTTCCAAAACCAACAATGTGACTTCCAAAAAAATGCAGGATGAACTCTCCTTAACAAAAGCACATGTTCAAATCACAGTGCAACTAAACAGTCATTGGTATAGCAAGTGCTACCCAGTTGCTGGCCCCATATACCCCCTGTGCGGAGTAGTCATTTTGATGCAGTCCCTATTGTTGTGGGGCAGGCCTGCTGCTCCGGCCACTACGGCGCCTCTCAACAGTGGGTGGTGGTGTATTAGTGCTCCGCACCGACTGTGAGTCCTCCTCACTGGGGGTAAGCACCCCGGGTCCAGCAGTACGCAGCGCACGCAGCTCATCCAGGGTGGCAGTTGACTGCACTACCACAGTGGCTATGTCCTGGATACCATGCGAGAACTCTCGCTGGGTCTCTATGGCACGCCTTGCCAGCATATTGTTGGAGGAGGCGAGGCGATTAACAGCACGCGTGTAGTGGTCCATGCGGGCAATTTCTTTGCGCCTGGCTGCGCGTTCAGCTCTCATCTCTGCAGTCAGCTCCTGCACAGCCCCCCTGATTTCCTCGCGTAGTCCTCTGTTCCCTGCCCTGATCTCTCTCTGAATGGCCTTCATGTGTTTCGCTTGCAGGCGGTGAACCTGGAGCATGTGCATTTCAAGACCGGCGAACACTGATTCTTCTTCTTGCACATTGGTGCTGATGGCCGTGCGGGGTCTACGCCTGCCTCTGGACTCTGTTCTGGACTCCTGCTGCTGGGGTACTGGTGCTTCAGACTGGACATTGTCATTTTCCTCTTCCTCATCATCCATTATTCTGAATGGCCTCACGTTCCTCCTACTGTGTCCCTGTGTTTGGATAATAGGACTGTCCTCCCCATCTGGATCATGGCCATGCCTGCCTTCTCCTGAGCCTCTGGCTCCTGTCTCTGTTGCACTGGCTGTAGCTTTCCCACTTGCAGGTGCTGTGGATAGAACAGCACACATTACTTATTTGATCATCACAGGTGATGTACTAATAAATTTTCACAGTGTTCCCTGACTTTACTTGTGTCATTCACCTCTCCTGACCTGCACATGTGTACAATTTGGCAATCTCATGCTACTTTCTACATTGCTGACTGTTGTGACTACATCTCCCATAATGCATTGCTGTGTACTTGGTCTAGCCTGACATGTGGTTGCCCTAATCCCTAGGTCGCCTCAGGGGGTTCTGGGGGTGGTTTAGGGTGGGGAGGCATGCTTCTTACCTGGTCTTGCTGATGGTTGTGCTGAGCTGTCGAGCACGGACACGCCCGCAACACTCTGATGAGGCAGTGTGCCCTCTACCAGCTCCTCCAGTGGTGTAGAGTCTTGGACGTTGGAGGTTCCCCCACCGGTGAGCTGGGACTGCTCCAGCCTGGCAGCCAACCTCTCCTTGGAGCGCTGGCGCAGGTCGTACCAGCGCTTGCGCAGCACATCAACTGTCCTGTGGGTGACTCCTAGGGCATTCACTTTGGCTTGGATGCCCTCCCAAATCCTTCTCTTGCTGGCTTCTGGCACCTTGTGGGAAGTGGCCCCAAATAATGAGTCATGGTGTTGCACCATTTCAGTGATTAGGGTCTCTAGTTCAGGCTCTGAAAACTTGAGCTTCCTCTTCCTGGCTGCTTCCCCTGCTTGCTGCTCCTGCTGGCTTGCTGGGACATCCTGGCTTCCACTTTCTGACATGGCTCAAGAGTTGCACACAACACTCTCACTCTCTCTGTCTCACTCCAGATGCCCCATGGGAAATCACTCTCTTCCTGGTTGTGATGTCATCATATAGCATCAGGATTGCAATTGGATGTTTCCAGTTTGTGCTAATTAGCGATTTTTCACGGGGGTACCTCTCAATTTAGCGCTTTGCTGGGCGCGGTCGCGCTAATTAGCGTATTTAGGGGTGCGGTCGCGCTATTTCACGGCGCGGTCGCGCTAATTAGCGTATTTAGGGGTGCGGTCGCGCTATTTCACGGCGCGGTCGCGCTAATTAGCGTATTTAGGGGCGCGGTCGCGCTATTTAGCGACGCGGTCGCGCAATTTAGCGACGCGGTCGCACAATTTAGCGACGCGGCGCGCTATTTTTGCGTATTTAGGGGCGGGGTCGCGCTATTTTGCGAGTTTGGCCGTTTAGGGAATCGCTGATTCATATTGTGCAAATATTTAGCGATTGTGGCCGAATCGCTAAATATTTGCTAATGCGTTGATACATCCCGATTAGCGATACAGATTTAGCGATTCGGTAATTTTCGCAATTTCTGAATCGCTAATCGGTCCCTTCATACATATAGCGGTTAGACAATTGGATTGCTGGCTGAAATGTGGGGGTGGAATGCACGGAGAGTGCCAGCTGAGGGTTCAGGGTCCGGCAATTGTGCTCAGACCGTCAGAGCAGGCTGATGTGTCGGGACTGTGCTGTTTGCTGCTTTGAATAAAGAAGATTCCAGTATATTACTTTGAAGCGTCCTTCTTTAATAGAAGAACCCCTCTACATTTGGCGACGAGGATGGGATTCTTACAGCATTTTACAGCACTTCCCGGCCATTACTCACGTGAATAAAGAAGAATGTATCCAGTCGACATGCTCTACTGACAGTCTTCAGTGATAATCTCCAATTTAAAATCTATATACACAAATGGCAAAGGGTAGCCTTAACGATCTCTTGGCCTGAAAGTTACAGTTTCAAGTGTATCAGTACAGCCTCCCATTTTTCCGTAGTCAACATTGCACTTCCCAACTCCAATAACGCAACATAACATCATAGTGGTATTGAGAACTGAACCCTATTACAGCGAAGGAGGAGAGGTTAAGGAGTGTTTCTGAGACTGCAGTGGTATTGGAAGCATTGTTCAAAGATGCCTTTAAATATTTCTCTGACATGAAGAAACAGGGAGAAAGACTGTTCTCCACAAGTAAGAAATTTCAGATAGTTGGTGTGGCTCCTCAGAAGGATTGAGAGGCAGGTAATCTGTCCTCTAGATTGAGAGTGAAAGACTTTCTTAGTTCTGTAGCACAGCTGAAAACCTTTGACTTGAATGAGCTCTACTAGGGACTGATGACTTATAAGGCTTTCATTGTCATGCATGCAATGTTATCTTTTATTCTAGTGTCCCAGCTCTATAAATTGAAGAACTACATGGACAGGAGATATGTGGTCACATTTTCTAGTGCACAATACGAAGCCGACTGCTAAATGAAGCGGACCTTGAGCCATGGCAAGTGAGAAGCAAGAAGACAACTACAAATGGAGCTACCTTTGTGGATTCTTCAAACCACCGGGACTTGCCCACATGACCTTAAATACCATTACATTTTCTTTTCTTAGAGATTGAATTAGAAATGAGCTGATTTAGAGTGCTAGAATCTTAGGTCATGCAGCCATGGGCATTCATGACAAATCCATGGGATTCTGCCTCAGTCCGCCTTGCAGTGCTTAATTTCTAAAATAAGACGTACCGGGTCCCTAAGTTTTTCTTAGAAGCCCACAGCCAGTGCTGCCAAATGTTGGGGTTGTTGAACATCAAAGCTCTCTGTTCTTAATTCTATCTAATACCTTTTCATCCACCACTGTACATTCCATGCCCTTTTATTTCAGTTTCGTAAGTGCTTTTTCATCACTTCTTTGTCCTTTTGTAATCAGTCTATCTCTTACTCCTTCTTTCCCCCTATTCTGCTTGTCTCTTCCTTGTTCTAGGTCAAGGGATCTTGATGAAAAGTAAGTGGCGTTCGTGCTTAATTTGAGCCAGTAGTTCCCTTTGCTCAGCACCAGCAATTAATTTGTTTCTGGTGCTCGGCACCGGCACTTAATTGTCAACACTGCACTCATGACAGTCAGCTACTTGGTGGTGCTGCTCATCTAATTTAGAGATGAGCAGAACAACGGTTGTTTATGAATACAATATACATTAAAAATTACTAACACCTGCCTCCCCAGCCATTTCTTTTGTTTTGTGAACTTGGAAAAATCTGAACAGTCGCACATGCAGGGGAGAGAGGTGGTTAGTAGTTGTTTTACCAGAGATGACAGGGGCGATGGGTGGTGCAAGCTGCCGTGGCCTTCTGGCCAGAGCCTGGGCACTTATTATTTTAGAAATTAAGCTTTGTGTGTTCCCCACCTGCAACTACCAGCTCAAAATAAGCATTACCTGTTTCTTTGTCTTCCATCCAAGATGGGATAGGGGGAGGGTGCAAATTTTTTATATCATCAAAAAAATCAGTTCTTTGATTTATTTCTATGGATCACAGAGGTCTGCTTCTATATTGTGCCGCTTGCACACACACTTCTGCTATGTGTGCGTGCTACAGGAGCTGTGTGCAGTTGTGGTCACTTTGGCTTTCTGGCTGCTTGTACACTTACTGGTGGAGCATGCACTCTTTATCTTTCAAGAAATGCTTCTTAAATTCTTTGTTCACATTGTTTCAATCAGATCTCATCTATAGGTGTGGACCATATGGGTTGCTTTTTGCACAAAGTTCTTAGTGGTTCCTACTATTGTGCTTCTACGACCTGGTGCTGTGCAGGATGTGGCTCAGTTGTTGGAGCATGAGAGATGCTCAGTGGTACCTTCATCTGCAGTCCTCTTTGGCCCTCTTTCCGATTTACCTATTAATCCTTATTCTCACTGGTAATAGGAGTTAACGAGTGAATCGCGAATACATTTTTATCCGCAAAATTGCACTCTCATTGCCCCGGCCACACCAGACATTTCACTAGCGAAACCCTGCTGAAACATTCATATGGGATTGTGCCAAAAATTAGGAAACCAAACAGAATCAGGTGCACTTACACCGATTCCTAGTGTAAATACCTTTTTAGCTATAGATATGTAGGCTGCAACCAGGGTCGGATTGGTAATGCGGGCACATGGACTGTGCCCGAGGGGCCAGTGTCCAGTTCCAGCTGTGGGCTGCTTTTTTTAGCAGTCTGGGGGGGCCATTTGGGTAGTTTCTGTGTTGTTCGGATACTGCCAGCGGCCCAGTGGGGGCCTGAGTGGCTTTCTGGAGGTAGATGGGTGTCCATTAACTCCCTTTTAACAACTGGCAGAGGTGTCCCTCCCTTTCTCTCTCTGGACCGGTCCATTAATATATGCATATTGAGGGGAGCAAGGGGCCCCGAGCCCTTGTTTCCTTGGGTGTTTCACCACTGTGAACTAATTTGTGCATTTTTTCACCACCCCTTTTTTAAACTAAAATTTCGCAGAAGCGGTGTTTTGTGGAAAGGCAATATGCAAATGTGGGCCACTTTATTTTAGCATGCCCAGACCGATTTTTAATCCCAATCCAACCCTGGCTGCAACTCGGAATACCAACAATCAGGGTCAGCTTTAGGGCAGTGTGACCAGTGCTGCCACACTGGGCGCAGACCTTTGGAGGGGGCGCTGACCTCAGGGGGGGGCTATTTTTTAGCAATAACATATGATTGGAGAGATGAGGGAAAACTTTGCCTGGTGGTAGTGAGAAATTCTGAGGAGGCGGTCTTGGGGCGTGGGGGTACCAAAATGGTTGTCGCACCAGGCGCCACCAGAACTACAGCCGGCCCTGTCAACAATGATATCAGTCATTCCAAGGAAAGGAACACAAGGACCCTAGGGCCAGATGTAGGTAGCCAAATACCGGTCGGTAACGGCCGAATTCGGCCGTTACCGACCGGAATTTGGCTTTTAAGATGTAGGTGGGTAGTTATTTACAGAATCGGTATATTTACCGATTCGGTAAATTTACCACTTCGGTATTTTACCGAATCGGTAAACATACCGATTCTGTAAATCCATATGTAGGTGACACTCCTAAGAGTGCCACAGGCCCTTAAGAGTCGGTATTTTACCACCCAATCATATTGGGTGGTAAAATACCGAATTCAGGTATGCATGCACATCTGTGCATGCACACCTGTGCAATGTGACACACAGACATGCCCTTAGGGCATGTATGTGTGCCACATGTCACACTAGCCTGTACTTGAGGTGCTAGGGGGTGTCAAAGTGACACCCCCTGCACCCTTGCAGGATTCGGTATTTACCGATTCTGTAAATACCGATTCTGTATTTCCCATTGATTCCTATGGGCTTCAAGGCCCATAGGAATCAATGGGAAATACAGAATTGGTATTTACCGAATTGGTAAATACCGACTCTTACAGATTCTGTAATTTTTTACCTACATCTGCCTCCTTCCAATTTACCGACTCTTAAATACCGATTCGGTATGAGTCGGTATTTAAGAGTCGGTAAATCGGAATTACCCTAAGTCACTTAGGTGGCAAAGAACCAAATGAAGGTGTTAGGACTGTGATGTGCACTTCTAACTTGTGGTACACAGACGCCTTTATTTATCACTTTACCTACAATGCGTAATTTTCATGCTTTAGACTCCAATGCAATCTTCCACTGATGCAAGTTTCCCACCTTTTAGGCTTTAATGCATGCTTCCAGCTTCTAGATTTTCGTATGTTTTCCAACTTCATCAGACTGTGATGCACTGGGGGGATGGGAGCACACAGCGTCACATCCCAGCATTCAATTTGCCCTAATGCATCAAGGTAAACGCAGTACAAGTTCCCGCTTACTTAAATTGTAATCTGTAGTGTTTCGAACTTGTTGGTGCAGCTAGTGCAGTACATCTCTAGACATGTGTTACTGGATTTAGTTCTTCATCAGTAGAGAGCAACAGGCTTTTTCTGGGGTTCCTGGAAATGCGGCCAAAGTCTTCACATGTCTCAGTACCACTCACTGACACACAAGTGCATCAACCAAAAGCTCAGGAGCTCACTTGCTGAAGGAAGCCTTTCTAAACAGATAGGTATGGAAGAACACTGCCTCACATCCCAGCATTCAATTTGCCCCAATGCAATATGGTAAATCAGCACAATTTCAATGTTACTTAAAATGTAATCTGTTGTTTTCGCCCTTGTGGGTGCAGCTAGCGCTGTATATCTCTAGAACACGTGTTTCTGGATTTAGTTCTTTATCAGTACAGAGCAGCAGGCTTTTTTCTGGGGTTCCTGGAAATGCTGCCAAGGTCTTCACAGATCTCAGTACCACTCACTGGCACACAGGTTCATCAACCGAAAGCATCATCTCGCTGGCACAGAGAGCCTGTGATGCACTCTTACCACCTATTGGGCTCTCATGCATGTGCCCTACCTTCCAAGCACCAGTGCCAGCTTCTTACCTAGAAGAGTATGCTTCCCACCCAAAAAAATCAACGCATATTTTTAATCCGTTGGATTCTGAAGAGTGCTTCAACCTTTAACACTTGCTTCTTGGCGCTTAACCCTTGATGCATGCTTGTAGCTGTTAATATGTGACAAATGTTTCCAACCAAGTAGACTCCGACCTATGTTTCCCATCACATCCAAATAGACTCTGACCTATGTTTCCCATCACGGCCACATAGACTTTGAGCTATGTTTCCACTCACCTTTTCTGCTTTGATGTTTATTTTCTTATATCCTGATGTATACCAAAGCAGACATCTCGCATGTTAGCCTAATGCTTGCTTACTTCCTGTTAAACTCCAAAGCACTATTAGTCAGTTGGACTTTGGTGCATGTTTCCGCCGATACACTCTAAAACATCCTTCAACCTTTTACACTTTGGTGCATATTTACTTTCTGTTAGACTAAAAATTATGTCACTGTTAAACTCTAATCTACACATTAAATATTTTACAGTACAGAATAAGCATGTCACTTAATATACATTGTGCTTACTTTTCTCCTTTGCAAGCTGCTATCTGTTTGATTTCATCCTCGTGGGTCACGTTCGCGCTATATAAAACTTTATAAATAAATAAATAAATTGCACGCTTCCATTTTTTAGACTCCAAAGCCAGTTTTCACTCGCCAGACTATGGGGCAGGGTTATCTCGTCTTAGACTGGAAAACATTGTTCTACCTTAGATTCTGATGTCTTCTTAACATATGTTTGATGCATGCAGTGCTTAATTTGAACCTGGGGTTTTCGGTGCCCGGCACTTAACTGTCAGCACTGGTACCTATGACAGTCTGCCACATTGTGGTGCTGTTTCTTTTATTCAGAGATGAGCACAACAACTGTTTTTGATTAATTCAATATACATTAAGAATGACATATACCTGTTGCCAAAGTCATTCTTTTAACTTTAGGTCAGGAAATGTCAGAATTGTCACACTTGTACGATTGTGACTTATTAGTTATGCTGTTACTTTAATTGACAGCAGCAATGGGCAGTGCATGTGGAAGTGGCCTGCTGACTAGAGTACTGGCACTTATTTATTTTTTTGTTTTTACAAATTAAGCACTGGCTGCATGTTACCACTCTAGACACTAATTCATTCTAATGAATTTACCTATTAGATGCTAGTGGTTTCCCCGCCTGTCGGACTCCATTGCATTATTCTCAACAGTTTGACTCTAATAGAGGCCTCACACCACATTCTGGCACATTTTTTCTGCCTCTTATTCTCTGATGCACGTTTCCTACGTGTTATACCTCAATGCATATTACCTCTTTAATCCGAATGTATGCTAACAAATGAACCTGACAGACTAGCGCATATCCTACCTACTAGATCATAAAGCTTTCCCCAACAGATAGACTCTAATGCTTGCTTACCAAATGTTAGAGTCTGATACAGGCTTCACACCAGACTCTACCGCATTTTTTCTGTCTCTTATTTTTTAATACAGGCTTCCCACCTGTAACACTAAGGTATGTTTCGAACTTTTTATACTCTAATGCCTGCATTCCACTGGTTAGACTTTGCACGCCTTTCATGCCAGTTAGGCAACGATTCTTTGCAATTTGGCAATCTTGATTGTGCTTTCGCTCTCCATTTCCTTGTATAAAGAATTTCTCAATAGTTAGATCGAGGCATAACTTCCCCCCTAGCAGACTCAGGTCTGATGTCTGTTTAGCGCATGTTTCACTGGCGCATTGTCTAGCCTATTTTTTTTTCTTTCCTCTTGTCAGGGCGTTGTTCTGGTTCAGATACATCAATCGTCACCTTCCACAACACCTTTTTTTATTTGTCAGTCATTGGTAACAAACTTGGCAACAAGTCCCTATGAAGGGAAAAGGTCACGCAAGCCAAATAAATACAGTAAATGACTACATTTACTCCACCTGTCGTCATCCGCCTTCTCCTCTCCCCTGTCACCGTCTGGTTCAGGGTTGAAATTTTTTTTTTCAAAACAGGTTAGTGGTTCCTCTGCCCCCCTTCTCAGGGAAGGGGGACCCCTTTGGGTCCTCACTCATTCTCCTCATCTTCATCTGATCCGTCTAGTGCAACGTAGTCACTCAGAAGGCTGTGGATCTTCTTTTGACACACCAGGGTTGATGTCTCCTTCTTACCTACTACCAGGCGGTCTCTGGAAAACAGAAGAACATCTTTAAAACAGCACAGGGGCCTCCAGCACTCCTGGAGGTCACCTAGTGCATGTGTCCCTGGGAACAGACTATACATATCAGAGTCTGCTGTGATGTATGAGGTAGGTATCCAGGCCCAAAGCTCCGTGTCTAGGGCCTTCAGCAGGTCCTATGTGTACGTGTACTCCTAGAAGAGATGGTATTTCATCTCATCTGCGGTGCATCCTCTCAGGCAGGACTTGTATCAGTTGAGTCGTCTTGTGTGCATAAAGGGTCTTACTGGAAGTTCTCCTTTGATGGCAATCCAGGTAATGGCCTTGTGCTAGTTGGTCAGGCACCTGGATGCAACGTTTCCCCTGACGTGGTCTACCGTGGCAGAGGGGAGGCCGCTGATTGGCTCGCTGATGTCCCTTGAATGTATCTGGTGCTGGACAATCTTTAGGGTCTATGTGGCAGGGGCTGCAGCCTTCAGTCCGAACTCCTTGATGAACTTTTCCACTTCTTTGTAGAACCACGGGGTCTCCCAGTTGAACAGGACGGTGCTCACCCACTCTGCCCATCCGAGGTGCCTCCACATCGGCAACAGGAAGAAGCGTGCCATCAGAAAGCCAGCATGGCTCTCATCTTCAATCCTCAGGGTGATCCTCGCAGTGGTACACGAATATTCCCCTCAGGATGGTGGTGATGGCTGGTACTTCCTTGCCTCCCTTGTTGTAGGTCTTGAACATCACCTCCCTCTTCACTCTGTCCATCTTCGAGCTCCAGATGAAGTAGAAAATCATTCGTGTGATGGCCTGGGCCATACGGGTCTGCAAAGGCCACACTTGAGCGACGATCTAGAGTACTGGCAGGGTCTCGTTCCACAGGACCAGAGACTTCCCTTCGATCGCCAGCTTCCGCTGCCTCCAGAGTCCCAGCTTCTGCCTCATCTTCACCAGTCTATCTTCCCATGTCTTCTCTGCCACAACTTCTCCACCGAACCAGACTCCTAGGATATTCAGGAAGTCCTGCAGTGGGTCTCGGGTGGGGGTCCAGTGGGTGAAGAGTAGGGTTACAGACTTGGCGCTGTTGATCTTTGCTCCTGGCGCCTTTCTAAACTCGATACAAGTACTCTCCAGGTCTTTCACAGATGTTCTGTCTGCTCAAAAGACTGAGACGTTGTCCATGTAGAGGGAGCACTTCACTTCGCCCTTTCCGTGGCTTCCTAGTGCATTTGATGAAGCAAAGCTTCCCATATTTTGCGGCTTGCCGAAGTCAAGAACCTCGTTTATGTGTAATAAGGTAACAAAATGTATGTTTTACTAACATTTATTCTGTTTAGGCAAAGTTCCCGAAGCTTGCCTATGTGTATTTCTAATGAATTTAATCCGTGTCCTCTAATATGGCCGCCGCTTGTATTTTAGTTACTGCGCATGCGTCAGCCACACTCACGTGTCCTGACGCGTCTGCAGAAGTGGAGGGAAAGTTATGCGCATGCGTAATTCATAGCTGTGCTTATCATGTGGTACTGCTCGTGCCACTGCTCTTGTGCCCGTATCAATGTAGCTAACATTTAGATGCAATAAGTTTATTTCTTGATGATGAGTTAAAAGTACAAACCCTGTGATGTGTTTTCATAATGACATTATTATGTATTAATTTGTTTTCGCTTACTTTTCATGTACCGCGGGAAATGGGGGTCTGAGTGAGAGGAGAGCCATATTGGAGGTCCCTTCTGCGCCTGTGCGACATTCGGCAGCACGAGGGACCTTGACAGATGGAACACCGCCAGTTGGCAGTGATGGGCAAGATGCTCCTGAGAAAGTCACCTCTGCCCTGCGAGAACAGCGAATGTGGCTTATTATATGTTACAATGTAAATGTATTGCTGCTTGCCGTGTAGTCTCTCATGGGAACCCCTATCTCAATAGGCGGTACCAGAAAATGTTAATGTGGCATACAAATAGACTGTTCTGATTGGTGTGTTACCCAAATCCTACCTTAGGACCAATCCAAATTGAGGGATTTTGACACTTTGCAACATTAGGGGGTGGTACACTGTCCCCAAACTGTATATCTACCCTGGGTTCACCTAGTGAACCGTCCGACTTGTCTGGTTTAGCTGACCTGTCACTGACCCAACGCACTCAATAGGTGACTGAAGATACAGAGCGCTGCAAGCACTCTGTCCGAATTTGACCATAGACTGAGGTTCTACTGAACCTTAAAGTGCTGGCAAGCACTTAGCTGGGAGTTCGCTGACCCAATCGGGGTCTTGATCGATAGCTGCAGAGCGGGTGGAGCGCAGGCGTTGCTTCCGAACTGTGGGTTCCGGTCCTGTCCTGAAGAGGGTCCTGTCCTGAGGGTTTGCTGTCCTGTCCTGAGGGTCCTGTCCTGATTCCTATTCCGAGGGTATCCTGTCCTGTCCTGGGTGTCCATTCTGCACCTGCCGTCCTTGAGGGGTATCCTTCCTTGAGGGTTTCCTGTCCTTAACCGACCCGTGGCCAGGGTTTGGTTTCCACACCTTTCTAGGTAAATATTGCTCTGAACCTCTTGAAATTCTTGCACCTTCTGAATTTCTAACTTTTGCTTTAATAAAGTTCAACATTGCATATGTGATATTTTCCATGCCTTTCTGCAACTATTGAAAGTCATTTATATTTTCCATAAGTTTATTCCTATGTCTTCTCATTTGTTAGAAATTATATTTTGC
This sequence comes from Lissotriton helveticus, assembly GCF_964261635.1. Classification (NCBI taxonomy): domain Eukaryota; kingdom Metazoa; phylum Chordata; class Amphibia; order Caudata; family Salamandridae; genus Lissotriton; species Lissotriton helveticus. The sequence goes on from NC_136070.1 coordinate 1,005,135,059, forward strand.
ATAGCAGTGTGTCATTTCCTGATATGGTCTAGAACTTCGTTGCCTAGATTGTTCAAAGGCCCCTTCACCTTAAGTGAAGCGTGTTATTCATTATAAGCTCTCCTATAGTCACTCACACTTAGGCTATCCCTGTTTAGATAATACTGACTTGCATAGTATCTTTTCTCGTTACATTTTATTAGTACTTTGATGATTACTCTGTCATTATTTCTTTATGCCTATGTGATTTACGTTATCTTGGTTATTGATTGCCTTGTTTTATTGTACCTCATGCAAGAAAATAATGAACTTTAGATAAACATTTTAAAACTTCCAGTTGTCCGTGGTCATTTAAACAGTACTTGAATGTTATTGGTTGGGTTTGTATTTTGCTGCCTTTCCTTACAGCTAGCTCCCTGATTCATTGTGGTCATTAGGCACCCGCATCGGTGGATGGTAAGTCGGGTGCACCGAAAATTGGTAGCAGGGAACACACACACACCAACTTGGTAGAGCTCGTGAAGTCACCTGATCGATGTATATGGTGATTTGAAAAGTATATGGGCCCTGAAGCCGGAAACGGCGAAAACTATTGGTCGGGTGGCCTCGCGCGCTCTATCAGTTTTCTGGTAGCTAGAGGATGGTTAGGGACTAGTTGAGAGTAAGGCAGGGATTAGTTGGACTAGTTAAGTCGGAAGCTGCTATTATATTAATGCTGCTATAAGAGCGGCTGTTCTGAGGGAACTGATCACTCTCTTGTGAATACGCTGCTGAAATTCATGAATTACTGTATTGCCATTATTCTTGTTCTTATATTGTTATATGTACTAATCCATGCAATTGTCAATCGTTTAGTTGTATGTTGTCCGAACTCCCCGGGGAATTGAAAGGGCAAGTGGTGAATAGAATCCATTGTCCTGAGGTCACAGGTTCAAGGAAAGTTAGGTGCAGGTTAGGATAACCGGGAAGCACTAACTAGGGTTTTCTGAATACATGTGTGAATAAATGACAGTAACGGGGTTCATTGGCAAAATTCCCATAGTGGCGTAACCTAGTAAGGGTCACATCGGAAGAGTAGCAGGTTCCTCGGAGCTAGCGTGAAAGCAGAGGGGTCCGCTGAGAAACCTTAAACTCGGAATATATCCCGGAAAGAAGTGGATGAGTTTAGGGGAATAACAGGTTCACCGATGCTAGAGTGAAGGGTAGGCAGAAGAGATCTGCCCGCAGCGAGTGAAAAGTAAATGGAAGTAGTTTACTTGCAGTAAAACAATTCTTTCTCTGTCTAGACACTTGAGCACTGTGGCGAATGTGTATTTGTTGTAAATTAACCAAGCACTGAGCACTTTAAAAGAAAGAAAGTTTCCGTTACCTTGTGAAGGGAGGGAGTCAGTCGCGAAGCGCCTCTGACGTCACTCTGTGCCGCGCTGGGATTGGTAGAAGCAGCGGGCGGGTAGCGGAGCTGGAATTGTAAAGGAGGGGTGAGCGCCGGAGCGTGGGAACTGTCCCACGAAGGGGCCGCGCACCCATTGGAGGAGCTTATTTAGTGTCGCGCACCCATTGGTTGCACGAATTTCTGAAGCGCGTTCTGATTGGAGGTAGTTTGTAAACAAAGTTAGCGCAGAAGTCGTATGTGGCACTCGCAGACTACAGGAACTCGACCTGATCCAAGGCACCTAGGGTTTGAAAGGGATCAGTGGAAGACTAATAGATACGATATTATGTACGGAACCAAGAGAAAAATGTCCCTTGTAAGTAAGGTGAAAAATTATTTTAAAACGGACAAACCGATTAAATCTAGGGAAGGTGTTCTTGTCCCAGCACCCAATACTCCCGCCTCATTCATGATGTTTGACCGAGGGTACAATACCTGTGTGTGGCTGGAGAATTGGGTGAAGTACACAAAAGATGACGGAGTATTGGCTTTTCCGTTAGATGGTACTTTCAATGGTAGGATCTTATTTAATTTAAGAACCCGAATGAATGAACTGCATCCCAGACCGAGACTAACGCAGTATGAGGCATTAGAGGAATGGGAGATTGAGGCTTTTGAAAGAGAAAGACCCCGAATGGACAAGGGTTTGACCAAGTGGTACCCCAGGCAGAAACAGGAATCCAGGGATAAAAGGATGAAACAGTGGAGGCAGAGCATGATTGTTGAGGGTCTGTTTCCCATGATGCCGGCATGTCATAACATGGGAGCGGGTGAGAAAAGTACTGAAAAATGTAAGCATTGGGGGGCCCTGGGGGATTCAGATGATGAACTAATAGATGACATCTGTACCAGAAGTCCGCCACCTTACAATGAGGGAACCCGACCTTCCAGTGTAGGAGATGTTCCCCGACGCCACTTCCTAAAGGAAGAAGACAGGTCCCTGGGACTGGGAGGGGGTGGTCAAGTATTGCCCTATCCTGAAAAACCCGAACCGACGGAAACAAGGGATATATATCCCAAAGTGCCCGCAAGCCAGGAAGAAAAATATTCACGTACGAAAATCTTTTTTCCCAGACCCTTGTATGAAAGCGAAGAGAAACCATCGAATTCAGGACTGCCTTTTGTTCAACCTCCATATGGGGAAGAGCGCAGGTCCTTTAATACTGGAACTTTATTCCCGAAACCAAATTATGGTGGGGGACCAAGTGAAACGCATCCTACTGCCCCGAGTTTTACTCCTCCGTTGACCCCACAGATATTACATGACACAACTTTAAGAAGGGTACTAGTGGAAAAGGAGCAAGAGGCTCTAGCTAGACAAAGGACAGAAATAATTCAGAAAATTTCCCAGTTAAATACCAGTCCTGAGGCATTGACTATTCCAGTAACTATTGGACCGGTGGTCCCGTTATACGGAAATGGTCAGGGAAATCCGATTACTCCAGTTATGACCCCAGGCATGGCAACCCCGAGACAGGAACCGATCATCATAGATGATCAGTCCAGTGAGTGCGAGTCTGAAGTTGCGTTTTTGGAATTGCCAAACAAACAGACTGGAAAGGGAATACAGCAGAGGCATAACCCTTTTAATACAAAAGAAATTAAGTTAGAGACAGCAACAGGTACTAGGAATGTCTCTCTGGTAACTCCGGATGAAATTGAGAGTTGGAGTCGTGAATTAGAGAAGCAGACTCCGCAAACAAAACCTTTAGACCTCTACAAGCTGAGGGTCGAAATAGAAGAATTAATGGCAGGAAATGTGGGGTTGGATCGATTGAATACCTACTCTGAAGAAGAATTGTCGTTCATATGTAAAAGCTTTACAAGGAACACCAGAGTGCTCCACGAAAAACTGACCGAAACAGCAGTTAGTATGGGGGTAGATATCTCAAAATCCAAGCCCTTACAGAAACCGTACAGAGCAGACTTCTCAGACAAAGATATAGAACACCTGAATGTGGCAGGGAAGAAGTTGCAGATTAAAGAATTAATGGGGGTACTGCAGAAATGGGGAGATGTGGAAAGATGGAGAAGCAGGTGGGCGAAAAAGAGGGAAGAGGTTCGCTCCCGACAAGTGACTCCCGAGTTTGCTTTAAGAGAGGTAGAAAAACCTGAGCAGTTATGCCCCATGCGCGAAGTTCCAGGAGGGAAATATGTGCATGTTCCCTGGTCTAGGCAGGATATTGTGTCCTTCACGAACGATTTTCCAAAATTACGAGAGAAACCAGTTGACTGGTACAGGCAGGTGGAAAGGTTCGTGAAGGTACAGAAATGTCTGTGGAAAGACCTGGATGGGTTTTTCGACATTGTGGTTCCAGTAGATTTATGGACCCAGTGTAAAATAAACATAGACTGGCCGAGTGAGGAGTACCCCAGAAACAAGGAAACTGGAGAGCCATCAAAGGATGTCATGCGAAAATATGAGCAGGTAATTCAGCATTTGAAAGAAAAGGTGCCCGCAAAGGAAACTGATTGGACAAAAATAGATAGGACCACACAGGAAAGGGACGAGACAGTGCACTCCTTCTATGAGAGGTTATTGCAGGTATTTAAAACATACAGCGGTATTGATAACATCGACCTGAAGGATATGACGCACTTTATTTACAGGTTTGTAAATGGTTTAAGACCTGAAATTTGTCAGTGGATAAAAGATAATAAAATCTGTTGGCATACTAAGAAAATGGATGAGGTCCTGCGGTACGCTAAGTACTGCGAGGACGAGATGGCAGAGAAGAAAAAGGCCCTTAAGGAAAAGGTGATGTGGGCTCAGGTGAAGCTCGCAGAACAGCAGGAAAAACAATTGAGTAACATGGTTAAAAATGCTGAGAACAAAGGTCCTGGGGAGGGGGTGGAGGAAAGCCCCGGCCCAAATTTAGCAGGGAAGAGGCTATGAAGAAATTTCCCTGCCATCAGTGCGGCGAAATTGGACACTGGCGAAACGAGTGTCCTCAATTAGTCGATGTTAATGAAAAAACTCCTGATTTAACTCCACAGACGCAGAAAGAAAGACCAAGAAAGACTCAACCCCAGGTAAAAACAGTTCAGGTGCCTCGAGCACCCAAGCAGGTATACAGGGGAAGACAGGCAGAAGATGAAGAGATAGAGGTTTGGGAAAGCGGGGAGAACAGAAATACAGCAACTTCGCAGTATCTGCTGAATGATACCTTCCTTTGTAATGATCAGGACTGACGGGGCCTGAGAGGGGAGGACGAGGAGTGCGTACTTGGCGCTTGCTTGCCGGTAGACCAGTCTGGACCATATATTGAAGGAAAGGTTGACGGAAATGATGTCACCTTTCTGTTGGACACTGGCGCTACCCGTTCTACTGTAAGAACAGTGGACGTTCCAAACCTACCCCTCTCGGGAGAAAATATCCAAGTAGTGGGTGTATCTAATCAATTGATTAGTACTCCTGTTACCGAACCAATGGAGATTTCAATTGGAAATTTTAAACAGATGCATAGATTTGTCGTCTGTGACACCAGTCCAGTGAATCTACTGGGTCGTGATTTGCTGTGCAAAATGAACTGTACCATCTTTTGCACACCAAAAGGTGTTGAAATACAGACCCCAGATGAAGACGGCATTTATAAATTATTGTTGCTTAGACCTGACTCAGAAATTAAAAGATTGACCCTGCAGGACTTGCCCCAAGAACTCCAGGAAGCTGTAAAGCCAGAGGTGTGGGATTTCACTGGAAAAGATGTGGGGTTGATGAAAGATGTGGACCCCATACAGATAGCCATCAAGGACAATGCAGTATATCCTAACACTAGGCCCTACCGAATGAATGCTGAAGTGAAAGCAGGTGTCACTCTGGAAATACAAAAATTATTAGAAGGAGACATCATACAGGAAGTGATGAGCAGCCCATGTAACTCACCGATTATGGGCATCAAAAAGCCTAGTGGCAAGTATAGGGTAGTGCAGGACCTGAGAAAGGTTAACAAAATTGTAGTTCCTTGCTGCCCTATTGTCCCAAACCCTGCAGTGATATTGTACCAGATTCCTTGGGATGCTGAATGGTTCACTGTGATTGATTTATGTCATGCATTCTTTTCGATACCCCTGCACCCCGACAGCAAATTTCTTTTCTCATTTGCCTTCGAGGGTCACGTGTATTGTTGGAACCGGGTCCCTCAAGGGTATACAGAGAGCCCCTCTATCTTTAATCAGATCTTGAAAAAATGTCTAGAGACTTTGATCTTACCTGGGAACTCTGTGTTAGTACAGTACATAGACGACCTTCTACTGGCGTCTAAAAGTCACAGGGACTGTGTAGTTGACACCATTGCCCTCCTAAATCATCTGTGTGAGAAAGGGCATAAAGTGGCCCCTGACAAACTACAGTTCTGTGCGAAATCAGTGAAATATCTAGGACACCAGATAGAAAAGGGTGTCAGAAAAGTCACATCAGAAAGAGTGAGAATAATTCAAAAGATGCAGTTGCCCCGTACTCAAAAAGATGTCAGAATGTTCCTGGGGGTATTAGGGTACTGCAGACAGTGGATTCTGGGATTTGCAGCCTTAGCCAGGCCCTTGATAAAAATGACCACGAGAGGAATGCCAGATGTTGTAGAGTGGGACGATGAAAGTCTAATGGCTTTCACAAGACTGAAAAACTGTCTGTGTACAGCCCCTGCGTTGGGAATGCCAGATTATTCCAAAGAGTTTGCCCTTTTCTGTGACACTCGCGATAATTGCGCATTGTCAGTCCTGACTCAAGAACATGGCACGACCAGAAGGCCTGTGGCTTATTTCTCTGCCACATTGGACCCAGTAGCTGCTGGGTTACCAGGCTGTCTGAAAGCAGTAGCTGCTACCTGTGCAAGTTTGGAACAGAGTGAGTCCATTGTCATGGGACATCCTGTGACCGTGTATGTTTCACATGGAGTGGTAATTCTATTGACCAGAACTAAAACACAGTATCTCACCCCTAGTCGGCTGACTAAATACGAGAGGATTCTTGTGGGTGCAGCAAATGTAAGCATTGTTAGGTGCGGTATTCTGAACCCTGCCACCTTACTCCCCGACCCCTTGGAAATAGAAGGTGGGGATGATGATGAACATGATTGTATTGACCTGACAGAGTTCAGTACTAAGCCACGCCCAGACATAAAAGAAGTACCATTGCCTGAGCATGATAAAGAACTATTTGTGGATGGTTCCTGTCTAAGACATGAACTAGGAGGCTTGAGTGCTGCTTATGCAGTAGTGTCTTTCACCAAAATTGAAGAAGCAGGTTACCTATATAACATCAAGTCTGCACAAGTAGCCGAATTGATAGCCATGATAAAGGCTTGCAAAATTGGGAAGGACTTACGCATAACAGTGTATACTGACAGTCAGTACTGTTATGGAGTTGTGCATGACTTTGGCCAATTATGGCTACAAAGGGAATTCATGACTTCCTCAGGTACTCCCATTCGGAATGCAAAGGTTGTTCATGACCTTTTAGAGGCCATCCAGTTGCCCAAAGAACTGGCAGTGGTAAAATGTGCTGCTCATCAAAGGAGCATGGACAGAGTATCACTGGGAAACGATTATGCTGATCGAGTGGCCCAATGGTGTGCCAAAGATCGGTATATTGTAAATCCAAAACGAGGGGGGCCAGGAACCAGCTGCCAGCTTCAGGTGTTTGAAGAAGTGCCTACGTGGGATGAAGTGAGAGAGTGGCAGGAATCGGCTCCTTGGCAAGAAAGAGAGAAATGGAAGGAGGATGGGTGTAGACCGAGACGTGTGGATGGTGTGATTTTGGGCCCAACTGGTATGCCTGTGTTACCCCGACACTTGCTTGGCACAATGGCAAGATTAATACATGAAGGATCACACATTGGTAGGGATGCCATGATTCTGGTATTTAAACAGACTTGGTACAGTAAAAAGTTCAGGAAGGTAGCAGAGTCCCTCTGCCAGAGGTGCCTGTCATGTCAACAGATGAACCCAGGCAAGAGGACAATGGTTGAACTGAGCAGGATTGGGAGATCAGGGGGTCCCTTTATAAGGATACAGATTGATTTCATCACCATGCCCCGTTGTGAAGGGAAACGATATGTCCTTGTCATTGTTTGCGTATTTTCAAAATGGGTAGAAGCTTACCCTACTCCTCAAAGTGACGCACTGACAGTAGCGAAGTGTTTACTAAAAGAACTGATACCTAGATTCGGAATACCATACATTATTGAATCAGATAAGGGTGGACATTTCCAGAATGAAATACTGGCTGAACTGTGTAAGGCCTTTGGAATAAGGCAGAAACTCCATTGTGCATACCACCCAGAGGCTTCTGGAATAGTGGAACAAGTAAATGGAACTATCAAAAACAGACTAGCAAAGCTGACAGATGCTACGGGCATGACCTGGGTGAAGGCCCTGCCCCTGGTCCTGATGGGACTGAGAAGTGTTCCTGACCGCAAGACAGGCCTAAGTCCCCATGAAATCATTATGGGAAGAGTGATGAGACAAGCATGGGTGCCAGGAAGCAAACTGTTGAGTATTACTGATGATTTGGTGCTTGAATACTGCAGAAGATTGGGTGACCAAGTGCGTTCTATCTCTCGCCAGATTGGAGACGACGGCATCCTCAATCCAACGACTCCTCTCCACAGCTTGGTTCCAGGAGACTGGGTCAAAATAAAGAAGCACACTCGATCAAGCTGTCTGGCACCAAGGTGGGGAAAGAAACGCCAAGTAATCCTGGTAACAACCACTGCAGTGAAGGTCGCAGGTGTTCCCCAGTGGATCCACGCTGGACACACCCAGAAGGTATTGCCAGACAAAGGATTTGAAGAAGAAGGGCAACCAGCAGAGGACCCTGAAGGAGCCAGACCAGAAGCAACTGACAACGAGCAGCCCAGCACCAGTCAGGTTGCAGGAACAGCAGACGTTGGCCCAGGAGTAGTTGACTACGAACTGCCAAGAAACCAGCCTGTGGAAGAGGTCCAGGAAACTGAGCCAGGAGTAGCTGAAGACGAGCTGCCAAGCATATGGCCAGAAGAATGGATACCGATGATTGATCTGACCGAAGATCCTATCAGAACAAGAGAACGACTTAGTGAAGGTAGAGAGTGGACTAGTCAGGAAAAGCAAGGCACAGGCGAAGAACTTCAGCCGCTTGAGATTCAAATCAAAACTGAGGAAGGAGAAGGTCAGACAGGGACAGAGCAGGTATTTGATACACCACCGCTAACACCTGATGCAGATAAGGGAGAGACTAGAAATAGAGTGATAGTTCGAGCAGAAGAAAATCAAGAGATCGAAGTGCTTGAACAGGATCAGAGAGGGTTAAAAGAACGGGTTCAGGAAACCGAAACAGAAACAGAGACAATCGAAAGCCAAAAACAAAATATTCCTGAACAAGGCCAGATTAGCAACCAGGCAGAAGAATTTGATGCTAGCCCTGGAACTAGCCAGATAAGGGAAGTAGGAGAAGAAAGTGGAGAAGAATTACCACAAGATAAAGAGAACAAGAGAATAAGAAAAGAAAGTGAAGTCCAAGTACCAACTAAGAGACTAAAGAAAAGAAACAACCTTGAGCCTAGGTTTGTAAAAAGATTGAGACTAAGGATAAAGACAGTGGAAGAAAACCGTGCAGAAGCAAGAAGAAGTGCTCGAATAGCAGAGCAAGAAGAAGACTCTTCCAAAAGAAGGAGTGAGCGAATAAAAAGACAAAACAAAAAGTACAAATCTCCTGAATGGACACTGGTTTTGGAGGAACTTGAAGATCTTGATATAACTGACGTGAGCGACGGAGAACCCGTCCCAGAGTACTCAGCTGAAGAGGAAGACGAACCACCGTGAATTTGCACAAAGTAAGCTAATTGTGTGAAGCCAAAAAGAGGGGTTCGAGAGACTCCTTCTGAGCCAAAATGTCTGATTCAACAGTGAATGGTAGACCTAGTTGCAGCCGTTTTAAGACGTGTTGCAAGGTGTGTATATGTAGTATAGTAGTGCTGATAGTTATCTGGATAGGATTAACAATTTTCATTCCCTTTGCTGTAAGTAAAGATACTAACATTGTCCCTACTGAAGTTGTAAATACCGATAATGAGGAGCTAACAACACAGAGTGTAGCACGACATGAGAGAGCTTTGAGGCAAACAAAGCAGAACTTAGAAGCATCAGATGAGGGAGGACTACATTATCATGGAATGAAGAACAGGACACACTTAAATGTTTTCGCAAACTTGTTAATACACTATGTAGAGACTATGGAAATTGAAGATTGCTATGTCTGCATGAAGCTACCTACTTCGGTGGCTGAGGGCGTGACATACCATCATCTGCCATTGACATATGGAATCTCCTGTAGCATTTTAGCTAGTTTATTCTATAAAAGAGGACCGTTACAGTACTATTACTCTAACAATGACGTGATCTTTTCTGAACTTCCTATACGTGGGAACTTGAATCCTGTACATACCAAAACTGACACCATAAGATATATGGGAGACTACTTTCTGACTATAGGTAACATTGACATAGCAGACGCACACAGAGATAACTTGACTTGTTCTTTGCGTGAGCAGGAAAAGATGTTCCTGAACATGGCAGAGAAAAGGAGAATTAAAATTCAAAAGAAGGCTAATGACGAAAGTCAGAAAAGGCCAAAGTGGGCAGAGAACATGGAAGGCACCTCATCTGGTGGAGCGGGTCCTGCTCTGTTGCTGGATTTTGAAAAGAAAGGCAAGCTATGTCTTCACCGCGAGAAGACTAGCTATTATAATAATGTTTTCATTGGTTCCAGTGAATGCGAACATAATTACAAGGTAATTGGAGGTTGGGGTTTCAAAAATGGGTCAGAGCCTGTGTTTCCTGGAATTTATTATATTTGTGGGGACAAGGCTTATTTCAAATTGCCGGATCACTGGTATGGAAGCTGCTACTTTGGCATTGTCTTCCCGAAAATATACCATGTGAATGGAAAAGCTGGAAGCAATGAAGATACTAATGGCTTAGTGCGTAGTAAAAGAGAAAGTATAGGTGAAATTATGGGTAGTATTTTCAGTGCACTGATACCTGGAGTGGGAGTGGTTCTGAACACTCACAGAATTTGCAAATTGTCTACTATAGTAGATGTGCTGTCTACTGAAACAGCTCATGGATTTCTGCTGGTCAATACCGAAATGGTTGCGATCAGATCAATGGTTTTACAAAATCGACTTGCTCTTGACACCTTATTAGCGAAAGAGGGCGGAGTCTGCCGGATGTTGAAGGCGCAACATTGTTGCACTTATATTCCGGATAAAAGTGTACAGATCAAAAGATATGTGAAAAACATTACTAATTTGGCAAAGGAACTCAAACCACTCGAGGTTGATAGTGCCTGGAAGAGACTGGTAGATGGTCTCTCAAATGTAGGTCATTGGCTTGCTAGCATAGGTAAAAGCTTATTATTCAAAATTCTGATGCCAATTGGTATTATAGGTCTTATTATACTTTCCATTTTCTTATGCTGTAAATACCGCAAGCGTACCAAAAAGCACGAGGTAAATGCAAGAGGAGTGAAACGAAGTGTGGATGAGATTGAATTAGAGGAGGTGAATGATCAGATATACAAAAAGGTGAAGACTTCTCACCCTGCTAAAACTGAGAGAGAAAAGTTAGAACGGCTGCTGGAAGAAATAGAACTTTATAAAGTATGAAAGAAAGTTGGCATCTGGTTCCATTATAATTTGTGATGATAGTAAATATCATCAAAGAGGGGATTGATGAAGCAAAGCTTCGCATATTTTGCGGCTTGCCGAAGTCAAGAACCTCGTTTATGTGTAATAAGGTAACAAAATGTATGTTTTACTAACATTTATTCTGTTTAGGCAAAGTTCCCGAAGCTTGCCTATGTGTATTTCTAATGAATTTAATCCGTGTCCTCTAATATGGCCGCCGCTTGTATTTTAGTTACTGCGCATGCGTCAGCCACACTCACGTGTCCTGACGCGTCTGCAGAAGTGGAGGGAAAGTTATGCGCATGCGTAATTCATAGCTGTGCTTATCATGTGGTACTGCTCGTGCCACTGCTCTTGTGCCCGTATCAATGTAGCTAACATTTAGATGCAATAAGTTTATTTCTTGATGATGAGTTAAAAGTACAAACCCTGTGATGTGTTTTCATAATGACATTATTATGTATTAATTTGTTTTCGCTTACTTTTCATGTACCGCGGGAAATGGGGGTCTGAGTGAGAGGAGAGCCATATTGGAGGTCCCTTCTGCGCCTGTGCGACATTCGGCAGCACGAGGGACCTTGACAGATGGAACACCGCCAGTTGGCAGTGATGGGCAAGATGCTCCTGAGAAAGTCACCTCTGCCCTGCGAGAACAGCGAATGTGGCTTATTATATGTTACAATGTAAATGTATTGCTGCTTGCCGTGTAGTCTCTCATGGGAACCCCTATCTCAATAGGCGGTACCAGAAAATGTTAATGTGGCATACAAATAGACTGTTCTGATTGGTGTGTTACCCAAATCCTACCTTAGGACCAATCCAAATTGAGGGATTTTGACACTTTGCAACATTGGGGGGTGGTACACTGTCCCCAAACTGTATATCTACCCTGGGTTCACCTAGTGAACCGTCCGACTTGTCTGGTTTAGCTGACCTGTCACTGACCCAACGCACTCAATAGGTGACTGAAGATACAGAGCGCTGCAAGCACTCTGTCCGAATTTGACCATAGACTGAGGTTCTACTGAACCTTAAAGTGCTGGCAAGCACTTAGCTGGGAGTTCGCTGACCCAATCGGGGTCTTGATCGATAGCTGCAGAGCGGGTGGAGCGCAGGCGTTGCTTCCGAACTGTGGGTTCCGGTCCTGTCCTGAAGAGGGTCCTGTCCTGAGGGTTTGCTGTCCTGTCCTGATTCCTATTCCGAGGGTATCCTGTCCTGTCCTGGGTGTCCATTCTGCACCTGCCGTCCTTGAGGGGTATCCTTCCTTGAGGGTTTCCTGTCCTTAACCGACCCGTGGCCAGGGTTTGGTTTCCACACCTTTCTAGGTAAATATTGCTCTGAACCTCTTGAAATTCTTGCACCTTCTGAATTTCTAACTTTTGCTTTAATAAAGTTCAACATTGCATATGTGATATTTTCCATGCCTTTCTGCAACTATTGAAAGTCATTTATATTTTCCATAAGTTTATTCCTATGTCTTCTCATTTGTTAGAAATTATATTTTGCATAGCAGTGTGTCATTTCCTGATATGGTCTAGAACTTCGTTGCCTAGATTGTTCAAAGGCCCCTTCACCTTAAGTGAAGCGTGTTATTCATTATAAGCTCTCCTATAGTCACTCACACTTAGGCTATCCCTGTTTAGATAATACTGACTTGCATAGTATCTTTTCTCGTTACATTTTATTAGTACTTTGATGATTACTCTGTCATTATTTCTTTATGCCTATGTGATTTACGTTATCTTGGTTATTGATTGCCTTGTTTTATTGTACCTCATGCAAGAAAATAATGAACTTTAGATAAACATTTTAAAACTTCCAGTTGTCCGTGGTCATTTAAACAGTACTTGAATGTTATTGGTTGGGTTTGTATTTTGCTGCCTTTCCTTACAGCTAGCTCCCTGATTCATTGTGGTCATTAGGCACCCGCATCGGTGGATGGTAAGTCGGGTGCACCGAAAATTGGTAGCAGGGAACACACACACACCAACTTGGTAGAGCTCGTGAAGTCACCTGATCGATGTATATGGTGATTTGAAAAGTATATGGGCCCTGAAGCCGGAAACGGCGAAAACTATTGGTCGGGTGGCCTCGCGCGCTCTATCACATTCACTCCTCTGATGTTCTTGTTCTGTTGGATGCATTTGGCAAGGAGCTCTATCACACAGATTAACAGAAGAAGGGAGAGAGGGCAGCCCTGCCTCACCCCCATCAGGACGGGGAAGGGGTGGGTTTTCCAGCCATTTACCAACGTTGTGCTAGAGATATCTCTATAAATTGTTGTCACCAACTCACAGAAGAACTCCCTCAGTCCCGGTGCTCTGAGTGTCCAGTCCACAAATTCATAGGACACGCAGTCGAACTGGGTTTCCTTCAGTTCGTCATTCACGTCCAATCCCCTGAGCTCGAGTTCGTACAGTTGCTGCACTTTGCTCTGCAGTTTCCTGAACGACCTCTTCTTTTCCCATACAGCAGCTCTGCTTGCATCTGGAAGAAGTTCCAGAACCTGTGATTCACCCATTCCCACCACGTGCTGGTAGAGTGAAAGACGTCCCTCAAGTCCCTCCACTCTATATATGTGGGTCTGAAGTTCGCCACTAACTCTTAGTTTTTCAGCAATGAGCATTTCAGCTTCTACGATACTTGGCCAGGGGGAACCTCCTTGTAAGTTCCCGCTCGAAACTGACTGCTATGTAGTCAGAGAAGTGGACGGCGACCATGGAGCTTCGCCCACTATTGGGGAGGTGAATATGAATCGATCTGAGAATGCACTGATCCTTCCGGCCAACTCCATGAAAAATTCCTGGTGTTCGGCCCCATGCTCAGGATGACATCCCGGTGGGACGCCTCACCGATCATCTCCACCAACAGCCTGGACATCACATCCATCCCTGCAGAGCCTGGCCCGGTCTGTCCATCCAGCTCTACCATGCAGTTGAAATCACCACCCATCAAAATGGTCCTGGAGGTCACAAATTGCATCCTGAGCACCCTGAACATCTGGAGACTCTCATACTTCTCAGGAGGGGGCATAGACATTGATGAGCCTAACGGGCTCACCGGCCTACGAGCCGTTCTCGACCAGCACTCTGCTGTTGACCTGCTCTGTGACCTTGTCCACGGTGAAATGCCTATTCCTATGCATTTGGTCACCTGCATTTCATTAATTTGTGTTTTTGCGTCAAACTCGAAAATATCTGTTTTCATTCGTCTTGCCAAGCACACATTTCACTATTCATTCTATGTGTAGATGTTGCTATGTGTGTAGCATGTGTTGCCCTTTGTGTAACATATTTGCCCTCTGTGTACTGTTCTTCCGTGAGTTTTTTTTATAATGCTCCGTGCATCTTTGCATTAGGTCGGTGACAGTCATTCAAACATGCAGCTGTCAATAAACTATAATCCATTTCCACGTAGTTCCTTCAATTTGTGACTGCGTGCAGATTCCCCGCATTCCTCTGCCTGGACACCAGAGGGCAGTCACAGCCCGTGCTTCTAAATACAGACTGACAGCGAGCCTGTGTCTCTGGGGAGCCACCTCCGGCTGCAGAGCGGGGACAGTGACTTCATTGTTGGCGGTGGCCTTGTGAGCCTCTCACACACACAGAGCCGAGTCTGTTCTGTGGCTGTTTGCGAGGGGAGGGGTGTCACGGGGCCCCAGTGTCCTCGCAGACCCAGCTGCTGGGAGGATGCCTTAGTTATCTCGACAACTGAAACCTGCCTACCAGCACCCTCACTATCCGCAGATATATGTCATCAGGCAACCGAGCCGGCACACCTAGGCCTGTGCCCTTGCACCCGCATCCGTTCTCACGCAGTTCCTCTTTAATCAGTACATCTGAAGCCTTAAATGACATGTCTGTGGTGGGGGAGAAGGCCGCCATTTGCAAACAAAACATCGCACTTTTTAACCAGTTCCATGGTAGTAAGAGGACCTCTCTGTGCAGCAGGTGCAGTGCCACCGGGTCCAAAGGATATGAGGAGCCCGCTAAAACCCAACTATGGTTGCCTTTTACTACGCAAACCCGGACCCCGGACCATTTTACTACGCCGCTCTGTTAGGGTGAGGTGCAGCTAGCCCAGTTACTGTCTAACGTAGCTCTCCGTTCTGGCTCTGCAGGAAAAGGAACCTTTTAGTTGGAACAACCTTTAGGCAGGGACACTGCAATTATGTGACGGGGAGTACCAAATTAGGTGGCAAGGATGACTAAATTATGCTTCAAGGAAAGGCAAATTATATGCTATATTATTGCACAGTTTGTGACACTATTACGCCATAATTTTGCCATTTTGTATTCATATTACCACGGTCTGTGCAAGGTTTCACCTCATTAATACTAGTTTAACACCTATTACAAAATTCAGTAACTGGAAGGTGACCAGTTAACTTCTGCAGATGGCCTTTCACTGCGCTGCAGCACTTATAGAAAGAAGGATTTTAATTGATTTGAAGTCATCTGAGCTTGAAACATTTTTTCTTTCATTCTTCAAAGTATGTAGTAGAGGATTTTATTTAATCTTTTATGGTTATTGTGTTTTAATAACCGAATAAAGAATTTTGATGATGATGAGTTATTTTTTGGCAAGTGCAGCAAATCCATAATTATGCAGAAAATACCAGAGTTGCAGAATTGCACAATTCCAGGAACCCTCCCTTTAGAGCCAGTGCAGCTGTTTCCTTCTAAGAAGGGCTGATCCTCTACCATTGAACATACTGCACCCCTGCTTAGAAGTGCTGGTAGCCTGTAAAGGAATGTACTTCACCTATGTGAGAAGTGCTGGTACTCATCCTCCAAGTTAAAAAAAAAACTGCCGGTTCTGAGACTCGTGGATGCTGATTAACCAAAATGCCAAAGGAAGCTAAATTATATGCTGTTTGATCGCCAATGACAACACGTGGCTGATCAGCTAGTCCACCCTCAACCCTGCAGCATCCTCATATTTGCTGATCAGGTGAAGGACGAGCAGTGCAAACGCCACTAAATAAACACTGCACTTTGCAGAGCCTATTTGTTTTCTGTTCCTGCTGCTGCTTGCATGCCCTCTGAAGGGAGGGGTAGGAAGGAAAGTGCAGGGAGACATGGGAGGGAGCCATCAGAAGTGTAAAGACATGGCTGCTGTCTGTAATGCAGTTCTCTGTAAGCACTTGGGTGAAGGTGGACAGATAAACTCCCCACGGAGTCCTGGGCGCAATTTCTTAGTAATACCAGACCCGTACTTGGGGATGACACAGAAATCACCAACGATAAGTTTAATAACTGGCTTGATTCCTCCTTAGATTTGTTGGTCCCCAAAAAATGGATGACTAACAAGAAAGGCTCCAAAAGAATAGCTTGGTACACTCCCAAGCTTAGAGAGTTGAAGCAAAAATGTAAACCCTTCAAGAGAAGCTGGAGGAAAGATTTCTCCACTGTTAAGAAAACTAATTACAGAGAGGCTACTAAAGAATACAAGGCAGAAATTAGAAGTGCTCAATCCCTGTACTATGAAAAAAGGATTATTTCAGCCTCCAACTCTCCGCGCGAAATTTTTCAGATTAGGAAATCCCTTCTTAAACCCCCCTCTTCTTCTCTGATGATATTTTAGGGCGCTGCAAAAATCTGGGAAAATACTTTTTTTTTTTTTAAATGGAAGATATTTATTTGGCTTTTTCCCCTACCCAAGCATTTTGAACCCTTTCCGTGCTCATGAAGAGCTGGACTCGTCATTCTGCCGCTGCGCCTCCCAAGCGTGGTGAATTCCCCACCTGTGCAGGCTTTCTAAAGGAGTGGGCAGAGTCTTGACGAGTCCAGCTCGTCATGAGCACAGCTCCACTGTGCAGCGTGACACGTCATGAATACCACGTCGCTGCACGCGGCCCCTCCCCCCCTGCACCGCGGGGGAATTAGCCCCATGTGGAAGGGGTTAAATACCTCCCCTTTGGAGGATCAATCATGATCACCTGATCTCTTCCTAGAGGCAATTCATCTCCTGGATATTAAATCCCTAAAAAAACTATCTTAACCAATTGAAATCTGGCTCCGCTAGCGACGTGGCCCCTCACACTATCCTGAATCAGGTCTCTGGTATAGTTTCACCAACTATATTGGACCTCATTAATAATTCACTCTCCTCTGGACCCGTTCCCTCTCTTTGGAAACGGGCCATGGTCAAAGCCCTTCTCAAAAAACCAAGTCTGGATCCAGAAGCATTCGCAAATTACCGGCCAATTTCTCTTTTGCCAGGGATTTAAAAAATTGCCGAAAAATACGTGAACTCAATTCTCTCCACTTTCTTGGAGAAGAATGATTGTTTTTATCCCTCACAAACTGGCTGTAGACTCCAATAGGGCACGGAGACCGCCCTGTTGGTAGTGGTTGAAGAAGCCAGAAAAATTCTGGATGTCTGTGGCTCCGTGGCAATTGACCTGCTTGACTTAGTGTGGCTTTCGACATGGTCAATCACCAACTACTTATCGGGAGACTCAGAGAGGTAGGAGTGACTGGAACAGCACTTAAGTGGATAGAGTCCTTTCTGGATGGCAGATCATTCCAAGTATTTGAGGATAACTTTATTTCTGAAAGGATGCCTCTGAGATGAGGGATGCCTCAGGGTTCTTCCCTGAGCCCCACACTTTTTAATGTTTATATGAGCCCCCTGGCTGAGGTTGTCAAGTCATTTGGCATTCAGATTGTCACCTATGCTGACGACACCCAGCTGATTGTTTCCCATAACCAATCTGATAATGCGGAAACTAATCTGGCCGATTGTCTGGAAAGGGTCTCCACATAGATGGAAGGCTCATTCTTAAAACTTAATGGGGCTAAAACAGAGCTGATGTTCTTGGGCAAAACCTCCACCCTGAATACCAGCTCACTATGGCCCAGGTGTTTGGGCGTCATGCCTCCTCCCAAAGATCAGATCAAAAGCTTTGGTGTTTGGCTGGATCATAATCTAAATTTTAAGGAGCAAGCACGGAAGGTGGCAGGTACCTGTTATGGGATCCTGAAGATGATAAGGAAAGTTCTTCCCTGCTACCTTTCAATGCTAGGAGACTTTTGGCTTTATCTAGGGTCTCCATGCTCAACAATAAAAAAACTTCAGACTGTACAAAACTGTGCAGCACGCCTCCTAATGGAGGTCCCTAATCGGGAATCTGCAAGACCCTCTATCGCCCCTCTCCATTGGCTTCCTGTCGCGGAAAGAGTTCAGTTTAAAGCTCTGTGTATTGTCCATAAGACTATCATCCAAGGGTCCACCGATTCTTCAATCTACTATTTCTTCCTATTGCCCCAATCGGCCCCTGCGCTCTGGGAATGAACGTTTGGCAGTTGTTCCCAGGATAAACAGAGCGCGGAGTGGCGGACGTCTGTTTTCATACAACGCGGCGAAATGTTGGAACCAGCTTCCTAATCATATCAGTCTTGAGGTCAACTATTTATCTTTTGGCAAACTTCTGAAATCCTTTCTGTTTCCTTGATGCCTAGCTGTAGTACTGTGATGACTCTGCTCGTAGCGCTGGGAGGCCTTCTGGTAGCTTTATAAATGAAAATTCATTAATTCAAGAGCCAGTGGCATTGGGTGAGAAATAAATGCTCCACTGGGCACAAACATGGCTGACAAAGTCTCAAGCCAATGGCCGAGAGAGGCTGGTTGAAGAAAGCCAATGGTAGAAAGGAGCAGACCGAAAGCTCACTCTGTGTATCTTGTTGGACACAGTTCTGTTGACTGTTGCACAGAGAAATAAGACTTTGGTTGCCGTTCATGATTTGAAGCAATGTCTACAAATGTTTCAAGATTTGCAGCGTTCTTATCGCCTGCACCATCAACTATTAGGAAGCAAGAATGTTTTGTAGTTCCTTCCAGAACCTGAAGAGGCCCTGCTGCTTAGATGTGCCAGGAGAGCACACCAAATGTTGGAGGAATTTTTCGACCTTGAAAGAATGAAAGGCTGAATTGGCCCAGCCAAGTTGGAACTTGAGCCAGCAGAATCTACACGGATGTCAGCAGTGAATCATGAGCTTTCCTACTATTATAAGTGCCTCTCAAGCAGCGCCCAGTTAGTTATAAAATAAGTGTTAGCAGTCCATACTTTTTCTTAGGTTGCTGGCACAACTATTCTGAAGCAGACACTGTCATTGGCCAAAGGCCTGGGAACCAGTAGTTTTTGGCCTTTCACTTGGGTGCAGTGAGGTTCACACCTAACTTACTCTCGCTTGAACAATACTTCACACGATAGATAAATTATGGAAGAGATTTTTGTCACACATTTATTACTCACAAAATGTTAACAGAAATTGGGAAATTTAATTTTGAGATTAGAATGGTCCACTTAAAAAGGCACTCACTGTAAAGATAAGCAAAAGAGAATGGCTAATGTAAAATCTTGAAGCATATCTGCCCCAGATGCTCCTGTGCCCAAGTCCAATCTCCAGCATCCTTTTTGGCAACAGTACATGGTCGAAGTCTTCCTCTCATAAATACAAAGCTTAAACTTACGACCATAATCAGGGAAAACCAGGACTGGATGAGCTCTCTCAACTGACATGGAGCCCAGCATCCTGTGATGTTATCAAACGTACCATTTCTCGTGTGCTCTCTAGGGTGGCATTGTTTGAATCGATAGCACGAGGGTGTTGACCTGGATATTAAGCAGCGGGCCATCATTACATACACTGTGTCACATTTGTCATGTGTTTCTTCATTCAAGGGACGCGTTAGATAAAGTGCACGTGCACAATGCTTAGAAAGTGTCAAACCAGTTTTACCCTGTGATCATGATCACATATTCATTCAATGACCTCCTGACCTCTGTCAGGTGGTTCTCCTTCAAGCAGTCTTGGCTTTGCATGCTGGGATTGTTAAAGTTACACTTAAGGTAACAGCACACACGCCATTGAACATAGTTTTGTTGGTTAAAAATATAGGGGATGAATGTGTTGTAAATGATAGGAACACTTATGTGTGCATCTCTGGTGACTTCCTTGTGTGTGTGCATTGAGGAGGGGTAGTATGAAGAATACTAGTAATTTATTCCTAAAAACAAATTTCCTGCCCAAGCTGGGATTTAGATTTGTCGATCAATCAATCATGCAGGATTTGTAGGGCACAGCTAATCACCTTAGTTACTTCCTCCTGATTGCTGCTACTTAATTTTAATACTTTGTGTGCCTGATTGTGTTTTTAAAAATTGCCGATTTGCACAAAGCAGGGCTCGAACCCCGCGATCTCGCCTCACCGGTCCCGCCATCTTGAGGGAGGGAGACGAGCTGGGCGAGCAGTCTAGTGCTCCGTCCAGCCCGCCCCTGCCTGCACAAAAACCCCGAGCATTCGCATCCCCCGCTGATTGCTAGCGAGTGATGATACTAGTCCCTGAGGCGGAAGCCGGGACTTTCTTAGTTACTTCCTCCTGATTGCTGCTACTTAATTTTAATACTTTGTGTGCCTGATTGTGTTTTTAAAAATTGCCGATTTACACAAAGCAGGGCTCGAACCCCGCGATCTCGCCTCACCGGTCCCGCCATCTTGAGGGAGGGAGACGAGCTGGGCGAGCAGCCTAGTGCTCCGTCCCGCCCGCCCCTGCCTGCACAAAAACCCCGAGCATTCGCATCCCCCGCTGATTGCTAGCGAGTGATGATACTAGTCCTGAGGCGGAAGCCGGGACTTTCTTAGTTACTTCCTCCTGATTGCTGCTACATAATTTTAATACTTTGTGTGCCTGATTGTGTTTTTAAAAATTGCCGATTTGCACAAAGCAGGGCTCGAACCCCGCCATCTCGCCTCACCGGTCCTGCCATCTTGAGGGAGGGAGACGAGCTGGGCGAGCAGTCTAGTGCTCCGTCCCGCCCGCCCCTGCCTGCATAAAATGACACCCTGGCCTAGGAAGCGCAGCGGGCGCGCCGACGGCGCACCAAAGGCGCGCCAAAGGCAAGCCCGTCTGCGCCCGTCCGCGCCGGACCCGCGCCCAGGGCCGGAATTCCTGGTCAGACTGATTTAAGATCTATTCCGCAGCAGGTATACAACCGCAATACCCTACTGACGCTGGGCGGCTACACTGATACAATAGGCTGTGTCAATATGACAATGGAGCAGGACTTGCCGTCCCTCCCTCATTACTGTGTCAACTGTAAACAGACCCTTCCCACAGTATTATGGTTCCCCTCATTACCCCCCCCCTGGCCCAGCATTCTTCGAGAGAGGAAAAAAAAACAGTCATTATCAAGTGCATGTTACTGAAAGCAAGATCTCTTGTAAAACACAGCACTGAACTGGCGGAGCTCATTCAGGACTCTGAGGTTCAGATTGCTTTTATAACCGAGTCCTGGACAGATGCAGCATCAGGCCGAGATATCGTTACTGCCACGCCCCCGGATTATGTCTGTCACACACTGAACAGAGAAAGGAAGAAAGGCGGAGGGCTGGCCATTATATATCATAAATCACTCAGCGGGATCGGTGAAGCTGGGGCTAACTAATCTAGATGAAGCGCTGGTTTTCAACTTCATCCTCTCCGACCATCAAACCCTTAGAGGCTGCCTACTCTATAGGCCGCCCGGGGCCAAAGCACCCTTCCTCTCAGCCTTGAGTAGTTTGTTAGAAGAAGCTATCTGCGCCAACTCCTTCACGCTACTGGGGGATTTTAATTTTCACTTAGAGAACGGCTCCGATCCTGACACGCAGGATCTCCTGGAAATGTTACATGGGGTGGAGCTAAAACAATTGGTCAGCGGCCCAACTCATAAGGCAGGGCATACCCTGGACGGGATTTTTTCAAATCACCCTAACCTAGAGGTTACAACAGTTCAGCCGGTCTCCTGGTCGGACCACGCAGCAGTCCATTTCAACATCATCATAGCCCCCCTACCAGACCCAGTAAGTCCTAAAAACCCCCTAAGAGGATCAGGAAATGGAGAAACATAGATGGCAAGACACTGGAGGGTCTTCTGAAATCCTCTTTAATGCCTACCTCAGGCAATGTGGAGGAAGCAGCTACAGATTAGACTGGCTAGACGCCGCCTGCGTGCAACTCGCGCCCCCAACCATCTACCATTCCACTCGTACAAGCCCCTCTGCTCCGTGGTTCTCAGAACAAATTAGGAACCAAAAAAACCCTCTGCAAAAAATTAGAAAGAGTATGGCGGAAACATTATAGGGAAGAGGATAAAAACTGCTCAATGCAGAGTTGAGAGCCTACAAGGAAATGATCCGCCAGGCTAAATGTGAGTTCTTCTCTAAACGTATCAAAGAAGCTAACAACTCTTCTAAGGAACTATTCAACTCAATTTCTTCCTTGGTTGCTCCTAAATCAGTTGATATACCACCCAGTCGCCAACTTTGTGAAGACCTGGCCAATTTCTTTTTGAGCAAGGTAGAGAAGATTTTTTATCCCCTGGACAGCCAAATCATGATTAATACCTCAGACTATACTACCGATACTCATTCAGAGACTAATAGGAAACATGATACATTAGAAAATGTCTCCCCTATTAGGGAGGAGGAGGTATCAAGTCAGCTAATGAGGATAAAATCAGGCTCCCCTCATGACCCCTGCCCTGCTGCTATTGCCAAACTAGCTCCCGCCACCATTGCTTCAGGTCTCACCCCTCTGTTCAATGTCATGCTGGACAGAGGAGAATTTACCCTCTGCTGGAAACAAGCCTCTATCTTGCCCCTTTTAAAAAAGCCCAACTTAGACATAGCCGACTTGAACAACTTCCGTCCCATCGCCAGACTACCCCTCCCAGCTAAAATCATGGAGGGCATTCTAAACAAACAGCTTAGCACCTTCCTGGGAGCAGGAGATAAGCTGGACCCCTCTCAACACGGATTCAGGGTGGGACATAGCACAGAATCTGCGTTGACTAAATCAGCCGAAGACATTCGAAGGGTGCTGGATGCGGGGGGCAGAGCCGCCCTGATCCTGCTGGATCTATCAGCGGCCTTCGATACGGTCCACCACACATTATTGGTGGACCGATTGAGGGCCAGCGGGATTCAGGGAAAGGTACTTGACATCTTGAAAGCCTCTCTCTCTGGTAGGACTCAGTCGCTGGCCCTCGGGGATTTCGAGTCCGAGCTATTTAAGCTCCCATGCGGAGTCCTATAGGGTTCATCCCTGAGTCCGACCCTTTTTAATGTCTATGTCTCCACCCTGGCGCCAGTAATTAGATCCTTCGGATTTGATCTCACATCCTACGCTGACGACACACAGATTGTGGTGTTGCTGAGTCCGGGAGAACTGGACAGCACAGCAGATCGGTTTAGATGCTGCATGCGGGAGGTGAGCAACTGGATGGCAGGAAACTGCATCAAGCTCAACTCTGCTAAAACAGAAGTGCTGCTGTTTGGAGCAAGAGACAATTTCTGGTCCCCGCGTTGGTGGCCGGAGGAAATGGGGTCTCCTCCCTCTCCGGTGGCAAAGGTAAAAAATCTGGGAGTTTTGATGGACGACTCCCTGTCCTTTAGGCCACAAATCAATGCTCTGTCTTCATCCACCCATTATGTGCTCAAAACTATCCGGAAAGTTCTGCCATTTCTGCCAGTGGAACACAAGAAGACAGTAGTGACTGGGTTTGTTATGTCGCGGTTGGATTACTGCAATGCTCTACTACTGAATGCCCAGCAGGGACTTTTAGATAAACTTCAAATCCTGCAGAATGCAGCAGCACGCTTGATTACGGGCACCCCCAAGTTTGCCTCAGTTTCTCAGGACCTAGTAAAACTCCACTGGTTGCCAGTTCGCAAGAGAATCATGTTTAAATCACTCTGCATGATATTCAAGGCATTGCACGGCATGGGCCCCCAATGTATGATCCCTCTTTTCCAGTGGTACAAGCCAGTACGTGCTCTAAGATCAGCCGAGCAGGGGCTGGCCGTAGTCCCGAGAGTAAGGAAAGCCCGCTGGGGAGGCAGAAGTCTATCCCTGGGAGCCGCTAAGGCGTGGAATGGGTTGCCTTCCAGCCTCAGAGAGATTCCCGATCTGCTTAAATTTAGGAAAGCACTCAAAACCCTGCTCTTTACCCGCTAACCCCTCTATCCATACCCGCTAGTGATCATTCAGCGCCAGGACGCCTCTGGGTAGCAGCGCGCTATAAAAATGTCAAAAATAAATAAATAAAATGAGTATCCAGGCGCTGTGATTTTGCTGCAGTTAGTCAAAGATCCAGGTCTTGGGTCCTTTTCTGAAATCTGTGAGGGACGGTGCAGTTCGGAGGGGAAGGCTGCTTGTTCCTAGACTTGGCAACGAGGTAGGAGGAGCGTCCTCTGCTGTAGCTTCAGCTGATGCGGAGAGTGTAGGCGAGGAGGCGAAGCACAGGTGTCTGGAGGGTTGGTGGTAGTTTACAAGGTGGTTGATGTATGGTGGTCCTTGGTTGTGGAGGGCCTTGTAGGCATATATCAGCATCTTGAATTGGCATCTTTTCTGGAGGGGAGCCAGTGCAGTTCCCGGAGGTCAAGGGAGGTGTGGTTCCTTTTGGGAAGGTTATGGATAAGTCTGGCAGCTGAGTTCTGAATCATCTGGAGTCTCTTTAGGGGCTGGGTGGTGATTTCTGCCTAGAGTGTGTTGCCGTAGTCTAGCTACTGGTGACTAGGGCTTGGGGGACTGTTGACCTGGCATCGACGGGGAGCCATCTGAAGATCTTTCGGAGCATGCGCAGGGTGTGGAAGCAGGTGGAGGAGACTGAAGTGATCTAGCGTTTCATGGTGAGTTTGCCATCCAGGGTGATGCGGAGTTTGCGGGTGTGATCTGTCGGTGTGGATACAAGTTTGGCTTGCCACGAGGTGTCGCTCCATGGGGAGGTGTTTCTAAAGATCAGTGCCTCAGTCTTGTTCATGTTGAGCTTAATCCAGTCTGTAATATTAAGCAAGTCTTAATCCAGTCAGCAATGTTCGTCGTGCAGTTGTGAAAGTTGGTCCTGGTGATGGCGGGGTCTTTTGAGAGGGAGAGGATGAGCTGGGTATCATCTGCATAGGAGATGATCTTGAGGCCATGGGCACTGATGATGTTGCCCAAGGGTGTTATGTAGGTGTTGAACAGGGTGGGTCTGAGGGATGAGCCTTGTGGGATTCTGCATAGTGGTAGGCGGATTATCTGGGTACGTCCTATGAGAAAGGATACAATGCAGTTGAGGGTGTCTTCCTATATCCCAATGTGGTGGAGTCTCTTGATGAGGGTGTTGTGGGATACAGTGTCGAATGCTGCTGAAAGATCGAGGAGGATCAAGGATGCTGTGTCTCGTCGGTCAAGGAGGGTTCTGATGTTGCCAGTGGCATCAATCATGGTGGTCTTGGTGCTGTCATTGGTGCAGAAGCCAGTCTGTGAGGTGTCCAGCAGGTTTTTGTTCTTCAGGTGTTGAGTGAGCTGTCAGTTTATGGCCTTCTCAAGGACTTTGGTAGGGAAAGGGAGAAGGGGGTGGTAGTTCTTGAGTTCGCTGGGGTAGGAGGAAGGGGTCTGACCTCTGCATGTTTCCATTGGTTGGGGAAGGTAGCCGTAGTGATGGGTGTATTGAAGATGGAGGCGAGTTTGCTGCTGATTTCCTTACTTCAAAGGTTGAAGGTGTGGTGAGGGCAGGGGTCCGTGGGTGCTCCGGAGTGAATGGAGTTAATGATTGCCATGGTCCTCTGTCTAGGGAGCTGTTCCCAAGCACTAGCTGAGGGTTGTGGGTGGAGGCAGTTGTCGTGAGGATGCTATAAAGGTTGGTGGGTTAGGCTTTGAAGTTGTTGTAGATGGTGGATATCTTGTTATGGAAGTGGTCCACCAGGGTGTCGTAGAGTTCCTGGGATGATGGGGATTGTGTTCTCTGAGGCTGACGGGCAGGAGAGCTCTTTGACTATGTTGATTTCTGTGGTTGGAGAAGACTTCGATGCAGTCTGCCAGGATGCATTTTTTCATGCCTTTTAGGAGTTGATGGTAGTTGTTGAGCGCTGATTTGAAGGTGGCTTTGTCTGTTGCGTCTCTGCTGGTGCACCATCACTTCTCCAGATGTTTACAGTTGCAATTCGTGACCCTGAGCTCTTGTGTGTACCAGTTGGCTTGTTTGGTGGGTTTACTGGTCTTGGAGGGTTTGATGGGGTGACTGTGAGCGCAATTGGTGATCCAAACGGAGAAGTTCTTGACTGCCAGCTCGATGGAGGTCGCGGGGTTGGGCCGGGTGGTGTTGAGAGCATCTGCCCATTGGGTCTCTGTCACTTTGTTCCAGCTGAGTGGGGTGTTGTGAGGTGCTCCTCTGATGGTGAAGTGAATGATTGCGTGGTCAGTTACAGGCAAGTTTGGTGATGTGACTGTACTTGACTCTGTCGCTAGCTGCGAAGATTGGGTCAAGCGTGTGTCCTGCACTGCGTGTGGTCGGTGACCGGTTGGGTGAAGCCAATGTTGCTCAGGCATTCCAGGAGGTTGTGGTCTTTGAGGTCTTTGAGGTGGAAGATGAGGTTGCTAAGGAAGATGTAGGGGTTAGAGTCGATGGTGAGCAGGGTGATCAAGTTGAGGATGGCTTTGCCGAAACCGGGGCAGGGGCCTGGGGCCAGGGGGTCTGTATGCAAGGGTACCTCTGATGGTCATTCTACTGTTGGTTTATTCTGCTTTTTTCCAGGGGGTTGTTCCACCGCGCCAGGGACCAAGATGGGTGAGGTGGAGAGTGCATTTTGAACTAGCTTGTATAGACAGGAGAGTTCTTTGTGTGCCAGAATGTTTTCTAGGCGCTAATAAAGATGTCAGTTTAACTGTGCTGATTCATGTATCTGTTAGAGATATCTGAGTTTTGCCTAGTCCCAGTTTGACTCAAAGAAGCGCAGAGGGATAATGTGCCTCTTGTAAAGCACAAGGTGTAACATGCAGATCAACAAATTGTTTTTTATGTGTGTAGCTCAGTGGGTAATTGCTGTTGTCACATTATATCATTTGCTACTTGCCTTTGTTTTTCCACAATCTTTTGTTAGTCCAAGGTTGCTAAATATGGTTATTTTGGATAATAAATACTTATTAGTAAAAGCAACCCCAACCACCATGTTATGTTTTAAATCCTGAGTTTTCTATATTTCTCCATGCCACGCACTCTTAACATATAATACCTACCAGTATGGATGATATTTGACTCTTACACCTTGTAGCCCTCATTGTCTTAAGTAACATTTCCTATACATTGACTTACACATTTATGAGTCATTGTCTCTAGATAATGTTTGTGATGAAACACACTCCAACACCCTACGCTACATACTTGGCATGAGTTGCACCATAAAAGAAATTAAATACAGAGGGTCTTAGTGATGGTCAGGGGCACCATTGGAAGGTGGTTACAAGGCCAGACTGCCCTTACCAGGCATCGGACATTTCCCCGGGAGGCTGGAAGAGTGTGGGGCATGTTTTGTTAGTGGTGGACATTTTTGTAGCATTGCAGCAATTTAAAAAGCACTATAAAGTTCCTTTTATAGCCAGCAGTTTTCGGGCAACAATAAAAGTGTCACAATAACTGGTGATTTATGTACTTTCTTGAGAGAGATGGGAGTTTTGTCAAGTGGCAGTTTTGATTCATCTAAGGTAGTGTAGAGGGTTAATATGCCTCCTACAAAGAATGTGTACAATGCATTTCACAGAACAGTATTTTATGTGCAGAGCTCAGTGGGTTACTGCTTTTGTCACAGAGATTATTTTGTTACTGTGCAGTTAATAATTTACATTCGTAATCTAGCACAGTGAGCTATGAACTGCCATCAAAGAGCTGCAAGCAAACTGCGTGGTACAGGTTAGAAAGTTATGTTTTTTCCCAGTCTTTCTTTATCTTGATGTTGCTAAAAAAGGTTTGTTTGGATAGAAATAAATTCTTATCATTAAAGACAACCATAATCACACTGTTATGTTCTGAATCCTGGGTGTGTGCTTCTTCAGACCAAGCACTCTTAAAAAATGCCTAGCAGTATGGGAGACATGTGCATCCTACACCTTGTAGTCCCCTGTGCCTTATGTAACATTTTCTATACACAGATTTACACCCATATTACTCTTGCCTCTGTATGTGTGCTATGTAAGGTGCTCCGACACCTTATACTGGTATGAGAAGGGCTATAAAACAAATGATATACATGTGAAGGAGGGCCTATGGAGAGATGAAAGGTACTGTTGGTGATAGTGAGGGTGAGGCAGGAGCGACGCGGATATGGGCGGTAGGTGCCCCGGGGGCACTGGAGGGACGCGCCCTAGCGGGCCATACCGTCCGACCCGGAAGTAGTTGCCGGGACAACGACTGAAAAGGATGGACCAAGACGGATAGAGGAGAGACACGAGCAGACCGGTGAAGGAGCATATGGCGACGTTGGAGCAGCGGAGGAGGCAAGCGGAGTGAGCAGTGCGGGAGACAAATTCAGGAGCTGGAAGGAGGACGGAGAAGGTGCCGGGAGCAGCACCGAGAGTGACCCAAGGGAAGGCGAGACAGACGGGGCTGCTGTGACTCCGGTCCGGAGTCACAGCTCAAGGTAAGTGTTGTCTCAGGGAGAGACATTGAAGAGGGTGGGCTTTTGCTTGTGGGTAGTGGGCAGGATACTGGAGATGGTACAGGGGAAAGGAGAGGCAGAGAGAACCACAGAGGGTCCCGGGTTTACTTCCTTGAATAGAGCACAAAGCCCTACCTGCCACACCTGGGAATAGGTACACAGGGTAGCACAAAGCAAAACTCCACCGACCTGGATGAGTAATATTATCACAGTGGTGATTGGTGAAGGGCTCCTCATTGCCTGTTGTGTGATATTAACAGCCACAGGCCTGTCTGTTTTTCCCGAGGGCAAGACCGAGAAAAAAGAAAGGAGAAAAACAGGGAGACGAGAAGCAAGGACACCGGGACAGCCCCACGAGTGCAGAAGAACTCGAGAGGAGTACCAGAAGAATAGAAAAAATGTGTAGGAGACGAAAGAGGAAAAATAAAACCCCTTTATACTTGAATAAGTGACTACGCTTCCTTCATGTCCTATCACAGAGGGAATCATTGAAGAGGCCCAACAAAGATTGTCGTATCCTGGTGCAAAGTAAGGTCCCCATTTAATATGCTATAGAATCAAATATAATTGAATATATCAAAATAAATGTGTTGTAGAATGCACCATGTTTTCCCAAATTTTCTTTGGGGTGTGAAACAAAGGCTGTAAGCTGTCAGTTTTTTATAACACACAACAACTTTTAAATACCTGTAAATGAACTGAGTGAATGTTTCAAAACATATCAGCAGTTAGGCAACCACAAATGGACCACTTGTTTGTAAATCAGAAGTGAGCTGGAAACAGAGTTTTAACAGGATCAAAACAATCAAGACACTTTACTTGGTGATGTTCAAATGATACACATTTGCTGAAACCACATTTACACATTGTTTGTGTGCTATATAGTTTTAGTTAATAACTCCCTTTTCCTGCTTAATGCTCTTACCTTCACACAAGACCGGTCCCCTAGGGTTCTTACCCATCAATCAGTACTGTACCGGCCCCTAAACCAGTTGCCACCAACTGAACAGACATGGTACACCTGAAGTGATCTGACACATTAAGCTGGCCACTCGGAGGACTGAACTCTAGTCCAGCACTCCAGGTCCCAATTAGCTACATTCTATCCGTGCTGCTTTACATCTCACAATGGCACTCAGATATGAGATGCTCGTAACAAAGTCCACTCTAGCAGATCTAATCTAACGAAGCATGCCTGCTCAGGACCATGAACTGTAAACGAAATAGCACACTGGACAACCCAATGCAGCAACCATATAAATAGATTATGATCATATGAAATACTACAAAAAGACCTGCACAGTTGCTCAAAGTTGCGCCCATACCAAAAAAATGTGATGTGCATGATTGTCTTAACCTAATATAAACTTATTTTGACTTGTACTTATGTTGATTGTCTATTTAGTTACTTGTACACTATTGCCCGACCTCCTCTGATGTGTCTATAAAACTTACCTTTAGTCCCGACGTTTTGTAGTGAATTTTGACCCTTTGATCTGATTTTCTATTCTCACCGTCCTGAATTTGCACCCAAGCTAAGGGGCCGGTCTAACCTGCTGCTTGTTATTAGGTGTACCAGTCCGGTAATCTGTAGTCTCTCTTTGCTGTTGTTTTTCCAGGGTGTGTTCGTGTATTTCTGGTTTATTAGTGTTGTCTACAGATTCTACACCCAGTTAGACAGGGAACAGAGTGTGCAGTCCTGAATGACCGGACATACTGCCACGGAGAGGAGACACAAGGTCAACGTGTCTTTGGGTGTAAGGCAGCAAAATATTTGTTTAAAAACAAAAACTAAAAGAAATAGCAAAGCACATCACTAAATACAATAATGCAAACCATACCTTTAATAATATAATATAAGAATACAAAGTTAATTGTGTAGATTTCTTAAAACCAAGACAATATAAAACATTTAAAAGGCATATTAGGCTAAGAAAAAAGTAGAAGGATGGTCCATGCAGTGACTGGCACTGCACTAAATACAATATTAAGAAATACAAGAGAAAAATAAGTAAAGGGCACATTCTGATTCAAAAATCAACCTGCAATGGTCTTTTTTGTATGCAAATCGAAGGTAGAATTATCAGGGAACATAAAAGTAGTTCCACCGTAAACCATTGTCAACATTGAATACTTTGCAGTGTGGGGTTTGACGTTTACCATTCTAAGTACGAGACTACAAATCCGTCCATGTCGAGACTACAAATCCGTCCATGTCGAGACTACAAATCCGTCCATGTCGAGACTACAAATCCGTCCATGTCGACCTCCGAAGCTAACATGTCAGGTCTGAATGTAGCCACTGGACAGCTATTTTAATGCCACTAGACTGTTTTTTAATCAGTTCACTATGAATGCTGGGACATGTAGTTTAACTTGACCTATTATAGCCATGGGCCTACACCCCCAGAACCCTCAGAACTTTTAACTGCAAACACCGGGAGCTACTGAAAAAATAAAACATAACCTGAACCTAGGTCTATAATGCTTTCAAAAAAATACTGCATACTGATTATGGCTTAAATCATAACTCATAAACAATTTTTTAAAACTTTTGTAAAGCGCACTGATACCCCAATGAGCTTCCAAACGCTATCCTGAAATCCTGTACATACTACCAACAGCAGATCCTTGTAATGCTGAGGTTTTCTTTAGACTTATAGATATTGTTATTGTCAGGGATCGGAGGCGACCTCTTTCTCAGCGCCCAGGCTTTCCCAAGAAGAAGGGCGCAGCTCCGGTGTGACGTCATCAGCCAGGTCGGGGTCTCCAGCCGTGCGTCCTCCCCACGTGTGGGCGAGTCGGGCCTGCACTGCCCTCGCAGCCGGCGCTTTCAGAGTACAAAAACACGCAGGTCACCGGGGTTCAGAGCAGAGCTTCGTGCCAACAGAGGTTTGGCAATCTGTTTATTAGGGCTCGCCTGCTGGGCGCATGCGCCTAGCTGGCGAAGCTCTATTGGGGCTTAAACAGACTTTACCGAACTTGGCGATTTGGTGCTGTGCCCGTGGCTTTTAGGTCAATGCGCTTGCGCATTGACCTAAAATGCGCGTGCACATCACCAAATCGCCGTCTGTTCCCTCAGCCGCACTCCTCCCACACCTTTGAAGTGAAGCTTAGCTTCACTTCAAAGGCCCCTGCTGCTTAACACCCTCTCCCCGCTCCGCCCCCTCCCCTGCCCGCCGTGTCGCATTTCTCCCCCCCCCCTTCTCTGCCTTCCCTCCGTCGCTCGGCCCCCTCCCCTCCCTCTGTTCTATCGCAGAATTAAGTAGCAGCCCACGCAGAAAGCAATTTAGTTAACACAGATGACTCGGTGTGTTAGAGTTTTATTGTATACCCTTTATTTGCTCATTGCATGTGCTTTCTGTGGTGGCAGGCTCTGTCAATTGTTATTCTGTGCCCTTCTGTGGATCCACAATTGTATTCCTATTTCTGTTGTGTAATGTCTCCGTTTTTGTGTTTTTTACACAATATGTTCCCTCTTCTATAAATTCCCTTCACCTAGCAGCCTTTATCCCACCTGTCACCCCCCGATGAGCGGACCAACGCTTAAGCATGAGTTGCCGTGATTCCCTGATTCACTAAACCTTCTCTCTTTCCCTCGAAGTATATCCTATGTATCACGGACATGATGTCCAATACTCGATTGTTTTCTTCCGCATATTTTTTGCCAAACTTCAGCGACCTTTTTTGCAATGGCTAAACCTGAATTACTGTTCAAACATGACACTTACCTAGCTTCACTCCATGAACATGGCATGAATGAGAGAGAGAAAGAAAGCGAGCATTCGCAAAGCCAGTAACCGAGCCTGTCATCCTTCTGAGGTTGGTAAAGTGAGTGGTAAAAGCAACATCTGTTATTTTACAATGCTTATTTTATTGATAAATTATTAGGGTGCTTTCAAACACCAGGTCTCGTATGGAACGCTCTCTCTATATGTGCAAGCATTATAGGCATACATGTTTATTACTGCAGGTTCCTAAGTAATGCGGCGCAGTTTTACATATGGGTGTGTGGGTCTCTATAGGTGGCACAGGCTGATGGGTGCTATGGCGACATCTCTCTTTTCCATCGCGTCGTCACTGCCATCTCTCTTACCTTCTCCCATGCCTCTCTCTCACCCCTCAGACCTTCTCCCCACCTCCTCTCTCTCTCTGTACCCTTTCTTTTTATGGCCCCTCTCAACGCTCTGCAGGCTACAGCACCAATGCCCCGTTGGGCGCTTGGCCTGCCTTCTCAGCCTTCCATGGAGCGCGACGTCCAGGCCACCCCTGCAGCACGGTCCTCAATGGCCTCTAACTCACAGCAGGAGGCTTGGTTTTTCTCGGGATGGCTTCGACCGTTGGTTGTGTAATGTACTCTTTGTTCGAAATTCCGGAAGAATTGGATTTGTCTTAGACACAAATACAGACACAAATTTAAATGTTATTGAAATAAGATCATCTTTTCTCTGTCACAAACCCTTATGGAACCCACAGGACCACCACCCCCACCACCACTACATCCACCACCACATCCACCACAACCACCACCCCATCCACCACCACCACCGCATCCACCATCACCGCATCCACCGCATCCACCACCACCGCATCCACCATCACCACATCCACCACATCCACCACCACCGCATCCACCACCACATCCACCATCACCTCCACATCCACCATGACATCCACCGCCACATCCACCACCACCACATCCACCACCACCGCATCCACCACCACACCCACCACCACTACATCCACCACCACTACATCCACCACCACATCCACCACCACCACCGCATCCACCATCACCACATCCACCGCATCCACCACCACCGCATCCACCGCATCCACCACCACATCCACCATCAACACCACATCCACCATCACATCCACCACCACCACCACATCCACCATCACATCCACCATCACCTCCACATCCACCATGACATCCACCGCCACATCCACCACCACATCCACCACCACCACATCCACCACCACCACACCCACCACCACTACATCCACCACCACATCCACTACAGCCACCACCCACCACCCCATCCACCACTACCACCACCACCGCATCCACCACCACCGCATCCACCACCCCCACCACCACTACATCCACCACCACATCCACCACAACCACCACCCCATCCACCACCACCACCGCATCCACCATCACCGCATCCACCATCACCTCCACATCCACCATGACATCCACCGCCACATCCACCACCACCACATCCACCACCACCGCATCCACCACCACACCCACCACCACTACATCCACCACCACTACATCCACCACCACATCCACCACAACCACCACCCCATCCACCACCCCATCCACCACCACCACCACATCCACCATCACCACATCCACCGCATCCACCACCACCGCATCCACCGCATCCACCACCACATCCACCATCAACACCACCACCACCATCACATCCACCACCACCATCACATCCACCACCACCACCACATCCACCATCACATCCACCATCACCTCCACATCCACCATGACATCCACCGCCACATCCACCACCACATCCACCACCACCACATCCACCACCACCACACCCACCACCACTACATCCACCACCACATCCACTACAGCCACCACCCACCACCCCATCCACCACTACCACCACCACCGCATCCACCACCACCACCGCATCCACCACATCCACCACCACCACATCCACCACCACATCCACCACCACATCCACCATTTATTTGCAAGTTTGTACCGCGCTGGCTTCACTCCCGGAGGAGTATCTCCGCGCCTTTGGCTTCTACAAAGAATTAAGAAGAAGGGCTATTGCAGATGTTCTAATCTACTGTTGAAACAGGAAGGTCTTCAACATTTTCCTGAAGGGAACCATCACCACCACATCCACCATCACATCCACCACCACATCCACCACCACATCCACCATCACATCCACCGCCACATCCACCGCCACATCCACCACCACATCCACCGCCACATCCACCACCACATCCACCACCACATCCACCACCACATCCACCACCGCCACATCCACCACCACCACCACCACATCCACCACCACCACATCCACCACCACTTCACCAACGCATCCACCACCACCACATCCACCGCATCCACCACCACCACATCCACCACCACCACTGCATCCACTGCATCCAGCACCACCACCACATCCACCACCACATCCACCACCACATCCACCACTTCCACCGCATCCACCACCACCACATCCACCACCACATACACCACTGCATCCACCACCACCACATCCACCACCTCATCCACCACCTCATCCACCACCTCATCCACCACCTCATCCACCACCGCATCCACCACCACCACATCCACCACATCCACCACCACATCCACCACCACTTTCACCACATCCACAACCATCACATCCACCATCACCACCACATCCACCATCACATCCACCACCACCACCACCACCACATCCACCATCACCTCCACATCCACCATGACATCCACCGCCACATCCACCGCCACATCCACCACATCCACCACCACATCCACCACATCCACCACCACCGCATCCACCACCACCGCATGCACCACCACCACCACACCCACCACCACATCCACTACAACCACCACCCCATCCACCACTACCACTACCACCTCCACCACTACCACCTCCACCACCGCATCCACCACCGCATCCACCACCGCATCCACCACCGCATCCACCACCGCATCCTCCACCACATCCACCATCACATACAACATCCCATCCACCATCACATCCACCATCACATCCACCATCACATCCACCATCACATCCACTATCACATCCAGCATCACATCCACCATCACATCCACCATCACCTCCACCACCACCACCACCACCACATCCACCACCACCACATCCACCACCACCGCATCCACCACCACCGCATCCACCACCACCACCGCATCCACCACCACCACCGCATCCACCACCACCACCACATCCACCACCACATCCACCACCACATCCACCACCACATGCACAACCACCACATCCACCACCACCACATCCACCATATCACCACCACATCCACCATCACCACCACATCCACCATCACATCCACCACCACCACCACATCCACCATCATCTCCACCATCACCTCCACATCCACCATGACATCCACCGCCACATCCACCACATCCACAACCACCACATCCACCACCACCACATCCACTACATCCACCAGCACCGCATGCACCACATCCACCACCACCGCATCCACCACCACCGCATGCACCACCACCACCACACCCACCACCACTACATCCACCACCACATCCACTACAACCACCACCCCATCCACCACTACCACCACCACCGCATCCACCTCCTCCACCGCATCCACCACCACATCCACCACCACATCCACCACCACATCCACCATATCCACCATCACATCCACCACCACATCCACCACCACATCCACCACCACATCCACCATCACCTCCACATCCACCATGAAATCCACCGCCACATCCACCACCACCACCACATCCACCACCACCACATCCACCACCACCACATACACCACCACATCCACCACCACCACCACATCCACCACCACATACACCACCACATCCACCACCACCACCACATCCACCACCACTTCCACCGCATCCACCACCACTACATCCAACACCACATCCACTACAACCACCACCCCATCCACCACTACCACTACCACCTCCACCACCGCATCCACCATCACATCCACCATCACATCCACCACCACATCCACCACCACATCCACCACCACATCCACCACATCCACCATCACCTCCACCACCACCACATCCACCACCACCGCCACATCCACCACCACCGCATCCACCACCACCGCATCCACCACCACCGCATCCACCACCACCACCGCATCCACCACCACATTCACATCCACCACCACATCCACTTCCACAACCACCATATCCACCACCACCACATCCACCACATCACCACCACATCCACCATCACCACCACATCCACCACCACATCCACCACCACCACCACATCCACCATCATCTCCACCATCACCTCCACATCCACCATGACATCCACCGCCACATCCACCACATCCACATCCACCACATCCACCACATCCACCACCACCGCATCCACCACCACCGCATGCACCACCACCACCACACCCACCACCACTACATCCACCACCACATCCACTACAACCACCACCCCATCCACCACTACCACCACCACCGCATCCACCACCTCCACCGCATACACCACCACATCCACCACCACCACATCCACCACCACATCCACCATCACATCCACCACCACATCCACCACCACATCCCCCACCACATCCACCATCACCTCCACATCCACCATGAAATCCACCGCCACATCCACCACCACCACATCCACCACCGCCACATCCACCACCACCGCCACATCCACCACCACCACCACATCCACCACCACCACCACATCCACCACCACTTCCACCGCATCCACCACCACCACATCCACATCCACCACCGCATCCACCACCTCATCCACCACCACATCCACCACCTCATCCACCACCACTTTCACCACATTCACCACCACCACATCCACCACCACCACATCCACCACCACCACATCCACCACCACCACATCCACCACCACCACATCCACCACATCACCACCACATCACCACCACATCACCACCACATCACCACCACATCACCACCACATCCACCACATCCACCACATCACCACCACATCCACCACATCCACCACCACCACCACATCCACCACCACATCCACCCCCACATCCACCACCATCACCACCACATCCACCATCACCACCACCACCACATCCACCACCACCATATCCCCCGATCCACCACCACCACATCTATATGTGTGTGGCTCTGTGTGTGTGTAGGTGCAAATGCAATGTTCTTGGATTTTCGTCACAATAAAATACACTGAACATAATCTTCACAAAAGTTATTTACAAACGTTTAAGCTATTGCCATTATAAATTACAAAAACTTTTATTTAAGTATTAATTATTTACAAAATTAAAAGCCATTGTTATTTGTAATATCAATACATCTAAGTCACGTAAATACAACACACATTGCATTACAAATGCTATAGGTGTCACATTTGCGAAAGTTAAAACTATTGGCATTGTAACTGACAAAGCTATTAATTTTGCTACTTTCAAAACCAACACATGAATAAAAAAAGTGTCATTTACAATACCAATAGCTCAAACTTTCCTAATGCGAGACCTATTGCATTTCCAATGCTTGTTGAGACAGCGCTGTGGCCACACGCAAGTGCCGCCCTCATGTACTTATCACTAAGGGAGTGGCGAGGGCTGGGAGAGAAGTGGATCGAAACAAGGAAAGGCTGAGGCGATTTGTCACGCCATTTGAATGGATGGGCATTGAGGGGCTTTTTTATGGGCCCTTGCGTCACCTTTGCGCCGCCGGTGCCAGCTGCGTAAAAAATGAGCATTGTTGCACCATATTTACAAAGTGACACATCTAGGTAGATGTGTCACTTTGTAAACCTCTGCGCCACATAATTACTGCACCAGGTATAATGGGGCAGATTTCCAAGCCCCTTGTCGCCATTTTTGCGTCACTTTTTAACATGAGAAAAGTGACACAAAAGTGGCGCAAGGGGCTTGTAAATCTGCCCCAATGTATGCAGGGTGAGCGTTCTGATGCAAGAAAGGGTCGTAGAAGTGGCGCAGTGAAATCTATGATTTCACTGCGCCACCTCTAGGACGCAAATGCGTCAATATCT
This sequence comes from Lissotriton helveticus, assembly GCF_964261635.1. Taxonomy (NCBI): domain Eukaryota; kingdom Metazoa; phylum Chordata; class Amphibia; order Caudata; family Salamandridae; genus Lissotriton; species Lissotriton helveticus. The sequence goes on from NC_136070.1 coordinate 1,005,173,404, forward strand.
CACGCCTGCTTCATGGCAGGTGTAAGATGGACGCAGGCACATTTAGCATGGGACTTGCCCATGTGTACTGCCCATTGCTAGAGTTGCGTCACTTTTGTGACACACTCCAGCAATGCGTTATTTTTGCGCTTACAGGTACGTCAGAAATACTGACGTATCTGTAACTCCTTGCAACATGATGTGTCATACTGTAAATATGACGCATCATTGGTGTCGCAAGGAGGGCGCAATGAAAAGTGACGCATCACTGTTTTCTCGCATGGATGCGTCACTTTTCATAAATGCGGCCCTAAGTGAGGGAGAACTAGGAATGCGAGGAGGGGAGAGTTTAGGATGGACGAAAAGACGCTGTGGAGAAGCAAATGTTGGAACGAGTCGGACTTAAGAGGGCTACAATTTCCGGTCCGTGCTTGTGTATGTAGCTCATATACCCCATGTCTTTACTTTGCTTTCTGGGACTTGTAGTCCTGTTTAGACTATGATAATTGTTATGAAACAAGGGGTAACCCAATTAAAGTCAAAGGACCTGGGTAGCAAGTATTATAATCAACAAATGGTCCTAGACATTAACTCAGCATATACAATGTAATGATACAATTCAATCAATCACTTTTTTCATTATTGAATTAAATCAAATATGATTCATATAAATCAAAACATGACAGATACAGTAGTCCAGAACATCAATTAATACAAAAAAAATACACATAAAACCAAGCAAATATGTCTCACCAAAATCCTAGAGACTTACTCATTTAATATATATTTTTTGAAGATATCAAATATATACACATATTTACAAACAGGGTACAATACCAATAAGAGTGCACAGAAAAGGGTGAAAGTAAGTGCTCGTGTTGATTGACCAAGATGGTCAGTGTAGAGAAATTGAATTATTTAAAAACAAACATAGATAAGCCTGTCCTAAAAATATAGCTCGCAAAAAATGTAGTTCTTTCTTGCTGGCACGTAATTGGGTAGTCCTCCGTATTCCTGAATTGGCACAGGAGACAACGGGAAAGGGAGGAGGGGAAAGGACCGGGGAAAAACGTAGGTACAGGCTCCACAACAAGGGGGGAATGTCGACGTTTCGACCCAAAACAAGATACTGGGTGATTAGGTTCCTCAGGGGCGGGTCTTCATCAGGACGAGGGAAGGAGGGAAGGGGCAATGTGCACGTAGATGTAATGACCCCAATATCAATGGGCACCTGTAACAACAAATAGATATTCGGACTAAATATCTGCAAGTGCTGTCATGTAGGTTCTAACATAACCAAGGACAAAACGGCAATCACCCTCAGTCGGTGTGCCACGTGTGCGATATTAGTCCGCACCCAGACGTTTTGTCAATGTGCTAGGTTGAGCACTGGAACAAGAAGAAACAAAGTAGCCATTAATGCTACTAAGGTCACGTGGAATACTCCTTTCATACCCATTTATTTATTTACGCATCATCAAGTTGCCAAATAAACACCCTGGAGAATATCGCCCTGTGGATGTAGACTCCCAATTTAAATATCGGTGAGCACAGCAATATATGCGAACAATCTCATTATTGTTTATCCCTATTCATTCATTTAAGTTTCAATATCATTAAATTACAGACCAAAAATGGTTCACCAAATGATTAAGGTTTCTCCACAGCAATAAACTGTATTGGCAAAGCGGAATTATAGTAAATTGAAACACTCACCAACACGCCGTCCCTTGCAACAGTTCTTAATCTTCATTAACAAATCACTACATAAAAAAGGGAAGGATAGTCCAATTACAAACAACCTCCCTAACCAGAATGGGCATTTCACAATTAAATAGCTACATTTGAACCATAAATCCTAAGTATCGTACCTTTCATTCGTTTCCAAAAACGCCAAACAAATATGCCTCAGTTCACGATCTGTACCGGCTCCGAGTCGCCTCAAACGAAAGCGGAAGCCCCGTATGTTGCAGGGCTGTAACATCGCCTGGCGGCCAGAACGTACCGCGTCATAATTGTCAAAGCGACGCCCCTCGAGCGTCAACGAGGTTCCCTAGCAACCGCCAAAAGCGTCTTCCATGGCGGATACAGGCTTATTCCGTCAATGAAGACGTAAAGCCCAAACTGCAGAGCACCATTGAATGTCTAGTTGAAAACATGAACGCCCAGGGTGAATGCTACAATCTCTTCACTAATTAAAATACTTTCAAGTTTGAAATTTAAAATCGTGATCAAGGTGAGAGGAAAATGTGACAATCAATAACTATGCACATTTCAACAATAATACCCAAAAATAATAATAATTCAATACTCCTATTGATAATAGTATGAATACATAACCAATTTGATATACATTCAGTAATGACGTCTTCATTGGCGGAATAAGCCTGTATCCGCCATGGAAGACGCTTTTGGCGGTTGCTAGGGACTATCCTTCCCTTTTTTATGTAGTGATTTGTTAATGAAGATTAAGAACTGTTGCAAGGGACGGCGTGTTGGTGAGTGTTTGAATTTACTATAATTCCGCTTTGCCAATACAGTTTATTGCTGTGGAGAAACCTTAATCATTTGGTGAACCATTTTTGGTCTGTAATTTAATGATATTGAAACTTAAATGAATGAATAGGGATGAACAATAATGAGATTGTTCGCATATATTGCTGTGCTCACCGATATTTAAATTGGGAGTCTACATCCACAGGGCGATATTCCCCAGGGTGTTTATTTGGCAACTTGATGATGCGTAAGTAAATAAATAAATGGGTATGAAAGGAGTATTCCACGTGACCTTAGTAGCATTAATGCTACTTTGTTTCTTCTTGTTCCAGTGCTCAACCTAGCACATTGACAAAACGTCTGGGTGCGGACTAATATCGCACACGTGGCACACCGACTGAGGGTGAGTGCCGTTTTGTCCTTGGTTATGTTAGAACCTACATGACAGCACTTGCAGATATTTAGTCCGAATATCTATTTGTTGTTACAGGTGCCCATTGATATTGAGGTCATTACATCTACGTGCACATTGCCCCTTCCCTCCTTCCCTCGTCCTGATGAAGACCCGCCCCTGAGGAACATAATCACCCAGTATCTTGTTTTGGGTCGAAACGTCGACATTCCCCCCTGTTGTGGAGCCTGTACCTAAGTTTTTTCCCGGTCCTTTCCCCTCCTCCCTTTCCCGTTGTCTCCTGTGCCAATTCAGGAATACGGAGGACTATCCAATTACGTGCCAGCAAGAAAGAACTACATTTTTTGTGAGCTATATTTTTAGGACAGGCTTATCTATGTTTGTTTTTAAATAATTCAATTTCTCTACACTGACCATCTTGGTCAATCAACACGAGCACTTACTTTCACCCTTTTCTGTGCACTCTTATTGGTATTGTACCCTGTTTGTAATTATCTTCAAAAAATATATATTAAATGAGTAAGTCTCTCGGATTTTGGTGAGACATATTTGCTTGGTTTTATGTGTATTTTTTTTGTATTAATTGATGTTCTGGACTACTGTATCTGTCATGTTTTGATTTATATGAATCATATTTGATTTAATTCAATAATGAAAAAAGTGATTGAATGAATTGTATCATTACATTATATATGCTGAGTTAATGTCTAGGACCATTTGTAGACTATGATAATGGCAGAAACCACAAGTACCAGCATGCAAAGCAAAAAAATTGACTGAAACAGGTACCCATGCACGAGTAAGAGAGACGTGAGGACAGCGGAGGCAGAGATGCGAGTGACTAAAGGGCAAGGGTCAAAAAAACGTAGGAGAAGACACAACTTTAAAGCGACCTGCAGCTGAAAGGCTGCACTCCTATTCCCTGTTTTGACCTCCCTCCTGGTAACTTTACCACGTTCACCCCTATCAAGTTTCCTTCCTAGGTCAATGTGCGATGTGCTGGTCCAGTCTAGTTTTTTTGTTTGAATTCTGAGGCTTGCAGTCTTGTTTATTCCATAATGAAATAGGACTACAAGTCCCAGAATGCAAAGAGAAAACCAACCCTGGACACGATCAACTCATCACAATGGACCTAGGAAACTTGGCAGCTGTGCAGGTGCAGTGTGCCCTTAAATGGGAAGTTCAGGCTCTATCAGTGTGTCAAAAAACCCCGGTTACAATTCTGACAGGAGGTAGAGGGCGGGGAAATGAGGCTGGCAAATGAGAGCGATGGAAGTAAGAAGGCGCTATTTGCTTTGATAATCTCACGTTTCTATGGTGAAAACCGCACCCACCATGCAGGAAAAAAATAGATTGCAGTAATTACTTTCAAAATTGTTCCTGTCACTGCACGCAGCTCTCAACCTATGCACAGAGAAACGAACGTTGACGTCCGGGCGTTACGCAAGGAGGTTTTCCACGCCGGAACGTTGACTGCCTTGTTTGGAACAGGTTTAGCAAAAAGGTTACAGGTCAACTTTTTAGAGCCCTGGAAAATAATTACAAAAATCTCGGAAATTCAAAAAAGTTAAACAAGGTGGCGGTGTTTCTTCAATCAGCTATGCGAGCTATGCGGCTGACTGTGCATATGTTCCCACAGTCCATAATTTGCTGGTAAGGGTGCTTTTGAGTTGTTCCGGCAGCTGGAGTTACTGAGGGGAGCATCTGGAGACAGTGAGGCCTGCAGACGTCAGAGAATTAACGCCAGGCCAGCAGAGATGGGAGGGGCAGGTGGTTGTGGAAAGAACATTTAAACAAATGCCGTAGCAGAGGCCTCAAGTTTTGTAGGCAAGGGTCAAGTAACTTTTCCAGAACTGTTTTTTATTAGGTCTGACATTATCTAAGACCATTAGAATGTACTAAAATCATATGTATAATATACTTCTAGGCTATTTCAGCCACTCCTCTTCATCCATTGGTCTGTTATTGTGTCACTAACATTTTACTTCCACCCATCAAAGCCTACAGCCTATGGCACTGTGTTCAGTTTGATTTGTTTCTTGCATTTTTTTTCTCCAGATTGACAAGGACCCTGCTTTCCACAACAATAAACTTTCGCTTTAAACATGACAAAACAAGCACTTACAAATACAAATGGCTCGCAACCACCGCCAAACTAATTGCCCCAGTCAATTACCAGTAATCTCATTATCCTTAGTATGTTATGACATCATCATCACAGTTATTACTTATGAGGTGATTAAACCGGACATGAGAAGAAAAAAGGAAGTAAGCTTAAAGAGCCTGCCTGCCCACATTAGTGGTGTATATAATGCTATAGACCGGGGAAAAGGCTACGCACGTTTATTCATGCTCATGAAATAATTGGCTGATGTTAAGGAGACAAAAACTGTAAAATCTTAGATCATATTTATTTTTAGATGAAGTAACGAAACAGTTCATATGCAAGTTAAATCCTACAAATCAAATCATTTTAGACAAGGTTTGGATCAGAGTTACATCATGATTGTTGAAGGATCAAATATGATGTTCTTTCTTGTAAGGCCAGGAGGAAGTCTCAATTGGGACAAAACGCGTTGGCTGTCAATTCAATTGTTGGATGGATTTTGATACCCCAGAACAATGAGAATTTTGGAATAATAAGAATAAAATATTTTTTTTTGAAAATTGAATGACATTCCGGAATCAAGTTTTTGTGTGGATGAAATTAAATTATACTAGGCTTACTGAATGCATACTATTATTGAATTGTTCTGAATATCTGTCAGAAGTTGACAAAGTGGGGATCTATACGGCTGATCCCTTAGTGATTGCACCAGTATCGGACATTAGGTATGGATACAGAGTGCTGGGCTTAACACCTTGACCTCGGCGCAAATTCTGCCGCGGTGCTGGTAAATTAATGAGTGGGCGGGGTTCGGACGACCCCCAGCCGTCCTCCGCGCACGCCCACTGTGAAGGAGGGGTTAAGAGGATTAGCTGCTATTGTAAATTATACAGCTAGCCCTATTAAGGCACTTCCGGTAATGCCAATTCTCAGAAGGTCAGCAAAATGGGGGTTTTTGACTGTGACGGGGATGTAACAGAATAAGGATAATAATTATGACTCCGGTTTGCTTAACACCAACATATATTAAAATATTATTGTTTCACCAGAGTCAATACTTCGAGTCCAAAAGAATACTCTCCAAAACCTACACACTCAATTCTGTGATGTATAACACATGTGTGAATGGAAGAGCAAGTAATTTCTATACACATTTCATTCAAATAAACTCCCTCAGTGTCTGCCTAAGATGTAGAAACACTCCTGGTAGTCCTCCATTGAACAACAGGGGAGGAAGACCAAAAATAAAGAGTTTTGCATAATAATGCCCACAGTTCTCAAATTCTTTTGATTGGCAATAAATGCAGCACATTCATTCCTAGGTATTTTGGGTCAAGAGGATTCAGCGGTACAAAGGGAATACCCTGGAGCACTCTTAGAACGAAAAGGAGAGCCCAACTAGGCAAAAAATATTTCTGCTCTGGTCTAGAAATGTATTTATTTATTTATGCGTTTTTATATAGCACAAACTTTACCCAAAGGGGTCAGACTGCTTTACAATAGAACCATAAGGACTTCAGAGTACATGAAGTATATAAAATATAGAAATAGATATAGTAGTAAGTATATACGTCTACTACAGATACCAGGGGTTAAATTACATATATACAAGTTGCAAATTCACTCATGATTACATTTTAGGGAAAGTTTAATCGATTAGCGTTGGACAAATATATATTACATATTTACAAAGCATGGTCTTCTTGCCATTGCTGGGGTTCTTGCTTTCAACCCGGCCTTCAAGGTGTTGTTGCACTCAGGGGCAGTAATCTTGGGCCTGGTGGGATCCCCGAGCTGGTGATGTGCTTAGGGGTAGAAGGCCAGGTGGTGGGCGAAGGCGGCTGTGGTAGTCTGCAGGTAGATCTCGCACTGCACAAAGAGGGGAATCAAACCAGGTTGTAGATATCTTACCCTGAAATGGGCCCAGCAGAGCGGTCAGGCCTACGAAAGGGCCCCAGTACTACGCCTGTCTCGACCGCCTCAAGTGCTAGTGGTCAGTGCCCCCTTTCAAATATTATACGGGTGTATGTGCACCCATTGTACTGTAGCAAATCTTCTGGGGAAGCTCCAGCAACCCGCTCCGCCCACGGCTGATTTTGTTGCCGCACTCTGCTGCCGGGTCCTCCGCGCTGCAGCTTAAAGACTCACTCCAGGTCTTGGGGCGGTGCTGCAGGAGCCCCCGGGTCTCCGACTGCAGGTGCAGATTTCCTCTTGAGCTCGGTGCAGCTCCCAAGCCCGCCACACATAGAGTGACGCGGGCCCGCACCACTATCTTGCTTTCTTGACATAGTAAAGCTCTTAAGAATTTTAACTATCAAACCATCATTCTGGAGATAAGAGCCATCTGGTACTCTAAGGGTTCTGATAGCTACCCAAAGGGCCCTGGGAGTTGAGATTGCTAAATTCTTATCAAAGTCATCTTGAAGAAATTGTAAGTTAACATGAATCCCAAATTCTAAAGAAGATTAAGCTTTCAATGAATACCAGTGTTCCAAAAGTTTCCAGTGTTTAGAATATGACTTTAGAGTAGAAGGACGACAAGATTTTTAAATTACTTCACCCAAATGAGAAAGGATCCCTCAACTTTAAAGTCCTATCCTTTCAGTTTCCAGAACGAACAGTTTGAGCGAGACAAAGGGTGCACCCCCATTCTCTGAGAGGATAAGGTGTTAAAGTAATTTCCAGCTAAGTTTTAGTTCCATCCTCATCACCCTATGGAATCAAGACCTGCATGGCCAGAAAGGTATTTCCACTATTACCTCTACTTTCTCTTTCCTTATTTTCAGATGCAGTCTTGGAATAAGAGGAATCGGAGGAAAGGAAAAGAGTAGTTGAGTAGGCCATGGAATAGATGGGCTATCCACCCAGCGCTGGAAAGTGTGAGAATAAATTGGACACTTATTTGTTATCGTGGGTTGCAAACCAGTCCAATGTTGGGGCTCCAAACTTATGGTAAATTAGAAGAAAGTTTCTTGGTAGGAGCAAGAGGTCCTGTGGGGTTAAAAACACCCTGCTTGGGCGGTCAGCCTCAACATTGTCCTTTCTCCTTATATAAACAACTCTTATGGCAAGGGGCATCCCTCATGTTACTTGTCCAGATGCTTGATGGGGACTTAAGAGCAAGCAGTAGAGGAGAGAGGAAGTGTTAGGACAGTTCCTGCTGCACTTGGAAATTTGCCATTTCTGCAGGGTGACCCCAATTTTTTCTTTGCCTTTTTAAAAAAAAGTCTTTTTATTATAATAAGTATAATCAAGGCACAAGTTAATCATACAGTACGTATGATCATTATATCCAGACGTCCACAATTTTATGACAGTTTGCATAGTAATAGTCCACACATCATAACCAACGACAACATTCCATCCATTAAATTCGTGACTCCCCGTCATTTTCGCCATCTGACTCCTCCTCTTCTTTGCCTTTTTTTATTTGTTACCCCTGCAAACCAGTTGTTCAGTGCCCGTACTCCTTCTTTCAACTTGATAACATTGGTATACTCCTGATTGGCATTCATATGACACTTGGGACACACTTCAAAGAGGTCTCCCCTGTCACAGACAAATGTTAAATGACACGTGGCTGGGTCTTTTTGTTGTATTCCCAGCCAGTCAGACCCCGATTACAGTGGGCCTCTTTTGACAGTACAGTATCTCACAGCAATTTGAAAGGCTAACTAGGTTTATATACAACATTTGGGGCCAGATGTAGGTAAATCTATTTTACCGACACTTAAATACCGAATTTTACCGATTCGGTATTTAAGAGTCGGTAAAATAGATGTACCGAGATGTAGGTAAATCCAGATGTGGATTTACCGATTCTTTAAAAGTCGGTATTTACCGATTCGGTAAATACCGACTGGTAATGCTCCATTCATTCCTATGGGCTTTGAAGCCCATAGGAATGAATGGGGCATTACAGGTCGGTATTTACCGAGCGGTAAATACAGATTTTTGGCAAGGGTGCAGGGGGTGTCACTTTGACACCCTCTAGCACCCCCAAAAAAGGTTCGGGGGCCATATGGCAGGCATACCTGCCCTAAGGGCAGGTCTGCCTGTCATATGGCACAGGTGTGCATGCACACATTTGCATGCTCACCTGAATCGGTATTTCACCATCAAATTGAATTTGATGGTAAAATACCGATTTCTTAGGCCTTGTGGGACTCATCAGAGTCCCACCTACATATCGATTTTACAGAATCTGTAATTTTACCGTTCTGTAAATTTACCGACCGGTATATTTACAGATTCTGTAAAATTACAGATCGGTAAATTTACAGAACGGTAAAATTACCGATTCTGCCCCCTACATCTCAAATTCCTTTTACCGGTCGGTAACGGCCGAATTCGGCCGTTACCGACCGGTAAAACCCTACCTACATCTGGCCCCATGTGTGCACTTCAAAGGAGGGAAGCAGAATGAAAAATCTATTTGTGTTTAGCCATTGTCTGGTTGGTGAAGGCTCACATTTGGTATACCAATCGTCTGTCTCTGGGGTTGTGGGTACAAGGACTGCATCAAACTGGATTTTGGTGTTGGGTTTGGATGGAACACTGGGATTATTATAGTACACTCCCCAAACACACCCACAACCCTCAGAGCCAAAGTGTAGTGTGGTGTGCCCGAAGATTTAGGCCAGCTAGAAAATGTCTAAAGTGGGCAGGAATAGCTTTGGGAATATTTACCCTGTTGGTTAGGACATCTCTAGTGGTCATTCCCACGAACAAGCTTGTGGCAGGCCTAAATATGGCATATCCAGGAACCCCAATCTTAACACTCCTGGACTTGTGGAAGATCAGAAGAGCACTGAACCTGCTGTCTGAGACCTGAGGGGAGCCTAGAAGACTGGATTTACCAACCGTTTCGTACCCAGTAAAAAGAAGTGGAGGCCAAGGGTCACACGCAGGGCCACTGCAATTATGCGATTGTGTGGCTGCAGCAATTTTTGCATAATTATACATTTGCCACATAATCCATCATCTGCCACATAATCTGCTGATTTTACCAACAACACAATTTTGTTTTTAGCTCAAACAGTTCAAAAGCCTCTAAAAATGCAACAACACCTGTTGTTGCATAGTGGCAGGCCATTTTTAAAGCTGGACGGGTCACCTTAATGATGCTTATTGCTATATTTGGGTGCTTAACTGGTACTAATCGGGTGCAACCAATGCCCATACAGTATTAGCAAGTTTAAAAATGACGAAACAATGAAGTCATACTATCACAAAATGTGCTGCATTAAGCTGCATAATTTGGCTTTTCTTGCTGCATAATCTACTCGACCCTGCTACATAATTTGGGCCTCTCCTTCTGCATAATTTCAGCGGCCCTAGTCCTAAGGCTGACCGAACACAACAAGCTACAAGAGGCCTTTTCCTGCAAGTGACCAGTGACAACCAGTCCTGGTCTGGACCCTCTTGTTAACCTCTTCCTTCTACTCTGTAAATCTCTTAAGTGTCTCTCTGGAGGTCCTTTGGGGCTTCGGAGTTGATGCCTGTGGTGGATTGGGATGTAAAAGACTAATCGCTCTGTTTGGAAAAACTGCCCTCACTCACATACCGGGGTATGTGACATGCTTCATCATCGGGCCTGCTTACTTTGCGCCCTGGTGTAGCCACACACAGGGCGGAGCATTAGGGAGGGGAAAAAAATTATAAATTCCTCTTAACAAGACGTACAACCAGGACAGTTCAACATAGACGACACGTAACACAAATACTGGTGAAAGCCGTGCAAACACCAAGTGACCACAACTGAAAAGTGCGACAAAAGGTCCAGTTTGGAAAGTGATTAAAACTGATTAAGGGTGCCAACCAAAACACAACCTTTATTAAACTTTTCTTGATACCCCTATCAGGATTAAAAAATGAAAAAGGATGGGAAAAAGCCTCAAAGAGATAATTAGAAACCTCAAAGCTTCCCTCCTACCACTGCCAGAGTCAACATGTTTCGACCGCTCTGTGTGTGCCTTAAAGGTCACTCTGGTCTTCTTCAGGACCGTCGCATTCAGTGCCACTCTGGGTTCCTCCGTACTTCGGATGATGGTACCCCAAGGATGAGGCAGGTCTGCTAGATCCGTGCCACTCCCGTGTTGTGTGTGGAAACTGCTCCCTCAGATGTGGGAAAACATTCACTGCAGCAATAAAAGAGGAGATAGTACAGCCGCCCTATTAGTATTCGCATGTTCTTTCTAAGATTCTTTTGTCTTCATATCTCCTTAGAACACATCGTCTGATGTTGAGCCAAAATACCGGTTGCATCGTGTGCCCAGAACCCTGCTCTTACTTCACTCATCGCTCGCCCGTACATGACCTGATATATGCATGAAACGAGCCCTTACAATTATCCATGTCCTCATATTTTGCGTCATCACTCGTACCTTGTACCTTACCCCCTCGATGTTTGTGAGACCATCATTACGCTACACCCCACTTCTCATATTGTCTAAGTGTCCCCACTCAAAAAGTTGATCTTTTTTTGTTGTTCACTTACCGAGTTTATAGATTTTACAAACTCGAACTGACACCAGCGAGGGTCAACTGGTCCGATCAGGACCAGGAGATCACCCAACGAATCACCAGGAGCATGGCACAAGGAACTACACCGAGCACAAGCCGAGACAATCATTAGTGGTAAATTTGTCTTCTTATCCCTTGTCTGACCTTCAGGAGCAAGTTCTAAATAAGGGCTTAGGATTTGTCCCTACGAACTATCCAGATTTATTCAAACTGCGACAGGATCTAGCGGTCTTTTTCCGCAACGTGAGACTGAAAGTCTTCTTCGAGAACCAAGACTCCCTGGATAGACAAAAGGGCGACACACCCTCAGGGTCCTGGAAACGTTACTCTTCGAGGGGGAGTGGCCCTATGAAACACCTCAGACATTCATGTTACATCTGGCCGAGATAGCCTTGACCAGGAATTTCTTCGAATTTGTGGGGTCACTGTATCTCCAAACCCATGGGACATCAATGGGAGTGTATTCACCCCCAGTTTAGCAGGGCTATACGTGGGGGCGTTCGAGCAGGCGACGATCCTTGATGCCAACGGTCCATGGGCGAACAATCTGCGATTGCGGCGTCGCTACATTGACGACGTCTTAGTGATTTGGAGGGGCGAGAGAACATCTGTAGACCGCTTTCTGGAGTGGCTTAACGTCCAGAATCCGTTCCTCCACTTCACTTCGACTGTCACCAAAACCCATTTACCATTCTTGGACCTAGTGATTGAATCCAGCAATGGCACCCTGAAGACCAAGGTTTTTCATAAACCAACGGACAAGAATGCCTTATTGGTATTTGGGAGCTTCCACCCACGCTCCCTAGGGGAGAATTTACCAGTGGGGCAATTCTTCTGGATCCGCCGGAATTGTTCAGATAGGGAGGACTTTGTGGCCGAATCAGAGGTTCTGACACTGAAACTGCAACAGCGGGGTTACCCGCAGAAAGTGATCAAGAAGGCCAAGAAAAGGGCCCTCAACGCCAATCGGGAGTCACTACTCACTAAAACTGTTAGACCTGAGATGAAAAATCCAGTGTTTGTGTCAACTTTTAACACGGCATCACATCAAATAAAATGTCTGGTCCTACAGAACTGGAAAATACTCAACACAGGAGGTATGAACATTGAAACACTGCTCTTCTCCTTCAGGCGCAGTCAAAACTTGAAAGATCTCCTCGTACACACTAGACCCAGGGATCCGGGAGGAGTGAGGGAAACCAACACACTGCCTGGTCTACCACGACTGACTGGTCATACTAAGTGCGGCTCATGCAGTGTTTGTCACCTCACGTGCAATTCTAAAACCATTGACCTTGGCCTCCGCACTCCCTGGGAAAAGAGATCCCATACTAACTGCAATTCCCAGGGAGTGATCTACTTGATAACATGCCCCTGCCAACAAAGGTACGTGGGGATGACAAGTAGAAAAGTGCGCGTGAGAATTACGGAACATCGGAGCACGATAAGGTGTGGAAAGACCAACACAAGACTCACAGGTCACTTTCAAGAAAAAGGACACGGTATAGATGACCTGAAGTGGACCGTAATAGAAAAAGTCCAACTAGGGAGACACCAAGCAGATGACCAAAGCCTTTTGCTCCGGCGGGAGCAGAGATGGGTATATCGGTTGAGGAGCCATTTGGTGGGACTCAATGATGACATCCCATGGCAGGCATTGAGCAGACAGTAGGTTGCTATAAATAAACATGGCGGTCGCTTCTACCACTTAGTAAAATACGATTAGAATAAGGAGAAGCCCTCACTGTTGATTGAATAGCTCTATGGCACACCAGTATCTCCACATTAATTCCCCTTTGAATTCCGGGTTACTTTCACCCCATGAGGGACTTTCTGGACCCGACACCTCAGGGGATGGAATATCGTGTATATATATTTATATGCATTATTTACAATCCGTAAGAGTTCATGAGAAGTGGGAATATATATGACATCGAGGTCACATGATCCCATCAGAAGCGGTCGCTCCTCACGCTGCTCCCTGCCCTGCATGCCGATTGGTATCGTAGCGCTTTCTGCCAGACTACTGCCTGCTAGCTCGCCTTGCCCCCACAACTTCTATTGCCTGATTGCTCATTAGAATATTATCGTAGCGCTAGATTGCCAAAGTGCGCTTCAACGATCTGCTGAATTGTGCTGTGCTGCCTGTTTAGTTCCTGATTGCTCATTAGAATATTATCGTAGCGCTAGACTGCCAAAGTGCGCTTTAATCGATCTGCTCAATTGTGCTGTGCTGCCTGTATATTTGATTCGTGCCTGATTGGGCCGGTTCCACTGCCATTCAAATCGCGTTTAATGTAATTGTTCCCCAATCCTGTTTTGCTTTTGACTTGCTGCCATTTTGTTGTTGTTGATTGTGCCTCCCTGCCCGGCTCTCCACCCCGCTCCTGCCTCCCAGCTGCTCCTCCCTCCCACTGATAGTTAGGCTACGCTCTCCCACTGTAACGCTGTGACCGTCCTGATCCCATCAGAAGCGGTCGCTCCTCACGCTGCTCCCTGACCTGCATGCCGATTGGTATCGTAGCGCTTTCTGCCAGACTACTGCCTGCTAGCTCGCCTTGCCCCCACAACTTCTATTGCCTGATTGCTCATTAGAATATTATCGTAGCGCTAGATTGCCAAAGTGCGCTTCAACGATCTGCTGAATTGTGCTGTGCTGCCTGTTTAGTTCCTGATTGCTCATTAGAATATTATCGTTGCGCTAGACTGCCAAAGTGAGCTTTAATCGATCTGCTCAATTGTGCTGTGCTGCCTGTATATTTGATTTGTGCCTGATTGTGCCGGTTCAACTGCCATTCACATCGCGTTTAATGTAATTGTTCCCCAATCCTGTTTCGCTTTTGGCTTGCTGCCATTTTGTTGTTGTTGATTGTGCCTCCCTGCCCGGCTCTCCACCCCGCTCCCGCCTCCCAGCTGCTCCTCCCTCGCCCCTCCCCCTCCACTTTCCACATATGACAGATGCTTTCGCGCGCAGCGTTCACGCGCAGCGGTCGCGCCCCATGCGCGCCGAAGGTGCGCCAAAGGTAAGCCCGTCTATGCCCATCCACGCCTGGACCGCGCCCAGCGCCAGACCCCCTGGCCCCCGTAACTCCCACTCCACCCGCATAACGTACGACCCGCTTCCCTCTCTGCACTTAACCCCGGCCGACTCCCAAACTGCCACCAAGCCGCCCCTGGTCGCACCCATGGACCCTTCACCTGCCACTCCTGCAAGTTCGACTGCATCAGGACCCACACCAAATCCACAAACTCCAAACAGAGCTCCGACACTAACCACCTAAAGTGCATCCTGTTCAACACCCGCTCGATCCACAGACACTCCATTGAACTCTGGAACCTTCTCGATACCACATCTCCGGACGTCGCCTTCCTTACGGAAACATGGATGAACGCCTCATCAGCGCCCGACATCGCCATAGCCATTCCGGGCGGCTACAAGATCATCCGAAAGGACCGCACCAACCAAACAGGAGGAGGCATTGCCATCGTCCATAAAAACACCATCCGCATCACGACCAATTCCGACGATATCCTCGCTACCGCCGAACACCTTCACTTCCAGATCCACACCGACCCCAAGACCACACTCAGAGGCACCCTCATCTACAGACCACCAGGACCCCGTACACAATTCAGCGAAGACATCACTGACTTCATCAGCCCACATGCCCTCCCCTCCGAGAACTACATCTTACTGGGAGACCTCAACTTTCACCTGGAAAAGAAAAACAACTGCAATACCACCAACCTTCTGGACAACCTGGCCAATCTCGGACTCAAACAACTTGTTGACACCCCCACCTACCTTGCCGGACACACGCTCGACCCTATATTCACCTCCAGCAAGCACATCTCCTTCGATCACACCACAGCTCTCCATTGGACGGACCACAGCTGCGTTCACTTCAACTACAAAAAGACCACGACCCACAACCCCCCACAACCTATTCCCCGAAGAAACTGGAACAAAATTACCACCGACCAGCTCTTCACTTCGCTTCACCAAAACCCTCCTGCCAAATCATCGGACCCAAACCAAGCAGCCACCAACATCACACAATGGATCACCCACTGCGCCGACGAACTAGCACCCTTGAAAAACCACCAAATCAAGCAGAGTAGCAAAAAAGCCCCCTTTTTCAACGACGACCTTAAAAAATCCAAGAAGCTCTGTCGTACCCTCGAGAAAGCCTGGAGAAAAAACCCAACCACTGACAACCTGGCCTCCTTCAAGAACGCCACCCGCAAACACCACCAACTCATCAGATCCACCAAGAAATCAGCATTCAAGGATCGACTTGACAACAACGCCCAAAACAGCAAAGAACTATTCAACATCGTCAAAGAATTCACCAACCCCACCGCCGGCACCAACGACATCACTCCCTCCCAAGACCTTTGCGACTCTCTATCCTCATTCTTCCACAACAAAATCGCCGACATACATAACAGCTTCAAAAACCAGTCCGAAGACCAGCCCTCTTCACCCACCCCCGAACCAAAACCGCACTCCAACAACCTTTACGCCTGGAACCCAATCACCACCAAAGACACTATCCGTCTGATGAACTCCATCCACTCAGGATCGCCAACCGACCCATGTCCCCACCACATTTTCAACAAAGCAGACTCGATCATCGCTCCCCATCTCCGCGATGTCATCATCTGTTCCTTCAACTCCGCTACCTTCCCGGAAAGCTGGAAACATGCCGAACTCAGCGCCCTTCTGAAGAAACCCACAGCAGACCCCACTGAACTTAAGAACTACCGCCCCATCTCGCTCCTCCCTTTCCCTGCCAAAGTCATTGAGAAAGCCGTCAACAGTCAGCTCGCCGCCTTCCTTGAATCCAACAAATCCCTCTACCCCTCACAGTCCGGCTTCCGAGCCAAACACAGCACCGAATCCGCCCTCATCGCAGCAACAGACGACATTCGCACTCTACTGGACAACGGAGAAACAGCCGCCCTCATCCTACTTGACCTCTCCGCAGCCTTCGACACAGTCTGTCATAGCACCCTTATACAACGCCTCAGCAACGTCGGAATACAAGGAAAAGCATTGGACTGGATCATCTCGTTCCTCGCTGGAAGAACCCAGAGAGTCCGCCTCCCCCCTTTCAGATCAGAGGCCACCGAAGTCATCTGCGGCGTACCACAAGGATCATCACTCAGTCCCACCCTCTTCAACGTATACATGAGCCCCCTCGCATCCATCGCGTGCCAACACAACCTCAACATCATCTCCTACTCAGATGACACCCAGCTGATCCTCTCTCTCACCAAAGACCCAAACACCGCCAAAACCAACTTACACGAAGGAATGAAAGAAGTAGCCGAATGGATGAAGAACAGCCGGCTAAAACTGAACTCGGACAAAACGGAAGTCCTCATCTTAGGTTCATCCCCCTCTGCCTGGGACGACTCTTGGTGGCCACCGGCCCTGGGATCCGCACCCATTCCTACGGATCACGCACGTAACCTGGGCTTCATCCTGGACTCTTCCCTCTCGATGACCAGGCAAGCCAAAGCCGTCTCATCATCCTGCTTCAACATCCTACGCATGCTCAAAAAGTCTTCCGTTGGATCCCCACCGAAACAAGAAAAACGGTCACCCACGCTCTGGTCACAAGCCGACTGGACTACGGTAACACCCTTTATGCCGGAACCACAGCCAAACTACAGAAAAAACTCCAACGCATCCAAAACGCCTCAGCCAGACTAATACTGGACATCCCTCGTCAAGCTCACATTTCCGGGCACCTGAAAGACCTCCACTGGCTCCCCGTCAACAAGAGAATAAAGTTTCGTCTTCTCACCCACGCACACAAAGCCCTATACGACCTAGGACCCGAATGCCTCAACACGCGACTGTCCTTCTACACCCCCACCTGCCAACTACGATCGTCCAATCAAGCCCTCGCAGCAATTCCGCGCATCCATAGATCCACCATGGGGGGCAGATCCTTCTCCTACTTAGCGGCCAAGACCTGGAACTCTCTCCCCACCCACCTCTGCCTTAATCAGAACCACCTCTCCTTCAGAAAGCAACTAAAAACTTGGATATTCGATAAGTAAAAGCACCCCCCTCCCCCAAGCGCCTTGAGACCCTCTGGGTGAGTAGTGCGCTATATAAATCTCTGAACTTGAACTTGAACTTGAACTTGAACATGAGTGATATGGGGAATGGGACTGGCATAGTAGAATTCTATAGTTTTAAGAGGGGTGGTACCTAGGGATTCTAGCTATAGGTCCACTCCTTTACAAACATCCCACCACAACACAATGTAGGGGCCTTTCCAACGGAGCAGTGTGCCCCATAAGTAAGAGTGGATCAGGTTTGTTTTACAGTGCCACAGGAGTCTTGAACCAGCAACGTGAGGTGGCGCATATTAACAGGACTACATTTCCCATGACACGGAGTACGTGCGGGAGGGATAGCGCATCACGTGAAGACGCCGATGGCGCGGTCACGTGGGACGCTCAAGCCGGGATCCGACATTTAAAGATCTGATAGACACCGCGCGTAAGGAGGGGGTTCAAGGGGGTGAGCGCATAGAGCGCATGTGGCTGAAGAGACCCGATGAAGGCACCAAAACGCTATATACAGACTTAGCGTTTTTAAACTCAGGTGTGCATCGGGAGGCGGAGGCATTGAAGGTAACATCTTCTCCCGCATTAATTTTGTTTCAGATTGTGTTCTTTGGCGTCCTTCTTGCCGGACACCAGTTCGAGTTTGTAAAATCTATAAACTCGGTAAGTGAACAACAAAAAAGATAAACTTTTTGAGTGGGGACACTTAGACAATATGAGAAGTGGGGTGTAGCGTAATGATGGTCTCACGAACATCGAGGGGGTAAGGTACAAGGTACGAGTGATGACGCAAAATATGAGGACATGGATAATTGTAAGGGCTCGTTTCATGCATATATCAGGTCATGTACGCTATATACAGACTTAGCGTTTTTAAACTCAGGTGTGCATCGGGACGCGGAGGCATTGAAGGTAACATCTTCTCCCGCATTAATTTTGTTTCAGATTGTGTTCTTTGGCGTCCTTCTTGCCGGTCACCAGTTCGAGTTTGTAAAATCTATAAACACGGTAAGTGAACAACAAAAAAGATAAACTTTTTGAGTGGGGACACTTAGACAATATGAGAAGTGGGGTGTAGTGTAATGATGGTCTCACGAACATCGAGGGGGTAAGGTACAAGGTACGAGTGATGACGCAAAATATGAGGACATGGATAATTGTAAGGGCTTGTTTCATGCATATATCAGGTCATGTACGGGCGAGCGATGAGTGAAGTATGAGCAGGGTTCTGGGCACAGGATGCAACCGGTATTTTGGCTCAACATCAGACGATGTGTTCTAAGGGGATATGAAGACAAGAGAATGATAGAAAGAACATGCGAATACTAATAGGGTGGCTGTACTATCTCCTCTTTTATTGCTGCAGTGAATGTTTTCCCGCAGTTTCCACACACAACACGGGAGGGGCACAGATCTAGCAGACCTGCCTCATCCTTGGGGTACCATCATCCGAAGTACGGAGGAACCCAGAGTGGCACTGAATGCGACGGTCCTGAAGAAGACCGGAGTGACCTTTGAGGCACACACAGAGCGGTCGAAACATGTTGACTCTGGCAGTGGTGGGAGGGAAGCTTTGAGGTTCCTAATTATCTCTTTGAGGCTTTTTCCCATCCTTTTTCATTTTTTAATCCTGATAGGGGTATCAAGAAAAGTTTAATAAAGGTTGTGTTTTGGTTGGCACCCTTAATCAGTTTTAATCACTTTCCAAACTGGACCTTTTGTCGCACTTTTCAGTTGTGGTCACTTGGTGTTTGCACGGCTTTCACCAGTATTTGTGTTACGTGTCGTCTATGTTGAACTGTCCTGGTTGTACGTCTTGTTAAGAGGAATTTTTTTTTTCCCCTCCCTAATGCTCCGCCCTGTGTGTGGCTACACCAGGGCGTATTGCAAGCAGGCCCGATGATGAAGCATGTCACATACCCCGGTATGTGAGTGAGGGCAGTTTTTCCAAACAGAGCGATTTGCCTTATTGGGGTCCTCTCTGTTTGTATATTTTGTATGTGTAATTCACTCTATACACCCCCTATGTGCGTACATTTGAGTTTCTTGGGGGTCTGGGGTGTTAGAGTATAAACTGACTTGACCCTCGCCCCTCTTTCGTGTTTAATAATATATAAAAGACTAAGTCAGATGGTAAAATGTTTGACCAGGACCAACCAGATTAGTGTATCTGACTCGCGCTTCATTGAGGTCAGCATTAAATTGTACATAGGTCATGTTCTTCCACAACCATTGACTACCCTCAGCACTTTGTGCTTCTTGGCGCTATTTCTACTTAAAACTTTAAGAATTCATATCTTTCGATCCCATAATTGGCTTTTTGCCATTTGTATGTCATTTTGTTTACTAAAATGTATTCAATTTTTTAAATTTTTATTCCTTTGCCTTTCATATTTATCATTGTTTTAATTCAATATAAATACTTCACACATTGCTTCTAAGTTAAGCCTGCCTGCTGTGTGGCTTAGCTATCAAGTTAATTTAATGACTTTAGGAGTTTACCCTGTAAAGGATTGTGGTTAATAACTGAGGTGGATACCTTCCCCGTTCAACTAACAGCCCAATTTATTACAGCTTACTTCCGGGAAGCGCGAGCAACTGTCTTCCCATATTGAGTACGCATGTCTGTGCATGCTGTCCTGTGAACCAGCCTAGAGTCAGTGCAGCCGACTCAGAAACTTTGACTTGCAATTTCTTTTCTTGTTGACCATGTGTCGTGGACTCGTGTTCTTTCCCTAGAGAGGTTCTGAACCACAAGATGGGACTAATTCTTCCTGGACACATCCATCACCAGAGTGGGAACCGATGTAGAAATTTGCTTGGGGTTATGTATTATCAACTCTATTCTTTCCTACCACCCCCACCCCATTACACCTAATTTGCCTTGTCACACCTATTTAGGTGATGAGTAGGAACAATTGTTACTCACCCACTGTCCACCAAGCCAATGAAACAGTCTTTACTTTTGAGAACTACTACTCCGTTCACGGGGCCAGGTAGATCACAAAGTTGACAGCCCATTGGAACTGGCGGAATATCACTTGAGGGCATCCTTAGAAAACAGCTTGAAGATGAACTAATAAAAAGATCTTGTACACAAGAAAACCTCAGCCATCTGCCTCTGAAACTACTGGTGGACTGGTTATCTACATTGTGAGGGGAAGCCTAGCCACACATGAGGTTGGAGAATGTCCACATATAATTGTTGAGGGACATAATAAGAATCAACCTATAACTGACCAAATTCACCCTCTGTGCTCATCCACTGCCTTCAATGACAGAATCATGTGTAATTTGGGGATAGCTCAGCCATTTATGATGCACTCGCCAGGCAATGATGGGACATGGCTATGTCTGACTGCATCCACAGATTGGTGCCTTACATCTTATGCTGTTAGGCACACCTCTTGAGAGAAGAAAGTACCAGAGCAAAGTCCTGCAGCTGATTTCACAGTATTTGCCTGGAGCACAATCAATGGCGACACTTTCAGGAAGGCGCCAGATGCTGACACACAATGTCTCTTTGTTTGCTGGAGGTTGCCTGCAAGACCACAGTCCTGATGGAAGCTCCAGGGCGAAGTACTATACCTGGGAAGAGACCTCTAGTTCTATAGGACCATAACTCTACTTGCCCACAAATGTGCAATTTATGAACATTGCAAAGGCTCTCATTACCTATGGCCCATATTGGCTCAGGTCGCAGCTGGTGAATATACCGCCCACTGGAACAATGACACCAGTTTCAGGGAGAGGTCCAGACACCTTCTGCTTGCAAATTGAAGGATATATGAAAACATCTCAAGTATGTAAAAGCTGCAGAGATCGTCCAGGTGCTTGTAGGCTTCACAGTTTTCGGATGGCAATAGCAAGGAATGAAACGAGCATTGGCATAGCCAATAGGTCTCGCCTTTGGGACCTTATAAGTGTTTAGTTATCCAGCATAATATCCTGGTGCAATAACATCAAGTGTTGCATGTTGGTGGTTGTGGAGGACATGGTGGTGGACATGGTGGTGGTGGACGTGGTGGAGGACGTGGTTGTGGACATGGTGGTGGCTGTGGTGGTGGCGTTGGTGGTGGTGGATGTGGTGGTGGTGGACGTGACGGTGGTGGGCATGGTGTGGTGGACATGGTGGTGGATGTGGTGGTGGTGGATGTGGTGGTGGACGTGGTGGTGGAAGTGGATGTGGTGGACGTGGTGGTGGTGGATGTGGTGGACATGGTGGTGGATATGGTGGTGGGCGTGGTGGTGGTGATGGATGTGGTGGATGTGGTGGTGGACGTGGTGGTGGTGGGCATGGTGGTGGTGGACTTGGTGGTGGACGTGATGGTGGTGGACGTAGTGGGGGTGGACGTGGTGGTGGATGTGGTAGTGGATGTGGTGGTGGTGGACGTGGTGGTGATGGACGTGGTAGTGGTGGACATGGTGGTGCTGGATGTGGTGGTGGACGTGGTGGTGGTGGATGTGGTGGTGGTGGTGGACGTGATGGTGGTGGACGTGATGGTGGTGGACGTGGTGGTGGACGTGATGGTGGTGGACGTGATGGTGGACGTGTTAGTGATGGTGGTGGATGTGGTGGTGGTGGATGTGGTGGTGGATGTGGTGGTGGACGTGGTGGTGGTGGATGTGGTGGTGGTGGATGTGGTGGTGGTGGACGTGGTGGTGGTGGACGTGGTGGTGGTGGATGTAGTGGTGGTGTGGTGGTGGACGTGGTGGTTGTGGATGTAGTGGTGGTGGATGTGGTGGTGGTGGATGTGGTGGTGGTGGACGTGGTGGTGGTGGATGTGGTGGTGGTGGACGTGGTGGTGGTGGACGTGGTGGTGGATGTGGTGGTGGTGGATGTGGTGGTGGTGGAGGACGTGGTGGTGGTGGAGGACGTGGTGGACGTGGTGGTGGTTGTGAATGTGGTGGTGGTGGTGGTGGATGTGGTGAAGGTGGTGGACATGGTGGTGGACATGGTGGTGGTGGTGGTGGTGGTGGACATGGTGCTGGTGGTGGACATGGTGCTGGTGGTGGACATGGTGGTGTGGTGGACATGGTGGTGGTGGATATGGTGGTGGATGTGGTGGTGGTGGACATGGTGGTGATGGATGTGGTGGGGGTGGAGGTGGTGGTGTTGGTGGACGTGGTGGTGGAAGTTGATGTGGTGGACGTGGTGGTAGTGGATGTGGTGGTGGTGGATGTGGTGGACATGGTGGTGGTGGATATGGTGGTGGGCGTGGTGGTGGTCTTAGTGGTCGTAGTGGTGGTGGATGTGGTGGTGGACATGGTGGTGGTGATGGATGTGGTGGATGTGGTTGATGTGGTGGATGTGGTGGATGTGGTGGTGGACGTGGTGGTGGTGGGCATGGTGGTGGTGGACTAGGTGGTGGACTTGATGGTGGTGGACGTAGTGGGGGTGGATGTGGTGGTGGATGTGGACGTGGTGGTGGTGGACGTGGTAGTGGTGGACGTGGTAGTGGTGGACATGGTGGTGCTGGATGTGGTGGTGGACGTGGTGGTGGTGGATGTGGTGGTGGTGGTGGACGTGATGGTGGTGGACGTGGTGGTGGACATGATGGTGGTGGACGTGGTGGTGGACGTGCTAGTGATGGTGGTGGATGTGGTGGTGGTGGATGTGGTGGTGGACGTGATGGTTGTGGTGGACGTGGTGGTGGTGGATGTGGTGGTGGTGGATGTGGTGGTGGTGGACGTGGTGGTAGTGGATGTGGTGGTGATAGAGCGCGCAGGTCACCCGGCCAGCAATTTTACCAGTTACGTATAGGGGCTATGAATTTCAATTTATCCTATACATTAATGGGGTGACCTTACGCTCTAGCTATCAGTATTCAGATTCCTTCCTGTGGTGGTGGACGTGGTGGTGGTGGGCATGGTGGTGGTGGACTTGGTGGTGGACTTGATGGTGGTGGACGTAGTGGGGGTGGATGTGGTGGTGAATGTGGTAGTGGACGTGGTGGTGGTGGACGTGGTGGTGGTGGACGTGGTAGTGGTGGACATGGTGGTGCTGGATGTGGTGGTGGACGTGGTGGTGGTGGATGTGGTGGTGGACGTGATGGTGGTGGACGTGATGGTGGTGGACATGGTGGTGGACGTGATGGTGGTGGACGTGGTGGTGGACGTGCTAGTGATGGTGGTGGATGTGGTGGTGGACGTGGTGGTTGTGGTGGATGTGGTGGTGGTGGATGTGGTGGTGGTGGATGTGGTGGTGGTGGACGTGGTGGTAGTGGATGTGGTGGTGATAGAGCGAGCAGGTCACCCGGCCAGCAATTTTACCAGTTACGTATCGGGCCCATGAACTTCAATTTATCCTATACATTAATGGGGTGACCTTACGCTCTAGCTATCAGTATTCAGATTCCTTCCTATCTCATTTCCAGTGTACCCGACTTACCACTCCACTGCTACGGGTACCTAATGACCACAATGGATCAGGGAGCTAGCTGTGAAGAAAAAGGCAGACACCAAAACCTCTATACTTTATATATTCAATTTTATACTTTCATAATAACCACAAACTCAAGAAGTTTCGAAAACCTTTATCTAAAATTCATCAAGCTCAGACAACATGACGTTTACAACGAGCAAGCAATCGATAACCAGAATTACAAAGAGCACGTATCCATAGAGGAAGTAAATGAAATCAACCATTTGTGAATCTAAGGGGAGGTAAGAACAGGGAACATGCTAGATAGCAGTATCAGAGTTTAGACTTAATATGAAGTGTCTAAGGAACGGGGAAAAATAAGGAGCATGCAAAAATAACAATCATAAAGTATGAACTTTCAGTTGGCAATGCGAAAAGCATGGGAAATCGAAATATGCAAAGGAATTTCTTTATTAAAGCAAAAGAAAGGAAAATATAGAAGGTGCAGAGTAGACTTTTCAGCACTATATTTACCTAAAGTGGTGTGAAGACCAACCCTGGCCACAGGTCAGTTAAGGACGGGAGAAACCCCAAGGAAGAACAGTCATCAGGACAGCAGGTGCAGAATGGACACCCCAGGACAGGACAGGAAACCCAGATTAGGATCAGGACAGGACCACCAAGGCAAGACCAGCACCCGCAGTTTGGAAGCAACGCCTGCGCTCCACCCTCTCTGCAGCTATCAGTCAGAATCCCGATTGGGTTTTTGAATTCCCCAGCAAAGTGCTCCGCCAGCACTTAAGGTTTAAAACCTCTCGAGTCTATGGAAAGTTCGGACAGAGTGCTCCGCAGCCCTCTGTATCAGTCACCTATTGAGTGCGTTGGGTCAGTGACAGGTCAGCTATTCGGACAAGTCGGACAATTTCTCTAGCTAAACCTAAGCTAGTTATACTGTTTTCAGGTCAGTGTACCACCCCCCAAATGTTGCAAGTGTAAGAATCCCCAATTTCGATTGGTCCCCAAGTAGGATAGGTCAACACACCAATCACATTTCACTTCTACAAGCTCACATTTACATGGTCTGGGACCGCCTATTGAATTTGGGGTTCCCATGACCTAACTTTCTACATTACAATAGTACATCTATGAATTGTGATACATTGAAAACAATTTAGCTTCTTCTGCTAGGCGAAGGTGCATCTTCCCAGGCACATCTTGGCTGTGACTTCGGGTTGGCACCGCTTCAATGTCACCGGCAGAAGACTGTCATGCGCAGAACGGCTGTTCAATATGGAATCACGAGTGTTCCTCAGACCCCAAGGAATGTGATATATGAAAAGTACGCGAAAACAAATTAAAATTCAGAAATAAATGAATACACTGTATACCATGAATAGCTACTCTATACCCCTTACTTTATATAAACTATAGCATTATTGGTTAGGGCAAACAAACAATAATACAAAAGCGGCAGCGCAAGCTTCACCATGTGAGGATACAAAGCGGCCATCTTAATGCTAGTGCGCAAGCGCAAAGTTTCCCACCAGAACTGCAAGTACGTCACGTCACGTGAGTGTGACTAACGCGTGCGCAGAAGAAAACCCGCCAAGCAGCGGCCATTTTTAGTGACAAGCGTTATTAAGTTTTAGTAACACAAAGGCAAGCATCTCTAGGACACCCCAAATGTCAAAATAAAGGGAAGTTAGTAAGACAAAACATGTTGGGTTACTCTATTACAGTTATTCGAGGTTCATGATTTCAAGCAAGTCGCGTTACGTGCGAATCCTTGCTCCATCAATCCCCTCTTTGATTATATTTACTATCATCACAAAACCAATGGAATCAGATGCCAACTTTCACACTTTGCCCAATTCAATCTCTTCCAACATTCTATTCAGCTTTTCTTTAGTTTCTTTGTTAGGGTGAGAATTTTTCACCCTTTTATAAATCTGATTATTTAATTCCTCTAATTCAAGTTCATCCACGTTGCGTTTCACACCTCTTCTATTCACTGTGTATTTCTTTTGGTGTTTGCGACATTTGCAACAGACAAATATGAAGAATATGAAAAAACCTATTCCAGCAATTGGCATCAGTACCTTAAACAACAAACCTTTACCTAAATTGGAAAACCAATGACCTACAATGGAGAAACCATCAGTAAGTTTCTTCCAGGCACTATCAGCCTCCAGTGGTTTGAGTTCCTTTTCCAAATTTGTGATATTCCTTACATACCTTTTGAGTTCCACACTTTTGTCTAGTATGTAAGTGCAACAATGTTGCGCTTTCAACATTCGGCAGACTCCGCCCTCTTTTGCTAATAAGGTGTCAAGGGCAAGTCTATTTTGCAAAACCATAGATCTGATCGCAACCATTTCGGTATTGATCATCAGAAATCCACTAGCAGTGTCGGTAGATAACCGATCCACTATGGTTGACAATTTGCAAATTCTGTGTGTGTTCAGAACCACTCCCACTGCAGGTATCAATGCACTAAATATACTACCCACTATTTCCCCTATGCTTTCTCTTCTACTACGCACTAAGCCATTAGTGTTTTCACTGCTTCCAGCAATTTCATTCACATGGTATATTTTCGGGAAGACAATTCCAAAATAGCAGCTTCCATACCAGTGATCAGGCAATTTGAAATAAGCCTTGTTTCCACATATATAATACATTCCGGGAAACACAGGTTCTGACCCATTTTTAAAACTCCATCCTCCAATTACCTTGTAATTGTGTTCACATTGACTGGAACCAATGAAAATGTTATTATAATAACTAGTCTTTTCTCGGTGAAGACAAAGTTTCCCTTTTCTCTCGAAATCCAGCAACAAAGCAGGACCAGCCCCACCATTTGAGGTGCTTCCCATGCTCTCAGCCCACTTAGGAGTTTTCTGCCTTTTATCATTTGCCTTTCTTTGGAAACTTTCTCTACTTTTCTCTGCCATGTTTAGAAACATTTTCTCTTGTTCATGTAATGAACAGGCCAAGTTATCTCTATGTGCTTCACCTAAATCTATGGTACCTATAGTCAAAAAGTATTCTCCCATATAACGTGTTACGTCACTTTTGGTATGTACAGGGTTCAAATTTCCACGTATAGGATGTTCAGAAAATATCACGTCTGAGTTAGAGTAATAGTACTGTAACGGTCCTCTTTTATAGAATAAGCTAGCTAAAATGCTACAAGAAATTCCATATGTTAGTGGCAAGTGATGGTAAGTCACTCCCTCAGCTACAGAAGTAGGTAGCTTCATGCAAACATAACAATCTTCTATTTCCATTGCTTCTACATAATGTACTAAAAGGTTTGCGAATACGTTTAAATGAGTCCTGTTCTTGATTCTATGATAATGTAGTCCTTCTTCATCTGGTGCTTCTAAGTCCATATTAGTTTGTTTAACGCTAAGTGCTTTCTCATGTCCATCTACACTTTGTGGTGTCAGTTCGTCAGTGTTTTTCGTCACAGTCTTGGTAGAGTCAATATCAGTACCTTTACTCATCATATAAGGAATAGTAATCGTTAGTCCTATCCATAATATTAATACTAAGGCTACACTACATACACATACCTTGCAGCATGTTTTACAACAATTTCGTCTAGGTCTTCCATTCACATTTGAATCAGACATTTTTGCTTAAAAGAAGCTTTTCCAACCCCTCTTTGTTACTTTGCACAGGTAGCTTACACTGAGCCACTTCAGGTTGGTTCTTCTTCTTCGGCAGACTGGTCAGCTGTCAGTTCTTCGTCACTTTCGTCAGTTATTTCAAGATCCTCAAACTCCTCCAACACCAGGTACGTCCATTCAGGATCCTGGTACTTTTCACTCTGTCTTTTTATTCGGGCACTTCTTCGCTTACTGCTTTTTCCAGGTGGCTCTGGTTTACTGGAAGCTTGTTTCCTTTGCTCAAGTTTCTCTTCTACTGTTTTCAGTCTCAATCTCAGTCTTTTGATGTACCGTGGTTCTGTATTTTTCTTCTTGAGTCTTTTAACTGGCACTGTTGTTGGGCTTTCTTCTAATGCTCTTTTATTTTCGTTCAGTTGTGGCACTTCTGTTTCTGTTTCCTTTTCCCTTTCTATCTGACTAGTCCCAGGTCTTATTTCAGTTTCTTCTGCCTGGTTGCTAAGCTGGCCTTGTTCAGGTGTATACTGAATTTGACTTTTTGATGTTTCGTTTCCTGTATCCTGAACACATTCGTCTAATTCTATCTGATCCTGTTCAAGCACTTCGAACCTTTGATTTTCTTCCGCTTAAACTTTCGCCCTAATTCCTGACTGTCCCTTTTCAATCTCAGGAGTTCTTGGAGGTGTGTCAATAACTTGTTCTGCCCCTATTTGACCTTCCTCCTCATCAGATTTGACGTGAATTTCGATAATCTGATCGTCTCCTTCTATTCCTGCCTTCTCCTCACTATTCCACTCTCTGTCTGCGTATGTCTGGCTCCTCGTTCTTATTGGATCATCAGTCAGGTCGATTACTGGGATCCAATAATCTTGACTGGTGCTCGGTTGTTCATCATCAGCTACTTCAGGACCCACGTCTGGAGACCCCTCAGCTGGAGAACCTTCAGCGTCAGTCTTCTTTTCGTCCTCCGTCACCCTCTTGGTATGGCTGGTATGGATCCACTTTGGCACACCGGCACACTTCACCGCTGTCGTGGTAACCAGGATCACCTGTCTTGGTTTTCCCCACTTCGGTGCAAGGCAACTTGAACGGGTGTGTTTCTTGAGTACCACCCAATCACCGGGAATCATTTTATGGACTGGAGTTGCTGGACTGGCGACGGTGTCTTCCCCAATCTGGTGAGAGATAGAACGCACTTGGTCACCCAGTTGCTTGCAGTACTCAAGTACCAAATCATCAGAAATGCTTATCAGTTTGTGTCCTGGGACCCATGCTTGTCTCATTACTCTTCCCATCAGGATCTCATGGGGACTCAGGCCTGTATTTCGGTCTGGAATACTTCGGATTCCCATCAGGACAAGAGGTAAAGCCTCTATCCAGTTCATGCCAGTAGATTCACACATCTTCCCTATTCTCGACTTGATAGTGCCATTTATTTGTTCCACCACTCCAGAAGCCTCTGGACGATATGCACAGTGCAGTTTTTGTGTGATTTTGAATGCTTCACAGATCTGACCAATTATTTCATTCTGAAAATGCCCACCTCTATCTGATTCAATTGTGACTGGGACCCCGTACCTAGGTATTAGTTCCCGCAGTAACAACTTGGCTACCGTGATGGCATCATTCTTCTTGGCCGGGTAAGCCTCTACCCATTTTGAAAATAGGCAAACAATGACAAGGACATATCTCATTCCTCTACAAAGGGGTAACTGAATGAAGTCAATTTGTAATCTGGTAAAAGGACCTCCTGCTTTCCCAATTTTTCCTATCTCAACTACTGTTTTCTTTCCAGCATTGTATTGATGACATGTCAAGCACCTCTAGCAGAGTGACTCTGCAATTTTCCTGAACTTCGAGTTGAACCATGTCTGCTTAAAAACACGAACCATGGCATCCCTACCAATGTGTGTATTTCCATGTATTAATCTGGCCATAGGAGCAAGCAGACTGTTAGGCAACACAGGCATACCATCAGGGCAAACTATTACACCATCCTCGCTTCTCGGTTGACAACCAAGCTTTCTCCATTTTCCCTTTTCCTTCGGGCCTGCTGCACCTTGCAACTCTCTCAATTCCTCCCATGTTGGCACATCCTCAAACACCATAAGTTGGCAGCTGTTTCCATTCCCTCCCAATTTGATATTGACTGGCATTTTATGTCTTGCACAATGTTGGGCTAGTTGGTCAGCATAATTATTACCTACTGTCACATTGTCCTCGCCAGATTTGTGAGCAGCACATTTGACCACTGCCAATTCTTTTGGTAACTGGATTGCTTCCAGTAATTCCTGTACCACTTTTCCATTTCTGATAGGAGTACCTGAAGAAGTCAGGAACTCTCTTTGCAGCCACAATTGGCCGAAGTCATGCACAACTCCGTAACCATACTGACTGTCAGTGTATACGCTTACTCTTTTATTTTTCCCAATTTTACAGGCTCTTGCCAATGCAATCAATTTGGCTACTTGTGCAGACTTTATTCCAAATAGATAGGATGCTTCTATGGCGCGAGATACTGTGACTACAGCATAGGCAGCACTTAGGCCTCCATTCTCATGTCTCAAACATGAACCATCTACAAACAGCTCATAGTCTTCTACAGGCAGGGGCATTTCTTTGATATCTGGGCGTGGTTTGGTACTAAACTCAGTCAGGTCAATGTAGTCATGCTCGACCTCTCCCTTTGCTTCCGCAATCAGTGATTCAGGTAATAGGGTTGCTGGGTTCAACATGTTACACCGCGTAATGGTTACATTTGCAGCACCTACAAGAATCCTCTCATATTTAGTCAGCCGACTAGGGGTGAGATACTGGGTTTTAGTTCTGGTCAGTAAAATTACAACTGCATGTGGAACATATACAGTTACAGGATGTCCCATAACGATAGATTCGCTCTGTTCAAGACTCATGCAAGTTGCAGCTACTGCTTTTAGACATCCTGGTAATCCAGCAGCCACTGGATCCAAAGTAGCAGAAAAGTATGCTACTGGACGTCTAGTCAAACCATGCTCTTGTGTTAGAACTGACAATGCACAATTGTCTCTTGTATCACAAAACAGTGCAAATTCTTTCGAATAATCAGGCATTCCTAAAGCGGGGGCTGTACATAGACATTCTCGTAATTTAGTAAATGCCGTCAGGCTTTCCTCGTCCCATTCCACTGGGTCCTTGGCTCCTTTCTTTGTCATTTTTATCAATGGTTTTGCTAGGACAGCAAATCCCACAATCCATTGTCTGCAGTATCCTACAACACCAAGGAACATTCTGATTTCTTTCTGAGTATTTGGTAATTGCATGTTTCGAATTATCCTAATTCTTTCTGAAGTAACCCTCCTGATACCCTCCTGATACCTTTCTCTATCTGGTGCCCCAGATATTTTACTGAATTGGTACAGAACTGTAGTTTGTCAGGGGATACTTTGTGTCCTCCTTCACCTAGATGATTCAGTAGGGCAATGGTGTCATCAACACAGTCTTTCTGACTCTTAGACGCCACCAAGAGGTCGTCTATATATTGCACCAAAACTGATTTTCCAGGTAAGACTAAGGATTCAAGGCACCTTTTCGGAATCTGATTAAAGATTGAGGGGCTTTCTGTGTACCCCTGGGGGACGCGATTCCAGACGAACACGTGACTGTCGAATTCAAATGAGAAAAGAAATTTGCTGTCTGGATGCAATGGGATCGAAAAGAATGCATGACGCAAGTCAATTACAGTAAACCACTCTGCATTCCAGGGAATCTGATACAGAATCACTGCTGGGTTCGGAACAATAGGACAGCAAGGAACAACAATTTTGTTTACCTTTCGCAGGTCCTGCACTGCCCTGTACTTACCACTAGGTTTCTTAATTCCAATTATGGGTGAGTTACATGGACTACTCAATACTTCTTGTATAATGTTTGCCTCTAGCAATCTTTTTATTTTAATGGCAACTCCTGCTTTCACTACTGCACTCATTTTATATGGCTTTGTATTTGGGTAAACTGCATCTTCTGTTATGGCTATCTTGATTGGATCAACATTTGCCATTAATCCTACATCCTTTCCAGTAAAGTCCCATACTTCTGGTTTCACTGTCTGTTGGAGTTCTTCAGGTAAGTCTTGTATTGTCAGTCGTTTAATTTCTGAGTCAGGTCTTATTAGCATTAATTTGTATATCCCATCTTTGTCTGGGGTTTGTATTTCGACGCCCTTTGGTGTGCAAAAGATAGTACAATTCATTTTACACAACAAATCACGTCCCAGTAAGTTTACTGGACTAGAGTCACAAACTACAAATCTATGCATTTCTTTGAAATTCCCTATTGTAATCTCCATGGGCTCAGTAACTGGGGTACTAATCAATTGATTAGATACACCCACCACTTGGATTGCTTCTCCCGAGAGGGGTAGGTTTGGAACGTCTGCTGTTCTTACAGTAGATCGGGTAGCACCAGTGTCCAATAGAAAGGTGACATCATTTCCTTCAACCTTTCCTTCAATGTATGGCCCTGACTGGTCTACCGGCAAGTAGGCACCAAGCACGCACTCCTCGTCCTCCCCTCTCAGGCCCCGTCAGTAAGGTTCATCACAGAGGAAAGTATCGGTTAACAGAAATTGTGAAGTCGCTGCATTTCTATCTTCTTTTCCTCCCCAAATTTCTATGTCTTCACCCTGCTGTGCCTTTCCCTTAAAGTTCGGTCTAGGTGCTCGAGGCAACTGACTCGATTTTACCTGTTGCTGGGTCTTTCTTGGTTTTTCATTCTGCGTCTGTGGATTTAAATCAGTAGTTTGGGGGTTATTATTCTGTGCATATGGACACTCGTCTCTCCAGTGCCCTATCTGTCCGCACCCGTGACAGGGGAATTTCTTTTTGGCTTCTTCTTGACTCATTTTTATTCTAGGCTTCCCTCCACCCCCAGATCCTTGGTTTTGGGTGTTACTATTCGCTTTACTTAACTGCTTTTCTTGTTGCTCAGCTAATTTTACTTGTGCCCACATGACCTTTTCCTTTAAGGCCTTTCGCTTTTCAGCCATTTCGTCTTCACGCTACTTTGCGTAGCGCAAAACCTCATCAATCTTTTTTGACTGCCAACAGATTTTATTGTCTTTGATCCATTGACAAATTTCAGGTCTTAAACCGTTTACAAACCTGTAAATGAAGTTGGTCATATCCTTCATCTCAATGTTATCTATGCCGCTGTACGTTTTGAACACCTGTAATAGTCTTTCATAATAGGAATGCACAGTTTCGTCTCTATCCTGAGTAGTTCTATCTATTCGGGTCCAATCTGTCTCCTTTGCAGGCACTTTTCCCTTCAGATGCAATATTACCTGATTGTATTTTTTCATTACATCATCTGAAGGAGCCCCTGTGATAGGGTCCCTTGGGTAATCTTTACTAGGCCAATCAACGGCAATTTTACATTCTGTCCACAAATCTACCGGAACGACATTAAAGAAAAACCCATCCAAGTCTTTCCACAGACATTTTTGGACTTTCATAAACCTCTCTACCTGTCTGTACCACTCTACGGGCTTTTCTCGTAATTTCGGGAAATCATTAGTAAAGGACACAATATCCTGTCGGGACCATGGAACGTGCACATACTTTCCACCTGGCACCTCTCGCATGGGATATAACTGTTCTGGTTTGTCAGCTTCTTTTAGAACATACTCAGAAGTCATCTGTTTTGACCTAACCTCCTCCTTTTTCTTTGCCCACCTGGCTTTCCACTTTTCTAAGTCTCCCCATTTTTGCAACACGTTCAATAACTCTTTGATCTGTACCTTCTTTCCTGACACATTCATATTTTCCAGATCTTTGTCTGAAAACTCAGCTCGGTAGGGTTTCTGTAATGGCTTTGATTTCGAAATATCTATTCCCATATTAGCTGCAGTGTCTGTTAATTTCTCATGGAACACTCTGGTATTACGGGTAAGACCCTTGCAGATAAACAGGAACTCTTCTTCAGAATAAGTATTTAATCTGTCTAACCCCACATTTCCAGCCATCAGTTCTTCCATTTCTATTCTCAATTTGTAAATATCTAATGGTTTCGGCGAGGAATTCGGTTTCTCTAATTCTCGACTCCATCTCTCGATTTCTTCAGGAGTCACTACAGTGGCATGTTTAGTACCAGAAGCTGACTCAATCTGCACTTCTCCTGAACTGAGAGGAGTGTGTCTTCTCTGTGAACCCCTTTCCAGCTCTCGTACTGGCAAATCCATCAAGGAAATTACAGATTCGCATTCGCTGGCCTGATCATCCACAATTAAGGGCTCTTTTCTTGGCTGTACTATAGCCGGGGTAATAATCGGTGTCTTGGGACACCCCTGTTTATCCCCATACAAAGGAACGACTGGTCCAATAGTTACTGGGATGGTCAGGGCTTCAGGACTTGTATTTAGCTGGGAGATTTTCTGAATTAATTCTGTTCTCTGTTTAATTAATGCCTCTTGCTCTCTCTCCTGTAGGATTCTTTCCAGACTTATTTCAGGTATTATTTGCGGAGTCAGGGTCGGGGCAGTTGGATGCGTCATACTTGGTCCCTCACCATAATTGGGTTTCATAAATGGATTTCCTGTGCTTAAAGGTCTCGGCATCTCCTGATAAGGAGGTGCTAGACAGCCGTCTCTTACATTTGTAGGTCTAGGCCCCTCCTGGTAAGGAGGTCTCAAGCAAGCATCCCCTACACTAGAGGATCTACGTCCTTCATTATAAGGAGGTGGATTTTTCATGAACAAGTCATCCAACAAATCGTCATCTGAATCCCCACTGGTTACTAGATGTTTAGTTTTCTCTGTCCTTTTCTCTCCCATGGGTTCTCCTAGTGCCATCATAGGATACAATCCTTCTACTATCATATTCTGCCTCTACTGTTTCATTCTTTTCTCTCGGGTTTCGGGTTTTACTTTAGGATACCATTTGGTCAACTCTTTATCCATTCGGGGGTTGTCTCTCTCAAAAGCCTCTATTTCCCATTCTTCTAAGGCTTCGTACTGTGTCAGTCTGGGTCTGGGATGCAACTCATTCATTCGGGTTCTCAGATTGAATAGAATTCTGCCATTAAATGTACCGTCTAACGGAAATGCCAAAATTCCGTCATTTTTTGTATATTCCACCCAATTTTCCAACCATACACAAGAATGGTACCCTTTATCAAACATCATGAAAGATGCGGGGGTATTAGGTGGCGGGATGACAACTCCTTCTCTAGTTTTGATAGGCTTGTCTCTTTTGAAATAATTCTTTACTTTGCTTACTAAAGTCATTTTCCTTTTTTCTCCATACATGACGCTTTTACGACCTCTCCACTTATCTTTTCCAAACCCAAAATACCTTGGATCTGGTCTAGTTATTGGAGTATACGAATGCCACATATATTTTTTCGCGAGCGATTCTGTTTACAAAATCACTCCCAATCCAAATGCGTCTTTTATTTTCGTGCCTCCAATCAAATGCGCGATTTCAAATAACCTCGACCAATGGGTGCGCGGCCTTTTTCGCGAGACAAGTTCTCACGCTTCAGCACTCACCCCTCCTTTACAATACTAGCTCCGCTACACACCCGCTGTCTCTACCAATCCCAGCGCGGCACAGAGTGACGTCAGAGCAGCTCCGCAACTGACTCCCTCCTTCACAAGGTAGCGGAAACTTTTACTTCTTTCTTAAAGTGCAAGTGCGTTATTAATTTACAACGTAGAAACATTTGCCACTGTGCTCGAGTGTCTAGAAAGGAAAGATTCTTTCACTGCAAGTAAACTACTTCCATTTACTTTTCAAATACTACGAGTAGATCTCTCCTGCCTACCCTTCACTCAAGCATCAGAGAACCTGCTACTTCTTTGACTCATCCACTTCTTTCCGGGATATATACTAAGTCTAAAGTTTCACTCGTGAACTCCTTTGCTATCAATCAAGCTTAGACGAACCTGCTACTCCTTCCGTGTGACCCTTACTAGGTTATATCACAATGGAAGTTTTGCCAGCGAACTCTTTGCTATCATTTATTCAAACACACATTCAGAAAGCCCTAATCAGTGCTTCCAGTTCTGCCTAACCTGCACCAATTTTCCTCGAGCCAATGACCTCACCACGGCGTGGATTCTCCTCACCACCCACTATTTAATTCCCCGGGGATTCCAGACAAACATATAACAATCACTAACGAGTTTTTGTTAGAACATAAATCAATATAGCAGCAAGAAAAACAGTTTAAAACATTTCATAATTTTCAAAGTAAAAACATTTCACGTGATCGATCAATTTAGCAGCAATAAAAATGTTCACAGTTTTAGCAGCAATATTTTCACCATTAGCAGCAATAACTTTTTAGCAGCATCCAACCTACCTACCTATCTTAACTAGTCCTACCTTACTTTTAACTAGTCCCTAACCATCCTCTGGCTACCAGAAAATACTGATAGAGCGCGCAGGTCACCCGGCCAGCAATTTTACCAGTTACGTATCGGGCCCATGAACTTCAATTTATCCTAAACATTAATGGGGTGACCTTACGCTCTAGCTATCAGTATTCAGATTCCTTCCTATCTCATTTCCAGTGTACCCGACTTACCACTCCACTGCTACGGGTACCTAATGACCACAATGGATCAGGGAGCTAGCTGTGAAGCTTTGGTGCCAGACACCAAAACCTCTATACTTTATATATTCAATTTTATACTTTCATAATAATCACAAACTCAAGAAGTTTCGAAAACCTTTATCTAAAATTCATCAAGCTCAGAAAACATGAGGTTTACAACAAGCAAGCAATCGATAACCAGAATTACAAAGAGCACGTATCCATAGAGGAAGTAAATGAAACCAACCATTTGTGAATCTAAGGGGAGGTAAGAACAGGGAACATGCTAGATAGCAGTATCAGAGTTTAGACTTAATATGAAGTGACTAAGGAACGGGGGAAAATAAGGAGCATGCAAAAATAACAATCATAAAGTATGAACTTTCAGTTGGCAATGCGAAAAGCATGGAAAATCAAAATATGCAAAGGAATTTCTTTATTAAAGCAAAAGAAAGGAAAATATAGAAGGTGCAGAGTAGACTTTTCAGCACTATATTTACCTAAAGTGGATTGAAGACCAACCCTGGCCACGGGTCAGTTAAGGACGGGAGAAACCCCAAGGAAGGACAGTCATCAGTAGGACAGCAGGTGCAGAATGGACACCCCAGGACAGGACAGGAAACCCAGATTAGGATCAGGACAGGACCACCAAGGCAAGACCGGCACCCGCAGTTTGGAAGCAACGCCTGCGCTCCACCCTCTCTGCAGCTATCAGTCAGAACCCCGATTGGGTTTTCGAATTCCCCAGCAAAGTGCTCCGCCAGCACTTAAGGTTTAAAACCTCTCGAGTCTATGGAAAGTTCGGACAGAGTGCTCCGCAGCCCTCTGTATCAGTCACCTATTGAGTGCGTTGGGTCAGTGACAGGTCAGCTATTCGGACAAGTCGGACAATTTCTCTAGCTAAACCTAGGCTAGTTATACTGTTTTCGGGTCAGTATACCACCCCCCAAATGTTGCAAGTGTAAGAATCCCCAATTTCGATTGGCCCCCAAGTAGGATAGGTCAACACACCAATCACATTTCACTTCTACAAGCTCACATTTACATGGTGTGGGACCGCCTATTGAATTTGGGGTTCCCATGACCTAACTTTCTACATTACAATAGTACATCTATGAATTGTGATACATTGAAAACAATTTAGCTTCTTCTGCTAGGCGAAGGTGCATCTTCCCAGGCACATCTTGGCTGTGACTTCGGGTTGGCACCGCTTCAATGTCACCGGCAGAAGACTGTCATGCGCAGAAAGGCTGTTCAATATGGAATCATGAGTGTTCCTCAGACCCCAAGGAATGTGATATATGAAAAGTAAGCGAAAACAAATTAAAATTCAGAAATAAATGAATACACTGTATGCCATGAATAGCTACTCTATACCCCTTACTTTATATAAACTATAGCATTATTGGTTAGGGCAAACAAACAATAATACAAAAGCGGCAGCGCAAGCTTCACCATGTGAGGATACAAAGCGGCCATCTTAATGCTAGTGCGCAAGCGCAAAGTTTCCCACCAGAACTGCAAGTACGTCACGTCACGTGAGTGTGACTAACGCATGCGCAGAAGAAAACCCGCCAAGCAGCGGCCATTTTTAGTGACAAGCGTTATTAAGTTTTAGTAACACATAGGCAAGCATCTCTAGGACACCCCAAATGTCAACATAAAGGGAAGTTAGTAAGACAAAACATGTTGGGTTACTCTATTACAGTTATTCGAGGTTAATGATTTCAAGCAAGTCGCGTTACGTGCGAATCCTTGCTCCATCAGTGGTTGTGGACGTGGTGGTGGTGGATGTGGTGGACGGGGTGGTGGATGTGGTGGTGGTGGACGTGGTGGTGGTGGAGGACGTGGTGGTGGTGGAGGACGTGGTGGTGGTTGTGAATGTGGTGGTGGTGGAAGTGGTGGTGGATGTGGTGAAGGTGATGGACATGGTGGTGGATGTGGTGGTGGTGGTGGTGGTGGACGTGGTGTTGGTGGTGGACATGGTGGTGTGGTGGACATGGTGGTGGATATGGTGGTGGTGGTGGACGTGGTGGTGGACGTGGTGGTGGACGTGTTGGTGGTGGACGTGGTGGTGGTAGACGTGGTAGTGGTGGATGTGGTGGTGGTGGACGTGGTGGTGGACGACTATTGGGTAGGAGTGTGCTGGCAGAATGCGGAAGGAGAGGAGGATCTCGAAGGGGACACATGGGAGAGCAGAAATAGGCAGAATATTAGAAACAATATGCAGTCTCTGTATGGTAACAGGTACCAGACACCCACAGCGTTTACTTTTGCTTAAACGCGTGCATGTTTTGCATTGGCTTGTTTTGCCACTCGTGCACGTTTGGCTGTAGGTCTTTTCAATTAAAATTAAATGGAGGTGAGGCCAATTGGCCATCGTTTACTAAGTTGATCTCTCCATGTGTGTAGGAACCTAGATGAGCTAACTGGTAATTGCACGGCCGCCAGGATGAATGCATTCGGAGAGGCAGAGAGTCCATCCAAGTCACCTGAAAAATGTAAATGCAAAACTTTTTTTTTTCAAATGACATGCTTCAAAATTAAAAAACAAAAGACACACAATTGATGGACGGAATGCAGAACAAATCAAAACATTCTCTCCATGCCACTGGAGTCAAGCTATCCTGGCTGATGAGGGTTGAAAGCCCGAAACCGGTCCTAGGATGCTTGTTTCCAGTCCAGGAAGGACCTGGCCTGGCAGTTCGGGATGGACTGTTCCCACTGGGTGCAGGGTCAAGACTGATTTGCATATGGCTGAGTCCAAACTGGAATGGCATGGTGAGCAAAAAAACGATGGATTTAGGCCCAGATCTCTGGGGTGAATATATGATATTGTTCTGCATTCTGTCCATCAATTGTTCTTTTTTCAAAATAAATAAGGCATCTTATATTATCATAAGAACCTAATATGTGTGTGTTTATTCACAAGTGCTCATTACCAACAATTAAGGACTGCCTGGCATATTCAGAACCAGAAATATTATGTAATTTTGAGTGTATTAGCAATATGAAGAGTGGTTATTTGTGCATATTTAGAAACAAGATCATCAAAAAACACATTATTTATTACGTAAATTTGAAGTCTGTCCAAAATGCTGATTACCAGTCAAGATGGCAGAAGACAAGAGAACAGCCCTTGTAAGAGCCACTCTGAGTGTCGGTCTCATTTTTGGCCAGTTATATCGGAATTGAGGATTTAAGACAATGGATACGTTTCAACATACTATAGGTAAGGTAATCAGAGGATAAAAGTAACATAAGGAGCCGCAGCAGTCCTATATCCCCTCAAGTTTTTCTGAAAAGAATTAATACCTGCGTCTACAAAAAGAACTACAGGATGTGGGAATATGTGGGTTGCTTAACACTCACTAATTTTCCAGGTATCGTATTACTTACACAGATGTAGGTATTTACTTTGTCAACACTCTTCCTGTATGAGTCACATGTAAACAGGCATCTAAAGGATGTAAGAGACAAATAATTAACATTCTTTTCCTTATCTACATCTGTTGTCTGTGTCTGAGAAACTTTAATTGTGTGCAGTGGAACAGTTTCCCTATTCTTGAAAAATTAGGGAGTGTTTAACAACCCACAATTTCCCACATCCTGTATTTCGTTATGTCAACTCTTTTCTGAAAAATAGAGGGGATACAGGACTGCTGAACCAACATTACATCTTCGGTATGAGGCTCCTTATGTTGCATATATCCTTCAGTTTATTTTACATATAGTATGTTGAAACCGATTCATTGTCTTGTAGTCTTCAATTCCGAGATAACCGGCCACTGAGGGTCTACCCCAGCCATGCCAGTAATCATTGGAATCTACTTCATCACAGTCTGCTGAGGTTGTCCCATGCAACTAAGACTGACAGGTTTAGGATTGTGGATCCTTGTACCCCAATCTCCTGGTATGCCAGTTGGGTTCTCTTGTCCCCCACTGAATGAAAATGTTATGATATACAACAAATCATGGAAACTGATAAGATAGTTTGAACCTGGTTTGTTTCATTACAGGCACTTGCTCTCTGTCTGCTGTGGTTTGCCTACGCAATTTAAACTGACACATATGCGGTTGTGCGTCCTTGTACCCCAATCCTTTGGTATGTGACTTTGGTTTCCATATGACCCAGATAGCAATGATATCGCACTGTATAGAAAATCACATAAACCGATACATGGGTTGAACCCAATTAGTTTCATTGCAGCTACTTGCCTGCGGTTTGCGGACATTTTCCTATGCAACTAAGACTGTCACATCTACGGTTAGAGGTCCTTGCACCCCAAACCTCTGGTATGTCTATTTAGTTTCCATGTGACCCAATTAACAATGACATTACAATGGATAGCAAATCATGGGCATTGATACAGGATTCTTTTATTTCTAGGTGTTGCCTGTTCTTACTTTTGTCCTGTTGATGACCCTGCTCTAAGTAACTCTGCTAAAGGGTCGAAAAGTTGACAACAACATATATGGACTGATTTTACATTCTGATTGAAGTTGTTGACTCTCATAGTATGAGTGCCATGTACAATAACATAGCATCCCAACCACTCACATGTGTGTGTATATATATATATATATATATATATATATATATATATATATATATATATATATATATATATATATATATATATGTTAGACCTAGGGTATCCTAGACTACATAGGGTAGCCTGGCACAGTAGTGGTTACAGCTAAACTCAAGGCGTTGGTTAAGTGCTTACAATTCCCACTCACAGCAACCCAGTGATTAACCACTAAAATAAAAGACACAACACCAATTTTGGAAAAATACCAGTACCTTTTATAAAAATAATGTTCTTTCTTGTTCTTGTTTTAAATAAAAGCAGTACACAAATAATTCAACACAGTTCTCATAGATATCAAATCACATCCAATACTTTTCCCAGTTAGTACATAAGAATCAAAGGTACATCACATTTGAGATAAGTTGCTGTCAATGTTACAGAATACTTCTCCACTCAGTAGTTACAGAAAGGAAATTTCACTCCACAGTTTCAATATGCTATTTAACAGAACCCAGGCAGGTACATTACCCCTCAGCTCTTAGCCTTCAGCTCAGCTCAACAGACCTCTACCACAGGTGTGGTTCTTCTCAGCATATACCACCAGTTATGTGGCTAAAAGAAGACAAGGTAAAATTAACAAGGCTCCCCCTTGGTCAATTCACAGGCTACACCTTACTGGTGGAGGATCTGCCTCCTCAATAAATAACAGGCTGTAAGGGTTTCTACTCGTGAGCCCTGTCCGCTTCTGACACCCTAGAGCTCAACCTGTAGCCTTCCCATGTTAGGCACACGTACTTGATGCCTCGTTTTTCCCTGCACACCGCTCTCCCCCCTCCTCTTATCTAGTTGGGAGATAGATTTCAAGTGGTCTGGGCGGATCAATAGCCCAATTCCTCGTATTTTGGACTTCTGGCGGCTTCACAGTTAATTAGCTTGTTCTCAGTACCGCCTTTTAGTGTCCTTAGTCACCCGGTGCTGCCGCCTCCCGCTCCCTTCACTTCACCCTGCTTACTTCGTTTACGGGGACACCGGCTGGAGTTGCTCGATCAAGTTCTAGCCTTCGGCGTCGTGGGTGAATGCTCCGTAGGCGGGGACTGAAGAGCGTGGGGCCGCCCGGTTTGCCGCGGTCTCACCGGCGAGTCTGTTGGTGTTCTCGATACTCCGCCGATGAGGTGAACGGCGCTCTCGCTCCTCCGCTGTCGAGGCGTCCGGCGCTTCCCCTCTTGGGCTCCGCCTCTTCCGACCGGCGGGTTGGCCTTCAGGCTCGCCTCCTGTGACGCCGCTGGCTTCCTCCGGCTTCCGGACTCCGCCTCTCCTCCAGCGCCGCCTTCCTCCGCCGACACAGAGAACAACTGGACACTTCTTTCGCGCTTGAGACAGACGGTCAGCTAGCGCTCTTCACAGGTAGGGGGTCTCTGTTGTTTTCACCGCCTTTTCCCACAAAACAAGTGCCAATCACTTAGTATCGGAATGTGACTGACGTCCCTCAGCCGGGTGGCACCGCGCTGATTCGATGTGCTTCAGGGTTGCCCACAGCCTTCAGGGCAGGTATGCAGGACACATCAGTGGGGTCGCAATGTTGCAATTTACAAGGGTCTTCTCACAACATGACCCGGTCTCTTCAAACTAAACACAAAGTCTCTGGTCACACTTTATGGCTGGTGTGACAGTGGGGTTCGGTCAGCCTGAAAGGGGGCACTTCCCAACACGCGACAGCCGGCCCACAGGTCGATCTGGTCACCTCTGGTGCGCAATCCTCCTCCACAAGTCGCCTCTCTCCTCACTGGTCACTCCTGAGACTACTACAAAATGGCTGCTGGTCACTGGCCTTTTATAGGGTGGCCTGAGACC
This sequence comes from Lissotriton helveticus, assembly GCF_964261635.1. Taxonomy (NCBI): domain Eukaryota; kingdom Metazoa; phylum Chordata; class Amphibia; order Caudata; family Salamandridae; genus Lissotriton; species Lissotriton helveticus. The sequence goes on from NC_136070.1 coordinate 1,005,215,969, forward strand.
TGCAGAAGTCACTGGATGCTTCTAGAAAGTTCCTTATGTTAGCCTATGGCCTGTTCTCCAGTAGTGTCCGTTATGGCAGTTGGTGGACACCATTTTAGGTTTCTGGATGTCCCTAGATTTTCAAGGGCCTGACTAGGCCTCACAGGTTATGAGGGAAAACTGGCGTCATAGCCAAGGAATACCTAGCCCCCTGACAGCACTGAAAAATCTTGGTGGACATATATGTAAAAAATAAAAATAAAAACTCTGGGAGGCTAAGGGGGACAAAAATAAATATTAATGGTTAGAGTATCCCCAGAAGCAGACAGGTCTAACACGCGTCCCCCCCAGCTGAAAGTGGGGAGAACTACCCAACCCCTTGGGAGTCCTCATCACTAAGGCGGAAGTACCTGGATAGACCGTCTGCATTGGCATGGTCCGTCCCAGGTCGATGTTCCACCCTAAAGTCCATTCCCTGTAGGGAGATGGACCACCTCAGCAACTTGGGATTCTCCCCCTTCATTTGCATCAGCCAACGAAGGGGGCGGTGGTCAGTCTGAACTAGGAAGTGCGAGCCAAACAAGTATGGCCGCAACTTCTTCAGAGCCCAAACCACCGCAAAGGCTTCTCTCTCAATTGTACTCCACCTCCTTTCCCTGGGGAGTAGCCTCCTGGACAGGAAGACCACGGGTTGATCCATGCCCTCATCATTTAGCTGCGATAACACTGCCCCAATGCCATGTTCTGACGCATCTGTTTGGACAATGAATTCTCTAGCAAAATCAGGGGCCTTGAGAATGGGAGCGGAACACAATGCTTGTTTCAAGGTCATGAAGGCTCGCTGGCAAGCCTCCGTCCAGACTACCCGTCGGGGTTGCTTCTTGGAAGTAAGTTCAGTGAGGGGCGCCACAATAGTGCCATACCCCTTCACGAAGCGACGGTAGTATCCAGTGAGGCCCAGGAAGGCTCGGACCTCTGTTTGAGTCTTAGGGGGCTCCCAGGCGATGATAGCCTCAATCTTTGCCTGGAGGGGCTGCACCGTCCCTCTGCCCACCAAGTGACCTAGGTACACCACCGTTCCCTGTCCGATCTGACACTTGCTGGCCTTGATGGTCAAGCCAGCCTGTTGCAGGGCATGAAGAACAGCTTGCAGGTGCTGCAAATGGTCCTCCCAGCTGCTACTGAAGACAGCAATGTCGTCCAGGTATGCAGCAGAGAAAGCTTCCATTCCAGAAAGGACCCTGTTCACCAGCCGCTGGAAAGTGGCAGGGGCATTCTTGAGCCCAAAGGGCATCACACGAAATTGGTAGTGTCCCTGAGGTGTAGAGAAGGCTGACCTTTCCTTCGCCTCCTCGGTAAGGGAAATCTGCCAGTACCCTGAAGTTAGGTCAAAGGTACTTAAGTACTGAGCAGCTCCTAGCCGGTCAATAAGCTCATCCGCCCGTGGGATGGGATGTGCGTCAGTTTTGGTTACTGAATTCAAGCCTCGGTAGTCCACACAGAATCTCAATTCAGGTGTGGTGCCTGGTGGGGCAGCTTTTGGTACCAAAACCACCGGGCTAGACCAAGGGCTACCAGAAGGTTCAATCACCCCTAGCTCCAGCATCTTGGCGACTTCACTTTTGATGCTGGCCTTCACCTTGTCCGACAGCCGGTAGATTTTAGATTTCACAGGTGGGCTGTCTCCTGTGTCCACGTCATGGGTACACAGGTGGGTCCTACCTGGGACAAGGGAGAACAGAGGAGAAAATTGCTCCAGGATCTGGCGGCAATCACTCTGCTGTTCAGGAGTCAGGGATGGCGAGAAAATCACTCCCTCCACCGACCCATCCTTTTCTTGGGACGAGAGAAGATCAGGGAGAGGTTCACTTTCTTCTTCCTCTGCTCCATCGGTTACCAGCATTAAGACAACCTCGGGCCTCTCATGATGTGGCTTGAGGCGATTGGCATGCAGCACCCTGTGGGGCTGCCTCGGGGTCTTAAGATCCACCAAATAGGTGGACTTCCCCTTTTTTTCCAAAACCTCAAAGGGGCCTGTCCAACGGTCCTGGAGGGCATTTAGCTCTCCCGGTTCCATTACCCACACTTTCTGTCCAGGCTCCAGTTCCACTGGATGAGCGTTGTGGTCATACCACTCTTTCATAACTGCTTGGCTGGCCTCCAAGTTGTCTGAAGCCTGCTTCCACAACTTAGCCATTTGGCTCCGGAAGGCCAGCATGTAGCTCACCACGTCCTGGGGAAGCTTCCTGGGAGTCTGTTCCCATCCGTCTTTCACCAGGCTGAGAGGTCCCCTTACAGGGTGCCCGTACAAAAGTTCGAAGGGGCTGAAGCCCACTCCCTTCTGTGGCACTTCCCTGTAGGAAAACAAGAGACAGGGTAGGAGGATGTCCCATTTCCTCCGCAGGCTCTCAGGTAGACTCCGTATCATACCTTTCAAGGTTTTGTTAAACCTTTCCACAAGACCATTGGTTTGTGGGTGATAAGGAGTGGTAAACCGATAGGTAACGCCGCACTCCTTCCACATAGCCCGCATGTATGCTGAAAGGAAGTTAGTCCCCCTGTCGGACACAACCTCCTTGGGGAAACCCACTCTGGTGAAGATCCCCATCAGGGCCCTTGCCACTGCAGGTGCAGTGATGGTCCTCAGAGGTATTGCCTCTGGGTACCGTGTGGCATGATCCACCAAAACCAGTATGAACCGGTGTCCAGCTGAAGTTGGTGGATCCAATGGCCCTACAATGTCGATGCCCACCCTCTCAAAGGGGGTGCTAACGACAGGTAGTGGTTCCAGGGGAGCTTTTAGCTTCACCCCAGTTTTCCCACTGGCTTGGCAAGACACACACGTCCGACAATATGTATCCGACGCCACTTTCATTCGAGGCCAGTAGAAATGGGGGACAAGCCGGGCAAAGGTCTTGTCCTGTCCTAGGTGTCCTGCCAATGGTATCTCATGAGCCAGTTCCAGTAAAAAGGCTCTAAAGCATTGAGGGACCACTAAGGCCCTGGTTGAACCATGTCCAGGTGTCTTGGGCTCACTGTAGAGGAGTCCATCCTCCCAGTAAATCTGGTAGCTCCCTACAATGTTCCCTGCTGCCTGGGCTTTGGCCTGTTGCCGCAGCCCCTCGAGAGTAGGACACTCCTTCTGAGCTTTGCAGAACTCTTCCCGGGAAGGACCTCCCTCCACATGCCATTCAGTAGGGATGGGTAGGTTCTCCAGGGAAGCAACATTCTCCCCTGTGGACTCCAGATCCACCTCCGCAGGTGGCCCGGCGGTCTCACGAGGTGGAGATGTCGAGGCAGGGTCCTCCGGCCTCCTGTCCTTCTCCTCTCTGGCAGCCGGCTGGGCCATTGTTCCAGGCTCCAGCGTCAGTGAACTCCCCCTTCGGGCAGTCGCGGACCTTGTGCTGACACAAGTCCAGTCAGGGGGTCCCAGCATCTCAGAGTGAGTCTGGTACTCCACCCTCCTCCAAGCATTGTGCTCCATATCATTCCCTAACAGGCAGTCAACAGGCACGGCAGGGCTTACGGCAACTCGAAGTGGACCTGCAACCCCTCCCCACTCAAAGGGAACCTCAGCCACAGGGTAGTGGCCCAATCTGCCGTCAGCCATTACGGCGGGATGGAGTACATCTGGGATGACCTGCTCTGGAGACACCAGCTGACTCCTTACCATAGTCATGCTGGCTCCTGTATCCCTCAGAGCCTCCCCTCTACGGCCATTGATGGTGACCCACTGCTCATACTTAGTAGTATTAGAGGGCAGTTGGGTCTTTGGAACCATCTCCTTATCTCCCAGGGACACTAAAGTGACACCCGCCCGCTCCCCTCCGTTACCCAAAGGCATCTCCTCCCCGAGCACTACACTAGTTATTCCCGGGGCTTTTCCTCCAGTGGGAGGGGGTGGTCTTTTTGGGCATCTCACATCTCCTTTATAGTGTCCCACACCACCACACTCAAAACAATGAACAACCCTTGGCTGCTGGCTTTGGCCAGGGGTAGGGTTGCGAGGGGGGTTATTCCTAGGGATGAATCCTCTGCCCCTTCCTTGCGAAGTATTTTGTGGCCCTTTAGAGAACTCCCTCTTAGTTTCCCCTCCCTCTTTCTTCTGGGGGGCGCCCTGTCCATGCTTCTGGGAATCCCCTCCAGTCCCCTTAGTCGACACCCGGGTACTAACCCAGATGTCCGCCTCCTCAGCAAGCTTCCTGGGGCTGGCCAGCTTGCTGTCCACCAGATGCTGTCGTAGTTCGGGAAGACATTTCTCGAGTAGGTGTTCCTTGAGTATGAGGTCATATAAACCCTCATAGTCCCCTACCTCGCTGCCTCTCACCCAACCCTCCAGGGCCTTCCTGGCGTAATCCAAAAAATCTACCCAGTTCTGCGTGCCTAGTTTGTGGCTGCCCCGGAACTTTTGCCTATACTTCTCAGGGGTCAACCCAAACTTTCTTAACAGCGCTGACTTCATAGTAGTAGGTCTGTTCACTACGTTCTAGGGCCAACAAGGTATCCCTGCCAGTGGGGGGCATGTATTTATATAACCCACCCCCCCAGTGGACTTCCAAGATCCCATGGGCCCTCAGTGAGACCTCATAGGCGGCTAGCCATTTGGCAATGTCATCACTGGGTACATAGCATGCCATAATATCTTTTGGTAGGTAAGGTCTGGGTTCTTTGATGTTGGTCTGGGTATCGCTGCCACCATTCTCTGATTTGGGGGATCCTCGGTTTAGGGCTTGTAAATCCATCTCTTTGATGGTCCGCTCATGCGCCAACCTCCTATCCTCCCTTTCCATGTCCATCCTGGCTAGTTCTATTTTCAACCTCCTCTCCTCCCTCCTATCTTCCAGCTCGGCTTCGGTTAAGCCCCTGTCTGAAACGCTGCTGCTTGCCCTTGAAGGTATCCTGGGACCTGTCAGAAGATTCCCTCTCCCCATTTGGTTCAGCAATGCAGCCTCAGTAACAGTGTCCCCATCACCCACTTCCGTTTCTGGTTCCTCCCTTAGACGAGCTTCTAACCATGCCCTTATGCTTGTCAGCAACTCTCCTTTCTTGGCACCTTTATTAAAAAATACCCCGTTCTGCTGACACCAATCCCTGAGTTGAGCCACAGTATTGGCTTCCAGCTCTTTAAGATTCACCTCCAGCTTTGCCATGGTATAAAATTACTCACAGGAGAAAACCACGAAGTGACCTGAGGTTAACCTCCACCCACCACCAGAAATAAATTTAGAAAAAACAAAAATTAGATTAGGAGGGCCGCAGGGAGAAAACTCCAGGTGGGGTCCCGTGGTTGGCACTGCGTTACTACTAAGTGAGTGTAAGCACAAATCCGTGATCCCACCGCTGAAACACCAATTATGTTAGACCTAGGGTATCCTAGACTACATAGGGTAGCCTGGCACAGTAGTGGTTACAGCTAAACTCAAGGCGTTGGTTAAGTGCTTACAATTCCCACTCACAGCAACCCAGTGATTAACCACTAAAATAAAAGACACAACACCAATTTTGGAAAAATACCAGTACCTTTTATAAAAATAATGTTCTTTCTTGTTCTTGTTTTAAATAAAAGCAGTACACAAATAATTAAACACAGTTCTCATAGATATCAAATCACATCCAATACTTTTCCCAGTTAGTACATAAGAATCAAAGGTACATCACATTTGAGATAAGGTGCTGTCAATGTTACAGAATACTTCTCCACTCAGTAGTTACAGAAAGGAAATTTCACTCCACAGTTTCAATATGCTATTTAACAGAACCCAGGCAGGTACATTACCCCTCAGCTCTTAGCCTTCAGCTCAGCTCAACAGACCTCTACCACAGGTGTGGTTCTTCTCAGCATATACCACCAGTTATGTGGCTAAAAGAAGACAAGGTAAAATTAACAAGGCTCCCCCTTGGTCAATTCACAGGCTACACCTTACTGGTGGAGGATCTGCCTCCTCAATAAATAACAGGCTGTAAGGGTTTCTACTCGTGAGCCCTGTCCGCTTCTGACACCCTAGAGCTCAACCTGTAGCCTTCCCATGTTAGGCACACGTACTTGATGCCTCGTTTTTCCCTGCACACCGCTCTCCCCCCTCCTCTTATCTAGTTGGGAGATAGATTTCAAGTGGTCTGGGCGGATCAATAGCCCAATTCCTCGTATTTTGGACTTCTGGCGGCTTCACAGTTAATTAGCTTGTTCTCAGTACCGCCTTTTAGTGTCCTTAGTCACCCGGTGCTGCCGCCTCCCGCTCCCTTCACTTCACCCTGCTTACTTCGTTTACGGGGACACCGGCTGGAGTTGCTCGATCAAGTTCTAGCCTTCGGCGTCGTGGGTGAATGCTCCGTAGGCGGGGACTGAAGAGCGTGGGGCCGCCTGGTTTGCCGCGGTCTCACCGGCGAGTCTGTTGGTGTTCTCGATACTCCGCCGATGAGGTGAACGGCGCTCTCGCTCCTCCGCTGTCGAGGCGTCCGGCGCTTCCCCTCTTGGGCTCCGCCTCTTCCGACCGGCGGGTTGGCCTTCAGGCGCGCCTCCTGTGACGCCGCTGGCTTCCTCCGGCTTCCGGACTCCGCCTCTCCTCCAGCGCCGCCTTCCTCCGCCGACACAGAGAACAACTGGACACTTCTTTCGCGCTTGAGACAGACGGTCAGCTAGCGCTCTTCACAGGTAGGGGGTCTCTGTTGTTTTCACCGCCTTTTCCCACAAAACAAGTGCCAATCACTTAGTATCGGAATGTGACTGACGTCCCTCAGCCGGGTGGCACCGCGCTGATTCGATGTGCTTCAGGGTTGCCCACAGCCTTCAGGGCAGGTATGCAGGACACATCAGTGGGGTCGCAATGTTGCAATTTACAAGGGTCTTCTCACAACATGACCCGGTCTCTTCAAACTAAACACAAAGTCTCTGGTCACACTTTATGGCTGGTGTGACAGTGGGGTTCGGTCAGCCTGAAAGGGGGCACTTCCCAACACGCGACAGCCGGCCCACAGGTCGATCTGGTCACCTCTGGTGCGCAATCCTCCTCCACAAGTCGCCTCTCTCCTCACTGGTCACTCCTGAGACTACTACAAAATGGCTGCTGGTCACTGGCCTTTTATAGGGTGGCCTGAGACCTGCAGAAGTCACTGGATGCTTCTAGAAAGTTCCTTATGTTAGCCTATGGCCTGTTCTCCAGTAGTGTCCGTTATGGCAGTTGGTGGACACCATTTTAGGTTTCTGGATGTCCCTAGATTTTCAAGGGCCTGACTAGGCCTCACAGGTTATGAGGGAAAACTGGCGTCATAGCCAAGGAATACCTAGCCCCCTGACAGCACTGAAAAATCTTGGTGGACATATATGTAAAAAATAAAAATAAAAACTCTGGGAGGCTAAGGGGGACAAAAATAAATAATAATGGTTAGAGTATCCCCAGAAGCAGACAGGTCTAACAATATATATTTGTATTTAGCACAAGTGCACTCTTGTGATCCTTTTAGTCACTCTAACAGCGCCATCACTTTGTAGGAGCACCTTGTGTTTTTTGACTAATGTAAATAATGTGTCATATTGTCATGCATCGTTTAAGCATTATTTAAATTTAATTGCCATGAATAAACGCATTGATTGCATAGCTAAGAAAACTTGATAAAAAGTTTATTTACAATACCATTGCCATGCAAGTTGAAGGCTACACTTCCTCCACAGGGCCACCTACGTAATAACAGGTTGTTTCTTAAAAATCCAAATCATCGTGGTTCAGAGTCTGACCTATCTCATGAATATTAATGACGTAGGTTCCAAATTGCAACTCACTACAATTAAATGCCATCACAAGCTTAAAGGCCTGCTGGGGTCAGCAGAAAACCATGTCTGTTATCGCATTTCAATAAAGTAAACTTTAAAAAAAAATACAGGTTTTCTGTAAAAGAAAATGAGCTGCTCTTAAAAAAATCATTTACAGTTTTTGTTTGTTTTCGAGTTTGCAGTGGTCCTGTGGATCACTGACTACTCCCAAGGAAACTTTTTTAATATTCACAAAGGGGAATGTGTCCCAAAGTGCCCCTTCCCATTTGCGAATGAGTAACCACCCCTACTTGTGGATCGGTAACTTTTTCAATGGCTTATAACCCCTATTTCGATCCTAAACCATTAATACATATGGCTAGGACTGCAAAACACCCTTTCCAAAATAACAATTCTTTATCCCTTTCTAAAACCATTTTAGGAATGGGTAAAAAGTTGCAGGCTCCTAAAATGGGTTTAGAACATTGCTATAAGCAGTTTTTCGGGGCCAAATTCTAAATTGGAGCACTTGCGAATTTTAATAACTGCTTTGTGCATTTGGCCCATTGTTATCAGTAATGCAGACTGAGATACACTGGCATAGGATTCGTGGCATTAACTATTTAAAAGCGGTTTTGCCTTGCCCACTAATATCTAGGTTTTGAATGTTATTTCTTACAGTTCAATTAGACTACAATTTTTGTTTCCCACAAAAACTGATCCTAACCTTTTTGAAGACATCTTAAAGCTTTACCCTCTCTTATCGTGGCATTGGCTATGGGAGCAGCAGAAAAATAGTCAGAGATTGCTTAGCCCTGAATTTAGTTTGACATTTCGCGGTTAAGGCATATTACTACTACTCACTTAGAGACGATGGGTCTTCTTGACATTTCCCAGCATGGGTTTCGTGCTTCCCATAGCACCGAGTCTGCCCTCACTGTCGTAGTTAAGAACATCCGCTCCGAAGTGGACAGAGGGCAGACCGCATTATTGGTGCTACTCGATCTTACAGCAGCATTTGATACCCTATCCCCTTCAATCCTGGTAGACTGGCTGAAGGGGATAGGGATAGGAGGAAGTGCCTTGAGTCTTCTATCTTCTTTCCTCTCCCAGAGACAACAAAGGGTCCAGCTTGGTAGTTTTCTGTCTCCCTCCCAGGCCGTGCAATGTGGGGTTCCTCAGGGCTCCTCCCTGAGCCCCTTGTTATTTAACATCTACGTAACCCCACTTGCTGAGGTTATAAGATCTTTTGGGTATCAAATCCTGTCCTATGCAGACGATACCCAGATCATCATCTCCACCACCTCACCGGCCAAAGAGGCGGCCTCCAAATTTCGAACTTGTATGGAGGCAGTCTCGCAATGGATGGTGCGTAACTACTTAAAGCTCAATGGGGAGAAGACGGAGGTCCTAGTCTTTGGAGGAAACCACGACATCTGGTCCAAAGACTGGTGGCCTCTTTCTTTAGGAGATTGCCCTAAACCCACCAACTCGGCCAGGAACCTTGGTGTCCTCATAGACTCGGCCCTCTCCTTTGACCTTCAGGTCAACAGAACAGTATCCACCTGCTGCAATACCATCCGCATGCTGAAAAAGATTGCCCCCTACCTGTCATTTGACACCCGTAAGCAGGCAACAGTTGCCCTGGTATTTTCCAGGCTCGACTATTGTAACGCGTTGTATGGGGGCATAAATAAGAAATCCCTCTATCGCCTTCAGATGATCCAGAATTCTGCCGCTAGGATGGTCTTAAAGCTACCTAGGCTTTCATCCGCAACTCAGGCCAGGAAGGATCTCCATTGGCTTCCCATGCATGCCAGGATCTCCTTCAAGCTCATTTGTCTGGCCCATAGGGCGATGTTTGGCTCTGGCCCAGAAGGTATAAAGACTCTTGTCAGCCCTTATTCCCCTAAAAGATCCCTCCGTTCATCCTCAAGAAATCTGCTCATCGTCCCCAGATTTAAAAAGGTGAAATGGGGTGGAAGAGCCTTCTCTACTCTGGCTCCTAAATTGTGGAACAATCTTCCCCCCGAACTTTCCAACCAACCCTCTTTGGCCACTTTCCGGAAGCTTTTGAAGACTTGGCTTTTCTCTCAGGTCTACTATTAAATTTCTCTGTATCAGTATATATGTTTATGTGTGGACTGCGCCTTGATGCCCATTGGGCTAAGTTTGCGCAATACAAATTTATTTTCATTCATTCATTCATATTAAGACCCAGTGCAACAGGTTAAGTAGACCTGAATTTGTTTTAAAGACCTGGAGTCTTTAAATAAGATTAGTAAAGCAGAACAAAAAACCCTACGAGGTCTAAGATCGATGAGGAAGAAAGGTATAAAAGAAAATGTCCCGAGCTCAGTGTTATCTCACAATGTATTTTGTTTACTAGCGATGGCCTTCAGTCCTAGCTGGAGTGCGTAACTAAAATCTAACATAGGTTTGCGCTACCAAAATGTAGGTGCAACATATGGTCCTTCGCCTCGTGATGTTCCAGAGGCGGAATGATTTGTCTACAATAGATTATGTTAATCCACGTCCCAGTGATGAGCTTTCGAAACAGTGCATTATGGAATTTTTGTTCTTTTGTAAGTATTACTATAAGCTAAGAAGAACTACCAAACCTCTTCTACAGAAGTGTAATTTTACGCAAGGGTTCCTAGTTTGGGTTTTCTTACAATCATTAAGTGCAGTTGAGGTTTGGTTTGCAGTCTCCGACTTTATCTTTATTTGGCATGTTATATATATATATATATATATATATATATATATATATATTTCCAAACGCAAGCGGAAACGCTTGCAACGCCTTTCCCTGGCCACTTCGGGACAAATATATGTATATATATATATATATATCCGAAAGGGATTGGGAGATTCGTGTTCAGTTTGTTTTTAACAATGGATAAAATATTCCTTTTTATTCTATTTGTGGTTTTTAACTGATTGCGAGGGAAACAGCATTTACATGCAGGAAGAACTACGCAGTCCCATTACAACACAGGCACTACAACAAACGAGTAGTTACTATGTGTTCCATTACAATACAAGTCGTTAGAACAACTTGCTTTAGGGAATGCACTGTTGGATTTGAAATCCAACACCTTCCCTACTTTTGCACAGACTGGAGTTGAAATCGCAAAATATACTATTCCACAGTCCAGCGCTTCCCTAAGGCAAGTCGTTGTAACGACTTGTGTTGTAATGGAACACATGGAACGACGGGTTTGTTGTAATGCCCGCGTTGTAAAGGCATGCATTGTAAAAGCATCCATGAATACCTCATACATCTGATTGCGATGTTAATTCATCCGAGCAGTATGTTATGAAAGATATTTAGTGTTCAGTGGTGATGATTTCATCTTACTTCGGAGTGTGGTACATTTTATTAACATGCCTACCCAATACGCTCTACCACATCTTAATTTGGTAATCTTGTTGAAACTGATGTTTTTTTTATTTTTTTACTTTTATTGTTTTACCATGTAACTGAATACACTTTTTACGGCTTCCTGACTGATTATAAATTTGAAGTATGCGGCTTGCATATATAATTAAAGATCATTTGTAGGGGCCTCAAATTTGAGATTTGCTTTTTAAAATATAACATATTGTTTGCAACAACTTTGTCCATTTAATATTACATTTTCACTTAAAAAAATAAATGTACTCTTGATTGTCCTCTAAGCTCCATAATGTATTTGTCATTTTACATATTTAAAACTTTGCTCTCTGTTTACTGTATTCAGAAATTACTTTGCATGTATTTGAATCCTGCTATGTTATGATTTGACAATCCATAATTTCAAAAGTAGAGCTGAAACTGTGAGGGTGTAAAATACTTTTGCCAAAAGCATTGTGTAACATCTTATATGGTTGGCTGATGTTGTTAGCAAATTAAATTATTTTTATCACATTGTAACCGAACCTTAGGACTTGGCTCTACTAGAGAACAGATATGATATGCTCGTATTTTTATGTAAATTAGGGTATAATTGCCACTGTGTAATTATAACAGTATGCCTTGGACTCAACACTTCAGTAAACAACTGATTGAACTACAAATAAAAGTATATTTCCTCCATTTTCAGATTGTCTTCTGTGCTGACTTGGGTAGTTTCTGGGTGCTGTGAACAATAGTATCCTGTTGAAGGCAACCCTAGGCCAGTATGTATACTTGGCCTAAGCTTCCACGTACAAGAGTGAGTAAAAGATAATTAGACTGGCAGCGACAATCACCCAGAGGCCTACATTATATATCCTGCGCTTCGTAGCACCAGATTGCGAACGATGGTTGCCGAGATGCAACGTCTTCAATGAAATAGCTGTGTGACTTTGGTCTTTATAGACTGCTTCTCACTGGGCCCTGCCATCAGGGGAGTCAAGAATATCCTCATTATCACAGAGCCCATCACAATTTTGTCCCAGGTACTCCCCTCCAAATATGAGAAAACATTTAGGTTTGGCAAGCTCAAAGAGAAAAAAAGCTGTACATTTCACTCGAATCCAGGAAGACAGTATGCCACCAGGTTCATGACTTTGACAGCAGGTTAATAATGTCAATGTATGATCTGATAGGGACCATGAAGACCAAAATCGCCCTTTGACCTCTCGAAGGAATCTCAAATGGAGTGTTTTAACAACACCTAGTTTTGCATGCTGGCCATTCTGAATCCCTAACGGAAGACTAAGTTGAGCCATCATTTACCAAACCCAATGCATGCGACAACTGTATAAGAAATTGTTCTGCTGAATTTGATCCCTACAAGCTTATGTTTGAAAGAAATGCCAGGCTATCTGTAGGCATCATCTTTGGTGCCATGGCATAAGGCAGTGGACCTTGGGGAATCCTACGATAAGTGAAAGATCTCTGAAAGTAGTTGGAGAAGTTCTATTATGTGGCTCCTGATGCGACAGCCAAGGATGCCAAATGGAACAAAGTCCTGTATGTCAAATGTGGTAGGAAAATGGGAACTCATGCAAGGAACAGTCCTGTCTTACAGCTGTCATCACAAATTAAAGAGCATGATATAGGATCAGTGGGATTCTGATCCTTTTATTGAGCATAAAAGCTCAAAGAGCTCTGACTATAAAAACTTTGCAGGGTAAATGGACCTGAGAATGCTAACGTTCTTCAAAACGCTATCTCTTACCAGTGGGCAGTGTATAGAGCTAGAACCCCTGCAAAAGGCCCAACAGCATGTTTCGAGAGATCGAGTGCAGCAGCCTTCTCAAGTGGTCAACATGTAGCATCAGACTCTGAGCCAAATTGGAAGTTGATGGATTAAATGATGAAGTGCTAGCTCCACCAACTCAAGGAGTGAAAGACCTGAAGAGACTTGACACAGTCACTTCTGTGAAACGGGATCCACCCGAGTCAATTTATGCTCCTTGTGCCACAGCCTTTTGTCATGTTGATGGAGTTGAACTTCTCGAGAAAGGTCCATGAGAGAGCCTCAGGACCCTGATAGCACAATCCAACCTATTTCCAGAGCATGTCACTGAAGCAGAGGGCAATGCTAATCAGATCAGTCCTTCTCCTCATCATGGACTATGCTATGAGGGGCCTGGCGGTTAGCCCGCACATTCAAAGATGGCTTATAAGTGCCCAAATATAGCTCCAGTCATAGTTTTATTATTAAGTAAAATTGCGTAGCGCAAAATGTTGGGAAACGTCATCAGTTTTGTGCAACGTGGAATTCAGAATTGCATTAATTTTCCCAGCATTATTAAAATGTTTCCAAGGCTTACCTTTCACCTTCCGCTTGCCCTCATTTAACCATAATATGAAAATTACTCACTGGTTGATCTTGCTAACTACAGCTGGGGGGCAAGTGCATCGACTGGTGGGCCTGCTTATGTGGCTACCTTCCGCAGAAATAGCACTTGTGGGTAGAAGAGTCGGATGTGCTAAAGTTTTTAGCTTTTGATAGGAAAGAAGGAAAAGCCTAATGTACTAGTCCATTCACAGCAAAAAGTGGTCACTAGTTGCACACCAACACATTGCAAATTCGTTTTGATTTTTCAAACCAATATGTACGATTAGGTCAGCTCCCACATCACCATTCGCAGGGGATTGCAGAATAACCTGCCTCATGAATATTAATTTGGCAGGTTGTAAGCTGTGACCCCCTGTGATTGGCTACAAACACCTGTATAATGTAAAAACACAGGAATGTGGATGGTAAGCATCTATTACAAAGCAGGCTTTACATCGTAGGGCCTTTACAACACAGTCACTACCACGACTGCTGTTGGATTTTGAGTCCAACACCTTCCCTACTGATACACCGACTGGATTGGAATAGTAATTTAAACTATTCATAAGTCCAGCGCTTCCCCAAAGCAAGTCGTTGTAATTACTTGCGTTGTGATAGAACTGGTGGTAACGACACAATTGTGGCATTGACGGCGTTGTTAAGCCAGGTATGGTTTTGGCATGCGTGGTAGCATATGCTATTCGTGTGGATCCTTAAACAAATTAAAGTTTCCTGTTTGGGAAACTATCGGGATGAGCAAGTAGTTCCTTGGACCACTGTACACACAACTTCAACCTAGGGACCCCTTCTCCTTTGGAAATAAGTTACCACCTCTTTTGATGAGTCGGTAACAGCAAGTCTTAAAAAGTTTAGAGTTGCTTAATTCACAAATGTTTCCCACTTTTTTTCTATCCAATTTTGCATACCGGCAATTACAAAAAAAACTAAGTTGACCAAATTATACACAACTGCTGAAAGTGATAAAAGCACAAACCCTACCCACCTTGTCATACGCACTGGCCACCTGGTGTGGCAAAGAAGCAGGGCTGTTAAACAGCTTACAAACAAAGGTATATAAGACAGTCCTAAACCTCCCAAAATCGTCAGCACCGGCGCAGGTTCGTCTAGAATTTGGCCTTCTGAATCAGAAGTTTCGCAGTATGGGAACCTTTGTGAAACTCTGTCACAAAATACGCATGTCAGAAGACGGCTCAATGGACAACCTGTGCTGGAAAGAAATCGACACCCAGCTGAAACTGCATGTGTTAAACAGCTGGGGAAGCTACCTGTCCCAATCCCTGAACGGTATAGGAATTGAAGAAACTTGGGACACGAGGCCAGATAGACATACTTTTGACAAAATTGTAAACAACGCGGTCAAATGGGAATCCTATCTGGAAGATAAAATAAATACCGCAAAACGACAACACAGTTGGACTGTGATAAATTCATATTCCGGGATAAAACCACAGACCTATCTGGAAAGCCACTTTAATAGTTCCCTAAAACAAAGATATATAAAACATCGACTAGGCCTACAGTTTTCAAAGGATTTGTTACCATCCTGGAAAAATTGTCACACTGACCCTCATTGTCGTTTATGTGGATATCAAAATGAAACATTAACTCACTTACTATGTGTTTGCCCGGTGCTTAAGGATTTGAGGAGACGGCTTTTAAAGAACATTTTTAACAAATTGAACATTCGGACATGTAGGCAAGCTGTAATTCGATGGCTAGATGGATCATCTCCTTTGTTGGCCTGTAGGGGGGGTCAAATATATGATGAAAGCCCAATCTCTCTTACAGCAAGCTGAACAGGGATTCATAGCACCAAATTGAAACACATGATATTTATTTTTCATATGGCTAACAGTTTCTAATAGTTTATATTTTCACACGTGTTTTTATGTTCTATGATGATCAAAAAGCATTTTTTAAATAATTTTTAATAATTTTATACAATAAAAATTGACTTGACTTGACTATCCAATTTTAATTTGTTGCCTACTCCTATTTTCTCGATACAAAAGGGGATGATGGACGGAGCGTTTGAACTAATCAAATACTCACCCCCAGTCAACTGATCTGGGTTTAATCCATCACCATTCTTTAGTTCACTCAGCCACCCCAGTTCCGACATGGCTATATGCAAATCAGTCTGACCCTGTGCCTCATGGGAACAGTCCAGCGCGAACTGCCAAGCCATGTCTTCCCTGGACCGGAAACAAGCATCCTGGGACCGGTTTCGGATTCATAATCCTCATCAGCCAGGCTATCTTGAATCCAGTGGCCAAGTGAACAAGGGACTCACGTCTGAGCATACCCTGCCACACTTAGGGCGAACAAAGCGATACAAAAGGGGTTGATGGACGGAGTGTTTGAACTAATCAAACACTCACCCCCAGTCAACTGATCTCCTATTTCTGTCCTAGCTCTACCTTGCCAACTTTGACTGCACAGTCACGTCGATAAAAGCGTCTTTTGGACAACCAAGTGGTTAATCGGTTATAGTAGGGTTTTAAACTTTTTTTTCCACGTATGCTGGAACCCACTGCATGGAAAACGCCAGAAATTTAAAGTGTGTTTGACCTCTTCACAATTGACGTGCATGAGAGCATCTGACAAGGAAGGCAGCTGGTAAAGCATGTGATATGACACCACCTGCGCAGGGCTGAGCCAAAAACAATCGGGACGTCAGGCGTGTTGCACTGATGACCCGCCAGTTAAACATTTGCCCTATGTTTACTTGATTCATCACATTTTTCCCCACAGATAACTACAGTCACATGTAACAAAATAAATATTAATGAAACTGCAGGCGGTCTGTGGTTTCTTCACACAATGGACATTAAGCAAATCGGGTCAAAAATGTCTTCAAACACACTTATGTGACATCTTCACATCTATACCTTCTGCCAGCCTATGAATGCCTCCTCACTTTCCCACTCAACCTCAAAAAAACGCCTATGTGGTTAACTATTTTAAATACATGCTGCACAGCCATGGAACTCTAAACCCAGACACTTACCAATGATCACAGACATGACTACTGTCAATTTCGGAAAGATCTAAAAAACGGGCTCTTACTATCCATGCTGTTGCAATCTGCCCTGCAATGTGGACCAATAGCACTTTATAGGTGTGCGAAACACGGGTTTTAATTAAATTTCTCCAATGCTGCACGCAAATTACATAAATGGCTCAAAATGTGGTTTGCCAGTATCTCATGGGAAATTGTTACTCCAGGGCTTACCCTTGCATGAAGAAGTCACTCGTGGTAATGCATTTTCACTCAAATCCATCTTGGATCTCAAAAATACACCAAACTGCATAATGCTAAATTTCAGGAATTGTGCACTTCGTAAGATTTTTGAGCATAAATAACTTTATGCAGGAGTCTACAACATACTAAGTCAATGAGCTGGCACGGTGGCTTGTTATGTCAAGGAATGTAGTGTGCTGTCTCCATGAACGTCAATTCACCAAAATGCCTGGGGTAACGGAAGTTACGTCACATACCCTTTGACCTTGATGACACCACAGAAAATGACACCATATGACCCTTGACTCATAAGTTTCCAGGAAGTCACGTCACACATGACCTTCATCCTGATGACATCACAATAATAGACATAGCCAAAGTTCCATAATATCTGTGTATTATATGTAGAAACACAACAAAGACAAATGTTTATTTTAAATACCACCTATCTTAGGTCGCTGACATGATCTTTGTAAGTTTTGGGGTGTAATACTTGCTCTGAATTGTAGTGAGCAAAGTGTGTGAGCCAGACGTCTTCTAGACAGTTTCTCCCTTCATGCACATTTTGAAAATAATAGAGTCAAATCGTGCATTTTAAAACACAATTCTCAAAGAAATTTGCTAAAAATCCATAAGCTCTGAAAAGGCCATCATCAAATACTTTCATAGTGTGCCAGGACAATGAAACCTGACACTCCTTAGGAGTTTACCCTATTTTGTTTGCAAAATGTGCTCTGGATACCCCATATGTCAAAAATTACCGCCATTGTACCAGGGCCAGCATTTTGTCATGGTGCCCAGATATGCGTTGGGTGCAGTCTTATACAAAAAAAAAATACATAAAATATGCCAGTCTCAGAATTTTGGCATTTGGGCTGTCCATATGTCCGGGGTAACGCCTATGTCACATGCGGATGAACGACTGCTGACTTGGATACTTTTGGAAGAAGGAACGTACGTAGCACTGCTCCCCCTCCCAACAACGCTGGGTAAGAGCTGGCAAATGCAAAATAAAATGATGCAGATGCAAGAACATCGTTTTATTTTATATGTGCTGGCTCTGAGCCAAGCAGTCGGGCGACGGTCCTCCGCCCTTGCGGAGGAGCTGCCCCTATAGAAACATCTACCCTACACTGCCGTTTATCTTTCTGCTTCTCCATTTCACCTGTTCCTTGTCTCTGTGAACTGACAGTACAGAACAGCAGTGGTACAGATAGATAGACAGATGGATAGATAGATGATAGATAGATAATGCATGCACATTCCTTTATCTTGCACGTGCCGGTCTTTCATTGGCTGTAGCCACCACACAGGGCCGGCTCTAGGGTGGTGCAACAGCACCAGGTGTTGACTCTTCAAGGGGGCGCCTGTTTGGAAGTATTTTATGGTTTAAAAGCACCTGCTGCTGTGTTCCTGGCCTCCAGCAATTTTCATACAACTATAAAAAGTCAAGATAACTCCAGTGATTAATGTTCTTCCTGGAGAGAGAAGGAGTTTTGTTTAGTGGAAGTTGTAACTAATTTTATGGTAGTGCATAGGGTTAATATGCCTGCTGCAAAGAATGTGTACCAGGCAGATCACAAAGTGCACATAGTTGAAATAGGTCAGTGCTTTTGTCAGAGAGATCATTTTGTTACTAGCATTGTCGCTATCATGGAACAGTGACCTAATGTTTGTCATCAAAGAGCTGAATGCAAACTGCAAGGTATAAATTAGAGCACTATGACTTTTTCTTCTGTCTTTCTTTATTCTAATGTTTCAAAAAGTGTTCATTTTGGTTAAAAAAAATCTTATTATTAAATGTAACCCCCAAACCATGGGTTATGTTTTAAATCCTGAGTCTGCTTCTCCAGACCAAGCACTCTTAAACTATACTATTTACCAGTATGGATGACATGTGACTAACCTAGTATTCTTCTGGCTTATGTAACATTTCCTATACACTGATATGCACACATATGATTGATTGTCTCTATGTTATGCTCTGACAACCCTACACTGGTATAGGTGGCGCTATCTGAGCCATATTGGTTATGGAGACTTTAAGGGGCACTGTGAAAGGGTGATAGTAAGGGAGTCCGTGGGGGGTGCCAACAAACATTGTCGCACAGGGCGCCACCATGGCTAAAGCCGGCCCTGCCACCACAGTACTCGACTGGTAATGTGCCACTCTCGCCACAACATTCACACTGCACCCCTTTTTCGCTAGTTTAACTTGCACCTCCTGCCAGAACCCATCCCCCAATCTTCTTTGCGGTCCCATCTATGTATTCATAACAATCTCTGGGCACAAGACCTTCCAACCCCACAGCACGTCTGCAGCTCTCGCCTCTTTTTGCATGCCACACTCTCCCACAAGTCTTCCCACCCAGCCGGCTTTCATGACACTTCAACCACGTCCTTCATTTAAGATTAGGGCCTGGCGAATTCATTTTTTTAATCCTTGGTAAGTGGATGTGAAGCTTCAGAAAACTACACCTCACATCTGCCTCCCTAAATAAACTATGGGAAAACGCTGCGCGCGGCCAGGTCTTGTCTCCCTTCGGCGTTCTCAGACTTCTGAGACGCCTACTCTAGTTCTCTGGCGAGAACGCGCTTTTCAAGCACGTTATAGCCGAGACCTAATAAAAAAGCTAACTGCATATAGATGTCAGGCCACGCAAGAGTTCCTCATTTAGGGCCATATGTATCAAGGCCAAATGGGTTTGCAAACGCCGAAATTCGCAGAATTTCGGCGTTTTCGAACTCATTTTCGCAAAATGGTATGTATGAAAGAATTTGGGTGCAAAATAAGGAATCGCAAAATTTGCCATTCCTTATTTTGCGATTGCATTTCCTTTAATGCAATGTATCAAGCAAAAAGAATCGCAAATTACCACCAACTTCTAGTTGGTGGTAAGTTGCGATTTCCTAGAAAAATGCACATTTCAGCATTTTTCAAAGTGCCATGTGATGCACATTCATGCCCTTAGGGCATGTATGTGCACCGCATTTGCACCCATACTTATTTCAGGGGTGCAACAGGGTGTCCTTTGGACACCTCTGCACCCTTGAAATTATTCTCAATTTGCGATTAGAAAATTGCGAATCGCGAATTGTGAATGAATTCCCATTCCTTCCTATGGGCCAGGAGGCCCATACAAATGAATGGGAAAGTATTCCTTAATTGCGAATTCACAATTTGCGAACACTGCCATGAGTTGTGTTTTAATAGTAATTACCTTTACAGTACATGCAAACAAGCTTTCCATGAGGGGAGCCTGTCTCACTAGAGTGCCAGGACACTGGAGGCAGCCCTGCACACAGGCTCCCCTACTTGGGAAGTTGTTTTCAAGAACTATGTCAGGGCTCCAATGCAATCTATGCATCTTAATGGAATTTTCATTAAGGTAAATACTTTATGTGGTCAATCACAGTGCTTGTAAAAGCAAATGTGTTGAGCTTTGGGCTTTAAAAAAAAATAAAAAATAAATCGATTTTGCTATTATGAATTTTGCGCCGATATTTGGCGTACCCGTTCTTAAGAAACTTCCACATTTCACACCAAGGCAGGACACTTTTCAAGAACTCCTTGTCCTCAGAGGCCACACCCGTGGCAGATGCATGCTACGCAAATACCAACATAACATGACCTAATGTTTGGAGATGTTGGTTGCTCTGGAAACAGCCCTTCGGCTGCTTCACTTCTGAAGAAGTCTTTCCTCCAGGGATTTATGCAGAGGGTTGGCTGGCAAATGAGACAATCCGTTAATACCACTGATTCTGAAAATATGTGTAACCTGCAAGTCGTGTTTGTTTATTTATTTACTTTTATCGAGTGTTGCAGTCTTGTCGGTGTGCTATAAGTGGGAAAGCAAAGATGCGATGGGCCCTAATGCAAGAATGGTAAATGGCTCCTACTCGGCGTCGGATTGGTAACGGGGGCATTCGGGCAATGCCCGAGGGCCGGGGGCCGAGTTCCAGCTGAGGGCTGCTTTTGAGTAGCCTGGGGGCCGATTTGAGCGGTTCTCTGTTGTTCGACTATACCGCCAGCGGCCCAGCGGGTGTCTGAGTGGCCTTTCTGGAGGGAGATGGGCACTCATTACCTCCCATATAGCAGCAACCGGTAGAGGTGTCACCCCTTGTCTCTCACTGGGCCTCCCATTAATACAGGCATACAGAGCGGGGCAGGGGGCCTGAGCAGAAGTGAAAAGAGGCCTCACTTCTTTTCAGGTTTGTTTTACTAGTCTAAACTGATGCGTGCACCCCCCCCCCCTCCCCTGTTATGTAAAATTTCGCTGAAGCAGTGATTTGAGGGAAGGCATTATGCTAATGTGGGCCGATTTTTTTATGCGTGCCCGGGCCGATTTTTAATCCCAATCCAACCCTGCAGTCCTACTCCCTGTTTTTGTAGTTTAAAAAAACTATTTTTGGAATTCATTAAGCCTCTCACATTCCTGGCCCTGGTGCAACTCCAACTGCTGCACTATTGATAGTTAGGGCCCGTGTGCTGAGGTTCAAGACAGTGGACCCAGCATTGCCTTCTTCTAATGGATATAAAATGGGTAAAAGCCACAGGGATGAAAGTAACATCTGTTGTCGGTATACATAGGCTTTGGTGAGTTGGTGTTATGTTAGCTAAGATATTATAACTTTATTTATGTAATTATATTTGTTATTGCACCTCAAGACTTTGGTATGTTTACAGGAATAAGACACAACGATTTACTTTTATCATGGGCATAACGCTCTCTATAATATGCCTATTATCAGTGCTTCAAGGCACTATAAGCTCCTAGACCAAGGACCTGACCTGGACATGTAAGCCATCCAATTGTGAACAAGGAACTGACTCAAAGCAAGCTTTGTGTATGTTGTATTGTAGACAGTAGGCCTTTGGTAACAGACAGCTAAATCTATCTGTAGGCGAGACCTAAAAAGAAGATAACAAGGCCTGCCCCACACATGCCTTTGTTATTTTAGCTTTCCCTGTGAAGAGGAGGGAATAGTTCACTGGTGCCATTCAGATCACTTGAGGGGGTACTGGGGAGCAGGGGGCAACTTTGTTTATTACATTGTCATATTTTCATTGTTCATTTATATTCCAATTTGAAAAGCACTAAACTCTGCCTTCTTGAACTTACACGCGAAGAAGAAATGTGAAGGGACAGCAATCTATCTACTTTAATAGCAAAAGTAAGAACAGGAGTGCACATATGCAGGAGTAGGTGCAGGGAAAGACCCAGGACTGGGTTATATCATACAGCCTTAGAGCCGTCGTAGCGGGCTCTCCCGGCCATTAAAGGCCCACTCAGCGCTTTGGCTCAGGCCTTTTACAAGGGAGCGGGCCTTTAATGGCCAGGAGAGCCCGCTATGGTGGGCTCTAAGGCTATTAGAACATTCTGTCCAAAGAGGGCAGAATGTTCTAATTTGTAAAACAAAGGCCTCATGGAGCCTGAGGGAGTTGAAATCGCCTAGGGCTCCGTGAGGCCTTTGTTCACAGCAACAGCTGTGAACTGGAATGTGGATGCTTTGGGCTTCTACCAGCCATTAGAAACCCGGAGCACTCCATTGTCTTCAATGGAGCATGCAACATTCCAATGTTCTACTATCAGTTCATTGTAAATTGTTCTCCTTGAGTTCAAAGATTGTTTTGTATGTGCGTTTTATAACTCCGGTCCAGACCGAGATGCACTGCCTGATGGATACGTCTCAGTTCATGAATATCAGAGGGCTGCCAGTGCAATGCAGGTTAGGAGTGTGCTCTACTGGCAAAGCTTTATAGAGCATCGCTAATGGCATCATAGGGGGTGTTGCCAGTGCTTAATTTGAGCCGGTGGTTGCCAGTGGGGAGGCCATTTTCACTTATTTTTGGGGACCAGCACTTATTTTTCTGCATAAGATTATTTACTGAGCGCAAGAGAGGGAAAATACAGAGATCGGAAAGACGGGACAAGAGCATGACGGCAAAACCATCTCAAGTGGAGAAAGCTGGAACCTTCAAGAGAGATTAAAAGGGGAAGGGGTGTTGGGTGGTGGATTAAAGACTACCGGCATTAGCTTTTGGCCACCAATGTTTAATTGCACCGGCCGCTGACTTCTGAGCAGAGTTTCGTATCGGCACTCCTACTTTCACAAATTAAGCACTGGTGCAGATTACGGTGTACTTGCAGGCCTCTATTTAGCATGGCTAATGGTATTGAAGGGGGTGTTGCAGGTCAGGAATAAGATCCAAACGCTTTACAGATAATTCTGAGCCTGGATATTCCTTAGACAAATCATAGTTTCCAGGAATCAGGGCCACTGGAATTATGAAATTCTGCAGCTCCGGCATTTTCTGGATAATTAAGGATTTACCACATGTTCCATATATTCCACCATGGCTGCATAATTTGTAGATTTCGACAAAAAATTGTTTATAGGTCAAACAGATCAAACGTTAACAAAAAAAGTGCCAAAAGCGGTACCACTCAGTGTTAGGCCTTTTGCAAAAGGCGTAATACTAATGAAACATTTGCCCAGACAGTATTAATGCGGGTTAAAATGACACAGTAGCAAAATAATACTGACAAAGAATGTGTAATTTCCTGATGTATAGTTTGGTCAACCCCTTCACACAGTATGGTTCCCTAATGATGCATAATTGAAGAGGCCTTGGTAATACTCAAGTGGGATAATTTAACAAAACTAGTCCCACAATGTATTATGTGGAAGTATAGATTTACTACTGCCACCTCCACATCCACATGTTATGTTATGTTATGTTATGTGCGCACTCTTTTATAGCGCACGGCTACCCCAGAGGGTGTCCCGGCGCTTTAGCAAAGAGATCAGAGACCAGGATGTCCATACAGCGACTCATAGGTGGTCATGGAGATCACGCAGAAAAGAGCCACGTCTTCAGCTCCTTTCTAAAAATGAGGAGACTGTTGGCTTTCCGCAAAGAGATCGGGAGCCCATTCCAGTGGAGGGCCGCTAAGTAGTGGAAGGACCGACCACCCATCCGGGCGCGTTTGATAGGCGGGATCACAATCGTGGCAGATGAAGCCGACCGCAACATCCTCCTTGGTGCGTAAAAAGCCATTCTCTTCTTAATATACTCAGGGCCTACAGAGTGAAGGGCCTTAAACGCCAAAGTAAGAGTTTTAAAAATAACTCTTTTAGAAATAGGGAGCCAATGTAACTCCTTGAGCAGATTGGAGGCTCTGGCTCTACGTGGAAGGCCAAAGATAGCCCTTGCAGCCGAATTCTGCACTATCTGTAATCTTGCCAACAGATATTTCGGCAGTCCCACATACAAGGCATTAGCATAATCAAATCGTGATCCTACTAATGCCTGAACTACAATTTTCTTGTATTGCAGTGATAGCATCGGTAAGAATTTTCTAAGCGTCCTCAAGATGCTAAAGCATTTCCCTGATAGTGCATTGATCTGGGATCTAAAGGACAGGTCAACATCACAGATCACACCAAGATTTTTGGCCTGCATTGATACTGTCTCGGGAGGAAACATGTCCTGAGGCCACCATGATTTCCAGCATGGATCAGGAGCACAGCCGAAGAAAAGCAACTCAGACTTGTCTGAGTTGCATTTTAGGCTATGCCGTTGGAACCACGCAAAGACAGAACTAAGGCAGTCCCTGATTTTTGCCCCATCAAACGCCTCTCCCTTCCTGCACGTGAACAGGAGCTGGGTATCGTCAGCGTAGGATATGACCTGGGCACCAAAAGCCTCCGCCACCGCCGCCAGAGGGGCCATATAGATATTGAAAAGGGTGGGGCTCAGAATGGACCCTTGGGGAGCCCCCACCTCTAGCGGCGGCATTTCAGCGGAGAACGGTGGTGCCCAGATCACCTGTCGGCGGTCCGAAAGAAAAGATCTGAACCAGTCCAACACCGTCCCACGAAACCCGATCTCCCGGAGTCTTAAAAGGAGACCGTCATGTGGGACGGTGTCGAAAGCCGCCGACAGATCCAACATGACTAATACAGCCTTACCCCCTAGATCGAGAGTCTCCCTGATAGCTTCAGTGACCTCCAGAAGGGCTGTCTCCGTGCTATAATTAGCACGAAAACCCGACTGTGTGTCATGAAGGATGTTGTTGCTCTCGATATAGTTGGTAATCGAGAGCTGCACGTGTTTTTCAACAACCTTCGCTAGAGCAGGGAGAAGGGATATCGGTCTGTAATTAGCATGCATCAGGGGATCTAAAGTAGGCTTTTTGATTAGTGGCAAAATCAACGCATGTTTCCATGCCGGGGGAACCACTCCCGTGGACAAAGAAAGGTTCAGCAGAGGGTTCAGCAAGCTATTAACAGCTGAAGCCACTCTGCCCAAGAATTTAGCCGGACAAGGGTCCATAGGAGAACCTGACTGAAGCCGGGATAAAAGATCATAGGAGGTTGAACAGGTCATTTGAGGGAAAGCCGAAAAAAAGGGCGTAATATCTTCACTCGAAGAGGGAAGAGTGGATCTGTATGCTGACGTTGTAGGGTCTAGAACAGGGAAAGACTCCTGAATCGTCTTGATTTTTTGGGCAAAAAAAGCTGCAAGTTGCTTTATCCACTCTTCAGAATGAGAGTGGGAAGGAGAACAGGCAGCAGGTAGAGTAAACTCCTTGACTATTCTAAAAAGTTCTTTACTTGTATTGCTGGCTTCATCTATTCTACGTTCCAGATAACTTTGCTTGCTCTCAGCGATATGTTTATGATAAGTTTTGATCATGTCCCGATATCTTTGTTTATCCTCACACTCATATTTTCGTCGCCAGAGTCTTTCAGTTTTTTTACACTCTTGGCGCATTTTTCTTAGTGAGGGGGTAAACCATGGAGCAGAGGCTAAATGATAGGCTGAATTGGCTGTCTTCACAGGAGCCAGTTCATCAAATCTGGCGGTCAGCCACGTCTGCACCGCCTCCAGATTTAACTCCAGATCGTCAGTGAACTCGCAGGGATGAAGACGCATAGCGTCGGTCATCGCTTCCACCGAAATGCGGTGGAAAGCTCTTGATCGTCGCGTCACACTACTCTGTCCTCTCTGCCCTGTTGTAATGTGATAAGGGACATCAAAATTTATTAAAAAATGGTCAGACCATAACACTGGAAGTGGGGGTGATACTTCTATCTGTTTGGTGGAAAAAATTTGGTGGAAAAAATTACATAACATTACATAACTGTAGGATGTATATATTTATATTGCCGATGTACATACATGTGGAGTTTGGTATAGAAAATCTAGACTTAACCTACCTGTTGATATTTTATGTTCTATACTTTGCCTTGAAGTTGTGTCCCATTAATGTACTGCTGTTGATATTCAGGGTGCACACCTGCAGATAGAGATGCATGTGTATTTGTCTTTAATAAAATACATCATGTACCAGGAGCAGTATCCTATACCACGAATAGCTCCACTCGGGGTATATGCCAATCATCCCTCTCCTTGGGACCTCGTCTCTCCTTTAATTCCACATTCCAGCTCTACACCTCCTCATATCTTTTTATCTGTGTTCCATCAAGCACACCTCGCACTCTCCAAGCACCAATATCACACTTCTCTTCTTTTGTCTCCCTGGGTCCTGATTAGGCTTTCTTGATGCTGTTCATCATACTTGTTAACAGGGCCGGACAGGGAGTACCAGGCATCAGGCATTTCCCCGGGAGGCTGGAAGGGGGGGATGGGCAGTTTTGCATCAGTGGGGGCTGGATTTGGAGTGGTGCTGAAATATCAGCCCCCAGTAACAAAAGCAGCAGTGCTTCACACATGCACCCCTCCACCCATGGGGACTGGTCCGACAAAATTGCCAGGGCTGCTTGTAGTTCCCACTCCGGCCCTGCCTGTTAAAACTTCTACAGATGTTCTTCACTTCACAAACATTGTTTCCTATCATCTGCTTGTGAAGAAACAACAGCGTCTTCTTGGTAGTGAGTTACATTGTTAGCCAAAAGGTGCATTTTACAGCTGTGTTCTCCCAGTGCTTAAAAAGCTGGGGGGTTGCTTTTGAGGGCTGACGTGCAGCTAGCTATGTGACAGTCTCTGGATGGAATCAATGGGGATTCTGTAGGTAAGTACTTTCGCACATACCCAGCACTCTGAGGTCTGGTACGGTGTAGCACCACCTTTGCAGTGCAGTTCCTGACCCTCGGAGCGGCAGGTAAATGAAGCTATGAGTTTTTGATACTTGTCCAACAGCTCTGAACAGTTTGTGTTTATTAAAGCAGATGCACTAGTGCTCTGTTGGAAATGGGGCGCCTGGAAATGTGGTTCGCAACTTTCCAGCAGGGCGCTGTATGTCAGCGCTGCATAGTTAATGGCCAGAGGCAGACAGGCTTTGATTCCACCAGGCATTTCCCTTGTGTGCTGGAGCATTTTGGGACTGGGTTTGAATCCCCGAAATCGCTCCTGGTGGCTCTGTCACCTTCCCCCTAGATTGCAGAAGGCATGGGGAGGCCTGAAGAAAAAGGGAGAGGGCAGTGGAAGAGAGAAAGTGATCAGAAAGAGAGAAAAGAAGAAAGAATAATTGGCAAAGCCAATAGGTCTAGCCTATGCAAGAGCTAGTGGTGTTCCCAATGTGTTTTAGCCATGTTGTACACCAGCGTGGCTGCTGTTTACCATGGTTAAAAGTTAGTGCCATAGAGGCATGGAGTGAAGTGTCATAGAGTAGAGTGGCATGGTCTGGAATGTAGTGGACTGGCCTGGCGTGGAGGGGTGTAGAGTGGAGTAAAGTGTCACAGAGTGGAGTGGCGTGGAGTAGAATTGAGTCATAGAGTGGAGTGGGGTAGAGTCGTAGAGTGGAACGGCATAGAGTGGAATAGAGGTCGTTGAGTGGAGTGGTGTGGAATGGCCTAGACTGAAGTGCCATAGAGTATCATAGAGTGGTGTAGAGTGTCAGAGTGGAGTGGAGTAAAGTTTTGTAGAGGAGTGAAGAATGGAGTGCAGTGGAGTGGGGCGTTTTCCCCATGCAATTTCCTATAGGGAGTTTAGACACGGCTACAGCCCGAACCACTGAATGGAATTTCACCAAATTTGGCAGAAAGCTAGCTCGTGGTCCAGAAAGAGTGTTTTTTGTACTTTGGAATACATCCGTTCAGTAGTTTTGGAGTTATTAAAGAAAAAAGATGTATTTATATCTAGAGACGTGGAACCACACACCAACATCAATAGAGGATGTTATGGCTGTAGCATCCTCAATTAAATCAGGCTCTCCACTCGATCCAGTTCCTCTCGAAATTCTAGTGAAAGGGGGCAATGTGATGCTTATTGCCCTGATTGAGCTGTACAAGCTTTTCTTGAAGAACTGTAAGGTTCCAGAGGAATGGAAACATGCAATTGTCCTTCCACTACAAAAGAAACCGAATTCAGATCCAGAGATAATAAATAATTACAGACCCATCTGTTTATTACCTGGGGTTAGCAACATTTTGGAAAAAATAATCAATAGAAATGTTACAGATTATTTGGAAATTAATATAATTCTTCATCCTACACAGACAGGTTTTCATGTTGGGTATAGTACTGAAACAGCTCTTTGGGGGGGGGGCACAGAAGTTCTAAAAATGATCATGGACCATGGCAAATCAGCAGCACTGATTCTTCTGGATATGAGTGCTGCTTTTGAGACAGTCTTCCACCCTATTCTTCTCCATCAACTGGAAGAAGTTGTTATCACAGGAACTGCCCTTAGGTGGCTTGCCTCATTCTTGGACAAACACAGGTTTCAGGTTAGTGAGGGCCCATTCTAGCCATCAGTTGCTTTGTGGAGTCCTGCAGGGCTCGTCTTTGAGCCCGACACTTTTTAACATTTATATACGCCCATTGGGAGACATTTTTTGTTCCTACGGCCTGAAGATGGTATCCTACGCAGATGATAACCCGTTGATCATCACATTGGCACCAGACATAGACACCATTGCTGCCTGGCTCAATAGCTGTCTAGAAAAGGTGTCTAAATGGATGGCAGCCAGTTGCCTAAAGCTGAATGGTGAAAAAACCTGATGTATTGATACTAGGGAACAAACCAACGCTTTGGGGTCATATTATCTGGCCATCTTTCCAAGGGGAATGTCCAGTCCGCAAGTCAGAAGTGAAATGTCTAGGGATGGTTCTTGACAATCAACTAACCATGGCCTCCCAAGCAAAAAAGGTGTCTGGGAGCTATTTTGGACTCTTAAAAGCCCTAAGAAAGGTGCCGCAATGGCTCCTGAAAGAGGCACGCAGAATTGGGATTCAAGGCTTGATTCTGTCACACCTTGATTATAGCAATTCGCTTTATGTAGGTAGTAAAAAAATCAGTAAATAAAACACTTCAGATCATTCAGAATGCTGCTGTTGGATATCATGAAAATACATTCTGCAGATGCTGCGCTCAAAACTCTTCACTGGCTGCCTATAAGTTGCAGGATACAATTTAAGGTTTTATGCATTATTTATTGTGCAAAGCATAATACAGGGACTCCGGTCCTTCAGGCAATTGGCCACTATTTACCAGGCCAAAAGGGACTTGAGTGCAAATAATTTTGAGGGGCTCCTTGTTCCAAGGTCTTTAACCTACCTTGCACCTAAGCTCTGGAATGCTCTGCCCACCAGCCACAGAATGGAGGACAGTTTCTTGACTTTTAGGAAAAAAACGTAAGACCCATCTTTTCCCTTAATTTTTAATCCGTAAACCTTCACTCCAATCCCTTTGCTAGAGCTGGGAAGCCTGATTCTTGGGCAGCTGTGCGCTTTGTAAAACTGGTGAATAGAATAGAATGCCTTGATTGGCTGGGTGCAGCCTGAGAGAAAAGTTGCTGCTGACATTTTGTGAACCGGGACACGATTCCAGGGGGGGGAGGAAGGATACAATCTAAAAAGGATATGAGGGGTCAGGATAGAGGTATCCTGACACCATGGGACTGATGGAGGGGGTCTGCAAGAAACCCCTCATGAGCAAGAAATTGTCCCAAAATATTTTTATTAGTGCGCGAGGATCCACAAATCCACAGCGGCCCCCGTAGAAATCCACTATGGATCTGCAGTTCCAGATCATAATTCAAAAAAATACACCCACTCAGAGAATCACTCACACACTAATTCATAGACTCACACAGGCACTCACACACCCATATATACACCCCCACAACCTCTCACACTGTAGTGTAGTTCCTATAGTCCCAATAGGCTCTGCGTATTCGAATAATATATTCAGCAGTGTAGACGTAGGACTGAGGTTAACTAGGTCTCTACTGACTATATTAGACTTACGTTTTTGCCAGCTAGCTCAGAGGTCACTAGAAACTTTCTCGAATAAGCGAGGAGGAGTTTAACCTCCCTGGATAGACAAGAAGGGATTTAGTTTCTGACAACCATAAAACATGACAACTTTGCTCTCCCTGATTAAGAGTATATCTCTAGAGTCGTGTGAAAACGAAAGACAGCTATTTCCCTCAGTCAAAGGGTGCATACTTAGTTGCACCAGATTGCAGAGAAAAGAGAGACGGGCGTTTTCAATAAAGGTATTATTTATTGAGCAGTCTCCTTCCTCATGCAAGAGAAATGAATTGCTACAATTGCAATACTTATAGTAAAGTAAAGTGCGTACAGTAAAAGCAGGATTATAAAATAATACTGTAAAAGCATTGATATGGTTTCTTAGCCATATGATACTTTAAAATAGATAAAATACATACATACATATATACATTGACTAATCGTACTCAACTGGTGCTTCTAAATACGTTTACCCCGGTGTACCTGACCTAAGCCTAATGCGTGGGAGGAAGTAAGTAAGTAGCAGTTTAAGTTAAGTTTGTTTTGCCAAGAATCTGACTCAAGAATTCTCTGTAAGGGTTTAGTCAGCTCCGTACCTGGGTAATAGAAAGCAGGAGGTCTGGTATCTCTCTCTCAGGACTCGATATCCCAGCAACCCGCAAGGGTAGGCTGGAAACGCCGGAGCTGGATTTCTCGGCAAGAGAAAAGACAGCGTCTTTCTCAGCGCGTCAAAAGGGAGGGGCAGCGTCCGTGGGCTCTCGCATCAGCTGGGCTCTCGGAAGTAGATAGCTGCTCTGCTCCAGATTCACCACCGCGTGTTTGCTTAAGGCAGCGTTGGTATATTTATACCTGAAAGGGGCCGGGTTTGACGTAAGGTTGGACATAAGACGTCAATAAAGATGTCCCTAAGAACTGGCCGTTCTTACAGTGCTTTACAGGAGTTCTAGGACGAAATCAAAACAATAGCAAGGGGGATTTCCCAGGTTGCTGGAGGCTTGGTTTTGTTTAGAGAACTCGGTGTGCTTACTAGGGGGCCGGAGAAGTAGCCTTGCTTAATGTGACAGCATGTGCTACGACTGAATTATGGATATGATTATTATGCCGTTGTATGGATATTATTGATTATAGCCGGACAAGGGCATAAAATAGGAATATCGATTCAGGTTTCCTAGATAACACACTACATCCACTCCACGAATTAATGTCCATCATTACTAAAACTAAGCAATAGTAAACATAAAAGGTGCACGTGTATATCAACCCACCCCAAAATACATTTTTGCATTTGAAATGGTGTATGCGAAATACATGAAAATTATTATAGGTACCGTACGCGTTTTAAGCAGTGTAATCATTCATTAAAAAAGGATGCATATATATATCAGCATGAATGATTTGCGAAATTTACACATGAAATGGCTCTTGATACAGAAAAAAGGTGCGAGACCATTCCATCACATATAAATACAGTTGCTGTAAATGTGCTAGAGGCTGACGTGATATATTGTCTTTAGAGTTCCTAAAATAGAAGCTCTGTTCTCTAAGAATAGTTCTACTTTAAGCAGAGTACAAGTGCCATATAAAGGTAAATATTTTGGAATCGGGAAAAAATTATTTCGTTTTTCAGGGGAAGAAGAAAAAAATAGTTCCAAATATTTTCTGTAGCTTTTGTTTTTCAAAGCTGAAGGCCGAATTCAGAGTTCAGGGAACGCTGTGTGCTTGTTTGCTTTAAAGTTATTCTTTCTGTTCAGGGGAGAACATCATTTCAGACAGACTTTCAAAAAAGCAGTTTACCACTTCAGGTGAAAGTTCGACCAAGTTGGAAAATGCCGCAACTGTGCAGTCGTGAGAATGATTGCTATCATCGATGTATTGATCAGCATTGCTCACAGAAGGTCGTACCTGGTTGATGCTGCTCTCATCTTGCACTTCACTACCCTTTAATCGCAGTGGTGAAGTTTCCACGAATGCCGTCATCAGGATAGGTAACCGCTGGGGACAACACGATGCAAGAGCCGTTACAGGACTTAGCAAAGTATCTGTATCCAATGGTACTTCTGATTGTAGTGTGAGACAGACGTCTAACACGCATTCTTCTCCGCACAGCATACATCTTAACACATGTAAGATACAATTCTGCCAGATGGGTCTGAATGAAAGAAACCAGGTCATATTCAGATCTCTTAGCCGGGCTAATCCACTGACTTTAGTTATGCGGTCCCAATAGCGTATAGCTAGGATCGTTTCTTCCATTGTCGCTGGAGTCTTGTCTGTGACATGGCTTGCCATAACGAAGCAGGAGAATCAAAAAGTAAAATGCCTGCTACGAGTCCCAACAGGAGTGGTAGGCCGGCAAAGACCGAATGGACAAAATTAGGAAAGATGCCCAGGACTGCTTTGAAGGGTGTTAACAATCCCGAAAAAATTGTCTTAAATACCTGTGGGATACCATTCGTATCGGACATGTTTAGGATTTGGCTTAGCATTTCCGCGAAATGTAAGGGGCAATTTGTTGATAAAAGTTTATGTATCTCTGCCGTTGTCCTTGCAACTTGAAGATCATACGTTTCTTTTGATGACGTCAAGGGCACAGTCGTCTGTAGAAGAACAGACTTCATTCTGCTTAAAGTATCAATTCAAATAGAAGAGATATTCAAAATGAGCCAAATTTTTCCCTCCCTGTCTGGAGTGTTGTTCGGATACAATACTTGCATACAACAAGGGACCATGGAAGAAACGCTTACTAGATAAGCTTTTCCTGGCACCAAGCCACAACATCTGTGGTCCACTATTAGAATGTAGATCCCGTTAGAAAGCCGTCTAAAAAATGGCTCTATTCGAGTTGCAGGTGTGCCATGCTGGTGGCATGAAAGGTTATTTGAAGTCCCCTTACAGGCCCCATGTAGGTTTATACCCTGACACAGAAGTATACCACTTAGTGACCTTTTACAATTATCACCACTAAGAAATACATTCTTTCCTTTTTCACTATAACATGTGTGTGTGTAAGGTAATTTCCATGATGACTTAATGTATTCTTTACCCAACCTTTCATACTGGCCTGCTCGTATATACTCTTGGCAGTATTTAAATTGGAAAGTAGTTATCGGAATAGTTATGATTCCGTGTATTATCCATTCAATGACAGGTCGTTCTGACATTGTCAATGGTAATCTCTCAAGTTTTTCAATGCTCAGAATTGTATATTCCGCTCCTTTTTGTGCCAAGCTGATTTGTGTATCAGTAAGGTTAAAGATAGAGAATAATGACGTTGTGTTGATTAAACGCCAAGGCACGTAGCCTGAACGCAGATTTTGTAACGTCCAGCCAAGCTATACAATAGAACGTAGTTGGGACTGACCGTGTTGTAACATTAGTACGTCCTGTTCTATTATATCAATTGCAGATGATACAATACTGTCCAGTGAATATATTCTGGAAGACAGAGTCATTAACTCATTGTCCACAACAGAAAGTGATTTTTCCAAATTAATACGGTCAATTTCTCGTATTTTTTCTGCTGTTTCAATTTGTGTTTCTTTCCAAGCTTCGTTGTATGCCGCATATATACTGGCCGCTATGAAACGTTTTTGACGCTGTTTGCGTGGTCCCATTATAAAATCACGCAAGTCAGCACCTTCTTTAAGTAAAGTCAAGTGTTGCTTAATTTCTGCCAGTGTGGATGTCTGTAGCCATTCGAGGCAGAGTTTTCCTACACTGTATGTTGTAACTATCCCTGGATGTTGTCTCTGGGAGTATCTAGGGTCTGGCCTGGTCAATGTGAACCCCTGTATTTTGTTCAGGAATCTATCTTGACAGTTATTTGTGTCTGTGGGCCAGATCAACCATTTCTTCCAATCAGGATGTGTTCTGTTTTGGTTAAAAATATGGGATACGTCTATCTCAACATCTATAGTGCTATTACTGTCAGGTGTTGGTTTTGGAATAGACGGTTTATTTAGGTTTTTAATTTTGGCTAGGCCAAGACAGGTTGTCTGTTGAATGGTATCATTCAAGAATATAATTTGTTCTGGGATCATGCCGGCTCTAAATAATGATTCTATACCTTGGACCTGCCAATCTTTGGTACCCCAGATGGTTTTTGTTTCAATATTGCTTTTCCAAAAATCAAAACCAAATGTAGTCATTTTTTCAAAAAATGTTTCTGAATAGATTAATTTAGTGTTTGTCAGCATGGTTTTCATTCCTGTCTTATTTAACAGTTTGAAATAAAACGTTTCTGCATCACTTGTGTTAAACCCTGAGAAGTATGGGAATTTATTAAAAAATGTTTTTGAACTGCCTTTTGGTGGAGTTGCACAATGTTCCCATTGATTATAATTAAAACATGTTCTAGGTTGAGCAGATTTATGCAAATACTGGTTAGCATAGTGATTGTAGCAGTACATCTGTTCATAATTTGATGAATCCTGTAAATAATCATGTTCTGTAAATTTTGCTGACATAACTAAATCAGACATCATATCATTAATACTTTCAAAGTCCCAATCATCAGAGAATGTGCTCGGTTTTACAAAGTCACTTAATGAAACCTTGAATTGATGTGGGTACTTCAAGAGCTCGACCGGGCCATACATTTCATAATCTGTTTTGTCCCAAGCTACCCCACCGGGTATTGGATTGGCTGTGAAATTTACTGATGATAGTTCTCTTTTCTCAATGTGGGATGACTTGTGTGGCTTTAGGACCAAGTTGATGTTCTGACTTGCTGTGTCCATTGTACTATATTTTCCCTCAATGAAATGTCCCAAGCACAGTACCATGATGAGCCAAAGCAGGAGGAAAAGTACACCTAGCACAAACCAAAATTCAATCCATGGAGAAATCAGATAGGTTTCTTTGAGTTGATGAAAGAGTTATTTTGCTTTGTCTTTAAAAGTCTTTGTTTCTGTTGGCTGTTCCTCAGGTTCGCTTGGATCCTCAGAAAAGTCATCGAAATTGATGAAGTAGCCTGATGCAGTTCTGTCAATTGTTGGAATTGCTTCCGGATTTTCATTTGCTTTTGGAATTTTCTTTGTTTCATTAGCATAGTCTGAGGCTACATCGTTGTAGACAGGTGTTTCTTGACGAGCTGTTGCAATTTGGGTTTTAAGAGGCATAAGTTCCATGGCTTTGTTGCATAGTCCTTGTTCATTCACTGTAGCTTTATCAAATGTGATTAGTCTCTCAGTTTGAACCTGTTGTTTTGTAGCAAACTTTGGCGTTCTGCTATTTCTTGGGAGTCCACTTGGCCTACTACTTATTATTGGCCACATGATTGTGGTTTAACCAGGTTGATGGATACAACTCGGTTCTCCTTTTTACCAGCAAGGGGCGGTAGTACAACTGATCTTGTTCCGTTGACAGCTAAGACAGGTACTGCTTTTCTGTAAGAAGGCCCAAATTCCTTCTTCACCGCGATCTTTTCTCTGACCAGATCCCCAATCTTTGGAATCCAGACAGGCCTTGCTGGGACAGGTGGTTTCTCTTCAGTGGCTGTTGGCTGTTGTTTTAGCTTTACGTTGCTCAGGTCTTTTCTTGTTTCATTTAAGTCCTGTAAAATAGCCAAACGATCTTTGATATCAAAGCATTTTCCTTCTACCACTGAAGTCTGACTATCAAGGTCCTGGATATGCATTCTAGTCCCGAACAATAGTTCATACGGACTGAAACGTTTTAGAGAATTTCTTGGCAGATTGTTACGACTACGTTGGACACTTGTTAAATGTTTGACCCACCCATCACCCGTACCTAATACCTCTGCCGTTATAGATTGCTTTATGTCTCGGTTTTTTTCTTTCCACAATCCCGTTTCCCTCAGGATGGAAGGGACAAGAATACCGCAATGCAATGCCCATGCTGGTCATGACCTCCTTATAAGCTCGAGAGCTAAAAGCAGGACCCTGGTCAGAATGTAGCATGCCAATTGCGTATGTGCCGATATAGACTCGCAAATCTTTTATAACAGTTCTGGCATCAGCCGAGCGCTGGGGCCACATCCAAATGAATCTCGTGCATGAATCCACTGCGACCATGATGTATTTATAGTTACCATCCCTGTGTAAGGGACCACAGTGGTCCAGGTAAATACACGCTAATGGTTTATCCGAGATTAGAAGAGGCGTCTGTGCTGGTCGTTTCACTGTTGAAACTTTCATCCTTTGACATATTGCGCATTCTAGAACATAGTTCTTGGTTTGTTTTCTCATGCGCGGCCACCAGTATCTCTGTTTTAATAACGATACTGTTGTGGAAACACCAGCATGTGCAGAAGCTAGCCCTTTGTGTGCCGCTGTAATTAGTCCTAACCTATGTTCTATGTTTGGAATTGCCCTATCCCCCACTCCAGGGAATCGAGCAAATGGAACGTTATTCGCATCAGTTATGTATGAGTACTTTACTGGAAAGCCTTTCGGGAGTGATTTTATCTTATTCTTCACTGTAGCACTGACAGCTTGCAGCATCTCGTTGTCTATTTTTGTTTTTGACCGGGTGATAGCAGCTACGGAAGCCGTTTGCACAGCTGCCTTCGCGGCTTCATCAGCCAATGAATTCCCTGCAACGTGAACGCCATCATGTTGATGACTCAGTGTATGTATCACGTGAGTCTTTTGTAGTTCTTTCTGTAAAAGAACTACTTGTTCCCAAAGCGTTTTATGCTTGATTGTGCCACCTTTTGCGTCTTTGAAACCGTTTTCAACCCAGTTCTGCAAGTATTCATTATAAGACTGTACGCAGTAATATGAATCGCACACTATGAGTGTGGGGAATTCGCGATCGGTATTTTCAAGCGCCATCTTAAATGCTAGTAGTTCAGCTCGCTGAGCTGTACAATCTCCTAGAGATTGCGTTTTAGTGACCAGTGGTCTAAATTTCCCATCGTGTCAATGACCTTTAACAATCGCGCACGCAGCACTGTAAGCTTGTTTACCCCCAACTGCGGGTTGGGCTGATCCGTCTGTATATATTATACAGCCGTAATGTTCCAGAGGCAGGATCTCAGTCGGCAGAGGACATTCATATTCATATTGTAGGAATTCTTGTGTTTTCAAATTAGGATCAAATTCGTATACCACGTCCGTTGCAGCAAGAGAATTAACCCATTGTATCCATCTCGGATGTAGTGCTTTAGCATTAGGGATGCTTGCCTTTGTTACCGCTTCTAGAGCCGGTACTGGTGTAACGATTATTATTCGTTTACCTTGTGCTAGGGCTCTCTCTTTTGCTACAGCAGTCTGAACCGCGGTTAGAATTTTTTCAGTTGAACTAAATTTCATTTCAGCTTTTGTGTACAGATGTGATTTGTATGCTATTGGTACCGTTTCTCCCTCATTAGAGGTCAGGTACGTGAATCCGCATCTTCCTGGGATGACTCGGATTACAAGGTTGCGTGTATTATCGCGAGTTGGCAATTTTGTTTTTGCTAACATGTCTGTTTGCAATGATCTCAAAATTTCTGTGTATTTTTTAGTCCAATTGATTGGTTTAAAATCTAAAATCTGGTCTTATTAGTTCGTAGAGAGGTTTAACCCTCTCTGCATAATTTAGAATGTAAGTTCCTCCTAAATTCAGGAAACCTAGAATTGATTGTAAGTTTTTCAGCGTTTTTGGTGCTTGGATTACAGCGCATTTTTCTAAGAAATTGTCTGCCAGGCTTTTGCCTTCACTTGATAATTCATATCCTAAAAACAGGAATTCATATCCTAAAAACAGGACAGTTGGATGGGCAATTCGTGATTTTTTAAAGTTGAATTTGTAACCCTCTGCTGCGAACCCAAGTATTATGGTGTTCACTCTTTTCAAGTAAGTATCCAAGTCATCATCTGTTAGATAGATGTCATCGACATAAGATAATGCCTCATCATCATACAGTTGTAGTAACTCTGTTACTCTTGCTGAGAATAATCCTGGACTGTTCTTGAACCCCTGTGGGAGTCGACAGAATTTTTTGTGCGAGCCCATTATTGAGAAAGCGGTCAAATACCTGCTTTCAGGTGCAATGTTTTGACAAAAGAATCCATTAGAGATGTCTAATGTTGTTTTGTATTTTTTGCGCACAATGTTATTCATTAGTACTGCACTATGTGAGTTTTGTACCGCAAACGTTTTGCAACATGAGTTTAGGTGTCTGTAGTCCAAAACTAGACGATATGAATCGTCTGGCTTGGAGACAGGAAACAAAGGATTGTTCATTTGTGAGGTGCATGTTTCAATCACCCCCTGGTATTCAAGTTGATCTAAAATCTCCCTGACCTGTTTTTTAGCTTCTTGCTTAATTGGGTACTGCCTTTGTGCAGTTGGTTGACATTTTAACTGGATTTTGTGAGGAGGAGAGTCCTCATCCCATCCTACATGATTTTTATATAATGCAGGAGCTTGGGCTACTGCCCACTTTCTTGCAAGTGTATATTTTTTATGAATTGGAATGTGATTTGAGAATGCAGGCATAATCATTTCTTCGCCATGAGGGCACTCCCTGACAAACTCTGGTGGCCAGTCTTTTTCAGCTAAAAGGATGTCATAGCCTTTGGAAAGGTTATCCCAAAATAGACCCCTTACTTTCCTAGTCTTATCTCCCTCTATACGTAATGTTATCTCGTATATTTTATGAGGTTTGCTAACTCAGTAGGGGTAGTATCCGGAAATACTGCCTCAATTTGAGTGATTTTTTGTGCTAACCAGAATGGAATTTGTTCCCGTTTTATGGGTACCTTACCCAGACATGACTGTATGTTCTGTGGTGTAATTTTGTTTGTGTTCCCCTGATGAGGGGTCAGCTGTGGAAGGTTAACAGTTGGTTGGACTGTTGAAGTCCGCATTACATATTGTACTAATTGTCTATGTATTTTAATTATTATTTTTAGCTGGACTAAAAGATCTGGTACAGACATTTTTTCAATGTCTGGATGTGGTGTGTAGCTGGCTAGAACCGGCCACGTTGCTCCTGGTCTACCTAGTGGACCGAGCCTGGTGATGTGATTATTATGTTTTAGGGCGCCTTTAAACCAGAGCAGGTGCTCTTGGTATTTTAATGGGATTTCCACCTCCTCGAAAGGGGTGTACTCATCCGGTGGTTCCTCTATTTTGTAATATTGGAATTCATGTGTGACAGCGTTTGCTGCTGGAAAGTTTATCCATGAATAGAATACCTCTGTCTGCCGATATCCATGTGCCTCAATTACGAATATGACTGTACCACCTCTCGATGTCAGTGCATTTTCTATAAGTTTAAGAGTTATAGTTTTTCTTATGTTGACCGGAATGAGTATTGCATCCGGGTCACTCTGTAGGAGACTTGTGTCATCCTCTAGGAGTCGAGCTGCTATTCTAGCTGTCTCCCTTTCTTCTTCATTTTCTGACATTTTTACTGACAGAAAGGTTTTTGTTGCAGATCAGGTTTTCAAGGAAACAAAGATTAGGTGCACAATATTTTGGAACACTGTATCCTTCAACGTTGAATAAACCAAAAAATATACATAGAAATCTCTTCCTACTAAGTTCCGGCGGATTTTAACCTTTGACCCACTCCAGACGTCTTTGCAGTATTTACGGGAGAAAGGGTCTGTGTGAAAAAGCACGACTGAGTTACTCTAACGTCTTGCGTTAGATTTATCACCTTACCAAACGTTGGGCGCCATGTAGTGTAGTTCCTATAGTCCCAATAGCCTCTGCGCATTGGAATAATATATTCAGCAGTGTAGACGTAGGACTGAGGTTAACTAGGTCTCTACTGACTATATTAGACTTAAGTTTTTGCCAGCTAGCTCAGAGGTCACTAGAAACTTTCTCGAATAAGCGAGGAGGAGTTTAACCTCCCTGGATAGACAAGAAGGGATTTAGTTTCTGACAACCATAAAACATGACAACTTTGGTCTCCCTGATTAAGAGTATATCTCTAGAGTCGTGTGAAAACAAAAGACAGCTATTTCACTCAGTCAAAGGGTGCGTACTTAGTTTCACCAGATTGCAGAGAAAAGAGAGACGGGCGTTTTCAATAAAGGTATTATTTATTGAGCAGTCTCCTTCCTCATGCAAGAGAAATGAATTGCTACAATTGCAATACTTATAAAGTGCGTACAGTAAAAGCAGGATTATAAAATAATACTGTAAAAGCATTGATATGGTTTCTTAGCCATATGATACTTTAAAATAGATAAAATACATACATACATATATACATTGACTAATCGTACTCAACTGGTGCTTCTAAATACGCCTACCCCGGTGTACCTGACCTAAGCCTAATACGTGGGAGGGAGTAAGTAAGTAGCAGTTTAAGTTAAGTTTGTTTTTTGCCAAGAATCTGACTCAAGAATTCTCTGTAAGGGTTTAGTCAGCTCCGTACCTGGGTAATAGAAAGCAGGAGGTCTGGTATCTCTCTCTCAGGACTCGATATCCCAGCAACCCGCAAGGGTAGGCTGGAAACGCCGGAGCTGGCTTTCTCGGCAAGAGAAAAGACAGCGTCTTTCTCAGCGCGTCAAAAGGGAGGGGCAGCGTCCGTGGGCTCTCGCATCAGCTGGGCTCTCGGAAGTAGATAGCTGCTCTGCTCTAGATTCACCACCGTGTGTTTGCTTAAGGCAGCGTTGGTACATTTATACCTGAAAGGTGCCGGGTTTGACGTAAGGTTGGACATAAGACGTCAATAAAGATGTCACTAAGAACTGGCCGTTCTTACAGTGCTTTACAGGAGTTCTAGGACGAAATCAAAACAATAGCAAGGGGGATTTCCCAGGTTGCTGGAGGCTTGGTTTTGTTTAGAGAACTCGGTGTGCTTACTAGGGGTCCGGAGAAGTAGCCGTGCTTAATGTGACAGCATGTGCTACGACTGAATTATGGATATGATTATTATGCCGTTGTATGGATATTATTGATTATAGCCGGACAAGGGCATAAAATAGGAATATCGATTCAGGTTTCCTAGATAACACACTACAACACACCCACTCATACACCAGTACAGCCACTCCCACACCCACTCAGAGACCCAGAAAACCACCCACACACCCAGCCACACACCCACACAGCCAGTCACACACCCACTCTCACACCCACATACCCACTTACACACCCACAGAACCGCTCACTCAAAGACCCAGAAAAAAACTCACACACCCATTCAGAGATCTAGAAAAACACTCACACATCTATTTGCAGGCCCACATACGTAACCACACACCCACACAACCACTCACATACCCTTTAACACACCTGTACAGCCACTCATGCACCCATACAACCACTCATGCACCTACTCAGAGACCCACTAAACCACTCACAGACACACACACACACTCACACATGCATTGACACACCCACACACCCATTTACATACCCACACAACCAATCATACTCTCAGATTACAGGCATGTTATAGTTAGGAAATAGCATTCAAAAACAGTAGGAATTGAATGAAAAAACAAAGGTTACATGGACCTTATAGTTAGGAAATACAATTAAATTTACTACAAAACTAAAGATTACAGGGATGTTATAGGTTGTTAGGATCATATTTTACACACACAAAAGCATAGCAATTCAGCAGTTATTGTTATCTTGCCATGCACTGCTAGTAATTACCCCACATATTATATTACTCATGACACCTTCTATGACATCATTCATAATATAATTGCAACATTTGCAGTGACATTTTTGATGGGAAAACTGCATGGCGGGGTCTCGAGTTATAGTTATCTTAGGGCTCGAGTTATAGTTACTGAGGTTCTGTGAATTCTGAACCCGTGGGTTCCATTTTGTGTATGGCAGCCATTTTGTGGTTGCCCTCACATAGGCCGACGACTGTGGCTGAACTAGTCTTTTAAGGACATGTACACCTTAGCTCGAGTTCGTGCTGACTCCTGTTTGACCT
This sequence comes from Lissotriton helveticus, assembly GCF_964261635.1. Classification (NCBI taxonomy): domain Eukaryota; kingdom Metazoa; phylum Chordata; class Amphibia; order Caudata; family Salamandridae; genus Lissotriton; species Lissotriton helveticus. Next base: position 1,005,257,813 of record NC_136070.1, read on the forward strand.
GAGTGAGAACTGACCCTGTTGCCTGAAGCTGCCCTTGTTAAACCAGTTCCTGCCCTTTAGCTGATCAAGATTAAGGATCAGAGCACAGGACATCATAAAGTTTTACTGCACACAAACATGCCTTATCCTACTTCTATCTGTTTCTGTTCCTTCTTTTATGGTCTGTTTATGATATGGGTTGTGGTCCTTTTATTATGGGTTTGTCCGACTTGTGTAAGAAGGAATGTTAGGCATTTTGCATGCTTGCAAAAGCTAGGACTGCCCCTTACTTGTATGCTGAAGTTTGTAACCCTAAGCATATAAAAGGCCTCTGTTTTCTGTACTCTTCAGACTACCTCATTCAGTTGCTACGGCTTCTGTGTGACGTGGCCTCACTTATTAAATTTAATAAAGATGTCTTCATATTTTCAGCTTCAGGGCCAAGTTCTTTTTTATTAGTAAGTATTCCCTGAGAATGAAGATTTCATTTCTTCAAATGGCGCGGCCAACGTGGGCTTCATCAGAGAAGTGACTTTCTGAAGGAGTGATCTTGTCAGGACACTGAAATCTACTGAGGAGGAGAGGATGGGACTCTGCTACTTTGTGCACAAGGATTCTAGAGATTCTCTGTCTTCTCAGCCCAGTATATTTCTGCTCTTCCTGATTTTGATCCTCCACATGATGTCACTCCTGACTGAGAACCTTTTTGGCGTGAGTATTCTAAAAAAGACCGTTAGGTCATGTAGAACTTGACAGTTAGAATTTGGATAACCTTTTGATTAGTAAGAATAAGAAGTACAAGTGGGTCGCTCCCACAACTTTGTTTGGTTTCTTGGTTTTGATTTGGTTATTGCAATTACCAAAGCCGAGGGGTTCGTTTCTTGGTTTTGATTTGATTATTGCAATTATCAAAGCCGAGGGTCTCGTATATTTGCGAGTATATCGTTTTTGATAACCCCTTGAAGTTTGAAGCTAGATTAGTGAGCTATAAGATGCCTGGTATTAGCAAATTTAGGACTGTAACTTTGGAACTTTGGAATTTGTGTTGGCCAACTTTGGATTTGTATAGGTTTGTATATGCGAATTGCAATTTGTGTAGAACAGGTAATGAGGAGAATTTTCTCTATTTGGTTTAGTTGAACGGTGCACGTACGAAAAGTACATTAAGCACTACATTTTTTTATTATTTTTTTTTGCAGAGTTTTATATAGCGCGAAGTAGAACCGAACCGAATCAGTTATCAGAGCGCTTTACATAGCACCAGTTACGTTACATGAGGACACACTTTCATTTTAGGCACGGGGAGATTAAGTGATTTGCCCAAAATCACAGGGGGTTTTTGGCGTCGTTACCGAGACTCGAACCCAGATCCCCAGGTCCGAGGTCGAGCGCCTTAGCCGTTAGGCCAACCTTACCGAGACTCGAACCCAGATCCCCAGGTCCGAGGTCGAGCGCCTTAGCCGTTAGGCCTCAGATTATAATATTGTATATTTTGCAATATTTTTTGGCATGCCTGTTTAAAAGCTCACATACGAAGAATGTGTGGCTTTATTTGGAAGGTACCATAGTGTGATGTGAAATTAATGGATCACTGAAATATTATCGACGGTCACATTATCGACTAGCAATAATATCGTTGAATAATTATCGACGACAAAAATATCGACTTTGTATACTTATTACATAAAATACTAAAATATCGACTAAAAAATATCGAGTACTTAGAATATCGAGTACATAAATATAGTCTTATTAAATATCGACTACTAATATATCGTTGTTCATGAAATTACACCTAACACTACCAAAATATCGACTACTAAAATATAGAGTACAAAAATATCGTTTCAAAACAAATATCGAGTTATTTTTTGTCCCCTTTCATGTCTAAAATACCATATTAATCGTCTATAAAAGTCATTTCTCTATACAAAAACATTTTACATATAATACCTGTTACTTTTATAACATTACTATTTATAATCATTTCCTATACATTATATTAAATTCATTATATCATTTAAAATAGAATATTTACATGTAACTAAAATTATCATTATATTTTTATACTTACACATCTATTTTATTTTACAACTAACCTGCTTTAATGCGGAAACCACCACATACCACCATTCTCACATCAACAAACACACCAATTAACTTTAAAAAATTCAAACTAGCCTATACAATTCTTCCTTTCATCCTACAACCAATCAAATCCAACCACACAAAATACACATACTATAAAAGGGATACATCCATTCTACCATTTGCTGCTGCTAACTCTATAGAAAGAAGATGCCAACACTCTGAAGATTTTGTTCCTGAACAAACATCTTTAAAGATCCAGCTCACTAGCTAATAATTCAAGTAAGTTACATTGCATTATTTAAAAATCTAACTTAGTAGTCTACTATTTTACTTATATCTCCTAACTCTTACACTTATGTAATTTTTATCTCCTCCTACTTTTCGAATAGAAACTACTACAAACAAAATCCTAATACCTGCTCCTATTTCTTCCCCTGCAAAATAAGATAGTAAGTATATATTAATGCTCTGTTCTACAACAACAGCTGTTTTTAAACACTATTTCACAAGATTCATACTTTATTTAAAACTTTTTATTCACAGATATTCAGGGATTTTCCGATTTCAACACTACAAATGTATAAAACTACACTAATTAAACATGTAAGTATATATGTTTTTGTTAGTAAACAACCAACATTTAAAATGCTAGTTTCTAAACAACATATCTTGCATATTACATCTTCCCTACAGATCCAATAAAAACATCCAACATCAACTATACCAAAAGACAAGACTACCCTTGTAAAAAATGTAAGTATACATCAATTTGTCTAAAACTTCAGAAAAAAAAGAATCATGTTCCTAACACCATGTTATTTATTTTATATTTCCTCTACAGATATTGTGAATACATCTATTCTACCTACAGCAAAGAAAAGTACATATTTAGAAGTTAGTATACTTTTAAATATTTCCAAATACCCAATGGTTAAAACTAAATTTTATAATATGTGACATGTATTTATTCTATCTTCTCTAAACTTGACTACCTTGATGTACTCCACCAAATACTACAACTCAACAATTTAAACAAGTAAGTATATGTAATGTTGACATCAAATGTAGTACTAAGCAAATTGAACAACTGCTTTCTCCTAGGAAAAACGTGTGTTATGTATAAACATTAACTTAGCATTTCTATATTTTCATACCAACAGTAAATAAAGACATTATTTATTATTATTATTATTAGTAAGCTTTATTCGATTTTTGAAAAAAATCATAAAAGCATCAACAATACAAAAATACAAACAAAAAAAACAAAAAAAATAACCATAAACGTTACATTTCATATACACAGTAAAACCATTATTGTACGAAATTCAGTTACCATTAAAAAACTTAAGAGTTTGTCCTATGTAATGTGAGGGGAGCTCGGGTAAAAATCATGTAAATCCCAAATGCGTATTGTGCCTTGTCTTTCATTGGGGGTACAAACTCGTAAAAAAGGGGCAACATTGATATTTTTAAATTTAATTAGTACCAGATCCCCAGCAATGCATTTGGGCAGCGTCCCTAACCATCCCACCCTCCTTACACTCAAGATACCCCCGTCCAGCCCCGGCGGCAACGGTCTATTCTTTTTTAGCCAATAGATGGCCTTATTTAGCAGATCCTGCTGGGATTCGCGTGTTCCCTGGGTGAGGGCAGGAACCCCAGAGAGGACAGACACATACGGGGCAGCCTCAGGGGGCAGGTTGATATGTGGCAATCTTGCCAAGGTGGGTCTGGCCACTGTATAGGATTTTGGTGCAGGTTTAACAAATACTTTCGGGCCTAATTGAGTGGGTGTGCGCAATGGCTGTATGTGGGTGGCCCCATTGCCAGATGTATACGTTTCGGGGCGGTGATAGGGTTAGGACAGACGCATGTAGCCATAATAGTAGCAGGAAGCGGGAGCTTTCTTATTACTGACTCAATATTGGTCAGCCTTTCCCCTAAATCGTTCATTTTTGTGACCAAGGGAGAGATGGTAGCAACCAACAGTTGCTCAATTTTGGCCAATAAAGTCGTGTTGAAAGACAAAAGAGGAACCTCTGGTTTGTCCGCGGCTGGGTCCTCAATAAATGCTATTGGATTAGCAAGTGATGGTATACTTGTATTGTTCCCAAAGTTAGTTTCAATGTCATGCTTCCATCTATTGTAGGAACCCAAGGGCGCGGCATTTACTTGGTTATGAGCTGTATCACCGGGGCCATTTACTTTAAGAGAAAAGGAATCCACAGCTGGGGAGGTTATAAGGTCAGGGACGTACTTAGTACCGCACAGGGCGTTGAGATCCTCCCATATGGACATCGTGATTGGAGTAGTTTAGAGGAATGCCATGAAGAATAACAAGTAATGTTAAAGCACAATACCTCCCTCTATGATGGTACCAAGTGGGGTGGCCCGTCCCGGCCTCTTCGTGCCTCTGAGGGCCACAGAGGGCCCGCCCTTTGCCCGGGCTTAGCCCCGCGCTTCGTCCCGCGTGCGTCCCGCGGGACGGAAACAGGGAGTGTATTACTAGGCAGGTAGGCGGGGCCGGCAGGGGAAGAGTACCAGCTGTAGGTCGTCAAGGGAATGCTGTTACTCGCAGTCCCCCGGCCGCCGCACCCGCCAAATCCCCGGTCACAGAAAACAAGGGGCAAACAGCAGCAAGCAGTCCCCAGGGGGAAGAACGGCTCCTCAGGTCTCCCGCAGGGTCAAAGTCCCGACCCACCTCGAGCCGCGAGACATACATACAAGAAAGTCCTTCAAAATACAGTTCTGCATTTGTGATTACTACATTTAGTAAACGTAAGTATAAATAGAACATTAATTATGTTTGCACCACTAAGTGAAATATATGTTATTTGATTTTGTTTTTTTCTACTCTTTCCTAGAACAAGTAAAACAAAATGACAGAAGGTGCAGAATTTGTAATGTCACAAAAAAATAAATTACTGTTATGTTATATGGGTTATGTTTATAGTCAGGAAAGACAAAGTGGTAGAAAAGTTTTTGGGAAATGTACAAAATATTACTCAAACAAATGTTATGGAAGGGCTACTACAGAGGAAACTAATGTGCTATTTACCAGGGAACACAATCATCCCCCCAATGTCACAGAAATTGAAATAAGAGATGCTTTAGAAAGTATAAAGACTGCTAGCACACAAAGTGATAGACCAACAACACAAATCCTTAAAGAGGAACTGTTGAAAGTCCCAGCCCATGCTTCAGGTCAACTACCCTCTATTGACTCCCTAAAACGCACAATTGCATACACTAAAAGACGCACTTCCACAACTCCACCCAACCCAACTACTTTTGAGGAAATTATTATTTCACCAGAAATGTCCATCACACACAATAAAGACAAATTTATCCTTTTTGACAATGAAAGCAGTACAAACAGAATCATAATGTTTGCAACTGCAAGTAATTTAAGAAAAATCCAACAGTGTCCCCAATGGATGATGGATGGAACATTTAAACCATGCCCAAAACCTTTTTATCAACTCTATTCCATCCACGGGTTATACCATAACTATAACATCCCTTTCATTTACTGTTTGCTACCAAACAAACAGCAAAACACTTACACAGAAATATTAAATGTTCTAAAAAATGAAATCAATAATTATTTTCCAGAAAAAATAATTATTGATTTCGAATTAGCTATGATTAATAGCATTTAGAAAATATTTCCCCACACAGCAATCCAGGGTTGTTATTATCATTTCAATCAGAGCATATGGAGACATCTCCAAAAATCAACTTTAAGTATTTTGTATTCAACAGATAGCACCTTTGCCTATCAAATTAAAAAATTGATAGCACTGGCCTACGTTCCTGTTACCGATGTAGCGGAACACTATAATTTATTAATTGACAGCACATATTACAAGAGAAATGAAGATAAACTAACCCCATTACTGGATTATTTCGAAGATACTTGGGTGGGAAGGTTGCACAGATCTGGACATCGACGCCAACCCAAATTCCAAATCCCTTGGTGGAATGACTATCTTAGTACTTTAAACCAAGAGGCAAAAACCAACAACAGTGTAGAAGGGTGGCATAATGCTTTCCAAGCTACCACAAGCAGAACAAGACCCACATTCCATAACCTACTACAAGCTTTGATAAAAGAACAAAGCTATCAAGAACTAAGAATGGACCAATCAGTGACCCAAATTGGTCCAAAACTAAGTAAACAAACTAAACAAATGTTCCGACTACTGCAAAGTCAAGTCACACTATACCCTACAACTAGAGGGTTAGAATATCTGTCAATAATAGCTAAAACCCTACTATAAAAATGTCAACAAAATATACTAATATGTTCTTACAATAATGGTACATATAACAATCATAAACATTTGTAAACAATTATAAATAATACATATTTGTTTTACAAACTTAACAAAAATTTGGAAATTATTTCAGAACAAATATGCAATATTTATAATTACATCACACATACACATTACATCAAGATCGACATTTCCCACCCAATAAATAGAAATATAAAATTACTTACAATTGTTGTAGATGACAGAGACGTAATGAAGCAAAATACAATCCATACAATCCATAACAAAGTGAGAGAAATCCAATATGGGAAACCATCAAAAACCCGGAAATAATGTAAAAATAAAATAAACGCTCCAGGAAATCCCGAAAACAGTAGTGTGGACACTTTATTAATTAAAGTGATATACACACAACTTTAAAAAAAACGTTGACGCATACCAATGTATCAATCCAATACGAAACCCTCAAAAAACCCGAAAAAAGGTAAACATTTGTAAAAACCGCTCCTGGCAAACACGAAAAATAGGAGATACACGTAAAAATATAACCATAATAAGTCATACATTAGTATCTCCGAAAAAAAACACGCTTCCTTCCATGTAGTTTTCATGCGAGGAACCGGAACCTGTAAAAAAACATCCATAACGAAACCCACCCACAAATAGGCCATAAAATTTGTAAATACACTCACAATTAACTTTAACCATGTAAGAAAACATTTCCTAACAATTCAAATAACACTAGAACTAAAACATACCCGACGCATCTCTAACGACGACATTACACCTAAACGCTACATAAACAATTCATACATACACTCAAAAACACTACACAGTTGGAATATACCCTCAAACATTACCACTCAGTCATAAATAATATATAAAATTTACCTTACCTCTCTCCACACGAAGCAACACCCAACCGCGAGCTTCTCCAGTCCTGAATGAAGCGCAATAACCTTACGCGGTAAAAAAGTAGTCCCCTTAAACCAATTTTGAGAAGATATCATAGAAAATACAATGTTATAGTCTAAAAATATAATACATACACATTGTTATTGTAACAAATTAATACAGTAGACTCATTATAATTTAAACTGTTTAAAAATATTAAATTTATTTAATATTAATTAATATATAGTACTTAATATATATTAATAATATTAAATAAGTATGTAACTCAAGAAATAATATATGTCAAAAATATTATTTTGTGTAAATTTATAGGAAAAAATGTGTGTTTCTTTATAACTAAACATTATTTATTGTTTTGTTAATAATTAATAATAATAAATAATAGTACTTATTTATTATTATAAATATAAAAATAATAACCATTTACTATATAAATAATGGCCTTAAATAATGTATTATTATTTCTCTGAATATATGTATGTCTTAAAATAAAAGATAAATGTTTAAGTTAATTCATTAATAATAATAATAATAAATATATTTGTTATTATTTTTATTAATTAATTATAAAAATTTTTATAATAATGTCTAAGTATTATAAAAGTATATAATTTCATAAATAATCTTTTACCAATACCAGATATTATTATTAAACATAGTATTCCCCTTTACAGTTAATAATTTTACAACATAATATATGTATATGTATAATTTAAAAACAACATTGTCATAAATATGTGTAAAAAAATGTGTTAATTTGTATTTCCATATCTTGAGCAAATATAATAAATGTCATGTTACTGTATACAAATGTAAATATTAAAAATAAATATTTAATAATATTAATATATAATATTAACATTATTAAATATAAATGGTAGAAACAGAAAAATTACCGGTATTTTATTTATTTCAATAGAAATACTTGTAACAGAAAGTGATTGATAATAAGATTTAGTTTTGACATAAAAACATGTTGTGAAAAATTATTGTTTGACAAAATAAAACATGTACATAAATGATGATGTATTATTCTGCAAATACAACATTTTCAAAAATGATTATGTTATATTTGATAGTGATTGTATTGTATTACACATGAAAAATAAAAAAAAATGTAATAAAGATTTGTGAAAACATCCATTTTGCATTGTCTTGTAATATAAGAACACACTAAATAAATTTATATGCAAATATGCTGGACACTGACCAATTAATAATTGCTATTCCTACTCTACTCAAAGTATTATCAGAGAAGTTGCTGGACAGTGACCAATTATTATTTACTATTCCTACTCAAGTGAAAATAATATCTGGAAAGGTGTTGAAGACTGACCATTTATAAATTCGAATAGCTACTTTAGTATAATGTTATTGTGTAAAAATTGTCAAATATTTATATATATTGTATAAATATTATAAACATATTATTTGCGTATATTTTTAGCTGAGTACTTCAAAAAAATATTATTAGCATAAAAAATAGCTACTATTAGTCACTCCTAAATTTCAAATATTTGTAATATTTATAAAAAAATTCTCACACTTCATATACCCAAACACACCCTGAACCCTAAAAATACCCCTTTACCCTAAAACTAAAAAGTGTCCATGATCTCAAAAATATACTCCTTTACCCAAGAGCTGGAAACTGACCCTCAACCCTAAAAATACCCCTTTACCCAAAAACTAAAAACTGACCCTGAACCCAAAAAATTCTCCTTTAGCCAAAAACAGAAAACTGACCCTTACCCTAAAAACATACACCTTTACCCAAAAACTGTAAACTAACCCTGAACCCAAAAAAATCTCCTATACCCAAAAACTGAATACTGACCCAGAACCCTAACAAATACCCCTTTATCCAAAAACCCAAAACTGACCCTGAACCCTAAAAATTCCCCTTTAGCCAAAAATTAAAAACTGACCCTGAACCCAAAAAATACCCCTTTACCCAAGAACTGAAAACTGACCCTGAACCCAAAAATATACCACTTTACCCAAAAACTGAAAACTGACCCTGACCCATTAAATATAGCCCTTTACCCAAAAACTGAAAACTGACCCTGAACCTACAAATATACCCCTTTACCCACAAACTAAAAACTTACCCTGAACACTAAAAATACCCCTTTACCCAAAAACTGAAAACTGACCCTGAACCCTAAAAATTCCCCTTTAGCCAAAAATTAAAAACTGAACCTGAACCCAAAAAATACCCCTTTACCCAAGAACTGAAAACTGACCCTGAACCCAACAATATACCCCTTTACCCAAAAACTGAAAACTGCCCCTGACCCATTAAATATAGCCCTTTACCCAAAAACTGAAAACTGACCCTGAACCTACAAATATACCCCTTTACACACAAACTAAAAACTTACCCAGAACACTAAAAATACCCCTTTACCCAAAAACTGAAAACTGACCCTGAACCTTACATATACCCCTTTACCCACAAACTGAAAACTGACCCTGAACCTACAAATATACCCCTTTAACCACAAACTAAAAACTTACCCTGAACACTAAAAATACCCCTTTACTCAAAAACTGAAAACTGACCCTGAACATTACATATACCCATTTACCCACAAACTGAAAACTGACCCTGAACCCACAAAATACCCTTTTACCCACAAACTAAAAACTGACCCAGAACCTTAAATATAGCCCTTTACCCACAAACTGAAAACTGACCCTGAAACATAAAAATACCCCTTTACCTAAAGAGAAAACACTGACCCAGAACATAAAAATTCCTCCTGTACCCAAATGTAAATAATATTATTTAATTAACTATTAATGATTTATTAACTATAAATAATAAGTTAATATATTAGCTAAGTAACTGTAAATAATAGAATGTAATTATTTTTATTAATATTCACAAACAAATATTTAATAATGGAAAATTATTAAATAACATTTTTTGTAATTAATTATTGAATTAAATAATTATTATTAATTATAGAAAAATTATTTACAAATGAGAAATATGTACCAAAATATATGATTTAATTAACAACATTATATTTAATAGTTACCAATTAATTTATAATTAAATTTTATAAGAAACATATCATAATTAATTAATAATTTTAAATTACTCCCCACCCTTATCCCCTATTAACCCAACATCCCGCTCCTAAACATTAAGTACAATTTATACCAATAACAACGATGAAAATATCTTAGCACATTAACTGTAATTAATGTCATGTAATTATGAAAGATTTTTTACCCAATAATGTAACAAACTATAACCAATTTTATATATATAACAATTACTCTAAATAATGTAATAAACTAATTAATATATATTATTTACCAATTAATTAGTAATGCACAAATTAAACTAAATTAGATAAATTAATTAACTAATTAATAATATTTATTTTCCAATTAACTAATTAATAATAATTAATTACCAATTATTTACTACTTAAAATTTTATTACCAATTATATTAATAAAAAAACTAAATAATATTATTCAATTTCCAATTAACTAATTAATAATAATTAATTACCAATTAATAACTACAGAAATTTATTTTACCAATTATATTAATTAATTAACTAATTAATAATATTCAATTTCCAATTAACTATTTAATAATAATTGATTACCAATTAATGACTACTTAAAATTTATTTACCAATTCTATGAATCAATTGACTATTTAATAATATTCAATTTCCAATTAACTAATTATTTATAATTAATTTCCAATTATTTACTACTTAAACATTTATTTCCAATTATATTAATTTATTAACTAATTATAATTATTTTATTTCCAATTAACTAATTAATAATATTTAATTACCAATTAATTAGTAAATAAAAATGTATAGAAATGTATATAAATAAATTAACTAATTATTAATAATTATTTCCCAATTAATTAAATTATAAAAATATTTAAAAACATATATTAATTATTTATATATTTAAAATTACTCCCCACCCTTATCCCCTATTAACCCAACATCCCGCTCCTAAACATTAACTACAATTTATATTACTATAAAATTTTATTTATATTTTTTACCTTTTTTCAACATTATATCGATATTTTTTCCTTTGACTAATAATCGATATTTTGTTATGTCGATATTTTTGAGTCGATATTTTTGTACTCGATATTTTATTATTATTATTGTACTCGATATTTTTCACAACGATATTTTTGTTATCGATATTTTATCATAATCGATATTTTTAACTCGATATTTTATCCATTCGATATTGTGTAGTCGATATTATGTCTGTGCACCGAAATTAATTAGCCGGCTCTTCTAGAAGGAATACTTAAATAGGTTTAAGTATACAAACATATTTCTTCCTTGGTGATTCTGTAATCCCCAGGGAATTAAAATATGACAAAATACAAACAAGGATCCTTTGTTCTGTGCATTTTTTTGATATGTAGAACGATTTTTGGTGTTCTGCTAGCCAAAGTTAGTGAATTGAATTTATTTTCGCTTCTTGGACATACATTAGTCTGTTGGGCTGTTTTTGAAGTCTTTTGGAACACTATTGAGAAGCGTTTCTTGTAAATATGACTTACAACTAGTATTTACAAATGGTTTGGTTTAAGTACAGTGTGTGGGCTGTCCTTTGTTTTTGTTCTGAGTATTGGTTTGTGGGTTAAATGTGTGTTTAAATGTCTATGTGGTTTTCCCATTAGTGCAATTTCTGTAAGTGAATAGCGTTGGCGCTATTTATGAAATGCATGGCTAAAGCGCGCCGTATTGTGTGTCCTGAGTGTTTCACCCCTTTCTGTTTGTCTGAAATAAGGGATGCAGCTTGCTTTTATATGTGGCATTATCAAAAATGATTGGGTTTATTAAAAATAATTATTAAATTATGAAAAATAATTATTAAAAATAAGTGCTACAAAATTCGTTTTTTACTATTCATGAAGCTTAATGCTCATACTGTGACCTCCTAGCATTATAATTTAATTTGAGTTGTGTTGCACTGCATAATGAAGACATTAGCATATGACATCTCACTTAGCGCAGGCGTAAAAAACTCATTTTTGTAAGGATTTACATGAGATATGTCTAATGTCTAATATCTGTAATGTGTAAAGAACATTCTGAGGATGATTAATATGTAACATACTTATAGGATATTTATTTTTAAGTGCCCCAAATATCAAAGTCGAATTTGGGTATTTTTGCCATTTATAATAGCTTTAAAGTGCTTTTAGGCTTCAGTAAATGCATACATTTAGGTATAATAAAAATTTGCAGGCTGTCCTCATTTGGGGTTTGCTTTTAAATGGCCCAGTGAGATTCATTTAAGGTTGATGTAATAAGTACCATTGCAACAAGCATTTGTTCTAAAAACTGGTATGTGTGTTATTAGGTTCTGTGAATTATTCACAGTAAATGTTGTTTAATAATCTGGAAACAGAGCCTAAAAAGGAGACATTATTTTTCAAAATAGAGTGAAATATTGCAGGTTAGGAGGAATTAGGAAGGCCTTTTGCCTTTGTCAGCCTCAGAATGAGCAAAGGGTGGGGGCTAGTAGAGCTGCAGAGGCTTGCTCAAGTCCCGCTGAGGTGTTATCTTTAGTTTCCCTGTAAACAATAGAAGGAGGCTGTCATGTTGACATTTGTGACCTTTTAAATTAGGGCCTTGTCTCTGTGAAATGCAGAATGACCTTGCTAAACAGGCCTCTAAAAGGAAGGGTGTCTGGTTTCTTCACAAAATTAAAGAACTTAATTCCAAAGGGAAAATATGAAAAAGGTTTCTTTGAAAGTCCCAACACATGCTAAATGCTCTGCAGAAATGATATATTTGTATCTCTGCCTCTAAAAAAATAATGTCTGCTAGTTGCTTTTATTTGACCGAAAATGAAGCATTGCAATAAGTCTTAGACAGAAAATAAGACGAAGCTTTTTATTGAAATTTTGAAGGCTAAATGCCTAAGTGAGAACGAATTGTGGCGCAAAGATAACATGGAGTGTCAGTGAAAGAATTTTACTTTTGGAAAGTTAAAATGGCTTAATGTTGCAAGCTGACTGACAAGATGGTAACAGTTAAGTAATGGAAATTTATTTTTGTGTCTGTTCATGTGTATTATGTTTTGTCTTCTGATTAAAAGTTATAACTGATGTCTGTTTGTTATGAGAAATGTCTCTCTTTTGTGTGTTGTGTATTTTTTTGCTTCTGCCCACAGATCATTCATGGATTGTTCTGGGTGATTTTAAGGCTGACAAGACACGTGAGTTTGGTTGGTTAAAAAGGGATGTGTTTTTGCGTAGCCTTTGGGAAGAAATGTTCATGTGTTTTTTTTTAATGTTTGTGTATTTGGTCCTATCATGAATTGTTCCTGCGGGTCCTGTGTGTCAGAAGAGACGTAGTGGGTTGTATTTGACAGCCAAATGTCCACTAAATGGTGATTTGCTGTCAAAAGGAGGGTGAGGATTTTAAACCTGACAAATTAAGCAAGCCCAAATATTGAGTTTTGGGCTGCAGGTTCACAGTGCATAAAGTAAAGGACTTGAAGTGTGTGCGTTGCCGCTCATTTACATATGCTATTGTCTTGTCCATGTTTTTTGTGCTTGGAATACAGCAAGTATATTTGATGGCTTGACATGTGCGTTTTGCGTTTATGTTGTTGCTTTTGATACTATTACAAGTTTACCTGTGTTGTGAAGGGATATACATGACGATGTGTATCCTGCAAACAGTTGGGTAGATTTGCTTTGACACTAAATTTCACAGAAAGAGAGACAACACTTCATCAGTGTATGTCAAATTTGGCTTTAATGGTATTTGAAGGAAAATAAAAAAGAGATATACAGAATCAAAGTGTGTCACATGCTGTTAGTCACGTACTGTCCTTTTCCCTTAAAGGAACAGGCAGTCCTAAATTTATGTATCCTGATTGGACTTAAGGATAAAATGATAGATCTGTGACTCTTGTACATGGTGGCCTAATTTCTATATTACATTAGTCAGTTTTGTTCGGTTTCCTAAGTAGTGTATGGCTTTGTACCATAAAGGAAACAAGGTTTCATTTTTCCCTGAAGAAAGGAATTGGAACATTAGCCGAGATTACCGTATATGGTTTAGCGGCCAGCGGTAGAGCTAACATTTCTGAACTATTTTTGATTTTTGTTCACTCAAGTAATTTCTTGTTCTTCCTATAGATTTTTCTTTTTCCCCCCTGACCGATGTTGCATCGTGCCTAGTAATTGGGGATTTTAGCTGTGTCCTAGTCCCATTTTCCCTTTTCCATATTCCTTTCACCAGTTAGCCTTCTTTTATTGTTATTATTGTATTAGGTTCACACTTCCAGATTGCAGTAATGTACTAGGAACCCCATATTATGTATAAATCCCTTTGGTATGACCAGACTGGTTTTTAAGAATTTTCTTTAGGCCTACCTCGATGTTTTCCAGTCTGACCGTCATGGTAATGATGGACTGGTTAACTGACTCAATGCTATTATAAGACAAGTTTCCACATCTTGATCATTAGCCTGTGTATTGCATAGTGCACTTGATGCACAGTTATTAAAAGAGGGGTATCTACATGTCCCTGATAATCTGTATCATGTGATTTCTCTTTTGAGATGTTCTAGATAAGGAATTTAGGAACACCTAGACTTAATCATTGAGAGAAAAAATGTGTTTACCCCATTAGACGATGTCACTATGTGTGAGGACATCCATTTAGATAAAATTCTCATATAGTTATCTACCCTTAGATGGTAGAGGATATGCTCTCACATAGAAACCCAATTGAAGAAATTAGAGGCACTGTTTTGCTTATTGCCTTTGTCTTTGTATTCTATGAGAATGACAGTGTGTTCTAGACCAGAATTGTCTCATGGCATATGGCCACTCCCTCGCAGATTGCAGGCCACCTGCTTGCAATACTCTTGTTAAAAACAAACTGTTTTTGTACTAAATTGAAGGAAAATAACAAATGTGTCCCATTTCCTACGTCACTAGGTTCTGCGGGATTAAGTCATAATAACCTGCGGACCTTTGATGAAAAGCTAATTCCCATCAGTGACAGTCTCAGCACCCAGAAAAGCAGCAAGGCTGGACAGTGATTGCCAGAGCGCCATCCATGGTATCTCCAAAGAATCGTACTTGCTCCATCAGACGGCATTGGACATCACAGAACCAGTTTCAGTGCAAAAGAGCGAAAGAGAAGGATTCCAGTTATTTTAAGGTTTTAGTTTTTCACCTGTCATGTGCTGGTAACCTCTGACAGTAGGCAGTCCATTGAGCCCCTTGGCCTGAATTTTGGCCACACACACACCCCCTTTTCCTTTGCTCCAACGGAAGTGCAGTGCACCGGAGGATCCAAGATTGCAAAGAGCACTACATTATGGTGCTCCTGAAAGAGCAGCCTGAGCGTTCTCTGACACTGAGTAATGAGTGTTGGAGCCTGAGAATTTAGACCCGGATCTGCATAAAATGATCTGTGCCCTTGATCAATGGAGAGCACACTATCTGTAGTGCCTGCCTCAGAGAAGAGATATTGGTGCACTGCATTGAGACATTGAGACTGTCAAATAAGCTGCGAGTGTTTGCCAGGAGGGCACTCCAACGGATAATAAGAAGGACCATTTTCATGAAAGGCCTGAATGAAGAGGCCCATGCGGAAGAAAACAACAGAAGAGGATTTGATGAACAATAGAAGCCTGCTGGAGAGGCTTGGATGGACTCTGGGTATTTCCCATGCGATTGCATAAAATGGGTGTTAGGAGACTGATTCTGGTTATTTTGCTGGCATTATTTTTAAGTAGTATTCTGTTTAGTAAAAGCAGAATAAAGTCCATTCCCTGTGGAAGAGTATCCCTTTTCACCTCAGAGCATTGATGAGGATCACCACTGTTTCACCTGAACATATAATAAGTTACTGAAATGCATAGGAGCCATAAAAAAAAGTTACTAGATAATTTTAGGATTTGCTTTCTGCTTAGTTGTGAAAAATGATAATTTTGTTTGTAATAGTGGTCATTACTTTCTCCTGTTGTCCATATGTTCTTAATAACATGTTTTCTAGTATTTTTAAGCATGACGTTGTCTTTTGTGGGTTGGATTGTTTTCACTACCCAATTGACTTCTGCACCCACCTCCCAACCTATGTCTTTTCCTACTACTACTTCTTTGCATTCTTTTCATATCTTACCTGAACACGAGCAGATTAGAAGGTCGGAATTTGTGAATAATTCTTTTGTACAGCTTCTGCATCAACACCAGTTGGTAGTGAACACCACTAATTGTTGGGTGTGTGGTCTTATGCCACATACTACAGATAGAGGTATTCCCTATTTGGTTCTGTCATTTAGTTACAATGGGTCTGTATGGGCATATCAGACGATGTTTATTTATGCCAACGAAGTCTATCCCTTGCGTTCCATGAAAGATAACTCGAGTAATAATGCCTTAGTGAAGGGAATAACGACTAATATTGACATCGATTCAGATACAGACTGAGTGATTGCCTATGCAAGGGCAAAAGGAGGGTCTGAGGTTCTGTGAATTCTGAACCCGTGGGTTCCATTTTGTGTATGGCAGCCATTTTGTGGTTGGCCTCACATAGGCCGACGACTGTGGCTGAACTAGTCTTTTAAGGACATGTACACCTTAGCTCGAATTCGTGCTGACTCCTGTTTGACCTGAGTGAACTGACCTTGCACCTAAGCTCTGGAATGCTCTGCCCACCAGCCACAGAATGGAGGACAGTTTCTTGACTTTTAGGAAAAAACGTAAGACCCATCTTTTCCCTTAATTTTTAATCCGTAAACCTTCACTCCAATCCCTTTGCTAGAGCTGGGAAGCCTGATTCTTGGGCAGCTGTGCGCTTTGTAAAACTGGTGAATAGAATAGAATGCCTTGATTAGCTGGGTGCAGCCTGAGAGAAAAGTTGCTGCTGACATTTTGTGAACCGGGACACGATTCCGGGGGGTGGGGATACAATCTAAAAAGGATATGAGGGGTCAGGATAGAGGTATCCTGGCACCATGGGACTGATGGAGGGGGTCTGCAAGAAACCCCTCATGAGCAAGAAATTGTCCCAAAATATTTTTATTAGTGCGCGAGGATCCACAAATCCACAGCGGCCCCCGTAGAAATCCACTATGGATCTGCGGTTCCAGATCATAATTCAAAAAAATACACCCACTCAGAGAATCACTCACACACTAATTCATAGACTCACACAGGCACTCACACACCCATATATACACCCCCACAACCTCTCACACACACACTCATACACCAGTACAGCCACTCTCACACCCACTCAGAGACCCAGAAAACCACCCACACACCCAGCTACACACCCACACAGCCAGTCACACACCCACTCTCACACCCACATACCCACTTACACACCCACAGAACCGCTCACTCAGAGACCCAGAAAACAACTCACACACCCATACAGCCTCTCACACACCCATTCAGAGATCCAGAAAAACACTCACACATCTACTTGCAGGCCCACATAGGTAACCACACACCCACACAACCACTCACATACCCTTTAACACACCTGTACAGCCACTCATGCACCCATACAACCACTCATGCACCCACTCAGAGACCCACTAAACCACTCACAGACACACACACCCACTCACACATGCATTGACACACCCACACACCCATTTACATACCCACACAACCAATCATACTCTCAGATTACAGGGATGTTATAGTTAGGAAATAGCATTCAAAAACAGTAGGAATTGAATGAAAAAAACAAAGGTTACATGGACCTTATAGTTAGGAAATACAATTAAATTTACTACAAAACTAAAGATTACAGGGATGTTATAGGTTGTTAGGATCATATTTTACACACACAAAAGCATAGCAATTCAGCAGTTATTGTTATCTTGCCATGCACTGCTAGTAATTACCCCACATATTATATTACTCATGACACCTTCTATGACATCATTCATAATATAATTGCAACATTTGCAGTGACATTTTTGATGGGAAAACTGCATGGCGGGGTCTCGAGTTATAGTTATCTTAGGGCTCGAGTTATAGTTACTGAGGTTCTGTGAATTCTGAACCCGTGGGTTCCATTTTGTGTATGGCAGCCATTTTGTGGTTGCCCTCACATAGGCCGACGACTGAGGCTGAACTAGTCTTTTAAGGACATGTACACCTTAGCTTGAGTTCGTGCTGACTCCTGTTTGACCTGAGTGAACTGACCCTGTTGCCTGAAGCTGACCTTGTTAAACCAGTTCCTGCCCTTTAGCTGATCAAGATTAAGGATCAGAGCACAGGACATCATAAAGTTTTACTGCACACAAACATGCCTTATCCTACTTCTATCTGTTTCTGTTCCTTCTTTTATGGTCTGTTTATGATATGGGTTGTGGTCCTTTTATTATGGGTTTGTCCGGCTTGTGTAAGAAGGAATGTTAGGCATTTTGCATGCTTGCAAAAGCTAGGACTGCCCCTTACTTGTATGCTGAAGTTTGTAACCCTAAGCATATAAAAGGCCTCTGTTTTCTGTACTCTTCAGACTACCTCATTCAGTTGCTACGGCTTCTGTGTGACGTGGCCTCACTTATTAAATTTAATAAAGATGTCTTTTCATATTTTCAGCTTCTGTGCCAAGTTCTTTTTTATTAGTAAGTATTCCCTGAGAATGAAGATTTCATTTCTTCATTACTTGATATAACTATAGCTGCTGAATTTCTATGATTTTGTGTGTGTAAAATCTGACCCTAACTATAACCCCCTCTAACCTTTGTTTTTTGTGTGAATTATATATGTATATATATATATATATATCCAAACAAAACGGCGTTCCTTACAAGCACTCGGGCATCAGGAAAAACACAGTCCACGCAAAGGGTCCAACAAAGTAAGGTTTATTCCGTCATAAACCAAACGTGACGCGTTTCGTGCTCCACAGAGCGCTTGATCACACAAATTGTCACAGTGCATTCAGTCATTTTAAGCCTTTGACATTCAACATAGAAAGGGGACTCCGCCCTCTACTGATCTGCCATCTTACACTAGTCAAAAGCACAAGTGTCATAGTATTAAGCCAAGTTATATTCATGATTATAATGCTCTTTGTAATATATTCATCAGTATCAAAGGGTACACAAGTAAACATACGAAAATAACTAATTTTTAACATTTAAAATTGTATTAGTTATTTTTGCATAATACCTCTGCATCATTATGCATATTGTGGTTGCCTTAATTTCAAGTGAAGTTGTCGTAATATTGCTCCACTTACAGTTATTCACTTAATCAGTATGTTGGAGATCGACCCGGTTCAGTGGTAAGAACGTCATCACGTCCGTGGCCCGGCTTACGTTGTCCACGTCATTGGCGTAGTTATGGTAACTCCAGTTCCGCTAGAAATAACAATGTACACTCCGGAGTATTGTCTAAGATATGGCATAATATTATTGTGCTTATTTTGTACCCCTGTGACGAGCAAAACCTTCATTCCTCCTAGTACGGAGAAAAGCCTTAATGCAATGGGATTGTAATCTCGTCGGGCCGGTTGCCATGGTACCTGTTGAACGTGCAACTTTATTATCCAGGTCCGTGAACAGTAGTTCACCTCGACCCGGTTGGTATCATATCTCCTTGTTAGTGGAATAAGCATGGGGGTAATCGGACAGTTAGGCTACGAATAACTATAATGCTGGTGGTAAGAACCTTACCCACCACGCGGGTCAATCTCTGGTTAGTGAGTTAATAAAACCTCCATATCAGTGACCTTATTTGTTTCAGCAAAACATGGATAATAGTTCATACATATAATAAACTTATTTTATACATCACTGTGACAAATAATCTAAATAAACATATAACTAGTGCACAACTAATAAATTAAAAACCAAATACTGTTGTTTCAGACGGTAGAAGATAGCCACAGTGCAAGGATTAGGGTACTGGTGTCGAGAGCCAGAGACAACATCCCTCCCTTTACATCTGTGGAAAAGAAGAGAAAAGAAGAATGCAATTAGATAGGGGTTAGAGAAAGAAGAAAAAATCTTACAATTCTGCATAACACCAATATATACAGCTACTATTCTTGTTGTAAATGCACATTAAATTCTTCATCGATGTTGTCCTGTCGGATAGCGGGTACACAACCCAATAATGTGTCTAGATTCTTTTTGCCTTAGTTTAAGCAGACGATTTCCTCCCCTTTGACCCATGTTCACCTGTTCAATGATGTAATATGATAGTTTTTTAGGGTCTGAGAAATGATGAGTTTTAAAGTGGGGAGCTATAGGATATTGTCTGTCCAGGTTGCTGATAGCACGGGTGTGCTCTAGAATGCGTTTTTTAGCCATATGTATTGTGCTTGCGATGTATTTGAGATCACATGGGCAGACCAACACATATATCACAAATACTGTGGTGCAGGTCAAAAATTGGTTAATCTGTTGCATGGTTTTGGTACTTGGATTCCAATATTCTTTAACCATGTGACTGTCTGCACACGCTTTGCAGTGTCCACATGGGTAGAAACCTTGCAAGCTGATCCCTCTTGGAACTGTACTTATGCCTATGTCATTACGTACAAGGAGGTCTTTAAGAGTACGTCCTCTTTTATACGTGATGCTAGGTCGTAAAGGGAGAGTATCACCTATAATGGGGTCATTCTTTAATATACTACAATTTTTTTCCAAGCTTTTCTTAACTTGGTTAGAGCTCCCATTATACCTAAGAATAACTCTAGTGGTGTCAGATTCATCCTTATCATTGTCCTCTACCTTTCTGATTGAAAGTAAATCGTCACGTTTGATCTGCGCTACTTTAGTACTCGCTCTCTTAATGACCCACAAAGGATAACCTCTTTCGAGGAATCTTTGTGTCATGGTTTTTTCTTCTCTCAGATAGTCATCATTATTGCTGCAATTTCTTTTGGCTCTAAGGAGTTCTCCAAAAGGGATACTCCATTTCAGTTGGTCCGGATGGCTACATTGGGCATGAAGAAGGGTGCTCCCTGCTGTGTTTTTTCTGAATAGCACTGTGTGGATCATTTTCTGTTTGATTTGGACTTTTGTGTCCAAATATTCAACTTCTTTGTCACTAATGTTACATGTAAGAATGATATTTCTATCATTCCTGTTTAATCTCTCTATGAAGTTGAGTGCCTGATCTCTTTCCCCTTTCCAAATGACAAAAATATCGTCGATGTATAGTAGCCACACTTGGACTTTTTTAAAGTCCTCTTTGAAGTCATCGTTATCTCTGATATCAGCCTCCCAAGCCCCCATGAATAGATTTGCAAAACTCGGTGCAAAAGAAGTACCCATCGCCGTACCATGGCATTGCACGAAGATATCATTATTGAATGAAAAGAAATTATTCTCTAAGCAATGTTTGATCATGTCTAAAATCATGGTTTTGTGACCTAGATATTTGATGTCTCTGCCCTTTAAGAATCTGGCGCAGGCTTCCATGCCCTGTCTGTGTTCGATCACTGTATAAAGGGCAGTTACATCCATCGTTATCAATAGACAATCTTTGTCAATAATGACTTGGTTTATTTTGTCCAGGAAATCCTTTGTATCTCTCACATACGTTGGAAGTCCAATGACAAAATCTCGCAAAAAATGGTCAACGTAACGTGAAACGTTCTCTAATACACAACCTCTGGATGAAATAATAGGTCTGCCCGGAGGGTTAGCTTTACACGTATGTACTTTTGGGAGAATATACAAAAT
Source organism: Lissotriton helveticus (assembly GCF_964261635.1). Lineage (NCBI taxonomy): Eukaryota > Metazoa > Chordata > Amphibia > Caudata > Salamandridae > Lissotriton > Lissotriton helveticus. The sequence goes on from NC_136070.1 coordinate 1,005,279,792, forward strand.
TGGGAGAATAGGATGATCTTTCTTAAGAAAACAAAATTCCTCCCACTCTAACCACCCTTTATATCTCCATTCCCTCAGTTTGTCCCATAGATCTTTAATACTTTGGTTGTATTCGGGACGGTTGGAAATCCTGTAAGTTTTACCATCGTGAAGCTGTCTTTCTGCCTCTTGTATATACATTTCTCTTGGCATGATCACAATATTCCCGCCTTTATCTGCGGGTCTCACTAGAATGCTTTCGTCTTCAGCTAGTTCTTTCATTGCTTTTTTCTGTGTTGCTGTCATGTTAAATTTTAATCTTTTCATGTTTTTCGTCCAATTTAGACTGCGAAGTTCTAGCAGTTCTTTACCAATTTGGTCTTGAAAAGTGTCAATATTGTCATGGTTCATTTTAGGAGTAAATGTAGACTTGGGTTTAAAAGAAGTACCTGCAGCCAGATCATGCTGTATTTCTAGCGCATCCAAAATTCTTTTGGTTTCAACACTCAAGTTCAGGTCTTCCTGATCATTGGTCAATTCATCAATTGCCACCAAACTGTCAATGTCACCTATGATAATGCTGTCATTCGGGCCCATTGATTCTTTAGGACACTGTTTTTTGCTTCTGCTAGGTTTCAATTTATGCCATTTTTTTAATTTCAATTTTCTGCAGAATTTGAAGATATCTATTTTTTCATCCACATAGTTCATAGGTACAGTTGGGCAGAAAGACAAACCTAGGCACAGAGTTCTTTTGTCTTTCTGACTGATAGTTCTATTAGATACATTTATAAAGGTTTGATTTACCTGTGTATCATCCATGATTATTTGTTCTTTTGATACTGAGCCCTTTTGGTTCCCACTGGCTGCTGAGTGCCTGCTCTGTTTGCGCCTCTGTTTGCGTTTCTTCCTCTTCCTGATCTGGTATTTCTGGGTCTTCCTCTTGCGTTTGGTGTTTGTGGATTGTTCTTCGCTTGAAGTCTTGAGGATGATCTGGTTGCTTGCCGGCTCTGTTTCATGAGCCGGTATTCGTCTACAAAAGTCTTTCGTTTAGCTATTGCTCCTTCATTTGATTCGACACTCTCCGAACTTTTAGTCAGTTCCGAGATGTCCGTAAGTGAGTCACTCATTTCATCTTCCTCAGTTTCCGCATTCTCATTTACATACGTAGATGTAGTTCCTTGGGCATTGTTTTCATAAAGATGATCATATTTTTTACTATGAGTGAGAATTCTGCCTGACTCATAATCGCCACAGTCTCGGTGTAATTTGTATTGCTTCCTTTTCTTTATATCCTCTTCCAGGATTTTTAATCGCTTCTTCATTTCCTCTATGAATTTTGCGATTACCTCTTGGTACCGTCTGAAACAACAGTATTTAATTTTTAATTTATTAGTTGTGCACTAGTTATATGTTTATTTAGATTATTTGTCACAGTGATGTATATAATAAGTTTATTATATGTATGATCTATTATCCATGTTTTGCTGAAACAAATAAGGTCACTGATATGGAGGTTTTATTAACCCACTAACCAAAGATTGACCCGCGTGGTGGGTAAGGTTCTTACCACCAGCATTATAGTTATTCGTAGCCTAACTGTCTGATTACCCCCCATGCTTATTCCACTAACAAGGAGATATGATACCAACCGGGTCGAGGTAAACTACTGTTCGCGGACCTGGATAATAAAGTTGAACGTTCAACAGGTACCATGGCAACCGGCCCGACGTGATTACAATCCCATTGCATTAAGGCTTTTCTCCGTACTAGGAGGAATGAAGGTTTTGCTCGTCACAGGGGTACAAAATAAGCACAATAATATTATGCCATATCTTAGACAATACTCCGGAGTGTACATTGTTATTTCTAGCGGAACTGGAGTTACCATAACTACGCCAATGACGTTGACAACGTAAGCCGGCCCACGGATGTGATGACGTTCTTACCACTGAACCGGGTCGATCTCCAACATACTGATTAAGTGAATAACTGTAAGTGGAGCAATATTACGACAACTTCACTTGAAATTAAGGCAACCGTAATATGCATAATGATGCAGAGGTATTATACAAAAATAACGAATACAATTTTAAATGTTAAAAATTAGTTATTTTCATATGTTTACTTTTGTACCCTTTGATACTGATGAATATAGTACAAAGAGCATTATAATAATGAATATAACTTGGCTTAATACTATGACACTTGTGCTTTTGACTAATGTAAGATGGCAGATCAGTAGAGGGCGGAGTCCCCTTTCTATGTTGAATGTCAAAGGCTTAAAATGACTGAATGCACTGTGGCAATTTGTGTGATCAAGCGCTCTGTGGAGCGCGAAACGCGTCACGTTTGGTTTATGACGGAACAAACCTTACTTTGTTGGATCCTTTGCGTGGACTGTGTTTTTCCTGATGCCCGAGTGCTTGTAAGGAACGCCGTTTTGTTTGGATATTTGTGCCGGTGGCTCCGCCGGGAACGAGCCACCCCAGGAAAGGCGAGGGGTTGCCAGAAGGAGCGTTTTGAAGCTTAGTATATATATATGTATATATATATGTGTGTGTGTGTGTGTGTATGTGTTTCAAAGGACGAAGAAAGTAATAGTTTTTAAACAATAGTTTTGTGTGCCAAATGATTTGGAGGACCCCACCAAATCCTAAACAAATGCCCCACAAAAAAAACCGTCCTGGGACTGTTACAAAAATACTCTGAGGGCACATTTGAAGCCCAAGCATTTGAGGGTCCTATAAAAAACCTAACAACAAGCTTATGCTTTCTAAGCATTCTTTCATTCACTCAAAAGCATTATTAATGATTCTCTACACCACAGCAATGAGCTTCTTCCAATCAGGCCTCAACTGATAAAAGATGCCCCTTGTCCTAGTTCTGCACCAATAAAAGCTATTGGTAATGTCTCCATGTGTTATCAATATTTTATTGCATCTTAACGCTTGTGCAATATTTTACTTGGTGGTGGCAATACTCACTGCTTTCTGTTTATTCAGCTGTTGCACTTTTTAATCTCTTCTCGAAGCCAATCTACTCTTTTTGTGCTGGAATCGAAATCTCCCGTCTCCCCTATTGGCTAGCTCACCTGTGTTAAGGTGAGGCGATCGTACTTGGATCTTTGTTCCATGTTATTGTGTCATGCCAAGTGTTTCTGAATTTGTTGCTTTTCATCAAATATATGCCCAGAAAGATAAACAGTCTGTCCCAACATGGGCTTCTGTCTGACTTTTATAACAGTCTGTCCCAACATGAGCCCCTGTCTGACTTCTATCATTTATAACTTGAGGAAGAAGGATCTTTCATAAAACATTCCTTGTCCTTTATCTACAGCTACAAAAGACTCAGACCCATTGAACCACACAAGTTAAGGCATTATGGGGAATCTTCAACTCTATGGACCCATACCTTCCAAGACTGAAGATACTTGGATTTCCCACTCCCAAGAAATCATCTACGTTCCCCTCAAAATGTTATTTTTTGAGCTACCAAAAAACTCTCATTTTCAATCTGAGTGTGACAGGGACGCTTGGTTAGAGTTCCAAACCATTTGTGTCAGTTCTGCTCGCAGGGTTGACCAAGAACCACTTGTGAAAACCCATGCACATCTCCACTCTCCCCATGGATGGAATACCTTCTTTTGACAATATTGCGACCAATGCCAAACAAGACGCGTGCATTCCATGGCTCAATATCTTGAAGGCACCAAAACATCTCACAGTTAAGTTGAATCAGAACTGGGAATCAAGCCAGTAGAGAACTGAAGAATACACTTTTTTCTGTTGTTTTTCCTCAGTGAACCTGAAAATCATGCACACATCTTTTACAGGGGATACTGCATTTAGGGGAGATGCCAACCGGTCTCCCTGGGTAAACGGTCCACTCAGAGTCCCTTCACTAAAATTATTTGCCTCAATGTAGTGAAGGACAAGTAAAGAGGTTCAATGTGGATGGATGTTTATGTCTGTGGCTGTGTGTGCACATGTCTCACCGAGAGCGTGGTAGAGGCCATTATGACTCCATATGTGTGTGGCAATGGAAAATGGCTGCTGATTTTGTTCAAAGCTGCTCAGCACTACTTACCTAGGAGCCCTCACTTGCCCCTCCCATTTCCTTCTGCCCCTAGCACACATGTTCTAGTGGGTAAAAGTGTGAGATTAATGGCCCTTTATAGTTGCTTGTTAGAAGGAGGACTAAAGAAAGATATACTTACCAGAAGAGGGCACAATGCAGGTGGAGTCGTGCACAAGTCTGGAGGAGCTGGAAAGGGGGAAAAGGGTAAGACGTTGAATCCCAGTTAACCTTGGGAAAAAGAACTAACGTAGGGTAGACAGGCAGAAAACATAGAGATGAAGGAAAGAGAAAAAGGAGACACTTTCTATAAATGGGAAGAGAAGGAGTCAAAAGAGTAGAAAAACGCAACATAGGAACAACATGGAGGGCAAGGGGCAGAGGCGAAAGAGACGCTGGGACATGAAATGAGCACAGGAGATTGCCTCACATGGAGAGGAACCAGAAAGCTGTGGCTCAGAGCAGGAACCAGTGGCGGTCTTCTTCTTCTGTCTGCTCCAGACCCACAACTTTCTGATCAGAGGGAGCCAGGAGGGAGTTTTGGATGACTAACGGGCGGCCAATAGAGTTTCAATGCGGATCATAATTTGTGTGTTGCAAATGGAATTTCGAACTGCACCTGGAACGATCCACCAAAACCACATGCATTAGAATGAGTTGCTCAGTGAGCTACTAATGATGGTGCAATAATTTTTCAAAGTGCTGCAGATGAGGTGGAATCTCTCTTGCTCCATGCTTCCTAGAGAAAAGCTTGTGACATTTCACTTCCACATTGGCTTGGACATTAAAGCGATTTTCGAGTCTACCACATGTTAAAGAAATAAAGTTTTGAATTCATACCCACTTCCTGAGTTGCCCAGCTGCAAGAGTGGCTCAGCTGTCCAGAAGTCGTCCCTTCAACCTGCTTGTCCCTGACTGCGAAGACCACCTTGCCGCACAGAGCCCGGCTGACCTACTTGCTCTGCACCCAGCCTGCCCGACCTGGGTAATGATGGACCAGCTGTGTTCCTGTGGTCCTGTGGCTCTTGCAACCTGGTCCCTCTTTTGGAGTCACAGGATTTACCTGTAAATCCCGCTGTGCACCCTGTTTTGAGGTGACCCCCTTCTCTGTAGCGTGCCTGCTATCAACGACCTCAGCACCCTGCTCCTGGCCGAATCTGAGACGCTCCTGACGATCCACAGCTAGAACATCGGACCTGGCCTTGCTATCTTAAATCCAAAAGGTGGACACCGAAAACCAACTGGACAATTTTATATTTAGCTACTCTGTATATACTTGTTAACTATGTTGTGAACATTTACTGCTGTAAAGTGCTCTGACTCAGATGTTCTGCATAGACCTGTTATTGTTGATGTGAACATTTACTGTTGCAAGGTGCTCTGATACCTTCCGGTCTAGCTAGCGCTATATAAAACTCTCAAATAAATAATGTCTGCCAACAGGTTCTGAATAGGAGGGTGTTCAATAATATTTTTAACTTGCACCAACAAAGTTCTAATAAACATCTCTTCCTCTTGGATTTACACTTAGAACCATGAGTGTTTCCTGAATAGATGTGGAAAGGCCTAAACCATTTCTTCCAGCTAATAGGTGACTCACTGGGCAACAAATAAAACTGTGGCAGAGAAACCACAGATTGCATGATTTCCTTGGAATACTCCAGAGCAATTTAGCAGAATAAAAAAAAGAAAGCTTAGAACAAAATGACTACAAGTGTCAAAGAACTAGTTGGACATAACAAATAAATCTTCTGATTAGCTGACTACATCAGGGCAAATACATCCCAATACGAGGTGCTCTCTCCTGTCTGATTCTATAATCCTCCTTGATCTGGATATCCCGTTAGAACCATCAGTTTGTAGATGCTGGTAGGCTCTCTACCATACATGTGTCATATGAGTCTGGGAACCTGTCAATTTAACTTTTGTTTCTCATCCTTAGTTGTTTCACTAACTCATTTCTCGTTTGTAACTTTATTAAATGCTATATTTCCTGGAACTGTATATTCTCCTGTATGTTACTGCATATGTGGCCTTGATGACTTTATATAAATTGCTGAATCTGGTGATACTTTGAAAACACAAACTGCAAGGACCCAGGTTCAACAGCTGACCTCAAGAGGGATCTCCAAAACAATAACCTCTGTGGCTGGAGCTGGGGAGTTCGCATTGCTGAGATATCATCATTTCATCCATAGATCAACCCTTAATTTTCTGTGTTGACTTATACACATGATACCAACTTTATTATATATATATATAGAAATATGTCTATTAAAGAACTGTGTTGAAATTTAAAGACACAAAACTGTATTTGATGTACTTCATCTGTTGAAATCTTCTTACAGTACTTTGGTCATTCTCTGGATAAGAAGTTCCTCTCATGTGTTGCAAACCTGTGGATGTGCATATAATATTGGCAACGCTGCATATTAAATGTCAAAGAAACTAGAAATACATACGTGAAGAACGTGACTATGTACCCAATAATATATACAGAGACTAAAATGTACAATGCTCCCTTTTCTTTTTGATGAGATGACTATTTGAACACTAATAACGAGCTACCTGGGGAAAAAAAATCAATACTTGGGTCATTGCACTGGACAATGATGCGGAACCATCTACAGAAGGAGGACTGTGAGAAATCGACGGAGAGAATCCACTCCTCAATATCAGTGGCCAGCACTGCTCAACATGAAAAGAAGGAGGAGCGGGAGGTTGTTGAGGAGGACCTGGATGGACAGGGGGACACCACACACAACATCTACATGAAGGACACTTCACAGCAAGGGTGTGGTGTTCCTCCTAAATCCCTTCAGGGGATTGCCAGTCCATAGCTATTAGCTAAGCAGCCACTGATGCTAGTTCTGCCTACACAACAATAACCACAGCCATCCACTCACAGATTCCTCTGTACCAGTTCCTGATCACTTGTTCTATGAATTTATATCTCCGGTCTTCCATTATTGATATCAGGGAGAGAATGCCACTGGTGGGGGGCAGGTTTTCCCCATTCATAATTCCTGCCCCCACCCCCACCAAACAACCTCCCACATGCCACCCCTCTCTGTGCTGGAAAGCCTGCTGGCCATGTCAGATGGCCACCTATGTGGAAGGGTTTTCACGGGTTGATGCTGCTTACTGAGAGGATCAGTTTTGCCAACATGCAGGAGGATATTCATGATATGGGCTATGCTCTATGAGATAGCTGCCTCCCGTCAATGACCCCCTTAGATGATTGACAGGCAGCACAGTGCATTTAATAACATTGCAAAATGTTACCATGATATGACAAAGTTGCACCAAGACTATCTTCGACTTTTTAAGGAAGACGGTGCCTTGGCCCTGCGATTGGCAAAAAATGCCAATCTCGATCTTCACAGCCATCGCAAGCTGGAGATTTTTCAGAGGCAGCTCAGTGTAGAAGGGACACAACACCTGTTCCATCTCACACCTTTGCCCGTCCACCTGCACCACCTCCACCTCCAACACCAAAACTCAAATACCACCAACTCACTCACAACACAAACACCGAGAACCAACTGTTGTGAACATTTACTCTTGTAAAGCGCTCTGATACCTTCTAGTCTAGCAAGCATTATATAAAACTGTCAAATAAATAAATAAACTCTCCCCATCAGTATTGCATAGGCGGAGAAGCAGGAGAAGTCCCCGAAAATAACGTTATAGTATTTCTAGCACTATCACTTACATGGTCACAATTAGCTTTTTTCACTAATAAATCTGACCACAATTTAATTGCAAAACTGTGTCAAACTTTCATCTTTCACCTGTGTTGAATGTATGATGTAGGAAAGTATTTTGCAAGTGCTAATCTTTGTTGACCTACAAAGTGTAATGTATTTGAAACCTGCATTCAATAATCTTCTAGCTAATTAAACATTTCTTTTGGCTGCTATAGAACGCATAGACACCGAACATTTGTGAACTCAAAAAAGAGATTGTTATATGAGTTTAAAATGCTTGAGGTAAACTTTGTATTAGATGGCATGGCGGCACCCACATGAGTTGACGAGTCGGACTTCACTTACCAGCATTCAATGCGCACACGCCCACATGGGCGGGGACATTTAAAGGTGCGCGAGGGGTCCTGCGGCTGCTGTTTCCATCTGCCAGTGACCAAGGGCAGCTGATGCTCGAAACGCGTCTGGTGTTATTTGTGCCACTTTCAAGCTGAATATATCCTCCAAATAAAAGGACTAAAGCACGCTGTGTGTGGCCTCATCGTTTGGAGGCAACTCCTGGTTTTTGAGTTTAAAATGCTGTATATGTGCACAAACACATACATATATGATGTATTCCACATATTTTCTGAAGAATACATCATGGCTTGTTTACAGATATTGGAATCGAGGGACCCCGGCCTAAGTTTTTTTGATGATTGAACAGCAAAACAATACACACAAATATGGAAACACTCATTCATTAAAACAAGTCTTGAAATATTTGATTAAATTCACTATTATAAGAAAATTTTAAAAAACAAAATCGTAATTTTCATGGTTGGAGTCTTTCTACATTCATTTGAGGCTGCCTTTGTTTGCCTGCTCCCAATAATCAATCTGAGGATACCAACCTAATTTTTAGTCTCCAGCTTTTAGCCTTCACATTTACAGAATGTTTTAAAATTTTCAATTAAACATTCTGGCGCTTTATTTATTTATGCCTTAATAATCTGTTAATATTAATTTTCTACGCAGTTGCAGACCCCTTAGTAGGCATTGCGGACCCCCAGGGGCCCCTGGACCACAGGTTAAAAACCACTGCTGTAGGGTGTGAGGAGATGGGGAGAGATAGAGCAGGCCCGGCAACACCTGCAACACAGCAAATTGATTTTTCTTTTTTTTTTTACAAAGAGGCCTGTATTCTAATTGTAATATATCATGCCTCCAAACATTCAGAGGGTGTCAGAGTAATGTATGTGTGTTGTGGTGTGGTGATTAATAATTATGCTTGAGATACCACCCCCAGGTGCACATGTAGCCCTAGTGTGAGGTGTTCCAATGAGTCATATGTCACCAAACTCCCCCACAACTAAGTGATGTACAATGTGGCTAAAAGGCATAACATTTCCTCACGCCCTTTAGTTTTCCACCAGTGGTGTTGGCTAGGTGATAAACTTGTGTACTCTTCTGTTGATGCATCTCAGAACCTGATGAAAGCATCAAGACTGACTTCCCGTCAATAAAATTCTTTTGAAATTAAAAACAATAAAATTCTTTTGAAATTAAAAAAAAAAAGACTGACTTCCCGTCGAGATGCCAACAATGCCAATAAGGACCTTGAGGAATAACCAGTGCCCATGCTATTGAATGCAGCCAGTGTTTTGACATAGGCTGGGTTAACCTAGGAGTGGGCTGGAGGTGAATCAAGCTACTTTGCTCAGTCAGTAACCATGTCCAGGATGACATCAGGTGAGGAACAGTTTCTGGCAATGACTGCTTCCCTGGACATTGCAAACGTGTTGATCCTTTGTCTGTAAACCCTCTCCTTCCTCTTTCTCCTCAAATAATTGCCTCTCAAAACAAAAGGGCAAACCTACAAACGTGTTCACAGACATAGTGAATGCATCAAAAGTTGTTTGGTGTGTGAGTTCATTTTGTATGTGATTTGCCTGGTTGTCATTATTTTCCTGTTAACCCTTTCCTTCCTCAAATAATTGCCACTCAAAACAAAGGATAAACCTACAAAGACATTCACAGACATAGTAAGTGCATCAAAAGTCTTTTGGTGTGTGAGTTCATTTCGGATGTGATTTGCCAGGTTGTCATTGGTTGTTGTGGATATATGTTACAGTTGGAGAGAGTGGAGTAAAGAACAATCACTACTTTCATTAGTAGGTGAGTTAGAAATGTTGTAATCCTTTTTATGTAAATCTCGAGCATTTGCTTTCAACTGAAATTTTAGAAATTAAAAAATACATTTACCTTGGTTAAAACAGCATTTTAATTTATGTTTAAAATATTTAACTGGCTATAAAATTATACAGGGAGTTCATAATAAAAAATTACAAGATATGGGATGAAAAAACAAAGGAAATTACAAAGAGTTAATAAAAAATGGTAATTTGGGAATTGTTCAAAGAAATAAATCTGGCTTTATTTGCCAATATATTTCCATAATTATGTGTTGGCTCCATTGATTTCCATAGGAGGGTGTTGCAGTACCAGGGCCTGGCCACGTGTGGTCCTGGACTTTTTATTTTTTATTTTTATTTTTATTGATAAACAAAAGAAACAATACAAATAATAGCATCAGGTGAACAGGAAATGTCATCATTATGAGGTTTGATTTGCCAGTCGTACAAAATCATGTATAACAATATGCATAGCATTTGGGATCACGGGGGTTCCTGTGCCTCTGCCTCTATTTGCTGCATAGGGGGTGTACATGGTTCACCACGATGACTATTCCAAGCCCCCCATATCTTTCCCCACTTCTCCGGACAACCCCCTGGCCACGTATACCGCTCGCTCTCTGAACATACACCAGTCTAGATCTTCAACCCATTTGGTAATCTGGGGTGACTGGCTGGCTCCCCACAACTGAGCTATATTCCGCTTCGCCACCGTACATGCCAACGTTACCCACTGTTTCAAATACCCATTCAAATCTGTGGGCTCCCATATATTTAATTTACATCTTCGGGCCTCCGGTTGTACTTTTCCCCCAATACTTCTGTCATCTCATCGTGTATCTTTGCCCAAAAGTTTTGCACCCCTTCACAATGCCAAAGGATGTGCATAAAAGTGCCAAGTTCTCCACAGCCTCTTCTACATTTTCTGCTATCCACACGTCCCATGTGTGCTAGTCTAGGCCTTGTGAGGTATGACCTATGTAAGATCTTAAGTTGCACCAACCTGAGCCTCATCTGATCCGCAACCACTTATGGGGAGGAGACTGCCTCTATCCAGTCCTCATCGTCTAATTCCAAGCCATCTGCCCCCCACGATGCTCTAACACGTTCCAACGGGTCATCCATATTGTTTACCAGCGTCCTATATATTAAGGAGATAGTCTTCTCCGGGATGTGTCCATCTAGTACTCGATCTTCGAGGGAAGAAGCCTCCGGAAGCACCGCCTCTACAGGGACGTGGGCAAGCAGGGCGTGTCTAATCTGACGGTATCGGAAGTATTCATTATCATTCAAACTGTATTCTTGTTGTAGAGACTCAATCTGCACGCTGCCCCCGCTCCACACATCCCTGATATGGCTAATTCGAATGAGGTCCCATTTATCAAACCCTTTAGACTTCCACAAGGTCCCAAGCTTCTCCGAGCAGAACAGGGGGGTGGCTAACGTCAATCTTCCCTCCCAACCCAGACTTCTGGTAGCAGCGTGCCAAACATGCACAGCGTGTGCCGTCAGGCCCGTCAGCGCGAATCTCCCGGGTCTGGCATACAAGGCTCTGATGATATCTATACCTGGCACCTGCCCACAATCCATAGCATAACCTGGGTCCCTGGGGGGCCCATAGATCACGTGGTTCACCGCCGCAAGGTGTGAGGCCCAGTAATACTTCCTCAAATCTGGGAGACCAATGCCCCCATCATACCACGGGAGGGTCAGTTTGGCAAAAGCAATACCAGGTCTACCATCCCAGAGGAGCTGTCTCTGCAGTGCCTCAATCTCCTTAAAATAGGATAACGGCACCAGATCCATTGTATTTTGGAGTATATACAGGAACCTAGGCAACACCATCATCTTGAATAATACCGCCCTCCCCAACAAGGATAGCGGGAGGGCCTTCCAGCGCTCCACGTCCTTTCTAAACCGGGTCAAGGGGACCCCTAAATTATTAGTATATCTCATCTTCGGGTCCAATGTTATATACATGCCTAGATATTTAAATCCCACCGGTTCAATCTTTATAGGGCATGACTGTGGAACCACAGGCGTTGCCCCCGATAGCACAAACAGTACCGACTTGGACCAATTGATCGCGAATCCGGAGTATCTGCTAAATATAGCAAAGACATCTAAAAAATTACTCAAGGACGCTCTGGGGTTAGTGAGGTATAACAGGATATCATCCGCGTAGAGCAAAATCTTATCCTCCCACTCCGTCCTCCTCCGTAAGCCGCGTATCGATCGTCCCACCTGACCCATGCCGCCAGAGGCTCCAGCGCCAAAGCGAAGAGCAGTGAGGACAGCGGGCACCCCTGTCTCGTACCTCTCCCGAGGGAAAAATCAGCTGATTTGCAATTATTTATGACCACTCTTGCTAAGGGAGTGGCATACAGCTGTCGAACCAACCCAATAAACTCCCAGCCGAAGCCCAACTTAGCCAAAACCGCAAATAAATAAGTCCATTCGACCCTATCATATGCCATAGTGGCATCCAAGGACACCAATACAGCCGGCTCCAATATCTTCTGGGAACCAGTATGGGAACCACCATGTAGCATCCGCAGGTTAAGGGCCGTGTTGCGACGCGGCATAAAGCCGGATTGATCGGGGTGTACCAAGGTCGTAATTACCTTGACCAATCTGGTGGTGAGTAATTTCGCCAAGATCTTGGGCTCGGCATTGAGAAGCGAGATGGGCGTATACGAGGAAGGAGATGTCTTACTCTTGCCTGTCTTGTGAATGACCACAATATTTGCTACCCGCTGGTCATATGGCAGTTGTCCCAACTCCTTACTTTCGAGGAACATGGCCCGAAGATGCGAAGCGATTTTGTTGGCATTCAATTTATATAACTCTATTGGTATCCCATTTGAACCTGTTGCCTTCCCAGATTTGATGCCCCTGATTGCCTGCGCAACTTCATCATCTGTGAAAGAGGAGTCGAGATATTTCCTATTTTTATCCGACAAGCACGGCATGCAGATATCTTTGATCATTTCGCTATTCTTGTCCTCAGTAAAACCACCAACCGTGGCATAAACCTCTTTGAAATACTCAGAAAATGTATCCGCCACTGCCTGCGGATCTGTTATACTATTAGATCCCGACCCCTCCAGCTCCGGCACCAATCTGGAGGCCCACTCCCAAAGTTCCAACCAAGCAATCAGCTTACCGGCCTTGTCCCCATGTTCGTATATTTGACTTTGTATGGCTTGGTTATGAAAAAGTGCTCTTTCACTAGAGAGGCCCTTATATTCGTCCTGCTTTAACCTCAGCAGATGAAGGTCTCCCTGAGTGGTAGACTCAGCAACCCGCTCCTCCAACCCTACCACTTCAGCCTCAACTCTAGTCACTTCCGCCTGATGTTTCTTCTTCTTCCCTGCAAAAAACGAGAGGACCTCACCCCTCAGCACCGCTTTATATGCCTCCCATAGGTCCTGCGCTGAGTCGACAGTGCCCTCATTTTCCTGAAAATAGCGTTCCGAGACCCGGAGTATCTCTTTTTTAGTGGCCGGATCTTTCAGATGCCATGCGTTAATCGGTGCTACCCTGCCAACTGCTGGTTGCCCGAACTCAACCTGTAACCACATCGGGGAGTGATCTGAGATGCCCCAGCCAAGATATCTTGCGTCTCTAATTGTGTCAGCCATAGCCGCTGGTAACAATATGTAGTCCAGTCTGGACATGCTATTATGTGCGGCTGACACATGAGTGAAATGCCTCTGAGTCGGGTTACGTACCCTCCAACTATCAATCAACCCCAGTGCTTTAAGGAAATCAGGGAGACACCTCTGAGATGGTGTATTCGCTCTTGACGGGTGTCGATCTATTCCCCCATCGAGTACTGCATTGAAATCTCCCCCCAACACCAGGAGTCCCAGGGGCAGGGGCAGAAATATGGCACTCAAATCTTTGAAAGTATCAGACTGAAGGCCTGGTGGTACATATATTGACAGGAAAGTGACTGTCTTTCCTCCCATTTCACCCGAGACACCAACATATCTGCCTCTCTGGTCCGACCAAGTAGCCTGAATTGTCAACGGAAAGGAATTATTTGTTAGGATCCCAACCCCCCTAGACCCTGATGTATACCCAGCGTGCACCACACGTTTATATCCCCCTTTATGGAGGGCCATGCACTGATTCCCGACCAGATGTGTCTCCTGCAGCAATGCAACATCTGGGGCATGTCTTCTAATTAACTGATTCACCATCCCTCTCTTTATCTTGTCACCCAGACCATTGACATTCCAGCTCAGCACCCTTATCCCCAATCCCTGTCCAGCATGTGACATCTGCCCCACACCGCTAACATCTAGTTGCAGTACTGTCACCTGATGCAAAAAGAAAACAAATACAAAACACCCCCTACGGCCCCCTACAAACAATACAAACATTTCCCCAATCAATGACAACACAGAACCAACCCACTCCATCCGCCCCAACTCCCACCCCCCTCCCTGCACCCCTGCATATGGCCAATGCCCATGCCCAACTCGCAGTGTGCCTGTCGCCCAATATCCCCCAACTAGTAACTAAAGGTAGTAGAGAGGAGGTCACCAATGCCCCGCCCCCGTGGTATCATCTTACGCCCTATTTTACGACAAAATGTAAATCAACTATAAGAAGGAAATTACAACAAACGGTAATTCACAAAATTCCAATGTACTCCACTAAGCGTGTCCAAACCCAGGCCCGAGCTCTACTGGTCCGTTCTCTCCCCTTCTTCCTCGTAGTCACGTCTCTCGGTCTCCGCCGCAGGTCTGCTATCGATCCAGTCAGAATCGACTTCCGGATTGTCAAAGAACCAAGCCTTTCCCTCAACTTCCACTCGAAGCCGCTCCGGATACATCATACCGTATCGAAGTCCCTTGTCCCGAAGTTTCTTTTTCACTGGGAGGAAACTTTGTCTCAGTTTCTGCACTATCTGAATAAAGTCTGGGAAGAAGGAAAGAGTCGCGTTCTCATACCGCAGTGGGGCCCCTGACCGCGCCGCCTGCAAAATAGCGTCACGATCCCTAAAGTTTAACACTCTGGCGATCATCGGGCGTGGAGGTGCTCCCAGCTTCGGTCTCCCTCCTGGCACGCTGTGGGCCCTTTCAATAGTAAAAAAATTGCTGAGACCCTTCGGCTTGAGGTGATTAAGGATGACATCTTCTATGAACAAATCCGGCGCAGGGCCCTCTGACCTCTCGGGAACACCAAGGATACGCACATTGTTGCGTCGAGCTCTCCCTTCGTACTCCTCGAATTTCCGGCCTGTGGAGTCACGAGAGGCCCTGAGGGCATGCATCTCATGCTGCAGTTCCGCCACATCATCCATCAAACTTGCAGTCTTAATATCAAGTGATTTTACTTTCTCACTAGCCTTGGTGAGATCCGCACGAATCAGGTTGACCTCTACCGTGACCGCGTCCAATTTGATATCCATAGCCTCCATCTTTCCCCCTAGGGAAGACTGGACCCCCTTTATTGCTGCCATGAAGTCCTTCAGTGTCGGCTCAGTGAGGGCATCAAGCACGTCTCCACCCAGCCCTTGAGTCTTTTTAAGTTCCACCGGGAACCCTTTGGGCATCGTATATCTATCAAGCTTGTTAGATTGCACCTGTTTCACCCCCCTCAATGCCCTAGTCGTGGCCCTATCGGAATCCAGCTTTGTAGCCATCCCTGCGGGTGTCCCCGATCCGTTTCGCGTCCCTGACTGTGTCAGCGTGTCCCAGCTATCCCTCGCCGCAGTAGAATGCACTGGGGATCCTGACATCTACAAGCACCAGAAGTCTGTGGTTCTCTCCATATCAGAATGCCAAGTCACACACAGCGAGGGACGCGGGTCCCCACTCCCCAGGAATCACCCTCACCGACCAAGTTCCAGGCAGTCCTAGTTGTCACTACTCTTTTCCAGTACCAAAGCGCTACGCCTGTATCACCTGTGGCCCGCCTACAGCTTTGTAGCCATCCCTGTGGGTGTCCCCGATCCGTTTCGCGTCCCTGACTGCGTCAGCGTGCCCCAGCTATCCCTCGCCGCAGTAGCATGCACAGGGGATCCTGACATCCACCAGCAACCCAGGCACTCAGTCCAGCTCCACAAGTCTGTGGTTCTCTCCGTATCAGATCGCCAAGTCACACGCGGCGAGGGACGCGGGTCCCCACTCCCCAGGAATCACCCTCACCGACCAAGTTCCAGGCAGTCCCAGTTGTCACCACTCTTTCCCAGTACCAAAGCGTTACGCTTGTATCACCTGTGGCCCACCGACAGTTTCAGTCAACACCAGTGTCTACACAAAGTAACTTTGGCCATCATTCTGCCCACTGCTGTGTGCTCAGGCACCCGGTTCCTCACCCCTCATTGCAATCGCCTCAGGCACTGGACTCCTCACAGCTAGACAAGCACTCCTATCACCAGGAGCAATATGATCCCGGCGTCACTCAGCAAAATAGTGCACCCCCAGCTGCCAATCTCAATGCGTAGGCTTACTTCTTTGGGAGAGGCGCCCTGCGTTCACATGTCTCCCGGTGACCCGGCAGCAGTCAGATCCTCCAGTCTTCTGCTGGCGCAGCGGTGCCCCGCCCCGTCTTTGGGGCATCTATGCTGCAGGTGGCACTTAGCAGGTAGTCCGGTCGGGGTCAGGCAAAAGTTGCGCAGTGAGCGGGGCCGGATGTTGTTCGACTCACGGCCGGGGATCCGGTCCACTCCAGGTCCCGGCTCAAAAAGTGGCAGGCCTTATCCGTACGGGCTGCATATCTCAACAACCCGACCTCGGATTTAGTCGGGAGTTGCTGTGTCGGCAGTCGCTTCACCTCCGATGCAGGATTTTCGGCACAGGGCGCAGAAGGGCAGACAGGGTAGTGCCGGAGGTGTTCGGGGTATCGGGAGCTTAGAGCTCACGTGGCCATTTTGGTTCCGCGCGTGGCTCCTTCTCTGTGTGGTCCTGGACTTAATCCAGGTCTGAACTGGAGAACATTTAGAACTGTTTTGGGTTGTTTTTGGCTTTGGTAACTTTAGAAGTGCTGAGTGCTGTTTATGAATAGCAAGGGGTTTACCTTTTAGTAGGTGGGTTTTGACTATCCCATAAGCCTTCCGCACACCTCCATTCACTCCTCCCCTTAAGTAGTAAGTATTCCCCATTTTCCTGTCACTTCATCTGACACCTAACATTTAATACTAAAATGTATACTTATATGTGCGGAGACTCTGCAGTCTGGGCAGAGATCACAGCATAGAAAAATATAGAAGTGGGGAGGCAGCAACTCCACACATAGGTTTGCGAATAGCATTTTGTAGTACATCTGTACTTTATTGTAGCACTAGTAAATGTACTACAAAATACAGTTTGTAAAGAGGGCCCTACGCATGGCACAATACGTATGCAGAGGTGAAGGAGCTCTGTAACATTGTTGTATCATGTATTGGACCTCTGTGTCTGTGGTGTGCCTAGCAGCACTGCTGTAAACTAAACCACCATAGCAGGAAGGGCCTGCGGTCCTAGGATTTTGGGGATTGGAGCCACCTCTCATAAATGTTATGATCGCAAGCTCAGAGATCTCCCTCCTATTTGTAATTGTTTCTCATGGACCTTGTTTGTTGGTTACCCCAATCTTTATACTAGATACATCTTCACCATACCAGGTTGTGATGATCACAATTATCTATGGAAATGTGTTGCAGGCCAGAGAACTTTCAAGATGCTCTGACATGCAGTGCAATGCTATTGACTAGTAAGAAGCATGTTTACCTTTTTTGTTGTGCATGCTTTCAAATTGTTGTGTCTCTGTAACCCATGTCTTGCCTGCTGGTTTCTACAAAAAGAAGGAAGAATTGTCCCCTTCCTCAGAATCACTAGTCGCCTGATCTTGGCAACTTTGATGCCATCCTTCTCTTTGACTCCACTGTGTCATGTAAGCCCACGTGTGCTGATGTCACATGCACCTCATTAGCCAATGCGCATTAGCATTAATCGATGCTTACTGGGATATACAAAGTCAGAGCCTTGAGACACTTACAGGTGAATAGTTGCGCTTTACAACCCTTTGATTGATTGAAAGAGGCTTACCGAAAAATAAATCTCTAAAGACAACATTGGATAACAAGTTACTGTACTACCAATGACATTTATTTTCAAGGAAATCAACAGTTAGCTCCAGCAACTACAAACATTTTGCTACTCAATACCTGCACCTCTCTAATGATGCTCTGGGGAATGGGAGGGTATACCCAAGTAGCAGCATTGCAGATACCCAACAGGGATACCTCTTGCCAATCTGACAAGCTAGCAAGAACACTAGGTTCAGTACTGATTGCATAAGATCAGCCACCATCTGGAGTGGCACCGTGAGCAAAAAACCAATGGGTTGGAATGCTACCCAGAAGACAATTTTCAAGTATTCCTCCCATCACATTTTCTGCCTCTGATGTAATGCCATAAGTGGTCAATAACATGCCCATATGTGGGTCCCTTCCTAGTTTTCTTTCAGGATCCAAGCAATATCTCACTGACAAGGCCTAAGAAGACCAACATCAGTCTGTTGTTGCTTGTTATTTGCTTCTGGAAGAGGTCTCTTCTGGCAGTTTGGGATGGACTTCCCCATGAGGAGCAGTATCCCTATTGATTTGCATACACCAGACCTCTGTCTATAGTGGCACAATGGGCAAAAAATGATGAGTTGTATTGCGCCTGAGTGAGATTGCAGTGGTTTAGACTCCCTACAAGCATTGCTTCCATTACCTTTTGTGTGCCTAATGGAATGCACTAAGCTACCAAGGGTGTGCCCAGATGTGGATCCCTTGCTTGTGTGATATAGGATCCAACATGTACTGACGAGACGTACAAGACTGAAAGCCAAAAGAAGTCTGGGATTGCTTGTGTTCCCTTCTGGAGAGAGACTTGCCTGGCAGTTCAGGATGGACTGCTCCAAACAGAAGCAAGGTCAATTCTGTTTCACATATGGCTGACCTCTGCTAAGAGTGGCAGCATCTGCAAAAAAAATTATGGGTTGGTTGGAATGCTACCGTGAAAGACTGCCAGTAACTAAGACTACTTGCAAGCATTCCTTCCACCATCTTTTGTGTGTTTGATGAAATGCTCTATGTATCCAAAGGTTGGCAACCCGGATGATGAGATCTATCGTATGCACACACCCGTGCAGGAAACCTTACTCCAACAGCTCGCCGGTCAGGACAAATCCGTCCTGAGACGTGCACCTTTTACCACATACGGCTCGCCGAACTGAAGTTTACCTTGACGCTGCCAGACCCTGACCCCTTCTTCACTGGCGCGCCGCTTACACTATTAGATGCCTCATTAGCATATGCAGCCCTGAAGAGTCACAGCCGCAACACGGTGTGACGAAACACGTGTCGGCTATTTTCTCTTGTATGTACTGATCAACACTTAACCATTAAATATACATACTCTATGATGATGGACTCTGAAATCATATATTGAACGCTTACCGAATTTTGGGTTCTCACTTGTGAACCATTTTAAGATAATCGTGTGCACAGGACACTCTTTGCATGTAGCCAAAGGTTGCCCAGAGGTGGGTCCAAAGCACGCTGTGCCATAGGTCCAAACTTAATCTCACTGACGAGGACTAATAAGGCCAAAACTGGTCTGGGTTGTCTGTGTTTGCTGTGTGGCACAGTGCCTGAAAATCATGGGTTGGTCAGTGACTCAGAGCGATTGCCTGCGCTTTAGTCTATTTGCAAGCATTGTTTCAATCACCTTTTATCTATTTCAGTCTAGAGATATTGATTCTGTGCCCCCAATTCATCAATAGTGACTTGCATGCAATATCTGGGAGAATAAAATAATTCAGTGAGGACTGGTATGGGGAAGAGTAACACACTGGTATCAAAAATAAAGAGAGGACAAGTACATGCAAGGAACCAATGGTACCCACAAAGGCAACGCAACAAGAATAAGATCTGTCATCTAGCAGAACCTTCTACATTTCAGGAGCCATAGTGCTTAGTGTTCTACCCATCCGGACTAACGGCCCATCCAACCCAGCAGTTGGGTCGGTGACCACTTTCAGTTACCACTCATACCATGGCTGCGACTCCTGCATAGAAAGGTGAACTGGGGACTCCTGGACTAAAACGATCAATACTTCTTCTTTCACACGAATTCATTTATTTTCACTGAAAGGTTTTTTTTACCGCAGGTTTGTCAGTTCCCCCGCAAAACGTTATAGTGCCACAATCAAACTTTTCCAACAGCTGAGTAAACATAATTTCCTACTGTGTATGCTCTCCTATACATCTAGGGGGCAATATTCGTTCGTCCTCAGGATGCCTTTTACCAAAAACAATAATCGCCATGTCTGGTCATTTACTGCTAATTTATTTTGCAAGCATAATCATATAACTTCTCCAACTATTGCTGGAACCCTGACTGCATGTGACTCATGATCACTAGGTCATCTGGGTGCATCAGAAAAAACAATTGGTCTGCTATGAGCCTTCAGTCCTTGGCACAGAAAAATGAGAGAGAGCAAAACCCAGCACAGAATGCATAATTGAGTGCTTGCCTCCCCTAAAGGAAACGAAACACATATACTCCACAAGACTACTCTGGCGGCTCCTCTGCATCCCTCTGCACAACAGAACGTGAATTTATTGGCTACAGTCCTCCCTCTTTCCTTTCCCCTCCCACAATTCCAAGAAACAGTTCTCTTTAGCCTCTCAAAAGAAGGTCAACCCCTATTGGAGAACCTCCAATACCTTTCCCCGGGACAGAATGTGCTTGCTCATCACTGATAAATGGACACTTCCATGAGTCACAACCAATTCGCAGTTGGAACGAGGGTTAGACAAATGGAAAAAGAAAAAGAAAAAGTTCTATAACAGTGTGTATCCACTATTTTACGAACTGCTGCAAAAGTCCCGTGGAGTGGTCACCCGAGCCCTCAGCAGATGGATTTGATTTCTTACACAATCTCATAATCCCATATTTAGTTTTTCTGTAGTCTGAAGTTTAAAACCGGACGCGGAACAGCTGATGTAGTTGACCCAAATGAATATGTGAACAGTGACACCCTCTTAGTGTACAACATTTGTGAAATCCTAGATGATTTTTGCTTAGCTGAGCCCAAGGTGATCCACTGCCAATATACTCTTTTTTAAAGAAATTTTTTATATAGCGCGAACTAGACCCGAGACATCAGAGCGCTTTACATGAGCACCAGTTTCGTTACAGACGGACACATTCATTTTTGTTAGCCACGAGAAGATATAACCCCTTGATGCATCAAGCAAGCATTTTGCTATTCCTTATTAGAAAAAAATAAGGAATCGCTAATAAGGAATAGCAAAATGCTATGCATGAAGAAGTCGCTTAAAAAATAGCGATTTCTTAAAATTCCTTAATTGCGACTCGCAAATTGCGACTCGCAATTAAGGAATACCTCCCCATTCATTCCTATGGGCCTAGAGGCCCATAGGAATGAATGGGAAGACAATATCAATTTGCGATTCTCAATTAAAGAATCACAAATTGAGATTGCAATTTCAAGGGTGCCAGGGTGTCAAAAGAACACCCTGTTGCACCCCTGAAATCTGCATATGGGTAAATATTGCTCACACACATGCCCTAAGGGCATGTTCGTGTGTAACATGGAACTTTGAAAAATGCACATTTTTTAAAGTTTTTGCAAATTACCATGAAGTTCAACTTCATGGTAATTTGCTCCCCCTATTAGCGAAATCTCTAATTTGTTAACTTTAATGCATTGCATTTAAGGAATATCAATTTGAGATTCCTTAAATGCAATAGCAATTTAAGTAATTGCAATTTTGCGATTTCTTAAATTGCGATTTTTGCATTTGGATGATGCATCCCAAATGCAAAAATACCGGTCGCAAACGGGCAGATTCTGAGAATCTGCCCCTTTGCGAGCTGATTGTAGCTTGATGCAACTGGGACTAAGTGATTTGCCTAGAATCACAGGATGTTGAGCGTTGTTGCCGAGACTCGAACCCGGTTCCCCAGCTCTCAATTGAGAACATGTACAGGCGTCCTTGTCCATAGCCAGCATTTAAGTACCAGCCACCTTGTTACTTACAAAATGGTGGTTGGCACAACAAAATGTCCAGCTAAATACCCCTTGGGCTGAAAAAGTAGCCCAAAGTACGCCCAACCCTGGAGCAGTTGTCGGACTGCTCCACTTCCCCAAACTACCCGGAAGGCTGACATACCTGCGATCTGCTGCCCCCCCAAGCCCCCATTTTGACGAACAACCTTTATTGTCCTATGCAATTGTGTCCTGACAGTACACTACATTCCCTGCGATAAACACACTCTTGCCTTGTTTCAAGTTTGTTGTGAAACAGTCATCAGTTCTTAGCATATTATGTCACATTGTTCATTTGTACAGGACCAATTGCTATTTCCATGACATCGTAGCACATTCTCAAACTGGAGAAACATTTGTAGAGGACTGTGAAGTCCATCAATCAATTCCATCTGACTTATGTAGGAGTTAAATTGTGTTCGATCTTGAGAGATCTATTATGTGTATCGATGGTGGCCTCCAAAGGAGACTCAGGTTGTTTCTGCATTGGGTGGGTGGGTGGTTGGTTGTCAATTCCTTGGCCATTGCAGCCTATCCTCTATTTACGCATCACAGTTGAGGAAAGGACCTGTGATGGAATGTTGTGCGCATGGTGTGGTTTTACCTGATTTATTGAAGTTCCTCTGATGTGTATGTTCCTCAGGTGTCTGGCAGAGCTGATTCTTTTGCTGCCTTTTGCCCGCTATATGGCTAAATTGATATGTTGTGAGCATGAAGGTGGAAGGATTCTGCCTATAGATCCTTCTGTGAGGATGCCCATTTAAAGGTGTGCTTGAAATGATGGTGTGTGATGAGAGCATTGAATGGAGAGTGTTTCTGGGTATTAGATTAAATCAGAATACGCAACTTCGAAAGTGTGTTGGTTGCATGTGGCAAGTAGTGTGCGTAATGTACTCATCTGATGATTGGAGGGTGTGTGGCGAATCTGGGGTTTCGACGATATATGCCTCCAGGAACCATAGTTTCTGTACACCAGAGCTGCTGTCTGGGTATGTAATGTCACGTACTACCTCCCAGAGGTTGGTATTCCCACCTGTAAGAAGGAAGCAAGGTATGCATGGCACAGAGGTAGCGGTATATTTCAAATTTAGGCTCATCACAAATTGGCTGGCAGAGGTAAAGCAATTGGTAGGAACGTAGCAGGATTTAGAAATTACATCGCCTTCTCTGATGAGTGCAGTTGGTATGAAACAGATCATATGTCCAGTATACCCTGCTCTTCTGGATGCTGTCCCATGTAAGAGGGCACAAAGAAACCCAAAGCATTGTACATGCACTGATCACTGCGGCCATACGCATAGAACATATAAGTATTGGTTTCCCTCCTCTTGGCTGTGGTGTATTTGATGCACAGAAAACTGAGGTGCAGGACCAAACTTACACAGCAGAGATGCACGAGAGACCTGCTCTCGAGAACCATTGGCGCGTCACTGCTCCTTGTCTCGCTCAACGCGGATACGAGTGCCCAGAACTTCCAGTTGATGAAGTGCCAGCATGAAGCCTTGCAGGCATGGACCGGAGGGACCTGGGTTCTAAGCCCATCAAGAGTCCAAGAAGGTTAGTAAACATTGGGCAGTTTCACAAATAAGATCATCCACCCCTGCAGCAATAAGCCCTAGCAGGTATGAACAAGCCAATCACCGCCCAGCCGCATCAGCAAATCAGAGTCTGAAACTGAATGTAGACCTAATCTTATGCTAGAAATAGTCAGAATGGCACCAATAAAGCCTACTATTTGTAATTGATGGGTACCATTACCCCACATCCCTAGGTACACACAAACAAAAACATCATATATCTCATACGTGCTCATATCAGTTACTCAGGCATGAAGATGCCCTCATAGACTAATTTCTCTCACTCGCCTTACGTGCTTCTCACACATTTCTACTCACACATTTACTTTGGAACATACCCACATTCAGACTTCCTGTCACCCCCAATGACTTTGCGCACACTCATTTATCTGTCTCACTATCACACTACACTCACTCACTCACTCTCCCCTGGTAGTTACCAGCTGTCCCCTTGGGGTACTAAGTTCACACAGCAGCCGCTGCTCCTCATTGCAGCCAAGGGCTGAATTCAGGGCCCCATCAGCAGTATCAGGGTCACCTACGCCTGGTGGGAGCCCTATTCAGGTGCACCTCCTGCAGTCCAGCCAGGAAAGCAATTATTTCCCCTGTGACTTCTGGTCTGAGCTTGTACTCTTTGTGCTGCATCAACACAGCCTGTCCGTCTCTAGCGATGCGCCAGGGTACCAAAGATATTATCAACATGGAAAGTAGCTGAGCGCGCTTGGAGTAAGATAGAAGCTCATGGAGTGGGACAATTTCATAGGCATCCACCCTACAACTGGTCCAGGCTCTCCTAATCCATACAGAGGAATTTGACAATCTCCAGGAGGCAGCAAGATCCCTCCACTGCAAAGGATCCAGGGACCGTCAGAGCAGATGTTCATGATGTGTGGCCAAGCTAAATTTAACGGACAGCTATCCTGAAGTTGGAGGGAGTTTCTGCAAACCAGCACTCCCTCTGAATGTAGCAACCATTCCAGTAACGCAGGCAAGTGTATCTTATCTGACCAGTGTGTCAGTTCCAACATATTTTGGCCAGTCAACCAATGAGAAGGCCATTGTAGCTGAGCGGCCGCATAGACATATTTGTAGTTCGAGACACCCAAGCCTCCATCTGGTAGATGGGCATATAGTCTGTTGATTGTCACTCACTTCCTACCATTACCCCATATTAGTGTAAGGAGTGTTTGCAAGTCTTTGAAAAAGTTTCGGGGCAAGTGAATGTGAAAGGCCGAAAAAAAGTATGACAATCTGGGGAGAAGCAGCATTTTTGAGATGCTATGCGAACAATATGGGAGAGCGTCAATGTCGTCCAGAATGCAAGGGAAGATCTTGCACTAGTGATGGCCTTACCTATGTTACTGTCCAGCAGATCCCTCTCAGAATGATAGACCCAAACCCCTAAATATTTAAATGTGTCACAGGCCCAAGGGAGTATGGTGTTAGGTAGTGGCAATCGTTGAACTGGGGAAAGTTGTGAGTTGAAGGTGGAGTAAAACTCCAATGGCACGCCATCTGCCCCAGGGGTACTACCATGTGTCATTTGTTTGCTCGCATCAGGGATTTCGAGTATGTGGAGCTTCCAGATCCACTTCCTGAAAAGCCTGTATACGCAGGAGAGCCACTCCATCTAGAAAGGATTGTATCGATGCTGGGTCCTCCCCTTGTGGGGTTCTCTCTACATTAGCGTAGTGCGAATGAAAAGCTACATTAATTCCATCTTGAGAGTTAACAGTAAGACCAGTTTTATTTCTTATGGCAGTGATCGGACCCCTTGGTGAGTCAGAGCGGAGAAGTCTACCCTCCTTATCTCCCTCTGTGGGCTTCCTTGCTAAGTGTTCCCTGTAGTCTAGAGCACCAAACTACTCTAGAGTAGATTTGCATGAGTCTAACCCGTGCTAGCAGGGTCACAACCATCTGGTCTGTGGGAGATAATTGTTCATAACACCGGATGTCCGTTTCCAGAGTACTGAATTCCCTGTGCATGGTTAGCTTGGCTCCATATACAGCCTTGATTGTGTAGCCGCGAAGTATGGATTTGAAACATCCGATTTGATACCGGTTCCCAAGGCTGAGGCCTTATTATCCTGAAAATAGGGAGTGATGTTACCTGAAAGAATGGAGCAAAATGTGGCAATACGGAGTGCCTCCAAAGGAAGGTGCCATGTGGGTATTTTTGGTCAACCTCTACCCCAACACAAATAAAGCTGCAGGGAACAGTGGTCTGAAAGAGTGTGTCCGAGGTATTCGACATGCATTACTTTAGAAAGTGCATCTTGACTGCAGAAAAAGAGGCCAATCCTGCTGTGCGGATCATGAAGACCCGAATAATATGAATACTCCCTGGACACAGGGTTCAGGCTGCACCAGGCGTCGCGCACCTGAGTATTGATGGCCCACCATTGTAAATGATATGTAAGGGAGATCAATTGTGTCCCATGTATTGGGGGGCAGGAGCGGTCATAGTCTAGGTCCGGGGTGCAGTTAAATTCCCCTCCCCAGTAACTGGGCGCCAAAGTGTTGCTTTAATGGTGCCGGAGTCGAGGAGTGTAGAAATATTGGTGCATATAGCGGTATAAGGGATAAGGGGGACTGAGCCCTTCCAACACAACATACCTTCCATCTGTGTTAATTATGGTATGCAGCACCTTGAAGGGTACTCCTGGTGTCACCCTGGAACTCCCCTAGCATATCTAGAGTATGTGGCCCCTACCAGTGAGCCCCTCCGACACTTGTGCATAGCTGTTAGGTCAGGGACGGTCTGATGTGCCTCCTGGAGGAGCGCTATCTGAATCCGGCGACTACATAGATATTGATAAACAGGATATCATTTTGTGTAACCTGCCCGCCCACGTACATTCCAGGTCATTAACAGAAATGGTTTCACAGCGGTTACAACGTTGGCAGCCATTGTGATGTGCGTGTGTTGTCCACCCCAGCACCTTCACTCCACCCCGAACCCCTCCCACCCCACAAGTCCCACAGTATGTCACACTGTCCACTAAAACATAATGAAAATCAGTGCGAGAAATAAAAAAGAGAATATGCAAGAAACTCCCAACACCCGTTCCCTGGCCAGTACACCAACAGGTGACCAGCCATTAGCACTGTAATGCAATAAGTAGAAAGTTATGTAAGAATCTATAACAGTGGTATTTTACAAGTGAGGGTGGGTAGATGTCCACAGCAGTAGCCCAGTGTAAGTGTGTCTGCAACCCTCAGCCACCGTATCAATATTGCCACTGCTTTCCCAGTCAGCAGCAACCACAAATGTAAGACATTTATATCAACAGCTTTACCAAAACTGGAACTGCCGCCTATATCAAGTCCTCAGCTGTCTGTGGTGTAACGAGCAGGCCGCCACCCAACAGTTCAGCATCTTGCGAGATAGTCACTTCCAGAGATTCATCAGGTGGACTCTCAGTTTCTCATCCTGTGGGGAAGTAGGCCGCCACACATCGCTCCAAGTCAGCCACGGCCTCAGCCCTCTCCCTAGCCACCTGTTACCTAGTTGGACCTTGAGGGCGGCGTCTGTTGCGTGATTTATGGTGTCTTTGTACTTTCCATGTGGGAGGAGTGTCCATCTTAACCCCAGAAGGGAATGTGATACCTCTGCATTCCAACTAAGACCATACTTCTTCTGGTGTCGAGCAAAAGGAAGTGATGCCCTCGTAAATGATCCAGAGTGTGGCAGGGAATTGCAATGTATATTTAATGCCATGGTCGCAAAGGCACATCTTTACTGTTATATAAGAGGACCTGCGGCATTGGACATCTAACGTGTAATCAGGATAAATGTGCATTTTGGCATTTTAGACAGACCAAGGACCCCTGGACAGTGTCACTTGCAGGTTATGGTCCCTGTCCCTGTAGTAAAGGAGGCGGGCAACCTCTGGTCGCGGACAGGCACCCGGAATGGGGAGGTCTCCCAGGTACCATGTGGGCACATTCAACAGAAAAGTATGATTGCTTTCCCTACAATATCATATTTACAAACCAGGCCTCAAGGTACAGGTCCATATCTGGACCCTCCGCCTGTTCCAAGAGGCCCACAATCCTCACATTGTTCCACCTCCATTTACTTTCCTGGTCATCCACTCTCCGTCTGAGAAAGTCTATCTCCTCCTGCATGACCCGAAGGCACTCGTCAGAGTCCACCACCATGGGCCTCAGAGCAACCAACGTTGACTCTGTGTTTTAAACACGGTCTTTCAGTTTCTTGTGATCTTCTCAGAGGAGGTCCATGTCTATGCTTAAGGCGTCTATTTTGGGTTCAAGGGTGGATTTAATGTCCAGCACAGTGGACAAGAGTTAATCAGATAGGCAAGAGTGCTCAGAGAGCGTGGCCGCCAGGGATGAACCCGCAGCATCAGTAACAGCCGTAGTCTCCTCTCTACCCCGGGTGTTAGCCACTGTCACCGGGGTTTTGTTG
The DNA here is from genome assembly GCF_964261635.1 of Lissotriton helveticus. Lineage (NCBI taxonomy): Eukaryota > Metazoa > Chordata > Amphibia > Caudata > Salamandridae > Lissotriton > Lissotriton helveticus. Next base: position 1,005,307,804 of record NC_136070.1, read on the forward strand.
GTCTTTGGACGTACCATAGTGCGTGTGGTAAGTGGCCGGGTTCTAGTACACCATAGGATAACTGTCTGTGCAGGTAGTGGCAAGTACAAAGACAATTCAGTATCTCCACTCCAGTGATTCATGAATTGGTCCTCTGTGGAGAACCCTCGCAGTACCAGCTATTTGCCACAGTTAACCGGTCCTCACAGAAGCTGGCCAGTGTTGAGGTCCCTCAATGTAATTGGTAACGCAATAGGAGTAGTGGTTATCCAGTTTTGGCCTTGTCAATGCAACCTGCCCTCTGTCAGCCTGCCAGCACAGTCCCTAGTACCACAGGGGCCCCATTGGTCTGAAAAAGCATATTCAAGAGTACTGTGCAACTGTCAGAATCCTTGAGGACCTTTAACTTAAGCGGCAAACAGTGTCTGAGAGCAGTAGCACTCTGCTTTACCTTGATTTAATACAGGAATTCGAAATTTTCCAGTGGCCAGCATGCCCATGTCCAGCTCCAGGCAGTTAAGGCGTTTGGGGAGAACCAAAAGTGACGAGGTCTTATATCTGCTCTGCCCCTGTCCAGTCAAAGTTCAGGTGGACAGACAGCGAGTCAAACACGGTACACCGGCAGGCCCGCTGTGCAGGGTGCAATGCTTAGGGAGGCCAGAAGCGAAGGATGCCGATGTAGCTGGCCCAGCACCGCATCCCAGGCAGACACACACCAGACTCACAAGTCTCCCTGACTCCTCTTCAGGCCAGCTGGCCTAACTCCTGCCGGCACACACCCTCGTGTGGTGCCGACACTGTCAGGCCCCCGCGTCTCTTCAGCGGAGAAGGACGTGGCCTCCTCTTCACCGGCATGCTCTGGAATGGCACTGCCACGTCTGCGTATCAATATTTCCACTGCTTTCCTAGTCAGCAGCAACCACAAATGTAAGACATTTATACCAACAGCTTTACCAAAACTGGAACTGCTGCCTATATCAAGTCCTCAGCTGTCTGAGGTGCAACTAGCAGGCCGCCACCCAACAGCTCAGCATCTTGCGAGGTAGTCACTTCCAGAGATTCATCAGGTGGACTCTCAGTTTCTCATCCTGTGGGGAAGTAGGCTGCCACACATCGCTCCAAGTCAGCCATGGCCTCAGCCCTCTTCCTAGCCACCTGTTACCTAGTTGGACCTCGAGGGCGGCGTCTGTTGCGTGATTTATGGTGTCTTTGTACTTTCCATGTGGGAGAAGTGTCCATCTTAACCCCAGAAGGGGATGTGATACCTCTGCATTCCAACTAAGACCATACTTCTTCTGGTGTCGAGCAAAAGGAAGTGATGCCCTCGTAAATGATCCATAGTGTGGCAGGGAATTGCAATGTATATTTAATGCCATGGTCGCAAAGGCACTTCTTTACTGTTATATAAGAGGACCTGCGGCATTGGACATCTAATGTGTAATCAGGATAAATGTGCATTTTGGCATTTTAGACAGACCAAGGACCCCTGGACAGTGTCACTTGCAGGTTATGGTCCCTGTCCCTGTAGTAAAGGAGGCGGGCAACCACTGGTCGCGGAGAGGCACCCGGAATGGGGAGGTCTCCGAGGTACCATGTGGGCACATTCAACAGAAAAGTATGATTGCTTTCCCTACAATATCATATTTACAAACCAGGCCTCAAGGTACAGGTCCATATCTGGACCCTCCGCCTGTTCCAAGAGGCCCACAATCCTCACATTGTTCCACCTCCATTTACTTTCCTGTTCATCCACTCTCCGTCTGAGAAAGTCTATCTCCTCCTGCATGACCCGAAGGCACTCGTCAGAGTCCGCCACCATGGGCCTCAGAGCAACCAATGTTGACTCTGTGTTTTAAACACGGTCTTTCAGTTTCTTGTGATCTTCTCAGAGGAGGTCCATGTCTATGCTTAAGGCGTCTATTTTGGGTTCAAGGGTGGATTTAATGTCCAGCACAGTGGACAAGAGTTAACCAGATAGGCAAGAGTGCTCAGAGAGCCTGGCCGCCAGGGATGAACCCGCAGCATCAGTAACAGCCGTAGTCTCCTCTCTACCCCGGGTGTTAGCCACTGTCACCGGGGTTTTGTTGGTCTTTGGACATACCATACTGCGTGTGGTAAGTGGCCGGGTTCTAGTACACCATAGGATAACTGTCTGTGCAGGTAGGGGCAAGTACAAAGACAATACAGTATCTCCACTCCAGTGATTCATGAATTGGTCCTCTGTGGAGAACCCTCGCAGTACCAGCTATTTGCCACAGTTAACCGGTCCTCACAGAAGCTGGCCAGTGTTGAGGTCCCTCAATGTAATTGGTAACGCAATAGGAGTAGTGGCTATCCAGTTTTGGCCTTGTCAATGCAACCTGCCCTCTGTCAGCCTGCCAGCACAGTCCCTAGTACCACAGGGGCCCCATTGGTCTGAAAAAGCATATTCAAGAGTACTGTGCAACTGTCAGAATCCTTGAGGACCTTTAACTTAAGCGGAAAACAGTGTCTGAGAGCAGTAGCACTCTGCTTTACCTTGATTTAATACAGGAATTCGAAATTTTCCAGTGGCCAGTATGCCCATGTCCAGCTCCAGGCAGTCAAGGCCTTTGGGGAGAACCAAAAGTGACGAGGTCTTATATCTGCTCTGCCCCTGTCCAGTCAAAGTTCAGGTGGACAGACAGCGAGTCAAACACGGTACGCCGGCAGGCCCGCTGTGCAGGGTGCAATGCTCAGGGAGGCCAGAAGCGAAGGATGCCGATGTAGCTGGCCCAGCACCGCATCCCAGGCAGACACACACCAGACTCACAAGTCTCCCTGACTCCTCTTCAGGCCAGCTGGCCTAACTCCTGCAGCGCACACCCTCGTGTGGTGCCGACACTGTCAGGCCCTCGCGTCTCTTCAGCGGAGAAGGACGTGGCCTCCTCTTCACCGGGCATGCTCTGGAATGGCACTGCCACGTCTGCGTATCAATATTTCCACTGCTTTTCCTAGTCAGCAGCAACCACAAATGTAAGACATTTATACCAACAGCTTTACCAAAACTGGAACTGCTGCCTATATCAAGTCCTCAGCTGTCTGAGGTGCAACTAGCAGGCCGTTACCCAACAGCTCAGCATCTTGCGAGGTAGTCACTTCCAGAGATTCATCAGGTGGACTCTCAGTTTCTCATCCTGTGGGGAAGTAGGCCGCCACACATCGCTCCAAGTCAGCCATGGCCTCAGCCCTCTTCCTAGCCACCTGTTACCTAGTTGGACCTCGAGGGCGGCGTCTGTTGCGTGAATTATGGTGTCTTTGTACTTTCCATGTGGGAGGAGTGTCCATCTTAACCCCAGAAGGGGATGTGATACCTCTGCATTCCAACTAAGACCATACATCTTCTGGTGTCGAGCAAAAGGAAGTGATGCCCTCATAAATGATCCAGAGTGTGGCAGGGAATTGCAATGTATATTTAATGCCATGGTCGCAAAGGCACTTCTTTACTGTTATATAAGAGGACCTGCGGCATTGGACATCTAACGTGTAATCAGGATAAATGTGCATTTTGGCATTTTAGACAGACTAAGGACCCCTAGACCGAGTCACTTGCAGGTTATGGTCCCTGTCCCTGTAGTAAAGGAGGCGGGCAACCACTGGTCGCGGAGAGGCACCCGGAATGGGGAGGTCTCCCAGGTACCATGTGGGCACATTCAACAGAAAAGTATGATTGCTTTCCCTACAATATCCTATTTACAAACCAGGCCTCAAGGTACAGGTCCATATCTGGACCCTCTGCCTGTTCCAAGAGGCCCACAATCCTCACATTGTTCCACCTCCATTTACTTTCCTGTTCATCCACTCTCCGTCTGAGAAAGTCTATCTCCTCCTGCATGACCTGAGGCACTGGTCAGAGTCCGCCACCATGGGCCTCGGAGCAACCAACGTTGACTCCGCGTTTTAAACACGGTCTTTTAGTTTCTTGTGATCTTCTCAGAGGAGGTCCATGTCTATGCTTAAGGTGTCTATTTTGGGTTCAAGGGTGGATTTAATTTCCAGCACAGTTGACAAGAGTTCATCAGATAGGCAAGCGTGCTCAGAGAGCGTGGCCGCTAGGGATGAACCCGCAGCATCAGTAACAGCCGTCGTCTCCTCTCCACCCCGGGTGTTAGCCACTGTCACCGGGTTTTGTTGGTCTTTGGACGTACCATAGTGCGTGTGGTATGTGGCCGGGTTCTAGTACACCATAGGATAACTGTCTGTGCAGGTAGCGGCAAGTACAAAGACAATTCAGTATCTCCACTCCAATGATTCATGAATTGGTCCTTCTGTGGAGAACCCTCACAGTACCAGCTATTTGCCACAGTTAACCGGTCCTCACAGAAGCTGGCCAGTGTTGAGGTCCCTCAATGTAATGGGTAACACAATAGAAGGAGTGGCTATCCAGTATTGGCCTTGTCAATGCAACCTGCCCCTTGTCAGCCTGCCAGCACAGTCCCTAGTACCACAGGGGCCCCATTGGTCTGAAAAAGCATATTCAAGAGTACTGTCAACAGTCAGAATCCTTGAGGACCTTTAACTTAAGCGGAAAACAGTGTCTGAGAGCAGTAGCACTCAGCTTTACCTTGATTTAATACAGGAATTCGAAATTTTCCAGTGGCCAGCATGCCCATGTCCAGCTCCAGGCAGTCAAGGCCTTTGGGGAGAACTAAACGTGATGAGGTCTTATATCTGTTCTGCCCCTGTCCAGTCAAAGTTCAGGTGGACAGACAGCGAGTCAAACACGGTACGCCATCAGGCCCGCTGTGCAGGGTGCAATGCTCAGAGAGGCCAGAAGCGAAGGATGCCGATGTAGCTGGCCCAGCACCGCATCCCAGGCAGACACACACCAGACTCACAAGTCTCCCTGACTCCTCTTCAGGCCAGCTGGCCTAACTCCTGCAGCGCACACCCTCGTGTGGTGCCGACACTTTCAGACCCTCGCGTCTCTTCAGCGGAGAAGGACGTGGCCTCCTCTTCACCGGGCGTGCTCTGGAATGGCACTGCCACGTCTGCGTACTTATAGGCCCCCGCAGCCTTGGTTAGTTGTAGAGGGCAACCGCTCAACGAAGCGCACCTTGGCTGACCTTCTCGACGCCTAGGCCTTCGAGGAGTTGGGGCTCGCACATGCGGGAATCAATGATTAGCCCATCAGGGCATTCCAAGTAGGCTCCCAAGCGATTTTCTCCTCATGCCACCGTACTCTTATCGCAGTCCCCACGTGGTGGCGAGGCGGCGCTGCAAAAGGCCTCGCTCCAGGCCTCACTCCCAGGCAGCACTCCTCGCCTCCAGGGCAGAGAAACAGGGGCAGCACTCATGCGTCTACCTCTTGGTTTGTGTCTTCTCATAAGACAGGCAGCCTGGACAACAATTGACGATGAATTGAGGATGGCGGGGGAGGATAATTAGAGGATTACTTTCGGGCCTGCCACAGAGCTTGTTAAAGTGCGTCTGCCATCTTGGCAATGCCCCCTATTTGCACCACTAAATGGCCTCCAAATGACATTGCTCTCCTACTATGGCAACCAAATGCTTTTTTTTACCTCCAATGGCCCACCTTCTCTACGCGACGCCCCCAAAGCCCTCCTATCCGCCACAAGGCCAGAGTCCAAGCAGGCACACTAATTCATGTTTTCTTAAAGGGAGGTGATTCCAAAATAATAGTCCAATAAATGTAATTCAGAATCAAAATCCAAAGATGTTGTACTCCAATATTTTTTCCATTCAATTTATTCGCATTCAGTTAAACGTCGATACCCGTCAGCCAGCACATGGTTTGAGGTGAAAAAACCCCTTTTTCGGGGCTGTTATAATTACATACAACCCGAAAAATATGCTACTGACTCAGGCTCCCCACGTTTCTGTATTTACTCAACACCATGAACCTAAGAGTCGACAGCACCACAGAGCCAACGGCAACTGCAAGGCCCTTCACTTGCAAGACATCTCACCACGAACATGGGCCTGGGTAGTTGGCTTTACAGTAGTGTAGAGATGGTAGCTATGAGTACTTGGCAAACTTTTCAAACAGGAGGAGGGTGGGCGCACACTGCCTCACATCCCAGCACTCAGTTTGCCCCGATGCATCTTAGTAAATGCTGTGCATGATAACACTTTGTTTTCCTCAATACAGGATACAGAGCTAAAGACTGATGTATGATGAAGATATACATTCCAACGATTGTTTCCCTATGTATATTTGGAGAACCCTATGATGAAGCATGCCACAATACATGGGGGACTGTCTATTTTTTTTAATTTTTTTTATCAATCAATTCTTTATTTCGATTCAAAGAATCATAAAACAATATTTCCAAGTCAACCATTAATAAAAACACATATCATTAAAAAACAATTCCGGTGCAGATATTGAGTACATTATTCATTAGATGATAAGGTGCAGAAGAATTATGCACTTTAAAATTCCCATTATGCCAAAATATTATAACGCAGTGGTCAGCTCAATTTGTTGCAGGAATAATATAAAGTGCAGATGCGTACTCTATTAGCCTCGGCCAGCCAAATAATATTTATAGATTACAACAGGAAAAGTAAAACATGCACATTATATCATTGATATATGCTCTTGCTAATGTAGCTTCGCTTGAATTATTCGAGACCAGTATATTCATTTACATAGTAAAACAAATAATAAAACTTCATTATAAAAGAGAGGAGTTAAAATTTTTGTCCAGTCTTGTTCCTTAAATAACTGGTAGCCAATAAAAATCTGCTGACACCAATTACAAAGGGTTGTGAGCTGTCTGTTTTCAGTATTCATAGTGCCCCCAGGTAAAAACTAGTTTTCAAATTCTTACACAATGGCCTAATCCATTTTCTCCTGCGCATTACATATACTGTACAAAAAAAGAATATATGTGCAATATTTTGATTTGCGCCTAAAGAACATACGGCCTGATTCATGAACCGAAATTGCGCTCGCAATAGCTGCGAAAAAGCTAATGCGAGCGCAATAGTAAAAATCGGTATTCATGAAGGAAATAGCGAATTCGCAAACACAGAATAACGAATACGCAAATTTATTCGCAGAATCCCGGCAGTAGCCCATTTGCGAATCGGAAATAGCGAGGAACCACGGATACAGCGAAAAATATTGCAAAACCGCAATATAATCACAATCGCTATTCAAGAAAATTCGCTAATTGTGAAAAACCTGTAAATCGCAATTTGCGAGGCGCATTTTAAGGACAACCCAAAGCAGGCGGTAACCATCAAAGCCTATGAAAATCTTTTATGAAAAACCGTTACCCAATCAGGAACAGGTGCTGGCCTGACCAAACACACTTAAGGAGATGCAGCAGCAGCATTAGGAGTCTCACAATGCCAGGACTCTACATGGTGGTCAGGCGGCGAAGGCTACAGAGAGCAGCACGGAGGAGACGTAGGATCCAGGAGAGGATATTCCGCCAGTGGGTCACCCTGCTGGGCCAAACCAGAGAGCAAATATACGCAAAGTACCGCCTGAATGGGGCAATGATCATCAAGCTAATTCAGGACCTTGACCCTCTGATGCAGCACCCAACAAGGCGGACCAATGCTGTGCCCACACATGTCCAGGTATTGTGCAGCCTGCACCTTCTGGCCTCCGGGAGATTCCAGGGGATAGTTGCTGTTGCAGGGGGGATATCCCAGGCCACCATGTCCCGCTGCCTGAGGAGTTTCCTAAATGCAATGCTGACCCAGCTACACCACCACATCAAATTTCCCACCAGCCAACAGGAGTTGGATGAGACCAAGCATCAATTCTACAATGTTGCGCATTTCCCACATGTGATAGGATGCATTGACTGTACCCACATCGCCATCTGCCCACCAGCTGAATCGGAGTACATGTACCGCAACCGCAAGTCCTACCACTCCCTCAACATCCAGATGGTGTGCAATGCTAAGACATAAATCACGGACATAGTGGCACAGTACCCGGGGAGCACACATGACTCCTTCATATTCCGGCACAGCGGCCTCCACACACGACTGGCCAGGGGAGACTTTGGTGAAGGACACCTACTTGGTAGGTACACTTGGCCCACAATGTTACACTGTGATGAAGTAGCTGCGCTGCACAGGCACTCACCCTCTGCTCCTCTCATGCAGGTGACAGTGGCTACGCCCTCCGTGAATACCTCCTCACCCCATACCTCAACCCTGCTACACCACAGCAACGGCGTTACAATGTAGCACACATACGCACAAGGAATTGCATTGAGAGGACATTTGGGCTACTAAAGAGCAGATTTCGCATACTGCACAAGACTGGTGGGGCCATGTACTACAGTCCTGATGTGTGCTGCCGCATTGTGGCTGTGTGTGCAATACTACACAACATTGCTACCAAGCGCCGGATACCTGTAGAGATCTCTGTCATTGAGTCAGAAGGGGATGACCGGCCACCTGCACATGTGCGTCAAGCACGCGGGGAGAATCCAGCTGAAGGACACAGACGCCGCAACTACATCACAATGAACAGTTTCTAGTACACCCACTCCCCTCACCCCACAATTCACAAATGCATGCCAATGGAAATAATGACAGGAGGCCGATGTACAATGCTAGAATAAATATTATTGTTGAAGGCACAATAATAATGACTTTTTGCAATTCTTAACATGTGAGCAGTATTGCGCCATACTCCTCTAAATCATACACAGGACATGCTTCTATCATCAGCATGTCCCTGCCAATGGACAGTAAAGTCAAGTGCGCCTCCGGCGCGCGGCACCCAATCGCCTTTCAGGCTCATCCTCTGGGACGGCACGTGAACCCACAGTGGGCCTGCTGCTGCGGCGTAGCACACCAACCTGTGAGGCAGACAGGCTGCTGACACTGGAGGCCCCCTCACTAGTGTCGTCCCCACCACCATTGGCTGGGCCAGTTGGATGAAGTGCCAGTACGGCACTGGTGACATGCTCCAAGACTCGCGCCACATCCTCGCAGCATTGCACCAGCTGCAGCTGCATAGCTAGGCACCGACGTGAGAGCTGGGAGGTGGCATTTCCAATTACATAGTTAGAGCGCGTGTAGGCCGATAGCCACGTAAGTAGCTGGCGGTGGCGGCGGCGGGCGGTGTTGCGCTGCGAGATGATGGCCGCAGTGTTCGCCTCCATAGCAGTTGTCATCCGCTCTATCCTCTCCGACACATTTCCTACATTGCGGCCAATGTTGTGGAGCTGGAGTTGCATTGCCCCTTGGCGTCGTGCCTGCAGTTGATGGATGCTCAGCATCCGGCGCTCTATGCTCTGCCCTGGCACGCGCACAGCCATCCCCCTCCTGCCGCTGCGTGCTGTGCTCTGCTGGTGAACCCTGCCATGCCTGCTGTGCTGCCTAGCCACAGTGGGTGTGCGCACTGTCTCCGCACTAGTAGCACCAGATGTTGAGGGTCCCGCTGGTGGTGGTGTTGCGGTTGACAATGGTGCAGTGCCTGATGGTGCTGGCGCAGATGGTGCTGGTCTGGCAGCAGGGATTGGTGCAGCGCCTGATGGTGCTGGCGCAGATGGTGCTGGTCTGGCAGCAGGGATTGGTGCAGCGCCTGATGGTGCTGGCGCAGATGGTGCTGGTCTGGCAGCAGGGATTGGTGCAGCGCCTGATGGTGCAGGATGTGTGGCTGTTGGCACCTCCTCTGCATCCTCTGGTGCCTCGTCTATGTGCAGCCTGTCGCTGCTGTTGTTGTCAGCGCCACCTGTGAGGGGAAGTGGACCTAGATTAATTGCATGTATCTGTCACACGTGCAGTTGCTACATGCATGCTGGCTGACATTCCCTGACTGGCTGTGGCATTGCGTACTTTGGGACATGTCTGGCTGCATTGGGGTTTTTGTACATTGTGGGCAGACTACATGTCCCACAATGCTTTTGGGCATTACCTAATGTGCATGGATTGCATGACTTGGGTTGATTATGGGAGGCTATAGGGTCATGGCCATTGTCAGGGGACAGGGTCGCAGTCGCATGCCACTTACCTTGGCTGTCTTGGGTGAGTCGGGATGAGTCCAGAGTGATGACCCCTATACACGCCTCTGCCTCAAGTGTGTCCTCCACACGGTCCTCCAAGGGGGTGTTGGGAGGGACTGTAGGATCTCCACCTCCAGTAGCCAGGGTGTCGCCCAGCCTCTCTGCCACCCTCTCCTTGCACGACCTCGGAGGTCGTACCACCTCTTTTTTAGCTCCTCGAGCGACCAGTGCGTCGCGCCCACAGCGTTGACTTTTGCGCCAATCCCCAGCCACAGTCGGCGTTTCTCCACTTCAGGCACCCTCCTGGAGTCCTTTCCAAATAGTTTTGTGTAGTTTTCTACCACTCCCTCTATCAGGTGCTCCAACTCCTGCTCACTAAATTTGAGCTTCCGCTTGCGCCCGGTGTCACTGTGCCCTGGTGCTGCATCCTCTGCCATTGCTACAGTCACAAAAGAGAGGATTTCAAAGTTTGGAGGTGTTCTGGAAGGAGCTCTGTGAGATGCAGCCTCGAGATCTGCCTCACTGTTCTGTTTGGGGGTGGGAACTGCCAGCTTCCTGGTTGTGATGTCATCACTGTGCTCGAAAAGCTACTTCCCGTTTTAGCGATCTCGCTATTAGCGAGATCGCATTTAGCGAACTCGCTAATAGCGATATCGCAATTCCTACACGGATTATGACAGAAATAGCGATTTTCTAGCGATTTTTTAAATTCGATAACGCTTTTTGCGGCCGCGTGCGAATCGCTTTACTTTCTTGCAGATTTTGATGAAAGCCGGTCTGCGAATTCTAAATTGCGATTCGCTGTCAATCGCTATTTAGAATTCGCTGAATTCGGTTTTCATGAATCAGGCGGTATCAGCCTGATTCATCATTCTCCCGTTTTGCGAGCCCCTAATAGCGATTCATAAGGAATCGCTATTAAGGACTTGCAAAACGGGATTCATGTAGAAATTGCATAAAGAAATGCGATTCCTACACATTCCTTATTTGCGATTAGCAAATTGCTAATCGCAAATAAGGAATAACTCCCCATTCATTCCTATGGGCCTAAAGGCTCATAGGAATGAATGGGGAGTTATTCCTTATTTGCGAATAGCAATTTGCTAATCGCAAATAAGATAGCGATTTCAAGGGTGCCAGAGACACCCTGTAGCACCCCTGAAATGTATTCTACATTGGTGTTGCGCACACACATGTCCAAAGGACATGTGTGTGTGTAACATGCAACTTAGAAAAATGCATTTAAATGCATTTTTCGAAGTTTTCGCTATTTACCACGAGGTTTGACCTCGCGGTAAATAGCGGCCCAAAATAGCGATTTCGGTATTTTAAAATGGTTCATGACCTGCATTTAAGGAATCTCAAATAGAGATTCCTTAAATGCAATTCCTCGCAAATATGCGAATTCTTTAATAGCGAATTTTGCATCTGGGATGATGAATCCCAAATGCAAAAATTGCACTTGCAAAGGGCCAGATTCTCAGAATCTGGCCCTTTGTGAGCGCAATTAAGCTTGATGAATCAGGCTGATAGAGTACCCCTTGAGTCCCTTCCCAAAACCTGAGGCGTGGACCACTTAGACATAAAAGAGTTGATCTGTAATGCCTTGTATCTGAACTTCAGGTAAGGTGTCTTTGCTACTGCCTTTGTAGAGGGTAACCTAGTGGACCCTTTTGTTGACATAGAGGTTGTATTAACATATCAGGGTTTACAATCAATTTCCATTGACTGTCATACTTGTTTATTTCTTGAGGCTTACTGTAGATGTGTGAGGGAGGACCTGGCCTGACAGTTCGGTCTGGACTGTTCCCATTGGACGCAGGGTCAAGACTGATTTGCATATGGCTTGGACCAAACTGGAATGGCATGGTGAGCAAAAAAATATGGATTTGGGCCCAGATCTCTGTACTGGGGTGAATGTATGACATTGTTCTGCATTCTGTCCATCAATTGTTATTTTTGCATTTGTCACCCCGAGTGGGACGGGTATGCCTAGATGTGGGTCCCGTGCTCTCCATGCCACTGGAGTCAAGCTATCCTGGCTGATAAGGGCTGAAAGCCCGAAACCGGCCCTAGGATGATTGTTTCCAGTCCAGGGAGGACCTGACCTAACAGTTCGGGCTGGACTGTTCCCATTGGGCGCAGGGTCAAGACTGATTTGCATATGGCTGGGTCCACACTGGAATGGCATGGTGAACAAAAAAAACGATGATTTTGGCCCAGATCTCTGTTCTGGAGTGAACGTATGACATTGTTCTGCATTCTGTCCATCAATTGTTCTTTTTGGATGTGTGAGGTCTAGTCATAATCCCTTTCACTTCTTCTTTGTGTATTGACATCTCTGACTGCTTACCTGCTGCTTAAGGTATTAAGAAAATGATTCAGTAAGGTGGGACTCCTGAGCAAGCGGTAGGTATATATATGTTCTTGAAAGAAACAGCGAAGGAAGCTTCATGCATTTGTATTCCTGATATTCAGATAATGAGGATTGAGAGATGGAGGATGACCCATTTCATGGGCTCTGTGCATACTGATGGGATGGTGGGGATGGGGCAGCAAACAGAATCATTGTTATACCCCTGCATCTTTTCTGCAGTCAACACAGACAGCGTTCAGTGGCCAGAAGATGCAAAGCAACATAAATGAATTTGTCTTCATTCATTAGTGAAATGGGCAGTAAAGTAACAGGAGAAGCCATTGGGCAGGAGACGACAAGGCACAGGTTTTGCCACCACAAACGTGCAATGGATGGGAAGAGGTGGGGTGTATTGGGGACAGTTGATACAGATGTTGTTGAAAATGAAGAAAGGAGATTTTTCCAGATACCTTGCTAATGCACATGAAGATACTGATTCGGCAAAGGTTTAAAGGATATCATGTTAATGGGCAGGGAGATGGATTTGAGTGAGAGAAAGTGGTGGCTGCCAGAGATGTGTATATTTATGAGCCCTTGCATCACTTTTGCGCCACCAGTGCGTCACTTTTTGTGACGCACCACCGGCGTAAAAAATTAGCCATGTTACACCATATTTACAATGTGACGCATCTTGGTAAATGCGTCACTTTGTAAACCCCTTCGCCCCATTATACCTGCGCCAGGTATAATGTATGCAGGGGGGCGTTCCGACGCAAGAAAGGGTCATAGAAGTGACGCAGTGAAATCTATAAGATTTCACTACGCCACTTCTAGGACGCAAATGCGTCTATATCATGGCAGGTGTAAGACTGACGCAGGCACATTTTACATGGGACTTGCCCACGTGTAATGACCCATTGCTGGAGTTGCGTCACTTTTGTCACACACTCCAGCAATGCGTCATTTTTGCGCCTACAGATACGTCAACTCCTTGCGACATGATACGTCCTACTGTAAATATGACGCATCATTGGTGTCGCAAGGAGGGCGCAATGAAAAGTGACGCATCACTGTTTTCTCGCAGCGATGCGTCACTTTTCATAAATGAGGCCCGTAGTGTGGACATAGTTGTTGGCCAGTGGAAATAGAAGGAGCCATTGAAACTCGCAGCCATAGACTGAGTGCTTAAAAAAGTGAGGGAAAGCAATCAGCTTTTCTGTGGCATAGAGGGTATATCGGTGTTTGATTTATGCCAGTATGTGGGGACACTGGGCACTACCACTCATTTTTGGGGACTGGGACATAATGGCCAGTATCTGGTGTTTGACCCAGGGGAAGAGAGAGCAATACAGAAGACCAGGCAACCTTGCTACTTTGCCACCCTGACATTCGAGAGCATCAGTGGTGGGCTCCTAAGAAACATTTTTGGCCGCTGCACTTATTTTTTTTTTACAAATCAAGCACTGATTACAGTCAGGCTGTGACACATGAAATGTGATAAAAAGCACTTGCACTGTTTGTAGAGGATCTTCTGTTGGAAATTAACATTATTTGATGAAAATCTGTGTAGCATTGAAGAAGGTTCTGAAGGTCTAAATAGTAGAAAGTAGTTTGGGGGCTTTGAGTGGGAACTGGTGTAGCTCAGCAAAAACGCAGTGAGGATGGTCTTTGGTGAAGCGACTGGGATACTTACTCTTAGTTTGGGCTGTTTCAGTCAGGATCTGTCGTAAAAGAGTAAGTTTGTTTTAGGGCCAACAGACCTGCCTAGGCAGGGTTGGGTGACTACAGCGCTGGTGCTCTGGAGAAGCACTAATAGGTCTCCTGGGGACCGAGGATTTATAAGTATAGGAGGACAACAAGGACCAGTGGGGCAATGGATGATCCAAAGAGCCACTTCTGGAATGGGTGCACCGAGTCCTGTAAAACTGCGGAGGGCTGATAAGTGAGGGTAGCGGAAAGGTGGATGAGCTGGTTTGACCAGTAGATTAGAAGTAGCTACCGTTTCAGTAGGCCAAACGGATATTATCTTAGCTGAGGTCATTGGTGTAGGAGAAGTTTGCATTAGTTAACTGTTGGTGACAGCCTTAAGGTGTAGGGACAGGAGGAACAACTATTTTGAATATACCAGACACACTGAAGCAGCCTTTTGTATAGTATTGTTTCATTGTGGGTGTGGAACCACAATATTGACTCCATAATATGACTTGCACTTTAACATCAATGATTTGATTTGTGTTTTGTAGAGCCCGACGTCTGCCCTAAGGCGTCTTGGTGCTACCTTTCCAGAGGCGGTATTGAGGTAATACTAGAGGAGGGTAAAGAGCCAGGTCTTCAGTGATTTCCTGAACGTGGGGAGGTTGGCTTGATTCCTCAAACTCCAGGGCATTTGGTTCCATAGCTTCGAAATGTTATAAACAAAACTTCTGCCTCCCTAGGCCACCTGCCAACTGGCCAAGACTAATACCTTTTTGGCAGAGGATGAGAGCAAAGATCTTGTTGTAATGTACCAATGTAAGTATAAGCTGAGTTCTAGCAGTAAATGTATACTTCCCTGTGTGCGCTTACCCTGACGATATAGTGGTAGTCAATATTTGGTATTCAATATACGTGTAGGTCAATATTTCTGTAATTCAAATTTTGAAATACAACCTCTGCGATGGAAGGCATCATCACACAAAATTCTTATAATGTCCTGCATACACTTCATACAGGATGAAGTGTCGTGTGCCAGAAACAAAACACTGAGGTCCTTCTTGAAGCGTCCCTGTATCTTCTGCGTGAAATACCTCATCAGAGAAGACAGAAGATTGCCTCCTTTGAGGGTTGAGTGTCTTTGAATGAGGTGAACAATAGGTTTGTCTTCAACACTCAACCCTTGTAGAATGTATGACTACACGTATATGCTCCACATCATCACCAGAAAATGCAACAAGCCATAAAATAGAGTATAAGAAAAACGTTTAGAAACAGGCATAAGAGCCTCGCATTTCATTCTATTCTATGGTATCAATCCATACCCAAAGGGATTATAGAGCCCTGAAGAAGGCTGGTTACTGGTTTCAGCAAATAATTTGGCCGAATCGTGTTGGCAAGACACTATGGATAGATGAAAGATTGATTTTCATCAAACATCCGACAAAAATACTTTTAATCATATCTGGGGCCCGCCAAATTAAAGGAACACCATAAGATATTTTTAGAACACATCTGTATGCCTGTTTTTATTCAGTCAAAAAATATTTGGAACTCCCAGCACTGCCTGAGTCAAGGTGGTATTCACCTAGCTTGGTGTGGAGAGGTCACCAATGGTGAAGTGTGCCACAGCACACTGTGGGTGAGGTGCCCTCCCCAAATATCTTTGTTTACATGTGTTGGTAAAGAGGACACCACAGGTTGGTCCTCCTTTCATAAAACATAGGAACTTGTGTGGGTGAATAGTTTCTAGGGAGGGTGTGCTAAAGCCTCTTTCCTGTCTCTCTCCTTGAGTGTGTGTGTCCGTGTAAAACCACACTGTCACCATCGCCATCACGTGTGGATGTTATATCAGTGTGTAGCTAACAGCACAGTTACAGGCATAGACAAATATACGGAACAACCTTAGTGAAAGTAAGATTTATATATTAATGGGAGACATTACACACTATGTCTCCTCATCAGTGCCACAGCCCAGCTAATGGCCCTTATGGTGATGACTTTAAGTGTGACATCTCAACAACCCACATACTGGGGAAGTATGCGTTGTTATTCAGGGACTGTGCAAGTTGAAGAAGAAAACCTAAATTAGACTGCATGAGGAAATTCCCTGCCACCTAGATTCAAACGCAAGTAGAGGAGGGACTCCAAAGTTTCCCTAAACAAGATATGATAGAGCCTATTAATGGGCAAACACCATTGGTGTCCTCCATTTTAGCCATCCGAAAAAGGAACAGCACAGAGATTTGTTTCTGTGTAGGAGGCTACAAAATATGGTAACTGAAAGAGAACACCATCCATGACCACCACTAAGTGACATGATTATCTGTTCAAATGAGTTTTCAATCATTCTCGATTAGATCTTTGTAAACGCTATAAAAATTCGAACTGGATGAACAATCTCAGTACATCAGGGCATTTTTGACTCTCATCAAAATGGTCAGGTAGAAGAAAATCAGTTTTGCAATCTCAATTGTTGCATATATTTTTCACGAAAATCTGAGGAGAGTTATGTGGCATCTAAAGAACTGCTTCCGCGGCAGCGATGACATCCTAGTTTGTGGGGGCAATAAGGAGTAGCATGACCAAGTACTTCACAAAGTGTCTAGGTTCAGACTGAATGTAGAAAATGTTGGTCAAAAATTAACTGACTAATTTGGGTTACAAATGTTGTGCAAAGGCTTGCAGACTGATCCAGGGAAAAACCCCACCTTTCACAATATACCAGTTCCGAAAGATGTTTAGAGGTTAGATCATTCAAGTAGCTGTGCTTGTTATTCTTCTTAGATTGGCGCCATCAGTACACATTTAAGAGAATTTACCAAGAGAGGTTGACTGTTTGAGTGGTCAACAGAATGTAAAGAAGCTTCTGAAAAAATCAAAACAGAGAAGGCATCGACCAAGCACATGGCTTACTCTGATCCAGCTTCATGCAGTGAACCAACAGTGAACCAACAGTGAGGGCAAACCCCAAGGGGTTCGCTCTCACTAGCACAACATAGTCACGAAATAGACTCTTTGTGGCACATAATTTCATATGCTTTCTAGAATTAAACCAATACTGAAAAAGCATACGCTCTACCTGAAAAGGAAAGCTTAGCTGTGGTGTGGGCCTGTAACATTACCCTCTTTTGACGTCTGGCAGGAAGTTTACAAAGTCAACAGATCATCAAGAAGTTCTCACCATTTTTTTGTATCCTCAAACTAAAATGTCATGATTGAATGGTGGAGCATGCATCCAATGGATTAAGATTTCAAAAACATTTATAAACTAGGGAAATATTTTAAACCGTATGAATACCTCCGAGAGACACTATGCCTTTGATCAGCAGTTTGTCCCCTGCAGAGGACTACATACCTTTATCATAAAACAATCCTTGCCTAAGTTACTCTCAGGACAAGAGCTTATCAAGATATCATGTGAAGACACTCCTTTTAATGAAGTTAATATCATCCGTGAAAGTAGATGGAGACCTGTCAACTACACCAGTAAGTTACTGAAAGGTGTGCAGCGACATGAAAGTGCAAATTGAGCTAACTGTGTCATCAGGGACACTATAGCTGAAAGGCACTAAGACTGTACTCCTGAAATCAATGTGTGGGAGTAGTGGTTTCTCATGGCAGAAATTGAGGCATATAAGAATCATCTTAAGAAGAGGCTTAGTTTCCTGATTTCAGCTCATTGGTTGATACCATCGCACAGTTTAGGGATTCAACAACAAAAGATTACACTCCAATAGGTGTACCCCTGCTCTGAGGAGCCAACTGTACAGCCGTCTAAGGCCCTAATGCTGATTTGTTTTTTTCATATGTGAACACTGTCTCATGGATTGCAGTCTTGTTGGAACAGGAGGGGTGCCCATAGCCATACCCTCATAGTGGTGGAAGACTACAGTTTCACTGGGAGTTAAGCAGCATGCATGTATTGGTGGCAGCATGCCATACAGTGATCATTAGAAGGGAACAGGAACTTTTTACCCTGTGTCACTGGAGTGAGGCCTACAGGCTCACTACCCTTTTTAAACGTTCCGCTGCTGTATGCTTAACTCACCCTTGGCCAACATCAGATATAGGTAGAGTGCTGCATAGCGTAGGAGTATTGACTCTGCACTGGATGGATAGGCGCCTGGACAGGGTACAATACAGGGATAGAGCAGTACTGTGCAGTGCATGTGTGGACAGTGTGTACTGAATGTATGTATGCTTGTGATCCATGAAAGATGTAGTGCTGTGGAGTGTGTGTGCAATGGAAACATGCTGGGTGTATGGGTGCTTGCGTGAAATACAGTATTTGAAGGGTGAGGTGTTGCGCAGAACTTATATGGTGAGTGTGTGTGCTGGCACTGTGTGTTTGTATACAGCACACCTTGGTTAAACATAGAAAATCTTCAGTTCTGAGCAGTGTGCACCGACTGAGTGTGTGTGCTGAATGCATGTGTACATGTAACTGTACAATGCATGGAGGTAGCAGTGCTGGACAGAAAGTGTGATGCGCACATACACTGAGTAAGTGTGCCTGCAATGGCACATTGCATGGAGGACCCTGGGGTCCATTTTGGGAAGCCCAGGCCTTGCTGGTGATGACATGAGGAGGAGAGGAATCCCCCCAGATACATTTGTGTATTGCTGCATTCTTGTGAGTTGGGTAGGACACACACTGGAGGAAAAAGGATGAGACTCCCTTTACACTGCAAAAGACTGCTCTTTGAGTCAGTGATAGATCACAAGGATGGGGCCTGTACACATGTCAGGAAAGGAGATGGGGCTGATAAAAGAATCAAAAAGAGTAGGGCTGAGGGTCTGGGACTAAACCGTTGATGCACATATCACTGTGGCTGACATCCAGGTGTGAACTCTGGTCACTAACATTAACTGTGCTGTGTGACAATCCGCTTCAGAGTCTTGTCTGCTGTGACAGACATCCTTTTAGGAGGACAGAAGAAAAAGAGTAGTGGACACTTCAAAAGAAACAGACCCCCAACATAAAACTTTGAAGACTCAGACTCCAAATCACATTTGGTGTCAGGAAATGGACTATAAGAAAGGGAGTTTGAGACCCAGAAATTTTGTAATCTGCCAAGCAGCCAGACAGGCTATAGGAGAAGCTCTGCAAGATGTTTGCCTATAATCAGGACTGGGGGCAAAGGCCTGCTAGCCTCCGTGGTGGGTGAGGAGACATGGCCCAGGACACATAGATCACCTGCCCCATGAGCCTAAAGAACCAGTGCCCTAACAGTGTTTCCTGTGAGGAAGAGGAGAGTGTTGGAGGGAGCGAGTTTAAGAGGGGAGCCCTGCAAGAAGATTCCCTGGGCGAGCTGTCAGGCTGTGTACTGATCAGGTCTTGGCGTACCCATACCTGCGTGTTGTGGTGACCCCATATGCCAGAGGGGGCCAGCAGTACAGTTATCACTGTTGAATCACTGGGACCAGTGACCATCTCAGCATGGGTGCTTGCACCAAGAAACTTGGTGCCCATGTTTTCCAAGTACCACTGCAACTCCGTATGCCGGGAGGGGCTTCCAAAGGATTCAGGTTGTTACCCGAAGAAGAGACTGAGGCTACGTTCCATGGGTTGGACCCGCACTGCGAGGGAACTGCACCTGACTGACCGGAGGGCTGCTCAGGAAGCCATGGACAATGTTGCATCCCCACTGGGCTCCAGTCAGGACAGAAAAAAGGACCCTTCCCCACGCTGAGTAAAGCCAGCTTACCCCATCTCCGTGAATCGGGAGCAGCTCCGACAACTAAGAAGTATACTTGCAGCGCCACTCTGCTGTGTGGGCCACTAGCAGTCTGACTTCTCCAAAGTGACAAGACTTGTAGGTGCTCACTCCGAGGGCACCTGCTGCTCCACTGTACTCCATGCTATGGGTGGGGTAAAACGTGAACTGGACCAATTGGGCCCAGGGGACTCACTACTAATGGTGCTGCGGCATCATAGACGCTTTTGAGTAGAAGCCTGTAAAGTCAAAGGGAGCTCTTGGGTACTGCCTAATAGTGTGCATTCCTTGTATGCAGCCACCAGTGAATAACACCCAACACGTTTCACGAAGGAGGCTGATATAGGGAGTTGCCATCAACTAGTAGGGCCCCAACCTCAAAGGGGGCTGTGTGGTTCCTTCTGAATGTCATATAGCTTTTTAATATGTAGAATTCGAAATAAAGTACTTCTTTTGTTTATATAAAAGCAAATATTTTACTGGATATTGATTTATTGTACGTACAGTGTGACCTTGAGTTATAAGCCGTGTTCACTGACCTGCTTCTAACCCCCGAGGGAGCCTTGACTGCTCGGGGTGGCAAAGTGAGCTAAAGCACGGTGATGGATTCAACCCAGATCTGTGACTGGGGGTGAGTGTATGAAAAGTTTCAGTGCTCTGCCCATCATCTCCTTGCGTTTGCTTTATTCGCCCTAAGTTGGCAGGATATGCCCAGACGTGGGTCCATTGCTCACTTTCCCACTGGATTCAAGCTAGCCTGGCTGATAAGGGGAGTTACCCCAAAAACAGTCCCCGGATGTTTGTTTCCGGTCCAGGGAAGACCTGGCTAGGCAGTTCGGGCTGGACTGTTCCCATGAGGAACACGGTCAAGAATGATTTGCATATGGCTGGGTCTGAACTGAAGTAGCGAAGTGAGCTAAAGAACGATGATAGATTCAACTCCAATCTGCGACTGAGGTTGAGTGTCTGAACAGTGTCAGCGCTCCATCCATCATCTCCTTGTGTTAGGCTTGACTGCTCGACCACAGCTACCACTGAGAGTCAAGTGCAGAATGGATACTTGGGCTAGTTGCTCTGGATACATAGTAGGTTGGGCACCAGAACATCAGGAGTAAAAGGCCTTAACCACCACGGTTGGACAAAGTAACACCTGCATGCCCCAGGGCCCTCTGAAAGGAATTCTGACATTGGTCAATCAGGCATTATGCCCAGAAATGAGAGACTAAGGGGGCATTCCACACAGTTACAGAGGAAAATATCCAACTCAATTCATGTTTAGCCAGGCCCGTCAAACCAGATGACCAGAAATAATAACCTCGCTGCCTCCTGAGCATTAGAGTATTACCCACTGAGATTGTGAAGTAGAGAATACAAGGAATACATGCTGGCAAAAAGCAACCTGCTGGTGTTTCTTATCTGCATTATGGATACAGGTATTAGTGCCACTTCATCAATCAAGGAAATCAGATACATATTTTACTGCCACCCTCATGCAAGAAGGGCAGATTAAAGGGAAAATAGTCACTGCCAAGTCAGCCCACAAGTCAATTACCCGGAACGCATTGCATTACAAAAAATATGGAAGGAAAAAAAGTGACATATCTGAACAACCATCTACTGACATTAACAAGGAAGTGTAGGGAGCTGATAAAATTGTGCTACATAATGAGATTTATGACTCTTCATTTGATGTATAAGAAATCTCACCGCTGATACCTCTACGGTGACTACAAAGTCCAAAGCAGACATTTATTTCTGTTCCAGGATTTATTATTCACAAACCAAACTTATGAGAAACCCCAAGCCAGCCAGCAGCTCTTTATCTGACTCGGAGCCCTTGGAAACTGTAGATTACTGGAACCTGTGGCTGTCACGGTTCCCTAAAATAACCAGGCACAACATGGAACATATTTCCTGAGTGGTTCTTAACGGTTTGACTTCTGTGGATCCCCACTTAATCATTATTAAATCCAGGACCCCCATTGAGTCATTATTGGAAACTGGGACACCAACTGAATCAATACTGGGAGCCAGAGATCCTGGCTTAAGCAATTTGGATCATTTGAAACTCAAAACAATACACAAAAATACAGAAGCAAGAAATTATCAAACTTGTACACAAATAACGAAATATTTTATTTAATTCAAAAACAGTTAAAAAAAAAAGTTTAATTTTAATGGGAAGGTTGGGGCTTATCTAAAACCAATTGAGGCCACCCATCGTCCATACAATATTCTGTCTGATTCATCTGTCCTGCTCCCATGATTCAATCTGAGGACACCAGCTTAATTGTTAGCCTCCAACTGCAAATTCTTTCACATTTACATAATGTTTTTACCAGTTTCAATTTTACATTTTGCTTCTTTATTTACATGCACAATTTTAATCTGTTAATGGTATTTTATTTTCTAAGCAGTCGTGGGCCCCAAAAGGAGGTGTCGCAGACATCCAGAAGTCCCAGAACCACAAGTTAAAAACCACTGCCCTATGTACAACACTCAAGTAGAGCACTTTGCTAACCACTAAGGCTGATTGAACAGATGTGAAACTATAATGTGCACTCTGCATTATTTAGGTTCCAATTGCTGGCTTACTTTGTTTAATATTCTTTTTAACATTTGTGTTTTTCTTTGCTGCTTTGATTGCTGATTGCAGGCTAATGTAGAGTATGATTGTGGAGAAAAAAGAAGGATCTCACTGGACTTTGTATGTGGAGCTGGGAAAAGATGTGCGCACACAGGAGACGTAATAATATTTTTACGTCATAGCAGCAATATCCAATCACAAGGCGATCCCTAAACCCGGAAGCTTTTCTGGAATTCAGGTGAATATGCTTTTACAACTTCAGTCTACAGAAAATACGCACTGAAGCCAGTATACCCCCACCCTGGTCCATAGTACAGCAGTACAAAAGTACTCAGGCGTACTCAAGAGTGACAGAACTGTATTTTTCTGTGCTGTCTAACGGAAACGCAAGACGTTTTATGCTAGGAGCCCTGTCTGGGGAAGCTAAACTTGACACATACCTGAACTATGTGAAGCAGTTAACTGAACAGCTGCAGAGGGCATATCAGAATCTTCTAAAACTTCAGCCACCAACTCCAAGCAGGACAAAATCAAACCTGATAAAACAGAGATCAATGGCAGCAACGAAGAGAATGGGGATTGATTTTATTTTTTTATTTATAAAGTTTTATAAAAGGTGCAGTACATTAGTCTCACGGTCTCGCTTTGGATGCAACCGTCCATGCTTTGAATTTAACCTTAAAGCCCGCTGTAGCGGCCTCTACCGCTATCAAAGGCCCGCTCCAGCTTTAATGGCCCGCTCCAGCGTTAAAGGCATGCTCCAGCGTTAAAGGCCTTAGCCGAAGGTGAGGTTCTTTAACAAGGGAACAGACGTTTGATGGCTGGTAGAGTGATCCAGCGGCCTATAGGAAATATGCCATAAACAACGCTATTCAACTCTATTACCTACAAAATAAATTTATACTCTAACTCATGGACCCATTTACTAACATGACATATTTGGGCCTACTGAATCAGGTGGTCAGATTAAACCTAACTATACTTTATTTACAAATTATATACATCTATATACATTCTGCAGTAATGATATCATTTGAATAAATCATAACTATTTAATTGACCACCATTGGCGATGGCATCTAGCTAATAGCAACCCTCACTTCTAAATAATCAAGACCAGCTTGTTTGTCAAAAGTAAGATTTTATTAACTAATTTATGATATTTCAAATTATAGTTTTATAAATGCAATTTTATTAGCATTAAAGTAAGCATGTTTGAAAAGATTCATGAGAAGAATACAGTTTTAAGCAAGAAAATCATAGTTTGAGTAAGAATTAAAAGTTTAGCATTTCTAAAACCTAAGTCCCTAGCTAAGCTAAAATGAATGAAAATTATAGTAAAGTTCTTTGAGGATTCTTACGTGCTCCACGCAAAGTCCAGCAGCACTTCACCCTCATCGGAAAGTCAGAAAGCAGCAGCCAGCCCATCCCCAAGGGCATGACTTTTTATACCTTTCTATGCTAGCTAATCTAAGTAAAGGAAAGTTTTCTGAAAACCACGACGTCCCATTGGCTAGGAGTGACAAGTGACATGTCACCCACATTTCAAAACTTCCATTAAGTCACATTTCTTTAGGACCATTGTCTTTTCCAAACGTGACCTGGAGCTTCCTAGATTTGCAACAATTGTAAATCAATGTTCTCGCTGCGTTCATTACACTTCCGCGGGTGCCAAGTTAGAGCTGACAAATTGTTCTTTTCTACCGTTTTTTTTACCTTGGCCACGTCCGACAAAATGATGACAGCACGTCAGATTTGCTCAGTGAATGCAGCTTTAGTGAACACTTTTTCCAAAATGGGCATCTCGTGATTCTCGTAGAAGTAAAATTCAGCTTTAGCAAACTCGAGCAAACTAGGCCCAAAAGCAGGCAACTTAATTTTCTAATAATAAACAAACACAAGAAAAGTATTAATGTAAGAAATAATCTTGATTCTGTAACCACCCTTCGTTTTCTAAATGATTAACCCTCCCAATTAGTCTAATGTTACCTAGCAATTGCAAACAAATAAAGCAGCATTTTATATCTACCAGTCTTCATGAAATCCATGAAACCTTATGTGCACCTAGAATAGTAGAAATGACACCACATAAACAAGGAAAGCAAAAATAAGCACATGCCTCTTTTAGGTTTGCTGCAGTTAGTAATGACAACAACGAAAACAACAATTTATTTTATTATTTTGCATGAACAAAAGATGCAACACTTATGCACGTTTATGAGCACATATGTTAGTCCCCCCATGTGTAAAGTTTAATCTAGATTGAATTAGCACAGTACATCACAAATTATTAATTTTATTATTCATGTTATGGAAATGTGACTTTGCGAGTTTAAACAGAATTCTGTTTTCTATCTCGCTCCATCAACTCCCTCATCTGGTGATTAACAAATCACCACACCACCACCCAAAATTTTTGTAATTTAAACTTCCGAGAAATTGATTCAAATTCATTTGAGTTAGTAATCCTAAAAACCTGTGTCTGCAAAATCCTCGGAATTGGCGTAGCGTTCTCTGTGCAACTCCTGTAACTCAATCTCCCTTTCTTCTTCCTTTTTGAGCTTATAAATCCTTCTCTTTTCTTTCATTTGCTTCTTTCTTTTATGCAGCAAACAACCAATTTTTGTCAAAATAAAAATGAATATTATTATAATCAAAGGTGCCAAAATCTTGCCAATAATTGAACTTCCAATGTCATGGAACCAATTTTTAATTGCTTGGAATCTTTTTGAAAGTTTATCTGTAAAATCATTTTCTTCTAAGGGAATTATCTCTGAATGCATTTGTGTAATGTTCTTAATGTACATCTCAATGTTCTTACTTTCATCAGGTATATATGTGCAACAATGTTGCACATGTAAAATGCCACAGACTCCTCCCTCTTTTGCTAGGAGTATGTCTAAAGCAAGGCGATCTTGAATCACCATGGATCTGATTGCAATTACCTCAACATTCACTAATTGGAATCCATCAGCTGTATCTGTTGATAATCTATCAACAATTGTGGACAATTTTCTGATTCTCCCTGCATTTAGGGTTATACCAACAAAAGGTATTACTGCTTGAAAAATGTCTCCCAGAACTTCTGTAAAAGTTTCTCTTTTAACTCTATTTACATAATTATGAATTTTGAACAATCCTTCTGAATCTCTGTCAACATGAAACACTTTAGGAAAAACAATTCCCACATAACAAGTTCCATACCAATGGTCTGGAAGGTTGTAGTAGGCCTTGTCACCACAAACAAAATAAATCCCAGGAAAGATTGGATCTTTTCCACCTTTGAATCCCCAACCTCCCAAAATCTGGTAAGTATCTTCACAGTTACTTGCACCTACAAAGTAATTATCAAAAAGTGTATTATCTCTTCTAATGCAAAGCTTTCCACTAACTGGTTTGTCTATGTGAATTGCAACATTTTCAAGCATTTTGCCATTTAACTTCTCATCTTCTTTCTGCCAGAACCTGGACTTAGTCTGCTTGACTAATTCATTTCTTTTATAAATTGCTCTCCTTTCCTCAACCAGGTTCAAAAATTTCTTTCCCTCAGCACTTAATTTGCAGGTTAGATTATTCTTGTAAGCATACTCATAAGTGAGTTCATTAGTAACAAGGAAAAATTCCCTCATCTGTTTAGCTTTCTTATGCTTATTTAAAGCACCCTCAATTTTTATATTCGCAAAAATCTCGTCAAAGTCTGAATAATAATATTCTAAACGTCCAGTTTGATAAAATAAGCTAGTTAACACACTACATGTTACACCATATGTAAGAGGAAGCATATTGTATGTCACTCCCTCAGAAACAGAAGCAGGTAACTTTACGCACACATAACAATCCTTTGCGTCCATTACCTTGACATATTCACTCAAAAGCTTTGTGAATGTATTACTGGAAAAATCCCTAATAGTTTTATCTTGATGAATGTTATGTTGATGATCAATAACTTTTGCAGATGCGCTATGTTTAATTTGACTAACTGAAGCTTTACTTGTCATGTTAACTTTGTGTAGTTCTCTATTCATTTCTAAAGGGATAATCACAGCTAAAACTAACCAGAGCAGAATTAAAATGAGCAGACACACCAGAGTCATCTTACAGCATCTTTTGAAAACAGAACACCTTGAAGTGCTCTCCTTAACATAAGGCATTTTGTTTCTCTTGTGTATTCTTTTGGAGCTTCCCTTGCCCTAGGAATCATTGAAAAATGTCTACCTTCATTCCGAATATTATCAAATTCTGGTCTTCTTGGAGTTTCAATAATTTCACAATTATTTGGATAAAGTTTTGGAGCTTCGTTAATTGGAGGTGCACTCGGTGAAGTTTCTGTAGAAACCACCGGAGTCGACCATGATCTAGGAGGTCTCAAAGGCTGATTCTTTCTAGCTGTAGTATATATTTCTTCCATGACTGCATCTTCAGATTCACTTTCTAAAGTAGCACTATTTCTTTTTTCAGTAGCTTTCCCAGTAGGAGTACCTAAAACCATTTCTTGAATTAAATACAATCCTTCGCTCATGTTTCCCTGTCTCCACATTCGCGACCTGTCTTCATGAGTTTCTCTTCTCCAAACTGGAGTTTTAGTAGGTCTTTTAATTCCGCTAGCTTCCCTTTGTAACTGATACATCTCATCCTCCCACTCAACTAAAGCTTCAAATTGAGTTGGTCTTGGTTTTGGACTAAGAGCATTCATTTTCTCTCGCAAATTTCTCAGAACCTTTACATTAAATGAACCATCATCAGGCCAAGTTAGAACGCCATCATTCTTTGTATAGCGTTTCCAGCTGTCAAACCATAAAACAGTATGATATCCATATTCTCCTTCCATGTACGCTGCAGGTGTTTTGTACTTATGAAGTAATTTACCACCTCGCGTTTCAATTTTCTTGTCAGGCGAAATTAAATTTTTAAGTTTCTGAAAAAATGTTGGCTTTTTCTCAACATGTTTAAAATGATAACTCATTTTTAAGAGTTAAATTTAATACACAAAATCGTTCGTAAAATATTTCCAGGATGTTCCGCAAAAGCAACCAATCCGTGCGCGAAACACACTAACGATCCAATGACAGTTGAGCTACGTCACTTTTTTGCTCAACAAATAAAAATGGAGTTTTTCTGAAGGACCAATCAACTTACAGGTCGTCAGAGACTCAAGAACCAATCAGAGTACGGCTTGTGACGTAGGTTACCCAATCCCAGCGCGGCTCTGTGACGTACACAGCAGCTGCGGTTTCTCCTTTCTCACTCCTAGCGCTTACCCCTCCTTCACAAAATCTTTTCACAGCGCCATTTTAAAAACACTTTTCAGTGTATATTAATTCTTTAAACGATGACAATAAGGACTCATCTGTTTGTTTCACTATTTAGGATAGTTTTCATACATACAAGTATCCACACTTCGGAATAGTCGGCGCTATTCTCACTAAGGATAATTTTCAATTGTCAGTAGAGCAACTCTTACCCCACCCTTCTAACACGTAAAATTATGAACTCGTTTTCCTCTGAACGCACCGCGAAGTGACAGTTCGAAAGTTCCACTTGAACATAAATTACAAATCAAACTCGCACTTTCACACGGAAAATTCCCTAAACTCAAACACACATGAAATCCGTACCGGACTCTCACCTGTTTATAGAAAACATGCACCGTTAGCAAAATAACGACGTTATCCGTACAGGACTCTCACCTGTTTATAGATATAAAACATGTACCCTTACAGGACTCTAACCTGTTTATAGGTAATCATGCACCGACATTACTCTACCCTTCACTCAAGCTCGAATATACCTAATACTCTTATCACAGTGAGTTTTATGGAAGGCGCTTTGTCCCTATTCTAATGCTGCTCTAATTTCTTAGGTAATCCTCACTATTCAAGATTCGTACCTAGCCCTAACACTGTGTTGCACGGCGACAACACCTGTGGTACACGGCGATACCACTTGTGATACTCGGCGATATCACTGCAAACAGAACAGATGACTTGCGTGACTAACTTCTCGTCACACAATCTATACCGGTATAGCTTACAGATAGCACGAAAAACAAACTCAACATATGTTAAAACATCGATCCTATTTCCATACCATAACACCTTAGCAACCCTTAGCAACCAACATATTACCTTGGTTACCCTTAGCAACCATTCTCTGCTACCAGAGAATTGATCCAGCGGCCTATAGGAAATATGCCATAAACAACGCTATTCAACTCTATTACCTACAAAATAAATTTATACTCTAACTCATGGACCCATTTACTAACATGACATATTTGGGCCTACTGAATCAGGTGGTCAGATTAAACCTAACTATACTTTATTTACAAATTATATACATCTATATACATTCTGCAGTAATGATATCATTTGAATAAATCATAACTATTTAATTGACCACCATTGGCGATGGCATCTAGCTAATAGCAACCCTCACTTCTAAATAATCAAGACCAGCTTGTTTGTCAAAAGTAAGATTTTATTAACTAATTTATGATATTTCAAATTATAGTTTTATAAATGCAATTTTATTAGCATTAAAGTAAGCATGTTTGAAAAGATTCATGAGAAGAATACAGTTTTAACCAAGAAAATCATAGTTTGAGTAAGAATTAAAAGTTTAGCATTTCTAAAACCTAAGTCCCTAGCTAAGCTAAAATGAATGAAAATTATAGTAAAGTTCTTTGAGGATTCTTACGTGCTCCACGCAAAGTCCAGCAGCACTTCACCCTCATCGGAAAGTCAGAAAGCAGCAGCCAGCCCATCCCCAAGGGCATGACTTTTTATACCTTTCTATGCTAGCTAATCTAAGTAAAGGAAAGTTTTCTGAAAACCACGACGTCCCATTGGCTAGGAGTGACAAGTGACATGTCACCCACATTTCAAAACTTCCATTAAGTCACATTTCTTTAGGACCATTGTCTTTTCCAAACGTGATCTGGAGCTTCCTAGATTTGCAACAATTGTAAATCAATGTTCTCGCTGCGTTCATTACACTTCCGCGGGTGCCAAGTTAGAGCTGACAAATTGTTCTTTTCTACCGGTTTTTTGACCTTGGCCACGTCCGACAAAATGATGACAGCACGTCAGATTTGCTCAGTGAATGCAGCTTTAGTGAACACTTTTTCCAAAATGGGCATCTCGTGATTCTCGTAGAAGTAAAATTCAGCTTTAGCAAACTCGAGCAAACTAGGCCCAAAAGCAGGCAACTTAATTTTCTAATAATAAACAAACACAAGAAAAGTATTAATGTAAGAACTAATCTTGATTCTGTAACCACCCTTCGTTTTCTAAATGATTAACCCTCCCAATTAGTCTAATGTTACCTAGCAATTGCAAACAAATAAAGCAGCATTTTATATCTACCAGTCTTCATGAAATCCATGAAACCTTATGTGCACCTAGAATAGTAGAAATGACACCACATAAACAAGGAAAGCAAAAATAAGCACATGCCTCTTTTAGGTTTGCTGCAGTTAGTAATGACAAAAACGAAAACAACAATTTATTTTATTATTTTGCACGAACAAAAGATGCAACACTTATGCACGTTTATGAGCACATATGTTAGTCCCCCCATGTGTAAAGTTTAATCTAGATTGAATTAGCACAGTACATCACAAATTATTAATTTTATTATTCATGTTATGGAAATGTGACTTTGCGAGTTTAAACAGAATTCTGTTTTCTATCTCGCTCCATCAAGAGCCCGCAATGGATGGCTTTGAGGCTAGTAGAACATTCCGCCCCTAGAGGGCAAAATGTTCTGATTTGGAATGTTGGAGCTCCAGGCTACTACCCGCTATTTGAAGCCCAGAGCACTCAATTATTTTCAATGGAGTACTCAACATTCCAATGTTCTAATAAAAAACATTTAGCTTGCAAGCAGATGTAAACACCCTTGTCTGAAGAAACACCTGGCCTTTC
Source organism: Lissotriton helveticus (assembly GCF_964261635.1). Lineage (NCBI taxonomy): Eukaryota > Metazoa > Chordata > Amphibia > Caudata > Salamandridae > Lissotriton > Lissotriton helveticus. The sequence continues at coordinate 1,005,338,028 of NC_136070.1, forward strand.
CCAGGGTGGAAGTTGTTATAACACCCACTTCCCGCCCATTGAGTGGCATTTACTGCTGCATAGTTGTAAGTCATTGTGGCATACAATAGTAGAGTAATTGAGTTACTGCTGCTGGGCGCTTTTTATGAGTGACTGGCAATGCTAAATCCTGTCATTTCCACTCTGATTTACATGCACAAATGGCTTTGAGATTGGGGCCCTGGGTCTTCACCTTAAGGCTCTGGCATTAAGAGAAAAATGTGTTGGCAGAATGAAGGGACTCTGTACCGTATGTGATCACGCCTAGGGTTCCTGCTGCCCCGTTCACCGGTTTCACGAGTGTTAGGTTGGCGGGATGCCTTCATCGCGCACCAGAGCAATGTACTAAACCAGGAAATTTATGAAGTTCCTAGCTCTTGACAGAAGACAATGAAAAGCCTGTGACCGATTACTATGAGTCAGGCACAAATTTCTCTGCCAGATGGCCTGACCACAATTCCTACTTAGATAACTGAAACTGCAAATTCAGCTCAAGAGAATCCTCCCACGGATGACTGGGATACTGACGCTCAGGGAGAAATATGTTCTTTACATCCCAACAGTGAAAGGAATGAGCAAAGATTGGCTCAGCTATCTCCTCATCAGCCTCAGGACCACAACCCAATCCTCAGCAGTAAAAAGGAGCCATGAGTCACTGTTTAACTGGCCACAAGATAAATTTAGGGTATGTCAGAGATGGTGCTCCATGGCCCCTTGTGCAAAGGCTCATGAGGTTTAAGACTCTGACGATGAGAAAATGTGGGTTTGAACTGAAGTTCATGCAACCTACATCATGCCATGATGTCACACAGATTAGCCTCGGTATGTGGCATTTAAAAGTATCCAGTGTCCTATTGCTGTGGGAAATGTCCTTTAAGGAAGATAAGGCTTGGTTGAGGTTACTCAAGACTATTTAGGGGAAAAACTGAAAAACACCTCATGAAGCTTAATACAACTATATGATAAAACCTATGTTTTGTTCAGACTTGACATGTTTGACAGTACTCTAATTCAGTGATTTGGGAGAATATTATCACAGAAATTCACAAATTAGTGGCACTGGTGTACTCATGCCTTTGAAATGCAAAGCTCAATGCTTAAAACGGAAGCCTCCAAACGCATCTGTTTCAGTTTTGCATGATGCATGCTTTACTAAATTGTTTAGAGTGTTGTGTAGCTAAAATTCTTGTAGCATAAGTAAAGGTCAAACTATGCCAGGCAAGGCCATAAATGAAAAGCCCACTGCCAACAAGAATAATATATAAGGCACCCTCAGCCTGATTCATCAAAGACCCGTTTTGCGAGTCTGTAATAGCGATTCATAAGGAATCGCTATTAAGGACTTGCAAAACGGGATTCATGTAGGAATTGCAAAAAATATTGCGATTCCTACATGTTCCTTATTTGCGATTAGCTAATTGCTAATCGCAAATAAGGAATAACTCCCCATGCATTCCTATGGGCCTACAGGCCCAAGGAATGAATGGGGAGTTATTCCTTATTTGCGATTAGCAATTAGCTAATCGCAAATAAGGATCCGATTTCAAGGGTGCAAGGGTGTCCAAAGGACACCCTGTAGCACCCCTGAAATGTAATCTACATTGGTGTTGCGCACACACATGTCCAAAGGACATGTGTGTGTGTAACAATGCAACTTAGAAAAATGCATTTAAATGCATTTTTCTAAGTTTTTGCTATTTACCACGAGGTCTGACCTCTCGGTAAATAGCGGCCCAAAATTGTGATTTCACAATTTTAAAATGATTCATGAATTGCATTTAAGGAATCTCAAATAGAGATTCCTTAATTGCAATTCTTCGCAAATGTGCGAATTCTTTAATAGCGAATTTTGCATTTGGGATGATGAATCCCAAATGCAAAAATTGCACTCGCAAAAGGCAAGATTCTGAGAATCTTGCCCTTTGCGAGTGCAATTTAGCTTGATGAATCAGGCTGCCTGTTTTCCGTTTTACAGATTTTTACACATAAATACAGAGAGAAAACCATTTGATTCCCTGTCTGTATATATTTTTAAATGTGGATAAAAACGGAAATTGAGTTGCTTTTAGGTGATTCTAAATACTCTCTGCTGTGACTGCCAGGCCAATAGCTGCGCGGATTGATAAGTAACGGGGTTAAAAAAGAAAGAGAAATTAGGAAAGAGGCGTTAATAGCAGTGGATATGCAAAAGGTTGATACTGAAATTTGCATCTTTTCACATAAGGAGCATTGATTTATCTTCTTCGGATGTTCGTAACACTGAAACCTGGCAGGCTTTCAGGCCTGAGTTCATATTAATCTGTAAATAAATGTGGAAATATATCAGTTTCAGCCTCCTTTTTTTCACAAAGCTCAAAATAAATATGGATAAATACAGATAAAATTACCCAAAAATAAATATGGATAAATGCAGACTGAAATGTCCAAAAAATAAATACCATAAAACCAGGAGCCATAAATATATACAACAGCCACCAATTGAATCCACTAGGCTTGGTCCAGGAAACATTGTCGATGGAAAGAGACTATCTTTCAGGGTCCCCTAGATTGAACTGGGGCGGGTGGTAGAGAACAATGTAGAAATGTAGGACAAGTGACATGTGGCACAGTCTTGCACTCTTGCGAGAAGGATGTGGTTATTAAAGGTATGGGGCATCCAATGACTTAAACTACTATCGGATTGGATGGATAGTGTCTGGTTTAAGGATTGACGGTGGAAGATCAGCCAATCTCGATGCCCGTCTGTGAGAGGAGCTGTTCTTCAGGCTGTTTGTTGACATTAGGAGGTATTTACTCAGGTACCACAGAGTAAAGTGAACTGTACAAGAGATCCACCTGTGGGTGCATTGTGGTGATTTACAAATAGCCAAAGGTAAAACCAAGGCAAAGTCATGCACTGGCCAAGGTTACGTTGCTTGTAGGGAGCAGCATGTTGAGCAGCATAGTGAGATGCGGGGAAGTGGTACCTGCTTCTGTTTGAGATAGCAAATGTTTGTCTGTCACCTCTGCAGCCCACCTGTACAGATGGGACCTGAGCATCAAGCCAAGGAACAGCCTATCTCTTCATAGGGTGTTTGGATGTATAAGTTTCCCCTTAATGGGAAAATTCAGCAAAGGAACCCCAACAGACATATATTTTCTGTCAGAGGTTGTGCTGGTCTAGACGTACTGCTTTGTCGAGAGCCATATTTTGAAGTAGGTAGAAGCAAAATATGTCCGAAACTGCTACATTCTGGCCAGCACTCTTGTCCACAGCAACCGGGTGTCAAAAATGGCGCCACCACTCCAGAGGCTACGGCTTGCAGGAGCAGGTCATTTGTAGCCCTGCAGACTCACCACAGGGTCTACTGCTTCCTGTCAATATTCATCAATATTTGAGGGAGGTGATCTACACCCGCCAAAGTGGTAGACTCCTAGCTGCTTTACAAAGAAAACATTATTTTGATCTATGCAAAAATGAAAGGGTAACAAAATGGCTACCCTGCAGTCCACAAAGTCCTTAGCACACACATCCACCTCATGTTTACACTTACACATGCGTTGCAGACAGGACAAATGGGATGAAGTTAAACAATTCTGATTGCATATTGGAGTGGATTGATGAAAGCTAGCCACCCGTGGGTGTGGGGTGAAGAGTACAGGGGGTGTGATAGGATTGTGGGGCCACCATGCAGTGAATGGATGTAGCTGCCCGGGCACAAGGACAGGACCTGGCTGCCTGGTAGTGTGTGTGTGTGTGTGGAGGGGGGGGAGGGGGGGGGGGAGATGGGTACGGTAACTGCTATTCTTTGGGTGGGGGCCACAGGCACGGTCTCCCGGTGGACCCAGCCCTGTAGGGACGAGCCGTATCTGCAGGCTTCAGGAGGCGGCACAGTGATTGGCTGGAAGCCAGCAGGAACGGCGCTTACCTAACAGATGCTAGCAAGGCCCTTCAACCACAGCTGCTGCGTCTCACCGAGGGAGGAGGCAAAGAGGTGACGCAGCTCGAAAATTCTGGAAAAATGATGTTCCAGAAACCGCATTCATTTGTGGTAAAAGCGCAAGCTAAGGGTCAGAAATGGCACTTATGTGTCTAAGTGATGGTTTAAGGACTGCCAAGGCCAAAAAGCCTAAGAAAGGATAAATATAACTCCTGACTAGTAAGTACTTTTCAAGGTTAGGAATCTTGCTGATTAGACAGACGTCTGATTTTCACAAATGGAGTGAACATGCACTGTGTTCCAATCTGGCTAGTATACTTTATAATTTACGTCCATGTCACTAAAGCTGAACTGCATATAGTTGTATCTTTCCCAATACAGATTCGGCTGTACATCATATTATGTAAATCTGTCCATGCACCCGGTTTTAATAGATTTACTCATTTTTAGGTCTCGCCTTAGACAGCATGTGTGCTGTCTCTTGAGAGACAGATTATCTAACAGCAGGCTTAGAGGCTGTCCATTGCTTACCATTGGTTGGCTTTATTGTCACTCTCATTTGATTGCTTCTTATTGGGCAGCTGCCACAGTCTTCCTTCTTCTTTGTGTATTTACCCTGGAGCATGGATGCATTACTGGTGTCATTATTTGAGGTGCTCATTTTTTCTTAATGTTTAAGCATTCCATCAGAGTGCATCTTTTTTAGCTGTCTCCACCTCTAAATCCTTCCCGCCCACTGACCTTCCGCTGTCTGTCATGCTGCCCCGCCACTTGCCGTTGTCCATACTGAGCCCTTACACACCCTCCCCCTGTTTTCCCTGTTGCCCCTACGGCACACCCTTCCTCCACTGTCTGTGTTTTCCCCCACACAGTGGCATAGCTAGAGCTTTTGCCACTCGGGCCGTCCCTGAGTTTGCCGCCCAGTGACGGCCGGTGCAGGTAAGAGCGGGGGGCTCGCAAGTGTAGTGAAGGGGTGAAGTGCCGCCGCCCCCAAAAAAGTGCTGCCTTGGGCGGACTACCCGCCCTAGCTATGCCACTGCCCCACCACCTGCCCTCCTCCTTTGTCCTTCTTACCCCAACACCCACCCTCCCTACGTTTTCTAGTTTGTCCCTCACAACCACTTTGCCCCTCCCCCTACTCTCCTATTGCCTGTTTTTCAGGCCACCTGCCCTTCCTTTGTTATCTGTGGTACCCTGCCACCACCTCCTCCTTTTTCCATGTTGCCGCCACACCCGCTTCAACAAAAAAGAAGCGCTGGGACTCGACCAGCACTGGCCACATCATAGTACTTTTTCCCCACACCCTCCATTGTCCTTGTTGGTCCAACCAGACGCCCTCCCTCCCTCCATGTTTTCTTTCGTCCCATCCTCTATTCTTCAGGCAATATAGAAAACAGTGCCTTGACATAGCCAAAGCTGGCTGTGTCCGCGCTTTTTTCCCCCTTTCTGTCATACTGCACAGCAGCCACACTGCTCTACAACATGAATAAAGGCACCAACAAAGTCAGTACCTCACTTAGGCAAGACCTACTGACTTTGCCAATGTTTGTTCACTAGTTCGGCAAGTATATATCGGGTAACATTCCCTGACGTTCACCTGTCAGATCTCACTCTGGGATACCTGCAGGCTTAAAATTCTTGTAAATATGCATTTGTAGAGTTATTTATTTATTTATTTATTTATTTATTTGAAATGGAAAGAATTTGACCTTTGAAGAAATCCCTTCGCTCAGAAATAACTGAACATATGGGAAATGTCTGAGTCACTTCTCTTCAGAAAGTGCAGAAAAATTTATGTATTTTTTTCTTTTTTTTGCTTCACATCAAACACATTTTAAACTTGGGGAAAAAACACCCCTTCTACCCACGGGAAAAAATGGCAGCTTTTCACAGCTTCTTTAACGCTTTTAGGATGGAATAAGAGTAACAAAATGCATTGTAAATATTTATGAAAACCCCTGCTGCATTGTTGCATATCTTTTGTATTCGCAGGTGTATTCAGGGCCTCAACAGCCAGTCCTCATCTGACAGTCTGGAATCATGGCACCGCTACCTAATGTCTCTGGAAGCAAGCATTGGTGAAGCCAATAGGTCTCTCGCTTGGGGCCAGTTGGCTTTGCCCATTGGTTTTTGCGGGGAAACATCCTTCACAACGCAACTTTTACCATGCAGTGCTTTTACATCGCAACTTTTACAACGCAAACCATTACAACGCATTGCGCTGGGGGGCGCTTAGGATAGGGAATAGATTTAATTTACTATCCAACACCTTCCCTACTATCCACGGGGACTGGAGTTGGAATAGTAAATTAAACTATTCACTATCCAGCACCCCTCAACACTATGCGTTGTAAAGGCATGCGTTGTAAAAGTTGCGATGTAAAAGCATACGTGGTAAAAGCATGCGTTGTAATGTCATACATCCGTTTTTGCGTCGTGGTACTGTGTTTGGACACTGTGCAACATCTTCAAAATATACTAAAAAGGGGGTCACATCTTTCTACTGGGGTAAAAGCACAAGAGGGAGAAAACATCACAGAAGCACAGAGGCGGGGCAGTACTACAAGCAGTGCAGGAAGAGGAAGGGAAGCTCTGGCGACAGCGAGAGCAGAGGGGGAGACAAGCACACGGACAAGAAAGAGCAACAAGGTGTATGAGGAGGGAGAGAAGCACACAAGGGAGACAGAATGAAAACACATGCACTTGTGGAGTGCTTATGCAAAAAGAAATGAGAGCGTGAGTAGTACGGGCAGAGAATAGCAGGCACATGAGGAAGAGCACAGAAGGGAGACAGCTGGAAGGCACATGCTCTCTCGGGGAGTGGTTAGGCAAAAAGATGAAAATAGTTCACTAAAAGTGAGCAGTGGAAGGACACAAGTAAAGAAATTACGCTCTAGGGTAGGGACAAACAAACACAAGGACAAGGCAAGCACTCAAATAAGAAGCAAGCAACTGAGAGTGACAATAAAGCAAACAATTGGACACAATGGTAGATTTTAAGCCAAGATTTTGGTGAACTAACCAAAGGTTTTTTGCATCCAGACCACTTGCAATATCTGGTAGGCTTGCCTTAATAATAAGGCCGCCGTGGGGGCGTGTGGCCAGAAGAGCAAGATGGCAGACTTGTCTTGCTAGGGCTCCCTGCCGGCGCCTGCATTTCTACCTGATCCTGGTCTGCCTTGAGGGCACCGATCTAGACTTACTGGTGACCTGGGTCTGTAGAGATTCGGGTAGGGCCAACCTTGAAATACGTGGGCTGGCTGTCCTGGGGACCCGCTGGGCCGTAATTACAGCACCAACTGCAACAACTTAGTGGCTGGTTGTTGGTCCAAGGCAAGCCAGCGAGGGATCCCTTTGGTAAGCCGGTCGGCCCAGAGAATATTTCGGCCACAGTAGCTGGGTGCAGGGGCTGCACACAGCAGAGGTGAGCGCTGTGGCCCTCCCACGACTTTTCTCTAGAAGAAATGGGATTGGGGATCGCCATTGACATCGCTGAAGCTGCAGGAGCGGTGTCTCCCTACATCTGTTCCCGTCTTGGAACAGGGTCCCACCCGGGAGATCCCCACAAGACTACTGGTCTGCGGGCACCAGACCATATTCATGGCCCGGTGGGGGGGGCTTTTAGGACCGGAAGTGATGGGACACTCTTCCTCAGTATTGGACGCCCCACCCTCCAAGGATTGCCCTTGGAAGAGGACTGCAGACTGTAAACTGTGCTCCCGCATCTGGACTGTTGCGGTGGTGGTGGTGGTTGAAGATGCACCTGAGAACTGGAGGTGAATCGCTCTGTTGTGATATCAGCTGCAGCAGAATTCCATCCACGTTTGCCCTGCTTAGTGACAGACAATGGGTCCCAGTGGCTGCAGAGACCCCGACCACATCATCCTTTGCCTGGGAGGTCCCCCAGCCTGTCTTCAAGTCCTCCTGTAGGGATCTCTGTAGCTGGCAGCGCTCAAGGCCGGAGTCTCCTTGAGCGGCATGATCTGGTGACTATTCACGCTCACAAGTGTCTGTCCTGATGAAGGGGCGGCACACAGTTAGGAGGGCTGCTGGTAGCCTTCCCAGTCGTACTCTGGGATGTTTGTGCTGCTTCACCGGTGAAGGTCAGGCGGGCATGACTCGACTCGACAAAACGATGTCTGTACAACCTATATGGAGCTATGATGGCCAAGGACAAGACCCTCACTAAGCAGAACAAGTTAGATAAATATACCATGCCACTTCCATAGGACAGCAGCCCCCCAAGAACCCAACCAGCTGGCGCTACAGCCTTAGCGGCATCTAAAGTGGACCTGTAATAAGCAATCAAGCCCTTCTGCAAGCCACTGAGGAATCCAGACTTGCCTTTTAGGACAAGATCGGGCCTCTCCCACCATAGAAATCTTTGCTGGTTGCACTTCAATGAGGGCGCAGAGGTGACTATCCCCAAAAGATTCCTGGAGTCTTGGCTTTCTCACAGGGGAACAACTGTTTTCTAATCAAGCAGACCCACTGGGCACTTGTCCAGCAGCCACACCCTGGGGTCTTGCCCTGTCCTATCATTGTCCGTCTGCTCAACTACAGGAACAGTGACCTATTCCTATGCACAGTGAGTTCACTAGGAGAGACTATATAGGAATCGTTCAAGACCCGCATCTTCCCAGACTATACAAGACTGGTAGAGATCCGGAGGAAAACATTCAAACAGGTTAAACAGAAGCTATGGAACATGAACCTCAAATACATGTTCCTGTTCCTAGCCAGGTTAAAGGTAGTTTTCCAGGGAAATACTCTGTTGTTTGACCACCCTGAAAGAGTATGGTAGTGGTTCGAGGAGCCTTCTCCGCAGACCCGAGCAAGACTTTCAGAGGTGGCCCCGGGGAGTTGGATTGAGAGATGCTGTGGAGATCAGGGAGTCCCCCTCCGGGAAGGTGCTGGTGCTCCGGTGGGGGGTCCCGGCAGAGGAGTTCTGGTCGCAGCACCTAAGCCTTCTCAGACACCTGGCGAGGCCATGGAGAGCCTCATTCTGAGTCCCGCTGTAATGATCAGAGCAAAAACCTCTAGCTGCAAGGCGACTCCCAAGACTACTGTATTTGTTTTCTTTTCTAGGGATACCTATGTTGGGGCAACAGACACTTTGTAGCGTATTGTAGCGTAGAAGAAATTGGGAGGGATGGCTTGGTTTCTTTTTTTTAGGGTTTTGCTTTGTTCTTTTGTTTACAAGGCATGCACTACTACTACATCCTCATTATGACAACCTATGCCCATTAGACCTCTATTGTCCTCTCTATGCTTACGCAAATGTTGATGCTGACCTGGAACGTTAATGGGCTATTAGAAAGGATTAAGAGGGGGAAGTGAAATGGTGGGCACCAGCTATTTTTTGCCTCCAGGTAACCCACTTATTGGGAATGAACTGCCCCTTTCTCGGCCGATATGGCTGTTACAAGGGTCTTTGATGCTCGTTTTACCAGAGGAACCATGGGGTGGCTATCCTTTAACACTGGACCTGCCTGATACTTATTACAAAGGCCCAATTAGACCTGCAAGGCAGATATGTGCTCCTCTAGGGCGCCCTGGAGGGACGACTGTGGGTCCTGAGTAGCGTAAATGTACCCCTGGCACTGATTACTAATATGTTACCAGGCTTATCTGTCGCTTTGCTTCAGACCCAGCTCAGCACACTGATCCTGGGAGGCGATTTTAATGCTGTCATGTACAGAGCCATGGACACAACATTGACTTGAGTGTGGTGTAGATGGCACTCCATGAAATAACATTCATTAATTGCTCCATCTCACACGTAAGCCACTCCAGACTCGATTACTTCTTCATGCAGCAGACACCAGCCCATAATTTTGGGTGCCCGTAACCTTCCCTGAGGCCTCTCAGTCCACAGTCCACTAGAGGTGCAGGGTATCAGGCTGCTTAACACCTGGTGGATCAGGTTGTAGTCTGGTCTAACTCCTCTGAGTGGCCATAGGGGATTACTTCGACCTCGATTACCACTCAATGAAGTCCCAATTGAGCCCGTGGAAGGCCTTTAAAATTGTGATCCATGGGAGAGCGTTCAGGACCGAGTGCAGGCGGGAACAGGAGAGAGAAAAAAAGATCACCTTATTTGAAATAAAGATCCTCAGTCTTGAACAATCAATAGGATCAGAATTGCCTAACAAAGGCCCACAACATCAAGAAGAATCTAGGGAGATGATAAGATTTAAATTCCTTGATACAGCTAGCGTTGCTGGGTCCCTAGCCCAATATCAACCGTACAAAAAGGTAATAAGGCAGGAAAATTGATTTATTGGCTGTCCCAGAGGCAAGTGGGGCTATAAGTGATGCAGGCGATACATTCTCCTCCCCTTTCCGTATAGAAGGGGCCCGTTGCAGGGGGGCCCCCTCTCACATCTCCACTTTGCCTTGGTGATGGAGCCACTGGCAAAATGGCTAAGGGTGGATGGACACCCAGCTGTAGGGCTTTCGGTGGTTGGAGGATCACGAGGATAGAGTGGCACTGTATGGCAACATTTTGTTACAATACCTACTGCCCCATAGACGACCTTTCCCCGCCTGATCCAAATACTTCATATTCATAGGGATGCATGTGGCTAGGCAAGATCCCCTCAGCCATGCTGGATTCCAGATTACAGGTCACAGAACCTAGGTATTACGATTACCAGTGACAGACAGCATTGGAATTGAATATAGTTTCCATCTTGAAGTTCGTATGCAGCAATTTAGGTGACTGGATCATTCTGCCCCTCAATCTCCTTGGCTTTCCATGATTTCCCTACGCCTTTATTCTCCCTCCCTCTTTCTTTCCGGAGCTTCGGTCCTTATCCTCAAGGTCTTTTGGGCGGGCAAGACTCCCAGAGTCTCATACACCAAATGTATAGCTCCACTATATGAGGGCGAGCTTAGTGTTCCTTACCTACGCTTATACTACTGGGCGGCGCATAGGGTGCCATTGGGGTCCAGTTATTTGGAGAACGCTAAACATCCTTCTTGTGTGTGGAGTTGTCCATCCTCGAAAAATGGTGTATACACTGCCTGCGCTATGGGAGCCTTCCCCCGGCCACTCTCACCCAGGTCTTTATGATTCCACTGTTTTTTTTTTTTTTTTATAAATTCTTTTTATTGTTGCAGCAGGCGAATCATAAGTATTAGGAACAAGACAGCGCGGGGGAGCATCAACATTCCGCTCTACCCGCCGTTACGCAACTTTTGAAATAGTCAGTTACATTGCATTCATCCTGACGAACTTAGTTATCATTTTCACCCCGAACTCCCCCCCCCCCATCAACTATAAGTAGAGGCAGTAACTGAGAGACCTCTCCTCGAAGCCCCCCTTCCCGTCCTTCCCCCCCCCTAAGCAGCAGAACACCCTCCTCAACCACCCCCCCCCGACCCTCGCGGCTCTCTCGGTCCTCTCAGTTGTGTGACATTGAGCATAGGCAAACCCCCCGTCCCGAAGTCCTCAAGGGTACAAAATGCTGGAGCCATTGACATATGCATCATCCCTGTGATTCATCCCACCACCCGCCCACTTCCCCCACCGGTCCCACCCTACTACTCCAACCCATGGTAGTGCCTCCACTTGGCCCATATTTTTCTAAATTTGCGGGGGCACCCTCTGGCTTTGTATGTAACTCGTTCAGCTGCCATGTACATATCTAGACCTCTTCTCCAGTCCTCGAGATCTGGTTTCCCAGGCGCCCCCCACAGTCTTGCAATGTCTCTTTTTGCGACCACCAGGGCCAGCTGCAGAAAGATGAGTAAGTATCGCGTGATATCCACCTCCGTGGACATTCCCAAGAGCGCCAGTTTGGGGTCCTTAGGTATCTCTACCTCCAGTACCGCACTCAATTCATTGAAAACCTCGACCCAGTATTCCTGTATCACTGTGCATCCCCAAATGATGTGGAAGAAGTCGCCTGTTAGGTGTTGGCATCGTAGACAGGCGGTGTTGGTAACCCTCCCCATCCGGAAAAGCCTCACTCTGTCAAAGTATGCCCGATGAAGGACCTTAAACTGGATGAGGCGAAGCCTCGATTTTATGGCCACTTCTCGGGGGTGCATGAGTACGAGTTCCCAGTCCAGGTCCTCCAGCGCACCCACGTCTGCCTCCCACCTCTCCCTGAGGGCCTGTAGATCCCCCAACATGTTATTTGTCAGTGTTTTGTAAGTCATGGATACCGCCCCCCTTTGTATCTGTTCTTGCAGTAGACGGCCCTCAAGTGGTGCGAACTGGGGAATGTCAGTGAGAGATATGTTTTGGGCTCCCCATGCATGTCGCAGCTGTATGTATTTGTAGTATTGGGTTCCCTGGAGTCCAAATTCCTGCTGCAGTGCCTGAAAGGTTTTAAGTTCTCCCTTTGCTATGACATCACCAACTGTGGAGATGCCAATGTCATCCCACCTTTGAAACCCACGCAGCTTGTTTAGTTCAGTCAGCCACCTACATGACCATAAGGGTGTTTGGCGGGTGAGCCTTTCATGCCAGCCCATTCTAACCGACGCTCTGCGCCACGCCGACAGGGTAATCTTAGTCGCAGGGAGAAGCTGGCGCCCCCCCCTACCCCCATATAAAAAGTGGAGCACCGTCTTATTGCCCCACGTAGATCTCTCTAGTGCATAGGTGGGGTGGTCAGCCGGGGCGTGTATCCAATCGTTGATCGGGGTAAGGTGTTCCGCCCAGTAATAGGCCTCCAAATTGGGTAATGAGATACCCCCACTATATTGGTGACGCTGCATAGTCGTGAGTGCCACCCGGGACTGCTTCCCCAGCCACAAGAAGGAGCGGAGATCGGCATGGATTTTCCGCAGTGTCAGAGCCGGAAGGGGATAATACTCATTTTGCAGGGCGTATAAAAACTTCGGGAGTAGGATCATTTTATATAGAGCAGCCCTGCCCAACATGGTGAGCGGGAGCGGCCTCCATCTATCCATCTCCGCCTTGGCTGCCACCAAGACTCGGTCGACATTGTCCGTGAAGGAGCGCCGCTTATCTCGGGTGATAAAGACCCCTAAGTACCGGAAGCCTTCCGTGGTGTGGATGAGCAGCTCAGGCAGCTCCTCCCCTCGCGGGGCACCCTGTGGGTCGTAGAGGACCGACTTATGCCAGTTTATAGCGTGTCCGGCTACCGCCCTAAAGTCGTCTAGTTCCCTGAATATGGCCGGTATCGTCGTAGCCGGGTCGGTCACGTATAACAGTACATCATCGGCGTATAGGGAGATCTTCTCCTGTTCAGTGTCCGATTCCCCCCAGTGGAAGCCAGTCACCTCTCGGTTAAGCCGGATACGGATCGCAAGGATCTCGATCGTGAGGGTAAAAAGGAGTGGAGACAGCGGACACCCCTGCCGCGTCCCCCGCTCTATCGCGAACTCCCTCGACAGTCGCCCATTTATTCGCACTCTAGCCCTAGGTTTCGAGTATAGAAGTTTCACCCAGCGCTGGAAGGAGGGCCCAAACCCAAACCGTTCAAGGGTCCCCATTAGGAAAGGCCAGTGGACCGCATCGAACGCTTTCTCCGCGTCCAAGGAGAGGAACCAATGTGGCTCACTCCTGTCGCCGACTTCTTGGAGCCAGTTGTGGGTGCGCCGCAGGTTTAGTTTGGTGGCCCTGTCCGGCAGGAACCCGGACTGGTCTGGGTGGACCAGGCCCGGTATTACCTGTCGTAAGCGTCGTGCCAGAATAGTGGCCAGGATTTTAGTCTCAATATTCAGCAGCGAGATTGGGCGATAGGAGGAACAGTCGCCACGGGGCTTGCCTTCTTTGTGAATCGGGATTATGGTAGCTAGGGCCAGGTCCGGCGGTAGGCCTCCCGAGGCGAGAGCGTCCGCATATAGCGACTTCAAGTGACGCGAAAGGAGGTCCCCCGTTCGTTTGAAGAACTCCGCTGGGAAACCATTTGGTCCCGGAGCCTTCCCCGGTTTCAGGGCAGCCATCGCCTCTGCGATTTCATCCAGGGACAGGTCGGCTTCCAAAGCCTCACTAACTTCGGGGGTCAACTGCGGAACTTCCACGCCACCCAGGAACGACTGCACCGCCTCGCGGTCCCCTAGGTCCCGCGCCCTGTAGAAGTCTTCGAAATAGGTCGCAAAGGCCTCCGCTATAGTGTCGTCTGTGGACGCCCGTGCCTTACTGGGGAGCTCAACCCAATCCACCCACCTGGCAGCTTGCTCGCGCCTGCTCAGCCATGCCATGAGTTTACCAGATTTGTCTCCGACATCGTATAAGCGATGCAGGGTGGCCAGCGCCTGTGTACGCGCCTCGTCCGTGCTTAGCTCTCTATACAGCCTTTGAGTGTCTAGCAGTATTCTGAGATCTACCTCCTCCTTCGTTCTGTGATATTCAGCCTCCCGGGTCAAGATGTTTGCCTCCTCCTTCGCTATAGCTTCCGTGCGTTTCCTCCTGGCCTCCCCCACCCTGGATTGAAAGCGGTCCCTCAACACCGTTTTCATGGCTTCCCATAGTGTCACCCCGGACTGTACCGATCCCTCGTTTTCCGCCAAAAAAACTCGAATATCCGCTCTTATGCCCCCTAGAATAGCAGGAGTCTGTAAATCCCATGGCGACATATGCCACTGTGCCTGACCTCTCCCCCTTCCCCGACCTATGTGTACGAACAGCGGGGAATGGTCCGAGATACCCCTCGCCCTGTAGTCTGCCTCGTCTCCCGCCGAAAGTTCCTGTCTCGATGTGAAAATGTAATCTAGCCTAGAGAAGACCTTGTGGGCCCCAGAGTAGAATGAGTAGGCTGCGTGGGTAGGATGAAGCCACCGCCAAACGTCGGTGAGACCGATCGTGTCCATTCTACGCGCCAAAGCCGTCTCCGCAGCCACCGTGTGGGGGTTCCCAGAACGATCGCGCATCGTGCACATCACGTCGTTGAAATCCCCCCCCACAATCTGTATCGTGTCCGCCGTGTCTAGCAGAATGGTCGTGATCTCCTGCATTGTTCGTGTTTGTAGTTTGGGTGGAGCATAAACCGACAACAGAGTGTACCTGCGCCTCCTCCATGTCCCCTGCACCCCGGCAAACGATCCCTGTGGGTCCAACCATGTACGTGCGACTGTGAAAGGTGCTGTTTTCCTGACTAGTATTGCCGTGCCCCGTGAGTCCATGGTGTACCCTGCATGTGCCAGAACGACGTACTGCCCGCGCGCCAAAAAAGCACAGCGGTTCCCCCTCAAATGTGTTTCCTGCAGGAAAACGATGTCAGGTGCTACACGCTTAATATATGCAGTAACCAGGCTCCTCTTAATTTTGGACCCCAAACCGTTCACGTTCCAGGTCAGCGCCTTAACCCCGGCGCCTTCACCGTGTGGTGTAGCTAGTGTACTCGCCATTGTATCACCTGAGGACTGTCCAGTACCGGGCCCCAGGGCCGGGACGGTAACAAGGGTAAACTCTCCCGAAGTTGCTGCTGCATGCACACCTGTCTCCCTCCCTTCCCAACATCCCAACACCCCAACATGAGGTAAACTGTAACCAAACCCCTTCCCGCACCCCCCTCCCCACCTCCCTCCCCTTCCAGTTGCATCCCAATCCGGGTCTCAACTATCCGTGGGAGAAGGCCTGTCGCCCTCCCACGCATCCCACCCTCAATCAACAAACAGTAACCAGTACTGAAAACTTAAGGAATAGTAGGGGGGTGTGTCAACTTGCGTGCTCCGCTGCGCCGAGCCGCTATCTTCCCCGATCCCTATACAGCAACGATCACGAATGTGAGTCCTGAGTGTCCATATTCATCCCTTGACCCGAGGAGTCTTGTTCCAATTGCTGGATTTCTGCGACCAGTGGGTGCACTGAGTCGTTCACTGTTTCCTCGTCCTCTCTTCCAGATATGCGGTCCTCCAAGTCCTCCACGTCTTCACCTTCTGAACGGGTTCCATTCCGCAGGCAATGGAATCTCGAGCCCGCCACGGAGTCCGCGCCCGGGGAAGTGGATCTGCTGCCTCTCCCACCCTCCTTGTCTCGTGGCCTGTATGGTGTCGCCGGTGTTTTCTTCTGCGTCCTCCGTACTCCCCGTCGCCGTGTTTTCGGCATTTCCCAGGGCGTCCTCTCCCGGACCGATTTGTCCAGCGCCGCTCGACCTGCCGCCTCTCTACTGTTTAGAATAGGTCGCTCTTCGAGCCATTGCCACACATCCTCCGGGTGAGCAAAAAAGATGGAGTTGTCTTTATAGATCACCTTGAGTTTGGCGGGGAAAAGGAGCATGTAAGTAATGTTCAAAGATCTCAGCTTTGCCTTCACCGAATCAAACGAGCGGCGTTGCTTCGAGACCTCCTGACTATAGTCCGGAAAGATCATTATGGTGGTATTCTCCAAACGGATCTCCCCCATTTTCCTGGCCTCCCGTAAGATCAGGTCTCTGTCTGCATAGTTCAAGAAGCGCGCTATCACTGGTCTCGGTCGCGCACCCTCCGGAGGCTTGGCTAGAAGCGCCCTGTGTGCCCTTTCGATGATGAAGCACTGGGAGAATTGCGCTGTTGGGAAGGTATCTTTCAGCCATGAGAGGAGAAAGGCGGACATGTTCTTTCCCTCAATCCCTTCTCTAAAGCCTACAAAGCGAAGGTTATTGCGCCTCGACCTATTTTCCGCGTCGTCCACCTTCCACAGCAGCTGACGGTGAGAGGCCCGGAGTTCCGCCATGTCCTTCTTGAGAGTAGAAATCGAGGCTTCATTGTCAGTCAACCTAGATTCGGTTGCCGTGACCCGGTCCGTCAAATTTCGGAAGTCCTGCCGCAGTAGCGTCACCTCGGACCCTACCTCTCCAATTTTCGTCTCCAGGGCCGTCCGGGACGCTTGTATGTCGGTCCTGGACGCTTGGATGGCCTCCATTAACATGGCCGTGTCATTGCGCGTGTCAGGCTGCAGAGAGTGTTGCACCGCCCCAGAACGCGTTGCCGTGAAGTCGTCCATAGGTCCCCGCCTCGCAGCCCTGCTCGCCGTGTCACCCTTCCCCATGATGATGAAGTCTGCAGGCCGGAGGCTCCCTATGCAGGCGTCCTGTCTCAGAGGCGCGGAGGGGCCCAGTCGCGTAGCTCCAATGACGCTAGGTACTCCGGATGTCACTGTTCGCTGTACCGCGTCAGCGGTCTCCCCGGCTCACCTCCCGTCGCAGTCCTGAGGTCCCCCAAGTGTCACCGTGAGGTCCGATGGCAGGGGTCGCGTGTCTGCCGTCCTGCAGACTAAGTCTCCAATGGTGGGGGCTGGGTAGTCAGGGCCCAGGCTCTCAGCCACTTTTCTCCCTCCAGTGCCCTTCAGGTCGGGCGCCTCCGCAGCCTCGCCGCCATGTTGGTAAAGGCGGGAGCCGCGCTCGAGCCGGTCTCTGCTCTCAGAGTGCCAGGAGGACGGCCCTTGAATCCTCTGTCCTGGGCTTACCTCCGCTCCGCCTCGGCGAGCACTCTCGGGCAATCCGCGACCCGGGGAGTGCAGCCGGTGGGGGATTTCGCCGTCACACACCGCCGGCCGCCATCTTGGTGCAGGCAGCCGGTGCCTCGCGACTGTCTCGGCTCACCTCCCCTCCTCTGCCGGCGAGACGTTGGTCACTCTTGGGGGTCAGGCGGGTCGCGGAGCCACCTTCAGCTGGGCAGTGTGCGGCAAGACCACACGTGGGGCACTGGGAGCGCCGCGCTCCGCCAAGCGCCGCAGGCGCCCTCCTGGCCGCCGGAGAGCCGCCGGGGACACCGCACAGCCCGGGTTTCTGCAAAGGCGGCTGCTCTCCACTACGCAGGTACTCCAACCAGGTGCCAGGGTGTATCGACGTCCACACAGTGCCTCTGTGGGATCGTGGGGGATATGAAAAAGTCGGATAAAGTGCCGCTCGGCCGGAGCTCCGGCAAGGCACGTCTACTCAGCCATGCTGTTGGCCACGCCCCCTTTATGATTCCACTGTTATACTGGTGGGCAGCTCTATTGCATTTTAAATGCCTGAGGCTTTAGGAGAGCCACAACACTGACTGCACCCCCTCAAAAAATAGTGTGTACGCTGCCTGCTCTATGGGAGCCGACCCCTGGCCACTCTCATCCAGGTCTTTATTATTCCACTGTTATGCTGGTGGGCAGCTCTATTGCATATTAAATGCCTGGGGAGACCCACGGCATGACCCCCTAACCCTGTGAGCAGGGTTTGTGGCTAAATAGGTGACTCAGCTAGCTGGCTTCTACAGGAGGGACCTGATTGAGATTGGGTGCTGGGCGACCTGTGAGATGGTGACCACAAAGTGTGCTTTCACCACCCTAAGGTGGAGTTCAGGCTTCACAAGTCTCGGGTATTAAAATATCTACTGGTGTAACACACCCTTGAGCCCCAAGATCCCTACTACTTAAAGCTCCTGACCCCATTAAAAGCTTTGCGCAAACTGGGAGTACAATGTGGGGCAACTAGATGATGATGACTGGTGCAAAGCTAAAATGGCCCATGAATACTAACTATCCCTTCCAATCTCAGACTCATACAATTCAACTACTTTCACCGTGTATACTATAGACTAGATAAGATGTGGAATATGTGGGCTCCACATCAGCAAGCTGCTGGCCATCGGGGGATCCTGATGGGTCCTGCTTTCATGTTGTATGGACCAGTCCCATGATTGCCACCAACTGGATCTCTAAAAACAACTCAATTACGTGTCTAATGCAGACCCATGCATCGTTTGCTCCAAGTGTGCCCTTTTGGTGGTCACGGAGGGCTGGGCATGCACACAACACCAGAGACTGCTAGCAGGTATTGTCTACCTCGTAGCCAAACAAGACATTGGCAGAAACTGGAAATCTCCCAATCACTCCCCATCACCTCCTCTCCCCGTATCTCTTTGGACCCGTGGAACAGACTTTTCGTGCAGACCAGAAAAATAGATTTACAATTGGAGGGGTTAACCACATTTCATTATTGTTTGTATGGTTCTAAATATGATGAAACAATATGCAGATACATTAAAACAAAACAGGGTGGCAGTGCATTACAGGAATTATCCTGTGGAAAGGGGAGGGGTGTTTGTGTGTGTGTGTGCGTGCGTGCGTGCGTGCACGTGTGTGTGTGTGTGTGTTAGTCAGTGAGATTCAGGGGGTGTAAATATCAAATTTCCCAACCAACAAAGCAGTGGGTCACAGAGTGAATGTGTGAGGTGACCAAGGTTTGGGATGGGCTGTTCTTTTCAGTACCAGGGTCAGTACTGATTTGCATTTGGTGGGCCTCTGGGGCTGATTTAGAGTTTGGCGCACAGGTACTCTGTTGCAATGGCAATAGAATATCCTATCCACCCAACACAAGCTCCACTGCCCAATTTTGAGTTGAGTGGGCTGCAAGCTTCATGCTGATTGATTGAAATTTACTGTTAGGGTAAAACATACTTTAACGGCCTACAGAGGAGGTGCAATCAGAAGTATGCCATCCATTCAATGCCCATTAGATTCCCCATGTTAGACTAATGTTCTGATTTGTTACCTTTGCCTCAAATTGTAAAGCGCTCTGATATCCTTCGGGATCAAGTTTGCTCTACATAAAACTTTATAAATAAAAATAATTAAGACTGTCCGCACTATTTAGAATGGGCAAAAAAATGCTTTTTTTTCTTGTCCATCACTACCAGGTTTTTCCTGATGGTGAGGGATAATAAAAAAAGAAAACTTACCTCTACACCATGAGAGAAAACTGCTGTGGAAGTCATTATTCTTGTTCTTATTCCAAAGACAAACTCCTGCTTTGGCAGATTGTTTTTGAAAAATAAAAAGATTTGGAAAAGTTTTGGACCCTGAGTCATGTTTGACAGAGCTGTACGTTAAACTTTTCCTATACTGACAGGAACAGCCATGGCAGTGGTTCTTGCCAAAGAATATAGCTCTCTGCCATGCTAGTGGACATCTCTATATTTGGCGGGTGGAGCAAAGGCAGTAAAGTCCTTTACCACTCTCTCGACCTTTCCTTCGTCTGCTAACTCCTAAATCAGGACATCTGTCTAGAGTGGCACTGTGGGTGAAAAACAACAGTATGGAATGCTACCCAAGGGACTGCCAGTGGTTAGACTATTTGCAAGCATTCATTCCATCATTTTTTGGGTGTTAGATTGCCAATAGTACGCCTGGAAACCTTAGACTGGTGTAGCTTTCCAAGCCTATTACTGCCAATGTTTGTGGATTTTAAAAAGTAGTAAATATGCCTCCAGTCAAGGAGTACTGCTATGGGTTTAGATTTGTTACTTTTTTGGTAAACCTATTACTAAGGGGCATAGTTACAAAGACGTGGCACATGAAGTGAACTAAGAAATGTTGATGTGCTGCCTTCTATCACCTGAAGAGAGCAGAATTGCGTCACATCTTCAAAGAAATAGTGAAGTTCTGCTCTCTCCAAACTCTGACGCACTTTGGGCTGCCTAGGGTCAATGCTGGCACCCTTGCACCATAGTTACGGACAAGATAGCTTTTGTGAAGGAAGAGGTATCTTCTTACACAAAAACTACCTTTGGAGGCCTTTTTCTCTTTGCATTGCAAAAAGGAAATATCGAGGCAAAATAAAGATATTTCTCCTCATCATGCCATCCTCAGACATGGGGAACCATTTTGTTGCAAGCCTGTGTCTACAAGTCTATGTAAATATGGGGTTGTGTCAAAATCATGGGTGGATGCACGGGAAAGTTCATACACCACCGATGGGATGCCTACCTGATGAAAAGTAATGCAAGGTATGCACTGCATTGCATAACTTTTTCTTCCAAAACATTGCAAATCAACATTTGCATGGCTTTGTAACAACCAAAAAGGATTTTGCGTCAGGTTGCATCTAAAAAGTGACTCAACCTGGCACAAAATCAAGACATCCCACAACCATCCTTTCAGAAGCCATTACCATGCCTATGTAAACAAATGCCTTAGGACCTTCTCAGCTACTTACCCGACTCAAATACCCCTATGTGCATTCTGATCTACCTAGGCCACCCCTGAATGCTGTCCCTCATAAGATGCAGAGCCTCATATCAAATGAATACATTGCTCCTTTTCAGGCTAGTGTCTCCGAGTTGCTTATGGTTAAGTGTAAATGTGATGTCAGGAATTATCATCATTCCCATGTTAGGGTGTAAGGAGAACATTTTGCACTGCAAGAATCAGATTATTTAGTCGTGTTCGCCTTTCTGTTTAGTTAGGGCTCATAGTTGCAGCCTTAGAGCTGCCTGCTACTGTTTTGGACTTTGTTCTTTTGTTGCTACCATGGTAACATCAGCAGTATTCACAATGGATCATTTGAGAGCAAAAAGCAAATTGATTAGTTGCAGCTTGAAAGTGCAGCACCACCTCCTACATACATATCAATAGACACGATTCAGACTCCTGAAATTGTCTCTCCTTCAATAGAAGTCAATGGGAAAAATACACTTTTTTTGCAGTTTTATAGAATGCAAACTCTACCCAAATGTATCAGAACGCTTTACATGGGGAGATTAAGTGATTTGCCCAGAATCACAGAATGCTTGAGCCACCGGCCAGACCCGAACCTGGTTCCCCGCTTCAAGGTCGGCCGCGCAAGCCGTTAAGTCACATCCTCTCCCGTTTAATTTAATTCTCCCACTTTCGACTTCTAGAATGTTGGCACGTATACTACTGCCAATCCCAGAGCTACGATGGTGATGATGTCTTTTTATACTGGATCTGGTGCACCAATGCCTTCTTTCTGATATGCTTTACATAAACATCGATTCATTGAAATGCCGACGGTTAAGGAAGAGAAGTCACACACCCTTTGACCCTCGGTGACATCAACATCTTGACCCAGGACCCACCCAAAGCACCTCAACACCATTCTGTTTGATGCTGAAGAGTTAGAGGGATGGCAAGCGTTGAAAAAGTAAAGAGGTCGTTCAGACCCTTCTTCAATTTCTGATCCTGCCGCTGACTTATTGACGCTTGAGACCATGGTAATAATGGCCAGGCCAAAGTGATAGCATTTGCCACCCCTGCAGACCCCAAATTGATCTCCATTGCAATCCGGTAAAGCTCTCTTTAACAGTGGCGGCTGCCAACAAGTAGTACAGGTGGGGTGGAGGGGAAAGAAAAAGTTACTTACCTTGCTGCCCGTCGCCGCCTCGCTTCGGCTCCATCCTCTTCTGTTCCTACTGGAAGAAGGAAGCACACATAGGCTCTTCTAAGCCAATCGCGATGCTACTGTTACCAAGCGTTGTGATTGGCCTGAGCACTGTAATTCGACGCCCAGACAGGGGCTATCAACCTGTGCATTTTCTCCACCCGGGCTGTCCAAGTGTGCATGACTGTTTGCCAGCCCAAGTCGACCACCCAAACTGGCATGCGCACTTAAGGGCCCCAACCACTCCTTCCCTGCTCGCTGTGATGACAGCCCAGCCCTATCCCGCCCCGTAAACCTACCTCACGATGGAAAAATAAAATGATAATAACATAGTGTTATTACCTTTTTATTTTTTCCTTTTTCCACTGCTTAAAGAACAGTGGGGCGGCGCTGCTCCGCCTTAGCGGAGGGGCCGCTGCTGCTTTTTAACGAGTTTCACCAGGTGACAGTACTCAGCTCAGACTCCAGTGGAGGTTATTATTTTCCCTCCTGTAGGAAGGTGGCTACCTGACTATGGTTACCCCAGATTTTTTGCCTGTGTTTAGCTGTTTTTTTGACTTAGTTGACCTGGTTCCCTGCTAATCAGGGCCCCAGGCCATCTGCTCTCTCTGTAAAATGGATTCCATGTACCCTAGGTACATACCACAATTGGAAATGGACTCCTTGTCAGCCCCTGTATAATGCACTAAAGGTGCCCAGGGCATAGGGGCCACCAAGGCCTACCAGGGGCTGCAGCATATCTTTTGCCACCCCTGGCTGGTTCTTAAATTGACACAACTGGCTGATCACTCAGCTGGGGTAAGGTGGTGTAATCACCCCTTGCTTAGATATAGTATCCCTATATCTAAACCTATATCTGGACACATGTAAACCTGTGAGCCACTCCTATGGAAGGCCTCATCAATCCTGGAGGCAGAGTGCGTGGTTTTATGTGAGATGGAGCTCTAGCATGAGCTGAGCCTGTCTGCAGCCGTCGGGAACAACTCCCTAAGCTGTTTCAGGATAGGGCCATACCATATACTCTTAAGTGCCTTATAATCCTCGCGGTTAAATAGCAACTTTGGTTTGGCTTTATCAAAACATGTCGTGTAAGGTGTCATACGATTTGGAATACTATCCCCTCGCCAGTTCTGGCGACGGGGATAGCATTCCACCCCTCTAGAGGGGTAGGACATGTTGCTTTACTTAAATGCGGTTAATTTCTCCAAAGACCTTAGATCCACAAAATGGATGCCTCTGCCACAGACAAATGTCTGGACCCCTGCAGCTGACCGAAACTCGGCCAAATGGGGCCTGGACAAAGGGTTTCCTGTCACAGGAGGGTGTCACCGCCCTCCAGACAGGAGATAGTGGATTGTAGCAAGGAGGTTTGAAAGAAACCAGACACTGCTTGGGGCGCACAAGGCTGCCCCTTGCATAATCCGGCCAAACCGGTTCTGGGGCACTCCAGCCCTCGTGCCAGGGCAGCCTGGATCAAAGGAAGGGGGTGTATCCACCCACTTCCTGGGTCCCACCCATAGGGGGGGACCTAGCAGGTAATCACGCCCCCCAGATTCGAATAAGAGTGGGAGCAGTGCCAATGCACATCAGATTTCCTGGAAGAAACATTAGAAACGAAACTCTGGACCCTTGGACCTCCATCTCAACGTGGAAGCCCGAAGAATCTCCCTTGTGGTCAAGGAGTGACCACCCTGCAGCAGCAGGCACCATCCAGCCCTCGACGTCTACTTAGTTGCAGTTCCCGCCGGAACTCGAGCGACTGAGATCAACGAGATCAAGCTTGCCTGCCTTCCAACAGCCCGATCCACAGTCCCTGCAGAGCTGAGACCCGTGGAGGCGACCGGAAGTGTGGGGCACGCCATCTTGAATTGACCACGAGACGCTGACCGTGCAGCCCACGAGTGACCCTTGAAGCTGTGCACCGGGGTTTGAGAAGCCCCCACCCTGAGCTACTCTTGATCCGAAGTTCAGCCCTCCACACTCGACGAGTGCTGCGTGGGGCCCTTCTGCTCCATTTGGCTCAACGCGTTGGCCCGGTCACTTGCCAGCCGGCTAGTGGTCCCTGAGCCGACGAAACTACAAAGAAGACTCGTGAATCTGGTTGCTCCAGATCCACACCAGCTCCCCTGAAAAGGAGCCCCCACTCTGACCTTCCTGGTTCGAGTGAGAAGCAATCTCCTGGTTCCGCGTGGATTGCTCTTGCCAAGTGTTGTTTGCTCCAAACTTGAAGCCGACAGCGCCGACGGTGAGAGCCTGCGTGGGACAGATCGTGACCTGCTCCTGGACGTCGCAGATGCCCCAGAGCCCACGTGACAGCGGAGAGAAGCTCCTCGACGACCACCTGATTGCGCCCGACATTGCCTGGTTCCGTCCTGGTTCCACCCTGGTCACTGCTGAGTGACCCAGACTCTGTCCCCTCTGCTTTCAGGTACCCTTCGACTTGAGTCCACCCTTGGACTCCACCGGACACTTCATCTTCAACCCGCCTGCAGCCCTTTCAGCTTCAAGCACCAAGAGCCTGCGTGTCAAAACCCGACGCCACTTCGACCCTGTGCACCCACTTCCTGTGGGTGAGGTAACTTTGCTCCGCCGGTGTTCCCACACTGGTGCACATCTCTAGGGTCTGTGTCTTAAGTTTTGTTCCTCTAGGTTCAGCGGAAGTGTCCTTAAACTCTAACTTTACACTTTTTACGCACCATTGGTTAACATTGGTGCATGCGTGCGCTTTCCGCACTGCTCCCGAATCCCGAGGGCCATTCCCGACTTCAGCATTGCTTGTCCTGACTGCTCCCAGCGATTCCCTAGGCCCTAGGCCTAACCACTGCTCGAGTGGCATCTCTTATACCACTTGTTTAGTATATGGTTTGAGTGGCCCCCTGCCCTCATCCATAATTGTGCAACTTGTATGTTTAAACAGTGCTTTTGATTTAACGCTTGTGCCCCTTTATTCATAAAGAATACTGGGGATTGTTTTTAGTAATAAATACATATATTTTTATAATATATACTTGTGTGGTGTCCTTTCATTTGATATTACAGGATTGTATGTGGTAAAACAGCTCGCTTAACACGACCTCTTAAGTTAAGCCTTTAGGCTGCTTAGTCCATGCTACCCCTAGGATAGCTTGTCTAATAAGGTTGACTTACAACCAGACACCATAAGGGATTGTTTGGTCTGATAATAGGTGGTTCCAGAATTGGAAACATCACCTATCAGGCCAACTTCTCACACCTCCTTTTCGGGTTCATGTCTTGTGCAGTTTCACTGGAAACGTTCACTGGTTATAGATAACTAATCTATGAGTTGTGTCTATTGTACCAAAAAGATTTCCTCCCATAGATTATACAATAAAAGGCTCTGTGAGTGAGGTCCCTTGCGATAGGAAATGCCACCTTTGGCCGGTTAAATATTAATCATCACTGGTGGTGATGTCTCCCGTGGATTTTGAGACGTCACGCCACACTGGTTACTCATTGACAGGGGCGGCCAGTGACCTCGCGCAGACCTGGTGACAAAGAGGTAAGCAAAGAGGTTCAACTGAACTGAGATAAACATGATAGCGGATAAGTAAACCCTCTGCAGAGGTTGGGACCTTTGAGACCATTGTTGGCCTGATAGTGAAGGCAACCATCCAACACTATAGGAACAGCACTGGAAGGCAACCAAATGGTGTGATTACACAGCAAAAACACAAAGCCCTGCAAAAAACTCTGGATAGGAAACAGGCGATGATGCTGAACAGGCTAGGAGCAGAGAACTGTGGTCAATGTGCAGTGGATAGCTGATGCTCACATGTGACCCAATCACTAAGAGAAGTCCTTTGAGGCTCAGGCTCATAGAGGACAAAGTATCATAAGGTTTGGATGTGTGAACTCATGTGTTTTATGTAAACTCATGGGGGTATGAGGAGTTAGACCCACCCTATGAGGTTCCAAAGTGGGCAGGGGCAAGGCTTCTCTGAGTGAGCAGGCACAGGACAATTGGCAGAAATCCGGGCAGGACATCCATCACCTGTAAGAAAGTAAACAACACTTGGCCCTACTATCCTATGCCACCAATAACCACAAACAATAATGCAATTATGCAGCTTTAAGTAACAAGCACAACTTTTACAAATAAATACCTCTAACAGTTCAGTACAAAAACAAGCATCTATCACGGAACCAGTTTAGGCAACACATGTACACACTGGCCATGTATGGTAAGCAGTGAGGAGTCTGGTACACAAATCAGTTACTGAAACAACAGTCGCAAAAAGCCCACCCGCAGATGGCACTATGAAAAGGACCAAAATGCTGAGGCCTGTTGGGCTTGCTTGGTGTTGATGGCAGTGTGGCAGTGCAGTACTTCTAAAATGTGAGTGAAGAAATATGTATGATAGGTATCACTGTAGTATGAAATTAGCTGCCAAGCAATAGACCACTGTAGAGTAGAAGGGTATAGAACAGGGGATTTATCATACCTTTCTGAGACGGTGATACAGAGGGAAGGAAGGGGGTGTTGCATAGTTTGCAGGAGAAAGTGCTCTAGTACAGGGAATGGAGCTTTCCAGTGGAGGTTACAACAGTGATGAGATGTTTATTTATTTAGAAATGTTATAAAGCAATGTGCGTCGCCTTTCCAATACCTAAAAGTGTTTCAGGTAAGTAAGACTATAGGCTGTAGAGTTCATGGGGAAGGCGGGTTTAGAGAGTAATGGGTGCAGGGTGGCTATGACCTAACATTCTTAAATCACCTGCCTTAGTCCATGGGGAGATCAGGTAATAGTACTTCACAATTCCCCTAGGTCTTTCCAGAACCAGTTTTGTTTTGTGTTCCACAGCCCGAGGCTCTGTACTCCCAGCAAACGACCTCCATGTTTCATATTTTTGAGCAATTGTTGGGTGATGAAGTGGATGTATGGATCTATTTGGTGCAGAATGTGGGGTACATTTTTGGCATTATCCCAGTCGTTTGACCCAGTTGGGCTTGTGTACTGTAAATAGGATTTTGAACCTGACCCTAGCACTAGGTTATCAATGAAGTGCTTACAACACTGTTTTGATATGGTTACATTTTTGCCTATTCAGGCACAATGTTGCAATCTCAATTTAATATCTTTTCAGGCTGTAAATTAGATTATTCTGTAGGCTGGTGTAGACTATGTTGCAATAAACTATGTTGCAATAAACTAGTTGTGCCATCACCTGCCCTGTCTGTAACTCTACTTTGCGGTCAGTGCAGAATAATGAAAGTATTTTCCAGAGGTTACGCAGATGACACGCAGGTGTTAATCACCTGCAGTTCTCAGTTTCTTGACACCTGTGATAGGTTCAAACGGTGCATGGTTCATATTAGCGGTTGGATGAGTGATAATAAGCTCCAACTCAATTATAGCAAAACTGAAATCTTGCTATTTGGCAAAGCCAAAACCATCTGGTCCCAGGATTGGTGGCCTCACGAACTTGGACCCTGCCCGGAGCCTAAAGAAGTGGTGCGTGACCTGGGCATCATGCTTGACAGTGCTCTCTCGATGAAAGCACATGTCAACCAAGTATCTGGTACTTGTTACGGAATACTTAAACAACTGCGTAAAATCTTTAAATGGCTTCCTTTAGAGGCAAGAAAGCCTCTGGTTCAAGGGCTTATTATAAGCCGTCTAGATTACGGGAATGCCATGTTTGCGTCGATCAATGAGTGTGTGCTTACCAAACTTCAAATATTACAGAATGCGGCCGCCCGATTGGTACTGGGACTACCGCCGAGGTCTGCTTCTGTACCTAGTCTAAAAGAGCTGCACTGGCTCCCCGTGCGCCAAAGATGTCAATTTAAAATCCTAAGCCTCACTCATAAACTCCTCTATGGTACAGGCCCGTCCTACCTGGCAAAAAAACTAGTCTGGCATAGACCGTCCAGAACTCTACGTTCTAGCTCGAAGTACCTTCTTTCCCAGCCAAAGGTGTGTACCTCCAGAAATGGATGCAGGGCTTACTCTTACCTGGCACCGCAATTATGGAACAAGCTGCCCTCCCATCTGCTGTCTCTCTCTAACCACCAAGCATTCCGCAGGAGTCTGAAAACCTGGCTCTTTCCCAATTAATTCCCCTCACAACCATTTTTGCTCCCCTCAAGGTTGATGCCTTCTTTTTGCCAAGCGCCCTGAGACCTCTTCTGGTGAATTGTTGCGCTATACAAAAGCTTTTGACATTGACATAAGGAGCTGCAAAATGATGCCTTTGAAAACTGTTTTGACTTGGTGAATGAAAGATATCTCTGAGCCAAAGCTGACTCCAGAGTTCTGGATTGTGTTGCCTGGTGGAGCACCAGAATTGAAGGGCCATATGAGGGGGGCTGGATTTATTATTTTCTTCCCAGCATCAGGATCCTTGTTTTTGCTCCATTCATGTTAAGAAAACTCTCTTTCTTCCAGTAGTAAATAGGATCCAGACTGGTACTGTTGCTAGTTTGGTTCACCGGCTGGTTTTCCTGCTGCAAATTAACTTGAGTATTATCAACTTACTTAAAGATGTTGTCTGGAAAGGTGGGTCTTATTGGTGATGTGAAGCAGGGACAGAGTTTGCTGGATTCCAATGTGCATGGAGTTTCAGATTTACTGTGCTTAGCAGAAAGAAAGAGAAAGAAAGAGCTTTTATATAGCGCAATGTTTACTCCAAGGAGTATCTTGGCGCCGTATGCGGAGAGAAAAGGCCCCTACCAGGAGAAAGAGCTTGCACATACTCAGATGACAGAAATTCAGATAAGAGATCAAGCAGTGTTATCTGGGATACCAAAAATCCAGGTTTTTAAGGACTTCCTAAAGTTGAGTTCAGTTTGTGTGTGTCTAAGTTGAGTTGGCAAGGAGTTCCAGGCTTTGGTCCCTAGGGCCGTCAGTGTATTTCCATCCCTGGTTTTAAGTTTAAAGTTGGGTGCTGTTAAAAAAAATTCTGAGGATGACCGTAGAGTACGTTGGGTGGTGTATCGCTTAGTTCCGACATTTAGATATTCTGGTCTGGTATTATTTGTTGTTTTATAAATGATGGTCAGGACCTTAAAAAGAATCCTCTTATGGACGGGCAGCCAATGGAGGGTTTTTAGTGCTGTTGCTGAGGAGGAGTCTCTCGGCAAATTGAGTACCAGCCTCGCTGCAGCGTTCTGGACCACCTGTAGTCTTTGCAGGACTTTTTTGTTGGTTCCTGCATAGAGACTATTACAGAAGGCTTCCTGTCTGGTCTTCTATTTCCTGCACGTTCTGACCTCCAGCCTGGGAATGTTGTTTAAGCAGGGTTTTACAAACCCAGTCGGAGAACATGATCTTACTTGGAAGTGGGGTTCAGCTTGCCGCTTTAACTGTGACACAAAAGAATCTGAGGGTTGCGTGAGGAGGCAATTGGAGCCGGTGGAGTTTTCTAAGAGTGGGTGTTCCTTTCCAACGTCTTTACCCTTTTGACAGATGCGCTGCCCCATGGAGGACGCTAGTCAGTTGAATTGAGCGGACTGTTAAGGCACCATTGAGAAAGATGGTGCCTCCTTTGAAATGAGGAGGATGAGTGCCTGAAGTCTGATTTTGCAAGGTAACTCTTCATTATAGAAAGCCTGGAGAGTTGATCCCAGTTGGTTATCATCGTTTTACCAATGCTGGTTATGAGGCTGAGGCTGGAAACAAAGTAGAATTCGACTTACTGAGCTCTATTAACTAGTTGTGAGAAGAAGACCTCAAACTTAATTACAGAGACATAGCCTTACACTTGTTCTTTCTTATTATCGATGACGATGAGCACAAATACCATTTTATAGGATGGAAACTGATTTATCCCGCAACATCCAGATTTGGATTGCAGTGTGGTGGTGGTGATGTTCAGGACAGTAAATATGTAGTGGAAATATTGTTCCTGAATGTCAAGTGAAAATGCAGCAATTTGTGTGTCCCAAGGTGGACAAAAGTGTACGCCGCCCATACGCTGCACTGATGGGAATGGTCTGCAAGTCTAGGAATTTGAGTGATCAGCACAAACCCATTCAGGGATGGCGAGTTAGAATTTGGGGTAGGCTAGCTGGTGTGACAGCAAGGTGCAACATAGAGTATAGAGGTTGGGATGATAGGATAACTTGAAAATATGAATTATGAATGAACTATGAATCTGGGGCTCAACACCCCATCAATAGTTCATTTTCCTTGACAACAATCACTGAGCGAAATAGACTTACCCAAATGGTCAATTGCAAACAAAAAAAAGTGAAGACTTCAAGTGGAAGACTCTTTAGTTTTATAAAACAGTTCAAGATGGATCATTGGCATTAATCTGGAACCCATAAGGGTGATTCATCAGTGCCATGTGGCAGACTGGATAAGAAAGATTAATTGACCAACTGCTAATGCAAGTGGATAGGAAGGTAGATCAGTCAGTGCCCTTCCACCTCGAGCAATGTTCAGTGGTTGGCACTTCCTGCAGGCCACAAAGGGCCTACTCTTTTGCAGACTCCCTTCACCGGCAGCCTCATTGGGACTCAGGCATAAAGACGGTCCTGAAAAGCAGGTCTTTTCTCTCCAAAGATCCTCTCAGAAAACCCAGAACTCTCAGTAGCCTCCTTTATTCTCTCCATGCCTAAGGATAAGTGTTCGGTCAGCCGAGCAGAGCTCCACCAAATGGGTATGGTACCAGATGTATGAGCCTTGTATTCTCCAGAAGTGGTCGCATTTTACATACCATTTTTTGGCTAATTCAATGCGATCTTTTTTAAATGCAGCCTGTTTTTCTTAAAGGAACATGGGAAGCGTTTTAAAAAATTAAAAGTTTTCCAACCTTTTTTTAGGACTAAGAGGTGGTTCTTGGGACCACTGCCTACTCCCAAAAAATCTCTGTCAACATTCATAAAGAGGAACGGGTCCCATCGTGTTTGTGGATCGGTTACCACTACTTTTATGTGGTTAGCTAAACATTAATGCAACCCTTTTCAAATCTCTCTTTGTAAAGGACGCCATTATCAATCTGGGGCTTATTTATGAGAGTTCTGCATCACTGTTGCCCCACGTGAAGTGGTACATGCGTGACGCAGGGCTCTCATTAAGATTTATGAAGCCATGCAAAGCCACCGTGCAATGCTTTGAGTGGCCTCATAAATCATGAGTAAGGCAACACAGCGCAGATCGCCGACTCGGCTTACTCTGCACCAGGGAGGCGTTCCATGGGCGTTGCCATGGGTTTTCCCAAGCAACACCCATGGAATTTTATACTGTCCCAGATCTACGAAGTGATGTAAACCTGGGGAAGCATCAAATCTGTATGCCTCCCGAGGTGGAGTGCAACGAGGAGAAATATGTTCATTTCACCTATTTTATTTATTTTTTATTTATTTATAAAGTTTTATATAGCGCGAACTTGACCCAAGAGGGTATCAGAGCGCTTTACATTTAGGATTGTTACAATAAAAGTTACATAAGTTACACGAGCATATAAAGGTACAGTACACAAAAATAATGTTGCAAGAATTCGAAGGAGGAAGGAAAGGAAGGAGTCATTAGCAGGCAGAAGAGGAGGAACGGTGCCCAATGTCTGGCTGGGTAGGTGACGGTCAGGGGGAAACCAGAGCCCATCTCTTCAATACCTGTCTAGCAGCTCCACCGGACATCAGCCATGTTGCTCAGGTCTCAGCGATCAGGGGAACCAGTTTTGAGTTTAGTTTATTTGATACGTTTATATAGCGCTGGCTAGACCCAGAGGTATCAGAGCGCTTAACCAGAGGATCGTTGCATTACAAGGTAAATCTAGAAAGATTATATATAGAGCTGGCTAGACCCGGATGTATCAGAGCGCTTTGCCAGAGGAACCTTGCGTTACAAGTTACATCAGTTACCGTAACGTAGTAAGGTACAATAAACAAACAATGAGGTTGAGGGGATTTGTAGGAGAGGAGGGGACCATAGCAGGGAGACAAGGAAGAACTGTGCCCAATGTCCGGCTGGGTATTTTTTTCCTATTACATGTGTGCCGCATTCTGCAGCACACAGGAAGATAAAAATACCTCGTAGGATTCTTTTTGCACAGGAAGGTGCACCGTCGGCCGGTTGGTGGACTGTTACTGCATCTTGATGTAGTGTTCTATAAAGAGGGGTGTATTCAACTCTTTCCTGAATTGAAGTAGGGTTGGGCTGGCCTTGGTGGAAACCAGGATGTTGTTCCAGATCTTGTGCTCATACATCAAAAAGGCCTCTTGTTCGGTTTCTGTTTTTTTTTTTTTTACAATTCTTTGTCTCTGGTTGGATTGTGTCTTGGCTGTGGGTGTGCTATATAAGAAGATCATTATCTTCAAGAAGACTCAATGGGCTTGCAAAAGAGATTATAGACCAGCTCCACGTTTTGTGTTTTGCTGCTCATTGTAACCTTTGAGGTGAAAGGTTTATCGCAATGTAATGGACATAAGATGTCAAAGGTAGCAGCGGGCACTGCTGTGTTGATGTTGACACTCCTAACTGAAGAATTGCATAGTACCAATTCAGGGATATAGCCAGAAAAAAAGCCTATAAATATAGGATTAATTATAGGGGCGTCTCTACTTCTCTCTTTGCAATACCAAGCTACATCACTCAAATAATCATTCCCTATCAATGAGCTTTGCATCTATGGTTTTTCTGATTTTATCAACGTTTTTTGCATTTGTGTTGCAAATTCGCATTTTCTTGGCAATTAAGTCAAAAGAAATTATTCAACCCAATGGGAATTGGATATGGTCAGAATGATACTTCTGATAGTAACAGCGAAAGGTAAAGTTGAGAATTGTGTGTTACTCTCCATTATGTCATAGATAAACATGCATTATTAATGTGTCATTGGACTCTGCCACTAAATGGGAACAACTGAATGGAGATATGTTTGAAGGCTGTGTAATACCACTCAGGTATTGTTGGAAAGATTGAATAAATAAAGTTTGAAAAAAATAAATTATTAAATTCTCCGTTTATTAAGGATGTCACTTCACATCTTCCGTTCACTTTACAGGTATCAAAGATGTCACCAATTACTCCTTGCTAAGGGCCCTGAGAAACCACACTCAAAGTATTAGAGATGTCGCCTTGCACCAGTTACTTGCTGGTACAGACAACGCTCAAACGTCCTCGAGGAATTCAACCAATATTGTTCAATAAATACTGTTAGTGAACATGGTCCAGAAAAATGTCACACCACGCTTGTTTCTGGTTGGTGTGCCCTACCATTCACTTCGCTAGGTCTCTTGCCAATAGATCGGTAGCAGCCGTTGTTTAGGATGAGTGGCGGGGGTGAGGTGGGGCATAGGGACCGTGAAGGGAGGGGAGCGCAATAAAAAATATTAATAAAAAAACAAAAACTTACCTACAGCATGCGGTGTTCAGCATTGCGCTCCTCTGCTTCAGGCTCAGGCTCCCAGCCTGCCCTGTGGCCAATCCTGAAGCTGGTCTCGTATGAGAGCAGCTTCAGAATTGGCTTGAGTGCTCTCAATTAGTGTTGTAGGACAGACAGGGAGTCTGTGTCTGCTCTCTCCAACCCCAGCAATGCAGCTGAGGTTGGAGAGAGCTTCCCTGCCCATGAAGGTTTGGGTGGCCTGAGACCACCAGCCAAACCTTCATGCGCTACCACTCCCCTCAGTGCTGTCAACCCCCAGGCCTCGCCCACAGGACTCGGTAGGAAAGGAGAAATAAAACGAGTGTCATTTTATTTTACCTTTCCTGCCATTTTTGGGGGGCGATGCTTCTCCACCATAGCGGAGGAGCCGCCACTGCAATAGATGCTGCTAGTATCCCAGATACAGTAGAAGTCTTAGCAGGGGCAGTAACAGATAGATTAGTGCTGCGAGTGATGCTGGGCCGATTGACATGCCTAGTGATCACCTCGAGACAAATCACATAGCACATGTTAGGGGTTGACAGACACTGCTCCTGTCCTACTTTCCAGATATATGAGCTGTACCTTCACACTCATTACACATGGGTAGGACTTACAAGCAATGACAGCGGTCAAGATTATTATTATGCGTATTTTATAAAGGGCATGGCTACCTACACAAAGTTTCCCAGCGCTAGGCTTGTAGCGCAAGGAGGTCGCTCCAGTAGGTAATCACCAAAAAGGAGGGTTTGCAAGGGATTGGAGGATGGTAACAGCCAGGTTGCTAAGCACATGATGCTGGTCATTCGCAGTCACTAGTGACCGCCTAGTGACCGCTCTTAGGGTATTATACCTAGGGTCTCCACCAGAAAACCAGAAGAGACGAATCCAAGCAAGATTTTACACAATCACCATTACGTGAACAGATCCCATTTCGGTTAATTGTATGTAAACATGTCTTATGCAGATATTCTGCAAATCTAACATGAATGCAGCCCTCTTGACCTATTTCACTCACTCTTGTATTAAATGGATCCAGTTCTTAATTTGCACAAGACTAAATGCTGGGCCCAAAGTTGTATTCAGAAGCTCATGACCAACTCTACCGAAGGTCACTGTGATGAATACTGGCCTCGCCAAATCTCACCTGTCCCCCCTTAAATCTGTTCTCCATTCAGAGCTTGTTTCATATATGGAGCCAAAAGAAGCGACCACATCACACCCATTTTATCCACCCTCCGCTGGCTTCCCATTGAGTCAAGATCTATCTACAAGACTGCCTGTATCACCCACAAAGCCTTGCACTCCTCCTCTCTTCGCTACCTGGCAAATAAACTGAAACTCTCTGGAGGCTCTAGACCATCACGTAATGCAGAAAATGTATTGCTTGAACCTCCCACTTTCAAAAAGGAAAGATCTATGGCCCAATCCTTTTCAGGCAACGCGGTGAGAATCTGGAACTCACTTCCGCCTCAGCTCCGGACCACCGCCTCTTCCCAGGCTTTCAAAACTGACCTCAAAGTTCTCCTCCTTCAAAGACACTTCCAAATATAATTCACGCCCTCTCTATTCTTTGAAAGAAGTTCTTCCACTATAGGAAATTCAGTACTCCATGCCTATAGAAGTGCCTTCCCAGTGTGTTCTTGTGTTTTGAGTGTCTATTGCAGTGTTGTACCTCTACCTGTATCTTGTACTCTTTTGTATTTTGTTTGCTTTTGATACATGCACAATTGTCACTTTTGCCTCATGTAACGTAACGTTTGCTTTTGTAACATGCCACTTGTAATTTTCTCCTCATGTAACATTACTGTTCCTATTGTGAAGCGCTCTGACACCTTCGGGTAAAGTCTGTGCTATATAAAAACGCATTAAATAAATAGACTGAACTGATTTCTTCATGTGTTTGCTCTTTTAGGTTTATGTTCATTGCTTTTCCCAATATTTTTACTGGCTGCACTTAAATAACATGCCAGTAAAAGGCGGCCATGGGGCAACCCTATGACTTGTTTCCAGGTTTTCGCCTTCTGCTAGCTGCAGCACTATGTATCCTGACCTCTTTGAACTATATAATAAAGCAATAATCAGGGTTCAGTGGGCACCTCGGGGCTCCGGTGTCACTGCACCTGCTGCACCACTCGAAGCTCCGTCCCTGACTACGAGGTCTTTGTGCATGGATGGGGGAGAGGGCCCGAGTGAGGAGAGCGGGGAGGGGCCTGAGTCTGTCCGAGCTGCAGGAGACCGGGTGCCAGCTTTTAAGAGCTGTGGAATGCACTGTCGTCAGCACTTGTACTGTTTACTTTACAGGGGTTTCTTCCACACGCTGAGCTCTGCCCTCGCTCCACAGACGCATTCCTCAGGCAGATGCGAAGCCAGGCGGTTACGCAAGGCCCGCTGTGCTGACGCGTCACTGCCTCGTCCTGCGTTCACACTGCCTGGCGACGATGCCTGCTGGAACTGGAATTCACAGCAGATCCGGACTTGTTTATATGAGTCCCAAGTTCCAGACCCGCGGCCAGGGCGCCCTGCGCTCTGACCTGGGATAGGGCTTAACACAGGACTACATGCTAAGCCTTCGGCAATCGGCACAGCTGTGTACCACATGTGCGCACTCCAAAAAGCGACGCTGTTTCATACACACAGAGCCATGGACGCAGCTCTAAAGCCAGGCCTTTCATAAACTGAGCTTGAAGACTTTCGTTTAGCTATGGAGCTTCATTTTTTTTGGTTGCAATTTTATATAGCGCAAACACGACCCGAAGGTATCAGAGCATTTTACACAGGTCCTAAAAAAAAGTGGGGGTACGCGCATATCACAACAGGAAGTGACGTCACGAAAGGTGGCCTGCACCATCAGATTCATTGCCTCCCCTCGCTCACCCCTTAGATGCGATTGCATCAGAGAAGCCAGCGCGCGAGCAGCGTTCTGAATGGGCTCCAATCTCGCCCCAGAGAGGCCAAAGAGTGAATGTGTGGCTCCATTTGATCCAGTTATCTTGCTCCCGGTAAAATAAGTGGGGGGACGCCGTCCACCCACATGGTACCCCGACTCGAGCCCTGATTTTATGCGAGCACCGCATTACAGACAGACACATTCATTTTTTAGGCACAGGGAGGTTAAGTGATTTGCCAACAATCACAGGATGTTTGAGCTCATCGCCAAGACTCGAACCTGGTTCCCCAGCTTCATAGTCTTCCAAGCAGGGCTTTGCTTCTTGGTGGAACTGAGTTGAGAGCTCCAGAGCCTGGCGGCTTGCACCAAAACAGCTCAACACCACTGAACAGGATGGGCAGAACTTGATGGAGCATAATATATGAGGGCTCTGGGCATGCAATACATTTAACATTCTATGAGTAAAAAACAAATTGGTCTAGCCACTGGATGGAATTTAAACTGGCTGTCCTGGTCACAAGAGGTTAGTCAGTGAATGGGTTGTGCGAAGGATTTTGATGTTTGAATAGTTGGCTAAATGGGACAATTTCTGTTTCACAAACTAGTCACATTTCTCTCAATTACTATGACCACCCATGTGTAGCAAAATCCTTTCCACATCTTGCTTCAACAATATCACCGCTTGGAAAATTGAAAGGAGTAGCCAATTGGATGTCCGAGAACTCCTTGAAAGTGAATCCGGATAAGACGGAAGTACTACCCATCTCCATCTCGGGTAATCCTTGGAGTGAGAAATTTTGGCCTAGGGAGCTGGGTGCACCACCAAAGCCGGCAGTTGCAGTTAAAAGCTTAGGCCTATATGTGGATAATAAACTATCCATGGAAAAACAAGTTGCCACCGTAGTAGGCACCAGTATAGGCCTCTTAAGACAACTAAGGAAGATCTCGGCCCTTCTCTCATTCCCTACTTTGAGACACGTGGTCTCAGCCACAATTTTAGCTAGGCTGGACTACGGGAACTCCCTTTATTTAGGTTTGCCACAGCGGCTGCTGGACAAACTACAGGGAGTTATGAATGATGCAGCTAGGCTGATATTTAAAAAACCCAGGTCTGCCCATGCCTCTCCCCTGATGCAGGAGCTGCACTGGCTGCCAATTCGTCAGAGAATTGTCTTTAAAGGACTGTGCATCGCTCACAAGGCTCAGTATAGCAAAGCACCAAAATACTTGAAATCCCGACTATCCCCCTACACACCGGGTAGGACTTTGCGTTCGTCGGACGCCACTCTTCTGTCTCAGTCCCGTTTCAAATTGACCACGGTGGGGGGCCGTGCTTTTTCCAACACGCTCCCAGCTTTATGGAACAAATTGGATCCAGAGCTCAGGAAGGAAAGTAATTTACTTTCCTTCAGAAAAAAACTAAAAACTGTACTGTTTAAACAAGCATGGAGCAGATCGTAGGTGCACAGCTGGTTTCAAGTGAATGTAACATCTTTCACGTAAATCTGGTCAGACAGCGCTTAGAGACCCCTGTGGTTATAACGCGCCATATAAATTAAATAAATAAATAAATAAATAAATAAAGGAGGGCCGCTAGGCCAGTGCTTAGGCAGGGGGACCAGTGACAAGGTGATACAGCTTGGGGAGTCTTGGAGGATGTTGGTATTGCAAGTTGCTTTGGGGCCCTGGGGCAGATTGTGGAATTTGAAAACACTGGCTGTGATTTGGGCGTGTGGGCCTGATTCTGTCCTGAAGCCAGGGGTCTATAAAGCAGAGGATGGGAAGGGTGGCTGAATAGAGGCACCAGTCCACCTGTGGGTCTGAGTGGCCCCTAGTTATTAGGTCAAGCCTGGGCAGCGCATGCGCTGCTCTGAGAGGCATGCTATATTTGAGTATGGAATAGAAGCCCCGCCCACTCCCCGCCCATATTTGTCATTGGCTTGTGCCATTTTCCTTCTTAAATGCTGGCTTTAGATTCATTAATAGGCGTGTTAGTCCCTCCTTAGTACCACCTTGTCTTCATTCGTAACCTCCCATGAGGACTGGAACTTTTTCTGGTGACCACCTGGACTCTCTCCAGAACGGTCGCTCACCCTCGCTCCTCCTCACTTACAGCTGCATTACTCCACGCTCGTGCTTCTGGTACCGTCAATTTCGTGTTCTGTCTAGCATTCAATTGTAGCGCTGTTGGGCTTAGAATTGTAGCGCTGTGAAGCATCCAATTATAGCGCTGTTGTGCATAGAATTATAGCGCTGTTGTGCATAGACTTGTAGCGCTGTTGTGCATTCAATTGTAGCGCTGTTGTGCATAGGATTGTAGCGCTGTTGTGCATTCAATTATAGCGCTGTTGTGCACAGAATTGTAGCGCTGTTTAGCATTCCATCGTAGCGCCGCTGCTTTGATTGATTTCTTTAGCGCGACTTCGCTCAGGCTGCTGCGCTCGCTTATCCAGTACTTATTTAATAATTTCAGAGAACTGCTCACTCGACGCATTTCTACATTTGTTGTCCCTGTCTGGCTTTCCCTTTGACCCTCCATTTTGTTATTGGTATCCCCTGACCCGCCCCTCACCCACACTACCGCCTCCCTGCTGCCCCTCCCACCCACGTTTACCGAGCCTTCCATTGCCCCGGCCAAACTGTGACCACCTGGACTCTCTCCAGAACGGTCGCTCACCCTCGCTCCTCCTCACTTACAGCTGCATTACTCCA
This sequence comes from Lissotriton helveticus, assembly GCF_964261635.1. Classification (NCBI taxonomy): domain Eukaryota; kingdom Metazoa; phylum Chordata; class Amphibia; order Caudata; family Salamandridae; genus Lissotriton; species Lissotriton helveticus. Next base: position 1,005,376,964 of record NC_136070.1, read on the forward strand.
CGCTCGTGCTTCTGGTACCGTCAATTTCGTGTTCTGTCTAGCATTCAATTGTAGCGCTGTTGGGCTTAGAATTGTAGCGCTGTGAAGCATCCAATTATAGCGCTGTTGTGCATAGAATTATAGCGCTGTTGTGCATAGACTTGTAGCGCTGTTGTGCATTCAATTGTAGCGCTGTTGTGCATAGGATTGTAGCGCTGTTGTGCATTCAATTATAGCGCTGTTGTGCACAGAATTGTAGCGCTGTTTAGCATTCCATCGTAGCGCCGCTGCTTTGATTGATTTCTTTAGCGCGACTTCGCTCAGGCTGCTGCGCTCGCTTATCCAGTACTTATTTAATAATTTCAGAGAACTGCTCACTCGACGCATTTCTACATTTGTTGTCCCTGTCTGGCTTTCCCTTTGACCCTCCATTTTGTTATTGGTATCCCCTGACCCGCCCCTCACCCACACTACCGCCTCCCTGCTGCCCCTCCCACCCACGTTTACCGAGCCTTCCATTGCCCCGGCCAAACTGTGACCACCTGGACTCTCTCCAGAACGGTCGCTCACCCTCGCTCCTCCTCACTTACAGCTGCATTACTCCACGCTCGTGCTTCTGGTACCGTCAATTTCGTGTTCTGTCTAGCATTCAATTGTAGCGCTGTTAAACAACTGGTCACTTCCCCCACCCACATCGCAGGCCATACACTCGACCCCATCTTCACCTCCAGCAATCATATCTCCTTCAGCCACACTACGGATCTCCTCTGGACTGACCACAGCTGCGTTCACTTCACCTACAACAAGCCAAAACCCATCAACCACCTCCATCCAACTCTGCAAAGAAACTGGAACAAAATCACCATCGACCAGATCTCCTCATCGCTCCTTGTAAACACCCCAGCCCACTCTTCTAACCCAGACCAAGCCGCCGCCAACTTCACCCTATGGTTATCCAACACCGCCATCACCTTAGCACCACTGAAAAAACGCCAAAGCAAACCTGGCAGCAAGAAGGCCTCATGGTTCAACGATTATCTTAAGAAGTCCAAGAAACTCTGCCGCTCCCTTGAAAAGGCCTGGAAAAAAGACCCAACCACTAGCACCAAGGACGCCTTCAAAAACGCCACCCGCACACACCACCAACTAATCCGAAAGGCCAAGAAAACAGCATTCAAGGATCGACTTGACAACAACGCCCACAACAGCAAGGAACTTTTCAACATCGTCAAGGAATTTACCAATCCCTCGGCCAACTCCAACGACATCACCCCCTCTCAAGCCCTCTGCGACTCCCTAGCCTCATTCTTCCACAACAAAATCGCAGACATCCACAACAGCTTCGACAACCAACCCGGAGACCAACCCACCCAACCATATGCTGAACATTCTCCCCCCTTGAACACCCTTAACGACTGGAACCCAATCTCCACTGAGGACACCATCCGCCTGATGAACTCCATCCACTCAGGATCCCCCACAGACCCATGTCCTCACCACATCTTCAACAAAGCAGACTCCGTCATAGCACCGCACCTCCGAGACGTCATCAACTGCTCCTTCAACTCTGCCACCTTCCCGGAAAGCTGGAAACACGCTGAACTCACCGCCCTTCTGAAAAAACCCACAGCGGACCCCACCGAACTCAAAAATTACCGCCCCATTTCGCTCCTTCCATTCCCGGCCAAAGTAATCGAGAAAGCTGTCAACAACCAGCTCGCCGCTTTCCTCGAAGCCAACAAATCCCTCGACTCCTCACAATCTGGCTTCCGAGCAAAACACAGCACTGAGACCGCCCTCATCGCAGCAACAGACGACATTCGAACTCTACTGGACAATGGAGACACAGTCGCCCTCATCCTCCTCGACCTCTCTGCAGCCTTCGACACAGTCTGCCACAGCACCCTTTTACAACGCCTCAGAAACATCGGAATACAAGGAAAAGCACTTGAATGGATCACCTCGTTCCTCACCGGAAGAACCCAGAGAGTCCGCCTTCCACCATTCAAGTCCGAGGCCACTGAAGTCATTTGTGGCGTACCACAAGGATCCTCACTCAGTCCCACCCTCTTCAACGTATACATGAGCCCCCTCGCGGCCATCGCCCGCCAACACAACCTCAACATCATCTCTTACGCGGATGACACTCAACTGATCCTTTCTCTCACCAATGACCCCAGCACCGCCAAAACTAACCTACACGAAGGAATGAAAGAAGTTGCCGAATGGATGAAACACAGCCGTCTGAAACTGAACTCAGATAAAACAGAAGTCCTCATCTTAGGTACATCCCCCTCTGCATGGGACGACTCTTGGTGGCCGGAAGCCCTTGGAAAAGCACCCATCCCGACAGACCACGCACGGAACCTAGGCGTTATCCTGGATTCTTCACTTTCAATGAACAGACAAGTCAGCGCCGTATCCTCATCCTGCTTCAACATTCTTCGCATGCTCAAAAAAACATTTCGCTGGATCCCCACCGAAACCAGAAAAACAGTCACCCATGCTCTGGTCACGAGCCGACTGGACTACGGAAACACCCTCTACGCAGGTACTACCGCTAAACTCCAGAAGAAACTCCAACGAATCCAAAACGCCTCAGCCAGGATCATATTAGACATCCCGCGCAACGAACACATCTCTGGTCACCTGAAAGACCTCCACTGGCTACCCGTCAATAAGAGGATCACTTTCCGACTGCTAACCCACGCACACAAATCACTCTACGACATCGGACCAGAATGCCTCAACTCACGACTGTCCTTCTACACCCCCCCCCGCCAACTACGTTCTTCCAGCCAAGCCCTCGCCACTGTACCTCGCATCAACAAGACCACCATGGGAGGCAGATCCTTCTCTTACCTGGCTGCTAAAACATGGAACTCACTCCCCACTTACCTTCGCCTTACCCAGAACCACCTAGCATTCAGAAAGCAACTTAAAACATGGATATTTGACAAGTAATCCTCCTCCCCCCCCTAAGCGCCTTGAGACCCTCTGGGTATGTAGTGCGCTATATAAATTCTCTGACTTGACTTGACTTGACTTTCTTCGGTTGTTACATGGTGAGTCTCTTTTAGTCTGTAAGCATTTTCTTCTTTAAGTAGTTTCTCCGACTGCAGATATGACATGCTTTCTGCAACATTCAGTACTCCATGCGCGCTTTCACATTCTAAGCTGCCCGGGAAAATGGCAGCCGCTTCTTTGCATAGGTATCGCATTTACAAGAGTTTGAGCTATTGGCATTGTACATGACAATGCCTTTTATTTATGTGTTAATTATCAAAACATATAAATAAAAGGCATTTTCATTTACAATGTCAATATCTAAAACTCTCGTAAATACGAGACCTACTACATTGCAAATGCTTGTTCATTTTTTAAATAAGGATAAATACGCAAAGCATACTTTCAATTTTTTTTAAATGTACGTAAAATTGAGGGCCTTAAAGCAAAGCAACTTTGCACATACTGATGCAGGCAGTTCATAAAATTAGGTTGCTAATCTCAGTCCATCCCGATATCGAAGACAAGAGGAAATAGAGGCAGTAACTAGGGAGTATTTATGAGGAAATTACTTTTCTGCTTATGTTGACCAAAAACAAGAACTGACAACCACAGTGGTCTGTGGAGTTGAGCATCAGTCAGTTCTCCCATGGTTGCTTCCTTCTTTGTAAGACAAAGGGCTTTTCCAAGAGGCAGCTAGGGGAAAATCATTACTGAAAGAATTGCTAAAGATAATCAACCATGTTTTGCAATTGACAAGTTGACCCCACTATTGTCTTGAGGCAATCCAGTAAAATGCAAAGGACTGATTCAGTTCTATGGCCTTACTCCTCCTTGCCAGGAACATAATCACAATTAGATCCTATAAAATTCTTAGAACTAAGGGTCTGATTTACATGTTGGTGGATCGAGTTCCACCATCACTTTTTTGGTGGTCTTTCTGCCCAATGTTGGAAGGATGTGGGAGAAAAGACCTCTGCAGAAACAGCTTTGGGAGCATGGGCAGCTCCCCAGCTAAGACGGAGGAGCGTCGCCTCAGTAAATACAAAAAGAAAAAGAAAATGATAATAACGCAATGTTAAAAATGTTAAGTTATTGTCATTTTTTTTTCTGGAACCAGCCAGGTTGGGGCGGGCCTGGACTCGCCTGGGAGAGGGAGGAGTGGTTCCTGATGCACTTAATTGTGCAAGACAGTTTGGCTGGCCCTCTCAGGCCAGTCAAACCATCTTGTGCACTTTGCATGTTCTCCACCACAGCTGCATTACAGCCTGGGTGGAGAACATGCTTAGCCTCCCAGTCCCTGTCTGAGCGACGAACCACAGCACTCAGACCAATCACAACGCTGCCTTAGCAGCACTGTGATTGGTCAGGTGATTCTGGGAGGCTGTCTGCTTCCTGTTCCTGCTCGGAGGAGGAGTGGCGGCAGCTGGCAATCGGCGACAATGAGGTAATTTTTTTTTAAATCCCCATCCCCACTGTTTCCAACCAGCCGCCACTGTTTAGGAGGGTGTCCCATTCACCTTTCTGCCGTCCAGATTATGATGTGCCATTCTGTTGAGCCTTTTCTGGCGGAATTAGCGCCATGTGCGAGTCGGCGCAATCGAAGGAAAAGAGGTGAAAGCTCATCTTTTTTCAGGGTCCCACTTCGGAATCTGTCCAGTATGCAATTGTCCAGGTCCTTCCTGTGCTGCTGCTCCCTGACCATGACGATCAATGACTCTGTTGTGGCTGGAATCGAAGGTAGGCTTCAGTGTCACTTGTCCTATGCAGTGTATGGAAACATTTACTTTTGCCTCATGTTATTTAACATGTAACAAAATGGACAGTACACATTACCTACATATACATTATGACAAATACACAACATAAACATGTGTTTTATGATAATGATGTGTAATACAGACCTGTTTTTACACCAGCAGACCTCACTACATCATGACTCCGCCAAAAGGAGACGGCCAGCACAAGTTGTACATCTAATTTGTCTCAGCGGGATACCACCAGCCTGAGAGCAGCAGAGTACTGTCAGCCAGCAGAAAAGCCAATCGCCGCGGCGTGAAGCTGGCTATAGCCGCAACATCTAAATACGGCAGTTGGACCGCCATGGGCTTGAGGGAGTACTTGGGACTGCCACGGCAGAGGGACGGCGGTCAGACCGCCAAGTTCAAAATTAGGCCCATAATCAAGCTGTGTAATGATGGGAAAGATCCAAGAGAACATAAGTGTGAGAAAGGGAGTATTCTTTTTATGAGTGAAGAGAACGTGCTTAAGTTTGGAAAAACGAGTGTAAGTTCTTATCTTATGCATAGATGCTTATGATTTTAAGCTGTGCAGAGACAAATGTGAGCCGAACCAGTAGCAAAGGCTCCATGAGCGCTGCATCAACTACTTCTGAATCTATACTAAAGTAGATAGATGCAAATTGTTGATTAAAGAGGTGAACACAGTGGAAATTACACTGTTATTCAAGCACTAGCCTGGCCCTGACTGAATTACAAAACATGAAAACATGGAAAGCATTTTTTTTTATTATAGGGGAAACTCCAACAGAGATACGTGTGAAGTATTGTGGATGGCTGTGGGGTCTTAGACAGTCTAGAAATTGATATTGGTCATCTCCTCCTTAGCAATGTGTGCTTCTACACTGCATGCATTAAATAGATCACAGACTTTAGGGTTTTTTCATGCATTTCACAATGCCTTTGCCCATTTTTAGCTCCTGTAGCAACAGTCATATTTGCTTTATTTGCTGTAATATGAAAATGAAAGCTCTATTCTGTGCAAACCGACATCCTGCTAGTTAGGGTTATCAATATTTAGAAGGTTACCATAGGGGCAAATCATCCAATATCATTGCTAGCCGGCTCCTGTAATCCATTTGCTTATATGTTGTTGGCATAATTAACACATTGGATGGCACAGAGCCCCCAGCCCCTCTGCCCACACCGCCAACAATAATTTGTGCACTTGTGAATGCGAATCAGTACTTTGGCCTTGTACAATTGGAATGCAAATAGCACATATCTTCCTTGTGATCTTTAAAGGGGCTGAAACAAAAAAGGAACATTGTGGAGAAAATGCAGAAATGGTGCACAGATGACCCATTAATACATCTAGAAATGGGGTTATGTAGAAGTACTTGGGATTGATTCGCGAATGCATAGGATTGTTCATTACAGTGTAAAAATCGCCATTAAATATGACTTTCGTCAAGGCTGTATTTGTTTTCTATTTCCTCTTTAGGTTAGATTTTTTTTTTTTTAAATAGCCAGGCTGCTTTTCTACTGCCAATTATTTTGTTCTGCAGTAATTGGCCACCGCAAATCTCTATTGTAACTACATGCAGAAGACTCAATAATAGGAGGTGGCAATCCAGTGGGTCTACAGAGACTGACAGCAAAGCTGAGTAAGTACACAGAGTTCTAAAAAACATTGGTAAATTGATTTAAAACACAAGTGCCATCACTTAGTTACTCACTAGTGTAGAAGCAATTCAAATGGTACCAGAATGAGTCAATTTAGAAAGACTTATAACATTCTCAGAAAGTCTAAGGTAGGTAATTCCCAAAGATGCAAAAATCAATTCGTATTTATGGCGGACATGAATATCATTTTTTTACATTTCTTTATTGGTTAACAAATACCATTGAGCATTCAATGTATCCCTTGTCCCAACCATTCCTGCCCAGAAGAATCCACACAATCGGTACAGGATCATAACATCGTAAATCACATTTGTTATATGTTACATCCTATGTTAAGCACAGTCATGTATAACATCAATTACACATACATTTCATTACCATTGTATCTCTACTCAGTTAGCTCAGAGGCATCTATTTGAACTTCCTCCTCTGTCCCTTCTATAGTTCCATTCCTTAATTATACCACTGTCAAGACCCATTCCATTGTGCCCCCACCCCTGACTACCACCACTGTACCGTAACGTTTGTGCCAGTTCACATTCGGTCGATGCCCATCTGATCAGTTCTTTTTCCTACAGTTAGTCTGTTGGTATCTTATTCCTAATCAACTGCAATTCAATACCTCTTTTAAGCTATTACAAGACCCAATTCGAATACTTTGGACACTACTTTGGTATTGTTACTTTAAGGCTCTAATCCTAGTAGACACATTTGATATATTGTTTGTAAAACCATACCCAATAATTTACTTAATTTCTCAACCACCTCCTACCACCTTGCAAAATCTCTTTATTCCATGACTTGTATAAATGTGCCCATTGCACTTTTACATTTAGGACAGACCTCCTAGTATTCAGATTGATTCTATTCAATAGCTGCAGTGTTAGATATGTCCTGTGAATATACACATAGAGTTTATTTGTTTTAACCTGGCATTGTGTGTGACCTTTTAGCAATTTTAGAAGACTTCACACCAGTTTTTATCTCCCATCTTCGCTACTAGATTTCTACTCCAACGCAACCTGTTTTTATGCATATTCCTATTGCTCAGTGGCCAAAGTAGAACATACCACATAGAAATGACTTTACGTTCGTTCTGCATACCTATGAATGTCTGATTGACAATAAGTACTCTGGTTCCTATGGAAAGGCTGGCCATGATTTCCTTATGGGTGCTGCAATTCCAGCATAGGGCAGAGAATTTTTGTTTTTCAAATCCCCATTTGTTAAAAAGGCTGAAAAACCCAGTGATCTACCATCTTTGTCTAAATTTACCATGCATTGGGGTGTACATTTCTCTTCTTCATGAACCCCAACAGATATGAACATAGTGCCATATGGCACGGTATCAACAGTGGCATATATATATATATATAATCATGCCCTTCTAGCTTAGTTACATCACACCACACTTAATCAATCGTCCTGATTGATTAAGCATAGTCACCTCTTTTGGGTCAGCGGCGGAACTGCTATCAATCATGTAGTTTGCATCTGCTATAATACCTTGTACACTGAATCTCATCTATTTCGTCCATCCAGGGGACTACATCCTGTATTTGTCACTTGAAATTATATTCTGAAATTTGGAGCCATCTTTCTCCCTTTGTCCCTCAGAAGCTTAAGAATGCTTAAAGCTGTTTTTGCTCTATTTGTTCCCCAATTCAGGAGCCTCAGAAGTTCATAACGTTTATGAAAACGAGTCCATTACACACATAGGCATGTGTTGTAACATATATAACACACTAGGTAACATCATTTTACTAGGAGTAATGTGACCCATTGAGATCAGGAATTTCAACCATCTATTTATGTTTTCTTCTAGGCCCTCTGGCATCGCACCTACATTACATTTATATACCCCATCCAAATCAGAAGTCATTAGGATTCCAAAATACCTAAATGGAGAATGTTGTATTTTTAACAGTATGTGTTCTCCACTTCATAGGTCTGCACAATTCATGGGGTATAAAATTGGCTTGTTAGGATTAAACCTGAAACCTGATAAGTACCCCACTCTATTCATTGAAATTTTTATTCTCTCCCATGTGCCCACCGGATTACTGATTGTAAATAAAATGTCATCAGCATGCAGCTATATTCTCATGCACAGATCTCAACATTATACCATTCCTCTGTATTCCAAATCCTTATAAACTGTGCAAATGGTTCAATTATCATCACGAAGATCAATGGAAAAAGGGTCAGCCCTCTCTCATCCCTCTCTGCAGTTTAATTTTCTGGAGATTATTTTCCCACCTTCACTTGTGCCATACTGCCAGCATATAAAACGTTCACTCGTCTTAAAAAAACACCTCCCAGGTTTAACTTCTCAAGTGTTTGTCTCATGAAGACCCAATCTACAGTGTCAAAAGCCTCATGTGCACCAAGACTTGCAACTGCATTCTTCTCAGCCATGTTTGTAATATGTTCCACAAATCCGGCTTGGCCCTTGTGAATCAAAGTTTCAGCTGCTCTTGCTAATTCTAGCTAGACTTTCCCTAACATTTTGGCATCATCATTGATCATGGACAATGGCCTGTATGACTCACAGTCTAGTGGATCCTTCCCAGGCTTTGGCAAAACCATTATGGGGGTTGCACACAGTGATTCCGCAAGAATATTTTTCACTTGAGCTTGCTTGAACATAGCCAATAATGGAGCGTCTAATAGTTCAATAAATTCCTGGTAAATCTTGTCCGGTGAACAGAGGAAATTGGCGACTGCCATATCAACCTCATTTCCAACCCTCTTATCAACCCCAAGCACAATACCAACCTCATGCACAATATCAGACACAATACCGAGGCCATCAACAAGTAAACCAGAATCAATATCTGGAAACCAGGAATGCTCGGTATTGGAGACAATGAAGGAAATTCCCATCTTTAACCTTAGCACATCTACATTTAACGAGGCCACACACTCCCTTCTGTCAAAGGGGTTATCTTATGTACCAAATGCAGGCCTCAATAAATTTGAACTATTAAATGACTTAATGTAATTTTTTCGTAAAATTCGATTAAAAAGTTTTTTCCGTGATAAAGAGAATATTGCTCAAGAAACTAACAGATCAGGCCTAATGGTTAAATCTACATTCACTCCGACAGCTGAACAAATCGCCCCTGAGATCAAAATATTTGAGCAAGTTGTTTATAACAAATTTATACTTGCAACCAAATACATACCAAAGACACCTCTTAATATCTCGATGAGTGAATATGAAGCTCTTAATATATTGAAAAACTCGCCCGATATTATAGTCAAAAGCTGCGATAAAGGGGGTGGTATAGCCATTATGGATAGACAAACTTACATTGACAAAGTTGAAGATATGCTACTGGATGATAGATTCTATACCAAAATCAGTAAGAATTCTACACAGAGGGTAAAATCAAAATTATTGAGACTTACTACAAAGGCGTTACAAAATGGAGATATCTGTGAGAAAGAGTTCCAATACATGAATATAGACAATCCAAAACTAGCTAGTCTATACGGAACTCCTAAAGTACATAAGGACATATATAATCCACCGCTGAGACCGATTGTTACAACTATCGGTTCCATCACAGAACCAATTTCTGAATATCTGGATGCAATTTTACGCCCGCTATACACAATATCCCTGGATACGTTAAAGACACGTGTCAGATCATTAATTTGATGGTAGGTACCCTGTTCAATCAGCAAAGACAATGGCTAGTGACCCTAGATGTTGAAAGCTTAAATTCCAACATACCATGTGATGGAGCGATTACAGCAGTGACATGGTTCATTGACAAGTACAATATAGAATGCAATAACAACTTCATTATTGACTGTCTAAGAATCATTTTGGAGGAATATGTCTTTGAATTTCGTGGCGAGTTATACAGGCAAACAAAGGGAGTCAGTATTGGCGCATCTTGCGCCCCTACTATAGCAAACATATATGTGCCCTATTTTGAAGAACAATTTATATTAGAACATTGGAATGTTGGGAGCTCCATTGAAAACAATGGAGTGCTCTGCGCTTATAATGGCTGGTATAAGCCTGGAGCTCCAACATTCCAATGTTTCTTTGTTCACAGCTCTGGCTGTCAACAAAGGCTTCAGGGAGCCTGAGGGGATTCCAATCCCCTCACGCTTCCAAAAGGCTTTGTTTATTTTGTTAGAACATTCTGTCCTCTAGTGACAGAATGTTCTAATAGCCTTATAGCCCTTCGTAGATGGGCTATACCACTATTAAAGTCCGTCTCCCTTGTTAAAGGCCCTCGCCTTCGGCTCGGGGCCTTTAACGCTGGAGAGGGCCTTTAATAGCCGGTATAGGCCTCTACGGCGGGCTATAAGGCTATATTCAATGAGGTTGCTCCATTCTTTGAGTTAGTGCTAAATTGGTCAAGATACATTGATGATATTGTTTTTATATGGGACGACAATGAAGATACCTTGGCTGAGTTCATCACGTGGTTAAATCTATGTGACTCAAATCTAAAATTTACTTCACATGTCAGTAATGTTCAGATTGAATTTCTGGACATACTAATTAAACATGAGTGTGGTCAGTTATTTGTAGACCTATTTATCAAATCAACTGCACGCAACACTTTGTTGCACTATGACAGTATCCATCCTACCAAACAAAAAAACAGCATCCCCTTCGGGCAGTTTCTTCCCCTGAATTGCACGAAACTGGATGACTATGATTTAAGATCCATTGAAATGAAGAAGAAGTTTCTTCACAGGGGCTACCCCCATCGTCTAGTCCGTGAAGCATACAAACGTGCTTGATATTACGATCAACAACATATTTTGCAAGGCACAGACAAGATACAGACAAGATAAGACAAGATACAGGATGATAATCTGGTCTTTGTAACCCGTCATTCGGTATTGAATGAACAAATCCGACAAATTATTTGTTCTAGTTGGCATCTGTTAAACATTAATAACACACAAGGTGAATGTTTACAGCAACCTATGCTTGCTTACTGAAAAAAACGAAATCTCAAAGATCTGATTGTAAGATCCCATATGCCCAATGAGAAAAAAAGAGCCAATACAGCGAAGTATTGTAGGCAACTATAGATGCGGTACTTGTAAAGTACGTCTCTTAGCATTAGAAGCAAAAGAACTGCATTTCAATGGACAAATTATTGTCAGCAAAGGTATGAGTAAATGAAAAAACAAAAAACATTGTCTACTTGCTTATATGTCCCTGTAACAAGTGGTATGTAGGCGAGACATCAAGATCACTAAATGTCAGATTGACTGAACACAGATCAGCGAATCGAACTAGTAAATTGACATCGCCCATGGTATCTCATTTCATGGAGTGTAACCATTCAGCCGAGGACATAAAGTGGTTTATTCTTGAAAAAATTGTCCCTAAGTCAGGAATATGTACCGATAAAATCAGAAAGAAACGTGAAGTGTTTTATATTTTCGGGTTACATACGGTGAAACATGGCCTCAATTTAGAAATACCCTGGGATCAAGCCATTATTTGAGAAATAAATTCTATGTGATGCTGCTACTGAGAAATGTAACCTCTTCTGCACCTTGTAATATAAATATGCACTGTATATATAAAGATGTAAATATTATCTGTTTGCTTTGTATATTTTAGTATATTTGTAGGGACTTATTATTTAGGTATTCTGTTTGCACAGAATGTGATGCTGCTACTGAGAAATGTAACCTTTTTTGCACTTTTTAATATAAATATGCACTGTATATATGAAGATGTAAATAAAGTTTGCTTTGTATATTTGAGTATATTTGAAGGGACTTATTATTTAGGTATCTTGTCTGCACATATATAGATATAAGGCTCAGTTAAGGGGGTGCTGGGAAAATAAAAAGGAAAAGAATAGCAGAAAACAAAACTGTTATTGATATTATGTTAAATGTGTCAACAAGTCTATATATCTAGATACAGAGATTGATGTGTATTATTATCTGTTATGGTTTTTATTGATTTTTATATCTAACATGCTCCACATAAAAATGGCTTGAGTAATCATTATTCTCGATCTTCTGGATTATCTATCCTTTAGGAGATCACTTAGGTATAGCTAGGATAGTTATTATACATTTGTTTCATGTTTATCGGCTTTTACAAATAATTGAACTGCCCCATACATTATTCATCAGAATGATCAGTATTTTCACCTGGTGGACGATCTGTCCGTTTTGGTACTATTCGGTTTGTGCCATATTTTTCAGATCATTGTATTCCCTCATGGCGCATCGTTGGTTTGATGGAGCACCGTATGTTCCAATACCTGGGAGTTTCAGTACGTCATCTATTTCACATTCCCGTTTAGAAAAGCCCTGAAAACCCATCTTTTCCCCAGGGTTGTCTGAGCAGCGTATGTGGTGTTAACGTTGATTCAAACGCCAGGATGCCCTTGGGGTGACAGGACCGCGCTATACAAGTATACATACATACATACATACATACATTATTGTAGTATTCTCCTCTTACTATATATCTCATGTTATTCTTCTCCTTAGCTGCTCAGCCTGTGTGAGTGTTCTAAATGGAATGTTTGGTGTGTGAGCTAGGTGTGCAAGGCTTGAGTGACTGGGAGAGTGACAGTTGGATGAATGGGGCTGAGCAGCCAGCAGGCTACTCCCGGTAGGACTGTTATTGGGACATATCTAAGACCTTAAAGGAGCTTATGGATACCTGTCTACCTGCATTATCTTTACTTCAATAAAGCTACATTGACTACATCTCACTGGTATCATCCCTGAACACTACATTAATTTTTGGCGACGACTTGGAGACGTATCTACGCTTAAAAGAAGGTACAAGTAACTAAAGAAACCTCAACATGTCTTCTACAAAACGCTGTTGTGAAGATATTACAAGCAATGAACGAATAAACAAAGGAAAAAGAAGAAGAAGCAACAAGGAAGACATTCACAAGGCCTCACAGGTATCTTTCTTTAAAGACTTTAAGCTAATGATGAAACATATGATACATACTCAAAAACAGCGCGCAGTGCAGTCCTACAGGTGTCCTTCACACCGGACAGCCCCCAAACAAACGTGCTGTACATCATCTAAACAGGTCACTTCTACAGCCTACTTCAAAGATGCTGCGCAAACTGATCTTCAATGTACAGTAAGACTTTATTTTTCTTACAAGGATTCTGCGCACACAGAGCCTTCCAATACAGTAAGCCTTCTCTTTCACTTAATTGACATTGCTCTGAGTATATGCCTGGGTACTGCCTGCATTGCTACAAAGCTTATCAACATACATAATGCGCTTTAAAGGTACCTGACAAATCCTTCTATTAGAACAGACTTTTTCGACATTGACACTCCTCAGATTACATGAGAGACATGATTGAAGTTACTCCGTCACTTCATCACATACAGTGGCACTTGCTGAGAGAATGATGTCAGGTGACAAAAACGTTAAATGACTTCCCAAAGTTCGCTTGAATGTTTAAACAGTATTTGAGTAAATGTTGTTAAGCTGTCAACTTTGAAAGAGCCAGACCGAGGAAAGAAAAATCGTAAACAGAATGAGGAAATATCTGAATTAAAAGCCTAAGAAATGTGACACTATGACAATTTTGAAGCACTTGTGAGCCAATTTCGTCAATAAGAGAATTTGAGCAAATGGTGTTCAGCATGTAAAAATCGTACTTTTAAAGGTATGGGGGAACATCAACTTTACTTCAGGCGGACATTCATAACTGCCACTATTCAATTTAAAACTTGGCTCGAGCTTTACTCCAAACACAAACACAGCGCGTGCGGCCTTGCCTGTGTCCGGTGCTTTTGCGAAGTCTTAATCAGCATTCTTCCTTGTGACGTCTTCTTCCACAATTGGAGCTGCCTTCTTTCTTCAAGGACCTCTGCAAGCACCTACGTGCCTGGAGCCACCCGGTGTTACGTCGCGCTGCGTGCCTCCATTTTCTCACCACCGGAGCCTTTATGATGTTTTAAAATGCTTCTGACCATGTTTTTCACCTCCATGTCAAACACTTCCTGTTCTTACCGCGTTCAATTGCTGAAATGTTTCATAGTTTGTGATCGGTATGTTCTTACCAGTTTGTTGTACCTAAATTACCTGCTGTTTCTGCACACAAGTGGTGAGTGGCTTTCTTTGCATTTTTGAACATAAACAATATTTGACACAAAGAAGTTTATCTGACGGAGGTTAACTTCAGTCGAATTTTTCACTGTTCCGATTTTTATGTAACAAGTTACAGTATTATAATATTGCATTTTAATGAGAAATATATAGCCCCTACACAGGAGTAAAACCTTACACTGGTAAGTTTTCCCTACAAGAAAGTAGACTCTACATCAGAGTGTGTGGTGGGGATTGTTATGTTAAATTTTATGCTTAATTACATATGTACCCTTACGTGAGGGTGGACATTTGACTTGTTGCAGGGGTAGGACCCTGCGTGCTTAAGACGCCTTGCGCCGCACGATTTGAAAACTTTACACATAGTTTGTCTCCGTATAATTGGAGTGATATCACTAGTTGTTCCTGGTGGGGCAAGACATAAGGTGTAAGTCCTTATGCTCTCATTACATTTATTTTAGGTTGTCCCTTTTGGTTGCCGAGGGGCAGGACATTTGGTACAAGTCCTTATTGTCCACATCTACACTTTTGTTGTCCAAAGTACAGGACTTAGCTTTTGTGTCTCTTAGCTTGGTTTAGGACACGACACTGGGTTTTTAGTCCCTTAGTTTTTTTGAGTGAATTGTCTCTACATCGAGGCTACATATGTCTCTACATGGAGACCACATTCATTTGTCCCCGTTAAGGGTGGGGGACAGGACACTGGGTAATAGTCTCTTTTTGTCCACATTTTTACATACATGTTGGTTGTTCCCTGTTTAGGCTGGGGGCAGGAAATTGGGTAGACTGTCCTTCTTTCCACATATTTATTAGGAGTTTCCCTACATGGGATTATCTACACTTTCTCTTCAATTTTGTTTGCCAATATTAAGAAGGGAGATGGGTATTTTGTATTTCATATATTTTTACCTTTTTCCCTTCTCTTTTTATTGCGTAGTTTCTTTCCCTCTAGTGGTGTTATTATGTATATCATCCCAGGGTTATTGACTATGTTGCCTATCTTTTGACGAAACAACATCCTTTGCTAAGCTGTTTACAACTCTAGGATGTTTGGTACATATTCATCAACTTTTCTTTTACTGGTATGTTTACAGTTTTATGATGTTAATGTATTTTTAGTTTTACCTTATCTTATTTCCTTAAGCATATAGTTTCATGATGTTTAGCACTGTCTTTCATTTATAAGGAAAGAGGTATGTAGTATTCTCCTCTTACTATATATCTCATGTTATTCTTCTCCTTAGCTGCTCAGCCTGTGTGAGTGTTCTAAATGGAATGTTTGGTGTGTGAGCTAGGTGTGCAAGGCTTGAGTGACTAGGAGAGTGACAGTTGGATGAATGGGGCTGAGCAGCCAGCAGGCTACTCCCGGTAGGACTGTTATTGGGACTTATCTAAGACCTTAAAGGAGCTTATGGATACCTGTCTACCTGCATTATCTTTACTTCAATAAAGCTACATTGACTACATCTCACTGGTATCATCCCTGATTACTACAATTATCAAGCGTTTATCTCGCTTGCTAAGAGGTGTGGCTTTACAAGTGCCCTGTAGTAGTTGCAGTCCGTTTTTTATTTCATACTATCGAGCCTCTAGTCTGTTTTTTTGTGTAACGTTTTCCATCTATGACCAATGGCGTTGCGTCATATATACAACACAGTCCGCCAATCCTTGCTTTCGTTACGATAACGCTCGCCTACTTCGGTGATTTAAATCCCTCTTGAGTGTAAGGCCAGTTTGCATCACAGCAGCTTGCGGCGTCTTCCATACGTGCTGTTTGACACGGAGTATTCATGCACGCTTAGACATCCACCCGAAAGGTATGGGACCTACTTTCCTGTTAATACATAGTCTGTTCTTGAGTGAATACGCTTTTTTCTAATACACATATGGTTTCCGTTTTCAGGGGAACGTGTTTGCTCGCAATGTGGCCGTGTTAGGATATTTTGACATTACATGCATAATATCCGCGATATATACTGATTATGTTGTTTCAGCCATTCAACTATCTATGAAGGTGGGATTCATGAATCGTATTAAAATAACTATGGACGCCAAGTACTAAATATATTGTCGGTTAGTAACCCCTCTTCCTTCTTTTTAATAACATTTGTCACTCTTGCTGTCAGACATCAGTTACCCTTTTTGTGTCCATCTTGCTAGGATCAGGAATGTTCTGGTTGACTGTGTAATATCAGCCATCATTATGTATTATGGCCCAACAACAAGGTCATTTATATCTATGAATTTATCGTGTACAGCATCGTATATAGATAGATACACAGATCTTGCAGTATTAAGTATGATTCTATCTCCTCTTATAAGATAGGTAGATACTATAGCTCTGCTGCACATTCTTTAAATCTGTAATCTGAACCATACTATTGTAGGTACGTAAGGTGTAATTTCTATTACATATATCTCGTTCTAGCGCCTAGCTGAATTTCATATGGAGTCTTAATTCATCCAGTGTGGTCAATAAGAATCCAGTTCCAAAGTTCATAGTAAGTGCTTTTACTCACTGCAGTATCACAAAATGGACAGGTTTAATATAATGTCATATTGTATTTTCATATTTATGTGGGGCATGTCGATATCAACTATAATAGTTTATGTATGGATTTGCCTCTGATTAAATCACCCATAATAGTTTATGTATAGATTTGTCTTTGATTAAATCAAAATCATAAAACAATACTTGTTGGTCTGTATAAGTCACCATGTTGCGAGGCTTTGCAGTATATACAGATATATTAATTTATGTATAAATCCTTCTTTGTCTGGAATTGAATAATGTGCCTTTTTCCCTTATAGGTACTTAATTGTTTGGGCCATATAGAATATGTTAAATTTGTATGTATATATAGAACTTAGTCTGGCGATTGTTTAGTTGAGTCTATTAACTACACTTTTTAAAAAATCTTCTGGTTTAGTCTCTCATGTATAAAATATGTTTCAAGTAACCACTCTATAATGCTATATTATTTGATATGTTTAGTTTCAGTGCAATAGACGGTTACCTGCTGAAGGCACGAATGCTGAAACGCACGTAGTCCACATCTGCCGCATTGCCTCCATCAACTCCACGTCTATCGTATTTATTCATGGAACTAATTCATTTATGTTGATTTTTGTCAAATGGATTATGTGAGATAAATGAACACACTTTCAAAAAGATAATTTTTCATGAAACAAAAGAAAATGTGATAATGAATTTGCAGAAAATAATAAAAAGAAATATACTTTTCTAGATTTGTTATTGTCTATATATTCTCTACATTAGTGGTTACAGTTTACAGAGAGATGTAGAATTGGTTTTGTTCTTAAAATAAATTAGCTATAGACCTTTATTTAATGCAAATCTTGTCCGGTAGGCCATCATTTCCGGGCACTTTTCCGTTTTTTATATCTTTAATAGATCATTTAATATCTGCTTTATCTATGGGTACATTAAGGATATTACACATTTCTTCTGATAACGTCTTTATTTCCTCCAGAAAGGCAGAAATGCTTCCTCTGCCCAATATAGAGTGGCGCATAAAATTCCTTGAACCTCTGGAGGATATCATCTTAACATATAAAAATTTGCCCCTGTTTGTTTTAATCACCACCACGTCTTATTTTCTCTTTCTACATTTATCAACATAGCCAGTAAACACCCAGCTTTATTCCCTTGCTCATGTTGTATCTCAGTGTACATTCTATAGTCATGTTTTCTTTAACTGTTAATTGTCTGTTCTGGCTCCTCTAAAATTGTCTGTCCAGTTTCCCAGTCCTTCGGTTCCATCACTAGTGGTCTCTCTATAGCATTTCTCCATTTTATCTATACTATCCTGTAGGGATTTACACACTCTGTATGTAATTTCTATACACTTCCCCCTAAATGTCACCAAAATGCCTTACATATTGTTGTGTCTGACTCCACAGACCCAATGTTAATACAAAAAAATTCCATAATAGCCTTTCTGATCTCCTTTTTTATATAAATGGTCTGATACTGCTGGTACTTGCTTCTGCCATTGTGGTACATGTTTTATGTACTACTTCCTCAGCTATTTAACAGAGAGGAGCGTCATCTAACAACGTATGGTTGAGGTATTCCACCTTCCTGTATTCTACTATCTGTTCAGGTTGATAAAAGCAAATTCAATTAGGGAAAATGTATTATACAGAGGGGAGTAAAAAGAGTATATATTTAAATAACATTTTTTTATTACAAATATATAAAAATAAAATGTAATACAGTAAAGAATTTTGAATTTTATACTTTTTGAGAAACAATTATAATTATAATATTAATTCTTTGTTGAAAATGATAGTCTTTATAAAAGTATTTAATTAAAACATTTTATTTTCATAAGTGGTTTAATATCTTTTTGAATTTTGCATTATTTTTTTATGGTTAAAAGTTTAGGAATGTTAAATGTTTTAAAAAGATATTAATTATTGATAGAAATAAAATATTGTGTTATAGATTACTGTTTAAATATTAATACATAGGTTTGCAGTTTTGCTTCATGTGTTTTAAATTCAATTTTAGTTTATTTAATAGATCAAAAAGTGTGTGAGTATGCAGTATTGATTGCGGATATAACATTTTCAGACAGTAGCACCTTGTATAAAATGTTTTTGATTGCAGTGGAAAGAGTCAATTTCACCCCTTGAGTGTCCAACACCGTTTCCAAATTGGCTTTTATTGGCATTGGAATAGTCAATATCACCCTTTAGTGTCCAAGACCTTCGCCAAATTGGTATAGATGGTGTGAGAATAGCAAATTTGACCCATTTATTGTCCAGTACTTTCTTAAAATTTGTTTCGACTGGAGTTGAAATAGTAAAAATCACCCTTTTAGCATCCAACACCTTCCCCAAATTGGTATAAGTGGGGATGGGAATAATAAATGTCACCTCTTAGTGTCCAACACCTTCACCAAATTGGTCTAAATTGGAGTGGGAATGCTAAATGTCACCCTGTTAGTGTCCAATACATTCCCAAAATTGGTTTAGATTGGAGTGGGGATAGTTAATGTCTCCCCTTTAGTGCCCACCACCTTGCCTGAATTGGTTTAGATTGGAGTGGGAATAGTAAGTGTCACCCCTTTAGTGTCCGACACCTTCCCCAAATTGGTTTACATTGCAGTGGGGATAGTTAATGTCATAGTCCAACACTTTCTTAAAAACCGTTTACATTGGACTATAATTATTTAATTATATATTTTAGTGTGAAATCCTATTTAAATTGTATTTTTATGTAGCGGAGATAGTTTGTGTTACTTAATTAGTAATGTTGATGTTTAGAAATATACTAAAACATTGTTATCTGTTTGTAATACATAATATTATTACTTACATATTTGTATACAACAAAGACATCTAACATTTTTCTCATTTTATATATGTTTTTAAAGTATATTACATTTATATTTTAAAAATGTAAACATATATTTCAACTTAAAAAGAAACATTGATATATAGATACATAAATAAAACATTTTTTTGAAGAAGTTTTATTATTAAATAAATCATATTTTAATAGTATGGTATGTTGTACATTTTCCACTTGCTTCTATTCTTTAGCAATTTTTTAAACATTTCTTACTTTTTTAAATACATATGTTCAACATCATTTTAACATACATTTTTCTGTATATATTAAATGCTTGTATACATTTTACACTATTATTTATTTTATATTTTACAATGTTTTAACATTTTTTACATTTTCTGACATGTTTTACATGTTTAATAATGTTTAACATTTCTGATACATTTATTTCCCATTCATTTCTATGGGGCGATATTCTTTTTTTAGTTTCATTTGGCAGGCATTCTTTTTTTAACGCTACCTTCTATTTAATAGTCTATTTGTGTCATTTGTGGTCTATTTTCCCAGATCCAGATCGTGGTAAGGTGCTGTTATTCATTGGTAAGTTCTTTTTACGTTTTTTAAAAGGGTTTGACGTTACAGGGTATTTGAGATTAGTTATAAATAGGGCTCCCGGATTTCCATTTAAACGGATATTTACATATAAATACAGATCAAAAACTATTTTTCCTTTGTCTGTATTTATATTTAGAAGCAGTAAAATACTAGCAAATTTTGCACACTGCCGTGCTCCAGCTGAGTTAACTTGCCACACCCCTCAGCTGCAGGGCCTTACAGCTTGTGATTTGCTGGAGATTTAGGGTCTTTTTTAACCTGCTGCCATGTCCTTAGCCAATCGTGGTTGGGGCAGGAGTGTTTGTGATCGGGTTGCTCTTGCAGTGCAGTGCACTGTGTATTGTCACGTAATCTCCCTGTGACTGCCAAAAATGAATGTGTCCTTGTATTATGTAATTGGTGCGGAAAGGTAAAGCTCTCAAATACCTTCGTGCCGAGTTCGCACTATATAAATCTGAAACAACATGTGGCTGGAATAACAATCCGGCCACAAACTCGGCAAACACTCCAGCCACTGCATCTTCAAAGCTAATGGAAGCTTGATGGCAGCTTCACAGTCTACTCGCAGGGGGTTGAGTGTTTGCCGAGTTTGTGGCCGGGTAGTTCTTGCAGTACAGTACACTGTGTACCGTCACTTAATCTCCCTGTAACAACCAAAAATGAATATGTCCTTGTGTTATGTAATTGATATACACGCTTGTTTATTTACTTTTGTAGAGAAGAAGAGTGGTAAGAGAGCTGAGAAACTTCACAATTGTCAATAAGATAGGGATTGACGCTAAAAGAGGTGTGAAGGGCTGAGCCTCCTTTTAAATGTTTTATGAAAAATTCTTTAGGAGGTTTAGAAAATCTACATCAGCACATTTAGCAGAGTTAGGCTGAATTATGTGCATAAGATAAATAAGCAACAACTACAGATTTGTTCTATATAATATAAAGATGCTTCAGTTCTGACATGATGAGACTATGAAAGAAGTATAACGAATCCCTTTTAAGTTACATCAAAGCAGCGAAGAGCAATACTGCTGTTAAGATTTTTTTTCCCACCCGAGGCCAAGGGCAAAAATGGAGAGCCTGATAGGGACCCGTCTCAGCACCTGCTATTTAGAACTGCTGATGCTGAGCACCGGCAGGACCCAGCTCACTTAAAGCCCTGGAGTTAGGTGGATCCCCATCTCTTGTGATACATTAACTGGGGCAGTAGTTGGTCCAGGGGGGCGAATTGCCTCAAATGTACCCTTTTTGGCTGCTGCTCAAACAAATTGAATGTATTGTGCTTGTTGGGCCAGTATTCCTCATGCACACCCAGTGGAAGCCTTGAGCCAGGAAGTCACCTTTCTGATTCCATGACCCAAGCCTAAGCCACAAGCACAAACAGGCTTCAAAGGAAGCAGCAGCAGTGCTCACCTGAGTGCACAATAGTAACATATTTATATTACTGCAAATAATCACCGTGACACCCGCCCATTTTTCATAGGTGAGGTCTGTTTTGATCTAAAAGAAATGTCTATAATAGATTCTCACACATCACCCATATTAAACAGAAATGAAAGGGAAACTGTGTGCATTGTCTATTTAAATGTGAAAAAATACTAGACGCAGCACTGTCCTTAGGTTGCGGCAAAAATAAATACGAATAAATACAGATAAAATGCCCAAAAAAGAAATATGGATAAATACAGACAAAAATGGCAAAAAAATAAAACTGGGAGTCCTAGTTATAAAGTTGATAGTGTTTTTTTGTCGATTTAGTTGTATGAATAGTTGTTTTTTTCACTAGTTTGTAGTTTGGGATTTTGTTACACTGTATTAGTAATGTATCGTTATGTTATGCTACATTTTATGTTACTTATTTTATGACAATTAAGTGTAATGTATATGTATTTTTGGGAATGTAATGTGTTTTGGTGGGTGGGCTTTCCTATTTACTGAACAGGTGTATGGGCACTGGGAGTTACTGTTTTTTAAAAAAGGAAATCACTTTTGGTTCATACATTTTTTTGCATAATTTCCTTTTTTTCTGGTTTTCAGGAGCATTTTCTTAAGGACTTTTTCAGGTTTTTTATGGTTCCTAGATACTTTGGATTATATATTTTATTTCTGTTGGATGGGAAATGCTACATTTTATTGTTTGTGTAAATATTATGTGATTGTTATTCGGGACTGTGTTGTTTATGTGTTGTATTTATTTTACGTGATGGAATGAGTTGGTTCTTTGAGTTCTTTGGTTAGTGAGGTTTAGAATGTTTGTGTAAACAATTTTTATATTATTTTATTATCTCAGTCTTATATAACACCAGAGTTGTATTTAATGTTTAGACTGATGTAATAAAATATTACGTTTCTTTTTTATATAAAAAATTATTTGTGATGTTGGTTTAGATTTTGTGGTCGTTTTTTGGGACTTGTAGATAAATAATTATTTCATAATATGCTTTACGCTATTTTTTCTTAATAACTACTCCTTTGTTCTTTATGAAGAGTTTGGGCCGGATTACGACTTTGGCGGTCTTCCAGCTGGACTTCCACCGCGGTGGTCCAAGGCAGACCGCCAAGCCCTCAGCATTCCCGCCCGCCGGATCACAACAGCATTCCAGGGCTGGCAGTGTGGTGATGTTACTGCGGCAGCATGTTGCGCCCCACAGACAGAACCTTTAAAACATGCTGCCGCAGTACAGCTGCTTGTGCACGTTGGGGGGCCTGTGTGGCATGCACCACATCATGCATGACACACAGTGCATCCAAGAAAGTGCAGGAATGTGCAACCATTCAAATTTCAAAATTGGCTATAACACCCAGGGGCCCTGTTTGAGCCCCCTTCCTTGCTGTCCCGCCAACCATAAAATGGCGGGATCCCAGCAAATCGTAATTTGGACGGCTGTGCCGACGTCGGCACCACCATCATAGATCGCAACTTTGCCTGCCACACAGCGGAGTCAGAGATCCCGGTGGAGGTGGCAGTCTTGAGGCGGTCTCACTACTCTGATTGTAATCAGGCGGTAGGACCTCCAGGATCGCGGTGGTTGGACTGCCATCAGACGGTACAGCAGTTTTGCAACTGTCAGTATCGTAATAAGGCCCTTTCACTTTAAATTGTAGCACGTTGTGCATTCTTTTGGTTTGTTTAGGTGAAATTTGGCTGACAGATAGCTCCAGTCGTAGTTGTTGGTAGCTTTGCTCTGTTTTTATTGCTTCTATGCATTTATATGGAGGTTGGGTTCTACCCAGTTCGGACTGTGAGGAATTCTGCCACCTTTCCACTGCGTTGTTTGTTTTGGCTTCCTGTGCCAAAGTGCTGCCATAGACATTCCACCATGGTATTTGGAATTTGGGTTGACGTCTGTGTCCAGATCGATGCAGTCTGCCAACCCAAGTGTCTTCAAAATAACACCTTAGGGGTCTTAGTATGTCTTCATTTTGTTGTTAGAAAGGGCTTTCTATTTGTAAATTATAGTGGTTAGCTATCTCTGTGACAGGAACATAAGCTAGTGCTATTAGTTTTTTTATTTCAAAGGCAGATTGGCTGTTTGTAAATATTCTACACTTAGGGCCTGATTATGAGTTTGGCAGTGTGGGAGCGGGACCGCCACGCTGCTGCCCCACTCCCACACTGCCAAACCTGTGTGCAAATCGCCCGCTAGAATATGACTTTTACAGTAACTGGCAGGAGTTTTTTGGCGGTCCTACAGCGGTGCCTATTAAATAGGCACTGCAATGGGAACGCCAAAGGCAGTACCTAGATTGGTGCAGTCCATGCTGTGCAGGTACTGGGGTGCATGCATTCCATGTCCCTGAAGCAATAGGGGCCCCTATAGGGCCCAATTTGTTTCCTCTCTGCCGCAGTTTTAATGGAGTAGGAACCGCCATGAAAACCGTGGCAGTGAGGAAACTCGTAATATGCTTGGCGGGACTGCATCAGTCTCACCAAGCACATTGTGGCCTCAAGACCGCCGCACCATCACTAGGGACCTCTGATCCCTGGCAGTTGTGGCAGTGCAATGGCTATCTCGTTGCCCAAGTTGTAAAGAGCAGTCAGACCGCCGGTGCAGCGGTGCCCGCAGATTGTTGGAAGTGTCTCCAAATGTGTCTCCATATGCTTTGATTGAAATGATGGTAACAGCCTTGTACAGCTGTGTGGGTGTACATTTTTAAAATGGTTTGAATCATGGCTTGCTCAAAGTCTGATTACATTTTGTGGGTAGTGGTTATTTGTTATATGTTGAATGTGGTTTAAGAGTTTGTAGTAAGAGATGCTTTATTTTTATTTGGTAGTATGGCATATTTATGTTAAGATATTCACTTTGTATGGTATATCTGAGTGAATGGTTAGGGACACATTTTGAAGGTCCCATCCATCTTCCAAGTTTGACAACAGCTTACTTTTAGTAAGTTATCTGCTGCAGAGAATATTTGGGCTTGTTTATCATTGTTGAGTTGTTCATAGAAAATAAAAGGTTCCTCACTATTTGTCATGTATCCTTATGTCTAGGGGCAGGAGGAGTATCACTGGTGGCATTTTTATAGTTTGTGCAATTAAACACTTTAAAGTGGATATAGGTGGTAGTTGGCCTTTGGTGTGTTCAGAGATCTTTAGGCAGTAATTTTTTAGGATTTTGATTTTCATTGAAGGTTACTGAGAGCTAATGCTTGTCTCTCTTGTGTCCATGCAATACCTCCCATACATCTATTTCTGTAACATTTGGGGGTTGGTTGTGTTCTTTTGCATGAATTACATCATCTTTTGAAGTTGCCCTCCCATAGCATGCATTAGAATAATATTTAGTACATTTTTAATTTACATTTTCTATTGATGCACCTTGCTGGTTGTAGGTGAAACCCATGTGACTTAGGGCCTTATTACGAGTTTGGCGGTCCCATGGACCGCCATATCAGCGGTGGTAGTCCAAGTATGGAGAGCTTCGTGGTCCGACCGCCGTATTACGAGATGGGCGGATTGTCTTTGGGAAGAATGCCGCTGGACTGCCAAGACTGCCAGCAGACCACCTACCACAGGATTTGCGAACAGGAATAGGTACACGCCATAGTGCCATACAGGAGAGCTGCACTGTCGTGCGTATTACGAGTTGCATGTGCCACAAGCGGACCACAGCTGTCCGACCGCATCCTTCAAGGTGTCAGTGACAAAGGATTTGGAGTTCATACGCATCCCTTTCTCCTTCTTCCAGGCAGAGTCAGACTTGGATCACTGTAACAGCAGGATCTTCACCCCGAGGATTAATACCCTGTGTGCTGCGATATACAGGTGAGTCTTTTTCGTTCCATATACCCATTGCCAGGTTATGCCCATATGTGGGCTAAACCCCGGTAATGGGATTTTTTCACATATATCATTCATATGTGTGCATCTGACACATATGCAATCGAAATGCACACAAAGGCATTAATATATTTGGAAAAAGTACTCACCACCACCGCAAGATCTCCGCTTCCACACACCCGGCCTCAGGGTCAGCTTGTAATATGGCGGACTATGGGCCATGGACTGCTGGCAGATGCAGTTCTATGACAGTCAGACTGCCAAACCCGTCATAAGGTCCTTAGTAACTGCTTTCTTTTCTGGGATGTTGTATATTTGTCTCTCTCTGTCGTTGTATCTGAAAGTAGTGTAATAGTGTAAATATACACAATATTTTAAAGTTTATATGTTTGTTTTTTACATTTAAGATTATGTAACAACTTCTATTTTTAATACTTACAAATATATTGTTTTTAGATGTTTCACAGTGTTTTGCAGCTTGTCCATTGAGGGTGTTCTAAGTTGGAGGAGGCGCATTCTTATCTGTTGGAAAAAATCGTCAGTTGAATTTTAAATGTTTATTTGTAAAGATTGAGGTTGTTAGGTTTATTTTTACTCGCTATTGCGGGGAGTTTATATTTTTTTATAATATATGTATACTTACTATGTTATATCTTTATGCTTTAGGAAGTACATTTAAAGAGATGTAAGTTGGACAGTGTTTTGTTAATTATCTGTTTTTTTAAACATTTTTTTTTTTTCACAACCAATTTTATTGAGCAAATGAGCACCAAGAATGTGGCGTCTCCACACTCGAAGATCACCACAACAATATCAATATAGCAGTTTCATAGGCAGCAAAAACGGTAAAAACAGGCTCAGAATATGCTCAGTATAGAAACTCCCCGGCAACCTACCCTAACCCACAACTCTACCCCCCCCTCAAAACACCCCCCCCCCCCACCCCCCCTACCACACGTGTACAGAAGCAATGGAAAAGAAAGTAGATGTGATGCCACCAGGGTTTTACCGCTTCGGGCCAGAAATGTCACTGTGATCAAGTGTCCTCCTCCTGCTCCGCCGGGGGGTCCAAGGACAGGCCACGGTAGTCAGCCCAACGCTTCCAGATTTTGTAGTGTTTGCGCGGGCAGCCCCGAGCTTCAAAGATCGGCCTCTCCAGACCCATAAAATAATCCAGCCCAGCCCTCCAAGCAGACAGGGGGGGGGCCCTCACTGACTTCCACGCCCGGGCCAGGTCTCGCTTAGCCACGACCAGCCCCAAGAGCAACAGGTGGCGCTTATAAACGTTACCCCCAATCCCTTCCATGACATGTAGTAGGCCCAGCCGGTGGGTACGAGGGAGGTCCCAGCCCAGAACCTCAGCCAGGCAACTCCACACACCCCTCCAGAATCCAGTCAGCCGGCCACACGACCACACCGTGTGCAACAAGGAGCCAGGCACCGCTCCACAGCGCAGGCATTCCGGAGATGCAATCAATCCAGCCTTCCACAGCCGTTCACGCGTATAATAGGCGCGGTGCAAGTATTTAAATTGAATTAGCCGCAGCCGGACTGCAATAGCGGTTCCGCGTGGGGACTCCAGTGCCTCCCTCCAGTCGTCCTCATCAAGGGGGCCCACGTCTACTTCCCACGTCTCCCGAAGGGAGTGTAGGGTGGAGGAGCAATGGATCACAAGTGTCTGGTAAATCTTAGAGACCTTCTTTTCCCCCAGGTCCCCCATAAACACCTTAGCCTCGATAGGGCTGAACTCCGGCAAGGAGTCGAGGCCCGCGACGCTCGGGGCGAGGGCATGTCGCAGCTGGAGGTAGCGGAAGAACTAGGACTGAGGCATTTGGAACTCCGCGCGGAGCTCCTCGAAGGACTTGAGGGTGGCGCCGGACATGACCTGGCCCAGTTGTGTTACCCCAATGGCCTCCCAGCCCTCAAATCCGGTCAGGGCCGCCAATTCCGGGAGTAGACCATTATGCCAAAGCGGCGTCTCAGCCGTCAATCTGCCCCACCATCCCATACGGCGTAGCGACTGTCTCCACACCGCAAAGACCACCCTGGTGACAGATGGCAACCCACGGCGCAGACGGGCCGAATAAAGGATGGTGTGGAGCGTGCGATCACCCAGAAGCAATCGTTCCAAGGAATAGGCCGGATCACCTCTATCACAATACCACCATTCATTAAGGACCAGTAATTGCGAAGCTTGGTAGTAGGAGAGGAGGTCCGATGTGGCCAAGCCACCACAGTATGTGGATAGAAAGCACGTCTTCAATGCCACTCTGGCCGCACCGCCAGCCCACAAGAAGCGGCCCAACACCGAATTAACCTGGCGGAACCACGCCAGGCCGATGGGATGAGGGAAATTCTGGAGTTGGTATAGGAGCCGCGGCAGCGCCACCATCTTAAAGATGGCCGATCTTCCGAAAATAGTGAGCGGCATTCTAGACCAGGTCTTAACATCAGCCTGGACCCGCTCCCACACCGGCAAGACTCCACGCGCCCAGGCCACGGCCCGCGACTCTGAGAGAAAGACGCCCAGATATTTCAGGCCGTCCGTTGCCACTCGCAACTCTGCCGCCCAGGGGTCGGCAACCACTCCGCCACCTAGCACCCACAGGGTTGATTTATTCAAGTTAAGACGGAGACCCGAGACCTCGCCAAACACCCGCATAATCTCCAGAACCCGGGGACCCGACTGCCGCAGATCAGTAAGGAAGAGGAGGACGTCATCAGCATACAGTGCAATCCTATCCACCAGGTCCCCATTCCAGACAAAGCCACGCACCTGGGCATCTGTTCGCATCCGCGACGCCAGGGGTTCCATGGCGAGGGCGAACAGGTACGGGGACAGGGGGCAACCCTGCCGAGTACCACGACCTATATGGAAGCGCCCAGAGGTAGCTCCGGCCACGCGGACCGAGGCCGTTACGTTGGTGTAGAGAAGACGAACGTACGACAAGAAGACCGGTCCTAGGTTGAGACGAGCCAACAGCGTGAACAGATACACCCAACTCACCGAATCAAAGGCACGGTCCATGTCCGCCAGAAAGAGTGCCGCCTGCTCATCTCTAGCACCCATGGCATCCACCGCCGCCTGTGCTCGTCGGATATTATGCCGGGTGGCCCTGTGAGGCATGAATCCGGCCTGGTCAGGGTGGACCAGGTCAGCAATGTGGGGCAAGAGGCGGTTCGCCAAGGCCTTTGCCAAAATCTTGGCCTCGATGTTAAGGAGGGAAATCGGCCTGTATGAGTCGTGTCTGTCCGGCATCCTGCCCGGCTTCAAGAAGACCACGATTTCCGCATGCCGCCAGTCTGGTGGCAGCTCTCCCCGAACCCGCGCCGCCTCCAGGGCACGGCGATAGTGGGGTCCCAGCTGAACATGAAATTTTTTATAGAATTCGCTTGGATAGCCGCTCGGGCCGGGTGCCTTACCAGTATTCAACTGCCCAAGGGCGTCCCCCAGTTCCTCAGCCATAAGCGGGGCATCCAGGGCGGTCCTGGTCTCATCAGGGACGGCCTGCGGTAGTAGGTCGTCAAGATAAGCAGATATCTCGTCCGTCCCCAAATGATCGCTCGGAGCGTATTGCGCCTCGTAATAGCGGGCAAAGCTAGCCGCCAGCAAATCCGGATCGGTCATGATCGACCCGTCACCCGCCGCGAGACCCGGCAACGCCAGGGGCTGGAAGGTCGCCTGGCACAATCTATGCAGCATGGTACAGGACTTGTCGCCCCACTGATACACCCTGCTGCGCGTGGCGAGCCACGCCTGCCGGGCTTCCTCATAAAGGACGGAGGCGTACAACTGTTGGGCCTGCAGGAGCTGCCGCACAACGCCTTCATCGCTCCCAAGCCGACCACGCTGCTCTAGCTCCTCCACGCGGTCCGCTGCCGCCACAATAGCCTCCCGACGTCGTCGCCGAGAAGCCACGCACCAAGCTATAT
Source organism: Lissotriton helveticus (assembly GCF_964261635.1). Lineage (NCBI taxonomy): Eukaryota > Metazoa > Chordata > Amphibia > Caudata > Salamandridae > Lissotriton > Lissotriton helveticus. The sequence goes on from NC_136070.1 coordinate 1,005,406,625, forward strand.
CAATGCCCCTAATCGTGGGTTTCAGGGCCTCCCACACCACCACTGCGTCCACACCCCCCACTAGATTCTCGCGCCAGAAATGATCAATTGCCTCACGCAGGTGACGCACATACTCAGGCTGCTGCAGCTGCCAAGATGACATCCGCCAACAAAACGGCTGTCTTTTGGAGGGGAGGGTCACGGTAACCAGGACCGGGGAGTGATCGGACAGGCCCCTAGGAAGTATCGCTGCATCGCTGACACGACTCAAACAGGCACCCGGCACAAACAGATAGTCTAGTCTCGAAAAGGACCCATGCACCGCCGACACATACGTAAATTCACGCACCGTGGGATGAAGGTGTCGCCACACATCAACCCAGCCCAGGCCACTCACAGTCGCACAGAGTTTGGTTTGAGCAACAGCAGGGGGGGGATCCGATGCAACAGGCCCCCGCCTCAAGCGATCCAAGCCCACGTCCATAACCTCGTTCCAATCACCCCCCACCACAGTCAGCACCTCCGGAATCTCATCCCACAGCGCGAACAGCCGCTCAGACAAGGCCCAGTGCAGAGGGGGGGGGGCATACACACTGCCAAACACCACTTGTTCAGCACCTAACAGACCCTTGATGAAGATATAACGGCCCTGGGGGTCAACCCATTGCCTCTCATGGACATATGCCACTCTGCGGTGCACCAGAATAGCCACACCCCGCGAGCCCCTCGTAAAGCCTGCATGGTACACTTGCTGAAATCCGAACCTCTGGAGGCTGAGGGCCTTGGTACCCAGCATGTGGGTCTCCTGGAGCATCAGGACATCCACCAACTCTCTTTTCCCCCAGCGCAGTACAGCCCCACGCTTGATTTTATCCAGAATTCCCCGCACATTCCATGTCACAACGCGCAGGGTCTTTTGAGGAGACACAGTCGTATTATTAGCCATTACCAACACAGTGTCCAGCATCCAGCCCTTCGTCCCACCCTGGCGCAACCCACAAGGCAACAGAATCAAAAGCTATACACACGTGCGGTCCCACCCTCCCAACCCAAACACTCAGCAACCCTCCCCAGACCCAAACCCCCCAAAACATCAGCAATAAACAAACCTCCCCCTTCGCCCCGCTCCCCCCACCCCAATACCTCAGAGAACATTGAAGTATCTGTCGCGGCATGGAGAGACCCGGGTCCAGAACCGAGAACCCAGGGCCCGCCATACCAATGGATCCCAACATCCCAATCAAGACACACTCACCACCCCCCCCCCAACTCACTCAACCGCGGGGGTCTGAGGCCCAGAAAAGGCGCCCCCCGAGCCCCACCGCGTACCCAGAAAGAGTAACAGGAGTCCTCAAGGAGAACCGACTGGCATTAGGAAGTCATAATAGAACAGTCTCACCAGCCAATGTAGGGCGACTCAGCACTCGGCAAGTAAGGTCCAGTCCCAGCATTGTTCAGCTGCCGGCATCAGAGTGCTCCGAGTCCCCCGCACCACCCGTCTGCGATGCACTGGCGGAGGCCGACCTCTTCCTAGAGCGGGACCTCCGATGGCGACCCTTCCTGTTCGGGCGATTCATCCGCTCCGGCGACGATCCCTGAGACCCGCCCGGGTTCAGCCCCGGCTGGGCATGTGGTCTGAGGCGTACCGTCTCGTCGGTCCAGCGGAACACCTCCTCGGGGGAGTCGAAGAAGTGCGTCCGGGATTGGTGCACCACTCGCAAGCGGGCCGGATACAGGAGAGAGTATTGAAGCTTCAGGCCCCTCAGCTTGGCCTTAGCGGCCACGAAGGATTGTCTCTGCTGCTGCACCATCTTCGTGTAATCAGGAAAGATCATGATGGTATGATTCTCAAAGGTGAGCGAGCCTTTGTTCCTCGCCTCCCGCAGAATGACATCGCGATCATGATAGTTGAGCAGCCGGGCGATGACTGGTCGAGGACGCTCACCCTCCGGTGGCCGCTGAATCAGGGCCCTGTGTGCCCTCTCGATAACAAAGCACGCGGACAGTGTCCCTTCGGGGAGCCAGCCCTCCAACCACTGGGTCAAGAACCGCGCCATGTCGTCCTTCTCGCACCGCTCCGGAAAGCCAATGAAGCGGAGGTTGTTCCGCCTCGCGCGCCCTTCGGCGTCCTCCACTCGGGCCGCCAGTGTCTTTTGGATACCCTCCACCTCCGCCAGCCTCTTCTTCAGGGCGCCCACGTCCGTTTCAGTCACTGTGATGCGGGATTCGGTCCCGGCGATCCTCTCCACTGCATTGCGGAGGTCCTGGCGCAGCAGCGTAACGTCCGCTCCGATCGCCCCAATTTTGGCATCGAGCATGTCCCGGGATTGGGTGATGGCCGCCAGGATCGCTGCATTATCCGGCCCAGGGCCGCCGCTGCCACCAGCCGCCCCAGAGCCACTGCTAGGCCCCGTGAACTTATCTATAGGGCCATGTTTGGGCGGCCCGCCTCCTCTGGTCATGGCCGATCGCGGGCTCACCGGGACCGCACACTAGGCAGGATGGGCACCACTCCCGACCAGGTTCAGGAACTCCTGGGCACCGCCACTGGTACTGGAGGCTCCAGGCCCCGGGACGGAGCACCGACTTCAAAGTCCCCAAGAAGGAAGTGGGCAGGCCAGCACAGGCCCGGGGTCGCGAAAATCGAGGCCCCGGCTTCACCAAGGCGGAACAGGCCTCCACCACCCCTCGTTACCACTAGCAGCCGTCTGAGCCACTGGGAAGGGTTGCGCCGCTATGGCCTGTGGGTAACTGTAGCCGTGAAGCTGAGGCAAGCGCGGCGTCGCAGGCACCACCACCACCTGTGAGCCCGCAGCTGCCGCCGGGCGTCGCGAAAATCGAGGACCCCGGTCTCCAGCCGGGCACCAGGCCTCACGTCGCCGTCGCCTCTCCCCGACCTCCAAGGAGAGAGGAAAGTGTTCGCCCCGGGTGCAGGGATAATCAGCGTCTCAGCCGTCCGTAGGCTACCGCTGCAGTAGATTTGGGCCCAAGAGCGGCGCAGCGGACGCCACCGCCACCCGCCAGTCCACGACCGCCACCAGGCGTCCCGAAACTCAAGGGCCCCGGCTTCCAGCTGGTCTCTGGGCCGCCCGCCGCCGTCTCCTCTCCGCGGTCACAGGATCGAGCAAGGCAGCGGATCGGGACACCGGAGCAGGCAGGGGACTTCACCAGGTGAGCGCCAGGCACTGGGTATCAACAGCGGGCTCGGGGGCCAGGATAAATGGAAGGATTAAGTCCGGGCCGACGGGAGCTCTACAAGGCTGCGACCGCCATCTTCGCCCACCAAGCCACGCCCCCTTTTTTAAACATTTTTAAGCTTATTTACAAGTACGTTTTAGTTTAAACATAAGTTTTACTTTCTTGGTTCGGTAATTGTCTAGATGTATATATTTCTTCTGTTAAAGGGCCTGGGTCTGGCAGAGTTTTCTTGTCTTGCAGCGTTTGTCTTTTTTTAAGTATTTAGTTGATAATATTAGAGTGCCTTTAATATTGTTGATTTAATTGTTTGCAACACAAAAAGTGTTTGTCTGATTTTATTGGTTAAAGTTGTTTATAGTTTGATTTTATTATTTAGTTTTAGTTTGAACTTTTTTATTAGTTATGTTCTTCTGTGGTAAATGCTAATTTAGGATTTATTTATAATATATGATGTATAGTTTGATGGTTTTTAATATAATTATATATATATATATATATATACACACACACACACACACACACATATATATATATATATATATATACATATATATATGTATATATATATATATATATATATATATATGTGTGTGTGTATATATATATATATATATATATATTCACTGAAAAAACCATAGGTTATAGACCATATATAGTTAGGAATTAGCATTTAAAAAACCTTATTTTACTCACACAAAACCATTGAAATTCCATATATAGTTAGTTGTACTAACTATATATCGCGTACCCGCAATCCACTGCTGATCATGTCACATATTACATCATTCATGACATGGTCAGTGACATCACTGATGACATCACTGATGACATCTCAAATGACATCACTGATGACATCACTGATGACATCTCAAATGACATCACTGATGACAACATCCAGTGACTGTATTTTTCTGTAAAGTTAAAATATGTCTTGAGTGGATGTATAAGTGTCTGGATGAAGGATTTAGTAGGTGCATGACTGACTGTATGAGTGAGTGATTAAATGTGTCTCACTGAGTGCATGGGTTAGTGACTAAACTGTCTTAATTTGTGCATCATTATGTCTGTTGTTCTGAAAACTGCTGCATGTGTTGTTCAGTAGCTATATGAGTAACTATATGGGTTATTGATTGGTTGCCCAAGTATTTGTATGGGAGACTGAGTGTATGTGTGGGTGGCTGGGAGGTGTATGACTCTGTGCATAGATGTGTGAGCAGTTGATTCACTAGATGTATGGGTTCAAAAGTGCATGTGGAAACAGCTGTATGGGCGGTTGACTGTGTGCATCAGTGTATTGGTGAGTGAATGGATATCTCAGTGCTACATGTCAAAGTAAGTACATATGTAAAACACAGTACATGTGAGACTTGACATATATAAATAACTGTGCATAAGAGCCAGTGTCATTTGAGATGTCATCAGTGATGTCATTTGAGATGTCATCAGTAATGTCATCAGTGATGTCATTTGAGATGTCATCAGTGATGTCATCAGTGATGTCACTGACCATGTCATGAATGATGTAATATGTGACATGATCAGCAGTGGATTGCGGGTGCGCGATATATAGTTAGTACAACTAACTATATATGGAATTTCAATGGTTTTGTGTGAGTAAAATAAGGTTTTTTAAATGCTAATTCCTAACTATATATGGTCTATAACCTATGGTTTTTTCAGTGAATTTTCAAGGTTTTGTAAATGCGAATTCCTAACTATATATGGTCTATAACCTATGGTTTTTTCAGTGAATTTCAATGGTTTTTTAATAGCAAATATCATAAGCTGTCGATTGTCAAGTACGTGGTAAGAAAAAACATTTTCGTGTTTATGCACACTGATCTGCTTTCAATGCTGCCCCCCCCTCATTTCTATTAGGTGTACTCTCTCTTTGCAGATAGTGAAGGGTAGTTAACGCAGGCCTTTGCCCCCGTTGTAATCCGTCGTGCCTGCTTCTCTCTCCATTTGATTGATTGTTATCCAAGCATTTACTGTTTTAGAATTGGTTCTCTTTGGTTCATTCTCTATTTACAAACAAGCACAGAGTCGCAATACTCTGTTTAGTCTTTGCAGATAGCGAAAAATCGTGTAAAAAAACAAAAGGAATCGAGCAAAATCAGTAGGCCACTAATGGGATCTCTTTTTGACCTCGCTAAAATAGAAACATTAGGAACAACCTGTTGAAAATAGCAATGTGTATGTACATAAGCGGCGTTCATTTGTGTTCACAGTACCCCTTGTTGATTGTTTGAATCGAGCATTGAATTGTTCGAAGTTGGTTCTCTTAAGGATCTTCTCTGTCTGCAAACGGGGAAGAATAGGAATATTCTCTCTCCCTTTGCAGATAGTGAAGGGTAGGTAACGCAAACCTTTAACACGTCGTGCCTATTTCGTTCCTCATTGATTGATTGTTTGCCCGAACATTGACTGTTTGGGAATTGGTTCTTTTTGGAGGTATTCCCTGTTTGCAAATAAACGTAGGAAAATCTTTGCAAGTAGTGAAAGGGTAGGTAATGCGGACCTTTCTCCCCCGTTGTAATCTGTCATGCCTATCTACTCCCCACTGATTGATGCACCTGTTTCACCCGGACCATTTACTAGAGATAGGTCATCTGGCCCGACCAGAGAGCACCCCTAGTGAAAAGGACATATGCAATAATAACGAAGTGATCACTGTATCCTGTTAACAGAAACTTTAGCATGAAAAACCTGGAAAGAAAGGAATAGGAAAACGAAAATCAGTAGGCCACTGATGAACTTTTTATTAAATAACAAACAAAGAAACGATAACAATACGTAATGATAAAACCTATTATTGTCCTAGAAACAAGAAACGTTAGAAGTAAGCCCGTAATAAGAAACCTGAAAACAGTAAGAGAAACCAAGTGTGACATTGCAACGGCCACAAGGCAACGAGGCTTCATCGCCCCTCACTGCCCCAAAACGTGTCTGTCCCACCGCCTGCCACGGCCAAATAACGGCAAACTGGGAAAGATACAAGTCAGCAGACATCCGCCCCATTCTGGAAACTTCCAAAGTGCAACAGGTTTGCGGCTACGCCCAGCCGAAAGCAACACATATAAGGCGGGTCCTGCTGCCAACCGTCGGCAGAAGATCATCACGTAGGGTGTAGCCGGAGGAAAGGCCGAGGCCAATGGGACCCGGCCAAGGGGATTGCTACGACAACCCTGGAGAGTTGCAAGGGGGGGAATGTCTGTGTCCTCGACCCTCCCCTCTCTCTCCCAGTCCGGCCACCATCAACCAGAGGCCGAGGCCGACGGGATCCGGCCGCAGTGGCGGTAACCCTGGAGAATTGCAGGTTAGACCCTCTCTCTCCCAGTCTGGGCCAGCATCCATGGAGGGCCTGGGAGTGGAGAGGCCACTGCACGAAAGGCCCAGGAGAGGCACCACACACCAAGGCCTGCCCCACCGGATGAGCCAAGGAACCCGTTCATGGGGCCAGAGCAAAGGGCGTCCGGCCGCCATCCACCGGAGGTCCGGCCCAAAGACGGACGGGACATTTCTTCTTTCTTTTATAATGGCTGCGACAACACTGGGGGGGGATGTCTTGCACATGCCTCCGACCCCCCCCCTCGTCCTCATCGCCTGGTCCGGCCATAACAAATGTCAAGCGAGACGCCGTGGGGTGCACTGGGTGGGAGAGACGGTGCGAACAGGCCTCTCCCGCCTCCCCAGCTGCACCCTCAGCGCTCCAGGCGCCCGGAAAAAGGTTCTTCCACTGTGGCGATGCTGCAATGTCTCGCCCGGCAGGGTGGAGCCCGTCCGCTCATTTGACCCCGTGATCGCCGGTAGCTACCGAACTCTCAAAATGGCGGTCGACCTGGCAAGAGCGGGCCCAACATAAAGAAATGGCCCGGTCACTGGTTGACTCCACCACCGTAGTCCTCCACGACCTTGAAGATTCTAGAGGAGCCGCGGGAGTCCCCGACCCCCGCAGACACCCCCGATGGGGAATGACTGCCATGATCGCCCGTGGAGTGACGAAACTGTAGCCGCGGGACGTCGGCGCTCCCATGCTGGCGCCAGCCTCAGTTTGAATGACTAGAATCCTGCAGACCACAGTTCGGATCAGTTCCGGTGAAAGCACAGTGTGACCCGGTAGGAAAAATTGTTGCACCCCCTCCCCTTTTTGACTGATGGTTCAAACCACCGATCCTTTCCTTTGCCCTTTTAACGGAACTTTGGACTGCCTCCCCCCCCCCCCGGGGCGCCCCACGCCGTTATTCGGAGGGCGGCAACTTACTGGACATCACCTTGGTGCCATCCACATTTCAGCGCGTCCTGCTGCCTTGGAACTATTCGCACAACAGACCGCTACTGACGACCCACCCCCCGGGACGCCCCACGCCGGATACCCAAATCAGTGCGGCACCCAGGCAACATCACCTGGGTGCCGTCCAGAAATCTGGACGTTGTGCTGCCTTGGGACTATTCGCACAACCGACCGCTACTGACCATTGTTCCTTCTTTTTCCCTAAAAATGTTTAAATGTTTTTACTGTTTTTGTTTTGTTGTATATATTTATAAGTTATTAAAGTTTTATATTCCTACTACTTTGTTGGAGTGCTATATATTTTTAATGTGACACATAATTGTAAAAACTTTGATGTACAAAGAGTCATCCCTGGAATCTTCCGCTTCAGGCTCGGTCCCCTCCCCAATCACAATACAGGATGGTTTTCAGATAGTAGGAACGCGTGTGGTGTGACGGATCTCATCGGGTGTGGGCCTTGATCTACTATAACTCCTTTGAAGAGGGGTGATTCTTTACAGCTGGGGCCATAAACTACATCTGCAGGGCTAGCTGATAGCCTGGGACCGGCCTGGACAATCGGACACAGAGGAAGAGGAGTGTCAGAGGGTGCGGTAGTGAATAGGGCGAAAGGGAGGTGTCGGGCGGGCACATGGTGTGATTCTCAGGGAAGAGCAGCGCAGATGGGGGGAGGTTTATTGCCCATGCATAAGACAGAGAGCGGGGGTGACCAGTGCCTGGGGGAGATGCTTGCGAGGGTGGGGAGCCATGCTAAGGATCGACAGCGTGCAGAGAGTGGGTCTGGTCAAGGCATCTAAAATGGCTGCCGTGCACGACAAAAGTGTGGCATTTGAAAAAAGGCAAGATGGCGCAGACAATGTTTTTCAACACTTCCTGATTTCCTTCGAATCGAACGTTAACAGACGTTGGGGCATATTACCAAAGTTAAGCGATATTTATCGCTAACGATGCTTAGCAACAAATGTTTTACCGCTAAGCATCGTCAGAAATTATCGCAGATAAACCTTGCTATTATCAAGGTTTATCGCAAATGCGATAAAAAACGGCCGCAATGCATGAATATCGCTGAAAAGTCAGCGATATTCATGCATTACCGAGCTAATGCTCTTAGCCATGTTATCCACCTCCCATTGGATAACATGGCTAAGAACTGCTCAGGGCAGGTGTTAGTTTTTGGAGATATTCGCGCTTAGCGCGAATATCTCCAAAAGTTGGTAATAGGAGATAGATATCTTGCATGTTGTAATGCAAGTTATTGTGGTATATGGAACTCATACCATAATCTCTCAGGAAAGCAGGAACTGATCCTTTTGGGACCGCCTGAGAAGGCCTAGGGGGTGAGGGGTACTCTACTTTGCCCCCTTTTCACGTTCTGAACTATTTTATTTTACTCTCTTCTGTAATTACACAAAATGGCAGCGATAGGATGCATCAGAGACAGACAGTGAGAGAAAGGAGGCCGGAGATGAAGAAGAGATGTCAAATACACATTGGAGATAATATAGTGGGAGAAGGGAAGTAAATATGAGTAAACTTACTATGTAACATAAAAATGTTGCACTCTACACTATAAGTCTCATTTTATACTACAATCACTTCGCTACAACCTCATAAATTAAAAATAAAAATGAATAATGTCTCAAACAATTTTTGATTTCTAAATATAAATGTATTCTTCTGAATTTTCATAATTTGAAAGAACTAGTAACATGTCCTCATCAGGAATTTCCTCTTCAATCATCTCATCAGGAATCTCCTCATGAAAAGTCTGCAATGATGATTCTTGTAACTCTATGGTCTCCAAACATTCGATAAATTCGCCGTCAAGAGATTGATCAAAAAAATCATTCAAGTCATCTCCTCCTTGTGAGAATATTTCATTATTGGTGCTGTCAATTTCAATAAATGTAGTGGATAATTCAAAAGAAATTGCCACGGTCTCTTCATTGTGATCCATTTTATTTTGAAATTTCTTGCTGTAAATTGCAGAAAAAAATAATCACTTTCATTTATCGTTTTTAGTAATACATAATATAAAACTAACTTTATCAAGTATTTAGTATAACAGAAGGACTGTAAATAAATAACAGAAAACATTTTTCAAATTATCTTAAAGTGTACAACATAGTTCCCCTTACAAATTAACAACTCACCTTTTTGAAAGTAGGAGAAGCGTTAGTACTGTGTAAATCAAACACCAGAAATTGAGCACCAAAAATTCCTCACAAATGCACCTCAGACAGTAGTATCACAAAATGGCTGTGGTTTCCTCTCATTTTAGATATATACATAACCAATTAACTTTCATCACACACAAATACAAAACCAAAGCAACATTTTAATTGGTTCTAAATTTCAACACTTTCAAATGTGTTTTCCCCATGCAATTTTCCATAGGACATTTAGATACGTCTACAGCCTGAATGGCTGAACGGAATTACACCAAACTTGGCAAAATGGTACATCAAACCTAGGGGGTCAGGGAGGATCTACTATGCCCCCTTATGGTCATTTGCCCCTTCGCTTTGGCCTCCTCTTGTCTCTCGATCCTACCGAGAGACAAGATGGCGGTCGCTACGGACTGTTTGGAATGTTTACAGACGCCGGAGAACCAATCAGCTCCGCTTCACAAAGCTCCGTAACGCGAAAAGTACGCGAAGCGGAGCGCTGCCCGGTCCGCTGTCACAGATATATATCTTTTTTTGAACGTTAATTTCTCAAAATCCACTGGAGCACATATATTGAGACATAGCAAAGGCACATCGGGCTACCAGTCCCTACAATTTTGCCAAGTTTCGTGCAAATCCATTCAGCCGTTCGATTATTATTATTATTATTTTTTTTTGCTCCGCGGGGCCCTTTTAAAACCTCCACATCAAACCTAGGGGGTCAGGGAGGATCTACTATGCCCCCTTATGGTCATTTGCCCCTTCGCTTTGGCCTCCTCTTGTCTCTCGATCCTACCGAGAGACAAGATGGCGGCCGCTACGGACTGTTTGGAATGTTTACAGACGCCGGAGAACCAATCAGCTTCGCTTCACAAAGCTCCGTAACGCGAAAAGTACGCGAACTGGAGCGCTGCCCGGTCCGCTGTTACAGATATATATCTTTTTTTGAACGTTAATTTCTCAAAATCCACTGGAGCACATATATTGAGACCTAGCAAAGGCACATCGGGCTACCAGTCCCTACAATTTTGCCAAGTTTCGTGCAAATCCATTCAGCCGTTCGGGCTAAAAGTGAGGCCAAACGCCCTATGGAAAACTCAATGTTAAAAACACGTTTTGGGACCCCCCTTTTTTCTCGCCCCCCCCCCTTGACGAAACACCCCCAAATTATCAGGGGCTGCTCAGAAACAAAATGTTCCATTTTCCTGAAAATTTCAGCCAATTCCGTCCACAAACGCCAAAGTTATTAGACATAGAATTTTCAAAAATCCCATAGAGAAAAAATCCTAACTATATATACCTACTGGCGACCGCCAGTAGGTAATATATATGTTGTTGTCCAAAGGGCCGATTACAAGTCAGACCCGCCGCCAAACCTGCGTGAGAACCTCCTGCCGTATTATGACTTTTTTAGTCTCTGGCTGGCAGTTCCTTAGGTGTTCCAATGCCGGTGCCTATAAAACAGGCACCGCAATGGGCAGTGCCTGTTTTATAGGCACCGGCATTGTAACACCTAAGGAAGCCAATGCTTTTGTTAATTATATTTATTTTCCAATATTTTTATGTTTCGATATTGTATGCATCAATATTATGTCACTGATCTATTCCAGGATGCTACTAGTCACATCCATATTACGATTACCAGTATGTTGTCTGTCTGCACATGTTGTGGGCATAGTGACCGCCCATCTTCATGTATGTGTTAGTTCTTATTGCTCCCTCCCTTTTGCCCAGGCCCCCTCCTGAGTGGCCAACCCCAACCTGTCCTCCACAAACTGTATAGTCTGTACTTATTCCCCCCTTTATCGTAAAACACGATTTTAGCCATTCCCAGGGATGGGTGATTTCCATCGGCTCTCACATACAGATGGTCACCACGGTTTCCACTACCCCCTAACTATAAAGGAGAATAACAATAACAGATAAACAATCAATATGGCTCACAATGAATGTGCCACTTACATTATTCCCTGTCACTTCTGTAAATTTCCCCCATTCAGCTCAATGCAATCATTCCACAAAGCCACCTGTGTCAAGTACCACTATGCAGCAGCATGCTCATAAATATAAGTACACAATACATAATTAGTTACTGACTTTCAGTGAACTGCATGGCCTCCTTTATCACAAAATTGTCCCCTCTCCACATACAGCCACCCGCAAACACACAGGACTCACTTAGTTCCAATTTAACTTTGTCAAATGATTGCCTTGTTTTTAGTTTGGCAGTTCCATAATCAGGGTAGAAGGGAATTCTGTTTCCATTGTATTCAATAGTGTCCTGCTGCCAGAATGCAACTGTTATCCTCGTATCTTTGCACCCTCGCCATTATCATCCTGGGATGGGGACCCGGATGTGGTTTTCTACCTGGGGTTCTTTGCGCTCTGTCTATTTGTATTTCTTATGTCCCTTCAAAGGATTTCAGAGGGTGAGCAACAAGGACTCTAAGAACATTTCCATTGGTTGTGTCTCTGTTCCTTCTGGCAGACCCAAACTACAAACATTATTGCACCTGGATCTGTCTATCAAGTCTGCCAGTTTATCCTAATGCAAATTTAATCGCATCTTGTGATCTGTCAATTGACAGCAGTGTGTCCCAGTTGTGTCTTCAAGAACATCAATGCTGTCCTCCACCTCCTTTGTGCGTTCTCCATCTCCTGGCGCAGTAAAGCAACTGCAATTACCACAACATCTATTTTTTCAGTTACTGCCCCATTTCCTTCCAATATCAATTGTTTTAACTCTGTTTAAGATGGGGCCTTTACATCACTGTGGTTTGGCTGTTTCCTCATTCTACTGCCCTGTGCCATTTCTAACAAACCTTTTTTCTATGCATTCAGGTCAATTTGCACTTTGAGGGAAACCCCTCATGTGTGTCTTTTATCTTCCCACCACCATAGAACAAGCACCCCTTCCTGTTCTGATCTGATTTTCAATTGCAGAGCACCCACACGGTACACATTGGGCCCCTCTCTGTTTCCTCCCTCCCACTCACAAAATCTGCACAGGACTAAGTGCTTTCCGTTCATCTATGTATGAGCAATTTTAATTTATTTCAGTATCTGGGTCCTGGGTGCCCAGCCCAATCACCACCACACAAGCACTGCCTTACCCCACAAATGTTTCCATAGTAGTGGGGCCCAGGGTCGGCACGCTTTCCTTTACAACCTTCACCTAGGGCTGCCTGCATTAGTTCCTCTGGAGTGGTCTCAATCACTTGAACTCCTTACACTGCTTGTATCCAGAGGGCTGCTGTCCCGCTCCTCCATACTCACTCTCAACAGCCTCCGCACTCACCGATTACTAATTATTGGCCTTGATGCAGTGCATTGCAGACTCGCCTGTTTCCTTGCCCAGCAAACACACCTCCACTTCCTCAGGCGCATCTATGCCAATCATTGTCTCCAGACACCCCCAGGCAAGACCACCATCTTTTCTTGCACTCTGGGACCCAGTATCTCACTGCTATCCAGCCTCTGTAAGTTCTCCGCTCACTGGGCATTGTTTGCTGCACCCCAGGAGTTTTGAACTAGCTATGGGAATCTAAAGGGGGAAACTATTTCTGTGGCCGTTCTGGAACTACGAGAAGCCACAAATGCTCAGGCGTCCATCTTGGCACCTCCCATGAATTTGAAATTCTGTTATTCCCTAGAAGTCCAAAGTGATTCCTGCAGTGACCTCTGGTATTAGATTATGGCTATGGTGAATCCTTTTCAATATGTGTTTGTGGATGGCAATTTTCTCTGTAAATCCAGAGTAGGTAGACAGAGGAGTCAACTAGGACTGCCCCTCAATTATGCAGTTAGGATACAGTCAACGTTTTACTATTTTTATGTATATTAGGCTTCAGCTTCACCAATAAGTAAAATAACCTGGACTACAGCAATGCCCTGCTGATCTCTACAAAGGAAACCTCCCAGAGCAGTCTACAAGTGGTCCAGAATATGGCGGCCCACCTAGTAACCAGTGCACCCCCCAGAACAAATTACAATGGCTGCCCATACGTAAAAGAAGTACATTAAAAAAAAACTACTTGGTGTTTAAAGCCTTAAATAAAATGGGACCTAGATATCTGGTGGACAAACGGGTCAGATATATTCCCTCACGAACTCTCCGATCAGGAGGCAAGGATCTCCTTGTCGTACTGCGTATGAAACAAACCAGATTAGGAGGCAAAGCTTTTTCCTTCCTAGCCCCTCAACTGTGGAACCAACTTCCTTTGGACATTCTACATGGCCTTTAGGATAAAACTAAAAACTTTACTGTTCTGATCCACCTACTCTTGCTGTCCCCGAGTGCGGCCATAGCGTAGAGATACCCCAACCGGGGTGAATCAGGCACTCTATAAATGACATAAATAAATAAACCATCCTCGCTGTAAACAGATAAACCCTGATCTACATGTATTAGCCTGCATGCCCACAAAGTAAAATACCAACCAAGTGTAATGATGTGAAAGAAAATGCAATATTCTTTTTAATTATTTCAGAAGGGGCCAATACAATGTGGCTATGTTAAGGAAAACAGCGGCGATGAAGTCTGACTAAGGTTAGTGTGTTTGTATACTGATGTTTAGAGATATCAATAAAATGTCCTTTATTATTCCTTTCCTTTCTTTGTTTTTACATTGTACATAATCTTAATGTCATCTGATCTTTTAAGAGGGTGTTTATTCTGTTGTGACTTGGAAAAACAGCTGTCTCCCGAGAATCCTTGTTCAGTTAGTCATAGTTAAATCATTGCTAGAAAAAGAGATTAAGGTAGTAATGATAAATAAAAAATGAGTGTGTGAGAAGTTGGCCTGATGTATGATGTCTCCAATTCTGGGGGCACCTTATATCAGTCCAAACAATCCCTTATGGTGGTGGTTGTAAGTCAACCTTAAAAGACAAGCTATCCTAGGGGTAGCATGGACTAAGCAGCCTAAAGGCTTAACTCAAGAGGACATGTGAAGCCAGCTGTTTTACCATATGCAATCCTGTAATATCAAATGAAAGGACACCACACAAGTTATATATTATAAAAATATATGTATTTATTCTCAGAATAATCCCCAATACTCTTTATGAGTAAAGAAGCACAAGCGTTTAAACAAAAGCACAATATAACATATGAAAGTTGCACGTTTATGGATGAGGCCGGTGGCCACTCAAACCATATATCAAAAAAGTGGTATAAGTATCACTATTCGATCAGTGGTAAGGCCTAGGGCCTTGGGAATCGCTGGGACTACACTGGACTAACAGCAGTTAGGACGGGAGTAGGCAGCGGGATTCGGGTGCAGCGCTAAAAGCACACGCATGCACCAATGCAAAGTCAATGGTGCGTAAAAGCTATTGAGTTACAGTTTTAAGGTTCTTCCGACTGGACTAGAAGGACAAAACTTTAGACTTAGACACTAGAGGTGTAAACCACTACAGGAGCACCGGCGTTCAAGAGTTACCTCACCCACAGGAAGCGGGTGCACAGGTGCAAAGATGTGTCGGGTTTCGTCACGCAGATCTATGGTGCCTGGAGATGAAGATGCTGCAGGCGTCCAGAAGAGAAGTGTCCGGTGTGATCCAAGGGTGGATAGAAGATGTAGAGTACCTGAAAGCAGAGGGGACAGAGTCTGGGTCACTAGCCAGGGACCAGGAAGGCCGCTCGCAGTGGTTTCTTTGGCAAACACTGAGGAAACTCTTTCCCTGCTATTAGGACGAAGACTGCTCTATCTTGAGGAACCCTGTGTGGAACTAAGAGCCCGTGTGCTCCATTCCTGCTTTTGCGTTGCTGCTGAGGGAGAGGGACGCAGAATCGGTCAGCGGGAGCGGGACTGCGAGGCCCAGAGGTGCTTGCGCCTGGACATCGCGCGCACCTGGTGCCTCTTCCCGCCCCCTCCTCCTCCTACTTAGCCCCGCCTCTAGACGCGAACGCGGGACGTGCGCGGACAGAGGCGCGGACGAAGACCGGACAAAGAGCGGGTCCTCTGTGGCCCTCAGTGGCAGAAGTAGGCAGGGCTGGGCCCACTTATTAACACTTATTACTAACCATCACTTTATTTTATCTATTCAAGCCTCATAGACCTTGGCAACTGCCGCAATACTTGTAACTCAACTGATGCGCGTCATTTGCTTCGCCTTTCATTTTATACCAAACATTGAGCATATTTGAATTTGATTACTGGCATTGTGTATTGTTTTACCTTTTGTTCGACATAGCCTGTAATATGACCGCAAAAAAGCTCAGATCTGGGAGATTGTTGGGGGGAAGATCGTCGGCTAAGACTAGATCCAACCCCCTCCGAAACAAGAAGGCCTCAACTTTTCAATTGAAGGGCCAAAATCAGATATTTCAGTTATGGGAGAAAACGGTGGATAAGGTGCTCCCGGAAAAGACTGTTTCTAACAAGGGCACCGGTTCAACCTCCTCGCATAACCTATTGCCTGATCAGGTACAGAAGGAGACGGAATTGGGAAATTTAAATGTAAGTTTACATTCTAGTTTGGGCGTTTTATCATCTCCTCCTATATTCTCTGAGAATGATAAGTGTTCAGCCTCTAATCTGGATAATTATCATAAAACTATGGTGCCATTAACATCTGAAAATATTACTCCTAATGTCTCATTAGGCCACTCTAAGTTGAGGGATGTTATTAATGAGGATTCACAGCCTTTGGATATTGACTTAGAGTTGTGTGAACGCTATTTGGTAGATGAGTCTAGGAAATTACTAGACGTTATAAAGACCCCAATTGGCGCTACCCCCTCTGGTCTACATCTTTATAGTAGTACTCCTTCCCTCAAATCCCAAGATTTATCTTTTCAGACTAATATGTCAAAGAGTCCGATGCTTAATATAACGGGGATTGAGGTTATAAATGACCCTAGCTCAAAATCATCAGAGAAACCTATATCAGAATTTCTGATCTCTTTGGAACATTTGTTATCTTCAATTCTAAAGTTACTGAGTAAATTTGTGGGCAGTTCAGACTGTGTACTGGAATCTGTTACTCAAATTTTAAAGGTTTTAATATTGAAAACTTCAGAAAATAGTGGCGGTTCGGATCGCTGTACTACACTACTCCATGAAAAAATACCAGCTAATGCACCTTGTTTGCCATCTGAGAATATACCAGTTGCCCCTGTTATGAAGGAATTATGCCCTGTTTTCAAATCGTCTGCTCATAATTGTATAACAGATTTTGAACCAGGTATTGCAATAGAGGAAAAAAGTGTTGTATTGTCTGATGCCAATGCCGAAAAGGTACTATTTCCCATTTTTGACCCAGATTTTAAGGGGATGGAGATAGAGGAGAAAGTGGGAAAACAAAAAAAGAGTAAAGGAAAAAAGAGGAAGCCTCTCCGTAAATTCAAAAAGAGGAGGCAGAGACAAATATTTTTCGAGGACTCCCAAGCCTGCCATAACTCCTCCCCTGCTAAGATGGAGAACGACAACGGCATCTTGAGGCATGATTCAAATATTTTGTCATTTAATACTGTGGTGCCTTCTGCTAAAATCGATGAAATTACTACCAGTTGTTCTAATCCAATTTTGGGAGAACCGGGCGTAGAAAAAGAAAGGCCCATGGTCCACTTTCCTGTAGTGGAAATAAGAAAACCTGTTCCTGTGGTATCAACCATTCTTAACCCCACTGCCCCTTCTTTCCATACATTGGCAGAAGGGGTAGTGTCTGGTCAAAATTTTTCTATTAATATGATGGAATCCCATACAGATTCACTGATTTTGGATTTTGTCCCATTATTTGACCTCGATTTGGTATTGAATAGATCTTTTTTGTTGAAATGCTGTAAGGACATAGAGGGTCTGAAACTAATCAAATCAAATGATATCGATTTAGTAACAATACTAGGAACAGGATCCATGTCTTTTATTAGGGTAAGGTTCTATTCCAATTTGATAGTGAATCTTATTCTAAATAAAGCAGAAACTTTCCAGAGTCAGGGGATTGATGTGGTGCCTTTTTTAGCTACATGTGCTAATAACCATTATGAGAACGGCTATCAACGGGTCCTGGGTCAAGCCGGCTTTTCTCAGCCTTTTGAGGACCTAAAGATTTGTGTCTCAAAAACGAAAAGGCTAGTTTCACATGTTATCCCCGCTCCAATGACAATAAATAGGGGTATAACTGAGAATGAACAGCAATGGAACTGGTTACCTGGTGCCTTGTCGTCCAAGGTGACAGATAACCCAAAACTGTTTTCTCACCTTTAGCAGCTCCTTCACTGTTATTTCCTGGAATGCTGCTGGCATTAACAATAACCCGGAAAAATTATTGTTCCTTTCTTCCTTGAATGCCAGTGTAATTTGCATCCAGGAAACATGGTGCATTGATAAATTGAATATAGGGAGAGATTACTTTGTGTTGGAGGCGGCAGCTACCCCCTCTAGTAGGGGACATGCAAAAGGGGGAATCGCGTGCCTACTGACCAATAAAATAAAGTGGAGTTTTTCCCACTACGTAGACCCCAGTAATCTTTTCCAGGTAGTGACTCTTTCTAATGTAGATAATAGGGGAGAAAGATATCCCTTTGTGATAATAAATGCTTATATACCGCCAGACGATCATTTTAATATTGTATTAAAGCAAGTTTTTATTTTTATCAAACAAATTAAGGAGACAGTTCCTTCCTCCAATTTTTTGTTAGTTGGTGATTTAAATTGCAAAGTTTCCAATCTCAGTCTAGAGCTTTTTAGAAATAAAGCAAAAGAGGAGGCTCTGTTGATTCCCCAAGCCCTTTTTCCAGGAAATATAAAAACAAATAAACGGGGTAAACTTCTGTTGGAAGAATTGTACATTACGGAGGGGCTCATAGCTAACGGTAGGCTTCCGTCTGATGTCCCTGCAAATTACACACATAGCTCCTCCAACAGTAAATCTATTCTGGACTACATAATTGTTGATCACGGCAATTTTTCTCTTTTAAGGGATTTGGTTGTTGTAGAAACAACCTTCAGTGATCATAATGTTATTATGTTAACTCTCTCAGTAGATCCTCCTAATTCTGACCCTTGGTCGCTTAATGGTGACGTGGTCACCTTTCAAAAAACAGGAAGATGTTTCTGGGATTTTAAAGCCATGAAGGGTTTGGAGCCTATCCTTGAAAAAACTTTAACTAACCTAGATAATTGGCAGGGGTTGGAATTGTCCTCTTTTGAGGCTTTTATGAAGGAGATTATCTCTGCTGTAAAAAAATCTAATTTAATCAGAAAAAAAATCTCCCTCCCTAAAGCAGTTGTTTCCCTTAATAAGGAAATAAACAAATTGGTGAGGGAGCAATATATATGTGGAGCAGCAGAGAGATCTCAGAAAATATCTCTCCTTAAAAGAAGGAGAAGTAGGGTAAAGAAAAAAATGAAAAAAGAAAAAGAGGATTCGTTATGGATTGGTTTGCGGGAGGCTGCTGTCCAAGGGAACTCTAGACAGTTCTGGACTCTCATTGGGGAGGGCTGTGGCACAAGAGTGCGTCCCCTTCCAATTCCTATTTCGGAACAAACCTGGGTAGACTACATCTTAAATTTGTATGCCAAGAATGACCTGCGAGTGGAATTTAGGGGAATTGCGGAAGATATTAATTCCACAATTGAATCCCCTTCCGAATCATCCATAGAACTGGCTATTAGGGATATGCGTCCATCAGGAGCTATGGGACCGGATGAACTCCCGATATCAGTCCTGATACAAGATCCAGTATCCTGGAGTAAAATTCTATTCCCTCTATTCAGGATCTGTTATATTAAAAAATCTATTCCATATTCCTGGAAGGGGAGCATTTTGGTGCCCATGTTTAAAAAGGGTGATAGAAACCTTCCCAATAATTATCGTCAAATAGCTCTCTTAGACGCAATTGGGAAGGTTTTCTCTAAATGCTTATTGTCTCTAATTAATGATTGGGTGGTTCTAAAACAAATTTTACCACTAGAACAAGTAGGCTTCTGCAAGGGGCATGGAACCTTGGATAATCTCTCCGCCCTTCAGATTATTACCGATAAATATATAAGGGTACGCGGCGGAAGAGTGTATGTGGCCTTTATAGACTTCTCCACAGCATTCGATAAGGTTGATCGCCCTCTGCTGTGGAGAAAGCTATCCGCTTTGGGTATGCCACTTCAATTGCTAGATATGATCCAGGCGCTACATACAGACACATGGTGTCAGGTTCTGCAAGGAGGAGATAGGGGACTATCCAAGATTATCCCTTCAGTTAATGGCCTTAAGCAAGGTTGCCTCCTTGCCCCACTGCTTTTTTCACTATATATTGCAGATTTACCCGCCTCACTTTCCTCTTGTGATGGTATAGCACCAGTCTTGGGCGGAAAGCACATCTCATGTCTGTTATATGCGGATGATATCTTAATAATGGATCTTATGCCTAAAGGTCTCGCTAAACGCCACCATGCTCTACATTTGTATGCAGAAGCTCATTATTTAAAAATGAATGCATCTAAGAGCAAAATTATGCGTATTTCAGGCCGGAAAAAACATAAGTTCGCGAGCTTTGTCTGGTCTGTGGGAGGTGATAAACTTGAGGTGGTAAAGAGCTATGTTTTCCTAGGAAAATTAATCTCAGACACTTTAAGTGATAAACCCTATACCGATAACAATGCCCGGAAAGCCATATCCCAAGGGAGAAGCGTAAGTGCATTGTACTCGGCAATGGGAAGAAGGCATTTCTCATATTTACTGGAGGTCTTCAGGGCAAAAGTTCCCTCTACCCTTTTGTATGGATTGGAACTAGTCGATATAAAGCATTGGGATTTTTTAAATGTGGTTGAAGGAAAATTGTTAAGAAGCATAAT
Source organism: Lissotriton helveticus (assembly GCF_964261635.1). NCBI lineage: Eukaryota > Metazoa > Chordata > Amphibia > Caudata > Salamandridae > Lissotriton > Lissotriton helveticus. Next base: position 1,005,427,063 of record NC_136070.1, read on the forward strand.
CTCTATTAATTCCGCCTGTTCAGTGGCTGCCTGCAGACTTGAGTTTTGCCTGCGCAGCAGTTGGGTGCAGGGCCTGGCAGCTGTAGTACGTTGGGTCGCAAGCATAGCCAGAGGAGAAGAGGGGACTATGAGATCCCTCTTAAAGGCAGAATTATTGGGAAGCTTAAGAGAACATTTCTTAATTGTTAATAATTTTAGAAAGGCTGTATCGCTTCTGCAGTTGGAAGAGAGTACTCTCTTTTCCTTATCCGCAACCCAGTTAAAGTCTGTCTTGAAAGAGGCCTCCTGGGACCTTAGCTATAGATTAGACAGCGCCTCAATCCTTGTTAAGAAAGGTGTTAATCCCCTTACTGACTCATTTGCAAGAAAATTTGTGCAACCTTACGTTACTTGGAATTTGCCCCACGGCGTCCGGAGATTCTGGTTACTCCTGAGGCAGGACTTGTTACCTCTAAATATTCTTTTGTTCAAATGGTACGGAGTCCCTGCAATTTGCGATCTTTGCCAACTGTCCACTCAAGATCGAATGCATGTACTCTTTATATGTCCAGTGTTGCGTCCATATCGTTGTAAATGGTTAAGGCAAATATGCTTGCAAATGGGTATCTTAAATGCTAATTCTTTTATGTTTCCCTTATATAACCCCCCAAATGAGAGATTCTGTTTTAATATTTTTAATTTTTTTAAATGTTTCTTAGATATTTTCTGAAGGATGGCCTATGGCGTATGTGTCTATGAATTACTTTGAATTGCGGTAATGGTTGTAAATTGTCTTTGTGCAATGAATGGAGTTTTGTATTGTGTGTTTCTTTTATGTGGACCTCTATGGAGTTCCAAAACATAATAAAGATTGAACTTGAACTTGAACCAGGAAGGAACCAGGCGATGTCGGGCGCAATCAGGTGGTTGTCGTGAAGCTTGTCTCCGCTGCCACGTGGACTCTGGGGCACCGAGGATGTCCTGGAGAGAATCACAAGCTGTCCCACAAAAGCTCTCGCTGTCGGCGGCGTCGGCTTCCGAATCGGAGTCAACAGGCCTTGGCAAATGCAACCCACCCAGGATTAGAAGATCGCTTCTTACTCGGACCAGCAAGGTCTGAGCGGCTGCTCCTTTTCAGGGGAGCGAGGGCCAGTCTGGAGCAACCAGACTAGCAGAGCAAATTCAAAGGTTCATCGGTACTGGGGCCACTAGCCAACGGGCCAGCGACCGGACCAATGCGTCAAGCAGGAAAATGCAAAAGGGCCCCACGCAGCACTCCAGCACTCGATGAGTGTGTAGGGGTGAGCTTCGGTGCAAAAGCTACTCGGGGCTGGAGCTTCTCAAACTCCAATGCACAGCTACGAGGGAGCCTCGGGAGCTGCACGGTCAGCGCTTCGTAGTTTTTCCAAGATGGCCGCACCCACGCTTCAGGTCGCCTCCACGGGTCTCAGCTTTGCAGGGACTGTGGATCGGGCTGTTAGAAGGCAGGCACGCTGGGTCTTGTTGATCTCTGTCGCTCGAGTTCCGGCGGGAACTGCAACAAAGCAAACGGTGAGGTGCTGGATGGTGCCTGTTTGCGCAGGTTGGTCACTCCTTCACCACAAGGGAGATTCTTCAGTCTTCCACGTCGAGTGGGATGTTGAAGGGTCCAGAGTTTTGTTTCATAAGTTTCAGTCAGGATAATCTGATGTGCATCAGCACAGCTCCTACCTTTATTCCAAATCAAGGGACTGGATTACCTGCTAGGTCCCTCCTATGGGTGGGACCCAGGAAGGGGGTGGTTACACCCCTTTCCCTTTGTCCAGTTTCGCGCCAGAGCTGGGGCTGGAGTGCCCCAGAACCGGTTTGACTGGATTTTGCATGGGACACCTTGTGTAAATGTAAATGTAAATGTGGGATACTTGTAAAGCGCACTGTTACTCTACCCGAGTGTCCTGGCGCTGTAGACCGCTGGGGAACCCGTCCTGGTTTTCCCTGTGAGATGGTCCCTTTCTGGGTATCTCCAGGGTGAAACCAGGCATCCCCGGCGTCTGTGGGGGGCCGTTGTAGAGATGAGGCAAGCTTAATGCCCAGAGTTACCGAGTGTGTTCCCTGGTTAGAGTAGGCACTGAGGCGAGAATTATCGAGTCCGTTGACACTGGTCCAAGACCCTGCCGCGTCGGGAATTGAACCCTGGTCCCCGGCCGTTCTCTGCTTATAGGTCTGCCGCCTCTAACCAGTGAGCCACACCTCTCCACCTGTGTGCCCCAGGCAGTGTCTAGTTTCTTTCAACCCTCCCTGCTCCAATACACTATCTCCTGTCTGGGGTGGTGTAGCACCTCCCTGTGACAGGAAACTCTTTGTCCAGGCCTCCCCTGCCAAGTTTCGGTCAGCAGCAGGAGGTCAGACTTGTGTCGGGGCAGCAGCATCCATTTTGTGATGCTGAGGCTCTGGTTAGGATTAACCGCGTTTTAAGTAAAGTAACATGTCTTCTCCCTCTAGAAGGGTGGAATGCTACCCCCGTCGCCAGAACTGGCGAGGGGGTAGTATTCCAAAGTGTATAACACCAAACACGACATGTTTTGATAAAGCCAAACCAAAGTTAGCATTAACCGCGAGGATTGTAATGCACTTAAGAGTATATGGTATGGCAGTATCACTGGAACAGCAGTAAGGAAATGGTTCCGAACACTGCAGACAGGCTCAGCTCATGCTAGAGCACCATCTCACATAAAACCAAGCACTCTGCCTCCAGGATTGTAAAGGCCTGCCATAGGAGTGACTTATAGGTGCATATGTGTCCAGATATAGGTTTAGACATAGGTATACTATATCTAAGCAAGGGGTGAGTACACCACCTTGCCCCAGCTGAGTGATCAGCCAGTTGTGTCAATTTAAGTGACCAGCCAGGGATGGCAAAAGATATGTTGCAGCCCCTGGTGGCCTTGGATGCACCTATGCCCTGGGCACCTATAGTGCACTGTACAGGGTCTGATAAGGTGTCCAGTACCAATTTAGTTATGCACCTAGGGTACATGGAGTCCAGTTTAAGAGAGAGCAGATAGCCTGGGACCTTGGCTAGCAGGATCCTAGGGCAACTAAGTCGAAAAACAGCTAAACACAAGGCACAAAATCTGGGGTAACCATAGTCAGGTATCCACCTTCCTACAGAGTGTGTCCAAATGGGCCTGCAATGTAGCTTATATGCTGTTCCCGATAATGTTTATAGTCACCATTCTACATTGTATTTCATGACTGCGCTTGCCATTCATATTACAGAAAATAATAAAATTCAGACATCCCATTTGGACTGATGGATTTTTCATTTATCATTATTATCTTAATTCCATCTTAGTAATGATTTAATGGAAATGTTTCATTGATGAATTACATATGTAATTAATTAGGATTATTGTACTAGCCAATACTGGAATTACCATGAGGTAAAATTCAAATATTAATACATCATTAGTAATTAACCCATGTATTTGTGGGATGCAAATTAATTTACAGTGACATTGACATAGTAACTATAATAACCAACCTTTATTTTGGACTTAGGAAATCACAACATTATGAAGATATATTTAAAGATTGTTTTTTATGATTGTCTTGATTTACAGGGATTTATTGAAGTCATTTTCATTTTTGGAGTATTTTTATATAGTCTGTTGTCTATTTTCATTATTAGTTGATCAACATGCACTGTTTGTTTATGTTGGAAAATTGGGCTTGCACTTGAGAAAGGCTGTGAAAGCAGATACACATTGTCTTTGGCATTGTAAATAAAGCATCATAACCACCATGGAGAAGTGCCTTATTATTGTTTTTGGAGTAATGGCATGTTGGTGGGCTCCACAACCCATTTGATGGCACCACCACCATATAGGTGGAAGGGATCAGCCTAATCTGTGGAAGTGACAAAGGACTTTTAAATTACCGATTTCCACCACCTCCCCCAGCTCGTACAACAGTATGTGGAGATAGCCTTCTAACAATCGGGGGTTGGTAGTTTGGTTGAGCGTCGGGTCCTGGGCACTGGGAAGTGCTTGGACACTGGCTGACTGACAATGCAACTCTTGTTGACACATATTCAGGACATTCCAATTGTGGATTTATTGCAAGGATCGGAGGCTGACACCCAAGGAGTAAATGTAAATGTGTTTGTATTTATATAGCGCACTTCTACCCAGAGGTCTTGTAGCGCTGTATTAATACGGCTGTGGAACCCTTCCGTGATATCCGTGAGTCCGTGATATCAGATGCTCACCTGTGTAGTGGCTTTCGTTTCTATGCGTTTCTTGTGGTTTCCTACATTGTAAGGTGTCATTATCAACTAAAAGGAAAATGTGTGGAATATTCAAAGACTGCGAGGAAAATAAACCAATATACCATCATAACTATAACTATTTTTAAATGACTGTTTCCTCCCAATGCTCACAGTGCATTCAGATATTGTGTTGCCTAATATACCCTTGAGGGTGATTTATGCGATTGACTCATTCTGTGGAAGAGGCTACGGACATTCAAATCACTGATTCCCCCCGCCTCCTCCAGCTCGAACAACTGTCTATGGAAATAGCCCTCTAAGGATCAGCGGTTTGTGATCCGTTTGAATGCCGTATACCAGGAACTCCTAAGTACTTGGATACCAGCTGACTCCCAGTGCAACTCTTGTAACATATATTTAGAGAATACCAATTGTGGATTTGCTGTGATCATAGTAGGATGGCGCCCGGGGAGTCCGTGCAGGACAACAAGACCCCAAAGTAAAGAAATCAAATACCACTGCAATTATAATGAATATTTGACTTATTGTTTCCTGCCACTGCCCACTGCACGTTCAGATCTGTTGAAGTGATCTCTTGTGATCTAACTGACCCCTGAGGGTGATATATGTGATTTTGGCTGGGAATTAATTGGCTGCTAACCTGATATGGCAATTTGTAACTAGATGCCCAATTGGAATATGGACTCCGTCTATTTATTTTTGAGAGAACAAGTATGAACAAAGGCCTCTCCACATTTTTGGATATCTGCTGTGAATTAAGGTGCCACCTTACTATGAATGAGATGGATAAGAATCAAATTAAAGGGGTTTCTATTTGATGAAAACACTGCCAATGAAGATCCTGATTCAGGGCATACCAGTTTAACATCAGTGGAATGTCAATTAAACAGAAACTAAAACAATATGACAAATTATCCAAGTGTGAGATCAATATGTGGTAGGAGATTTTCTCATTCTACAATTATATTGAGGTCAACAGGGTACCACAGGGCTTACGTATCTTCATAGGTCCAACCTATGATAACCCATATCCCGGCTTCCTTAAAGAAAGGGCACATTATATGGCCAAGACATGTGAGGGAATGCTTGAAATTTTGATAATCTGTGCAAAAATCGACTTAGATACAACTAGAGCTGAGTTCATAAAATCGAGATCAGATATTGACTAAAACAAGGAGGATAAATATGTAAAGGAATTTTGGGCAGCACTTAGTGAGAGGCTAAGGATATATGAGGAGGAGATCAAGAACAAGAAAAGAAGAAAGTTCCTTAGGGATATAAAAGATTATACAGAGGGAAGGATTTTAGATGCTCTCAGACAACAACTAAGACATGCACAAACTGATGTATCGTGTGGAAGTGTCATCCTTAGCATCAAGTTTGGATTGGAATTCTGGAGTAGATGATACATCAGGCCCCTCTGTTGGTACAAGTAAACCAATGACTTCTATACAGGAGTTCCAATTGCTCAAACAAAATCAGGGGACACCAAAAATAGGCAAATCAAAAGGCTGAGGAAGTGACAGAGGATGAGGAAAATGAGGAGAGGAGGAGAAAGGTCCAGGGTCAAGGTCTTGGAAAAAAGAAGAGAAAATTATTGAAAGCAAACTATTATTAATTCATCAGATTGTATTTTGACTGATTTGGGCCGAAGTGTTCTGAAAATGGGCCTCTCCTTTTGCCTGACAGCTCATTTTGATTGTGCTCAATCCAGGATTGACCTCTTTCCCCATTGCCGTAAATTACCATTGATTAAGTTACATAGATTATATGAACCTATCATTTATGGGGACGCGATTACAAATGATGACAGTGAATGATCTCTATATTAATGATGTTGAAGATTTAATTTCCATGTTCCATCTTGATGTTGATACAGCTGATACATGTGTACTGAATATCCATGAATCCAAACATCTTTGGGATGGGAACACAAATTTTGCAATAGTATATGATCCCATTAAATAGAGCAAGGCATTAGGCACATTAGCCAAAAATTCCAACATTATTGTCAAACCCTCGGATAAGGGCTTTGAGACAATGTTATTATGAACAACACAAATATATTGTGAATAGGATCATAGACAATTGAGAGATGAGAAGCGCTACGTCCTCATTGGTCAGTATGAATCCAAAATATCTATTCTTGACTACCATGATTCGTTAACTGATTGGAGGCTTGATTGATGAGGATGAATACCATTACCTTAGGATGAACAATCCTGGAACACTTACAATTTATTGTTCTCCCCAAAGCGCATATACCACTAAACCACTGGGAGGCCAATTTTATCAGCTAATTGTGGTTTACCTGAACCTACAACCATATTTTAAAGTCATTTTCTGTCCTACACGTTTTGTCTTTCCCAACCTACTGAAGGGATACAAAGGACTTTCTCACTAAGAAATAAGGTATCCACTGGGGAGATGAGTATCGCATGATAACTTTAGATGTAAATACTTTATATTGATTCATTAATCAGCAACAAGGCATAGATGCATATGTTTCCTTTTTGAAGAGTAGATATGTTAGGTTACTGGATCACACAAAGATGTTGAGAGAAATTATGGTTTTCAGTTTGGAAAGGAACATTTTCCTATTTGGTGATACCTAATAATGGCAGGTCTCCGGAACTGCAATGGTCACCTACTTTGCTCCCAGCTTCGCAAATGTATTCATGGCCTGGTGAGAAAAGCAGGTGGTATGCATTGAGAAACATGAATAACATACCTGCCATATTTTTTATGGGTAAGGTATATTGATGGTCTGTTTTTGATATTGGATGGCAGTGAGAAGAAAGCAGAGGAATTTGTGGGGAAATTACAGATTAATGTCCCTACCCTCAGCTTTACCTATAGGATCAGCAGAGATCACTTAGAATATCTTGATACTCTCTTTATGATAACGGAGGAACATCTCACCACAAAATTGTTCAGGATAAGCACTGCTGGTAACAGCATGCTACATGCCCATACTGCCATCCTAAGAATTCAAAGTGGAGCATCCCCTATCGGAAATCGCTCAGGGCCAAACTGAACTGTTCAACTGATGTACTTTATGAACTTTAGTAGAGGAACATAATGAGTAGGTTCCAGGAGAAAGGTTACCCCAACTAAGTACTGACAAAAGCTCAAGAAAAGGTAGGCATCAAGAAAAAAGATGAAGTACTCTTCACAAAGAGGATAGGAAACCACCTGAGAATCAGGTTAGATTAATTACTGAGTTTAGCAATACATAAACAGATGTGAGATGATGGTTTATGACTAGGCACTGGGGCATCTTAAGGACAGACCCCATTCTTAAATTCCTGGTCGGCACACTTGTATCTGTCACATACAGGAGAGCAAAGCTGGCTCTCTACACACGTTTTGTGCTCTGAAATGTTTTTAAAAGGTAGGATGAAGGTCTTAAAGGAAGCATTTACTCTTTGGTATTGGGTGAGTGAGGCACTCAGCATTGGGTACTACTCAGATTTTGCACCATTCTGGGACTCTCCAGGCACTCTAGAGTGCATGAAGGAAAGGCTGTCTTCCTCTAAGGCAGGCAGGAAAAATCCCCTGGGTGGATTTGATGATGGTGGAGGGCTTTTTACCTTGGGAAGTCCTGAGAACAAAAACTGGCAATTGACTTTCTAGATTTAAATATGTGTAGATAACATCTTGGTTTATGGCATTAACCCTGGAGATTGGGGGATTGGGAATTTGAAGCCTCACTCCAGGATGTAAGATCTAAAAACAAGGAGGAGGCCACCTGGTATTGGAATCTTTTAAAAGCGGAAGATAAGAAATTGACGTCACCACACACTGTGTGGACAGACACCTTCCAGGGGACAGACATACAACCAATATGGTTTGACTCCTTGAAATTGCTATACTCGGTTGTCATACCTGCAAACTTCAATAAAAATATTTTTTTCACTTACAAAAGACTGTACTGGACACCCCCAAAGAATTGCCAAGTTTGCACCACAGCCTACCCCTAGGTGCAGAAGGTGTGTTTTTTTAAAAGCCGATGAAGAACTTGTCTTTTTCACCTGCCCTGATATCAAGGACTTCTGGAATGGCATTGAGTCAATTTTAAGACATATTACGGGTACAACTATAGTCCTGAACCCTGTTTTAGTCCTCTTGGGGCTTGATAAGCCTTCACACAATATTCTGAACAGCATGCAAAGGAACCATGTTTTTTACTTGCTGCTCCTAGCTAGGCGGGGTATTTGTAAACGCGGGACTGATCCATCCTCTGTCCCTGTGTCACGGAATGGATTGAAGTGGCTAAGTTAACGTGCCGTAGGGAGATGGAATGTAAACTAGGAAGACCTGTAAGGTGTGGGCTGGCTTCATAAGGTGGATAGGTACTGAGGGATGAATCTCTAACAGAACATCATTATCCTATGAATACACCATGACATCGCTCCTGGGGTTAGCCCTAGAAGTGGTATCAGGCCTGTCTGGGTCAAAAGTGAGTGCAACAGACTTCGAGGCAGACAGAGAGAGTAAAAGCGCTCTGAGATTTGCAGAGCTATATTGATATGAGGACAAACATAGGAGAGCAATAGCTTGCACAGATTACTTAGCTCATAGCCATTTCCACACATCAACTGAGGCTATATGGTTAAATATGATGAGTGACTTTCATAGGTACAGTAAATGTAAGACTGCAGACATACTACTAATTGCTAAACATGTACATCCCGTAATAGAAAGTAAAGAGCAGTTATACCCATATGACAGATTATTGCATATGCATTCTGGAATATCTATGTGTATTACGGTACGTGGAAAGCACGATTCAATCATTAAAGAAAAGAATATTGCAACATTTACGCACAACTAAAAATTGTGGTGTAACATACCCTTTTTCCGGAAATTTCCAAATAAAACACAATAGTAATCCTGTCCTGTTAAAATTCTTTGTTGTCAAAAAAACTGCAAAAGTTGGAGATTGAGAAAAATGCTATGAATTAGGGTGTGTAAGAACAACAGGAGTAAACCCATAGACCACGTCGGGATGGGTGTGAAGTTAGAACAATAACATTCCCCAACAGGTTTCAATTTAAGACAGTTATGTAATGTATGCAGTCTGCATTACAAAAACAGGAGACAAGGAGGCTCATATGATTTAAAGGTATGTTAATCAACAAAGTAAAAGAGGGGTGTTACACATGGTAATATAGTTAGACAGCACTGTACAGAGGAAATCATGTGACAACCCGAGGGCACTTGGTGAGTGAAGAATATATACACTTGGTGGAAAGTGAAGACGCAAGTGCTAAATAGTGAACAGCGTGAACAATAATACAGTGATGGCTCCGCAGGGTTAAGTTAAATTCACTTAAATCGTGGAATAAACAGTTATACAGGAGCACAAAACGTGAATGAGCGCCCTAAAATTGCGCTGTGATGTCGACGGCGTTTCGATCCCGTGAGTCGGGATCGTCATCAGGACAGGGTTGTCGATGTTAAGCAGTGCTGAGGGAAAAAAAGGAAAGAATCAGGGGAGGAAAGGGGAGGGAAAAGGGCGCGGGTGGAGGAGAGACGCACTAACAAGGGACAAGTACGTGGGGGGGCGGGTGGAGTAGGTGGTATAGGGGGGGTGTTTGGTGCACAGCGCGGGTGAGTGGACATCGTCGGCATGTGAACAGGTCATGCATGAACAGACAAAAGGGGACAGGTGACGCGCGAGTAAGTGGATCACCGTCGCACTTGTAAAGAGGTGGGATGCTGTGGTATGTACCTGGCTCAGTACTGAGGCCGACAAGGAAAGGTAATAGTTACCACCGAGTACATAAGGTACTATGTGTGTAAGCGATCTTGAGGGCATCGTGAAGGCTACTTCGGCACAAGGTGAATTAGATGGCATCGTAGGTGCGCGGTAGCGTGAGGGAGTGAGAGGCAACTGAGGGTTGCTTCGGTATAAGTGAACTAAGCGCAGCGCAAGATAAGTGGTGAGGGCGTACTGGCTCACGTGGTGTGGATTCCGTGAGTCGCTGGACGCCCTGGTCTCATCAAAAGGTGCGGCGTCTATGAGGGAAACAGGGTTGTTAGTTGTCGGAGGGGTGAGAAGGTACCGTACGGGCTCGGTAGATAAAACCAATTACCTGAGGGAGGAACGCTCAGTCAATGGCTTTGAAGATTGGGCCACGCCTGCGGGGGGAAAAAAAGGGAAGAGGGCAGGGGGCCGTTTAGGTTATAGGAGGAAAACGGTAGACATAGCTAAGATCAATACCGGTGCGCGCCGGTATGAGCCGAGTAGCGCGATCAGAAAGGTTTGCATCCCTGAATAGATCAAGGCGGCCGAGGGCATTTAGGGCTCTGGATCGGTGGGCAGCTCGCGGTTAGTGCGAGGCTCCGTGAAACACGGACATAGTAAATAACCTAGGATAGGCTGCTGGGGACGGGGGTGTGGCTGGGGAGGGACGGGGCGGGGTGGAGACGTGTCATAGTGTTACCGTGGTAACAGAATAAACCAGGAAGAGCTGGTGTGGAAACGTCATGTAGGACGTAGACAGACAGGAAGGAAAGCGCAAAGCCAGCAAAATGTTCGCATTAGAACATAATGAACATCCAAACACATGGGATCGAAAAGCATGTGACTGCATCAGTAATTGCAGGAACAATGTCACAGAGGTTACGCGGTATAAAAACCAGGGGGTTAATTTACAATTTCAAAGTAAAACCAAAGAGTTGGTGTGGTTGTCATCAACATAGTGTACATTGGAGGCACAAAGTCGCCACATAGATTAAGACAATTGTGAAATGTACATCGATCTTGATGTAGTGGGGCAAATGATGGTTATACATGTATTAGTAGATGTTTGTAAGGACATGGTGTAAAAGAAACCCTGGGGCAGGGGTGGGCAGTGGTCCCCGAGGGGGTGACCAGGAGCCGAGAGAGTATAACGACACAGCAGTTGGGTAGGGCAAAGTTGCAGAAAGTCTTGGTTGGTGTTAGACGGTGATGGTAATATTCCAGTCATCGAGTGTGTTGACACCATGATTTACAGAATCGACGCGTGAAATCCATTTACATTCTGCTTTGTTCAAAAGAGTGGATATATTACCACCCCTGATGGGTAGTTGCGGTTTCTCAATTACCAACCAACTCAGGTCTGTGTCGAGATGTTGTTGTTCAAGGAAATGTGTGACCAGAGGGGCGGTCAGAACTTTGCAGTTAATTCTACTTTAATGTTGTATAATCCGCTGCTTCACCATTTGGGTGGTCTGGCCGATGTAAATGAGGTCGCATGGGCAACGAATAGCATAAATTACATTTTGAGTTTTACAGTTGGAGTGGTGATTGAGTTTGTGAGTGATTCCATTGTAGATGAATTCCTTGGTGTTGGTGGTGAGATCACACACGCTACAGGATTGGCATTTGTAGTGGCCCACTACAGGGTCTAGGCCCCAGGCTGTTGTGATGGTATTTTTGTCCGAGGTTTGGATGGGCCAGGTGATAGCATGTACCAGATGGTTGGCGATGTTATGGCCCCTTTGGTAGGAGAATAGGGGGGGTTCTTGAAACTGTTTCTGGGCACGTAGGAGGGACCAATTTTTCTTGATTATTTTACTAATCTTGTTGCTGTCTGGGCTGAATGTAGAAACGAAAGGGATTCTGGTTAACGTCTTTTTGCTGTTCGGGGTCAGTAAGTTCTCTCGGTGGTTGTACCAGGCAAGTTTTTTGGCTTTTGTCACTAGGCGACGTGGGTAACCTCTGTTAATGAGCTTGGTGACCAATATGTCAGCCTCCCTAAAGTAGTCTTTTCGCCATTTACAATTGCGGCGGATCCGTAAGAATTGGCCATACGGTAAACCGTCGCGTAGGCCTCTAGGGTGGTTGCTGGAGTAATGTAGCAGTGTGTTACGCTCTGTCGGTTTGCGGTAGAGGGATGTACCAAGTGCGCCATCTTCTGCATGGATAACCACGTCAAGGAAAGGTAAGTCGTTCGTCTTGTATTCACTAGTGAATTTAAGATGTTCTTGTGAGTTGTTAAGCCAATCAACAAAGGGTAAAAGAGTATCAGGGGTGCCATTCCAGATCAGGAGAATGTCATCTATGTACCGTCGCCATAAATCGATCTGCGATCGGTACGGATTGATGGGGTTGAGGATGATTGTTTTTTCCATATCGTGGACAAACAAAATGGCAAAGTTCGGCGCGATGCTGGCGCCCATGGATACTCCTTTTATTTGTAAGTAGTATGTGTTTTTATACAGGAAATAATTGTTTTGAAGGGCAATTCGAAGAAGGTCCATGATGAACTCAGTTGGGATGTTGGTGGGTTGGGGTCTGGAAAGCAGGAGGTTTTTGATCACTTCGAGTCCTTCATGGTGAGGGGTATTGGTGTAGAGTGACTCGATGTCCATACTTGCCAGCAGTTGGGTGTTCAAATCAAAGGCCTTATCCTCTATGGTGAATTAGGGTGTTGCATCTCTTATCATTTATTTGGATACTAAAGCACCTATCAGTCTGAACATGGGCGAGGAGCTTGCTGTACCTCTAAAATAATGGAATTTATCATACTTGATAAACAGGATGACATATCTTTGTCCTCTGTAAATTCAGTGAAATGATTTCCCATTGAGTGGGTATCGGATTACTTGATACACATAAATCAGATGAGTATAACATTCCTTGTGTGTATAGTATCTTTATGACTATATGGTATAGCATATGCATATGATGTTGCCATAATGGATGCATAATTTAAGTTCCAATTGCTGCTGCTACATGGAGCACACTGGGGCAACATGTGAAAAGTATAATGATGTCTCAATTTGAGGATATTACTCTCTTCAATATGAATGACACCCGTAGTCATGAAGTACAATGTAGAATGGATGGTGACTAAAACATTATTGGGAAAAGCATATATGCTACATTACAAGCCCATTTGGACAGATTGATGTTTCATTTAACATAGTTATCCGAATCTCATTTCCTAGTAATGATTTAATTGGAATTTTTCATTGAATAATTACATATACAATTAATTATGGTGATTGTACCTGACAATAATGGAATTACTATTAGGTAAATCTCGGATATCAACTCATCATTAGTAATTAACCTATGTATTCTGAGATGCAATTGAATTTACAGTGACACCGACATCTGAACTATAATAACAATACTTTCTTTAGGATTTAGGAAATCATAACATTATGAAGGTATGTATACAGATACGGGCGAAAAGATAGCGACCCTCCTCTTCGCGGACGATACCCTCCTGATGTCTAAAATTCCCTCTGGTCTCCAGAAACTCCTAGACATGTTTAGCCTGTTTTGTGAAGAACGTGGCTTAATCATCAATACCACCAAAACAAAACTGATGGTACTGTCCCAGACCAAAAAATCTAGGAAGATTAATGTTACCCTCAATGGTTCAATACTAGAGGAGGTGGATGCCTTTGACTACCTGGGAATAAGGGTCAATAAGAGAATGAAATGGGACACCCATGTGGCTAAAATGCTTTTAAATCTTAAAAGAGTGTTGGGAGCCATTTCAAGAGACCATCAAGCCTCTTTTAGTAGACCCATCGCCCCTGCTCTAGCCATTTATGATGGGAAGGCATTAGCCGCTGCAGTTTATGGCTCAGAATTATGGGGTTTTGACAATACTGCAGAGCTAGTTAAAGCTGAGAACAAGTTTTTTTGAGATCTTGTTGGTCTCCCGCTCTCTACCCCTTTAAAACCACTTCTTCACGACACGGGGCGACGATCAATCAAAGACATAGTTTGCCTTCGTCCGTTATTATATTGGGTGCGCCTGCGAAGGACACCGCAATTGGCAAACTACACAGCAGTTTTTGACGAACTTATCACTCTGAACAGCTCAAAGAAGATCGTATGGCTGAACAAATTGAGACAGTTGGTCATTAATCTGGGGTTGAGTGAAGCGTGGTTATCCTAGTCCACCCCCCGAAAGAAACGGTTAGGAAAATTTACTGGAAATGGGTGCAGGCTAAGGAACTAAAAGATACTAGGTGGGGTGTTTTAACTGATCAGTTTTTAGAGCACAAACCGGTGAGGAAGCTGGAACCCTTCTTAGATTTTAATAAAATACCCAGAGATAGAACTCTCTTTTTAAAATTGAGGTATTGGACACTTCCCTTGCATGAATTTACCAAGCGCTGGAAATCCTCCTTGTCCCACCAAGCTACCTGCCCGGGATGTGCAAACCCCACCGAGTCCATAGCACATTTCCTGTTTGCCTGTAGTGCCTATAGGGGGGCTAGGAAAAGATGGCTAAAACCAGTATGTAGGGAAATGGGAGTGAGGCACTACACGATGGCCCTTCGCATTCTGACAACAGATACAACATCCATGATGGTCGTTTGCGGAGTTGCAAAGTATCTGGGAAAAGCCTGGCAGATACGCTCAAAGCTAATACAATTGAGAATGGGGTAGGAAACTAAGACTAATTAATCAATTTGGCTGATCAAGAAATGAATGCCAATGCACTTTATGTCCTCTGGCCTTTTTAACTGTATATATTAACTTTGCATTGTAATACGCTTTTTTTTATGTCTCTGTATTTTGATATGATTAATATGAATGTTATTCTTTTATGATGAAATTGTATCTACTTTTATGATAAATTTTTTAGCAAATAAAATATTACAACAGTATACAGATTGTCTTTTTATGATGTTCTTGATTTATGCGGATTCACTGATGTCATTTTCTTTTTTGCAGTATTTCTATATGGTCTGTTCTCTATTTTGATTATTGGTTGACATGCACTATTTGTTTCTGTTGGGAAATAGGCGTGCACTTGAGAAAGGCTGTGAAAGCCAAAACACATTGTCTATGGCCTCAGGAATAAACTGTCACATAAAAGCAAACTTGTCCCATATGATGTTTCTATGTAAGAAATGCCAGTACCCTGTATATGGGATACTACCCCTTTTACAAGATTCTTCTATGTCCAAATTTGTCAGAAAGAGATAACCTAAGGGATAATGGTGGAATAATTCTTTCTTACAGAGTATTGAGAGCAGCACTTTGACACCCTAGACAATCTAAGGTGTCAAAGTGCTGCTCTCCATGCTCTGTAAAATTATTCAATTGAGGGGAAGGAAAGCCCTCAAGTTTACATAAATAGAGACCATCATTTATTCCAGGTTCCAAAACAGACCTATCAACATGTTGCAAAGACAACACAACTTGGCTCCTGAAATGCGGTTATAGAAATGATTGCAACACCACATAAAACCAGCCTTAATTGCTACGCGCGAGACTCAAGTTCAGTATTCTACCTATTGCTTTCGACTGAGACAAAAGGGCAGGGTACCTGGAGAAATAGACCCAACACTACGCTGACTAAGTCAATGCACCCTGCAGATGAGACGGTTCTTGCTCAGCCAACAAGCTTTCAAGCACTGGAAACAGGAAGGCAGACACCAGTGAGTCCAGCACTCTAGATCGTGAAATGTCATGAACACAAGCCTTCAGGATGCATCTGAAGACTGAACTGTACAGGGTCTGGTTTAACTGAATCCAATACTGAGGTTCACAACTGAAGAACATTGGACGGAGGCTCTCCCTTGTAGCATCCTGCTACTAATTAATGACAGACACAGACGGTGTTTTCACTGAGCCTTTATTCCGGACTTCAGCATTCGACCTCGTCCCTACACTAACTGTCCCTAGCCCGTCCCACAGCTCCTCCTGTTCCTGTTCCTTCCCTGGCTCCACCCCAACCACTAGAATGCATCCCGATATTACATCTCCCCCCTTGTTAACAAAATAAGTTTAGCGCCCACCATGTCTGTAGTTCCTCAATCAGCCACGCGGGTCTGCAGGTCGCCCGTTTAAGCTATGAGGACGCGTGTCCAGTTCCATGGTGTGGCTTTCTCTTGCCTCGACAAAAGTCTCTTTGACTACAGGGGTGCGTCTTTGAGATTGCGAGATGTCTCGTGTGATTTTCTTGTTCCCAGATTCATAGCGGTTTCCCATAGGATTCTGGGTTGTCCACTCATCTTCAGTCTCCGGGGCGATCATGATTTCCCTTCGTGAGGTGACCATGAAGGGCTCCGCGTGATGGCAGCAGTCTGTCTTCCTTTGGGGCTCTTGTTCAATTGACTCGTGATTTCCTTTGTGGGAGGATGTTGTTCTGGTTCTCTTCCGAGCACCGGCATATAATTTTACTTCCTTTTGTCTTGTCCAGTCGAGGGCAGTACCGTCCCCCGGTTCAGCGTCATGCATACCAGATGTTGATACACCGTTTGGAAAGATCATCCTGGTTTGATCCAGGAACTCATTTGCTGCCGCTGGTTGATTCACCCGCTCCCACTCGCGTTTGGGACTGGTGAACCCTTTGACTGTCTGAACATGTGCAGGTTTCTCTCTCGTCTGATGATGATTTGTCTCTGTCAACATGTCAAGTTTTTGTTGAGGAGTGACTGGATAGTCCTTTCTCATCCTGTGTGTAATGTCCCTTATATCTGTTTTCATTCGGTAGGTCCTTTGGGTCAGCCTCGCTGACCCCATCAGGGGTGACGGTATGTTCTTTATGTCTCGACACACCTGTGACTGACCTGACAGATTGTCTTGTGGTGTGATGTTGTCTTCGGAGGCATTGGTGTGAGATGTGTTGCCCTTGACGGGAAGAATGTCCTTTGATTCAATAGTGTGTTCGAGCGATTGATGCCACGGACGTTGTCGGAAACATGATTCGGTCGACCAGAGGGATCGAACAGACATGCTTTCTGAATCGGAGGAGTCTTGTGCTGATTTCCTTCGAGAACGTTCCTTTGGGTGTGTCTCGAATGGTAGATTTCTGACACAGGTAGGCAGTGACGAACCGCTCCTAGCGTCGGAGTTCTCGTTGGGATGTTTCTCTAGGTACCTTTCTTGAAGTGGCTTCGGTGCCATCTCACTGGAGAGGTTGATTGCTAACCACATGTTTATTTCTGGTGTTTGATCCCAGGGTACTTCGTCTCTGCCTCGCTCGTATTATGATAATGTCCTCCTCTCAGTTTCCTCGTTGTCTCGAGTGTCATGAGTGCATTTATCTCCGCCTCTCCGGTGTCTGAGTGAGTCACTCCGCTTTATGTGGTTTGCTTCGTCTTCTCGTTTGTTTGGTGCACTGGCATCCATGCCATGGGGATGATGTGTCCCACAGCTTGATGCTTCCTCGGACTCATCTGCAGAATTTGGCGAATAGTGGGATGCTCGGGGTTGTTTGTGCGCCGAATTCCAGTGTTGACATGATTGGTCCAATCTTCTATAGTTTGTCTTTCTTACCCGCTTGTGGTGCAGGCTGTCATCTTGTCCATGGGTGTGATCTGTCCCACTTGACGCTTCATCCTCGTCAGAATAGGTTGTGCCATACTCTGAATGACTCCTTGAGGGTGAGCAACTCCTTGAGGTTGTCTTTCGTATCGTTGACTTGAAGTGTTTCATGTCTCTGTCAGAGTATTCATGACTTTGTCTCTCCCGCTGTCTCATTTCTGGCCTGCCTTCACTCTCCCTCTTTCTTGTTTTGTTTGTTGCTTGATCTTTATTCCCAGACATGAGGGATGTTCCTTTCCGGGTATCTTGGTGTCTTGCAGTCGGGTGCAGTTCCTTTGATCTGACTCTTGCTTTGACCCGCACTCCAACTTCGGCCTTCCTGATGATTTCCTTTAGCGACCAGTGCCCTCAAAGGATCTTGCGCTTCGTGACAGGACTTGAGCATCCTTCGATTATCTGGAGCCGAACAGCTTCCTCATTTGTAAAGGTGTTAAAATGGCAGCATTGTACCAGACTTTGCAACCGGGTGATGAAGTTTGGCAATAGTTCTCCTGGTTTCTGCCGTGCTGTGTTGAAGGCCATGCGATCATGATCCATGTCTGCCTGTGCGTTGAAATAGGCACGTAGCTTCTCTTGGAGTCTTTCATATGTCTCTGTGTCCTTGTCAGAGAATGTTCTGATTAAGCGTCGGCCCTCATGACCCACCAGCTGGAGGAGTAGTGTCAGACATTTTCCATCTCTTCGTTCACCGATTGCGTCAAGAAAATCGTCCAGTGACTCCAGCTACCGGTTCCATTTGGGACCCAAACTCTGCATGTCAGTCTGTGTCACTGGGGGTGGTACTTCAATGCAGGGATTGGACTTGTGTGTTTCTTTTCTCACTGACATGATGGTGGAATGTGCTAGTATGACAATGTTACGGGACTGTTCACTTTGCTTCCTGTCTTCTTTTGCCGACCCTCCTCGGGCGAGAGCCTTTGTTTGGTCGTTTCCTTTGATTGTGGTAAGATTCGCCGCTCCCGGGTGACTACTGTATGTTGTCCGCCCTTGGCGCGACGGTCTCGGTATGCTTCAGTGAGTTAAGCTTGGATTTCCTGAATTCAAAACGGCCACCATTCAGTTGCACGAGGCGTGACTCGTGGCTCAGCGAATTCCCGCTTTCTTTGGTGTTGCGTGCTAATTGCAGGTGGTCGGTGGCGCTTCCTCAATGACACGTGTCAACGTTGACATCTTGTTCTTGCATTTCGTTCCAAACCAGTGCAGGTTATCCAGTCACTTAGTTGATGAGAGAAGGCTTCTTTGATATTTGTTTACTCCTGCTCTGGATCATTTGTTTTCTTAGCTCTTCTTACTGTTGATCATTTACCTTCGCGTGGTGCTGTAAGTTTACTTCGGTACTTGCCTTTGCTCGTGTTTGTTACGTTCAGGATCTGTATCTGCTTGGTGCATTCACGATGTGCACTTGCTTGTGCTGACTGACTTCGGGACTTGTATTTGTCCGTGCTTGGTATGTTCGGGTCTGTGTCGGCTCGTGCTTGTAGCGTTCTGGATTTGCATTTGCTTGTGTTGGTTTCATTCAAGATTTGTGTGGGCTTGTGCTTGTTTACGTCGAGGCTTGCATTTGCTTGTGCTTGTTTATACTCAGTGCGATCTTCGCTTGTTTCTGGTACTTGCTTGGGCTTGGTGCGCTGTAAATCTTGCCTTTGCCAGTGCTCGTTGCTAACAGTCACTTTTGTTCATTCCTCTTTTGGTCACTTGTATTAGTGTTTGTTTGTGTTTATCGTTGTCTTTATTTGTATCTTGCATTTCTCATGCTCGTTTTGTTGTACTTTTTTGCATTTGCTCGTGTACTTGTTTCCTCTCTTGCCTTAGCTTGTTCTCGTTCTTTATTTCCCTTTTGCATTTACTCAGGTTTGTTAACTTTGCTCTCTTGCAGTTGCTCGTGTTTGTTTACTTTATTGTTGTCCTTACTTGTGCTTGTTTGTCTTTACAGTTGCTTTTGCTCGTGCTTACTTTCTTATTCTATCCCTTGCATTTGCATGTGCTTATCTATCTTGCATTTACCAATGCTTGTCTTATTACAGTTGTCAGTGCTTGTTTTCTTTGTTTGTCAATGCTTGTTGCTTGTTTTTGTCACTGCTCATTTCAAAACTTTGCTTGCCTGACTTAAAGATGGCCGCCCTGGATCCCTGACAGGGGATGGGAGCAAAACTGCCTGACTCTAAGATGGCCGCTGTAGTGGAAATCTCGTTTCCGCCGAGATTTGGCTCTTTCTGCTGCTTCCAAGCCGATGTTCACTCACCGGACCGATAGCAGGCAATAGGACGATTGCGGAGGCCAGGACCACTGCTCCTCAACGCAGATGAGTCTCCAGACGCTTCTTGGGACACAGGTAGGACCGGGGTGGGCTCCCGTCCTCGGTGTCTTTTCTCCCTTCAGTCTTGCGCCGATCCTCTTCGAAGCTGGGGTAGGCACCCAGACTTCAGCGCTTCTCTAGCGCTCACAACGGCCACGCTCACAACGACTTTCCACTCGTAGAGCCTCGGCCAGGGACGCGCTGCCAGAGCTCCTTCCGCTCACGGCCCGTGCTTCATGAACAGACAGCAATGCAGGGCATTATCGTCGCGACGGCGACTCCACCCAATTAGGCTTACACGCTGGGTCCAGATATCGCTCGGGAGGTAGTGCACTTGCACAGCACTACCATCCCACCCTCGTCGCCAGCTGTAGCATCCTGCTACTAATTAATGACAGACACAGACGGTGTTTTCACAGAGCCTTTATTCCGGACTTCAGCATTCGACCTCGTCCCTACACTAACTGTCCCTAGCCCGTCCCACAGCTCCTCCTGTTCCTGTTCCTTCCCTGGCTCCACCCCAACCACTAGAATGCATCCCGATATTACATCCCTAACAGCCTGATTGTGTCTAGTCTACACCGTCCCTTTGTCCATGCAGCCTTTGTCAAAACCAAAGCACTTTGAAGTGGCCAAAAGGCAGTGTGCTGTGCTCTAAAAGTAAACTATTAAATAAATACTTTTAAGCTGGAGAAAGCCAGTTATTAGGCCATTTTACGTTTACAATCGGGAGTCTGTTCCCAATGTTGGCATGCATATTAAAATACTTTATAAATCTCCCACCAGTTCACACCAAATATACGTAAAGTATTTTACTCGACATATGCACTTGGCAATGAGTGTCTTTTGACACTAAAAAGATGGACCACTTGAACTTTCTATTGAAATTCATACATGTTACGTCGCTTTTAACATTTGCTTTGTGTGTAACACCGTTAGTGTATAGTTTATAGATGAATGAGGACGTTATATCTAATGTTCTGTGCTTTTTTCCGGCTGATTCTGCCTTTAGGGCTTCCGGTCCAACGGCGTCAGAAGTGGCAGCTGTCAGAAAACTTTAATTATTCTCATGTCTTTGCCAGGAGTGTTAACACTACATACCACTTTCTTCCCCTTCCCCACCCGCCCCCATGTTTTTTTTTTTCATTTGCGCAGGAACATGTTGTAACTCAGTGAACTTCCCCGTGGGGTTTCTTCCTCTTTCGCTTCTGCTTTTTGGCTGTAATGGCCTTGCCGCTCCCGTGCGGCTTGGCCTGGCTCCGCCGCTGCTTCCTCCGTGAAGACGTCGACTTCTTGCTTGCGTCTCCGATCGCGCCGCCATGGCCTTTTATGGGGCGCGCGCAGGAAGGCGAGGCCGGGCCGCATTCCAAGGATCCTTTCCACAGAACATCGCGAAGAGGGGGGAAAAAAGTGATTTGTGGCCGACTAAAGCTCAAGGCCGTTGAGCGCCTTCCAAAACTTGACGTGATTGGTTGCCGCTGAGCGAAGGCCTGGGGAGGGAGAAGATGGGTTTTTGAGCCCACACCCGTCGGGTTTTCAGAGCCAAGAATCCCATTAGGCTTTCGGACTTTCCCTCACCGTAGCTGTACTGCTGTGTTCCTTGGACGCGAGTTACCCAATCACAATACCAGGACAATGTGTTATGGATAAAATAACAAGAAGGCTCCTAGGTGTTAAAGCCAAACTTCATGCGAAAACAGCCTTGCCACCTTTATCTTAAGAAAGATGCCAGACGTTTATTTACTTTTGCTCTCCTGGAATGGCCAAGACCAAAAGGATTGCTGTACAATTGTCAGGATTCTTATTTCACATTGCAAGTTTCCTTCTGTATCATCTAATAGTCATTCTGAAATGGTGTAGAGAGCTCTGAAGTACTGCTTTTGTTTTTTTAGCTATTCCCTGTTTAGGTTCTTGTTTCAGAAGGGAAGAAAGAGATTGAGTACCACATTTCATTGCTTTTCTCAATATTCTAAATGGCTTGGATTTAAACATTCTGGGTGGGGTAAAAAAAATAAAAAGTCAGCCATGTGGCAACATAACTGAAAAGCATTTTTTCTTATGAGCGGTGAAGTAAGCAGGGCTGAACTGGCCAGTCTTCTACTGTGGCAAGCTATAGATGGCTGGTTTCAGAGCAGGTTGGGCTGTGACTGCCAACCATGCCGCTATGTCCTTAATCAGTTATGTGTATTTGTAAAGCGCACTATCACCCGCGTGAGTATGTGTGTGCCTGTCCCTGCCTATGCCTTGCAGAAGTCAAGAAGAGAGGAGGAGACTCTGATGTGGACTGGGAGGCCGTTCCACGCTTTAGATCGTCCACCCTGATCTGGTTCTGTGTATGCGTGGGATGTGTGTAAGTAGGAGTCCTGCAGAGCAGAAGTGTCTGGGTGGTTGGTGGAAGGAGATGCAACTGTTGGGTGAGTAGGGCGTAAGTTGTGCAGTGTCTTGAATGTGTGTGTGAGGAGTTTGAAATGATCGTGTTGGTGTATCAGAAACCAGTGGCGCGCCCTGAGGTGTGGTGTGATGTGAGTTCTGTGTGGGAGGTTGAGGATGTCTGGCTGCCAAACTCTGGAAGGTTTGTAGTTTTCTAGTGAGTTGCTTGGTGATCCCAGGATAGAGGGTGTTCCCGTAGTCCAACTTTCTGGTGACTAGGGCGTGTGACAATTTTTCTAGTGTTGCATGGAAGCCATTTAAAGATCTTCCATAGCATCTTCATAGTGTGGAAGTAAGATACAGTGTTGTCAATGATTATTCCAAGATACCTGGCATGGATGCTGGTGTGGGTCCGAGTTCAGCTGGCCACCAGTTGGAGTCCCATGGTGAGATGTTCTTGCGGAAGATCACTACTCCCATCTTGTCGGTATTGAGCTTGAGACAGATAGATTTCATCCAGATAGCGGCTTCGGTCATGCAGGTGATGAACTTGTTTCTTGTGTTGGGGTCGTAGCTGCAAGTCATTGGCCTAGGAGAGGATGTTGGCACTGTGTGTGGATGAGGTTGGCTGGAGGGATCATGTATGCATTTGAAAAGGGTGGGGCTGAGTGATGAACCTTGAGACTTTCCACCAATGAGTATGCAGGCTTGCGCGGAGTTAGGTGCCAGGCTGACAACTTGTGTTCTATCCGTTAAAAATGAGTATATCCAGTGGAGAACCGGTTCTTGGATGACAATCTCATACCTGATATGGATGGGGCGTAAGACTATATCAAATGCTGTAGAGAGGTCCAGGAGAATGAGGGCTACCATGTCTTCTCTTTCAAGGGTCATGCATTTACCAGTGTCAATGTGATCTGCAAAAGCTGGGTGCTTGGTGTTCCGTATCTGCTGGTGGTATCGTCTTAGTTCTCTAGTTGAACTTACGTGGAGCCAGGATGCCGGCACCTCCAGTCATCCAGCTGGTGCTTGATGGCAAGTTGCTGGTGTTCTCGCGGGGTTTTCTGGAAAGGGTGAAATCCTATTCCTCTTGGTGATGCTTTTCCAGCTACGGCGCGTGGTTCCAGTGCTGGTAGGTCTATGGTGGTGCAGGATAGGTATGCTCAAACCGATGAGAGTATGATCTGTCTAGGTCATAGTTGCTGGCTTGTCTACTGTGATGTGCTGATTGAGGAGAAAATCAGATCCAATAGATGTCCAGAAGTGTAGGTGGGTTCAGTAACGTGCTTGGTGAGGCCAAGGTTTAGAAAGTTTTCTAGAAGGGCTGTAGAGTTCGATTCGGTGCACTCGTTAGAAGTTAAGGTCTCCATAGAGTATGAACGTGCTGGAGTTAATGAGGGTGAGACGAAGTCCGTGATGTGCTGGTGGAATTGGTGATGGATCCTGGTGGTCTGTATATGAGGAATCCGCCTAGGGAGAAGTTGGCTGTGATGGGTATCTTGAACATTAGGTGTTACATGTAGCTGGTGGAAGTGTCCGTGTAGGTGGTGTGACTGATGGTATCTTTGAATATGATGGTGACTCCACCTCTGGCTTGTGCTTGTGGTCTTCCTTGGCAGTCTTGTTGATGGCTGTAACAATATCCGGTGCAGAGACTGGGTTTAGCCATGTTTCTGTTAGAAAGAACAGGTCTTTAGTGTGATCATGCAGGAGGTCCTATACATCTGTGACATGTTTGGTGAGCAAGTGGGTGTTGAAGAGCATGCATGATGGTGTGGGGGTATTGTGTGGGTGGTGGCTGGTTTGTGTGAGCGAGTAGAGTGCTACATGCTGTTGGCGCAAGAGTGGTGGATCTGAGATGTGGGAGAGTGCATGAGAGCTTGCAGAAGGCACATGAACACTCCTTTTATGTTGTGTGACGTGGCAGCAGTGCGGTAAGTTGGGGCCAGGTTTGAGAGCACAGAGGGCAGCAGGAGGGTAGCTGTGGTTAAGGGGAAAAAAAGCAGGGTTCCTGACAATGGGCAGGGTCCAGGTGTATCCGATGCACATCTATGTTAAAGGTGCCATTAAAGAGGTCCTGGGAGGGGGAAGGAGTGCAGAGCACCTTAGGCAGGAAACCAGTGATGTCACTTTCTGTGCAGTTGGGTGATGGGAAATCCAGTGATGTCCCCTTCTGTGCTGGTGAGTGATGGGAAAGTGAGTTCTCTTGTGTGGTTTCTTTTTAAGGCGGTTTTGGTGGGAAACCAATTATGTCCCTTCCTGCGCAGATGGATGAAGGGAAGTCCAATTATGTCACTTCCTGTGCAGATGGATGATGGGAGATCCAGTGAAGTAACTTCCTGTGCTGATGGGTGGTGGGAAATATTAGTGGCCTTCTGCACTGTGGAACACATATTTTTCATAGGGTTTATTATGGTTTCCTGTCTGACCCTGGTAGCGTGGATGCTCTGAGCACTAATATAAGCAGGGAAGACATGCCCTCCATCCATTTAGGTAATACAAGAGAGTCGCAGGTGGTATGCAGTGCCCCTCTCCTCACACCCTTGGGTCCTGGTGACATCAACAATGGGCCCAGGACTGTGATAGCAATGGCCCTGTAATTCAATCCCACTGCAAGATGCAGACTGGACCAATGTTTCATGCCCTAAACAAATATTTATTCAGCTTGTTACGAGGCAGATGGTTGCTATGACCCTACAGATCAGTCCAAACCTATACCTCTCAGCTTACTGAGTCTGCTCCAAGGATAAAGTCAGGTGTTGGTACTGGATGATCCCTTAGAAGTCAAGTGAGGGGGACAATGTTTTGAAGGGTGTAGAAGGCCTGCAGGATGAGAGAACTCACGGTAGTCTAGTGAAAGCATTCAGTATGTTATTAGGGACAAAACGATTGCAAGGCTGGATAGACATTCCACATTAAGAGGGTTTAAGAGTCAAACCAAATCAAAAATGTTTGTTTCCGGTAATAATTACATAAGCCAGTATTCTGGTGGATACTGTAAACAGCACATACTTTAAAAATGCATTATTAAATAACAGATGTATGTCCTTATTACATGTGGTGCCCTTGAGTGGAACAAGGGCCGCAGACAAGCCCTGAACCCATTTGCACCTTGGGGAAGGCTGGGGGGATAGATTATGGTGTACTAAGTAATGCTCAAGTGCAAAGTCCTATCGACAACTTGTACCTTTACCTGTTATTCTGGCAGGAAGTAACCACATAAAACAAAAGTTTGCTTTTCCCTACACAAGCACAAAAGCAGAATACATGAGGGCCAAAGGCCTTTACTGGGAAACTGGAGGAGTTGGCCAAAATTGCACTCCAAAAGTGGAAAACATGAAGGTGATGCCCTTGTGGGGGATGTGCCCACAACAACCGTTCAAAGCTGGGCCATACCCCGGGCACGCTCATATTGGCTTCTACCTACAGTGAGGGGCATCAAGATCAAGGTAAAAGCTGGCCTTCCGTCATTGCAGTGACCTCCCAGCTACTCTATTTCCTGGTCACCGCAACTTCCCTTGGCTGGAGTACCTCCCTGACCATGGAGGAAGATTAATGCCGTTTAGATACAGCCACCCCATACTATCTCCAGCTGCAAAGAGGCAACCGCCACTCCTGTGCCAAGATCCTGTCAAGGCCCATCACAGGCATCCTGTCAACACTGGAGCTAGCACTGACAAAGAGTCTTTTTTCCCAAGCCTTTCCACAGGGATGTATGTCAGTATAACGCGATCTAAAAGATCGCGGTACTTGACAACGCGGGCATTACAACGCAAGTCGTTACAACGACTTGCGTTGGAGGGCGCGGATTTCGGAATCTTATAATTTTATATTTTATATTCCAATACCAGTCCACGTAACAGTAGGGAAGGTGTTGGAATATAAAATATAAACATTCAACATACAACATTCCTTGCCCTACAGCGCCATCCAGCGCAAGTCGTAGTAACGACTTGCGTTGTAATGGCAGCGTTCTAAAGGCTCTGCGGTGTAAACACCGCGTTCTAAAGGATGTTTCCCACACACAGTTAGTGGCCCTCTCTGTTGACATAACCAACTTTATATCCATCTCCCAGGTCCCCAACTGCTGTTTGCCATTGGATCCGTCAAACTCATTCTGCAAAACAGTGTGGGAATCAAGATCCCTAGGAGAACAACATACTTCTCAACTCGCCTGCATTTGTAGGGTGTCACACTACAGGACTCAATTACACCCTTCATGAAGCAAGAGTCCCGTAGGCTTCAATGTGATCGCCCTCCTGAAAACCTTCCTCACCCTGGAAAATGTGGTTAATCTCCATTCATTGCGATGGAATTACCGACAAAAGTAGTTAATAGCACCCTCCTTTGAGATTCAAATGGTTTAAAGGTATGGTAACAGCCACCAGGGGCTCAGACTGTGTCTAATTCCTGCATGTCCAGCTTTTGAGCTGAATTTATGGTCCATCTTGTTATGATCGAGTACTTCCCAGGCGGCACTCTCACCGTTCCTCAATCCTCGCGCTGTCATTTCTTCAGTAAAAGGATACATCTTTTTTTGCCGGTACCTGACGGAGGAGGACGTCGTATTGCATGCTGATCTAGGAACCAGGGGATGCTTTAGCTCACTTTATTAGGAGTGCCCAAGCAGGAGGATTAACATATATTTCCCCTACAACAAGCAAATAATAATAGACAGACAGAACTTCATTCCTTGCTTACTACTCTGGTTCCAGCACTATTTGGACTATCATCTATACTTTGATGAGAATTATATGCCCAATATTGAAACACCTCTCAATTTATGAGTGTATTGGCTGAACGTGACTACAAATAGATACACACCGCCTATTAACAAGAACGGCTCTGACAGACCAGATTCCTCCACTAAGAACTTTTTGTCAAACATGATGCCCCTTTCAGCATAATAGAACGTCACGGATATACCCACGTACCCAATAACCACGGGAGAAGACCTAAGAACATTATCTTATGATTCATTTTGCCCTGAAGAAGTCCCAAGAGGACGAAACGCGTCGGCTGTAGCTCCTGTGTGTGCTTTTCATTTTCAACTGAATTGAATAAAAGAACTCTTAAAGAACACAAGTAATAACTGATGTGATTATTTCTGTTAACCTTATCAAAGTTAACAGTTTCTGTAAACATTGAAGTGGTGCACCTTGACCTTGTTTAAAGTATTTCATAGTTCATGTTTTGAACCAACATTGTAACGGTGGGTGTTTTTGAAGTGTGCACACATATTGTCCCATGTACTACAGTGTGGGTCTAAATTAACTTTGGGAGAATATTTGACTAGGTGCTGTTCTGTTGGGAATCCTCCACCGTTGTTCTTTCTCTAAACAAAAGGATACATCTTCAAGGTGTCTTTAGTGCTATATTTATTCATTCAACAGCTGGATTGGTCTATTCAAGTACCTTTGAGTCAAAAACTCTGGAAGCATTTGTAGCGCAGTATTATCACCCCATGGATATTCTGACAGTAAATGTTGGGGAAGTTCACCGTTTTTGTATTGCTGGTGGGAGGGAGAGTGGGGCGAAAGGCAACAAGGAGTGAGGGGGCAACATGGAGGGCAGATGGAGTGAGGGGAAAAAAGCGATATGACACAGTCAGTGGTGTCCATGTCATAATGGTGTTCTTTGTATAGCGTGTGGGAAGGCCAACAAGGACAGCGGAGGGAGAGGTCAAGGCAACACAGACAATGAAGAGAGGGAGGGAGGGAGGGTGGGGCAAGCCAACACAGACAACGATCAAAGAGAAGGAGGATGAGGGTAAGCCAACATAGAAAACAAACAGACAGAGGAAGAGAGGGAGGGAAGTTAGGTGCAAGCCAACATGGACAGCAAATGGAGTGAGGAAGGGAGGGTGCAATGCAACACAGACAACAAACGGAGGGAGGATGAGTGAAAGCCAACACGGACAAGGCAGGCAGGGACGGAGAGAGTGGGAAGGCAGGCCAACATGGAGAACAGAAGGAGGGAGGGTGGCGTACAGTTGAGGAACACATAGGGGGAGGAATATACAAGAGAGCCAACTGAAAAAGACACACTCTGGTAGAGTGCTTAGCTCCAAAGAAAAAAGTAATGGCTACAATGAAAGATTAGTGGAAGGACACAAGTAATGCATCCATGCTCCAATTGAGAGAAAAATGAATGAAGAGGAAGGAACCTTATGGCAGCTGACCAGTAAGAAGCAAGCAAATAAGAGTGACAATGAGGTAAACCAATGGTAAGCAATGGGCAGTCTCTAAGCTCACTGATAGAAAACAAAAGGTCTCAAAGAACAGTAGATGCACTGTCAAGGTGAGACCTAAACATGGATGGGTAATGGTTAGAGTCACTGCATAGAAAGCACTAGTGTAACACCTGTTCAGAATAATGATATTGTGGAATGTGCTACGTTAAAGAAAGACTGGTTACTCTGCTGGCTTTTTCTCACATGAAGTAACCTGTCTGGAAAGAGGATGCCAGTTTTGGCATGCCGCATGAACATATATTTTGCAACAGTTTGCAGAGCCTTAAAGCAAGAACAAACAATGTCATGCCGCAAGGCACATGTATTATTATCCCACAGAGGCCATTTCGCCCTTATCTTTGGACATCGATGACAAGGAGTATGAAGAAATATTTGTTCTTAACCAAGATAGAGATGAGGCAAGAGCGGGATCATCTGAAGTTCAAAGTTAAAATTCAAAGACCAGATGTGATGACCCCTCATAGACAACAAAGCATTCATTGATGTCATGTCAGTGGCACTGCTCAGCGAGTTGAAGGACAGGTCATTGCTTCTGCAATCCGCAGCACAAACCTGCGGCTAAGCTGGAGTGGAACTAGCGTTACAAAGAGGAGACATCAGAACTCAGGGTCCTCATGGGAAGATGCAAATATTTTTGTAACAAACCCGCAAGAGCTCAATACTCAGCTGAAGCACTGCAGTTTATCTACCTGGCACTTTGTGTATATTGAAACTTGAGAACATTCCAGAAGATTAGAAGTGATACATCAAAAGCTTGGAATTCCTGTTTAATAAAGAGATTAAACTATCCAACAATAATAATTTAATGAAGCTGCCTTCAATTCTTTTGAGTGTCCAGGCATTTTTTCTAAAAACTTGAGGACGACATATACCTTGTCTTCTATATGAAAAGAATCTGGTAATTATGGATGTATCTCAAATAGGGTTGCAAAGTAAATTGGATGGTTTCAATGAATATAGTGAAAAGAAAAAAACTGATCATAAATATGGAGAAAAACGTATGGGATTTGGGCGTAAAAACAAAATAAGCATTGGCAAAGCCAATAGGTCTTGCCCATGCAAGAGCTATTGGCATGGCCAATATGTTTTAGCAATGTTGTATGCCAGAGTTCTGCTGTTCAGCATGGCTTAGCGTTAGTAGGATAAAGCAGAGTGGCGTGGAGTGTCCTAAGGTGGTGTAGAGTGGAATGTTGTGGAGTGGCGTATAAGAGAGTTCAGTGGTGTGGAGTGAAGTGGAGTGTCCTGGAGTAACGTACAATGTTGTGGAGTGTTGTGAAGGGAGTAGACTGTTGTAGAGTGGAAGGGTGCAGAGTTGCGTGGTGTAGTGTGGAGCACAGTGTCAGAGTGAAGTAGAGTGTCTTAGAGTGGAGTTTGAGTAGAGTGTCTTAGAATGGAGTGGCATATAGTGTCTTGGAGTGGTGTACAATAGAGTTGAGTGGCATCGAGGGTGTTGTGTAGAGAGGAGTAGAGTGTTGTTGAGTGGAATGGTGTACAGCAGGATAGATTGGCATTGAGAGGAGTAGCATAGAGTGGAGTGAAGTAGAGTGGGTGGAGTAGTGTGTCAGAATAGAGTTAAGTAAAGTAGCATGGAGTGGCATAGAGGGAGTTGCTTAGAGCATCCTAGAGTGGAGTAGTGAATGGCACATAGTGGAGTAGAGTGCTGTAGAGTGAAGCGGCAGAGAGTGGAGTAGAGTGTCAGTGGAGCAGAGTTTAAGGGAGTAAAGTATCATAGAGTAGAGTATCGTGGAGTGTTGTAAAGTGTAGTGTAGTAGTGTGGGGTAGAGTGGCTTTGAGTGAAGTGGCATAAAGTACAGTGATGTAGAGTACATTGGCATAGACTGCAGTGGCGAAAAGCGCTTTGGTTTTGAGTAAAGTGGTTTAGAGTGCATTGGCATTGAGTGCAGTGACATAGAGTAGCATAGAGTGCAGTGGCATATAGTAGAGCGGTGCTGAGTAGATTGCAGTGGCGTAGAGTGCAATGGCATTGAGTGGAGTGGCACAGAGTAGAGAAGAGTAGCGCAGAGTTGAATAGATTGGTGTGAAGTGACGTGGCATAGAGCTGAATGGTGGAGGTTAGAGCGCAGAGATGTGGAGTAGAGTGGCGTAGATTGCAGTGCTGTAGAATAGTGGTGTAGAGTGTAGTGGTGTAGAGTGCAGTGGTGTCGAGTGCAGTAGAATGTCATAGAGCTGAGTGGGGCAGAGTAGAGTGCAGTGGCATAGAGTGCAGTCATGCAGAGTAGCGTGTCAGAATGCAGGGTCATAGAGTGCACGGCTGTAGAGTGGTGCAGAGTAGAGAAGTGCAGAATAGAGTGATGCAGGGTAGAGTGATGCAGGGTAAAGTGGTGCAGAGACCAGTGACAGAGAGTACAGTGGTGCAGAGTAGAATAGAGTGGCGTAGAGTGCAGTGACATAGATTGCAGAGGTGTAGAGAATGTAGCATGCAGTGGCATAGAGTGCAATGGCACAGAGTTGAATGTTGTAGAGTATAGTGGTGTAAAGTGCAGTGGTGCAAAGTAGTTGACGTAGGCTGCATTGGTTTTGAGTAAAGTGGTGTAGAGTGCATTGGCGTAGATTGCAGTGGTTTAGAGTACAGTGGCACAGCGTAGACTGCAGTGGTGTACATTGTGGCATAGTGCAGTGGCATAGAGTGCAGTGGCATAGAGTATATTGCTTCAGATTAGAGTGGAGCAGAGTAGAGCATAGTGGTGCAGGGTAGAGCACAGTGGCATACAGTAGAGTGGTGTAGAGTAGACTGGCACATCACTGATTGCAGTGGCCATAGAGTGAAGTGGTGCAGAGTGGAGTAGAGTAGCAGAGTGCAGTGGAGTAAAATGGATTGTTTCAGGTAGAGTGAAGTGGTATAGAGTAGTGGCATAGAGAGTACTGTTGTAGAGTGCAGTGTTGCAGAGTGCAGTGGAGTGGCTTAGACTGGAGTGGTGTAGAGTGCAGTGTCATAGAGTGCAGGAGTGCACAGTAGATTATAGTGGCCTGGAGTGCAATGGCGTAGAGTGCAGTAGAGTGGCATAGAGTGGCGCACAGTAAAGTGGCACAGAGTAGTGTGGCATAGAGTTCAGTGGCAGAGAGTGCAGTGCCGCAGAGTTAAGTGTAGCAGTGTGCAGTGATGTAGAGTGTCATAGAGTGCATTGTTGTAGAGTGCAGTGGTGTAGAGTGGTGCAGAGTCAAGTGAGAGTGCCATAAAGTGTAGTGTCATAGAGTATAGTGGGATACAGTGCAGTGGTGCTGAGTAGATTGATATGGAGTGCATTGGCGTAGAGTGTATTGGTTTCAAGTAAAGTGGTGTAGAAAGCATTGGTGTAAAGTGCAGTGGTATAGAGTGCAGTGGCATAAAATTGAGTGGTTTAGTATTGAGTGTCATAGTTTGGATTGGCACAGAGTGGAATAGAGTGGCGTAGACTGCAGTGGCATTAGACTAGATTGTTTCAGAGTACAGTGAAGTTGCGTAGAGTGCAGTGATGTAGAGTGTCATAGAGTGCAGTGGTACACAGTAGATTAGAGTGGCATAGAGTGGAGCGATGCAGGGTAGATTGGCGTAGAGTTAAGTGGTGGAGAGAGCAGTGTTGCAGAGTAGAGTGACAGAGAGGGAAGTGGCCTGGAGTTGAGTGGTGCAGGGTAAAGTGGAGTGGTACAGGGTAGAGTGCAGTGGCATAAGAGTGACGGGCTGCAGAGTAGAGTGTTGTAGACTGCATTGGCATAGAGTAGATTGGTGCAGTGGCGTAGAATGCAATAGAGTGCAGTGGTGTAGAATGCAGTCATGCAGAGTAGAGTAGATTCCAGTGTCGTAGAGTGCAGTGGTCTAGAGTGGTGTAGAGAGCTGTAACATAGAGTACACTGATGCAGAGTAGAATAAAGTGGCGTAGAGTGCAGTGATGTAGAGTGCAATGACGTAGAGTGACTTAGCGTGCAGTAGTGTAGAGTGCAGTGGCATAGAGTTGAATTTCTATAGATTATGGGGCATAAAGTGCAGTGGTGCAAAGTAGTTTTCATAGGTACAGTGACTTCGGGTGCATTGGTTTTGAGTAAAGTAGGGTAGAATGAAATGGCATAGAGTACAGTGGCATAGCGAAGAGTGCAGTGGCAAAATGTGGCATAGCGTGTAGTATAATGATGTTGAGTGAAGTGGTGAAGAGTGCCATCGAATGCAGTGGCCTAGAGTAGACTGTTTCAGAGTAGAGTGGAGTGGTGCAGGCTAAAGTCCATTGCCATTAAGTAATGGCGTAGAGAGCAGTGGCATAGAGTAGAGTGGCATAGAGTAGAGTGGCGTCGAGTAGAGTGGAACAGCGTTGATTGCAGTGGCATAGAGTGGAGTTGCGCAAAAAGGAGTAGAGTGGCGTAAAGTGTAGTGGCATGGAGTACAGTGGCATAGAGTAGATTGTTTCAGAGTAGAATGAAGTGGTGTAAAGCATAGAGTGGAGTGATATAGAGTAGTGGTGCAGAGTGCACTGACGCAAACTGCAGTATTGCAGAGTGGAGTGGTATGGAGTGGTAGAGTGCTATGGCGAAGAATGTTGTGGTGCAAAGTAGAGTGGGGTAGAGTGCACTGGCATAAAGTAGATTGATGCAGAGTAGATTAGGGAGGCCCAGAGTGGAGTGGCGTAAAGTGCACAGTCAGAGAGCAGTGGTATACAGTAGATTAGAGTGGCATGGAGTGCATTGGCATTGAGTGCAGAAGAGTGGCGGGGACTGGGACAGAGTAGGGTGCAGTGGCATAGAGTAAAGTGTCACAGAGTAGAGTGGCACAGAGTTCAGTGGCAGAGAGTTCAGTGGCAAAGCGTGCAGTGCTGCAAAGTAGAGTGGCGTACAGTACATTGGTATAGACTGCGGTGGCGTGCAGTGGTGCAGAGTAAAGTGACATAGTGCAGTGGTGTAAAGTAGAGTGTTGTAGAGTGCAGTGGCATACAGTACAGTGGCTTACAGTGCAATGGTGCAGAGTAGATTGGCGTAGAGTGCAGTGGTGTAGATTGTATTGGTTTTGAGTAAAGTGGTATAGAGTGCATTGACATAGTGTGGTGTGGCATGGTGTGAAGTGGTGCAGAGTGAAATAGAGTGGCATAGACTGCAGTGGCAGAGTAGACTGTTTCAGACTAGAGTAAAGTGCCATAAATTGCAGCAGTCTAGAGTAGAGTGTTGTAGAGTGCAGTGGTGCAGAGTAGATTTGAGTAGTTTAGTGTGGATTGCCATAGACTGCATTGGCGTAGATTTCAGTGGCGTAGAGTTTAGTGGCTTAGTGTTGAGTAGCTTAAAGTTCAGTGTTGTAGAGTTCAGTGGTATAGAGTGACATAAAGTAGAGTGCAGAGAGTGCAGTGTTGCAGAGTATACTGTCGGAGAGTGCAGTCGTGTAGAGCTGTGTAGAGTAGATTGGTGTAGAGAATAGCGCTGCAGAGTAGCAGAGAGGGGTGTAGATTGCAGTGACACAGAGTTGAATAGAATGGTATAGACACTGGCGTTACAAAACTTTAGGGGGACCCCTGCAAAGTACTTAAAGGGGCCCTCTCCAGACTCAATCGATAGCTCACCGGCCAGAGTACTGTGCTGATGAGGCCCCCTGGAACTTGGGCCCCCAGCACCGCGAGGGCTGCGGAGGCCTGTGTTACGCCACTGGGTATAGAGTATAGTGGCGTTGAGTGATTTGGTGCAGAGTAGATTGGCGTAGAGTGCATGGCTTTTGAGTAAAGTGGTGTGGAGTGCATTGGTGTAGAGTGCAGTGACAGGGGGGGCATATTATCAAGGACCGGTGTTAAAATTATCGCCGTTTTATCGGCAGGAAACTGCCGATAAAAAGGCGATAATGGGCTTGATAATACGCCCTTGTTAATTCCCATAGAAGCCCATGTTCTGATGTTAACATGGGCTTCTATGGCAATTAACAAGGGCGTATTATCATGCCCATTATCGCCGTTTTATCGGCAGTTTCCTGCCGATAAAACGGCGATAATTTTAACACCGGTCCTTGATAATATGCCCCATAGAGTGCAGTGTTTCAGAGTAGGGTAGCATAGAGTGGAGTGGCGCAGAGTGGTGTAGAGTGAGTAGCAAATAGTGCAGGGGTGCATAGCAGACTAGTGAAGGGTAGAGTGCATTGGCATAGAGTAGAGTGGAGTGGTGTAGAGTAGAGAGGCGTAGAGTATAGTGCTGTAGAGAAGAGTGTAGTGATGCAGCGTGGAGTGGAGTGGCATGGTGTGGAGAGGTGCAGAGTACAGTACAGTAGGGTAACGTGGAGTATGAATGGTATGGTGGTGTACTACCATCACAGACAACACATCTTCAATTGAAATGACCTTTACATTTGCACTCACATACAGTTTTACTGATAAAAGTATACAGCGCACAAACAATCATGCGTGGAAATGTCATCACTTAATGTATTGATTTTATAGCACAGTCCATTTACAGACATTTACATTTTGTTGTATGCAAGCAAACCCCACTAGCCAGCATGATTGTCACATAAATCCACTCACTTTGAAGTCAGAGAAAGAAAAATAAACATCAATCTCCCTGGAAGACACATCCTAACATTTGACCTCTGCCTTTGAATGCACAGCAAATGTGACAAGATAAGAACATGATTTAAAGGCCTGTTTACAGAAAGCACGTTTTTTGGAAGAATACAGTAAACACGATTTGGGTAACAGGAGGGACGAACTTGAGCTGGACAGCCTAAAGCAAATAAAGCTAGTAAATAGCCAGAAAATGTGAGTTGAAAACCACAAAGCCAATAGTAAGCAATGGAAGGAATGCATTCCTAGGTCAACTTTCTGAATGTCCCCATGATGACTTTAGTAAACTAGACTGCTGCACTGTCTGGTAGGCTGCAACCTAAAGCACCAATTGTTTATTAATAAAATAAGAGTGGAATAAGTTACATCTGATAGGTACCTTGGAATTACCTTTGTATCAAACTTAGACTGAAAATAGCACTTGAATTCTGTTATATCACAGGCAACTTCAAGTGTATTAATTAGGGCTATATATGTTTTACAGGGATTATTGAGAACCCAACATGCTTCGGGTCTTGCAAGTGTTTAAGGTACAATATCTCTATGGAATGGTAATTTGTTTTTATATGAGTGGGTATCAAGACTGAAATAGGCTGGAAGAACAGTGTCTGAAAAGACTTGCAAACGTCACTCAATCATCAATGGTGCAAACAATATGGACAGAATTAAAACTGGTTTCCTTGGCATTTTACCTCAATGAAATTGATGATAATATTCTGGGATAGGCTACTATTGAATGGGGGGGATATAAATGGCCATTTTTGTACGAAGGAGCTTTTTAATGTGAGTTACAGTGGGCTGCAAGTGTAAGAGAGCATATAAAGAAAACTTAGATTTTGCTCTCTCTATGCTCTCCCACTCCAGAATTACCAATGAAAATCTCTTGATTGTATTATGAAAACAGAAGAACTACCTACAGATCATGATTTGAGGTTTTGTACGATTTAAGATGTCTGTCTGGATTATTATTGACTCGTGGTGTAATGTGTACGTGTATCCTAATACGTCTGGACTGCCAGACCAAGGTATGTGATGTAGGTTTCTAAAATTTGGACTGGGAATAAACCCAACCTAGTCTGATATGAAGTTATCCAATTCTATCTGGAAAGCTGGTGGATATTACAACTATGGTATGAATATGAAATTTACAAGTATGCATATCTTATTAGACTGCAGGTTTTTTTATAGGGGAAAGGTGAAGATTTTTAAAACCGATTTTAATGAAATTTGATATCAGAATGATCGAGAGAGCACTACGATTGTAATGTACTATGCTCTTACTCGAGGTAATAAGTGCAGTTGTGAAATGCTTACACATGGTTGGAAAGAAAAATATGGGGCATTTGTCTATATGTATTTTTGTATTGAAAGAATTGCTGATTCTTAAGGCATTGAGATGAGCTGGAATTTTACAATTATGTTTTATATGCTTTTGTTTTAAAAATGATGGCAATAGTAATTGACCATGACCCCAATAAATTTAGATTTTGATTGACTGACTACACATTAATTATAAAGTAAAATTAGTGACTGCATCTTTTCAGAACCCTGTTCAATATATGCTCCAAAGTGTAAAAGGAATTAAGATAGGAGCGACATATATTAAACAAGCATTTACAATGCAATGTAGTTAATGCCGGGAAGAGAGGGGAGCTCTTGGCATAAAGTTAATCATAATAGTGGGACTGTAAAGCACAGCAGTGGGCGACAGAGTCACCACAGAGGCAGCGCGAGGGAGACACAGGAGATGGGATGTCAGTGAGCCGGGAGGGTCGGGGAGAGCTCTCACCTGGCCCCACCTCTCTACTCTGCCCTCACTCACACAGAGCGCTCACCTGAGCCGGGAAGAAGCCTCCGCGCCACCTCTTCAGGACTCCCCCGACAGGGGCTTCGCTTCAGCCGGTGCCCGCTCACCCGGGACATCGCCTCAGAGGGACACCGCTCAAGGGCGCCTCACCTGAGGGCGGAGATGGCAGCAGGAGGGGCCCGGGCGGCACGGGAGCCCCGGACAGGCAGCGACTAGAGCCCTGCGGACAGGTACGGAGCCTCTGACCCCGGGCTCACTGGACCGAGGGGGTCCAAAGATGGGACCCTGGCAGCGGGCAAGTGAGACAGGCGCAGAGTGGAGAGACAGAGCCCGCGAGAGAGAGCGGTAAGCAGGGGCGACAGAGCATGACACCGGGGACGGGCAACGAGGCACGCCCCAGGGTCACAGGGCAAGGGGCAACAGGGCCCAGGGGGGGAGGGGGGTATGAGACACAGGGAAAGGAGTAACCCAGCAAAATCCGAGAGAAGCCCAGCTGGTCACACAGAGGGGTAACAGGACATAACAAGAGGCAACAGGAGGCAGGGAGAGTGGCAACAAGACACAATGATGGGGCAGCAGGAAGGACACGGAGATGGGCAACTATGTGCGGGCATGGGGAGGGAGGGTACAGCGCCGGGAAGGGCCAACTACATAACGTGCTGACATAGCTGCAAAATCACCGATACAGAGAGGCAACATGTCCAGAGACAGGAGAGTGAGGGGGCGAGAGCGCACAAGCCGCTGTCAGGAGCCGGGGTCACGGCAGGGAGCGCTGGCGAACTCTCCACCTTAATTCCTATTTACAGTAATGTGTAGGCGCTACCTGAGAAATGTGTGCACACTGCCTTGCACTCTGTACTATGCGCACTGTGCATAGATTAAGTCAGGTATATGTGTGCAGTTTGAATGACACACATTTGTTTGGTGTGCGATCTGGGATTAGTTTGCAAGCCTAAATTATATGTGCGTGTGACTTGGGGTTACTTGATGTGCACAATGCACAGCATCACGCGTGCATGTGCATTGTGCCATGGTCATACTTTGCATGTGGCCGGGGATCACGTGCATATTGTCACGGATGCATAGGCAGGCTGGGGCCAGCAGTACAGCCCTTACGGCTGTTTTACAGTGCACAAGCCCTTCACTGCCCCAGGTCTGCCCGTGCTCTC
Source organism: Lissotriton helveticus (assembly GCF_964261635.1). Lineage (NCBI taxonomy): Eukaryota > Metazoa > Chordata > Amphibia > Caudata > Salamandridae > Lissotriton > Lissotriton helveticus. The sequence continues at coordinate 1,005,465,025 of NC_136070.1, forward strand.
TCTTCAGTGCCTTTTGCATAGGTTTATACTCATGCTTGCCCTGCCTATAAGTGACCTTATTCTGTCCTCTTCAAACCCACCCGTTCACGAACATCGAAATGACCCTGCAGGGTTCATATTTCTGCCCCTCATCATTCTGCCTGCATGCGCCAGTTGGCCCTCTGATTGGTTAATAAGGAACACCAATCAGAGGGCCGACTCCGCGTGCAGGCAGCGTGATGAGGGGCGTGCTCTCTCCCGATGACGTCAGGGAGAGAAAGAAGAGCAAAAACACACCCCTCTATCCCAAAAAGACGGGACTTAAATGGAGTGATGCCCCTCTCCTCCAATGGCTGGCCAGCATTTACGAGGCCAGCCAATGGAGAAGAGGGGCGGGTTTAAGCCCCCAATACTGTAAACATTAAATCTCGGCTGCGCAGCACTGCTGCACAGTGTACGCTAGGCCGAGACCTAAAAAGGGTCCTCTGGTCCTCTGATCTTGATCTCAGTGATTTTCATGAGGATTCGCGGTTCATCATTACCTCTACCAGTTTACAAGGCATGAGCAGTGCTTGATCTATGCAACATTCGAAAGTAAACATCATGCATACCTAATCGTGTGGTTAAGAATGCACCAAAAAAAGACATGTGCTTCACAGCGAGTAGTGTGAGGGCCTATAGCATAGCCTGAAATTGATTTGATTTCACAACAAATAGTCTCTTAGCAGGCCCATAGGGGTTACTGATATGCATCAGCACCTCAGAAAATGACTGAAGTGAGGCGCTTCTTAGGAATTATTACCTACTGTGAAGGTTTCATCCCTAGCTCGCCCTAACAAAGCCTTTACTAAAAGGTCTGCATCTGAAGGTAAAGGGCCATGGACTGTGAGTCAGCAAACATTCCAAACAGTGACACGCATTTAGTCAGTAAAAAACCGTAGCATCTTTTAATACTTTTTGCAAGAGTACAGGTGGTGGATATTATTCCTATGGGGTGCCAGCAAGACTACTTGAGCAAGGGAAGCGTGTACCGATCAGTGATTCCAGTCCAGAGTTGTAATCACCGATAGAAAAAGCAGGCGTTACAAACTCTAAGGATGCTGCACTGACCCTGGACATCTTGTCAATGTAACCTCTGAACACAATCCACTCGAGCCACTGGTAAAGACATATGCAAGCCTCCTTACCCAGCAAATGAGAAAAGTGGATAACTCAGGTCTAGAAATATATGTTACGGGTGGAGTACCAGGTGGTGGTTTTCCTGTTCAGATACCCTAAACCCTCAACTGTTTTTGTATAGAGTAGCAATACTGGGGAGTATAGTATTAAGCAGACACATTGCTTATGTCGAGATAGCATTTTACTGCATTTTACTGGACCACAGGTCAATTTATGGCAAGCACTGGATATTGTGGAACAATATCAGGAACTGTTTTTTGTGCAAGAACCTGATCATGTCTGTGGTTTTCCCACTTAATGATCCTGATCCAAAATTATCACTGAATCCAGTTTAAGTCGACACTCTATTCAGTTCAGTGTTCATGCATTAAAATGGGTACAACCCAGGAAAGTATAATTATCCAAGTAAGGTGACTCTATCTGGTCACCATACTTGGGTAATTAGAGAAGTGGACCTCCAATATCAAAGTCTGGCAGGCAGGGAGGGACTGACCATAGCGGTCACTGGGCGTTTCCCTGTTGGGCCACCAGTGTAGGGGCCGGTTTGAGACCATGGGGGGCCGTTTTTATCGGGGCCAGCAATATCGGCCCCCTGTAATAAAATCGTCCAAAACCAGCCCTAGCAAACAGCTTGGCGGCACCCCCCTTACCCCCACCCTGGGGGTCGGCCGAGCAGTTTGCCAGGGCCGGTTACGGTTCCCAGTCCGGCCCTGCTGGCAGGACACCAATAATGACAATTGTATTAGTGTCACCATTCATATATGCCTTTGTGAATGTCCCACATGCCCCCTAAAACTATTGACTTATTGATTTACTTTCTGATATTGCCCAATACTAATATTAAAGATGCCTTTAAGTCATGGAGGTAATTGCTGCAGTCGGTACTTACTGTTACTGAGATACTCTAGAAGACAATATATCAAATAAATTACACTGAAATAACAGGGTATACAATCTTTAAAAAGGAGAGGAAAACAACAATGTTCATAGGATAAATATTTATAAATTCAAGCTAAATTGGCTAGATAAACATTTGGAGGAGTCGATTAGATATTCTTACTAGCTCATTCTTTAAGAGTGTATTTAATACTCTAGAATGCTCCCCAGATACTTCCAGATGGCCCCATTCCAACATGTGACACACTGGATAGCTATGAATAACAATAACTCATTTTCGAATGAGGAATATCAAGGGAGATATTGAATCTGCTGCTGTTCTCTGACTTAAGTATCATGGGTCGAAATTAGGGATGGGCGGAACTTGCGGAGTTTTACTCTGCGGAGTTATAAGAAACTGTGAGATTCTGCAGAGTTCCATGAACGGGAGGAAATCGGCACGTCGTACTGATTTTTAGTGCCAGGGGCTGGTTGCGTGCTGCAAAATCAATGTGAATGGAACCAAGCGGCGCACCAGAGGGCGCTGCTTATTTGCTGCCGCTCAGGTAGATTTCCTACTTGAGCAGTAGCTTTCTCTTTGTAAACGGTTGCGACTGCCCCCGCTGGTAAAAAATCACCAGGTCCCCCTAGCGATGGAAAAAACGCACTAGCGGATATTAATTCTCGCTTACCATCTTACCGTTGGCGAGCCGCACTCGTGGAAAAACTCTGTCACGCGGCAATTGGCAGAATTTGGTCAGAACTCGAGCGCCCAAGACTCTGCCAACTCTACCGGCGGAGCTGAATTTATCTCCCATTCTCATTGAATGCATGACTGTGATTTGGCAGGCTGCACTGAAGAATCATGCGATACAGCGACCCTATAGGCCTCAGGTTGCGATAATATATTTAATACTATGCTCAATCACCTTGTAAATGAACCCCAGGCAATATGCAAAACTTATGAAGAGAGGTGTAAAGGAGGAGGAGGAGGAGGAAGGACACCATGCTTATGGCTTGGATGATACATTTGGTATTGTATAATAATATCGATGATTAATATACAAAATAAGAACGCCCAAAGAAACCCCCACTCAATGTATTGGGTTAATAAAGGTTCGAAAATGTTTAGCCAACTTATATTGTGCGCATAGCTGATGGTGTAAAAATTTATAAAAATATTATATAAAGAGGATTGAATGTATACTCTGATCATATTTATGACCAAAACACACCTCTCTAGGGAGTATATGTTTTTACAGAAACAATTTCAACAAAGCCTAACTTTCATATGTTTCATTGATTTATTTAATATGATTTTACTTGGTTCCTTACCTCAATGTACAAAGAGCATGAAATCATACCTATACTATAAATCAAGTTAAAAAAGTGAACATGGTGATGACTCTTCTGTGCCTTATACCATGATATTTATTTATTGTGAAAACATGTGCACCCCACTCCTTGGGCCTTTTACATGGTACTGGTGAGATTCATTGCATAAGAGGTTTGTCAGAGCACCAGGGCACCAAAGGCATGTTCTCTACCATGAGAAGAGTCCAGTACAAGACAGTGCACATAATACTCACCACTGGAAGTCTACGGTGTGCACCTCTTATGGAAAATCTACTCCGCCACGTAAGGCCTGTGACATGTGAATGCAGATATTTATGTGTTGTATGTACTGTTCTGTGAGGTAATCCAATGTGCAGCTCATGTTTCATCAGTATATTATGTTTTTGCACCCATATAGGTATGTGCACCATCTTTTGAGATCTTTTTTTAGGTCTGGCGTTAGCCAAAATATTTTAATTTTAATAAAATTAAATATATATACTATACTTATATATAGGGACTCTCTGCCAACCCTCTTCATTCATTGGTCTATTGTTGTGACATTCAAATATTTTTCTATCTAGTAAATGTTACAGCACCGCAAAAGGGTCAGGTTACTTTCGCCATTTGCTAACTACACTGTGCATGATGAAATTCAGCTCTTTCCCAAGGAGCACATCCAGACAAAACATAGCCCCCTTCTGTCCCAAGGACTACCATGTCATTGTGTGTTTCTTGAGACCAAAAAAGATGCTTGCTTTTTTCAATTGTTATTTTAATATTGCCAAACAATGTTTTATAAAAACTATGACAAAATAAAACATGCATTGACAAAGCCAAAAGACTAATTGACTTTGCCAGTGCTCTTACTTTACTCCTGTGAGTGTTTGTTTCATTAAGGACCCATCTACTCCTGTATGTAACATATGTCAACACTATCGAATTTGTTTTCAGAATATTGCAGTCTTTGTATTCTACACCCTGATGTGCCCAGTCAGTACTGCATTTACAAGTGTGTCCTGAGTTTTCAAGCCGCTTGTGTCTGTAGATGCTCAGTCTGTAAATGAATGAATTATGTAATTATTTAGTTGATTAAAACTATATCAACAAGGGGCGTGGCCAAGATGGCGAAGTAGACGGTCGCTTCTCCCCGGAGCTCCTCTGACCCGTCTGAGCCCAAGCCAACACACTAGCGTTCTCCCCCCGCCGTAACACCGTGGGAAAGGCGGGAGCGAGAGCAGCGAACCGGGACGGCCCCATCACCCATCGGGGGCCCCGGCGCGCCTACGACAGAGTGGAACGGCGGGAGGCACGGTGGCCCGACGCGGCGCCCGGAGCGGCAAGTGGTGAGCCCTCCCGAGGGGGCGACAGCCGAGCACCATCGGCGCCTGCGCCTGGCATCGGGCGGACACCTGCGGAGCGGCGCTCGGCCCTGAGGCGCCAGGCAACCCGGTGGCTGGGGCGAGGACCGGGGCCCGGCGGCGGCAGGAGCGGCCGCCCGACCTTCCAATCGAGGCCGCTGCTTCGGCCAAGGCGGGTGTGATCTGCGACGGCGGCCGCCGGAGAGTCCTGTGAAGCTTAGCCCGCCCCCCCCCCCCTCGCTACCTCACCCGCCTGAGTTTTCCGGAGCACCGGTCCCGCACAGAGGCAGTGATAGAGAGGGACCCGGCCGGGTCCCGGAGCCGCCATTTTACATGGGCGCACACGAGACTGGGGACCTTGAAGCACCGAGGCCCGACTTGGACGGGTTGCTGCCCTCCACGGCTTTGAGGCCGCAGCGCAGGGGACAATCTTGGCCTGCAGGCGCCCACCAGCCCAGATCCGGACAACGGCCTTGGGCCTTGCTGACGGGCCGGGCTGATTCGAGGGGAGGTCCTGGCGCAGATACCTTGGAGGTGAGCAGTCTTGCTTCCTCGTCCGGGGATTAGTGAGAAGCGGGCAGCTGAGCCCCAACGCGCACAGAGCACACTGACTTGGCGGCCGTGGCCCGGCCTTCCTGCCCTCGCGCCCACACTCGTGGCCCACTGGCCGCCACCACCACCGCTGCCGCTGCGGACGGCACGCCAACCACACGGCCACCGTTGAGTCCTTGCTGCTTCTCCGCGCCGACCATCTTGGGGACCGGGCTGAGAGTTGACAACCTGCGGCCTACACGGCCTAGCCACGAGGTCCCGCAGCCGCCGCACGCACCTAGAACGGGAGCACCGCGGTGGCGGTCAACCCCGAGTGACTGGAGCCTCCCTCGAGATGGCCGGCCGGGGAGGAGGGAAGAAGGGCGAGCGGACCCTCCCGGAGATGTTGAACAGAACCCAGGCAAAAGCGGCCAAAGGACATCCATCGCCGAGCCAATCGCCGGCTCCACACGACGCCGGCTCAGGTGATATACCCATAACCCGCTCCTTTCTGGAGTCCCTCTTCAACTCCCTTCGGGAGGATTTCCAGACCCTGAAACAGGAGGTGGCGGGCGAAGTTAGAGAAGTGCGGAGAGAGGTGGACAGCCTCGGAGAGAGAGTGGCCGCCATGGAGGGAGCTGACACCGCCAGAGATGAGGAGATGGCGCAGTTGCAACAGGAGATGATACGCCTAAAAGACCAGCAACTGGATCTCCAAGCTCACGCCGAGGACCTTGAAAACAGGTCCCGCCGAAACAACATTCGGGTCCGAGGCGTGCCATCCAAAGAAGAGGGCGCCGACGTGGCGAGCTACCTACAGGACTTGTTCCGCGACATCCTGGGCGAACCCGCTGACTTCCAAATCCGGATAGACAGGGCTCACCATGTGGGGCTTGCGAGACGGGCCTCGGCGCCACCGCCGGACATCCTAGCCTTTCTCCCAGATTATCCGCTCAAGGAACGTATCCTCAGCGAGGCCAGGAAGAAGCAGCCTTTACAATTTCGAGGACATCCTGTGGCCCTCTATCAGGACCTATCCGCCATAACGCTCGAAAAACGTAAGTCCTTTAAAGTTGCTACGGATTTCCTGAGGGACCATGATACACCGTATGCATGGGGCCACCCCTTCCGCATCATCTTCAGGTGGAACGGGATCCTGCATCAGCTTCGCTCCCTTCAGGACACCTGCGGGGTGTTGGGGATCACGGACACGGAGGAGGACGCATCCACGCCGCCGCCGCGGCGACCCACCAGGGGTGGCTGGCAACAGGTCTTGCGACGTCGATCGTCGGGACCTGGTGTGCGGCCAGACGCACAAACCATCAGAGCAGACATGGTCAGCGCGGTGCAGGAGGTAGCCCGAGACACCGCACCGACAGCCTGAGACACTCTCAGGGGGAGAACACTTCAGCATCCTTCATTTAGCAGGTACGGGACTCTGGGGAGGGGGGTGAGGGGGGGGGCCTGGTGGCTGGACGTCCACTCAGGTAACCTTCCACAGACTTGTTCCTTAATGGGACCGGACTTGGACATTACTACGGTTGGGGGGGGAACTGGACTGTTTCTCCAGAGTTACTTGTTGGGGTTAGGGGGGGATCCGGGTGGGGCTGGGAGAGGTGTCGGGGGAGTTGGGGGAGTGCGGGGGGTGGAGTGGGTGGGTGGGGAGAGCGGGTGGGGGGTCCTCCCTGTCCACGAGTTCTGAGCGGGGTTCTTCTTCCTTTCTCGCCTACGAGATACGAGTGCACAAAGCAGGTGCTCCACCTGAAGCCTCAACATGGCTCGACCACTGACCATTCTATCTCTCAACGTGAGAGGTCTGAATAATCCGGTCAAATGCAAAGCGATCCTCTCTCTCCTTGAACATTCAGGGGCGGACATCTGCCTCTTACAGGAAACACACTTACTTCCCAAAGACCATCATAGACTTAAATCCCGCTCCTTCCCATGGCAATTTTTCTCCTCTGCACACAAGAAAGTGGCTGGTGTGGCGATCCTGGTGGCCAAGTCCTTTGGGGGTCGGGTTCTACAAAAAGAGGCTGAGATCAAAGGCAGACTACTGGCACACCGTTTCCTCGTCGCCGGTCAGTCCCTCCTGATAGGGTCCATATACGCACCTAACGAGGGACAAGAGGCATTTTTCCACAGGGCCCTCGAGACGGTAACGGCCAACACACATTCACACTTATTACTGGGGGGTGACCTTAACCTAGTGTTTCACAATACAGGGGACCGATCGGGCCACCGCTCTGGCCAGGTGGGGGCGCTCTCAGCAGCGGGTCACACTCTCCTGGCGGACCTAGGTCTCATTGACCTGTGGCGGCATGCACACCCACAGACCACAGCGTACACTTACTACTCAGCAGCTCACAAAACATACGCAAGGCTCGACTACTTTTTGTGCTCCTCTCAATTAGCATCTCGCGCGCGTAACGTAGAGATACAGCCCGCTTCCCTGTCAGACCATTCCCCGGTGGTGGCGTCCTTCTCGATGCCAACCACGCCCGGACCCCGACGACATTGGCGCCTGCGCGATAACCTATTGCAGAGCCCGGTGGTGCTGGAGCGAATCAAGACGTCCCTCGGTCAGTTTCTAGTCCATAATGCTAATGGGGATACCACGAAGGCCACCCAGTGGGCGGCGCTCAAGGCAGTCCTCCGGGGCGAATTCATTTCACTGGCTGCGGCCAACAACAAGGAACGTGCACGAAAGCGGGCCGAGATCACCCAACGTGTGGCGGAGCGGGAACAAATGCATCAGCGTACGGGGGCGGCACGAGCGTGGCGTCAGCTATGCGCAGAACGGAAGATGCTTGCAGCCCTGGATCAAGATGTGGCTGAATATGCCGCCCTGCGGCTACGCCATGCATATTACACAGGTGGGGACCGCTGCGGCAGACTGCTGGCGAGCCGGCTACGGGAGCAGCAACAGAGGCAGCACGTTCGGACTCTCCAGCACGGCAGCGGTGACCCAATCACAGAGGATACGACCATTGCCGCTGCCTTTGGGGACTTCTACGCTGACCTCTACGCAGCGGACCGGCTGGACCTGCAGGCGGGCAGCGACTACTTGAGGGGCGCAACCCTTCCCTCCTTGAATGAGGCGCAGGCGGAATTCCTCGACCGCCCAATAGGCTTGGAAGAGGTGATATCGGCGATATCCCGCCTCAAACTGGGTAAATCCCCGGGGCCAGACGGCTACTCTGCGGCCTTCTACAAGGCGTTTTGCCCGCAAGTAGCCCCATTGCTGCGTGACCTCTTTAACACCTTCGATTGGCCCCGTGCTATCCCTCCAGACCTCCTAGAAGCCGCGATCTCAGTGATCCCCAAGGCAGGCCGGGATCCCACCCGGTGTGGCTCCTACAGACAGATCTCCCTGTTAAATATTGACCTCAAGCTCTACACGGGAATCATCGCGAGCAGACTTGCCCCATATATGACGCAACTGGTGGAACCCGACCAAGCCGGGTTTATTCCGCAACGGCAAACCAGTGATAATACTAGCCGTGTCCTTCACTTAATAGAGGCGGGGTCCCGAACGAAACCGGGTTGCATGTTGCTCACCATCTACGCTGAGAAAGCGTTCGACCGGGTGCACTGGCCGTACTTAGACTTGACACTGCAGAAGTTCGGCCTGGGCGAGACTCTCCGCAACCGTATTCTTAATTGTTATCGGCAACCGACCGCAACGGTTAGAGTCAATGGCCACACCTCCCCACAATTCCCAATCGAACGTGGTACCAGGCAGGGCTGCCCGCTCTCCCCCCTACTGTTCGCGTTATACATGGAACCACTGGCGCAACGTATACGACAGCACGACCTAATTGAGGGCATCCCGTTTGGCGGTGACACGCATAAAGTCAGCCTCTACGCTGACGACGTTCTACTCTCTCTGATGAATCCGATGCAGTCCCTGCGGTCGCTCTTTGTGGAGCTCCATACATTTGCGCTGGCCTCGGGCTTCAAAGTCAATCTAGGGAAGTCGGTGGCCCTTAACATATCCTTACCGACGGAGGTACTGACGGAAGCTAAGGCTGAATTTGACTTACAATGGCCGGACTCTCCCATCTAGTACCTGGGAGTCCTATTGGCGCCGACTGTGCGGGAAACGGCAAACGCCAACTACGAGAGGCTCAGCTCGTGCCTCGGCGAGGAACTTAGGAGATGGAAACACCTCACACTCTCCTGGCTGGGACGCATAGCGGCCACTAAAATGACCCTGCTGCCGCAGATTCTCTATATCTTCCAGACCCTTCCCCTCCGCCCACCAGCTGGTTGGCTCCAAAAGACACAATCAGACTTGGCTCGCTATATCTGGAATGGCCGCCATCCACGCTTTAAGCATCTGATCGCTACGCTTCCCCCTGTGCATGGCGGAGTAGGAATACCCAATCTCGCTTTATATTTTCAGGCTGCCCAGTTACGCACGCTGGTAGAATGGCACCAACTGGAATCCAGCAAACACTGGCTCTTCCAGGACCAGGCGGTGGCGGGTCGACCGCTCCAGGGCGTCCCGTTCTTACCACGCCACCACAGACCGCCCAACCTCTATGCGTCGCAGATCACAAGCATGGTCCTGACCACATGGGACAACGCGGCGGTGCGGCGGGGTCTCACCTCGTTCCCCTCCCCTATGACACCGATCTTCGGCAACCCAGATTTTTCCCCGGGTCTCGACCCGCAGGCGTTTGAGACTTGGAGGAAGACACCTTGCAGAGCAGTGGGACACATGTTTGACCTCAACGGCATCCTTCCCTTCAAGAAGGTGAAGGAGGACTACGGCATACCGGAGACGGACCGCCTGCCCTATCTGCAGGTCCGTCACTGGGTCCTACACCCGTCCATTATGCCTGGAGCGCAACGACTCCTCACGCCGTACGAAAAATGGCTGCTGACACGCACTTCTGACAAAAAGCTGCTTTCCGATTTGTACCAACACTTACTCCTCACCAACATCCATTCATACAATGCTGGGAGAACCCGGTGGGAGAGAGATCTGGGGAGAGAGCTCACACGGAAGGAGTGGGAGGGCATATACCACAGAGCCAGACACTCAGCCTACCACATGGGCCTAACTGAAACACTGACCAAAGTCGCCACCTATTGGTACCACACCCCCGAGCGCCTACACCGCTGGGACCCCCGAGCCAGTGACCGCTGCTGGAGAGAATGCGGGGGCCTCGGCACACTAGAACACCTGCTATGGAGTTGTGACCGCTTACGACCTTACTGGACCTCCATTTTAGATCTAATAGACATGCACCTAGACACGCAACTTCCCCGATTCCCCGCCTATGTGCTGCTTGGCCTCCCCAACCCCTTGATGTACCCCCTGAAGTCCATGAGGGGGAGACTTATAGCGATCGCACTGGGGGCAGCGATACAGAACATTGTGGCGCACTGGCGAGACACTCAACCCCCTCTGCAGCTTGGATGGCTGCATAGACTCTGGATGATACTGGGTATGGAGAAGTTGTCGCTGGCAAAAGCAGGGAAGGGTGCTGAGTTCGCGGAACTCTGGCGACCATTCTTGACCCTGCTCACAGAGGAATTTAGGGAATTGAGCTGCCCCCGCTACCTGCGATTGCTGCGACTGGCAGATACCCCTCTTGCAGACCGCGCAAAACAATCACATAAGACGAAATCTCAGAAATGAGACATTCTCCGTGCAACCCTTGAAGTGCTGTTAGGTTTCCGCTGTTTATTTGCTCGATGGACAGGGAGGGGGGTGGGGCGGGAGGTGTTGGGCGGGGGTTCGTTGGGGTTGTTCTTCCTTTGTTCTATGTCATAACGCAACTAAAGATGGCTCCTGATCCTTTACTACGCGGCCGGCCCAGCTGGGTTGTAGGCGGCTTGCTGTGTATAAATGCAACTAAGTGGAGCTTGTTCCAGAACTGCCTACATGCCTGTATTATCACCGATGGGCCCATGCCACTTCGAATGTGAGCCGCTGTACCGCCTTTGATGTCTTTCTTTTCTCAATAAAAAAGATTTAATACTAAAACTATGTCAACAAATTACTTTGAAGATGAACCATAGCAGTTCCAATCAATATTTACTTTATTTCAGCGAAAAGCCATAAAAGTATTTGAATTTGAATTTGAATTTATTACAATTGCATAGTTACTTAAAACCATTGCAATACAATAAAATCATGATAAGATAAAATTACACATTTCCAAAAATTCATAGCTCCTTAAAAGGTTAAAACCGTTAAATTGCTATCAAGTAAAAATTGCTTTGTTCTTACTTACACAAAGTTCTCAATGTAATTTATGCGTTCTGCCCGGCTTCATATTCTGTCTGGGTGGTACTACTATGGAGACGTTATTGAGAACCCTTTCCAAGTGCGTATATGGAGATTTCTCAGGTCCTCCTTAATGGTGGCAGTCTCGTATCATAATTAGGAGTGTGCACAGTATCGCAGCTTCCCCTTGGCCTAGGTGGAGTTTAAGCGTTCAATGGCATTTTTTTTTGTTCAGCTGCATCTAGTATCTGCATCCATACAAGTATAACATCCATAAAATGAAACCATTTGTTAGAATATATAACATCTAATTAAAATTCTCCATAAAACATTCCTAATTTGTTTCATAAACAGCAGTTTTTAAATACTGAACCCCAGGTTTGCGAAAATACATTAAAATATATTTTAGTCATGGGAAATCTGTCATAAAAATGTAAAATCAACGGCATTCAATTTTATCTCTAATTATATGTGACCTATTGTACCACAATAACAACAGAGAAAAACTAAGAGGTCTATGAGTGAAGAAGAAGTAACCACGAGAACCAACTCACACCTCTATCACGACTGACGGTGAGGGTCCATCAATGATGAAAGAATCCTATCAGCCCACCCATTTGGCGGAACCTCGTCATCTAGGACCTTATCAGCAGGTGCTTATGTAGCCAAGCTCCAATGTATTAGCTTGGTGCCAACAGTTCCCATGCTGAAAGAAGATGAGTCGTACTGATAGGGTGCAGTGCTCAAGGAAAAAATATGTGATTAAAATGGCGGTCAAGGTAGAAAAAATGTGTTTATTAGTATCTCCCTGGACGTCAGATTAAAACAGATGTGGCAACAGTGTGACAATATCACTGTCAAGTAAGCCTATGATGTATAATTTACAGGCATTCGTCAGGGCCAGGCTGTAAAAACGGCTACTGCAACATCTATGAGTTCACTATATTATGAAATAAGAGAAATCAAAAACCAACTTTATGGCACGGTTGTCAAGGTAAGTTGAATTATGTGGCCAAATCGGCCACCCTACCGTATCTGGTACAACAACCATGTAGAATTCAGTCCTTTCCCAGCATTGTGTGGGAGTCAAGCCTCACCTCACCCGGCAACGGCTCGGATAGAGAGGCCCCGCTCTGTCCGTCGGTACCTCCAACTGTGACCGGAACCACATTCATAACTTTTATAGATTCCCATATTAATTGCATGCAAAGTTGAACTGTGTCACAGCAGACTCAAATTCCCAGCCTGAAGAACGATGGTAATAAGTAATAAACTTGCGACGGTTGAGTTATATTGCATTGTGTACCAACATTTAATAGCAATTGCTACCCCAACGGCAGGTGCTGAAGTGTTTGCCTGCATACGTAGAATACTGCACCATGTAGGCTACGTGGTTGGAAGTGTGTTGTCTTTGTTTTGATCCTATGAGGAACGTGTTGGCTTGTCATGCATTGTGACCACTGAGATGTGGATATTGTATTATGAGACACAGTGTTTAGCAGTGTAATGAATGTAAATAAATATATGGGGCCTCATTTATGAAAAGTGATGCATCGCTGCGTGAAAGCAGCGAAGCGTCACTTTTCATTGCGCCCTCCTTGCGACACCAATGATGCGTCATATTTACAGTATGACGCATCATGCCGCAAGGAGTTATAGCGCAAAATGGCGCAAAAGTGACGCATTGCTGGAGTGTGTCACAAAAGTGACGCAACTCCAGCAATGTGTTCTTTCACATGGGGCAAGCCCCATGTGGAAGGGTCTACGTCAGTCTTACGCCTGCGGCCTGTGAGGCAGGCATAAGAAATTGACACATTTGTGTCCTAGAAGTGGCGCAGTGAAATCTTATAGATTTCACTGGGTCACTTCCATGACCTTTTCTTGCGTCAAAACGCCCCCCCCTGCATACAATATACCTGGCGCAGGTATAATTGGGCGCAGGGGTTTACAAAGTGACGCATCTTCCTAGATGCGTCACTTTGTAAATATGGCGCAACAAGGCGCATTTTTTACGCCACTGGTGCGTCACAAAAAGTGACGCACTGGCTGCATAAATGTTATGCACAGCCTCATAAATGAGGCCCATGGATGTATGAGTGAGAGGTGTGCAGTTTATGTTTTTCAGTAAACTGGAAGCTTTGAACAGCTCTGCAGGTTCTTGTATGGTATTTCTTATGCTTGTAGCCTATTTAGCTGGTTACTGCTAGTAATACCCATTCTGAAACATTTGCATAGGTTGGAGTAAGACATGGTGGAAAGATCTGGAGGGATAGACATTGGTAGTATTGTGAGATGTCAAGATGTAGCTTGTTAAGACCTGCCGTGGTGGACTAAATTAACATCCTCTGTTGGCCAGTGACATGTGACAAATCTCTTCTTCTCGTGTTCCATGCATGTTCAGGCAGTGATGGGAAGGTTATTGCCAGTGTGTAGACTGGGTAACGGACATGACCCTTAGCATTTTAGTTTTACGTGAGTACGAGTGTCAAGCAGTATAAGGAAATGTCATGTAGTCTGAATGAAATTGAACTAACTGCCTAATTGCTTTGTTATTTTATAAGTATTAATGGGGACAGTGAATTATATATTGTATTGTTTTGTCATTGCATTTATAGTGTTCTTACTACCCAGACCTCTGATGAGGTGTTGAAGCACTGTACACCTGAGAATACACTCCTCTGATCCCCATGGTTTTCTCAGAGGTTATTGTTGGTTATTAGTCTTGAGCTCTTAAAGAAAACATTCCATGCATTTACTCCAGTTTCTATATGCTAGTTTAAATATTTTTTTGTGTGAACATTGGTGGGATGGTAAATGTGAATTCATGCAAATAATAATAGATGAGCTGCAGGAGATTAGAAGCTGTTAGATTGCAGGGGTTTGACTTCAAAAAAGAGAGGTGATCTTTGAGATGTGGTGTGCACACTTTCAAAAATACAATATTAGGGATTCAAGCAAACAAGCATGTGACTTAGAGTGGGCTGTGCTCAGAGAGAGAGGAGGCATTTAGAGGATAGAAATTAAGGGGAGGTTCATTTGAAAGACAACAAGAGGCAACAATCAGGGGCCGTATTATGGTAGTCCCTGGGGGCACAACATGCTCTTGCGCCCGCTTTCCGTGCCCACAGGCATTTTGGTTTTACAGAAAGGGCCTCAGACACTTGTGGGATAGGTCTGGCGAGCAAGACGATTGGGAGGGGTCTGAGGACCCTTATGGATACCGTCACCCCGGAGGAACCATAGGACAGCTGGTATGAGGAACTGGCCAATTCAAGTGGTTTGGACACCTCACTGGCTTGGTATCTCCTCATGCTGTGACTGTGGAGGAGGAAGCCTCTTTTGCTGTTGCCAATGCGGAGGTTGGCTGAGGTCCTGGACCTTCAGCTACCCTTGGAGGCAGTCAAGAAAATGTCTTAGTGGAGATGCATCAGCTGGGCGCTGCCCCTCTAAAACCTTATTTCCATTCAACTAAGCCCATACAGATGTCTGGTAGAGGGAAATTTTTCTAAACTGTCTGTGTAATTCACCAGAGCAAGGTCCAAAGAAATTTCGAGACCAAACGTACCTTCACTACTAATCCTTATTATGACAAGAAACCATCTAGGCATCCTAGATATTATATCTACCCTTTACCTGACTCAACAGGATAGTTCTGTGTTGTACCTTACTACTTTACTTTTATAAGATATTATTTATATATGTTTGGCTTGCATTTAATTGATGTATGTACTTACTGTAAAGCGCTCTGATATCCGCAAGGATCTTGTTCGCGCTCTATAAAACTTTCTAAATAAATAAATAAATAAAGTGCCAGTGCTCTCCTCAGAGGGTGTTCCCTCATTTGCAAGGGGACATGGCCCCATGATATGGCCCCATGCTAATGAGGGAATCCCTTTGCCTCTGCGCCGTATTACAGATGCGGGTGCAGAGGCAAAGAAGCTGTCAGTTGGCACATTGACTTTAAAAGTGCAGGCGGGTTGCCGCCTGTACTGTGAAACACGGGCGGCTTCAAAGCAGGAGAAAGAAACAACACTATTTGCGTGTAAAATAATACTATATTAGGTACTTTGCTAGACACTAAAATCAGGCTACCACCATATTAGCTGAAGAAGAAGAACTGATCAGTTCTAGTGCTAGAAGCATAAAGTAACGCCTAGGCACATATATAAGGAAATATCAAGCAATTTAGGCTACACTCAAAGGCAGGAGTAACCTCATAATCAAAGCAACGTGAAAGAGAATACAGGGTAAATAATCCAAACATCAAAAAGGAGATTCTGCAAATGCTGGAGCGGATGTCCTTTCATGATCACACTCAAAGGGGCATATCAGCAAGGGCCGGCGATAATTATCAATCAGCGCGCTTAGCGCGAGGATAATTATCGCCGCTATCGCAGGATTTCATCGCTATCAGCAACGCTTATCTCCAAATCTATAAAATCCCATGCGCAAGCTGCCAAATGTGCGATTATCGCTGGGAATCCAGCGATAATCGCACAATGCTTGGTGATAGATTGATAATAGGGCAGGGCAGACTTAGCCATTATATCCACCTTCCATTGGATATAATGGCTAAGTCAGACTGAAAGGAGGCGTAAGGAAAGTAGCGATAACCGCGGTTAGCAATACTTTTCTTATCGCTCTGCGGGTTAGTGTTCAGATTGATGATAGGAGAAATGTCGGTTAGCGACATTTCAAACGTTATTTGGGGGAGGAACGCCCACTTTGCATATCATTAGAGATGCACAGCTGGGCGTTCAGGGAAATGGCGAAAAGGCATGGAAGCACGTGCTAACGTGTCCATGCTGATAGGGCGTAAAGATTATCGCCGCTTTAGTGGCAAAAAGTGCAGCTAAAGCGGCGATACTGCCCTTGATGATATGCCCCAAAGTTTGTCTGACAGTATTAATTACCAAAGTGAAGTGGGATCTGTATGGGGTGCTCCTGGCTGTGGCATGGCACAAAATGGGAATAAGGATAGCTTCTCAGACAATGACTATTACCTGCATTCCTGTAACTGGAGGGTGGAAGCCCTGACAGTGAAAGGAGGAGAATGTAGACAGGGCAAATTTAAGTAATTCTACAAACCCTGTTAGCAAGGAGGTGCTGATTAATTCTTTCCAATCTCTGCTATATGGTAGATGTTAGGAGTGAAAGGCAGGACTGTAGTTTCAGATGTTCAATGTGAGGACGTTTCTATGCCATGCCAGGCCTGCCCATCAAAAGCCCCTAATTACTGCTTTAGAAAAGATAATGAATGCCTTGTGCACAGATCTCACACATCATTGTGCTCATGTTGTGGGTAGTCCAGCCAAGAGCCAGCCCAAGAGCTGTCTGCTGTGAGAAGCATCACTATACACAAAGGCAGGGAGCCTGAGAAGGTCACACTGAAAGAACCAAACAAAACCAGTTTGGCAGCCTGAGAAGGTCACAAACTGTTTGAAATGTAGTATATTCCCTAGAGCTGTAAAAAAGACTACATTTGTAAATGCAATGCTCCTTTCCTCCAGTTTACGAAATGAAAACTGGTGAACATGAAATTAGGAAAAGTGGGGAGGTTGAGGAAAGATCCTATATTCAACTTTATCAAAATGAAATGAAATATGAGAACAACAAGGAAGATCAACTAAAAGCAGGACACAAGTCCTAAAAAAAGAATTGGGGGGACCAACCTAGTTAATCAGTATGTAAGTGTCATCGCAGCGTGTAACATCACGCGCGTGACATCACAGCACGTGACATCACAGGAACTGGCATCACAAGAAGTGATATCAGATCCTACGCCCTCACATATATGTTTAGCAGGTGTATCATGAGTACATTTGAGCACATTTCGAGTATACTTGCAAACCCTCCTGATTTAAGCAGAAGATTCACATTTTTGTACGCCACACATAAAAAATGTTACCTTTTGTCAGCGTTAAGCTCTCTATAGCCATAGTGCTTTAAAAGAAATAGTGATATTTAAATTATTACAATGCCTCCTCAAGGGTAGTAAGCTTATATAAATGCTGTTTATTTTGTGAAAATACTGGGAAAGATCAACACATCTGACGTTCTAACAGTGCATGCAAATCTCCTAAACAGAGCCTGAACAAAGTAAAAAGCTGCCTTTCTTAAGTATGTGTGAAGTGCTAACAAGGTGCGAGCCTTTGTTTCCCCTCTGCTGCATTTGCATCAGGTGTGAGCCCCCTGACAGCTGCCAGTCAGGAAACGCAAACAAAAGGAGGCCTGATGACCTCTCAGACTCAGCCTTTGTTAAGGACCAGCAGAAGTCAGAAATAAGAGAGCCCCGTCCCCGCCTGCACGTTGGGATCGAAAGTAGACAACAACGTGCAGGCACTGCTGAATGTGTCCTGGTGTTTGGAAATTACACCGGGGCGAATTCAGCATCTTTTTCAGTGGAGCCCAACTTCTTGGCAGGGTGGACGGCATCCAACCGGTGAAAGAAGTGGGGGAACGCCGTCCACCCGCGTGGACACCCGACTCGTGCCCTGACTAAAAGTGCTGCTAGCGTTCCACTGAGCAATGTCCACACTATGCATGCACTTTTTGCTTCATGTCCGGTCCCAAGTCAAAGTTTGCCAGGTATTATTCACATTGTAATTCAGCTCCTTTCACTCTCACTGAGCCTCACTCCCCAAAACATTCAGAATTGACCGGTGAAATGGTCGATTTTTGTCTATGTGGACCTACAGAGCTGCACTAAAAAACCTATTTGAGAAAACAGCAAATAGAAACATTAGCAGCATGCATACATTAATCAACATTTAGAAAAAAACACAAACTTAATAAAACATGCAGAAAAAAACACTTCCTGTACTTCAGAAATCAACCTAAACCACATTGTCGGAACTGAATTGGTTCCTTGCAGTGCTTAATTTGAGCAGGTGCTTGAAGGCGCTCAGCACCGGCACCTAATCCTCAGCACCGGTGCTTATAGCACCAGTTAAGGACACACTCATTTGGAAGGCAGCCTGATTTTCCACAGAATCACAGGATGCTGAGCCACGCTGAGACTCGAACCCGGTTCCCTAGCTCCGAAATCGGCAGCTCTAGCCATTAGGCAAAGTTCTCTCCAGAATAATAAGTGATGGCAATGTGAGGCAACAGCACAGAACGCAGGCAAGTACCAAGACTGGCAACTGGTTTCAAATGCACTAATCTTCCAGCACAGACTGAATTTTCCTAAATTAAACTGAAAATCTTAGGGCCTGATTTAGATCATGGCGAACGGATCACTCCATCACAACGGTGAACGATATCTTGTCCGCCGAAATATGAATCCCATCATATCCTATGGGATTTATATTTTGGCGGACAGGATATCCGTCACCGTCGTGGTATAGTAACCTGTCCGCCAATATCTATATCAGGCCCTTAATCTTGCTCAGTCAGTTGTAGACAGCTGATAAGAAACTGCCACCAAGATGATGTGCTTAATAGCAAATAGTTACATGTCTCAAACAAATTATGTAATCTTAAACTGTTATTCTAAGACCTGTTTAAATTGTTGTTCTAAGACTTGCTTGAACTGTCGTTCTAAGACTTGCTTAAACTTTTGTTCTGAGACTTGTTTAAAATTAACCAGGTAACCTTCTCTCACTCAGATCTCAGTTCCATAGTGTCATGTGCCAGTGCTTAATTGGAGAAAGAAAGCAGACCGGTGCCCGAAGCTCGGCTCAGAAGTACAATTAAATGTTGGTGCACCCAATACTAAGCGCTTTAATCCACCACCAGACACTCCCATCCCCCTTTCCTCGCTCCGTAGGTTCCTGCTTTCTCCCATGGTGACTGTTTTGCTATCTGTCTCTTCCTCTGTCTTTCGGACCTATGTGTTTTTCCCTTTCTTGCTCCCAGTAAATATCTGATATGGAAAAATAAGTGCTGGTCCACAAAAATAAGTTTTGGTGGCCCCCACAGGCAACCACCGGTTGAAAGTACGCGCTGTCAAGTGCCCTGCCAAGAGCCCCAGGAAAAGGGGAGGCCTTGCATCCAATAGTAGCTTGAAATTCTTGTCAGAGGTTGAGTGACTCCTGTTTTGCTTTTTTAGTGCCAGACCAAAACAGGGTTGCTCTTATTTTCATAGAAAAATACCTATCATTGATGCATGTGTTTGAGTTCTGACAGAGCAAGGAGCTGGTCCTGGAACAGTTTATGTACAATCCTCTGTGTTCCTTTTTATCAGAGCAATTCTGTTTCCATTTACTTTAATCTCTCATTTAGGAAAATTCTAGTCTGCATTAACATTATTTTGGAGTGTTTTCATGTTGAGTGTGTTGTTTTCAGTTTATATTTGAAAGGGGAAAAATTCTGGATTAGAATAATTTCCCTGATAATTTGACTCTTCTTTATATGAAAATATCAGAAAGGCCAGGAAAATACTGGTCTGATGGCAACCTCATAGCGAAACCATAGGAATGTGTAATGTGCAACATTTGTGCAACTCAGTAATCTGTTATAAACTAGTTAACGCAAGCAAAATGGAGAACTCACGATGTACAGACGCATTAAAATCCTGCTTTCGCAAAAATTGTGATCCATACTAAATAAGAACTGAAAAAGCAATACACATAAACGTCCCCCCGAAAGAGCTAATTGTGACTGGTATGCACAAAGCATTTGCAAATTGTGAATGGTCACATACAAGGTGTTGGACTTTGGCCCTTAGGGCAGGTTCACCCCTAGACTTTTTGCTTGAAATGGTGACCTGGAGATGGTGATTTTTGGATTCTGCGCACTTTTACTGTGTCCCAGTGGAAAGTGCGTGCGCACTCTGAGTGCATGTGCTGAGCTAGGCCTGCCCGCCCATAGGAATGCATGGGGAATGTATGTGTCCCTGGTAGTTCCTGATGCGTGGGGTGTACAGGCTTGAGTCTGGTATGTGTGAACTCGTGAGAGTGAATGCTGCGAGATGGTGTATGCAGCATGTATGTGTCTAGTAGCGAAGCGCCATTTCTAGACATGGCTGTACGTGTGCTGTGAGGGTGCTGGCGTGTGATTGGCTGGAGCTGGCTGGCATGCCAGGCTCCAGGAAGTCTGGATGGGTCTGCCCGGTGGTGAGTGGGAGATTAGCATGAGTGATGTGTGGGAGGAGTGTACCTGTGTCCTGGATGGGCTGGGTTTTCCCCACACAATGCTGGCTCCGCCCCCCTGTGGTGTGTCTAATGACCCAAGCCCTGCCAGTGAATAGAGAGGGTGGTTGAGGTAAACAGAGTACTCAAGAACCAGCTGCGACTGGTTCCGCCCCCACTCTGCACCCTTGAACAAAGGAATGCACTGTATAAAAATGGGGCTGTGTCCCCACAGAGTTTGTTCTCTTCCAGGATCCTGAGGGGGCTGTTGCTGCTGCTGGGTCAGAGGACCGCCACTTGGGCTGTCTCCCTGCCTGGAGACCCAGTGTGCTGGCTCTGGGCCCAGCCTTGTCCCCCCTGCCTGCCCAAGGACTGCTGGGAATCTGCCCTGCTTGCTGAGGGCACCTGGGAGCGCTTTATTTTACTCATAGCGCTTAAGAGCGCTTTATTTGGCTTGTAGCGCTTGGGAGCGCTGTGCCTTCACCCCAGCGCTGAGAGCGCTTTATTTTGAATTATAGCGCTTGGAGCGCTGTGATTATCTGCCTAGCGCTTGGGAGGGCGCCAATTGCTGTGCAGGTGCCCACCCTGCTCGTGGTGGCCTAGCGAGTGCCTACCTCGCTTTATATTTGCTTTGGCGGCGCGGGTGCCACCCCGCTCCTCGCCGCTTTGTTGTGCCCGTGGTTATCGATCTACGAGGGAGCCCACTCCTCGGATCATCTGGGAAGCCGCCTGC
Organism: Lissotriton helveticus; assembly: GCF_964261635.1. Classification (NCBI taxonomy): domain Eukaryota; kingdom Metazoa; phylum Chordata; class Amphibia; order Caudata; family Salamandridae; genus Lissotriton; species Lissotriton helveticus. The sequence goes on from NC_136070.1 coordinate 1,005,486,337, forward strand.
CTGCCTAGAAGCGAGCCGCCGCGCTGCCCGCGGCGACCCGGAAGTAGTAAAGCGCCCGGCCAATCGCAGCGCGGCCCAGGAAAGGCCGACCGGAAGTCCCGCCTCCTCCGACGAGCCGGGGAGAGAGAAGCTGCCGGCCGGGTCCCCGAGGCTCCCGTGTGAAGAGGAGAGCCCCGGGACCAGCGGGAGAGACCCGCCTCCGCTGGAGACCAGCCGGTGAGTGTGGCCGTTCTGGAGGGAGGGGCGCCGGGACACATTGTCGGTGTCCGCCCCCCCCCTGCCGCCCTCGGCAGCGCGACCTCGCGCCCACGTGTTTGGAGCCTGAGAGAGGCTCTGGGGGCATTTTCTGTTGCAAAGCCTTGCAAGGATCGATTGCCGGCACCGCGTCCCGAGCCTAAGAGAGGCTCCAACGAGTGGGAGCGCTCCTGTTGAGTCACGAGGGGCCCCGGGGGCACCAGTTGAGTTAGAGCCCAGCGAGGCTCTGGGCAAACTTCATCCCTTTGGGTCCCCAGAGAGGGGGACCCCACAGCCCAGCGAGGCTCTTGGCAAGCATCATTGCTTTGGGTCCCCAGAGCGAGGGACCCCACAGCCCAGCGAGGCTGCACCTTTTGTTGCTGGAGCCCTGAGAGGCTCAGCAGCCCCCTTACTTGTGTAAGAGAGCCTGAGAGAGGCTCACCAGTGCCACAGTGGTGGTTCTTCGAGCCCAGAGAGGCTCCAACGTTGCCCTAACTTCCCCTGCTCCAGTTGCCCAGCACTTTGTGGGCAACTGCCACGTTTAGGCCCTGACACTTTGGACACAGGGACAGTCACAGGTGGTGACTTACGTGAGTTTGGCGCAATTGTACTTTCTATGCACCTCTGAATGTATTGTTTATGCGTCATGTGCCTTTACACCTCTGAATGAATGTTATGCATTGCATCATGTGTTTTCCTCTTACACCCCTACAGGTATTGTAATACATAGGTGGTTGTTTTCTCCCTAGTACAGGTGGTGCTAGTGTGATCCTGGTTACCAGTGATTACTGGTTGTGTGCTATTTTGTGCTATATTCTATGTACTAAGTGCTATTTCTGAAAGTGCTACTTCTGATTCCTGACAGTGGTCCAGGTGGCCCTGTCTTGTAAATAATCCCTTGTAAATTCTGCCCGTGCCTCTGGCACATTGTAAAGTGTGTGTTTTATCTAATGTGTTTTGGTGTAATACAAAGGCTATTTTTATATAACCTTGTGTGGAGTTTCCTTTGTGGTGGGCCTTTGGTTGTTGTTGCTGGGGTGCGTGCGCAAATACTTAGCCTACATCGCCTCCAAGTTTAGCCTTGCTGCTCGCGCCACGTTACCTAGAGGGTGAGTAGGGGTTATCTTGGCGTGTAACTCCCTTGCCCTGACTTGGGTGTGGTGGTCTCTGACTGACTTTGGCGAAAGCCCTGGCCAGCCGGGGATCCCATTTCCAACATTGGCGGCAAGCGGCGGGATAAGGATTTGTGTTTGCGTTGTACCTTAGTAGTAACTGGCCATACCACAAAACTCTGCATTTTAGATGACCACATTTTAGGGGATTGTTTTTGAAATTCCATTGTTTCTTCTCCTGAAGAGTGTCATTTGATTGTGTTCAGTACATTTGTCCCCCGCCCTGCTTCCAGAGTTTGGTACCTGTGTCGCTTTTGGTCAGGTTGAGAAGTCAGGGGTGGTAGAAACTGCCTTACCGATCCGAGGGGAGGGTGTGTGTGGATGAATGGTGTGTTTTCCTGGACGCATGAGTATGAGTTCTCTTTGATAAGGAGATTGTTGAAGTTTTGGAATTGTGTCCTCTTACTTCAGATTGTTCAGTCCCCTGTGTTGCACGTGTCTGTGATCATCTTGCCAAGATGGAGTCTGCTTTTAATGTCTGGGGTCTGTTTTTGCATGAACTGAGAGAGTTTTGCGAAGAGAGAGACATTGCAGTGAATGAGTCAGACACCCAGTCCCAACTTAGGGGTAACCTGATCCAATGGCAGAAGGAGGACTGGGAGCGTGAGCACAGTGCGGAGAGGGCCCGGGTCTCACACCATGAGGGTGGTGGGTCAGAGGGGAGCCCTGAAGAGTCTGAGGAGGAAGAAGATGATAGCACAGGGACGCCAGCAGATAGTGAGGACCCCATAGATAGGGAGTCCCTTGCTGGGTCCAGTTTAGGAGGCAGCGCCTCATCCCTTTCCCTGTCCCCAGAGGAGCTGGAAGATAGGAGGAGAGAAAGGGAGCACCAGCTGGCTTTAGAAAAGCTCAGGTTGGAGCATGCCCAGGCTATGGCACAGCTGGGCATTAGAAGGCAACAGCTGGAGGTTAAGAAGCAACAGCTAGAGACCGAGAGGGTCTTAGCGCAGGAAAGGATAGAGGAGGCTGAGAGGGCCTCCACCAGAGGCGAAGTAGCTCTGGAGGGTAGACTATCCCCTGCGCGCAGTGTTGAGTGTCTGGATCCCCCAGGGAGGGTTGGGTCCAGTGGTGGCAGCTATTTAAATCTCAGTCTAGAAAGTCCCAGTTCCCAGAGTATGGTTCCTGTTTCCCCAGAGGAGGAGAATAGGTTGAGGTTTAGGAACCTTAGGAAACCGTCTCATCAGTCTTGGGAAGACTTTGAGGATGACTGTTGTGAAGCCCTGTGTGATTGGGTACGGGAGCCCACGAAATGTGATTGGGACCTACTGTTCGATATGTTTCTCAGAGAGCAGTTGCTCAGTTGTTGTTCACCAGGGTTGCGCCAACACCTGTTAGGGTGTGGATTGTCTGAACCATGTGAGCTGGCAGAGGAAGCAGACCACTGGGAAGGGACCAGAGGTTCTGTAGAGTCATTGGTGAGTGACTCCAAAAGTAGTGGGTCAGGGATCTTCCAGCCCAGCGTGGTGGAAGAGGCTCAGTGTAGCCCAGCGAGGTCCCAGTATAGTGAGAAGGGTGGAGGGGCTGACTGCCTGGCTCAGTGGAGCAGGAGTCAGTGGGTGGCTGAGAGCCCCCAGAGGCCCGAAGCCCTGTCTCAGAACCTGGGTGGTTTCTTGAGGGAACACCAGGTTGGGGACCTAGGCTGTCCTGTTAACCCAGTTGAGGAGGATCTCCTAGTGAGTAGAGGACCTGGAGCGTCTGTAACCAGAGCTCCTGTGGTTCTAGAGTCTGGCAGTACCGCTCCGATAGGGAGGGTACAGGAGTCCAGAGTGAGGAGTGATTGGGGGAGTTCCCCAGTGGAAGGACCAGTGGGTCAGGGACTACCCAGTTGGGCTAGGTTCCCGTGTAGTGACCATGGTAACACCACTTCTGGTCTGGGGGATCGTCACGCACTGTCAGGTGGACAGAGGGCGGGAGATCTGCGCCAGACAGACAGTCACGCAACAGATGTGACATTTGTTAGCCTCAGGGGGATTGCGTGTGAATCCCCAGAAGTCCTGGAGTGCCAGGCAATTGTTCCACCGAAGGTTCTAGACCAGAGGTTGGGAGGCCAGGTTCAGGATCAGCCTGACCTGAAGGGTAGGACGACTGTAACCAGTGTCCTGACCGGTTCTTCGTCCAGAGGAACTTCTCCAGGTGGGAGAGGGCAGACCTCTGGAAGGGGGTGCAGAGGGTGGGAGAGCCCACCTCTGACCCCGGTGCAACCTGAGTGGATAAGTCCTGGGTTGGAATGGCGTTCTAGGGGTACCCCTCGCAGAGGGAGGAGGAACCCTAGAAGAAGAGGTAAGGGGAGGAGAGCCTTCCCTGAGACTCCTGGTCCGCCTGAGGTTGTAGGCCTTAGGCTGGAGAACCAGTGGCAGTCTAGTCCTGTCTTGCGGACAGGAAGAGTGGAAAATGGCTCCTATGTGCCAGGGGTTACTACCCCCCGCTCTGCGAATTGGCATGGACCAGTGGGACCTGGGTGGCCCAGGGCCTGGTCCTGGCCGCGGACAACTTGGGAGTGCCAGTGGGGTAGCCCAGTTGGTCCAGACAGTGTGTTTAGAAGGAATCCCATGGGTTCACCGTGGCATAGAACAGGAGGGTGTCCCTGCAGTTGCGGGCCCGCGTCCGTGTTCTATCGCCCCAAGCAGGGAAGTCCATCACGGTGGTGATTGTTCTCCCCTGCGTTTTGGCTGGAAGGGGGTTATGTTGGACTTTGGCCCTTAGGGCAGGTTCACCCCTAGACTTTTTGCTTGAAATGGTGACCTGGAGATGGTGATTTTTGGATTCTGCGCACTTTTACTGTGTCCCAGTGGAAAGTGCGTGCGCACTCTGAGTGCATGTGCTGAGCTAGGCCTGCCCGCCCATAGGAATGCATGGGGAATGTATGTGTCCCTGGTAGTTCCTGATGCGTGGGGTGTACAGGCTTGAGTCTGGTATGTGTGAACTCGTGAGAGTGAATGCTGCAAGATGGTGTATGCAGCATGTATGTGTCTAGTAGCGAAGCGCCATTTCTAGACATGGCTGTACGTGTGCTGTGAGGGTGCTGGCGTGTGATTGGCTGGAGCTGGCTGGCATGCCAGGCTCCAGGAAGTCTGGATGGGTCTGCCCGGTGGTGAGTGGGAGATTAGCATGAGTGATGTGTGGGAGGAGTGTACCTGTGTCCTGGATGGGCTGGGTTTTCCCCACACAATGCTGGCTCCGCCCCCCTGTGGTGTGTCTAATGACCCAAGCCCTGCCAGTGAATAGAGAGGGTGGTTGAGGTAAACAGAGTACTCAAGAACCAGCTGCGACTGGTTCCGCCCCCACTCTGCACCCTTGAACAAAGGAATGCACTGTATAAAAATGGGGCTGTGTCCCCACAGAGTTTGTTCTCTTCCAGGATCCTGAGGGGGCTGTTGCTGCTGCTGGGTCAGAGGACCGCCACTTGGGCTGTCTCCCTGCCTGGAGACCCAGTGTGCTGGCTCTGGGCCCAGCCTTGTCCCCCCTGCCTGCCCAAGGACTGCTGGGAATCTGCCCTGCTTGCTGAGGGCACCTGGGAGCGCTTTATTTTACTCATAGCGCTTAAGAGCGCTTTATTTGGCTTGTAGCGCTTGGGAGCGCTGTGCCTTCACCCCAGCGCTGAGAGCGCTTTATTTTGAATTATAGCGCTTGGAGCGCTGTGATTATCTGCCTAGCGCTTGGGAGGGCGCCAATTGCTGTGCAGGTGCCCACCCTGCTCGTGGTGGCCTAGCGAGTGCCTGCCTCGCTTTATATTTGCTTTGGCGGCGCGGGTGCCACCCCGCTCCTCGCCACTTTGTTGTGCCCGTGGTTATCGATCTACGAGGGAGCCCACTCCTCGGATCATCTGGGAAGCCGCCTGCCTGCCTAGAAGCGAGCCGCCGCGCTGCCCGCGGCGACCCGGAAGTAGTAAAGCGCCCGGCCAATCGCAGCGCGGCCCAGGAAAGGCCGACCGGAAGTCCCGCCTCCTCCGACGAGCCGGGGAGAGAGAAGCTGCCGGCCGGGTCCCCGAGGCTCCCGTGTGAAGAGGAGAGCCCCGGGACCAGCGGGAGAGACCCGCCTCCGCTGGAGACCAGCCGGTGAGTGTGGCCGTTCTGGAGGGAGGGGCGCCGGGACACATTGTCGGTGTCCGCCCCCCCCTGCCGCCCTCGGCAGCGCGACCTCGCGCCCACGTGTTTGGAGCCTGAGAGAGGCTCTGGGGGCATTTTCTGTTGCAAAGCCTTGCAAGGCTCGATTGCCGGCACCGCGTCCCGAGCCTAAGAGAGGCTCCAACGAGTGGGAGCGCTCCTGTTGAGTCACGAGGGGCCCCGGGGGCACCAGTTGAGTTAGAGCCCAGCGAGGCTCTGGGCAAACTTCATCCCTTTGGGTCCCCAGAGAGGGGGACCCCACAGCCCAGCGAGGCTCTTGGCAAGCATCATTGCTTTGGGTCCCCAGAGCGAGGGACCCCACAGCCCAGCGAGGCTGCACCTTTTGTTGCTGGAGCCCTGAGAGGCTCAGCAGCCCCCTTACTTGTGTAAGAGAGCCTGAGAGAGGCTCACCAGTGCCACAGTGGTGGTTCTTCGAGCCCAGAGAGGCTCCAACGTTGCCCTAACTTCCCCTGCTCCAGTTGCCCAGCACTTTGTGGGCAACTGCCACGTTTAGGCCCTGACACTTTGGACACAGGGACAGTCACAGGTGGTGACTTACGTGAGTTTGGCGCAATTGTACTTTCTATGCACCTCTGAATGTATTGTTTATGCGTCATGTGCCTTTACACCTCTGAATGAATGTTATGCATTGCATCATGTGTTTTCCTCTTACACCCCTACAGGTATTGTAATACATAGGTGGTTGTTTTCTCCCTAGTACAGGTGGTGCTAGTGTGATCCTGGTTACCAGTGATTACTGGTTGTGTGCTATTTTGTGCTATATTCTATGTACTAAGTGCTATTTCTGAAAGTGCTACTTCTGATTCCTGACAGTGGTCCAGGTGGCCCTGTCTTGTAAATAATCCCTTGTAAATTCTGCCCGTGCCTCTGGCACATTGTAAAGTGTGTGTTTTATCTAATGTGTTTTGGTGTAATACAAAGGCTATTTTTATATAACCTTGTGTGGAGTTTCCTTTGTGGTGGGCCTTTGGTTGTTGTTGCTGGGGTGCGTGCGCAAATACTTAGCCTACATCGCCTCCAAGTTTAGCCTTGCTGCTCGCGCCACGTTACCTAGAGGGTGAGTAGGGGTTATCTTGGCGTGTAACTCCCTTGCCCTGACTTGGGTGTGGTGGTCTCTGACTGACTTTGGCGAAAGCCCTGGCCAGCCGGGGATCCCATTTCCAACACAAGGCAATTTGCACTTCCAGATTACCACCAAGTGGAAGCAGGTGTTAAACCGATGCAAAGTATAAAAGTAGTCCCTAATGAAATACAACCTCTCAAAATGGCAGTCCTCTATGAATTACGGTGGAGCATCCAATTTTTGGGAGGCCATTGAAAGATGACCAAACATAGATTATACAGGCAGTATTTCATGCTATTTGAGCAAAGTGAGGAGGAGCTATATGATGAATATAGACAGAGCAGGCAGGTGATATTAGAACTCAGGGCTAGCTTTAGGGCAGTGCGACGTGTGCCACTGCATCGGGCACCAAGCTCAGGGGGCTTCATTTGCCTTTGACCAGAATGAATGCCGTTATGCATCTCTCATTCCACAACATCGTGAAAATAGAAGATGGAGAAATGCGCTCACATGATTGCGAATGGATGTCTTCGGCTAGGAAGTATGACGCTTTAAGAATGCCTTCTGCTGCTGCACCCAGATTCCACACTGTACCAGTGCTAGTCTGAGCACCCGTGCACACTCATTCAGGTTCTGAAAACAAGCCCTCGGGCCCTCGCAGGAGCAACCCTCAGATACAGAAGAGACCGCACTGGCCGTAACCCAAATGTCCAAAAGACACACATTTGATGGACAGAATGCAGAACAAACCAAATAATTCACCCCCAGTCAAGGGATCTGGGATAAATCCATCATTCTTTTGCTCACCATGCCACCCCAGTTTAGACCTGGCCATATGCAAATCAGTCTTGACCCTGTGCCTCATGGGAACAGTCCAGCCCGAGCTGCCAAGCCAGGTCCTCTGTGGACCGGAAACACCCATCCTAGGACCGGTTTCGGGGTTTCACCCCTCATCAGCCAGGATAACTTGATTCCAGTGGCACAGTGAGCCCAGGACCCAAGTCTGGGCATACCTGGTGCACTTAGGGCAAGAAAGTGTACATCATAGAAAATGGAGACACGGCATTGTGGCTGAAAACAGAGCTCCTGTCTCTCGGTATATACAAGCCTTCAGTGTCTCGCCGTAACAGTTTCCGCTTATGAACAGTTTTTCATGCTGCTACGTTTTATTATGAACAGCCTGCTCCCGTACGTTTTCACTGTACAGCCTGCCCCCTTTATGACGGCTGTCCCGATCCATACTGCCTTACTTTACAGTGGTGCACAGTCTGCCTCTGTCTATTTCCACTGCTCTCCTGCTGCCAGAGGCCTAACCAGTGTGTCATGAGCCCCAGTGCAAGAAAGAAAATGGGCCCTTCAGGTCAATGGGCACCAGTGACCCTGGGTCAGGTTTGGATTGGTAAGGCGGGCACTCGGGAAATGGCAGAAGGGCCGGTATCGAAGTTCCAGTTGTGGGCTGCTTTTTTTGTCAACCTGGGGGCCGATTTAAGCTGTGTCAGGTGTGTTCAGATGTCGCCAGTGGCCCAGTGGGGCCCTGAGTGGCCTTTCTGGAGGCAGATGGGCGTCCATTATCTCCCATTTATCAACCAACAGAGGTGTCACTCCCTTTCTCGTGCTGGGCCGGCCAATAAATGTGTGCATACTGAGTGGGGTCAGGAGGCCTGAGCCAAAGTGGCCTCACTTGTTTTCAGGTGTTTATAAAACTTTTCTGAAGCAGTGTTTTGAGGAAAGGCAATATGCAAATGTGGGCCACATTTTTTTAAGCGTGCCCGGGCCTATTTCTAATCCCAATCCAACCCTGCCCTGGGTGCTGTTTACAGAATGCCCTCATCTCACTTTACACTACTCTTCTGGTGTACGCTATACTTGTGTGTCTACACTGCTATCCCATTTTATGCAGTCTACTTTTTGACCCTCTTTGCTGTGGCTTGTCTTCATTTAGATGGGAGCTCTGGTGTGTATAGTCTGCCCCATACCAGCTTTCCGCTTCTGCCGTGGTGTGTACAGTCTGCTCTGGACTTTTTTTCACGCCACTGTCCATGCATATGCAGTCTGCCATCTGATGAATTCAAGTGGCCAAGATACCAGATGTGGCCTAACGCATAGAGCTTCTGACTTGGCAACTGGGAATCCAGGTTCAAGTACCGGCCTTGCCTTAATATCTTGTGATTCTGGGCAAAGCATTTAATTTCCCCCTACTTGGGAAAAACCTGAATCAAACATTGTGTACTATAATCTAGTGTTCACACGAAGCGCTATCATCTCTGGGCCAACCTTGTGCAATATGAAAGCTACACCCTGGGACATCTCTGAGTGCCCAGACTTCCCCACACCAGCCAGGACCTCTGTTTTACAATCCAGGCTTTCTATCTCCCAGTGCTAGTCCTACCACCCAGGCATCGTCTAAGCAGGCAGACTGTTAGGTATCTTTCACTGTGTGTGCCACACAATGCCTTGCAGCAGTGTGCACCTATTGCACTCTGGGCACCTCTTCCCATTCCTTTACTTTGTGGGCCTCAAGTCCAAATACCTTTCATGTTTTAAAGAATGCAGTAAATACTACAGTTTACATCTCGTGCTCAGAGCGCCATACATTTGAGTCCAGTAATAAGTATTACACCTGCATAAACTCAACATAAAAGAAAGTTTGTTGTGGCGCCCACTTAGATAGTCGCACTGGGTGCCACCAACTCTAAAGCCGGCCCTGTTAGAACTAATAGATGAACTGAACCTGATATTCGGAGAGGAATATCCAGCACAGTCAGGCAAAGCAGATCATGTGCTCCCTACATCTGCAGGCATCGGAGAGTTACCGGGGCAATCTCATAATGCACCCTGTGTGTTTGAAGCATTCTTGGATGTTCAGTTAAGAAGCATACATCTCCAGCTTTCCTTCCCAAAAACCCAACAGGAACACGCATGTTGATATGTCCCTCATCAGCCACTGAGTACCAGTACCGTAAATGAAAAAGTCAACTTTGGTGGGTATGCAGTTGACGTGCAATTCACAGTGCCCAATCACATACCTCATTGCACAATATTGTGGCAGTAGTCATGATTTTGTATATGCCACCATTGTGTCTGGTATGAAGGTTGATCAAGGAGAAAGCGTTTGGCAATGGAAAGCTCTTAGGTAAGTTTTCACACAGTGCCCTCCAGACATAATGTATCCCCACATACCACACATCTAGTGGCATGACACCTTCAGTATGGGAACAATGTGTACGCCCCCGGCCAAACCAGAGGGAAATGATGTTTAACAGTATTCACAAGAGGGCAAGCTCAGTGCTACAGCGTACGTTTGGGGTCCTAAAAACCCATTTCAGGTTCCTACACAAACACGTTGGAGCCTTGCAGTTTGTTGCAGCTACACATCATGGCATTTTGTGCTGCATTGAATTACATAGTGAAATTGAAAGGCCTTCCCATTGACCTAGACAGTAACAATTCTGATGATCCTGGCCATCTCTTCACAAGTGCCCACAGGTCAGGTGGCAATCAGAGCTACCCAAGTTATACCAGTTATATCTGATGACTGCGATACAGGAGGGGGAATTGCAAAAGTATGCTGTGAGCCACCTGTTTGCATTGATTATTGTTCATCATTGTCTGAGTCCATTTCTCCTACTGCCGCCGCTAGGTCTGTTTTCCACCTTCCGAGGCTTATCATGCTCCTATTTCTTCAGGAAATTAATAACTTGTTTCGGGTCTGTAAAGATGTGTGATTTCCCATCAACCTAAATACGTAATTTTGCAGGGTACATCATACTATGGTCTAGATTCAGGTCACGCAGCTTCCTCTTGATAGGCAAAAATTGTCAACAGGCATCCTGGACTTGCTGTGTGAAGTCAGGATATAACGAGATAGCTATGCCTTTGTATTGTAGCTCTCAAAGTTCCCTGGCCTTGCGAAGAGCAGAATCCTGATCCCTGTAATTAAGCAGCTTAGCTATAATTGGTCTCTGAGGAGCCCCCAGGACCGGCCTGGGGCAGGAATCTATGGGCCAGTTCTAAAATGAACACCACTGAGAAGGTGTCTCTGCCCAACAGTGTGATTAACAGGTGCTCCACGAATGGTTCAATGTTGGGGATGTTGGTGGATTCAGCAATACCTATCAGTCTAATGTTATAGCACCTGGATCGAGCCTCCAAATCCTCCGCCTTGCTTTGTACCGCTTGTAGGATCTTGTCTGACTTTGCCTGAGTGAGCAACCCCGCTGCAACTGCATCTTCTGCATCAGATACCTTTTTTTCCACTGTATCCCGTTGCTCCGTATGTTTGACGAGGCGTTGAGACATTCTATCCATTCGGTATGTTAATGCATCAATTTTGGTCAAGCTACATTGCATTGCCAACAATATATGTTTCAAGTCAGGCTCAGCCACGGCATTACCCACCTCAGAGCCAGACTCCGAGGTGTTTTTTTCCTGTTCTTGAAGTCTAGGCATTTTATGTGGCTGGAATTGTAACTTAGATTGCGATCTGTCTGTGCGCCTCATTGTTTGCCAAGGTAATGAGCACCTTTAATGGACAGAGTTTGCCTGATTGTGACGTGCGTCTGTAATCAGCTGCTAAGCGAGTAATTAGTATGAATGTACCCAAGTTACCAGCAGGGTTCAGCGTGGTAATTTCACGATGGGAATCGCTGATTTCTTGGCGTCCCCATCCTGAGCCTTCCGCTGAAGGTGCTCACAATTTTCTCTCTCCCACGGGGCACTGGACACAGCAACCATACCCCCTACAGTGACCACAGACTCACTGAGCGAGGCTTAGGATAGGTCTTTACTCCTATATCCAATGTTACTTTGAACAGGGGGGAACACGTACCGCACCATTGCGTAACCAAGTCACCCAGCGATCCCATTAGTCCACAGGTTGTGTTCCCCACACAGAGAGGTCTCTGTAGCACTGCTCGCTGGTCTCAGCAGTGGATTACCAGGATGCGCGCCGACTACGCTTGTGTCCCCTGTGCTCCATAAGCGATTCCAGCTCTGTCAGTATTCAGCTGTGTTTTCCAATGCCCGGTGGGCATCAGAAAGGATTAGCTGGAAACCTTGCATGACCCCTGAATATTTCAAGGTGCCGCTACAATCGCCGCACGGCCCCTTGTATAGTTCACTTCACGAATGAGCGGCTGTAATGTACATTCCACGAGCCGATGTCCGACCTCACAAGGTCCTGATCACTACGCGGCTCGCTGGGGCTAGCAGGATCCCAACAAGTGGTGGCAGACGACGTACCTTAGTGGCAGACTCCGCCCTCGAGGTGCACAACTCCCCTCAACAGGCCGACGGACCTGTCTCTGGCAGTGGATCGAGGACCGATGGCAGGTTTCACTGACCGGTAGGGACCAGTGGGATCTTTGCACGGTGTCTGCTTCCCTCTGACCAGCCTTACGTTGCGTCGATGCACACTGCGCTCCTTCCGCTCACAGAGGCCTCGCCCTCGGTCACCAGGAGAGCTTGATCTCAGTACCCAGTTGGTCCTGGAAGTTCGAAATCGCGGGATACGTGAGCCTCAAATGGTCCCCAGTGTATTCCGCTTATGTAGCACAGGTTAGTTCTGGTTGGTTTCAAGGATCATGTTGGATTTGAGACCGGGCTTGTGGAGCTGCATTACCATGCGTCCGTCTTAGAGCCAGGCAAAATCTGCCTCAGACCCGATGTACACTTAATGACTTCCCTGCCCACTTGCCACATTACCACTGAAGTGGCACATTTCCACCTGGAGATTTACAGTTGTGCTAGATAAAACTCTAGTTCCACTCACCAACTGGTCAACAGACCTGCCTAAATCCTTTAATCACCTTAAAAGAGATCTCTGGCTACATCTGTGGAGCAAACATTCTTCATTCTGTAGGGCACATAACAGTGTTTAACTGTCTCTGCCAGCTCCTGCATCTGTATACTGATGGCTATCTGGCCTTCAGTCACTGACTTGTGTCCCACCTTGATGATTTCCCTAGACATATAACTACTTTTCCCATGACACAATGTCACTTTAACTGTCAAGATGGAACCCTCTATTGTCCAGAATCGCATAGGTATTCTTCCACTCTATTACCTATCCTAGCCCTGATGGTAGTCCATTGCTATGTCTCTTTTGTAGGTGTGCCCCCTACATATCAATTCAACAATATTGATGGGACAGAATATCGAAAATAATATATTGATCAATAAGTAAGTCTACATTTTTCTGTACCTAGCTCTACCTATACGTACCTATTCAGTATACATATCTTCAAGGTACGTAGATGAGTAGTTAGCAATAGTACATCTATTCTTTCATATATGCACTTACCTTTTGATATTTTGGCTCTGAATATTTTGTTCTTGGTATTAGTATGCCACAATATTGTTGGTGCTAATATTCCGTGGTACAATCTCTCATGAACTGTAGACATGATAATCACTGCTGATGGATGTCCTGTAGGTACACACTGACCTAGTGCAAGTGTTTTAGAGGGCCGGCGTGGCACTCTCGCTTGGGTTGAAGGGAGCTCATCAGGTGTTATGGACATGGTTGGGTCAGTAACGGTTTCTCTCAACTCATATTCCTCATTCTCATACCCCATCATCGCTCTTCTATAGGAGAAGATAGTACTTAGACTGAGTTCAGAGTTGCATGACCTAGCAGCATTCATCTGTGTTGAGCATAATTGTACAATGGTGCAACTGAAATGCGCATGGCATTTTACTTAGAGTGCACGCCCTTAGTACGTCCTTTCCCAAATGTTCAGTCCTACTACAGGTCTCCAAATGCACTTCACCTGTGTCACCTAATGCTGAGCCCAATTATGTGGTAACAGTGTAGTGTGTGAGAGGATGGTTGCACCAGACCTTTTCACTATATGTGGCCCCACTGTGGAAATAGAACCCTACTTCCAAAAGAGGCGGGAACGGTAAAGCACTGACGTGCCTTTCGTACGTTGTGCATTTTTCAATGCTATTGACTCCTGTTAGGTTTTCTTGTGTGAGTGTTGATTCCACAAGCACCTCTGTTGGTGTTGGTGTGGTGTGGTGTGACGGTCATCCTGTGCCAGCAGCTTCTGAGAGCATGATGGCCACCTTCTCCTTTGAGTGTCCTGTCAGATCCTACCATCGCTTCCTTGTCTACTTTATACTGCATTGAGTTACTCTAACAGCATTTATTACTTCTTGTATTCCCCGCCTAGTCTTTTTGTTGTTGGCTCTGACACATAGAGATTGGATCACAAACAAGCTGTCATTGTGCAAGACACAATCCTGTGCCAGGATCTTCAGGTCAGCATCAGCAAACCTTTGTTTACATCTTCCAATCCCATCCTCCTTTCCTGTTTTTCCAGTTTCAGTTCTGCTCTCACTGCTTCCTCCAACACTTCTCCAGGTCAGCACTGTTCTCCAGAGGCAGGATGTCCTGGTGTTTAAACTGCGACCAGAGATTCGCCATTTTTTCATTGCTACTGTTTCTCAACTAGGGAATTGTTTATCTTGTACTAGCGCAGTCCTTTGAGGTTGCCGCTGAAGCATTATATGTACCAAAAATGTATGAGGCGAAGCAATTTTTAGAGGCCAGACGAGCAAAACTCTGCTACAGTCAAGCTACAGGTCTGAAGCCATGACTGAACTACCACTGTAGTGGATGGCGCAATAGGTGCTGCAGTCCACTAGTGGCATTTAACTTCGAGGACCTGGCTACATATTGTACCATATACTAGCTACTTACAGGTAAGTTAAATATACCAGTTAGTTAGTAAATTAGTATACCAATTTCACCATGTTAAAAGGCATTTTACCTCCAGTTTGCAGGTTAAAGTGCACAGAGTTCTACAGCCAGCAAACATATAGGGCCCAGTAAAAGGTTTAAAATCAGGGGTGTCCATACAGAAAAGGCAGAACTTCCTACATGGGCAGCCCCAGCCAAGAGGTAGGGTAGACTAGTCAATCCATTCATGGACTTTCCTGCTCAGGTGAATGAACTGGACAATTTGCCACTTCCGCAGTGGCACTTGTCTGACTTATTCCCCTTTGAACCTACCTGTACCTCTCTGTCAACATGTGGCTCAGACACTAACCCTTAACAGCAATCCAGGATGATCATGCAAAGAGGACGAATTTCCTACACTAGCTAATGAAAGAAAACCCACTTTTAATTATTTAATTTCTCTCCGACTACTTTTTAACACTAATTTAATTAGACATTATTATAGTGAAATGCAGGCGTTTAAGATTTTTGTGCATTTATATTTTCGTGCATTATTAACAACATACAGAATGTGGATTTACTCTTGATTTTACCTTTATACACAGATATTGTGCTAATGCCTTTTCAAAAGAATTCCTATGAAATGTAGAAGTGTGTTTTCTGACCATTCCTAACTAGGCATTAATTTGGGCCTGATAGCCTTGTTTTTCAAAAGGGATGTCTTTCCCCTGCACATTTCACTGTTTATTATTTCTGCAGCATTCAGTCAAGCAGAGTCATGTATGTTTATTTCCATTTGCATGTTTCCTGCTGTTCTTAATGGAATCTTTGTAGCAGGATCCTGAAACTGTATCTTTTTGCAAGGATCTTCCGTTAGCTCACCGTGCTATATTCATTCACATGAGTTTGCTGTTGCTCATGTATCTATATGCCTTCGGGTGATACGTGCGCTATATAAGTCGCAATACATCTAGTTTGCCCTCCCATGTCTGGATGACACTAGCATAGAGTGGGCAGAATCAATATTCATGGAGTGAAATGGTGCTTAGGTGCCATGGCATTATGACTTTTAATAAAACTGTGCTCTGATTTGCTGAAGTTTTGATACTTTGCTCACACTACGATTCATTTGTACTTTCTAATCTATCAGAGGAATTCCTATATAAATCCTTGAGATTTCCTGAATGCCTTTAGAGATGCTGTCCATTTCACTATTCATTTTGCTGCTCTGTTGAGACTTAAAATGATTTTGATTTAGCACTTTATTCATCATGGCCTATATGCTAAGAGCTTTCATTGCCATGACTTTATGCGTATTCTGTACCACATCTTTTGAATGTACAAAATAGATATTTTAAAATTATTCCACTGATCTATAAGGTATTGAGGTTCAACACTGTCTCTGATTCATCAACTGGAGGGCGTTTATATTGAGGTAAAGTTCTGGGTTGAAGAATGTTCACGGTTCCCTGCACCCACACAGACAACTGTTTCGGATGTATGATGTTACAACGCAGGCTATTACAACGCCTGCCTTTACAATGCGGTTTTTACATCGCAATCCATTACAACGCATAGTGCTTTTGGGTGTTGGATAGTAAATAGTTTAATTTACTATTCCAACTCCAGTCCCCGTGAACACTAGTGAAGGTTATTGGATAGTAAATTAACCTATTCCCTATCCTAGAGCGCCCCCCAGCGCAATGTGTTGTAATGGTTTGCGTTGTAATGACCGCGTTGTAATGGTAGTGCGTTGTAAAAGTTTTGTTGTAAAGGTTGTTTACCAACTGTTTAACATGTGTGTGCATTTTATCACTATGTAAATTACTTCCCAGTGTGCTATTATCATCATCAGGTGTCTACTTTTTCAATAAGTTATTATTGCATATGTCCTATTTGTCTCCATTATGGATGATACATCTAAATAGGCAATTAATATTCTGAGACATGCACTCTTTTCAATTGTATCAGAAACCCCTATGTTTATTAGTGGAGTGTTCTCTTCATGATATACCATTCATATGGATAACCAGGGAAGAATTAATCTACTATATAATATTATTCAAAATATGTTGAAAACCTTCCCAATCCCTATATTATGTCTTACTTGATTGTGGGTACAGGCCAATCTGTTAACTCAATTCAGGCCACTTAATAAGGGCTTTACAATATTGTTCCCAGCACTATTCAGTGGAATTTGTCACGTGGGTCTGTCTCCATTGAAAAACATTTCACCCAGGGTGCTGCATCTATTTTATTGTGGGTTGCAGCTCTGTGTAGCACTATGATCTACTATCCCTATCTTGACTTTTCTTGATGTTGGTTCCAAGAGATCTTTTCCTAAAGGGATACCTAATGATATAAATCCCATTTTTGCACATATAATTAGTATGAGTCAGAAGCCTTTTGTTAATGCTTTGATAAGTTTTAACCATATATCTGCATATATTGACCACACCTTTATGTCCTTGAATGAGTGGTGAACTTCTCACCTCCATAACTGTGGGTATGTTGCTCTTGTTCCAAGGTTATTGGTTTAATAGTGATCAGATTACCTTTCCGTTAGGCAAAACTTGTTTTCTGTAATCTTTGTTTGCAACCCGAAATTGGAATGCCCTAATTTTTGCTTAAAGGCTTTCTAACTTTATTGTTTATATGAATAAATGTGGAGTCAGCCACTATCATTTCTTATTCAATCTTTCCCTTATCTGGAGAGGAGTTTCTGGAATTTGGGTTTTAGCTCTTTAGGATAGCCTTATACATGTATTTTGTTTTTGGCAGTGTCTGAAATGGACTTAAGAGGAAAATGTCTTCTGATTCGAAGACATTGCCCTTATGGAAGATTCTCCCACAGCCTCTTTGTATGATCACCTGTATAATACAGTGCCACGGCCTTTATTTATACGAAGTAGTTTGTAATTTACCATCTCTCTTAAAAATCAGAGGGTCTAAAACCTCAATATGATGATTTTCACATTTCCAAGTAAAATAAAGATGTTCCAGCTGTCTAATCATCCGATTCCTGAAACAGAGAGATCCTATTTAAATCATTCCATATGAAGAAAATACCATATATGTACCACTTCGACTCCACAACAATTTTGTTCTTGTAGGAATTTGTAATGATATAGTTCACTTTTGCTCGTAGTCAGATATGCACAAATTTGTGATGCAGACGGCAAATAGCCATATGACAAAAATGCATTTTGTGATTGCTAATCTGGAATTAGGTTTGTTTCATAGTCTCCTATCCACTGTTATGCCACCTCATAATTTGTGGAAAAAAAAGTCATTCCAATCTTTTTTTTTTTTAGTCCTTGATGATTCATTCCCTAAAACAAAAACATTTTACCATTAAATCTGTATCATTGTGAGATCATCAACATATCACCTAACGTCTTTATCCTTCTTGAACGACGGTGTACAAGTTCCCTTGAATATATCTCATATTACATTGTTGAAAAATCATGTCATTAGCATCTTAATATAAAACAAAGTAAAAGCTGTAACAATTTCATACAGTAATTACTTGCTCAATAGGTCCTGTGGCAAAACAATTATTTTATCCTAACTTTTTTTGTATATCCCTTATACTAAAGAGTGAAAAACATCCAATCTCCTGCTCCTTTTGGGTGGGATAGTTATTGCCTTGTGTCTTAATTGAATTGAAACTATTTGTTACAATGGCTAGGAAATGTTATGTTCCGTGTCACGACCGAAGGCGAAGATTATTCTCGTTCAGAGATGATTTACCACCAGTGTTGCCATATCCATCACTGGGGTTTAAAGTAAATAAATGTAAAAGTGGAATCAAAGGACAAGTTCACAGCATTGAAAATATCCTTCAAATAATCTCCAGGCATAAAGGCTTTTGAAGCCACGGCTCCCCTGGTGCTAAGAGCTATAAACATGGAAGTATCAATGCTTGCTTCTTGCTGGGTGCATTTTATCTATATCGTTAAGGCTGTTACCCCTCAGGCCGTAGACCTGACATATTTTCCTAAGTCTATTATACATCTTACTACACACAGCTTGAAATTATAATGGAATGCTGGGTATACCACTATCCTAAAATTATATTTTGTTCGTCTAGAGATGTGGAAAGTGACCCCTTGGAGAGTAACCAACCTACCTGTAAGATTAAGGGCCTACACTTCAGACACCCTTCTGCAGGATATGAGACACAACAGCATTGTCAGTTTTCTGGATATTTCCTTCCTGGACAGACATTGCCAAGAAAGGAATAGGGTAATAACACTGTAACGTCCCACAGGGATGAATAAAGGTACTGAAGGCAATGATACACCTATCCCTCTCATCAGTTTCCAGACAAGAGGATGTTCCCCCATGGAAAACCTGCAATAGGGATATGCCCTGCTGAAATCGCTAAAAGAAAGGCATTTACTGTCCTGTAAGCCATACCTTCCAATGGCAGTCTTTTGCAGACACCAACCCATACATCTCAACCAAGCCTACTTGTACCCGTTCTATCTGCCCATGCTTTTGAAAGGATCACTTCACCTTGTGGCGAACAGCCAGGTATTTTCCTTCGTTCCCTGTAATCCACCATACCATGACACGTAGCATGCCTCTAAGGCCGAATTGGCCGAAGCAGGCATTGGGCATTTCCCCAGGAGGCTGGAAGGCTGGGAGGCGGTTCTGGAGCGATGGGGGAAGGTTTTGTTACTGGGGTCCTGTTTTGCAGCAGAGCTGCAAATATCGGCACCCAGTAACAAATCAGCAGTGCTGGGGACGGTTTAGTTTAGCAGCAGTGCTTCACACTGGCAACCTCACCCCCCTCCTCTCCCTGGGGGCTGGTCCAATAAAATTGCCAGAGCTGATTTGTGTTCTCAGTCCAGCCCTGTGTGCCTTCGATCACCACATAAGGTGGATTGCCTCTCAGGTCGAGAAGTATCATCTGACTCAGGGGAGTGATTCCGGCGGTTGTTTCAAACCCTCTCCCTGCACCCCCCTTATCCCTCCTTTCTGTTTCCACTGTTGGATCCTTGCAGCTTCTGGCTCGGGACCTCTTTTCCTCTGCGGGGATTCGCCCATTCCCAGTAAGTTTCCCCGTTCTTCAAGTGCCCCCAGACTGGCTCTCTCTGCTTGGTCTCTCCACCCTCATGTCTTCCTTTTCTTTTCAGCACCTGCCTAACAAATTTCCTTGTACGAAGTGAGTTCACTTCCAGTGCTTGACCCTTCTGGCCTGGATCCTTCAGACCTCCCAGGTCAGTTTTCCTACCTCCCCCGCCACCTCCAATAAGCCCTCCCTTTCTCTCAGAGCCTGTACACGTTTTTTTATTCTTCTGCTAGTGCGCTACCCAGCCCCAATCATTAATGCTCATTATACCTTGCCTGTCTCAATCATCCCTCTTTGTCTCATTCCTTTGCCATCATGGCCTTTCCCTTTTCTGCTTTCAACCTTTTATTGGTCCACGATTGAGTGTTTTTATTCTCCCTCCACAGCACTGTTCTCTAACTATCAGTAACCTGGTCCTGATGATGGCCTAACATTGTATATAGGCCGAAACGCCGTCGACTTCCACAGTACAATTTATGGCGCCTTTCTCGTGTTTGCCCACCTAAATTATCTTGTAGTAACTGCATCCCTTGTGTGGGCACTACTACGAATGCACTCTGTATATATAATTTGTTTTGTTTGCGCCCTTCTTCTGCTGTATATACTCCCTCATATGTCACTAGCGCCGTTCACTACTTCATGAGCACTTGTACACCGTATAACACAGGTAACATGTCATTTAATGTAACACAGTGCTTTGTTTGTCTTTTATATATATGACTAAATATATGCAAAAGTCTACTATCTACTCCATGTCCCTGCAATTTATTGTTTCTCTGCCCTCCCTGCGTTGCCCAACGTAATTTATTGTGCTCCATTAAAATTGTCTTTCAAACAATACCTTCTGAGACATTGTTGATTGTTACACACTTCTACCCTGGTCTCTACCGGGTTTGTGGGCTACCTCCTGTAGTTTGTTACTGCAGATTTCATTGTCAGCAGGTTTCCTAAGATGGCCACCCACTTAGGTGACCAATTTATCTGCCAGAGTCCACTCAAACAAGTGGGATGTATAATGTTGTCTGGGTCCAGAATTTCAGATACATTAGTAGTTTTTAGCCCCAAGAGAAGGGCGTCAGGGCTGAGAGGGGCCCACGTCCCCAACTGAGTCTCCATGGAAACCATCCCCAAATCCCTGAAATTCTGCCAATCGAGGGGGACCCAGCGCTATCACCCTCTCTAAAGAGGGAGCCAGCTGCTGGTCACCGCAGGAGAGTATATTTTGAGATAGGAAGGCTTGTTTAAGCCTTGCAAAAACATCCAAATCAACCCCTTGGTGATGTTTTCTTTGCTCCCTCAATTTCGGCGGTACTTTGCGAAACGGCCCCGAGGTTGTAGGATCCCTGAAGGGCCAGGCATGTCTTCCCTTTGGGAGAGAGGTTTGATGCAGTTATATGCTAATTGCATGAGTTTCCTATTGACGTGGACAATTGCATCAGCTACCACCTTGTGTATGGAGATATCAACTGCCTCAGGCGTGGTACAGGCTTTATCGATCGGAGACACAGACCCCTTATACACGGGGCATCACACTTCCATGCATTAGCAGGCAGGCCAAGGTTCAGCAGCCGGTGCCCTGGTCCCTAGCATGTCTGTCAAGCTGAGCCACAATGAAGGGCACTGTGCTTGGAGCTCAGAGGGCAAGATGATCGCTTCCTCCCATTTGGGGAGCATCCCCTCGTGTGGCTGGAGGACCGCACCACGTCAACACGGTTCCACGTCAACGCGGTCCCACTAAATCAATAAGGCCACCATGTTAGGAGAGGTGAATGGGTGAACAACACTTACAACTCAACTTTTACATCGCAGAGCCTTCACAACGCAACCATTACAACGCAAACTATTACAACGCATTGCTCTGGGGGCCGCTCTAGGATAGGGAATAGGTTAATTTACTATCCAATAACCTTCCCTAGTGTCCACGGGGACTGGAATTGGAATAGTAAATTAAACTATTCACTATCCAGCACCCCAAAGCACTATGCGTTGTAATGGACTGCGTTGTAATACTTACGTTGTAAAGGCATGCGATGTAAATGCATGCGTTGTAATGTCATACATCCAGGTGAATGAATTCCCACGGCTGAAGTTAGGAGAGAAAAAGTAAGTTATTATAGACAAATTTCGCATTGCATTCAAGGTAATGCTTATTAAATGCCCACACCACAGAGAATTGTCAGCACTAATCCTTGCCTTTGGTTCTGACATAGAATCTCATGTCTCAAAAATCTTTTAAATATTATCTTTTCTCAATTTCCAGATTTGTGATGCAAAAAAACGCTCATTTACTGATGAATCTTATGTATCCCAGTCGTCTGTGTTTAGTGAGATTAATTATTTGTGCTTTCAAATTCATACACAGTTTGATTTGCTGCATCACTGTTTTGACTTTTCATGACCAAGCCTGATAGGATCTTAAATCTTTGCTATCATCTCCCTCCATCATTTGTTTGGCAATTTAATTAGAAATGTAACTCCTTAGTTGTTTGTCTATAATAACGTGATCTTCTGAAATTGACTTAATAGAGAAGCCCGCAGAACTTTTAGAGAAATAAATCACATGCGTTTTCTACATTCTTTGTCTATTCTGTTGTCCTATATTATATGATCCTTCGATAAAGTAGTTTCCTCAAAGAAATATATAAACCTTTCTTTTTTTGTAATTCTCCTTTTTTTGATTACCTTTGGATCAGACAGTCACTTCTTTGCATGATGCAAAGCCTGACTGTCCAATTTATTCCCATTTATTTTAGTTCACGCAACCCGATGATTGGAATCTTTCTTAAATATCTATTAGCTATTAAAGTTCAATTTGCCGTAAAAGCAGCAGTCTCGATTCTAGGGTGTTCTATACTTACATGGGGACATTCAGGGGTTTGTGGCGTGGAGACTTGTTTGTGCATGCTTTGTACAGTGTGTAAAATGTGCCTGCACTTGGACTGATGATGCTCCTGAACGTGTGTGTGTGCGAGCGAGCATGCCGACATGTATAACCCACGCTCTGAGAACCAGATCGGTCCTCATAGCATCCGTAAACCCTGACAGAAGCAGACAAACACTATCTTTGTGAGGACCTGTGTATTCAGTGGACTGGTCCCAGTAGTGTGTTTAGGTATTTTAGAGTGAGTGTGTCAAAAAACTAAAATTTGTAATTATATTTGCCTCGGTCTGCTTTATAGCTTTTCCTACTATCAAATCGCGAGTGGAGTAAGAATAGTAAATTCATACTTCATTACGGTCAATGGCTGGTCCTCATAATAATAGGTATGTTATGCGTGTGTGTGCATATATACACACACTCCAATAATCGTGGCTAGAACCAGTACTCCTGTTCTTCCTCTGCTCAGTCTGTAGTCATCTGTACGTATTATTAGCAAGAATTGCTGCACTGGTTGTCCTCCATCTGTCGTAATCCCTTGACCTGTTCAGGTGCGACAGTTTTGATCATTATGGCTGCTCGTGATCATCCCCATGCTGCAGTACGTATCCCTTAGTCATGGTAATTTTGGGTTCTCTGGTGGATTTCTCTCATTCTGGCTTTGATCCAGAGATTAGGAGCCTTCTGATTGGCTAGAGACTTGATATGCAAAGCAGGTCAAGCCATATGTGCATAGGATAAGGATGAAGTTTAGAGCTTTAGAACTCTCTTTCTGCTTGTAGGGGATGTCATCAATAAAGTAGGGCAAACCTCAGGCTACGTAGATAATGGTAGTGAGTATGCGCTTCATGTGCAATCAATCAAAAGGTGCAGTGGCTAAAAGGTGAATACAACATATTTACAACAGGCCCCAGCAGAACCCATCTCAACAAAATGTTCTGGCTACAATGTAGTAATGACAGGCATGAAATGGCCTGTGAGAAGTCTAGGATTCAGAAGAGCATGTGCCAGCGCTTGCTCAACAGCCATCCCCGCCCACTTGCCCATCACGTACTCAACTGCAAGCAAGCAGAAGTTTCTACTTTTAGAAAAAGAAAAACAAGAAGCGTTCCATAATTGTCTTTGCAAAAACAGAACATTCGCTTCCTGTTGCGCAATCGAGGTCTGACATCTTGTCGATTCCAGTGTGTAGCCAAGCCAGCAGCTGAACCGCAAACCTCCAACCCCCACCACCACCACTTCCCCATCAGAGCAAAGGGCTGCACTGCAAAATGTCCCACCAGACCCAGCTGTGGAGAAAGAAAGGGGAGGTGAGTGAGTCCACTTTATCTACTCACCTGTCCCGTTGGAATTTCAATGATTTATTTTTGTATGTGTACAGTGCACAAATACCAGAATATTTTGTAAAGAATGAATATTAGACAGAGAAAGGAAAGTAGAAACAGATAGTGGATAGAAAAGGTTTTCAGCAGCTTCCTAAAGACTAAGGGGCAGATCCCAGTAAATGCTACTTTAAGGCATGGTCTCTGCCACAGTTGTCGACTGCCTGTTTCTTAAATAATTTAAGAGCTGAGGTAGGAGTATGTTACAACCACAGACAGTTGTAAATAGTTGTTTGCCACAAGAAAAATATGCTACTTTTGACTGGAAATGTACCATAATTTGGACATGGTTCTAAAGTAACAACACAGTGCTACACAACACTAGGCCATAGCACAAAACAACATACACTCGAAAAACAAACATAACAGGGCACAAGAAAATGAAATGAAACACCTGAAAGAGAATACAACACAAAAACACTGTGGAACACAACAAAACCATTTTCTAACATATAACACATCATACAATGCAATAATGCAACACAAAAACTAAACAGCACTAAAAACAACACAACACACCAACACTATTAGAAATGGGATTTTGGCAGGCTAGGGCACGTGTCAAAGCCAGGCAGAAACCACCACTCTAGTCAGGATAAGGGAGTAACACTCCTAAAATAACCCCTGCTCACCCCCTTGGTAGCTTGGCACAAGCAGCCAGGCTTATCTTAGAGTGTGTAAAGCATTTGCACATAACCAACAGTAATACAGCGTAAGCACTACAAAAGGACACCACACCAGTTTAGAAAAAGACAAGGCCAAAAACGATAAAAATCCACAATACAGTACTTATAAATCGCTAATAATCAAAATATGCTTTAAAAACAGTTCCTTGATGTCGATAGCTCAGTCCAGGGCTATCACGGCGTGTGAGCAAACAAATCCAAACAGTTCTGGCTGACCGCGGCGTCGCGGGCCAGCTAGGGTGTCGGGAAGACCTGCAAACAGTACCTTTTAGAAATGTAGGACAACGGCAACCTCTCGTTGAGCTTCCGAAAACAGGGCGTCCGCAGGCGTCGGTTCCGGAGGTCGGTGCAGGAGTCGTCTGGGCTCTCGAAGTAACATGCGTTGCAGGTCGATCTCCTCTCTGTTGGAATCAGGAGTGCTGGTGTCGGCCGGCGTCGGGTGGTGCAGTGCGAAGTGCAGCGGTGCGGCGTGCGGTGCCCTCAGGTCGCGGTGCGAGCAGTGGCTCGGTGGCAGCGTCAGATGGCGTCGTCGGTGAGACCTGGGTCGCAGTGCGAGATGAAGGTGGTGCAAGCAGGGGCAGCGTCGTTGCTGAAGCACTGTCGTCGGCTGACGAACTGGAGTCAATGGCACCGGCATCGGTAGGCCAAGGCTGCGGTGTGGGATGAGGGCGGTGCGTCGTGTAACTTTACGAGCGGTGCCCTCGAACCACGGTGCAAGCAGCGGCGTCTATTCCAGCATGTAGCGTCGTCGTCAGGGATACCAAGGCGTCGTCATGAAGCGAGGCAGTGAGGAGTGTGGTGCCCACAGGTCGCGGTGGTAGCAACGGCTCGGTGGTGGTGTCAGATGGCATTGTTGGTGAGACCAGGTCGCGGTGCAGCATTGCAGCGGTGCCCTCTGAGGTCCCAAGACATAGTCATGAAGCAAGGCGGTGCAGACTGCGGTGCCCACATGTCGCTGTGCGAGCAGGGGCTCAGTGGCGGCATCAGCAGGCATTGTCGGTGACACCAGGGTCGCGGTGCGAAGGTGCCCTCTGCGGTGCCTTCAGGACACGGAGTCGGCAGCTGTGTCGTAGACGTTGTCAAGTTGCTTTTCTTCTGTCGCAGCACAAAACACACAGTCCCCAGTGCTGAGGGCAGAAGAGCTTGCAGTCTTTGCTGTTCCTGAGACTTCTTGAACAGGGGGCAAGCTCTACCTCAAGCCCTTGGAGAAGCTTACAAAAGTAGATTGCAGAAAGTTCAGACCAGTCCTTTCACTGCCCAAGACAGAAGCAGCTATTGTAGGCCAACACAGCAAAGCACACAGCAAAGTAGTAGTCACTCCTCAGAGATTCTCCAGCTCTTCTTCTTGGCAGTCTTCTTGATCCAAAGGAGTTCTAAAGTCTAGGGGTCTGGGCCCCAGTATTTGTATCCAAAAATCCTTTGATCCTCTAGGCAGAGGGTGTCTGTGCCCAGCCAGAACCAGTTTTGCCTTCTCTGGTGTGATTTCCTGGCAGGGGTGGAGAGGGCATTGTCAGAGACAGACCAGGCCCTTTGAAGTGCAAGGAAATCTCCCATCACAGCCCAGGTCTATTCAGCCCTTTCCTGACCTACCTAGACTATCGGGAGCCATCCTTGCTTCCTAGCCATCTGTCATCCAAATCCCAGACAGGGCAATCCACATTCCAACAGAGGCACACGTGATGACTGGGCAAAAAGTGTTATTTTCAAACACAGAATGTAAAAATCACCTTTACTAAAAGATGCATCCTTAGATTCTAAGTTCAGGCAGACTCAATTTTATTTTCCCACCTAGTTCCCAGGGCCAGTTATGTTTATAAGATGTTATAAACAAACTTCCCATTCTGTCCTATGGGGAGCAGATAGCCTTGCAACAGTGAAAAATGAAATGGGCTGTAATTCACTATCAGGACATGCCACACACACCAGGGCATGTCCTACCTTTCACATACACTGCACCATGCCCACATGGGTACTTTGGGCCTGTCTTAGGGGTGCCTGACATGTAAGAAAAGGGAAGGTTAGGGACTGGCAAGTGTGTACACTGGCCAAGTCGACATGGCAGTTACAAACTGCGCACAGACTCTGCAATGGCAGGTCTGAGTTACCTTTTTAGGGATACTCACTTGAGTGGCACAAAAAGTGCTGCAGGCCCACTAATAGCATTTAATTTACAGGCCCTGGCACACTCAGTGCACTTTACTAGGGACTAACAAGTAAATCAAATACCCAATCATGGAAACACCAATACATAACTGTAGGAGAGTAGGGTCTGCAATCCTATGATCACCCAGATTTTTGCTTTTTGCTGCACTGGTTTACGACTTTCCCTGGCTGTGGGCCTGCTAATCAGACCCACAGCCTAGCTGTTCTCTCTATCCAAATTGTACTCAGGTACTGAATTGGCACTGGGCCCTCTCCAAGTCCCTGTACCCAGGGCTGAGGTGCACCCAGAAGTCTCCCAGGGGCTGAAGCATGTATTATGCCACTCCTGGATTGACTAACTAAAACTGACACAACTGGCTGCACGACAGCTGGGGCAAGGTGGTGTACTCACCCTTTGCTTTAGATATAGTATACCTATATCTAACCCTAAAATGGACACACAGATATCCTATCAGTCACTCCTATGGCAGGCCTTAACAATCCTGAAGGCAGAGTGCTTGGAATCGTGTGAGATGGTGCTCTGGCATGAGCTGAGCCTGTCTGCGGCTTTCGGGATCCATCCCTTAGCCGTTTCCATGATATCGCATACCATATACTCTTAAGTGCATTATAACCCTCGCGGTTATATGCCAACTCTGGTATCGCTTTATCAAAACATGTCGAGTAAGGTGTCATACGAATTGGAATACTAACCCCTCGCCAATTCTGGCGACGGGGTTAGCATTCCACCCTTCTAGAGGGACACGACATGTATGTAACCCCTAACCCCGGTTAAAGTCAGACATAGCCTCAGCTCCACAAAATGGATGCTGCCACCGAGACACAAGTCTGCCCTCCTGCTGCTGGGAGTCCTCCCAGAGCAGGAGGCAAGGACAAAGGGTTTCCTGCCAGGGGCGGTGCCAGCACCGTCCCAGACAGGGTTTTGTGTATTCCAGGTAGGCAGGGCTACAGAGGAAGGTGACTGCACGTGGCACCCCGGTGCTCACTGTGCATAGGCTGGCTTAAACCAGTTCCAGGGACACTCCAGACCCTGTGCTGGGGAAAAGCCCGCCAAGGAAGTGGGTGTAACCACCCCCCTCCTGGTCCCACCCCTAGGGCAGGACTTAGGCGCGTGCCAGCCCCCTTTTCCAAGATAAAGGTAGAGACTGGCCCCCTTCCAAATCAGATCATCTTTGGAATCAAGATACCACTTTCCACGAAAGGACTTCACGATTTCTTCCTCAAGATTCTCCCTTGTGACTAAGGAGTAGTCACCCTGCATCCGCAGGCACCATCTAAGAACACTGCGGTCTGCTGCACGTCCTTCCTCCGGAATCCGACTGCCCAGCTCGACGAGACCCGGCTTCCCTGGCACCTCTGACCTCTACCCACCTCTACAGCACAGCTGAGAACCGTGGGTGCGACGAGACCTCGAGGGACCGGCCATCGCCAAGACTGCACGACTTCTGCACAGCAAGCCCACCGAGTAATTTCCTGGTGAGTGCTTTGGGGTCCGAGAAGCCCCCACCCTGAGCAGCTCCAACACCGAAGAGCAGCCCCCCAGCATCTCCACGATCGGCGTGGGGCCCTTCTGCTTTCTGCTGCTCACCGCGTTGTTTGGCTACTAGCCCGCTGGCTTGTGGCCTTCCGAACGACGCCCGACGACAACACTGCTGCTGGTCTGGTTGCTCCAGACTGGCCCTTGCTTCCCTCCATCGGAGAAGTACCCTGGACCCTCCTGGTCCGGCTAAGACGCCATTTTAGGTCCACCGCGTGGGCCTTGCATTTGCCAAGGCTTGTTGCCCAATCCTGGGTCCAGCGACGTCGACAGCAAGAACCTTCGTGGGACAGCTCGCACCTCCATCCTGGTCGCCAACAACGCCTCCTGGTCCGAGAGACTGCAGAGCCCAGCAGCGCCCACTCACCTGACTGCGGTGACTTCGCCCGGTGCCATCCTGGTGCCCACTTAATCACTGGCTAGTGATTCAAGAACTTGGTCCCCTCTGCTTTTAGGTTGCCTTCTTCCTTGATCCAGGCTTGGATCCATCGAACTTTTCTTCACTGGTCGCCTGCCAGCAACTTCCTTCTTCCAGGCTCCTGGTCCGGCACGAGGATTCCCGACGTCTTTTCAGACCTATGCAGCTGCAGCCCCTGGGCTAGGTAACTTCGGCACTTCGGTGTCCCAGCATAGCCTCACTATCCAAGGGTCAGGATCCACTGTCGTGCAGTGCATTCCCCAGAGTCAGTGGGCAGCTATACTGTGGCTCTCCTTTGATGGTAAAGGTAGAGATAAGCTCCTCACTACAAGAGTAGAGGATGCTAACAATTACCAGGTCCTGAAGAATACACTGGTTGATGGGTTTGGTTTAACCACTGAGCAGTACAGGTTGCTGTTCAGAGACACCCAGAAAACTCAGTCTCAGGACTGGTCTGACTTTGTGGATTGTGCCACTAAGGCTTTGGAGGGCTGGTTGCTGGGTAGCAAGGTTACAGATTACACAGGATTGTATAATCTAATGATGAGAGAACAAATTTTAAACAATTGTCAGAACCAGTTGCTGCACCAGCACCTTGTTGATTCAGATCTGACCTCTCCCCAAGAATTGGGAAAGAAGGCAGACAAATGGGTCAGGACAAGGATCAAGCAGAACCAGAACCAGAACCAGGGTGGTCAGAAGAAAGCAGACCAGAAGGGTAATGTTAAGAATGAGCAAAATGACCAGAAGTCTTCACCAGGTCCCCAACAAACCAAAGAGGGTGGGGGTCAGGCTTCCCAGAAGAAGAAGACTCAAGAAGGCCAGTCAAAAAGGTGGTGCCAGTACTGTAAAAGTAAATCTCACTGGTTTAGTGAGTGCACCAAAAGAGGAGGACAAACTCCTGCCACTACAGCCCCTAAGGCAACTGCACCCCCTAGTACAGTCAGTAGTGGTAGTGTACCTCCCAAGGCATTAGTTGGGTTAACCTTGGGTACTGAGGGGTCTGACAACTTAGTTGGCACACTCACTCAGGCTGTCCTTGTCTGTACAGGGGATATGGATATGTCCCCTGAAATAAGTCCCAATACTTTGGGCAAATACAGGCAGACACCTTTAATAAATGGCAAAATGGCTCAGGCCTATAGGGACACTTGTGCCAGTGTCACCATGGTGACACCTAACTTTGTGGACCCTGGACAGATCATGCCAGGTACTGATTTCCTGGTGACCAATGCCAGCAATGTCACTACTAGTCATAGTGTGGCAATTGTGGCTTTCTCCTGGGGTGGAGTGAAGGGACAAAAGAAAGTTGTAGTCAGTTCAGACCTCCCAGTTGATTGTTTGTTGGGCAATGATTTGGAGTCATCACAATGGTCAGAAGTGGAGCAGAGGACTCACATGGAGATGTTAGGCTTGCCAGCACATGTGCTTGCTGTGACTAGGTCACAGGCCAGAAGATGCCCCACTGAACAGGTGCTGGATCCTGAAATTATGGACCAGACACCTTCCAAGAAGAAGAGCAGTAAGGGTAAGGCTTTGCCTTCCCCCTTGCCCCAGGTTGAGGATCAAGTCTCTGAGGAGGCTGATCTGGAAGAGCTGAGGGAAACTGAGCCTAAAGAGCTTGAACTTGATCAAGTTGAGTTTCTGGGCTCAGGGGGACCCTCCAGAGCAGACCTGGGGAAGGAACAGTTGAGCTGCCCTTCCCTTGAACCCCTCAGACAGCAGGCTGCTGCTGAGGCTGCAGGGAATGCCACAGGTGCCCACAAGGTATACTGGGAAGATGGACTCCTGTACTCTGAGTCAAGAGACCCCAAGCCTGGTGCAACCAGGAGGCTGGTCATCCCCTTGTCTCTGAGAGGTTTCCTTCTCACCTTGGCCCATGAAATTCCCCTTGCAGGTCATTTAGGTCAGACAAAGACTTGGGACAGGCTTGTCTCACACTTTCACTGGCCCCATATGAATGAGAATACCAAGGAGTTTTGTCGCTCCTGTGTCACTTGCCAAGCCAGTGGTAAGTCAGGTGGCACAACAAAGGCCCCCCTCATACCACTACCTGTGGTGGGGGTTCCCTTTGAAAGAGTGGGGATTGACATTGTTGGTCCAATGGAACCCCAGACAGCATCAGGGCACAAGTTTATACTGGTGGTGGTGGACCATGCCACCAGGTATCCTGAAGCTATTCCCCTGAGGACCACCACAGCTCCTGTGGTGGCAAGAGCCCTAGTTGGAGTGTTCTCCAGAGTGGGTTTTCCAAAGGAGGTCGTTTCTGACAGAGGTACAAACTTCATGTCAGGATATCTGACTGCCATGTGGAAGGAGTGTGGTGTGAACTACAAGTTCACCACACCCTATCATCCACAATGCAATGGGCTTGTTGAGAGATTCAACAGGACCCTGAAAGGGATGATTCATGGACTACCTGAAACTCTTAGGAGAAGATGGGATGTCCTGATCCCCTGCCTCTTGTTTGCTTACAGAGAGGTCCCACAGAAGGGGGTTGGCTACAGCCCTTTTGAGCTTCTGTATGGGCATCCTGTAAGAGGACCCCTGTGTTTGGTGAAGGAAGGATGGGAGAGACCTCTCAAAAAGCCTGCAACCAACATAGTGGACTATGTACTTGGTCTCCGCTCCAGGATGGCTGAGTATATGGAAAAGGCATCTAAAAACCTTGAGGCCAGCCAAGAACTTCAAAAAGCTTGGCATGACCAAAAGGCTGTTCTGACTGTGTACCAGCCAGGACAGAAGGTGTGGGTGCTGGAGCCAGTGGCCCCAGCAGCTCTGAAAGACAAATGGTCTGGGCCCCACACCATCATTGAGCAAAAGGGAGAGGTTACCTACTTGGTGGACCTTGGAACTCCCAGGAGCCCTCTCAGAGTGCTCCATGTTAACAGGCTCAAAGCATATGTTGACAGGAAGGACATGAGCTTGCTCCTGGCCACAGATGAGGGACAGGAGGAAGAGAGTGACCCTCTCCCAGACCTGCTCACTCAGAATCCTGATGATGGATCAGTTGATGGTGTTGTCTTTTGTGGCAGCCTCACTGAACATCAGCAACAGGATTGCAGACAAGTTCTGCAATCCTTCAGACATATGTTCTCTCTGACACCCAGCCAAACTGATTGGTGTACCCATGATGTTGACACTGGAGACAGTCTGCCTGTCAAGAGTAAAATCTACAGACAGCCTGATCATGTTAGAGACTGCATCAAAACTGAAGTGCAGAAAATGTTGGAACTGGGAGTCATTGAGCCCTCAGATAGCCCTTGGGCTAGCCCAGTAGTTCTAGTGCCAAAGCCTCACACCCAGGGTGGTAAGAGAGAGATGAGGTTTTGCGTAGACTACAGAGGCCTCAATGCAGTCACTAAGACTGATGCCCACCCAATACCAAGAGCAGATGAACTTATAGATAAATTGGCTTCTGCCAACTTCTTAAGTACATTTGATTTGACAGCTGGGTATTGGCAAATCAGGTTAGCTGAGGAGGCAAAACCCAAGACAGCATTTTCTACCCCTGGAGGGCATTATCAATTTGTGGTAATGCCCTTTGGACTGAAAAATGCACCTGCCACCTTCCAAAGGTTGGTGAATCAAGTCCTCACTGGGCTGGATGACTTCTGTGCAGCATATCTAGACGATATTGCTGTCTTTAGCTCCACCTGGGAGGATCACCTGGTCCACCTGAGGAAAGTGTTAGAGGCCCTGCAAAAGGTAGGCCTCACTATCAAGGCCACAAAGTGCCAGATAGGGCAGACACAGGTTGTATACCTGGGCCACCTTGTAGGTGGAGGCCAGGTTCAGCCACTGGAGAGTAAGATACAGGCCATCAAGAACTGGACTCCTCCAATCACCCAGACTCAGGTTCGAGCTTTCTTGGGCCTGACTGGGTACTATAGGAAGTTTGTCAGAAATTATGGGTCCATAGTGACCCCTCTTAATGACCTGACAAGCAAAAAGATGCCAAAGAAAGTTCAGTGGACAGCAAGCTGTCAGAAAGCATTCAATGACCTAAAGCAGGCCATGTGCACAGCACCTATCCTAAAGAGTCCAGATTACTCCAAGCCATTCATTGTCCAAACAGATGCTTCTGAGTTGGGTGTGGGGGCTGTTCTGTCTCAACTGATTTTTGATGGTAATGATCAGCCTATTGCTTTCATTAGTAGGAGGTTGACACCCAGAGAGAAAAATTGGTCAGCTATTGAGAGGGAGGCCTTTGCTGTGGTCTGGGCCCTGAAGAAGCTGAGGGCCTACTTGTTTGGCACTCACTTCACCATTCAGACAGACCATAAGCCCCTCTTGTGGCTAAATCAGATGAAGGGTGAAAACCCCAAACTGCTTAGGTGGTCCATTTCCCTACAGGGGATGGATTTTACAGTGGAGCATAGACCTGGTACTGATCACAGCAATGCTGATGGGCTCTCCAGGTATTTCCACTTAGAGCAAGAAGACTCACCTGGTCAAGGTTAGTTTATTGTCCCAAAGTTTGGGGGGGGGTCATGTAGGAGAGTAGGGTCTGCAATCCTATGATCACCCAGATTTTTGCTTTTTGCTGCACTGGTTTACGACTTTCCCTGGCTGTGGGCCTGCTAATCAGACCCACAGCCTAGCTGTTCTCTCTATCCAAATTGTACTCAGGTACTGAATTGGCACTGGGCCCTCTCCAAGTCCCTGTACCCAGGGCTGAGGTGCACCCAGAAGTCTCCCAGGGGCTGAAGCATGTATTATGCCACCCCTGGATTGACTAACTAAAACTGACACAACTGGCTGCACGACAGCTGGGGCAAGGTGGTGTACTCACCCTTTGCTTTAGATATAGTATACCTATATCTAACCCTAAAATGGACACACAGATATCCTATCAGTCACTCCTATGGCAGGCCTTAACAATCCTGAAGGCAGAGTGCTTGGAATCGTGTGAGATGGTTCTCTGGCATGAGCTGAGCCTGTCTGCGGCTTTCGGGATCCATCCCTTAGCCGTTTCCATGATATCGCATACCATATACTCTTAAGTGCATTATAACCCTCGCGGTTATATGCCAACTCTGGTATCGCTTTATCAAAACATGTCGAGTAAGGTGTCATACGAATTGGAATACTAACCCCTCGCCAATTCTGGCGACGGGGTTAGCATTCCACCCTTCTAGAGGGACACGACATGTATGTAACCCCTAACCTCGGTTAAAGTCAGACATAGCCTCAGCTCCACAAAATGGATGCTGCCACCGAGACACAAGTCTGCCCTCCTGCTGCTGGGAGTCCTCCCAGAGCAGGAGGCAAGGACAAAGGGTTTCCTGCCAGGGGCGGTGCCAGCACCGTCCCAGACAGGGTTTTGTGTATTCCAGGTAGGCAGGGCTACAGAGGAAGGTGACTGCACGTGGCACCCCGGTGCTCACTGTGCATAGGCTGGCTTAAACCAGTTCCAGGGACACTCCAGACCCTGTGCTGGGGAAAAGCCCGCCAAGGAAGTGGGTGTAACCACCCCCCTCCTGGTCCCACCCCTAGGGCAGGACTTAGGCGCGTGCCAGCCCCCTTTTCCAAGATAAAGGTA
The DNA here is from genome assembly GCF_964261635.1 of Lissotriton helveticus. Classification (NCBI taxonomy): domain Eukaryota; kingdom Metazoa; phylum Chordata; class Amphibia; order Caudata; family Salamandridae; genus Lissotriton; species Lissotriton helveticus. The sequence goes on from NC_136070.1 coordinate 1,005,520,303, forward strand.
GAGACTGGCCCCCTTCCAAATCAGATCATCTTTGGAATCAAGATACCACTTTCCACGAAAGGACTTCACGATTTCTTCCTCAAGATTCTCCCTTGTGACTAAGGAGTAGTCACCCTGCATCCGCAGGCACCATCTAAGAACACTGCGGTCTGCTGCACGTCCTTCCTCCGGAATCCGACTGCCCAGCTCGACGAGACCCGGCTTCCCTGGCACCTCTGACCTCTACCCACCTCTACAGCACAGCTGAGAACCGTGGGTGCGACGAGACCTCGAGGGACCGGCCATCGCCAAGACTGCACGACTTCTGCACAGCAAGCCCACCGAATAATTTCCTGGTGAGTGCTTTGGGGTCCGAGAAGCCCCCACCCTGAGCAGCTCCAACACCGAAGAGCAGCCCCCCAGCATCTCCACGATCGGCGTGGGGCCCTTCTGCTTTCTGCTGCTCACCGCGTTGTTTGGCTACTAGCCCGCTGGCTTGTGGCCTTCCGAGCGACGCCCGACGACAACACTGCTGCTGGTCTGGTTGCTCCAGACTGGCCCTTGCTTCCCTCCATCGGAGAAGTACCCTGGACCCTCCTGGTCCGGCTAAGACGCCATTTTAGGTCCACCGCGTGGGCCTTGCATTTGCCAAGGCTTGTTGCCCAATCCTGGGTCCAGCGACGTGGACAGCAAGAACCTTCGTGGGACAGCTCGCACCTCCATCCTGGTCGCCGACAACGCCTCCTGGTCCGAGAGACTGCAGAGCCCAGCAGCGCCCACTCACCTGACTGCGGTGACTTCGCCCGGTGCCATCCTGGTGCCCACTTAATCACTGGCTAGTGATTCAAGAACTTGGTCCCCTCTGCTTTCAGGTTTCCTTCTTCCTTGATCCAGGCTTGGATCCATCGAACTTTTCTTCACTGGTCGCCTGCCAGCAACTTCCTTCTTCCAGGCTCCTGGTCCGGCACGAGGATTCCCGACGTCTTTTCAGACCTATGCAGCTGCAGCCCCTGGGCTAGGTAACTTCGGCACTTCGGTGTCCCAGCATAGCCTCACTATCCAAGGGTCAGGATCCACTGTCGTTTTCTCCCTACCAGGTCGGGTTCGCCCGTGAACACTAACTTTGCCTTTACTAGCCTCCATAGACTTTGTCCCGCATCCCGCGTGAGAGTGCACACTCTGCACCCGAGTCCCCTAGGTCTCCTAGAAGTAATCTAACGATTCCCTAGTCAAGTCCTAGCGATTCCAAAGCCTATTAGTACTGTACTTACCTGCTAGTAATTTCGCATTCCACTTTTAGAGTATATGGTTTTTCGTGCCCCTCGGGCAATTGTGTATAACGTGCTAACTTAAGTATTTTCATAAGAGTTTTGTTGTGTGCTTAGCACCCCGTCCTCATAAAGAGTACAGGGTTGTTGTGATTCTAATAAATACATTGTTTATTTTCATAACACTTGTGTGGTGTCCTTTCACTGGGTGTTCAAGGGGTAATGTGATGGTAAAACAGCTGGCTTAACACGCCCTCAAGAGTCTTAGCCTTAGACTGCTCGTATCCATGCTACTAGGATAGCTGGTCTATAAGGTTGACTTACAACCAATCATCAATAAGGGTTGTTTGGACTGATATATAGTGATCACTAGAATAGTGAACACTGCACATCAGGCCAACTTCTCACATTAACACAATATACACAGAGAGCATAAGCACTTTAGCACTGATTAGCAGAGGTAAAGTGCCCAGAGTCCTAAAACCAACACAATCAGGTCAGCAAAAAATAGGAGGAAGAAGCAAAAGTTTGGGGATAACCCTGCAAAAAGGCAATTTCCAACTCAACCCCCTTCCAGCCTAAAGCCAGGGTAGACCAATCCATACCTCGATGGACTTCCCTGCTTGGGGCGATAGAACATGGGACCTGGCCCGCAACAGCGGGGATTTCTTCCCGTTCTATGCCTTCCTGAACCTAGTTGGATCCCTCTATCCATATTCTCAGGGCCCACTAAGCTGGACCATGGGGAACCCTTTTCCTCACCTGTGCAGCACCTAAACCTACATTGTTCACATATGTGTCCCAACAGGCAGACAGTACCCTCCTGGCCAACACAAGGGTGTGGCCCGTCCAACCCAGGGGGGAGGGGGTGACTCCTTTCCCCCTCCCAGGGGCAACTCTCTCCCTCCCGACAGCCAGCCGCAGTGATGAGAGCCAGGCCTTATGCTTTTCAGACCACTCCAACCGTTGTGGTGTCAGAGAGTGGGGGGGGGGGGTAGTAGCCCCAGGTGCCTGGCACCCTTTCTCTACTCTCCCCCATGCCAAGTCGGGTATGGCATCCTGACACTGGCCCACGAGCAGGAGGCGGGGTGGGCTCCCCCACACCCTCTCCATCTCCCTGGGGCTTTGTACCCTCCCACCTGGAGCGGTACCCCCTTCCGGAATTGTCAGGGCACCTGTGTCAGGTATCCTGCCCACGTCACCCACCAGTTCAGGGGGGCTATCCTGCAACTGGTACCTCAGTCTGTACCCTGAGGCTGAACAAGGGACTGTGGTGGGCTCTCCCACATCCGGTCCTCCTCCCTGGGGCTCTGTACCCTCCCACCTGGAGCGGCACCCCCAGAAGACAAACTGGTAGGGGAACTGTTAGCAGTTGTCCCTTCTCCCAGGTCAGGGGGGACACCCTGAACCTGGTCCTCCAACCCAGGGTCTGTACCCTCAGGCTGACCAGAGGTCCCGGGCGAGGCTCTCCTCCCTTTACCTCTCCTTCCGGGGTTCCGCACTCTCCTCCCGGGAGAAGCACCCTCAGAACCAAAAACTGTCAGGACGCTGGAACCAGACCTCCTACACAATTCTTCCATCAGTTCAGGGCCTAGACCCTGCAACTGATTCACCACCTTAGGATCTAAACACTCAGGTGGAACCGGCGAGGGCTCCCTCCCTCTGCACCCTCTTCCAGAGTTCTGCACACTCCCACCTGGAGTGATACCCCTAGAAGATAAACTGGTCAGGACACTGCTTACAGTCGTCCTTCCCTCCAGGTCAGGCAGGAAATGAACCTGGCCTCCCAACCCAGGGACTACCCCTGCGGCTGAGCACCTGCCCGACGCACCAGGACTTCCTTGGGAGCACGCAGGTAACACATGATTCATGTGTTATGTGACAGTCCGCCTGGCGCCGATCTCCCAATTCCAGTCCATCGACAGTGTGCAAAGATCCCCCAGGACAGAAGTGGTGTTACCATGGTCACTCCTAGGAGGCTCAGCCCTTCTGGCTGGCCCTGTACCCACTGGTTCTCCCACTGAGGAACGCATCCCCATCTCACTCCTTCATCTGCACATCTGCACCCTCCACTCAGGAGCGGCACCGCCAGACACCAGAACCACTGTGAGCTCTGTTTACAGACACTCCTCGTTCTCCTGACACAAGGAGATCCCCCTCGACGGACGGCCTACCAGTACAGCCTAGGCTCCCCACCTGGTGTTCCCTCCATGAACCACCCAGGTTCTGGGACCGGGTTTTGGGAACCTTGGGCCGCAGGCCATTCCCACTCCTTCTCCGCGGAGACAGGACGTGAGTCCCTACACTCTTCCCTCGACACCGGGACCTATCTGGGCTACCACAAACCTTTCCCACCACCCTCGGTTGGGAAATACCTAAGCCACTTCCTTCTGGGTCAACCCCAGATGCTTCTCCAGACCCTCTGGAATCCACCAGAAGGTCTGTCTCCAGTGCAAGCTCCCTGGGGTCAGAGAACTCACAATCGACCAGGTGTTGGCATCGCTCTGAAAACAGGGACTTAAAATATGCTCTCCAACAATCGAATCACACAGCCCCACACAGGCGCTAACCAAACTACCCTTCACCCAACCATCCAGTGCCTCAGAAAAGTACCCCACATCATTCTCACAAGACTGGTGAGACAGTTTCTGACAGTTGCTGTCCCTCAACACATACTCCTCTGGCTGGTCTCCATACTCATGTACTAGGGTTTCTATTCTAGGGGAATCCCTCTCCCCGTACCTCTCATCTAGAATCAGTAGAGTGTCCTTCCCACTACCAGGAAAATGATACCCTGTGCCAGTTCCCCAATCCACCTCAGGGACACTGAGCACCACTCGAGTTACCTCACAATCCTGAACCTCCTGGTGTATGTTAACCCCCTCCTTGAAGCAGGGCTCCAAATCTGTGTGTGTGTCTACCTCATCCTCAGTACTGGGCCTAATACTTTTGCTGCCACCATCTTGGCTGGGCCTAGCCCCACTGGCCTCCCAGTCCAGCTCTCTCATTTTAAACTCATGGTCTAACATCATTCTCCTTTCCTCCATGGCTATTCTTTTGTCTTCCTTCTCACTTTCTATCCTGAGTTTCTCCAACTCGAACGTCCTCACTTCCCGGCTGTCTTCCAGCTGCTCTGTGGAGAGACTGCTGCTGCCTGGTTTAGAGTGTGCCACCCTCCCAAAAGCACATCCACTCTTGGAATAGGCTCCTCTGCTTCCATGCCAAGATCTCCAGACAGATCACTATCATGTCTGGCTGCTACCCAGGCCCTCAGCACCTTTTGTAGCTCCTCTTTCTGGTGAGGCCCCTGATTTGGATTTTGAGGTTTTTGCAGATCGCCTTCAATTCCTTCACATTATAGGTTTCTAACCTCTACTCCTCAAAGGCCACTTCCAAGGATGCAACAGATGATGCAATTGATTCAGGCATGATGAAGTAGCAAGTTCAAACTGGTAAGATCAAAAAATAGGCCAAAAAGAAAAAGAACCAGTATGTGGCACATAATGGTCTGCGATATGGTAGTAGTGCACACCAATCACTTTAAGTCAAGTGCAAACACAAGTCCTCTCCTCACCGCTGACAACCAATGTTAGAAATGCGATGTTTGGCTGGCTAGGATAAAGCAGTTACACTCCTAAAATAACCCCTGCTCACCCCTTGGTAGCTTGGCACGAGCAGTCAAGCTTATCTTAGAGGCAGTGTGTAAAGCATTTGCACATAACCAACAGTAATACAGCGCGAGCACTACAAAAGGACACCACACTAGTTTAGAAAAATATCCAATATTTTTATGTACTTAAGACAAGACCAAACAAGCATTTGCAAAGCAATAGGTCTCGCATTAAGAAAGTCTGAGCTATTGGTATTGTAAATGACACATTTTTTATTTATGATTTGTTTTTGAAAATAGCAAAATTAATAGCTTTGTCATTTACAATGCCAATAGTTATATCTTTCGCAAATGTGACACCTATAGCATTTGTAATGTAATATGTGTTGTATTTACGTGACTTGCATGTATTGATATTACAAATAACAATGGCTTTTAATCTATTTTCAATAATTAATACTTAAATAAATGTTATTGTAATTTATAATGGCAATAGCTTAAAGTTTTGTAAATAACTTTTGTGAAGATTATGTTCAGTGTATTTTATTATGACGATAATCCAAGAACAGAAGTGAAATATTAACATCTTTTTGTTATATTTGTAATAAAGCTTGAAACATTGAGACAACATATTTGAACCAGCAGTTGTTGAATGGTTGCACAGATTGATGCTGAGGTGGCGCTGAGTGATGTTGTGATAGCGAACGAGTGATGCTGTGGCGTTCAGTGATGCTGTGGTAGCGTATAGTGATGTTGTGGTGACCCTGAGTGATGCTGTGGTGGTGCGGAGTGATACTGTATGCTATGCTATTTTTTGTTTTGCTATCCTATGTTTTGTTTTGTTATGCTATGCTATGTTTTGCTATCCTATGCTATGTTTTGCTATGCTATGCTGTGTTTTGTTATGCTATGCTATGTTTTGTTATGCTATGCTATGTTTTGCTATGCTATGCTATGTTTTGCTATGCTATGCTTTGTTATGCTATGCTATGTTTTGTTATGCTATGCTATATTTTGTTGTGTTTTATTATGATATGCTTTGTTTTGATATGCTATGTTTTGCTATGCTATTATATGTTTTGTTTTGCTATGCTATGTTTTGTTGTGTTTTGTTAAGCTATGCTATGTTTTGTTGTGTTTTGCTATGTTTTGTTATGCTATGTGTTGTGTTTTGTTATGCTATGCTATGTTTTGTTTTGCTATCCTACGCTTTGTTTTGTTATGCTATGCTATGTCTAGTTTTGCTATCCTATGCTTTGTTTTCTTATGCTATGCTATGTTTTGTTGTGTTTTGTTATGCTATGCTATGTTTTGTTGTGTTTTGCTATGCTATGCTTTGTTATGCTATGTTTTGTTATGCTATGCTATGTTTTGTTGTGTTTTATTATGCTATGCTTTGTTTTGCTATGCTATGTTTTGTTATGCTATGCTTTGTTATGCTATGCTTTGTTATGCTATGTTTTGTTATGCTATGCTAAGCTTTGTTTTGTTATGCAATGCTAAGCTTTGTTTTGTTATGTTATGCTATGTTGTGTTTTGTTATGCTATGCTATGTTGTGTTTTGTTATGCTATGCTATATTTTGTTGTGTTTTGTTATGCTATGCTATATTTTGGTATGCTTTGCAATGCTATGTTTTGTTATGCATGCTATGTTTTGTTGTGTTTTGTTATGCTATGCTATGTTTTGCTATGTTTTGTTATGCTATGTTTTGTTATGCTATGCTTTGTTTTAGGTTATGTTATGCTATGTTTTGTTATGTTATGCTATGTTATGTTCTGCTATGTGTTGTTGTGTTTTGTTATGCTATGTTTTTGTTTTGTTATGCTATGTTTTGTTATGCTATGCTATGTTGTGTTTTGCTATCCTATTCTTTGTTGCGTTATGTTATTCTATGCTATGTTTAGTTTTGCAATCCTATACTTTGTTTTGTTATGCTATGCTTTGTTGTGTTTTGCTATGCTTTGTTATGCTATGCTGTTTTGTTGTGTTTTATTATGCTATGCTTTGATTTGCTATGCTATGTTTTGTTATGCTATGCTATGCTATGCTTTGTTATGCTATGTTTTGTTATGCTAAGCTTTGTTTTGTTATGCTATGCTATGTCGTGTTTTGTTATGCTATTCTATGTTTTCTTGTGTTTTGTTATGCTATGCTATGCTATGTTTTGTTATGCTTTGCCATCCTATACTTTGTTTTGTTATGCTATGCTTTGTTGTGTTTTGCTATGCTTTGTTATGCTATGCTATGCTGTTTTGTTGTGTTTTATTATGCTATGCTTTGATTTGCTATGCTATGTTTTGTTATGCTATGCTATGCTATGCTTTGTTATGCTATGTTTTGTTATGCTAAGCTTTGTTTTGTTATGCTATGCTATGTTGTGTTTTGTTATGTATGCTATGTTTTGTTGTGTTTTGTTATGCTATGTTTTGTGTTATGTTATGCTATGTTTTGGTATCCTATGTTTTGGTCTGCTATGTTTTGTTGTGTTATGTTATGATATGTTTTGTTTTACTATGCTATGTTTTGTTTTGCTATGCTTTGTTATGTTATGCTATGCTTTGATTTTTTATGTTATGTTTTGATATGTTTTGTTATGTTTTGTTATGTTTTGTTATGCTATGCTTTGATGTGTTTTGCTATGCTATGTTTTGTTTTGTTATGCTATGTTTTGTTTTGCTATCCTATGCTTTGTTTTGTTATGCTATGCTGTGTTTTGCTATCCTGTGCTTTTTTTGTTATGCTATGCTATGCTGTGTTTTGTTATGCTATGTTTTGTTATGCTATGCTGGTGAGGGTGTGTGAGGGTGAGTGAGGGTGAGGGGGTGTGAGGGTGAGGGGGTGAGGGTGAGGGTGTGTGAGGGTGATGGTGTGTGAGGGTGAGAGGGTGAGGGGGTGTGAGGGTGAGGGGTGTGAGGGTGAGGGTGTGTGTGAGGGTGAGTGAGGGTGTGTGAGGGTGAGGGGGTGTGAGGGTGTGTGAGGGTGAGGGGGTGAGGATGTGTGAGGGTGTGCGAGGGTGAGGGTGTGTGAGGGTGAGGGTGTGTGAGGGTGGGTGAGGGGGAGTGAGGGTGAGTGGTGTGAGGGTGAGGTGTGTGAGGGAGAGAGGGTGAGTGAGGGTGAGGGAGGGTGAGGGTGTGTGAGAGTGAGGGGGTGTGAGGGTGAGGAGGTGTGTGAGGGTGAGGGGTTGTGAGGGTGAGAGGGTGTGAGGGTGTGTGAGGGTGAGGGTGAGGGGGTGAGGATGTGTGAGGGTAAGGGTGTGTGAGGGTGAGGGGGTGTGATGGTGGGTGAGGGGGAGTGAAGGTGAGTGGTGTGAGGGTGAGGGGTGTGAGGGTCTGGTGTGTGAGGGTGAGGGTGTATGAGGGTGAGGGTGTGAGGGGGTGTGAGGGAGAGGGGGTGAGGGTGTGAGGGTGAGGGGGTGTGAGGGTGAGAGGGTGTGTGAGGGTGAGTGAGGGTGAGGGTGTGTGAGGGTGTGTGAGAGTGAGCGGGTGTGAGGGTGAGGAGGTGTGTGAGGGTGAGGGGGTGTGAGTGGTGAGGGTGAGTGAGGGGGGTGAGGATGAGTGAGGGTGCGTGAGGGTGGGTGAGGGTGAGTGACGGTGTGTGAGTATGTGTGTGAGGGTGAGAGTGTGTGAGGGTGTGGGGCTGTGAGGGTGTGAGGGTGAGGGACTGTGAGGGTGAGGGGTGTGAGGGTGAGGGTGTGTGGGGTGTAAGGGGGTGAGGGTCAGTGAGGGTGTGTGAGTGTGTGTGAGGGTAAGTGAGGGTGTGTGAGGGTGAGAGGGTGTGAGAGTGTGAGGGTGTGAGGGTGAGGGTGTGAGGGTGTGTGAGGGTGTGTGAGGGCAGGTGAGGGTGTGAGGGTGGGTGAGGGTGTGAGGGTGAGTGAGGGTGTGTGACGGTGGGTGAGGGTGTGAGGGTGGGTGAGGGTGGGTGAGAGGGTGAGTGAGGGTGAGGGGGGTGTGAGGGTGAGGGGTTTGTGAGGGTGAGGGGGTGTGAGAGTGAGGGGTTTGTGAGGGTGAGGGGGTGTGAGAGTGAGCGGGTGTGAGGGTGAGGGGTGTGTGAGGGTGTGGGGGGCTGAGGGTGAGAGAGTGTGTGAGGGTGAGAGGGTGTGTGAGGGAGAGAGGGTGAGTGAGGGTGAGGGTGTGTGAGGGTGAGGGTGAGGGTGTGTGAGAGTGAGGGGGTGTGAGGGTGAGGAGGTGTGTGAGGGTGAGGGGTTGTGAGGGTGAGGGGGTGTGAGGGGGTGTGAGGGTGAGAGTGGGGGGGTGAGGATGTGTGAGGGTGTGTGAGGGTGAGGGTGTGTGAGGGTGAGGGGGTGTGAGGGTGGGTGAGGGGGAGTGAGGGTGAGTGGTGTGATGGTGAGGGGTGAGGGGTGTGAGGGTGAGGGTGTATGAGGGTGAGGGTGTGAGGGGGTCTGAGGGAGAGGGGGATGAGGGGGTGTGAGGTTGAGAGGGTGTGTGAGGGTGAGAGGGTGAGTGAGGGTGAGGGGGAGTGAGGGTGTGTGGGAGTGAGGGGGTGTGAGGGTGAGGAGGTGTGTGAGGGTGAGGGTGAGGGGGTGTGAGGGGGTGAGGGTAAGTGAGGGGGGTGAGGGTGAGTGAGGGTGTGTGAGGGTGGGTGAGGGTGAGTGACGGTGTGTGAGTATGTGTGTGAGGGTGAGAGGGGTGTGAGGGTGTGTGAGGGTGTGGGGCTGTGAGGGTGTGAGGGTGAGGGGCTGTGAGGGTGAGGGGTGTGTGGGTGAGGGTGTGTGGGGGTGTGAGGGGGTGAGGGTCAGTGAGGGTGAGAAGGTTGTGAGGGTGAGGGGGTGAGGGGGTGAGGGTGTGAGGGGGAGGGAGAGGGAGGGTGTGAGGATGGGTGAGGAGGGTGTGAGGGTGAGTGAGGGTGTGTGACAGTGGGTGAGGGTGGGTGAGAGGGTGAGTGAGGGTGAGGGTGGTGAGGGTGAGGGGTTTGTGAGGGTGAGGGGGTGTGAGAGTGAGCGGGTGTGAGGGTGAGGGGTTGTGAGGGTGTGGGGGTGGGAGGGGGTGAGGGTGAGTGAGGGTTAGAGGGTTGTGAGGGGGGGGTGAGGGTGAGTGAGGGTGTGTGAGGGTGGGTGAGGGGTGAGGGTGAGTGAGGGTGTGTGAGGGTGTGAGGGTGTGTGAGGGTGAGGGGGTGTGAGGGTGAGAGGGGGTGAGGGGGTGAAGATGAGTGAGGGTGAGAGGGTTGTGAGGGTGAGGGTGAGGGTGTGAGGGTGAGTGAGGGTGAGTGAGGGTGTGTGAGGGTGGGTGAGGGCATGAGGGTGAGAGGGTGTGAGGGTGTGAGTGTGTGTGAGGGTGAGTGAGGGTGTGTGAGGGTGAGGGTGTGAGGGTGTGTGAGGGTAGGTGAGGGTGAGGAGGTGTGAGGGTCCGAAGTAAATGGTGGCAGGGCAGACATCATAAGACAGAGAGAAGAGACTGGTGGTGACTGCATTGGTCAGTTTCAGAATCAGGAGGGGCAGAGTCAGCACAGTCTGCGAGGGATCAACGTGTCTAGAGGCAAAGCATAGCGGATGTAGCATTGCAGCTAGCAAGTCAAGTGTTTTCAAGCTGCGTGTCCCTAGAGAGATGGCAACACAGCAACAGCATTTGAGGAGCAAGGCTACTGTAAACAAGCACGGTAGGCTTTCACTTTCGTCCAGAAACAAGCTCTCGGCATTGCTGTGGTTGGGGGGGAGCAGGAGCGAGAGAGGGAGCGCGAGCGCATTCCTTTGAAGTCTGAAGTGGGGGCAGGGGAGCGGCAGCCTTTGAAGTCTGATTGGGGGGAGCGGCAGCCTTTGAAGTCTGATGCGAGGCACAGACAAATGGTGGTGTGTGACGTGGCTGGCGTGCACGCGCATAGATCACATGACCTGTGTCTAATCCGCAGTTTTGGCAGACTTTTTGTACTGCTTACTAGAATCTCGCCGCAATGCGTGTGAGGGTGAGAGTGTGTGAGGGTGTGGGGCTGTGAGGGTGTGAGGGTGAGGGACTGTGAGGGTGAGGGTGTGAGGGTGAGGGTGTGTGGGGTGTAAGGGGGTGAGGGTCAGTGAGGGTGTGTGAGTGTGTGTGAGGGTAAGTGAGGGTGTGTGAGGGTGAGAGGGTGTGAGAGTGTGAGGGTGTGAGGGTGAGGGTGTGAGGGTGTGTGAGGGTGTGTGAGGGCAGGTGAGGGTGTGAGGGTGGGTGAGGGTGTGAGGGTGAGTGAGGGTGTGTGACGGTGGGTGAGGGTGTGAGGGTGGGTGAGGGGGGTGTGAGGGTGAGGGGTTTGTGAGGGTGAGGGGGTGTGAGAGTGAGGGGTTTGTGAGGGTGAGGGGGTGTGAGAGTGAGCGGGTGTGAGGGTGAGGGGGTGTGAGGGTGTGGGGGGCTGAGGGTGAGAGAGTGTGTGAGGGTGAGAGGGTGTGTGAGGGAGAGAGGGTGAGTGAGGGTGAGGGTGTGTGAGGGTGAGGGTGAGGGTGTGTGAGAGTGAGGGGGTGTGAGGGTGAGGAGGTGTGTGAGGGTGAGGGGTTGTGAGGGTGAGGGGGTGTGAGGGTGTGTGAGGGTGAGAGTGAGGGGGTGAGGATGTGTGAGGGTGTGTGAGGGTGAGGGTGTGTGAGGGTGAGGGGGTGTGAGGGTGGGTGAGGGGGAGTGAGGGTGAGTGGTGTGATGGTGAGGGGTGAGGGGTGTGAGGGTGAGGGTGTATGAGGGTGAGGGTGTGAGGGGGTCTGAGGGAGAGGGGGATGAGGGGGTGTGAGGTTGAGAGGGTGTGTGAGGGTGAGAGGGTGAGTGAGGATGAGGGTGTGTGAGGGTGTGTGGGAGTGAGGGGGTGTGAGGGTGAGGAGGTGTGTGAGGGTGAGGGTGAGGGGGTGTGAGGGGGTGAGGGTGAGTGAGGGGGGTGAGGGTGAGTGAGGGTGTGTGAGGGTGGGTGAGGGTGAGTGACGGTGTGTGAGTATGTGTGTGAGGGTGAGAGGGTGTGAGGGTGTGTGAGGGTGTGGGGCTGTGAGGGTGTGAGGGTGAGGGGCTGTGAGGGTGAGGGGTGTGTGGGTGAGGGTGTGTGGGGGTGTGAGGGGGTGAGGGTCAGTGAGGGTGAGAAGGTTGTGAGGGTGAGGGGGTGAGGGGGTGAGGGTGTGAGGGGGAGGGAGAGGGAGGGTGTGAGGATGGGTGAGGAGGGTGTGAGGGTGAGTGAGGGTGTGTGACAGTGGGTGAGGGTGGGTGAGAGGGTGAGTGAGGGTGAGGGTGGTGAGGGTGAGGGGTTTGTGAGGGTGAGGGGGTGTGAGAGTGAGCGGGTGTGAGGGTGAGGGGTTGTGAGGGTGTGGGGGTGGGAGGGGGTGAGGGTGAGTGAGGGTTAGAGGGTTGTGAGGGGGGGTGAGGGTGAGTGAGGGTGTGTGAGGGTGGGTGAGGGGTGAGGGTGAGTGAGGGTGTGTGAGGGTGTGAGGGTGTGTGAGGGTGAGGGGGTGTGAGGGTGAGAGGGGGTGAGGGGGTGAAGATGAGTGAGGGTGAGAGGGTTGTGAGGGTGAGGGTGAGGGTGTGAGGGTGAGTGAGGGTGAGTGAGGGTGTGTGAGGGTGGGTGAGGGCATGAGGGTGAGAGGGTGTGAGGGTGTGAGTGTGTGCGAGTGTGTGTGAGGGTGAGTGAGGGTGTGTGAGGGTGAGGGTGTGAGGGTGTGTGAGGGTAGGTGAGGGTGAGGAGGTGTGAGGGTCCGAAGTAAATGGTGGCAGGGCAGACATCATAAGACAGAGAGAAGAGACTGGTGGTGACTGCATTGGTCAGTTTCAGAATCAGGAGGGGCAGAGTCAGCACAGTCTGCGAGGGATCAACGTGTCTAGAGGCAAAGCATAGCGGATGTAGCATTGCAGCTAGCAAGTCAAGTGTTTTCAAGCTGCGTGTCCCTAGAGAGATGGCAACACAGCAACAGCATTTGAGGAGCAAGGCTACTGTAAACAAGCACGGTAGGCTTTCACTTTCGTCCAGAAACAAGCTCTCGGCATTGCTGTGGTTGGGGGGGAGCAGGAGCGAGAGAGGGAGCGCGAGCGCATTCCTTTGAAGTCTGAAGTGGGGGCAGGGGAGCGGCAGCCTTTGAAGTCTGATTGGGGGGAGCGGCAGCCTTTGAAGTCTGATGCGAGGCACAGACAAATGGTGGTGTGTGACGTGGCTGGCGTGCACGCGCATAGATCACATGACCTGTGTCTAATCCGCAGTTTTGGCAGACTTTTTGTACTGCTTACTAGAATCTCGCCGCAATGCTTACGCATTGCTTCAGGGAGATACAGTACTTAAAAATCCACAGTTATCAAAATACGCTTTAAGAACAGTTCCTTGATGTCGATAGCTCCGTCCGGGGCTATCACGGCAGTGTGAGCAAACAAATCCAAACAGTTCTGGCTGACCGCGGCGTCGCGGGCCTGCTACGGTGTCAGGAAGACCCGCAAACAGTACCTTTAAGAAATGTAGGGCGTCAGCAACCTCTCGCTGAGCTTCCAAAAACACGGTGTCTGCAGGCGTCGGTTCCTGTGGCCGGTGCAGGAGTAGTCGGGGCCCTCGAAGTCACATGCGTTGCAGGTCGATCTACTTTCTGTTGGAGTCAGAAGCGCTGGCGTCGGGTGCTGCGGTGTGAAGTGCAGTGGTGCAGCGTGCAGTGCTCTCAAGTCGCGCTGCGAGCAGCGGCTCCGTGGCGGCATCAGATGGGGTCCTCGGTGAGACCAGGGTTGAGGTGGGAGATGAAGGCGGTACTCGTCACGGTACTAGCAGGTTACGGTGCAAGCAGCGGCAGCGTCGTTGCTGAAGCGCTGTTGTCGGCTGATGAACTGGGGTCGATGTCACCGGCATCGGTAGGCCAAAGCTGCGGTGTGGGATGAGGGTGGTGCGTCGTGTAACTTTACGAGCGGTGCCCTTGAACCACGTTGCAAGCAGCGGCATTGATTCCGGCGTGGAGCGGCATCATCAGGGATACCAAGGCATCGTCGTGAAGCGAGGCAGTGCGGAGTGCGGTGCCCACAGGTCGCGGTGCGAGTAACGGCTCGGTGGTGGCATCAGATGGCGTCGTCGGTGAGACCAGGGTCACGGTGCGGCATGGCAGCGGTGCCCTTTGCTGTGCCAATGCGTTGTCATAGAGCGAGGCAGTGCGGAGTGCGGTGTCCACAAGTCACGGTGCGAGCAGCGGCTCGGGGCAGCGTCAGCAGGCGTCGTCGGTGAGACCAGGGTCGGTGTGCGGCATTGTGGCGGTGCCCTCTGCGGTGCCTTCAGGACACGGAGTCAGCAGCGGCGTCGTAGACATTGTCGAGTTGCTTTTCTTCTGTTGCAGCACAAAACACACAGTCCCCAGTGCTGAGGGTAGAAGAGCTTGAAGTCTTTGCTGTTCCTGAGACTTCTTGAACAGGGGGCAAGCTCTCAAGCTCTACCTCAAGAAACTCAGAAAAGTAGATTGCAGAAAGTTCAGTCCAGTCCTTACCCTGCCCAAGACAGAAGCAGCCACTATATGCCAACACAGCAAAGCACAGACCAAAGTGGTAGTCCCTCCTCACAGCTTCTCCAGCTCTTCTTCTTGGCAGTCTTCTTAATCCAAAAGAGTTCTAAAGTTTAGGCGTCTGGGCCCCAGTATTTGTATCCAAAAATCATTTGATCCTCTAGGCAGAGGATGTCTGTGCCAGCCAGAACCAGTTCTGCCTTCTCTGGTGTGATTTCCCAGCAGGGGGTGGAGACGGCATTGTCAGGGGTGGAGACGGCATTGTCAGAGGCAGACAAGGTCCTTTGAGGTGCAAAAGAATCTCCTCCCTCTTCCCCCATCGCAGCCCAGGTCTATTCACTCCTTTCCTGACCTACCTAGACTATCTGGAGCCACCCTTGCTTCCAAGTCATCTGTCGTCCAAAACCCAGACAGGCAATCCACATTCCAACAGAGGCACACGGGATGACTGAGCAAGAACACACCTACTTCCTAAAAGTGGTATTTTCAAACACAGAATGTAAAAATCACCTTTACTAAAAGATGCATCATTAGATTCTGAGTTCAGGCAGACAACATTTTATGTTCCCACCTAGTTCCCAGGGACAGTTATGTTTATAAGATGTTATAAACAAACTTCCCATTCTGTCTTACGGGGAACAGGTAGCCTTGCAATAGTGAAAAACTAAATGAGCTGTAATTCACTATCACGACATGCCACACACACCAGGGTGTGTCCTAACTTTCACATACACTGCACCCTGCCCACAGGGGTACTTTGGGCCTACCTTAGGGGTGCCTGACATGTAAGAAAAGGGAAGGTTAGGGACTGGCAAGTGTGTGCACTGGCCAAATCGACATGGCAGTTACAAACTGCGCGCAGACTCTGCAATGGCAGGTCTGAGTTACCTTTTTAGGGCTACTCACGTTGGTGGCACAATCAGTGCTGCATGCCCACTCGTAGCATTTGATTTACAGGCCCTGGCACACTCAGTGCACTTTACAAGGGACTAACAAGTAAATCAAATACCCAATCATGGAAACACCAATCCATAACACAATTTACACAGAGAGCATATGTACTTTAGCACTGATTAGCAGTGATAACGTGCCCAGAGTCCTAAAACCAACACAAACAGGTCAGAAAAAATAGGAGGAAGAAGCAAAAAGTTTGGGGATAATCCTGCAAAAAGGGCCATTTCCAACAACCACCGTAAGATAATGCCACAGAGTAACACAAAACACACCACCACCACAATCCAGCAAGACAATCTATAAATGCAACACAACAATGCAGTTCAAAATGTAACATAACTATACACAGTAACACACTTAAACAACATGATAACATAACACAACACTGTACAGTAATACAACAAATACATCAACACTATACACCTACATTACTTAATATTTCTATCTGCAATAGAACAACAAGGTGTAATACAGCAATCAAACACATCAAAGCAGAACAAAAGCACAACCACAATATAATATAGCAACACCACACCACCAAAGCTCAGCACAACCTAACATAACATAGATGCAAATTTGAGCTACTGTGTTCTTATGTTTTGGTGTTCTATTTATTTGATATCTTGTATTGGTGTGCTGTGTTGCATTAATGATTTGTTCTGCTGTTGAGTTATTGTGTGTCGTTTTGTTGGAATGTTGTATATTGGGTTATTATGGCAGTGTTGTCAGGTTGTTTTGTGTCGTACTGTATTGGTGGCATTTTGGTGTATTTTTGTAATATGGTGCTCGTGTACTTCATTTGCTGTCTGCTTAAACATGCACATATATTATTTTCAATTATTACCTTCTCCATAAATATGAGTTCATTATATGGTGGTAAAAGGTGTTAAAGAACTACTATACTTGCCACTAACGCTACAAAAGGGGGTGGTGATGGACGGAGCATCTGAATCAATCAAACACTCACACCCAGTCAAAAGATCTGGGTTTAATCCATCACCGTTCTTTAGCCCACTCTGCCACCCCAGTTCAGACATGGCTATATGCAAATCAGTCTGACCCTGTGCCTCATGGAAACAGTCCAGCCCGAACTGCCAAGCCATGTCTTCCCTGGACCGGAAACAAGCTTCCGAGGACCGGTTTCTGGCATTCCAGCCGTCTTCAGCCCGGCTTGCTTGAATCCAGTATCAAATTGAGCAAGGGACTCACGTCTGAGCATACCCTGCCACACTTAGGGTGGCCAAAAGCGGTACAAAAGGGGGTGGTGATGGACGGAGCATCTGAATCAATCAAACACTCACACCCAGTCAAAAGATCTGGGTTTAATCCATCACCGTTCTTTAGCCCACTCTGCCACCCCAGTTCAGACATGGCTATATGCAAATCAGTCTGACCCTGTGCCTCATGGGAACAGTCCAGCCCGAACTGCCAAGCCATGTCTTCCCTGGACCGGAAACAAGCTTCCGAGGACCGGTTTCTGGCATTCCAGCCGTCTTCAGCTCGGCTTGCTTGAATCCAGTGGCAAATTGAGCAAGGGACTCACGTCTGAGCATACCCTGCCACACTTAGGGTGGCCAAAAGCGGTACAAAAGGGGGTGGTGATGGACGGAGCATCTGAATCAATCAAACACTCACACCCAGTCAGAAGATCTGGGTTTAATCCATCACCGTTCTTTAGCCCACTCTGCCACCCAGTTCAGACATGGCTATATGCAAATCAGTCTGACCCTGTGCCTCATGGGAACAGTCCAGCCCGAACTGTCAAGCCATGTCTTCCCTGGACCGGAAACAAGCTTCCGAGAACCGGTTTCTGGCATTCCAGCCGTCTTCAGCCCGGCTTGCTTGAATCCAGTGGCAAAGTGAGCAAGGGACTCACGTCTGAGCATACCCTGCCACACTTAGGGTGGCCAAAAGCGGTACAAAAGGGGGTGGTGATGGACGGAGCATCTGAATCAATCAAACACTCACACCCAGTCAGAAGATCTGGGTTTAATCCATCACCGTTCTTTAGCCCACTCTGCCACCCCAGTTCAGACATGGCTATATGCAAATCAGTCTGACCCTGTGCCTCATGGGAACAGTCCAGCCCGAACTGCCAAGCCATGTCTTCCCTGGACCGGAAACAAGCTTCCGGTCCAGGAAAGACATGGCTTGGGAGTTCGGGCTGGACTGTTCCCATGAGGCACAGGGTCGAGGCTGATTTGCATATAGCCATGTCTGACCTGGGGTGGTGTGGAGTGCAAAAGAACGATGGATTTAGGCCCAGATCTCTGTACTGGGGTGAATGTATGACATTGTTCTGCATTCTGTCCATCTATTGTTGTTTTTGCATTTGTCACCCCGAGTGGGATGGGTATGCTCAGACGTGAGTCCCATGCTCTCCACACCACTGGAGTCAAGCTATCCAGGCTGATGAAGGCTGATAGCCAGAAAACGGTCCTTGGATGCTTGATTCCGGTCCAGGAAAGGCATGACTTGGCAGTTCGCGCTGGACTGTTCCCATGAGGCACAGGGTCGAGGATGATTTGCATATAGCCGTGTCTGACCTGGGGTGGTGTGGAGTGCAAAAAAACGATGGATTTAGGCCCAGATCTCTGTACTGGGATGAATGTATGACATTGTTCTGCATTCTGTCCATCTATTGTTGTTTTTGCATTTGTCACCCCGAGTGGGATGGGTATGCTCAGACGTGAGTCCCATGCTCTCCACACCACTGGAGTCAAGCTAGCCAGGCTGATGAAGGCTGATAGCCAGAAACCGGTCCTTGGATGCTTGATTCCGGTCCAGGAAAGACATGGTTTGTCAGTTCGGGCTGGACTGTTCCCATGAGACACAGGGTCGAGGCTGATTTGCATATAGCCATGTCTGACCTGGGGTGCTGTGGAGTGCAAAAAAACGATGGATTTAGGCCCAGATCTCTGTACTGGGGTGAATGTATGACATTGTTCTGCATTCTGTCCATCTATTGTTGTTTTTTCATTTGTCACCCCGAGTGGGATGGGTATGCTCAGACGTGAGTCCCATGCTCTCCACACCACTGGAGTCAAGCTATCCAGGCTGATGAAGGCTGATAGCCAGAAACCGGTCCTTGGATGCTTGATTCCGGTCCAGGAAAGACATGGCTTGGCAGTTCGGGCTGGACTGTTCCCATGAGGCACAGGGTCGAGGCTGATTTGCATATAGCCATGTGTGACCTGGGGTGGTGTGGAGTGCAAAAAAACGATGGATTTAGGCCCAGATCTCTGTACTGGGGTGAATGTATAACATTGTTCTGCATTCTGTCCATCTATTGTTGTTTTTGCATTTGTCACCCCGAGTGGGATGGGTATGCTCAGACGTGAGTACCATGCTCTCCACACCACTGGAGTCAAGCTATCCAGGCTGATGAAGGCTGATAGCCAGAAACCGGTCCTTGGATGCTTGATTCCGGTCCAGGAAAGACATGGCTTGGCAGTTCGGGCTGGACTGTTCCCATAAGGCACAGGGTCTAGGCTGATTTGCATATAGCCATGTCTGACCTGGGGTGGTGTGGAGTGCAAAAAACGATGGATTTAGGCCCAGATCTCTTTACTGGGGTGAATGTATGACATTGTTCTGCAGTCTGTCCATTTATTGTTGTTTTTTGCATACTTGCCACTAAGACACGTAATAGTGCCAGCCATTGACTTCCACTTTTTAGTTGCCAAAAACATAGAGAAAGCTTGTCCTCCGGTGCGGGATCTGGGGATTCTGGGAAATGTCAATAGTTTGGCTGATAACAGGGGAGTTCTGGACGTGACGTACTAGTGAAGATCTTGTGCAAAAACGGGGACCTTTTCCATGATGAGCTTTATCAGACATGCACACGCTCTTAACCAATAAGCGATCTGCAATGAGAAACCAGTGCCATTGGCTCATACTTGCTGAGAGGAACTGCCTGTACATATCATGGGTGACCGTGCCTCGAACTGCCTTGCTATACAGACAGATTGTAATACCCATAAAGGCGCCTCTCAATGATCATAGAAAGATCTGCGCTGGTTTTAAGAGAAGTGTGCCATACTCACAACAGAGATAAATACTCTACAACAGCAAGAGTACACTCTGTTGACAGCAAAAACAGATACATTCCAACAGCAAGGCACCCTTTTCACAGAAACAATTACACTAAAACTGCAAGAGACTGTTTACTCAACTGAGAGTAGAAAATATACCAGAACAGCAAACAAGCAGGGCGCTCGACCTTGGGCCTGGGGAACTGGGTTCGAGTCTCGGCAACGACGCCAAACATCCTGTGATTTTGGGCAAATCACTTCATCTCCCCATGCCTAACAAAAAATAAAATGAATGTGTGTCCTACTTAACTGGTGCTATGTAAAGCACTCTGATACCCGATTCGGTTCGGGTCAAGTTCGCGCTATAAAAAATAAAATAAAAAAAAGCCAATATGTCTCGCCTATGTGTTGGACCCGGCCTCATGGCGTGGTCCTACCCCTCCCGCATGGCGGGCCCCGGACGACACCAGCCCTCCTCCGGACCTCGGGCG
This sequence comes from Lissotriton helveticus, assembly GCF_964261635.1. NCBI lineage: Eukaryota > Metazoa > Chordata > Amphibia > Caudata > Salamandridae > Lissotriton > Lissotriton helveticus. The sequence goes on from NC_136070.1 coordinate 1,005,540,050, forward strand.
GCCCCTTCGGCCCGACCCCGCACGCCCCAACACCACCGATCCGGATGCCATCCCGGATCCCCATCACCAGCCTGGCTCCGGCGTAGGCCCATCACGACCTAAGCACGAGGCCGTGCCCGACTCCATCTTGGGTCCCCCACGTCACGACCACGTGGCCTCGGCCCAGGCCCAGGCCCCAGCGAAGCCCCGACATCGAGGCACCAAGATCCTCCCAGGTGGTCGAGTGGCCACTCGACAGATCCCGGAGGGAGAGGAGTTTCGATGGCCCTCCAGCCGTCCCCGGACGCCTGGTATCGATCGCCCTCCGGCCTCACTGGGCGCTGGCTCCACCCCCCTGCTGGGTGTCTGGACACCATCATCCCGGCCCCTCTGACCCCCCAGGCGGGAGGGTCCGGACATCAAAGGACCTCCGTCCTATATCTGGGCCAGCCCCGGAGTAGGACGTCAGTTGTATCCTGGACTGGAAGCCCTACTGACGCTGTCACGGCCGACACCAGACGAACTCATCCTTCCTGTAACCCGTCGTCCATCTGAGAGCCTGCTGGCGCTGCCGTGGCCTACCTTGCTGAACCATCTGAGAGCCTGCTGGCGCTGCCGCGTCCTACCTTGCTGAACCATCCGAGAGCCTGCTGGCGCTGCCGCGGCCTACCTTGCTGAGCCATCCGAGAGCCTGCTGGCGCTGCCGCGGCCTACCTTGCTGAACCATCCGAGAGCCTGCTGGCGCTGCCGCGGCCTACCTTGCTGAGCCATCCGAGAGCCTGCTGGCGCTGCCATGGCCTACCTTGCTGAACCATCTGAGAGCCTGCTGGCGCTGCCGCGGCCTACCTTGCTGAACCATCCTGTAAGCCTGCTGGCACGGCCGCGGCTCGAACCTCTCGGAACCCCCCAGCTCGAGGATTGAGAGCTGTGCGCAGGGTATCCCTTCCTCCCCCCAGAAGCGAGACTGTCCCGCTACCTCGCCCCCCTTTTCGAGACTTTACGGATCCCTCGATCCGCCTGTATATACTGCCAAGAATCCGCAACCCGTATTCCTTATAAAAGCTTGAGAACTTGACCTCCTGTGTGGTGTCCGTTTGTAGTGTTGTGATTACTCTGCTGTACGATCCTAGGAGAGGGCCCTCCCCCAGGAGGCCTCTCGGTAACGCTCGGCTACGTCTCGACGGAGAGGTGGACCTAGGGGTGGTCAGTCAGACATCTTCTGCCTCCCCCGGGGTCGCCTTTCTAACAGTATGCAATAGTGTTATGTTATGTTATGTTATGTTAATTGGCTCTTCTATAGCGCAACGGCTACTCACAATGGAGTGTCCCGGCGCTTTGGCGAAGAGGACCTTTAATGGAAAGGAAACATAACTGAAAATAAAAGACAACACGATTCCTAAATAAAAAGCCATGTTTTTAATGCCTTTCTAAAAGACAACAGACTAGGGGCCTGTCTAAGAGCAATTGGAAGTTCATTCCAAGCACGTGGGGCCAGGTAATGAAACGAACGCCCCCCTTGTCTGGCTCGTTTGATGGATGGAACGCGCATTGTAGACAAGGAGGCGGAGCGAAGAGCTCTGCTCGGTTGGTACAAAGCAAGGCGCTTTCTAATATACCTAGGGCCCAAATCATGGAGGGCCTTATAGGTAAGCGTCAGGCTTTTAAACAGCACCCTTTTGGCTATAGAAAGCCAATGCAATTCCTTCAGCAGATTGGAAGCACTAGCTCGTCTAGGTAGACCATAAATGGCCCGAGCAGCTGAGTTTTGCACGACCTGAAGTCTTCTTACAAGATACTTAGGAAGACCTAAATAAAGGACATTAACATAGTCCAGGCGCGACCCTACCAATGCCTGGACAATAACCCTTCGATGATTCACAGAAACCAAAGGGAGGAATTTCCTAAGCATCCGTAGGATACCAAAGCACTTCCCTGCAAGACAGGCTATTTGAGGTCCAAAAGTCAACTCGTTGTCAACAATAATACCAAGGTTTTTAGCCTTGGTACTGGCATTGGCAGGGGGAAAAAGATCCTGAGGCCACCAGTTCTTCCAGTTTGGTTCGGAGACACACCCGAAAAAGAGCAGCTCCGATTTATCGGAGTTGCATTTCAGGCCATGCCTCCTGAACCAATCAAAGACTGCCTCTAAGCAGCCTCTGATGCGGGTCCCATCAAACACCTCGTTCTTATTCTGAGTGAACAAGAGCTGGGTGTCATCAGCATAAGACACGATCTGGGCGCCAAACAACTCCGCAACCTCTGCAAGGGGGGCCATAAAGATGTTAAAAAGCAGGGGGCTAAGAATAGACCCCTGAGGGACCCCCACTTCCAGGGCTGACATAGCTGCGGAGTGAGGTGGCGCCCAGATCGTTTGTCGACGGTTGGCTAGAAATGATTTAAGCCATTTCCACACCGTCCCCCTTAGACCACAATCCCAGAGTCGAATTAGGAGAGTGTCATGGGGAACGGTGTCGAACGCCGCCGACAAGTCTAACATAACCAACATGGCCTTTCCTCCTGAGTCTAAAACCTCCCTAATGGCAGTGGTGACTTCCAGTAATGTGGTCTCGGTGCTATAATTCGCACGAAACCCAGATTGAGTACTGTGCAATAAGTTGTTAATCTCGATAAAATCGGAGATGGATCGATGCACATGTCTTTCCGCCACCTTTGCCAAAGCAGGGAGTAGGGAAATAGGCCTATAGTTGGCATGTATGATGGGATCCAAAGTTGGTTTTTTTATTAAAGGAATAATACAGGCGCTCTTCCAGGCCTGTGGCACAATGCCGGCGGACAATGAGGAATTTAGAATGGAATTAATGGGACTATTTAGCACAGAGGCTATTTTGTTAAGACACGAGACCGGGCAAGGATCAAGGGGAGAGCCCGATTTCAAGCTTGTCAAATGATCCAGTGAAGCAGTAAGGCTTAGCTGCGGAAATTCCCAAAGAGTGGGAATAGCAAGAGAGATAGCATCAGGATCCACAGCCCGAGGCTGAATGGAATGAGTGGCAAGGTCGGCTTGAATAGTGGTTATTTTCTCAACAAAATAACGTGCAAGTTCATTCAGCCAAGATTCTGAATGACACTGCACATACGTGGCTAAGGATGGGGAAGTGAAGTCTCTAACAATTTTAAAAATTTCCTTACAGGAATTATCCGATTCATCTATCCGCCGTTCAAGAAAGGATTTTTTTTCACTCCAGATCATCCTATGATAGGATTTGGTCAGATCTTTAAATTTTTCTCTCTCACGAGGGTTATAGTCTTTCCTCCAAGTTCTTTCGGCTCTCTTGCAATTTTGACGTAATTCTCTAAGCTTAGATGAGAACCAAGGAGCAGAAGAACGTTTCATTCCAGGTTTGACAACTTTCTCAGGCACGAGATCCGCCAGTATGGCCGTGAGCCACTCCGTATAACGGGGTAGGTCAACTTCCACCTCACCGGACAAAGTGCAGGGTGAACGAGCCAAGACCTGGAGTAACGTGTCACTAGATAGCAGATGAAAAGGCTTAAACAAACGTTTGGCAGAACTAACGGGGTTCAATCTGGCAGAAGAGACACTTGAAAGACTAAAAGTGATTAAGGAATGGTCTGACCATAATACGGGTTGGGGGGCGAGTACATTAATCGAAACAGTGGAAAATACTTGGTCCAAAGTATGACCCTTATTGTGAGTAGGATCATGAATGAAAGGAGTAAGTCCTAATGTAGCCGTAACCTCCAGAAGTTTCATCGTGTCGGGGTTTACAGCCTCATCCATATGTATATTCAAATCACCCAAAAATAAACAATGTTTAGATTTGAGACATGGGACTGAAAGAGCAACCTGTAGCTCGTCCAGAAAAGAACCTAATGGACCAGGGGCACGATATACCAAAATGCCAGTACAAGCATAATGAGGAGACAAATGGAGAGTGAAACCCAGCGCCTCGGTGTTCTGGATGTTATCTACCGTAAAAGTGGTGCAGTGCAGCTTATTGTTGACAATAATTGCTACACCGCCCCCACGCCCAGATGTTCTATCTCTCCTAAAGATGGAATAATTAGGTGGGATGGCGTTGGCTAAGTCTGGGGCCGAGGTATCACTCAACCATGTCTCCGTGAGAAAAAGACAAGATATGTCGGAGTTATCAAGTAAATTCCATATATCTAAGGCATGACAGCCTAATGAACGTGTATTAAGGAGTAAACAAGTAATAGTAGTTTCCGAGGAAATATGTTTTGGTCTATTACATGAAGGGGCTCGCCAACCACAAACCTGACACCCTTTCCTTAAGGTTCGATGTCCCGGAAAAACCGAGTGGCAGCGCCCTAGCGGCGGACGGAGATCAGAAAGAGTCTCAGAAGAATAAAAATAGCACATTATAAGACTTTAAGAAACGTACAGTACCAGCTACTTAAAAAGAGCCTGCCAGCCGTCCTGCACCGTCCGCTGCCGGAACGCTGACGGGCGCAGACGGGCAGGACTCTGGCACGACTCAGGCGCAGGGAAGGCGCCACCTTGCGCGTCACCGCTGCGCGTTGAATAGGGTGGAGCTTTAAGTAGGCCGGCGGAAGTAGAGCAACCCAGGCGCCACGACCCGCACCAAGATGGCGGCGTCAGGCTTCGCAGGCTACACCAACATGGCGCTCAATAGCTATTGGCAATGTATTTTAGCCTTTATATACACCAGTGAGGCTGCTTTTCAGCATGGCTAAATATTAGTGGGATGGGGTATATTGGAGTGGGGTATATTGGAGGTAGAATGGAATGAGGTAGATTGGTGTAGAGTAGAGTACATTGGCGGAGAGTGGAGTGGGGTAGAATGGAGTTGGGCAGACTCGGGTAGGTCAGGGTAGATTGGAGTGGAGTGAGGTGGAGTAGACTAGAGTGGGGAGTAGGGTAGATTAGCGTGGTAGATTGGAGTAGGGTAGATGAAATTGGTGTAGATTGGAGTGGGTTGGGGTAGATTGGAGTGGAGTAGATGGGGGTACATTAGAGTGGGGTAGATTGGAGTGGGGTAGATAGGATTAGGGTAGATAGAGGTAGAGTGGAGTGGGCTATATTGGAATAGATTAGAGTGGAGTGGGGTACATTGGGGTAGAGTGGGGTGGATTGTAGTGGAGTCAGGTAGATTGGAGTAGAGTGCGGTAGATTTGGTGGTTTATACTAGAGTAGAATGGAATGGAGTGCGGGTAGATTAGGGTAGTCTGGAGTGAGGTAGATTGTGGTAGAGTGGAGTGGGGTAGATTGGAGGTGGGGTAGATTGGAGGTGGGCTAGAATGGAGTGGCGTGCAGTAGATTAGGATGAGGTGGGGTAGATTGCAGTTGGGTGAAGTGGGGTACATTGGGGTGGAATAGGTAGACTAGGTTAGAATTCGGTAAATTGGGGTAGAGTGGAGTATTTTTGAGTGGATTAAATTGGGGTAGATTGGAGTGGGGGAGTAGGGTAGATTGAATTTGGAGTAGATTAGGGTGACGTGGAGTAGATTGGGGTGGAGTTGGGTAGATTGGAGTGCAGTGGCATAGATTGAAATGGAGTGGGGTGGGTTAGATTGGAGCGAGATAGATCGGGGTGGAGTGGAGTGGGATATAGTGGGGCAGTTTTTGGAAGAGTGAAATGCAGTATATTGGAGTAGGTTGGCATGGTGTGGGGTAGAATGGAGTGGGTAGACTGGACTGGGGTAGATCTGTGCAGAGTGGAATGGAGTACAGTATACTGGAGTAGGCTGGCATGTAGTGGGGTAGATTGGTGTAGAGTGGAGTGGGATATGTTGGGTAGATTAGAGTGGAGTGGGTAGATTGGGGAAGAGTGGAGTGCAGTGTACTGGAGTAGATTGTCATGGTATTGGGTAGACTGGAGTGGGGTGAAGTAGATAGAAGTGGACAGGTGTAGATTGAAGTGGAGTAGATTAGAGTGGTGTGGAGTGGGGTAGACTGGAGTGAAGTGGGGTAGATTAGAGTTGGATAGGATGGGTGGATTATGGTAGGGTAGATTGGAGTGAAGTGTGATAGATTGGAGGTGGGTAGATTGGGGTTTACTGGAGAGGAGTAGATTGGAGCGGAGTTGCATAGGGTAGCGTGGGGTGGATGGAGTGGGGTAGATTAGGGTGGGTAGATTGGGTGGATTACAGTAGGGTAGATTGGAATGGAGTGGGTAGATTGAAGTGAGCTAGATTGAAGGGGTATGATTGCAGTGGGGTAGATTGTAGTGGAATGGTGTGGAGTGGAGTGGGTTGGATTGGAGTGGGGTAGAATGGAGTGGGGAAGATTGGAGTGGGGTGTAGAGGGGTAGATTGGAGTGAAGTAGATAGGTGTAGATAGGAGTAGGGTAGATTGGGTAGGGTGTATTGGGGAGAGGTAGATTGGAGTAGGGTAGATTAGGGCAGAGTGGTGGGGTATACTGGAGCGGGTGGATTGAAGTGGAGTGGGTTAGAATGGAGCGGAGTGGGGTAGATTGGAGTGAAGTGGGGTAGATTTGGGTAGAATGGAGTGTGGTAGAGTGGAGTGGATTAGATTGGAGTAGCATAGACTGGGTGCATTTGAGCATGGTAAATTGAAGTTGAGTGGGGTAGATTGCAGTAGTTTGGAGTTTGATAGATTGTAGTTGATTGGAGTGGGGTAGATTGCGGTAGGTTGGAGTGGGTTAGATTGTAGTGGAGTGGGGTAGATTGAAGTGGAGTGGGGTGGGCTAGAATGGAGAAGAGCTGGATAAAAACTGGAATGGAGTGAAGGAAATTGGACTGGGGTAAACTGGAGTGGAGTAGAGAGGAGTGGGGTAAATTGGTGCGGAGTCAGGTGGATGGAGTTGAGCGGATTGGATTGGGGTACATTGGAGGATGGATTGGGGGTAGTTTGGAGTGGGGTAGATTTGAGTGGAGTGGGTTGGAGTGGGGTAGATTGGAGTGGGGTGGGGTTGATTGCATTAGATTGAGTGGAGTGGGGTAGATTCTAGTGGAGTGGGATAGATTGGGGTAGAGTGGAGTTGTTTGGAGTGGACAGATTGGAGTGGAATGGGGTAGATTGGATCTGGGAACAACCATTAAAACGCAGTCAATACAACGCACTACATTTACAACGCAGTCATTATAACGCAACATCCTTTACATTGCAGGCCATTACAATGCAGCCATTACAATGCATGTCACTACAACGCATGCCATTACAACACATTATAAGGTAAGTAATGGGAAATAGTCATTTTTACTCCATCACTTACCCTACTGTTGCACTCACTGGAGTGGGAATAGTAATTTTTACCCCTACACTATCCAACACTTACACTACTGTTGCCCTGAAGGTATTATGCGTTATAATGGTAAGTGTTGTATTGGAATGTGTTGTAAGTGTATTTTCTAAAAATGCATTGTAATGGAATGCGTTGTAAAATCATGCAATGTAATGGATGTTGTGATGTAAAAACTTGGTTGTAACATGTCCTATTCATTGGGTCGTAGTGGAGTGGATTGGGGTAGATTGGAGTGGAGTGCGGTAGACTCGACAGGAAGGTGGTAGATTGGAATGGGTGGGTAAATTCGAGTGGGGTACGTTTCAGTGGAGTGGGGTATATTGGAGTGGAGGAAATTGGGGTAGATTATAACGAAGTGGGTGGATGGGGTAGTGTTAGAAAGGTGGTCCCGGGGGAGGCAGAAGATGTCTGACTGACCACCCCTAGGTCCACCCCTCCGTCTAGAAGTAGCCGAGCGTTATCAAGAGGCCTCCTGGGTGAGGGCACTCTCCTAGGATCGTACAGCAGAGTAACCACACCACTACAAATGGACACCACACAAGAGGATAAGTTCTTAGGCTTTATCAAGAATAAAGGTTGCTGGTCTTCAGCGATATGGACAGGCAGATCGAGGGATCTGTAAAGTCTCGTACTTAAGGGACAGAGTAGCGGGACAGTCTCAGTACTGGTGAAGGAAGGGATACCCTGCGCACAGCTCTCAATCCTCGAGCCGGGGGGTTCTGAGAGGTCGAGCCGCAGCGGCGCCAGCAGGGCCCGACAGGTGGTCTTTCACGGAGAGGGGGCCGCGGCAGCGCCAGCAGGCCTCGAGGTGGTTTCGACGAGGATGGGCCGCGGCAGCGCCAGCAGGCTCCAAAGATGGTTCAGTTGAGATGGACCGCGGCAGCGCCAGCAGGCTCCAAAGATGGTTCAGCTACGATGGACCGCAGCAGCGCCAGCAGGTTCCCAAGATGGTTCAGCTAAGATGGACCGCGGCAGCGCCAGCAGGTTCCCAAGATGGTTCAGCTAAGATGGACCGCGGCAGCGCCAGCAGGCTCCATAGATGGTTCAGGCTTTAGGTTACTGAGTTCTTCTCGGGGTCAGCCGTGACAGCGTCAGCAGGGCTCTTGACTCCAGGATACAACTGGCGTCCTACTCTGGGGCTGGCCCAGATATAGGACGGGAGTCCTTTGATGTCCGGACCCTCGCGCCTGGGGGTCAGAGGAGCCGGGATGATGGTGTCCAGACACCCAGCAGGGGGATGGAGCCAGCGCCCAGGGAGGCCGGAGGGCGATCGATACCAGGCGTCCGGGGACGGCTGGAGGGCCATCGAAACTCCCCTCCTCTTGGATCCGTTGAGTGGCCACTCTAAAACCTGGGTGGATCTTGGTGCCGCGATGTCGGGCCTTCGCTGGGGCCTTGGCCGGGGTCGGGCTGAGGCCACGTGCTCGGGACGTGATGGGCCCAAGATGGAGTCGGGCCTGTAGGGGTGGTCCGGAATGGCAGCCGGACCGGCAGCGTTGGGGCGTGTAGGGTACGCCGTGTTCCAGGGGGGAGAGCCGTGGTTTGCCAGGGTGGATGCTCTCGTTGGTAGTTCGTGTAGGGTTGTGCCAAGGGGGCGACCGAGGCTCGCTGGAGGCCCGATGTCGTCCTGGGCCCGCCATGCGGGAGGGGTAGGACCACGCCACCATGCCGGGTCCAACACGCGTCCCCCCCAGCTGAAGGCAGGGGAGAGTCACCCATCTTCTTGGGGGTTCTCCTCGCCGAGGCGGAAGAAGCGGGACAGGCCATCAGCGTTGGCGTGGTCGTTGCCAGGGCGATGCTCCACAGTGAAGTCCATCCCTTGGAGGGAGATGGACCATCGCAGCAGCTTCGGATTCTCGCCACGCATCTGCATCAGCCACCGCAGGGGCCGGTGGTCGGTCTGTACCCGGAAGTGGGTGCCGAAGAGGTAGGGCCGGAGTTTCTTTAGGGCCCACACGACGGCGAAGGCTTCCCTCTCGATGGTGCTCCACCGTTGTTCTCGAGCCAGCAGCAGCCGGCTGATGAAGGCCACGGGAAGGTCGACTCCCTCAGGGTTTACTTGGGATAGGACCGCCCCAATGCCGTGCTCCGAGGCGTCGGTTTGGACCACAAACTCTCGGCTGTAGTCGGGGGCCTGGAGCACAGGGGCGGTGCACATGGCAGTCTTTAGAGTCTCGAAGGCTGCTTGGCACTCGGGGGTCCATTGCACCTTCTGGGGTAGTCTTTTGGAGGTCAGTTCTGTGAGGGGCCCCACAATGCTCCCATAGTCCTTTATGAATCGACGATAATATCCAGTGAGCCCCAGGAAGGCTCGGACTGCGGTCTGGGTGACCGGGGGCTGGAGGTCCGGTGGTGCCGGGTCGTTGGTTCATCGGGCAGAGGGGGTCATTAGCATAGTGACCCTGCCGCTGGCATCTGTGGCAGGTAACGTTCGGGCGGGGTCCCGGTCGGGCTGGAGGGGCCCCCCTTCGGCCCAGGGCTGGCGAAGTGGAGGTAGGGGAGGACCCCGTGGGGGCGTCTCGGTCCCTGCTCTGGCCTCCTCCGCCGCCTCGTGGTCGGTGGCTCCCCGGGGATCCCCGGCCATAGTCTCCCCTCGGGCTCCGGGGGACTCGGGTGCTCTCCCATGTATCAGCCTCGACAGCGAGTTTTCATGGCTCTGTCAGTTTGCTGTCGAGGAGATGCTGCCGGAGTTCGATGAAGCAGTTGTTGGACAGATGTTCCCATATGATGAGGTCGACCAACTGCTGGTAGGTGGTGACCTGACTGCCTTCGATCCACCCCTCGAAGGCTCTGCTATAAACGTTCACGTATTCCACCCATGTGGTACCGGGGATTTTTTTACAGTCTCGGAATCGCTGTCGGTACATTTCGGGGGTGAGTCCGTAGCGAGTGAGGAGGGCGTTTTTCATGTGTTCGTATGAGGTCATCTCGGCATCGGGAAGCTCTAGCAGGGCGTCCCTACCTTCGTTGACGAACTTCCCCCACAGGCCGGCGCCCCAGTCCCTGAGGGGTACTCGATGGGCGGTCATGGCTACTTCATAGGCTTTGAATCACTGTTGGATGTCGTCGTTCTTATAGTACTCTTTGACGACATCCTTGGGGATGTGTACCTTCGTGTCCCCGGGAGGTGGCGAGGTCTTGCCCCCGGAGGCGCTGGCTTCGCTCGCTTTGGCCTTGATTTCTAGTTCCTTTAAGCCCCGCTCATGCTCGAGCGTGAGTTTTTTTTCTTCAAGGTCTCTTTGTCTTCGTTTCTCCTCCAGGTCTCCTTCCAGCCGTAGTTGCTCGAGGGCTATTTTCCTTTCCGCCAGCTGTAGTTCTCCGTCTAGCCGGAGTCGAGCGAGCTCCAATTCGTGGAGCCGGTTCCTCTCTCGTTCTCGGGCGTCTTCGTGGGAGAGGCCCGTGTCCATGATTGCGGGTCTTTCCCCCGCTGGGGTCGTGTCGGTCTCCGGGTGTCCGTTCGGGCCCTGGTTATCTTCATTCTGGGGTGGCGTGTCTCCGGCTTCCACCCATGTTTGCAGGGCCGATTTAAAGTCTTCCTTGGTGCTTAGGCCAGTGGTAGCGATGCCCAAGTCTTTGCAGAATTGTTTCAATTCCTTATGACTGTACTCTTCCATTTTCTCTTTTCGGAATTCTGCTGTCGGTCTGGTTTCTTGAGTAGTCATGGTCGCGGTGTGTTTTTATCGGTAGCGGGTGAATCACTCTCTGTACGATTTGCGTTGGCTCGGATCGCACCGCCTGCCACCAATGTTAGAAAGGTGGTCCCGGGGGAGGCAGAAGATGTCTGACTGACCACCCCTAGGTCCACCCCTCCGTCTAGAAGTAGCCGAGCATTATCGAGAGGCCTCCTGGGTGAGGGCACTCTCCTAGGATCGTACAGCAGAGTAACCACACCACTACAAATGGACACCACACAAGAGGATAAGTTCTTAGGCTTTATCAAGAAGAAAGGTTGCTGGTCTTCAGCGATATGGACAGGCAGATCGAGGGATCTGTAAAGTCTCGTACCTAAGGGACAGGGTAGCGGGACAGTCTCAGTACTGGTGAAGGAAGGGAAACCAAGCGCCCTGATACTTTTAGACCTATCAGCGGCGTTTGATACCGTCAGCCATACCATACTCCTGGATAGGTTGGCCGGGTTTGGGTTTCGGGGCTCTGCTTACCTCTGGCTGGAATCCTTCTTGTCCGGGCGAACCCAGAGGATTCAGCTGGGAGAGGAGGTATCAGGAGCAGGAGACCTGACATGTGGGGTACCCCAAGGCTCTGCCTTGTCCCCCTTATTGTTCAACTTATACCTGCAACCACTAATAAGCACCTTGGTTGAGATGGGCTGTCGGGTGTTCAACTATGCAGACGACACCCAGTTGTTGCTGAGCATAGATGACACCGTAAGGGCCCAGTCGCTGGCACAGGAGATTCTTAGGTACACAGTCAACTGGATGTCCAGGAATCTCCTGAAGATTAACCCCGAGAAAACAGAGGTGTTAATTGTGTCATCCACCTGCTCCCCCTGGTGTGACCTCTACTGGCCCCAGGAATTAGGGCCCACCCCTAAGCCAGCAATCGTGGTCAAAAGTCTTGGCATTAGAATAGACGGCGCCCTCTCAATGACCAATCAAATCTCTGCGGTAGTAGGTACCTGTAACGGCATCATAAGACAACTGCGCAAACTTGTTCCACTTCTTTCCCAGTCCATGATCCGCACGATAGTTGCTGCCACCATACTGTCGAGGCTGGACTACAGAAATGCGCTCTACCTGGGCTTACCTAAAGCCTTAACAAATAGACTGCAGGTAGTCTTAAATGATGCGGCAAGATTAATCTTCAGACTTCCAAGGAGATCACATGCATCCCCGCTGTTGCTGAATCTTCACTGGTTACCAGTGACGCAAAGGTCGGCTTTCAAGAGCCTCTGCATAGCCCACAAGGCCATCTATGGGCAAGCCCCTTCCTATATCAAGGAAAGACTAGTTATATACAGGCCCGAAAGAAGCCTAAGGTCCTCCGAGGCTCAGTTGCTGGTATGTCCTCGGTTCAGGCTAGCAACAAAAGGAGGGAGATCCTTTTCGGTCCTACTGCCCAAAATGTGGAATGAGCTTTCGGAAGCTCTTCGCAAGGAAGGAAATCTGCTTTGCTTTAGGAAAGCCCTGAAGACAACTCTATTTAGAACAGCGTTGAGCTCAGTATAGACCTAGCTCGCCTCCTGTTGCTGCCCGAGCTGTGATGTCATTGCGGTCAAAAGCGCCCTGAGACCTGTCGGTGACTTGGCGCTATATAAACCGACATAAACATAAACATAAACATACCCTGCGCACAGCTCTCAATCCCCGAGCCGGGGGGTTCCGAGAGGTCGAGCCGCGGCGGCGCCAGCAGGGCCCGACAGGTGGTCTTTCACGGAGAGGGGGCCGCGGAAGCACCAGCAGGCCTCGAGGTGGTTTCGGCGAGGATGGGCCGCGGCAGCGCCAGCAGGCTCCAAAGATGGTTCAGTTGAGATGGACCGCGGCAGCGCCAGCAGGCTCCAAAGATGGTTCAGCTACGATGGACCGCGGCAGCGCCAGCAGGTTCCCAAGATGGTTCAGCTAAGATGGACCGCGGCAGCGCCAGCAGGTTCCCAAGATGGTTCAGCTAAGATGGACCGCGGCAGCGCCAGCAGGCTCCATAGATGGTTCAGGCTTTAGGTTACTGAGTTCTTCTCGGGGTCAGCCGCGACAGCGTCAGCAGGGCTCTTGACTCCAGGATACAACTGGCGTCCTACTCTGGGGCTGGCCCAGATATAGGACGGGAGTCCTTTGATGTCCGGACCCTCGCGCCTGGGGGTCAGAGGAGCCGGGATGATGGTGTCCAGACACCCAGCAGGGGGGTGGAGCCAGCGCCCAGGGAGGCCGGAGGGCGATCGATACCAGGCGTCCGGGGACGGCTGGAGGGCCATCGAAACTCCCCTCCTCTTGGATCCGTTGAGTGGCCACTCTACCACCTGGGTGGATCTTGGTGCCGCGATGTCGGGCCTTCGCTGGGGCCTTGGCCGGGGTCGGGCTGAGGCCACGTGCTCGGGACGTGATGGGCCCAAGATGGAGTCGGGCCTGTAGGGGTGGTCCGGAATGGCAGCCGGACCGGCAGCGTTGGGGCGTGTAGGGTACCCCGTGTTCCAGGGGAGAGAGCCGTGGTTTGCCAGGGTGGATGCTCTTGTTGGTAGTTCGTGTAGGATCGTGCCAAGGGGGCGACCGAGGCTCGCTGGAGGCCCGATGTCGTCCTGGGCCCGCCATGCGGGAGGGGTAGGACCACGCCTCGAGGCCGGGTCCAACAGGTAGTTTGAGGTACATTAGAGTGGAGTGGAATAAAGTGGAGTGAGATATAGTGGACTAGGGTAAATGGCGTGAAGTAGAGTGGAGGGACATAGAGTGGAGTGGTGTGTTGTGTAGTGGAGTGAGTGAGTGGAATAGACTAGAGTGTAGTGGAGTCGAGTGGCATGATGTGTCCTAGAGCGTCTTAGAATGGAGGGGCATAGAGTGGAGTGTCATGTAGTAGAGTGGAGTAGAGTGGAGTGGCGTAAAATGGTGTGGTGTGGCATAGAGTTGAAGGGCATAGAGTGGAGTGGCATAGTGTGGAGTTTGCATGGTGTGGTAGCGCACTGCCATTCTAGACAACACATTTTCAATTGAAATGAGCATTTCATTTGCACCAAAATACAGTTTTACTGCACACAAACGATAATGTGTGCAAATGTCATCAACTAGTGTATTGATGTATTTTGAAAAAAAATTCCACCACACTTCAGAATTACAAAAAATGGGCTCCATTTGTACTTATTATGCTATATTTTGAAACATCACCACAGTTCTTTTTTGTGTTTGGTGCTAGAAAAAAAGACTTCCTACACCCTCTCCTCTTACCTGTGGTTTACAAACCACAAAGCCAATGTAAGCAATGGGCGGAATACCTTCCTAGGTCAACTTTCTGAATGTCCCCAAAATGTATTTTCTGGTAGGCTTCTATTTAAAAAGATACACTTTATTAACAACAGGTGGAAAAAACTGATAATTTAACCTTAAAAAATCTATATCTCTGGAGTTTACTGTTACGATAACAGCTCATTCATCAGGAGACTTGTGTAACGTACAGCCACATGCATCAATGTTGCCGTTTGCGAATCCTTAATTGCGAAAATTAAGGAATCACAATTAAGGATTCGCAAACGGCAATGCATGAATAATTCGCTTTTTTTAGCGATTCGGTAATTTTCCTTAATTGCGATTCACAATTTGCGAATCGCAATTAAGGAAAACCCTTCCCATTGATTCCTATGGGCCAAGAGGCCCATAGGAATCAATGGGAAGGCATTTACAATTTGCAATTTTCAATTTGCGAATCGAATTTCAAGGGTGCAGGGGGGGTCCAAAGAACCTGCACCCCTGAAATTAAACTTAAGTGCAATTTACACACACACATGTCCCAAAGACATGTGTGTGTGTAAAATGCAACTTTCAAAAATGCATTTTTGTGCATGTTTGAAGGTTTTCGGTAAATTAGCACGAGGTTCAACCTCATGCTAATTTACCCCTTCCAAATTCTAATTCGCAATTTAAAAATGATCATGCATTGCATTTCAGAAATCTGAAATTGCGATTTCTGAAATGCAATCGCAATTTTAGAAATCGCAACATGATTGCCATTCCTAAAATTTCGAAATACATGATGCATTCCACTTTTGATAATTGCATTTGCAAACGGCCGAAAATTGCGATTCGCACCGTTTGCGAATGCAATTATCGTTGATGCATGTGCCCGTAAGTCCCTAAAAGAAATCACGAGGAAACAGGCTGTCTCAGCCTAACTCTGCATGACACTGGAATGAACTGCTTCTGTTCCTCCCATAAACTCTCCCCTTCTCTGCAATTATTCACAGAAGAGCTCAAAAAATGTATCTTCCACATCTTCCTGACCCAACTGATGGAAGTGTTGCCAACTATTCTTGATGTAACTCCATCCACGCCGGCCCTCACCATCTTTAAAGCCAGCTGCATCATTTACAAACAGTGGCATACATATTCACCCGCAGTCCCTGCGGTACGAGGGCAAACTCTAGGTGCAGACACGCTCGCCATCTCTGGGTGTGCTCTGCACACCCACAGCCAGGACACCATTAGCATGTAGACTAAGATGTGTAGAAAAGAAAAAAAAACGTTTCCATCTATGCCCCTATTATCTGGAACAAAATCCCTTTATCCATTAGGGCAGTCATTACGCAGATCCAATTAAGGAAAGAGTTGAAGCCGCATCTCTTTATGCTTTAAACCTTTTTATTAAGTTTTCCAATAACAGTAGCCGACACCTAAATCCAGTGGGGGAAACCATTGCAAAAATTTATAGAGGAAGTAAGAGAGTATAGTTGTAGAATAGAGAGAAAGGTAAGAAGAAGGCACTGCAGAAAGCTAGTGCTGGTTTAGAGTTGGGGGAGTGGCGTTTGCCTGTCCGGTGATCAAACTACCACTAGAAGAGATGTCTACTGGTCCTGTGCGTGATCCCTGGTGAGTCTTAGTACCCGGAGGTATCTGGGGCATGTAATTTCATTAAATTCAGTTGACAGGAACTCTAAGGTGGATCCCCATGCTTTGTCGAAACAGGAAAGCCGGCGTGCTAGGTTTGCTGTTATCTTTTCCTTCCAGAATACCTCCCACAGCTTATGCAGCCTGTCTAGCCTGGTTGGGACTCCTTCTGCACCCCATCTAGCCAGTATCACCTGCTTGGCGGCCCCCAGTGCCAATGTGATGGCCCTTCCCCGGCATCATCCTAAGGGATATGTTAGGGCATTGGGGAAACCATGGAGTACGTAGCTAGGGAATCTTGGTATGTCCGTGTCATAAGTAGCATTTTTGTCAGGTAGTATGGAGTCCCAAAATGGTTTTATCTTCCTTCAGGCATTGCCATAATAAATGGGTCAGATTTCCCACCTGGCTGCAATGTCGCCACCTCCTGGCTTCCAGCCTGCCACCCTGTCAGGGGTATAGTACCAATAATGTGCTATTTTGAGGAATATATCTTTTCCTGCTGTACTGCAGGAGGAGGCCCTGGCTCTTTGTATTATATCATGCCATTCTTTTGGGGAGAATTCTCGTTCGCACTCCGACTTCCAACTACGCTGCACTGGGGTCTTGACTCTCTGTGTGGGTGCAAGAAGAAACGAATATATATCTGAAAGCAGAAGTTTGTCTGAATGTCTGGTTATGAACCATTTTTCAAATTTGGTTAGAGGGCGGCTTGCATGCTCGTTGATTTATGGTTGCGTAACACAATGTCGCAGGGCCAGGTACTCCCAATATGTTGCTCTAGGTAGGTCATAGTTAGCAGCTAATTGGGGGAAGTCCATTATCCCATCCCCGAGTTGGCCTCCTGCCATTTGAGGTAATCCTGCCCAGTCCAGGTGGGAGGGAAATCCGGATGGGCAATGAAGGCGGTCAGAGTGGACGTAGGAGTAGATAGTCCCTGAGATACCTGAACCCTATCCCATACAGTCACCGTGGCTCGCAGGACAGTTGAGATGTAGACCCCGACAGGTCCATGACGTCTGGGGAGCCAGGGCACTTTCCACACATGTATGCCCGCTATTGCGCGGTTGATAAAGCACCAATGCTTTTCTGACATTTGCTTGTACCATTTGATCATGTACCTCAATTAAGCTGCTTTGTAATACCACTCTAAGTGTGGAACTCCCAGGCCCCCATCTTCCTGTTTCAAATATGTTTGGGGGGGCGCCCTCTGAGCCTTTTTTCTGCCTCAAATAAAGTCTGCCAACAAGTGCTGTCGTTTGGCCAGGACCTGGAGAGGGGGCTGCAGTGGCAAAGTCTACATTACGTACAGTATACAGGGGAGTAGCGTCATCTTTATAGCTGCCAGTCTACCTAGCTAGGGCAGTGTAAGCCATCTCCAGTTTTGAAGCTCCGTCCGAATATTAGACAGTAGATCACCATAATTCTCGCGTGCCATGCGTTCAACCGTAGGATATATCTGCAGGCCCATATAGGGAATACTTGCTGTGGCCCACCCAACGGGGAATTCTGCCTTTAAACGCCCCAGTTCAGCATGGTAGATGGTTAGGCTAAATGCTTGTGATTTTTGTAAATTAATCTTGAAGCCGGAGACCAATCCAAACTCCTCAAGTTCCCGCATGAGAGGAGGCAGGGAGGTGAGAGGCTGGGTAAGAAAGGACACAACATTGTTGGCATAGAGGGAAACTTTATGTTCCCTATCCCCCATATGAATCCAGGTAATTGTGACGTGTTGTTTGATGCGCTCCATAAATGGCTCCATATACAGAGCGAATAACAGGGGTGACAGGAGGCACCCTTGTCGAGTACCTCCCTGAACATGAAAGGGTCTGGAACGGACACCATTTACGCTGATTTTTTCCTCCGGTGTTTTGTAGGTGCTGTTCACCCACCGCATGAAACGCTACCCCAAGCTGAACCTCGCCATGGCCAAGCGTGAGTAGGGCCAGTGGACCTTATCGAAGGCTTTCTCAGCATCCACTGATAAAAGAAAGGCCGGCTTCTGGGAGCGTTGGGTCTTATCCAGTAGATGACACAGTCGCCTGGTTCCATCGCTACAACTGTGTTCCAGTATAAATCCGGACTGGTCCGAATCCACCAGCCCCTCCATATAGGGTGCCAATGGAGCTGCTAATATGCGAACAAACAATTTTAGGTCAACGTTCAGCAGTCAGATCCTTGCCCAGCTTGGGCAGGACCACCACTGAGGCCATACACATGGAGGGAGCAATAGATCTATCTTTGCTGAACGAGTTAAAAAGTCTTGTAAGCAACGGGCTAAATTGGGTGCAACCACTTCATAGAAATCGGAGGAAAATCCATCTTTCCCCGGCGGTTTACCCGACGTGAGTCCCTGAATCGCCCACATCACCTCGTCTGGTTGGATGTCTGCATCCATTTTATCTGCCTCCCAGCAGGGAGTGAAGCGACTGGTGCCAGGAGACATACACTGGTACTGCTTCCCCATCCAAGATGTCAGTGGTATAGAGGGCTGTGTAAACATTTTCACATTCAATAGCTCTGAGATCGTCCGCCTGTACTTTCTCCCGGCGATCAGTCTCCATCTCTGCAATATGGTGCTTATTTATTTGGGTGCGGATTTGATGCGCTAGAAGTTTTCCGGCCCTATTCCCCCCTTCATAATATCGCTGCTTAGTGCGTAAGAGAGTGTATTCGGCCCAGTCGAGGTCCAACGTCTTCAGTTGTTTACGAGCGTTGGCAGCGGGCTTAGATGGCACCCGCGCGTTTGTGTACCATTTCCAATTCCTTGACCTGACCCTCCAGTTGTTCCCGTTTATCCTTCCTATCCCGATTCAGCTTTGCCGATATTGCAAGAAATAGGCCCACTGCTGAGGGACGACACCCAGTGACGTCGTAACGCATGGGCATGCTGGGGCCCTACGAGCATAGGGGCCCCATGCAGACCAGAATTTAACACTAATTTTCCGTTAAACATTTTTATTCTTGTGTGTGGTTGTGTAGGCAGGGCTCGTGCACTGCTTTGCCCCGGGGGCCTATAATGCTGTTAAGACGGCCCTGGCTATACCGGTTGCTTAAGGCCCTTTCCCTCGTGCGGTTCAAGTCCTTTAACTCAGTTTCAGGGCCTTTAATAACCAGTAAAGCCAGAGGCTGAAGGGCTGTTACACCTCTTTGAGTAATTTTCTGCCTGTTTGGGAACAATCTTATTGTAGAATGATGGGAAAAATGCGGAGAAACAAACATGTGAGCAGCTGATGTTCGTGTCATGTTATGTAGTGCAAATGTTTTAACTCAAAATGCGTCCTCCTGCCCAAGATGCACAAGCACATATTTTATGCTAAAAATAGCAATTAATGACAGGTTTTCAGTTCACGCAATATCACATTTTTTTTCCCCTAATATTTTTCACTCATCCACCGATTTCGTTCACTTTCGCCCCACCAAAGCAATTCAAATTCCTACTATGTAATTTTTAGGTCGAGCTCAGCAATGCGAAGCATTGCCTCTAGCTCGACAACTTATGTCGCCCGTCTCCTGGGAATCTGAGACATGGGTCGGCCACGCGCGGCGATTGATGTCCGTGAACGCGCACGTTCAGGCCGGCGCCGTGCACACCCCCTGCCTCAGATTCCCACATAAACACACAGGCAGGCAGGCACAGACGCAGGCACATAGAAGCGTGCCCACACACACGCACACACAGCCACGCACGCACCCCCCCTCGCTCACGCGCACACACACACACACGCACCTGGCTCTTTTGCCGCGACTCCCCTGGTATCTCCGCACACACACGGCAGGAACACACACGCAGTCACACTCCCTTCCCCCCCCCAATACCTTACCGGGCTTGCCCCCTCCTGGGGCCCGGGACTTCAGCTGCAGCACTTCGCTAAAATCGCTTTCACTCCGGGCTCGCTCCTCAAAACGAAACTTAAACAACTTGCTTAGATTCCGTTGGTTCCCACAAAGTACACGGATCAATCCCCGTGGTCCCTTCGCCTATTGTTTTTCAGGTCTACTCCAATCGCACGCGCATTTCTGGGGACTGGCTACTGCCTTCGTGGAGCTGGCCAATTGCCATCTCAGAGCTAAAATAGTATTAGCATTCGTCAACACCATGTGTCCAATAACCACTCCCTGCTTGTAGAAGGGCGGGGTTTCCAATGGCAGTGGCACTATTGAATGCTTTCAGATAAACTATCTGGACCCTCGTATCCCTTCTTTGATTTCCGCCGTGTGAGGTATTCCCAATACTCCTTTTATTCAATTATTGTTTTCTTTTACATGTAATGGTGATTTGCTTGCGCGTTCACGGCGTGTTTGCTGGTGCCCGTTTATCACAGTACCCGTCTTCCTTGTTTAAAATGTTGTTCTTTGCTTAAAATATATGTCCCCGCTCCCCAATTACCTATTCCCCCTCCCTGGGCCTGTGGAGATATCTCTTTCCGTCCACCCCCACAGAGTCTGGGGTGTCGTGCGCTCCTTTCCAACATGGAAAGGGGTGTACTCCTGCCTTTGACTGGAGTACACCTGGTATCGTTTCCAGGCTGTGATGTTGGCGGGAGCGGGGTCTGTGAATGCCACAGGTGTAAACTCCCTGTTTGTGGGTGCGCTCACCCCAGGGCCAGCCTGGCCTCGGAGGGCACCCCCGCCTCTGCCGTGGGGTGTACTCCCTGTGTAATCTCAGAAGGCCTCAGGGTGACATCACTCAGGGGAGTCACAGGATTCAGGGCGCCGAGGTCAGCAGTGTGCATTCCTGGCAGTTGTAAATCCAGTCACTTCTGCTGCTGCGGCTGATTTAAGAGCGCAGCCCCCCTCCACGGAATCCATAGGGGGGAGGGGGGCGCTTTTAACAAGGGGGGCAAAGTCAGTAGAGAGGTAGAGAGGAGGCCGGGCGGATCAGAAGTGGCCTAGCTCATTGGGTGAATGCACCCACTGCAGGCACTGGCATGAAACCATTTAAAACAGATCAAGGTAGCTCGGTGGGTTGATGCACTGCCATGCTCCCCCTAAAATGTGCCTTTCATGCAGCTGGTCTGCGCACGTGGGGAGCTCTGTCTTCTCGGGGTCACGGCAGTCCCTCATTCACTCATTCACTCATCTTCAGTGGTTCGCACCCTGCCCTGATATTTCTGACTTTGGCTGCTTCAGGGCGCTTTGAGGCAGGGAGGGAGTGGACAAGCTAGGAGGAGGAGTGAGAAACTGAAAGCTCAAGCCCGATGCCCGGCACTGGCTCGGCTCGAGCTCCTCTCGAACCCTCGAGCCCGAGCCAAGCCTTCACGTAGCGTCTGCCTGCCACACGCACTCTACCCTCATGCACCGAGATGGAAATGAAAAACATGAACCTTTGATGTGAGACTGAAGAGGGAAAGAAAACCCATCTAGTGGCTGAACTCTAAACTAAATGAAACCAGAAAACATGGCATCAATCCCAGCTGCTCCACTTGAGCACATTGTGTGATCATGCACACATACTGTATTTCACCAGCCTCCTGTTATTTCAATCTCACGCATGAGAGCGCCTTGAAGTACCTGGGCTCAGGGTGTGCTGTAGAAGAAACCTCGCATGTTTGATGTCATAGAATACAATCTTGCATGAGTGCTCACTAAACTTTTTAGAACCAAGACCCACTTATTAGAAGGACAAACCTTCGCGACTCACCCACCTTTAAGGGACAAGAGGCGGGTGAGTTATGAATGTTACTAAAGCTTGGTGCGGTATCACCCTGTCATTTGCAGACAGCACGAATCCTATTTAAGTGTCCACTATCTTTGCACAGACACACATTTTACTAATAAAACTACACAGCGCACGAATGATGATGTGTGGGAATCGGGTTTTTGTGAATATTTATCATTTGTGCATCCGCAAGTAAGGTGTCTGGATTTGTTTGGTTCCATTTAAAACCTCTGTTTCCATCACACTTAAGAAATACAAATAAAACCTGCTCATTTTTGCTTTCCTCGCTGAAAAGGTTCTCAGAGCACCCGTTTTTAGACCTGGGGAAAAGGGCGGCTCTTACAAGAGTACGCGTTTCATGGGCAATAAAGTAGTAACATCACACATTTAAGAAATACAAACATACGTATGTTCATGAAGAAGACAGTAAAATAAATGCTTTTTGTTTTGATGGAATACAAATTTATTTTTAAAATAGAAATGTTTGCACGTACTGCCCATAGTAATCTTGGCCTTCTAATTCACAAGAGCTTATGTTTTCTGTAGTGTTTCCATCCACCCCCCCACTCCATCCATCCCCCACACTCCACCCTATCCACCACTCTAGCGCCCACACTCTAGCACCACCACTCTACCCGCCCACCACTCTACCCTCCAACTCCACCCTCAAAATCCACCATCCAAATCCACCATCCAAGCACTACTACACCCTCCAAATACACCCTCCGACCACACCCTCTAACTCCACCATCCAACTATACCCTCCAACTCAACACTCCAAATCCACACTCCAACCCCTTCCTCCAACTACAAATCCACCCTCCAAAAACACCATCCAACTCCACACTCCAACATCCAAATCCACCCTCCAACTACAACTCCAGCCTCCAAATCCACCCTCCAAATCCACCCGCAAACTACAACTACGGACTCCAACTCCACACTCAAAATCCAACTCCACTCTACAACTCCACCCTCCAAATCCACCCTCCAAATTCTATGGCAGGACCGGAGGCTTCTGATTATGCTTTCTCATTTCTTTACTGCACAAACAGCAGCCAATGAAAATGAAACTACAAATGTAAAAAACAACATTTCCCATGAGGCTTTGAACCACGCCTCCAATACAACAACCAATCACAGTAGTAATAAGCATATAAAGTATAGAGACACTAATCTGGCCTCTTCTTTCTTTGCTGCTCCGCAGCCCAGATAAGTGCTCTTTACTTTATATTCTTATTCTGCTTCAGGGCAGGCCTCCTGTTGTAGATATCGCCCCTGGCGCTTACTTGCTGATAATTACTATTTATATTGTTGTATTTGCACTGTTTTACCTTGTATGCACTGTTTATACCGCTATTGTGTTTGTTGGGTCTACGCCGCTGACGGCTTCTTTCCCCTCCCGACTTCGGAGCGGAGCTTCTCTGGTCCACTCCGTGTCACTTAGGTTTCCCTTGGAGCGCGTGTTGCGCCAGTAGGCCCCCCTTCTCTCCCGGTTTGCTGCTTAAAGACCGCGGCCGCTTCGATCGCGGTCCGCGATTATGAGGGACTTGGCCCCGCCCCTCGGGGAAGGAGGCGCACGTCGGAGCTCGTCTGAAGCCCGGCGTGCGTCTTCGGTGACTCGCACGAGTCAGTGTGCGTGCGCAGCCCGCCTTTAGTGCCTGCAAGACGCTCTGCCCCCGGCTGAAGTGGGGAACCATGCAGTTTGGCCAGGAGCCGACTGGCCGTTTTTGACATCAAAAAGCAGCGTTTTCCAGCGTAAATTGCATCGGAGCTATTGAGCATTAACCCCTTGCTTCCCAGTGAGTGAGGAAGTGGGACAATTTTTGGAAACCCTTCTCTAAGCCAGTTAAGGGTTATTTTCCCTCCATTAGTCCTAGAATTGGACTTATACGCCTGACTTTGACTTCTTTCTTGGTATTTCCGGCTCCTGTGCCTGACACTTCCCCTGATTTGATGCCCTCGCCTGGGCTGGCAATTGTGCTTCCCTCTGGGGACTTAGAGTGGAATTTTGACAATTCCTTGTGAATATGGCAGATACGGAATACTGCGATGAGGAGGGTACTGCGTGTGGCTACCAGGGCAATGATGAGTATTACGAAGAGGAGCCTATGGAGGATATTATTAACAAAAAACTGGACGCTAAACTTGATAAGGCCCTTTCCTCGGCCCTGCTTCCCTTAGCCAAGAAACCGGAGCTGTTAGTCCCTGGTAAGCCTCTTCCTCTTCCTGGTCAAGACCACTCCCGCCCCCCCCCCTAAGAAGGTGGCTATTGACCCGACCTGGCCCCACGCCCAGTCCTATGATAAGCTATATAAATCCAAGGAGTCTTCTGCTGGTGACAAAACCTTGCCGTCCCGTCCCCTCCCCTCCCCCCCCAGATAATACCACTACTGACACTGATACTGATACGGACTCCTCAGATGCTGCTCCGCGCAAGCGCACTAAGAAACGTAAGCATGCTTCCCCTCCTGTCAACCCTTCGCCCTTCTCTTTTGACCCATCGGACATTGTGCACCCTAGATCTTCGGATTGGGTTCCCCCCCCTGCTGTGGCGGAATACCTGGAAACTCACCTCCGTAAAGGTTTTGACAAAGAGGTAAGGGCACGTCTAAAGTCTGAGTGCCCCCGTCCCGATTTGGCCCACAAGGTGCCGTCACCCCCGACATTGACACTTCTATGACTACTTTCCTCAAGAAATATAAAAGACCCCAAGAAGGGGATTGATCGCACGCTCAGAGCGTGCCAAGATAAGGTCCTTGACCTTTCGGGTCCTTTGGCCAAGATCCTGGAACTGGCCCTTCAAGCTCAAGAGACTGGGGATGCCATTCACCCTGAGGTGCTAGCGGGCTGGGCGCAACGTGCCATCTGCATGCTGGGGAACGCCAACTGCGCCTTAGCTTCTGAGAGACGGAAGTCAGTCTTGCCCTGGATTGACCCTCAGTTGGTAGAACTGGCTTTTTCTGAGCCGGGTCCTTTGGCGGAAGGGCAGCTGTTTGGAGACAACTTTGTGAAGGATATTGCGAAATGTGTTAATACCTTCACGTCCCTGGATAAATCTCAAGCCTCCTTGAAGAGGGTGTTGCACCAGGTCTCTAATAGGGCCGGACGTGGCAGAGGACGCTCGACCGGCCGCTATTCTAATACCAGTCCTCAAAGGGGATATGCACCTAGACGTGGCAGAGGCTACATGCAAGAGCCGGACCAGGCCGGCTTCTACCCGTCAAGATCCCGTGGCTTCAGAGGCCGCTTTAATCGAGGTGTCAACAGAGGTTACAAGAATTTCGACAATCAGTCCTCTGGTAAGTCCCTTGTGCCCCTTGGCTCCTTTAGGGGGCAGGTTGCGTCACTTTGCGATGAATTGGACGAGCCTCACGTCAGATGCCTGGGTCCTCCAGACCGTCCAGGGCTACCAAATAGAGATGTTAGAATGTACCCTCCAGGCCTTCCCCCCTCACCCTCTCCTTTTTTCCCGTCTAGAACAGAGTTTTATCGACTCAGAGCTGGAAGAATTGTTAGCCAAAAAGGCTATTGCTGTAGGGCCCTTCATTCCGGGAGGCTTCTGCAGCAACGTCTTCCTAGTACAGAAGAAAGGAGGCGGCCAGCGCCTAGTTTTAAATTCAAGAGACTTCAATCCTTATGTCACTTATCGCCACTTCAAGATGGAGGGTATCCATCTTTTACGAGACCTTCTGTTGGAGAACGACTGGATGGTCCGTTTAGATTTAAAGGATGCCTATCTGACAGTCCCCATCTGCCCCTCTCATCAAAAATACTTACAGTTCCCTTGGAAAGGGCAGTGGTACCGTTCCAGGGTGCTTCCCTTTGGTCTGTCCTCAGCCCCTTGGGTGTTCACCAAGCTTCTCAAACCTGTGATCTCTCGCCTCCGAGAGATGGGAGTGCGTCTCATTGTTTACCTAGACGACATGCTCATTCTTGCCCAAGATCGGTCCCTTCTTCTCACCCACTTAGAGTGGACGACGTCCCTGCTGCAGAATCTGGGGTTCGTTATCAATACCAAAAAATCGGTGATGATACCGAATCAGCAGATGGAATTCCTAGGTTTTCTGATAGACTCAGTCTCAGCTCAACTCCTCCTTCCTCTTCAAAAGATCAGGTCCATCAAGAGAGAAATAACATCCACATTGACCAAGGAGATGATCTCCTTGCGGGTTCTGGCGAGGATTGTGGGCCTCCTGGCTTCGTCAATTCAGGCCATTTTCTCGGGCCCCCTACATTACAGGGCCCTACAGAGACTAAAAATCTTTTACTTACAGAGGAGGTTTCATTACGACCATCTCATTCCTCATTCCCCCGAGGCCCGAGAGGAGCTTCAGTGGTGGCTGGAACACATGTCAGCCTGGAACGGCCGAGCCATCTTCTGCGCAGCCCCAGATGTGGTAGTCGAGTCAGACGCCAGCCAGTGGGGCTGGGGCACTCGCTGTGGAGACTTTACCACAGGAGGACGGTGGTCAGCAGACGAACTCAGACTACTAGAGTTGTTGGCAGGGTCTTTTGCCATCAGGTCTGTCTCACCGCTGAAGAGCAATTGTTGTATACTCCTTTGAATGGACAATGTCTCAGCGGTGAGATACATCAATCGGTTAGGGGGGACGAAGTCCCGCATGCTGGTGCACATTGCGAAGGAATTTTGGCACTTTTGCCTGAATCGCAAGATCTCTGTGGTGGCAGAATACCTTCCGGGGAAATTCAATCAGGTGGCGGATTGGAATTCCCGGTTTCTTCGAGACTTCAGCGATTGGAGACTTCATCCATCGCTGTTTGCTCGGATCATGACTATGCGAGGCCCCTGTCAGATAGACCTGTTTGCCTCTCGCCTCAATGTCTATCTTCCCCTGTTTTACAGCTGGAGACCGGATCCGATGGTGAAGGGAACGGACGCGTTCCTACACCATTGGGGGCAACGGAGGAATTATGCCTTTCCCCCGTTTGCTCTGATCCCGAGAGTGGCAGGCCTTTGTGCGCCGGCAGAGGGCGACGATAGTGTTGGTGACCCCGTTCTGGTCAACTCAGTCGTGGATTCCCACACTGTTGGAGTTGTCTGTGGACCTTCCCTTCCGGCTCCCAGTTTTCCCGACGCTTCTGCAGGATCCAGTGGGAGCTTGCCACCCCTTAATCCTGCAGAACCAGTTCACTTTGATGGTGTGGATGCTCTCCGGAGACATGAATGCCTTGCAGGCCTTTCACAGGAGGCTTCCAGCTTTATGCAGCAGGCGTGGGCTCCTTCCACCCGGAAACGATACACTGCATCTTGGAAGAAGTGGGTGGGTTGGTGCTTTCAAAACAGGTGGATCCCGTGGGATCAAATGTAACTGATGTTCTGAATTTTCTGTCTGAATGTGCAGCTTCAGGCCTGGCTTACAGGTCGGTGAATAATTTCAGGTCTGCTATTTCTGCTGGACACAATCATATCGGTGGTAAGCCTGTGGGGATGCATCCCTTGGTGTGTAAGTTACTTAAAGGGGTTTGTGTGGCCAACCCTCCTCGGCCCAGGTATTCCACGCTTTGGGATGTTACAAAAGTTCTTAACTTGTTGGAAACCTGGCCCGATAATGGTGATTTATCCTTAAACAGCTTTCTGCCAAGCTTACTATGTTACTGTGTCTCATCTCATGTTGCAGAGTTTCAGATGTTAGAGCTTTAGATTTGGCTGGTAGGATGTTGTCTCCACAGGGTGTCTCCTTTGTTATTACACGACGAACTAAGACTATGTCACGCTCAGTGGAGTATCCCGCTTTTCCACATAATAGCAAGTTATGTGTGTTGCAGTGTCTGAAATGCTATGAAGAGCGTACTATTGCACACAGGACTGATCCCTTAGGACAGTTGCTAATCTCTGTTCAGAAACCCTTCAAACCAGTCGCTGCGGCTACTTTAGCCAGATGGGTTCGTTGGATTATATCAGAGGCTGGCATCGATATTTCTGTTTATGGTGCTCACTCAGCTAGAGGTGCGATGGCTTCTAAAGCCTATTTGTTGGGTTCCCGTTTGGAGGACACCCTCAAAGCGGCTGATTGGTCTTCGGACTCAATGTTTAAAGTTTTTTATTATAAACCTATTCCTCATGTTTCTGATGCTGTGTTTGGTGAGCTTTGAACCAGCATAATCAGAAGCCTCCGGTCCTGCCATAGAATACAAAATTTTCTAGCTATCGCAACAAGAAATTTAGATTCTATTAAGGACACGGAGGCGAGGATTATCCCACCCGTTGGGACAGTTATGTAACTGTAGAGTTATTAAAGTTATGTTGTTTAACATCTTTATACCCACCCAGTGAGAAATGTAGTGGTGGGCTCCTTTTCTCAAACTTCTTTTTCTATTTTAGGAAACGACTCCAACAAGAGTTGATTGCCTTCGTTGGATTGTGCTGCTGTACCTTCCTGGCGGAAGATGATTCCTTCGTGGTTATGGATTGTTCTCCGTTGAGAATTCCTAAGGAACTGTTTTTTCTCTCCGTTGAGAGTTCAAGACTTGGTTATTATTACGAGACTGTTCGCGCAAAGAAAGAGGAGGCCAGATTAGTGTCTCTATACTTTATATGCTTATTACTACTGTGATTGGTTGTTGTATTGGAGGCGTGGTTCAAAGCCTCATGGGAAATGTTGTTTTTTACATTTGTAGTTTCATTTTCATTGGCTGCTGTTTGTGCAGTAAAGAAATGAGAAAGCATAATCCTCGCCTCTGTGTCCTTAATAGAATCTAAAATTCTTGTCGCGATAGCTAGAAAACTTTGTATCCACCCTCCAACTCCACCCTCCAAATACACACTCCAACTCCACCCTCCAACTCCACCCTCCAACTCCATCATCCAACTACACCATCCAAATCAAAATCCTACATCCAAATCCACCCTACACCCTCCAACTCCCCCCTCCAAATACACCCTCCAACTCCACCCTCCAACACAACCCCTCAACGCCACAGCATCACTCAACGCCACAGCATCACTCAACGCCACAGCATCACTCAACGCCACAGCAGCACTCAACGCCACAGTGTCACTCAACGCCACAGCGTCACTCAACGCCACAGCGTCACTCAATGCCACATCATCACTCAACGCCACAGCATCACTCAATGCCACAGCATCACTCAGCACCACTCAAAGCCACAGCACCACTCAACGCCACAGCACCACTCAACACCACAGCAACACTCAACGCAGCATCACTCAGCGCCACAGAAAAACTCAGCGCCACAGAATCACTCAGCACCACTGAATGCCACAGCACCCCACAACGCCACAGCACCCCACAACGCCACAGCACCCCACAACGCCACAGCACCACTCAATGCCACAGCACCACTCAACGCCAAAGTACCACTCAGCGCCACAGCATCCCTCAATGCCACAGCATCACTCAATGCCACAGCGTCACTCAACGCCATAGCGTCACTCAACACCACAGCATCACTCAAAGCCACAGCATCCCTCAATGCCACAGCATCACTCAGCACCACTCAACGCCACAGCACCACTCAACGCCACAGCATCCCTCAATGCCACAGCATCCCTCAACGCCACAGCATCCCTAAACGTCACAGCATTACTCAACGCCACAGCATTACTCAACGCCACAGCATCACTCAATGCCACAGCACCACTCAACGCCACAGCATCACTCAGCACCACTCAACGCCACAGCACCACTGAATGCCACAGCATCACTTAGCACCACTGAATGCCAAAGCATCACTCAGCACCACTGATTGCCACAGCATCACTCAGCACCACTGAAGGCCACAGCATCACTCAGCACCACTGAAGGCCACAGCATCGCTCTGTGCAACCATTCAACAACAACTGTTTCTAATATGTTCTCTCACTGTTTCACGATTTATTACAAATGTAACAAAAAGATGTTAATATTTCACTTCTGTTCTGGGATTTTCATCACAATAAAATACACTGAACGTAATCTTCCCAAAAGGTATTTACAAAAGTTTAAGCTATTGCCATTATAAAATACAATAACTTTTATTTATGTATTAATTATTAAAAACAATAAAAGACATTGTTATTTGTAATATTAATACATCTAAGTCATGTAAATACAACACATAGTGCATTACAAATGCTATAGGTGTCACGTTTGCGAAAGTTAAAACTATTGGCATTGTAAATGACAAAGCTATTAATTTCACTATTTTCAAAACCAACACATAAATAAAAAATTTGTCATTTACAATACCAATACCTCAAACTTTCCTAATGCGCGACCTATTGCATTGCAAATGCTTGTTTTTACTGTCACACCGAGTGTCAATTTCACTATATTCAGAGACTCGACTTTGATGAGCCCCCAAGCTCACGCTTACCAATTTAGCTGCTGAGTTGCTAGAAGGGTTATCGCAGCTATTTGCAGGTGCCTCATAAAAGGTCACTTGGCAGGTGCCATTTTTTGCTAATAATAACCATAGTTCCACTTCTAGCCCTTTTACACTACATAGGTCAGACCACTTGGCAATTCGGTTTCCATTATAGCAACCCCCGGACATAACAAACCTGTAAGTGGAACAGAAAAAGCCTGTGGTTTTCTGCTCGGAAAAGGTCACTGCAGAAAGAATTAGCAAGCCCCATATTTAAACCAATTTCCGTTAGTGAAGAGTCTGCCTGACACAATCCCATAATCAGTCAGATTAATGCGCTGAGTAAAAGCCCGGGCGACCGAGGGGCGTGTTTATCACCGAACCAAGAAGCCTGAGCGCGCGCGCAGGTATATTGAATAGCCTAACGGAGACTCCTTGAAGTCATACGTCATCATTTCATCGACCGGATATGGCCGCATGGGCGGACTAACCATTATGTCAATCAACTGCCTCCTTCTAAGGTTCTGGGGCTAGTCCCATGCTGGTTTATAACAATCTTGTTTTTAAAGCTGTGTTGTGCAAGGCATATTCTGTGCCGCATCCTCGGCCTCCCAGTGTTAACAAACGCTAAGCCCTCACAATCAGCTCTCCACACCTCATGACCACATGATGGAGGGACTCACCTCCTGAATAACACAAACAAGCATTTGCAATGCAATAGGACTCGCATTTACGTGAGTTTAAGCTATTGGCACTGTAAATGGCAATTCCTTTATTTTTTTTTATTTTTAAAGCAAAACATAAATAAAAGGTATTGTCATTAACAATGCCGATATATCAAACTCGCGTAAATCCGAGACCTATTGCATTGCAAGTGCTTGTTTCGAGTTGGGTGAGCCGCACATTTTGTTACGCGCGACCACCATTATTTAGCATGTAAATAAAAAAAATTGAAAAAAGAGTTGGGTGAGCCGCACCCTTATTTAGCATATAAAAAACCAAAAACATTGGCATAGCCAATAGGTGGGCTCCATGGACATACGGAGGGTGGGGGTAAGGTAGGCATCACGGACAACGGGAGGGAGGGAGGGCAGGGGTAAGGTAGGCATCGCGGACAACGGGAAGGAGGGAGGGGAAAAGAAAGCACGCACAATGGGAGGGAGGGCGGGGGTAAAGAAGGAAAGGATAACGGGAGGGAGGGCGAGAGGGTAAAAAAGGCACGACAACGGGAGGGAGGGTGGGGGGGTTAAGAAGGCATGGAAAACGGGATGGAGGGCGAGGGTAAAGAAGGCACAGAGGGCAGGGGGTAAAGAAGGACCGGACAACGGTGGGAGGGCGGGGTTGTAAAGAAGACACCACAGAGTCAATGTAAGCAAAGCATGTCATGCCTGCAGCAAGAGAAACTCGATAAAGAAAATAGTGCTTAAAGACTAAATAACAGGTACCGTGTAACAACCAAAGTAAAAGGGCCAGTTGCCATGGGAGGTGACAAATAAAGATGAGGAGGTACTAAGGAGGGACTAACAAGCCTATTTAGGAATCAAAAGCCAGAGTTTAGGAAGGACAATTGGGGAGAGGAGTTGGCCTAACGGCTAAGGCGCTCGACCTTGGACCTGGGGATCTGGGTTCAAGTCTCGGTAACAACGCCAAAAACCTCCTGTGATTCTGGGCAAATCACTTAATCTCCCCGTGCCTAAAAATGAAAGTGTGTGTCCTCATGTAAAAACGTAACGTGTACTATGTAAAGCGCTCTGATACCTGATTCGGTTCGGGTCTAGTTCGCGCTATATAAAACTCTACAAAAAAAAAAAAAAACAATGACACAAGACAATACAAAGATGGGCGGAGAGTGGGCGGTGCTTCTATTCCCTACTCCACTCCAAGTCTCGCAGAGCAGCACATGTGTGCTGACTCTAGGCTCGCCCTAAAAATGAAGCGCTCTGCACCTGGCAACACAGAATCTCATTTAAAGTCATGCTCATGACTCCTTCACTTATAATAAAGAAACTCACTCTAACCTGTTTTACTAATTATATAAATAATCATTTGGCGGGATGCTCCATAATATGATGATGCCCAGACTCACAGAGAAAAGGACAAGACCAGTGGAAGTATGTGACAGTGGAGGAATACATTATATGGCAGGGTTGGCTAAATAATGTGGCTAGAAAGGCAAATTGCGTGGTGCAACAGGCACACTTTGTGGCAGTTTTCTTCACTGATTTGTTATTTTTACACATTAACACTGTCTTGGCAAAAGTTTCATCTCAATAGTATCAGTTTAACACCTAAAGGCAGAATTCAGCATGCCACTCAAGCAGACTACTGTCTGGCAGCATTTTTTGTAAATTTTTATCCAGATAAGTTTGAAACCGTTTCTTGTTATAACCTGCAAATTGTGCAGAAAATAATGGATTATGTAATGGTCGCCACTGGGTAGTTATGGTTAAACTCACATTTCCATAGGAAAAGCATTTTTTTGTTTAGCTTATAACTTTAGAGCAATTTTATCAAATCTTCACAAAATTTTCCAAAAATGACTCATCCAACTCAGCTCCTTTCTGATAAGTTTCGAGGTGATCTGTCAAGGGGGGAGGGAGTAGAGAAAAAGCGGATCCCCAAAACGAGTTTTCCCTATGTAATTTTCCATAGGAAAATTATACACAGCTACAGCCAAGACGGCTGAACGGAATTACACAAAAAGAAACCCAGATCTTTACCCAGAAAGAGTGCTTTTTGTGATTTGGTGTAAATCTTTTCTGTCATTCTAGAGTAATTAAGATTTAAAATGTATGTATATTTCACTCCGTGGGCGATCCACGGACATGACAGATTAAAGAATATGATCTGATTGGCTACCACAACATCATACCGAAGTTGATGCCATTTCTTTAGTTTCATTTTGCGGATAAATCTAAATATGTCAATTCTAGTCTCAGAATAATTGAAATGGCCTAGAAAGATAGACCTAAGCAGTGTGTTCTTTTTTCAAGTAATGTAAGAGGTTGATTTGACAGATTTACCATGGTGTCATCCATAGTGCTGGTTTCTTGGAGCCAGTTGTTTTGTTTCC
This sequence comes from Lissotriton helveticus, assembly GCF_964261635.1. Taxonomy (NCBI): domain Eukaryota; kingdom Metazoa; phylum Chordata; class Amphibia; order Caudata; family Salamandridae; genus Lissotriton; species Lissotriton helveticus. Next base: position 1,005,572,867 of record NC_136070.1, read on the forward strand.
CATTGGCTCTTTTCCCCGTCCTATGCCTCTTCTGTTTCCTCTGTTGGTCTCGCTTTCTTCTCCGCTTGTTTCTTCCTGGTCTTTTCCCCGGCCCCTTCCTCATGTCCTTGGGTAGGTGTTGTCCTTGGTGTTTGCCGCCCCGTTCTCAGGAGGCAGTACTTGTTTAAAAAAGTCAAAGGGGCTTTTACTACTCCTTCCCTTATTGATTTATGGTTAGTCGCTGGGCTTGGCAGTTCTTCTGTGTCGCTGCTGGTTATTGATTCTGTTTTGCTTGTTTCTCCCTGCCATAATTTATCATATAAGTGGTCATACTTATGACTGTAAGCGAAGATTCTGCCGGTTTTGTAATTCGTGCAGTCCCTATGTAGTTTTCTTTGTTTCCGGGCTTTGATGTCATCTTCGTATAGTGTCAATTTGAGCTTGAGATCTTCCACATATTTCTTTATCATTTCTTGTTCTGTGTGGGTTTTCAAATCCTTCTCAAGTGTTTTTTTAGATTCTTGAGGATTGACTCCCTGTCTTCCCATGCACACTTGACTAGAATGATTAACATGTTCTTCGAGCTTCTTGCGGAATTCTCTACCCATTCCTCCGGCATCTTACGGTTTGGGGATTCATAGGAAGGGATTGTATGGATTCTTAATCCTTGTGGGACCATCTCTTTGTCGATATAGTGTTGTAGGGATATCGCCTCCCACCACTTCGACATCTCTGCTTTTTTCAATTTTTCTAGATTTTTGATTTGTCATGTAGGGTTGTGTCTTTGACAGTAGGTCCTTTCATTTGTTGACCTTTGTTAGGAGCTCTTGCAAAAAGGCTTTGGGCAGACCTGTGATCAGCAGAACACTACAGGTAAGACCTGGGACATGTAGCGTTGTCGACCCCCCCCTGTGAGCGTAAGCGGACTGGGCTGGCCTGGCATATGCCAGTCCAGCGAAAGTGTTTGAACAATGAACCTGGGGGCTCTAGGCGTGGTTCCATACTGGCTGGACAAGGAAGTAACTAATGCATGTGTCCCTGTTGTTGTTTCAGCGCCACCCGGACCACATTCAGCAATGTGTCACCCTGTGAAACAAGTCCAATGACATGAGCAACATGGACATAAGGGGAAAACACTGTGCTTACATTCATCCAAACTTCGATACTTGAAAGATCAGAGACATGACACATCTGTGTGATTATGAATGTTTAATGCACATTCAGTGAAGTGTTGCAGCTGGAGCAGTATAGGGCCATGCAAACTCCGCTTTACAATGTGGGCCCGTGGAGGGCCAGCCAGACTCCTTCAGAGAATGACAAGTCCAAAGGAAGAGGATGAGTTCATTCCGCATTCTGATTGCTGTGTCATTGACAATCAAACAGAATATGGCACTCCATGTCGAAGTCCCAGATAAGTGTCGCAGAGTGTATCGGGGGACAGTGGAAGGTGATGACATAGAGGGCAGAACCAAGCAGAAACAGGCCCTATGGCGGAGATGGATGCTACAGTTTTCTTTTTACCAGCTGCTTCATGTGCCTCAAGTGTGGGTGGCGGTGTTCTGTTTCTAGCACTGTGTGGCAGTGACACATCAGTGGACGGAGGTGGAATGTGTGCCGCACTGTGTGTCACTGACACTTCAGGGGGCAGAGATGTGGATGTAGTGGTAGAAGCAGCAGCATGCATCAGCTTCAGACCTTGTTGCAGCAATGCCATGAGGATGGTCCTGAGGTCATTGAAGAACCCAGCTACCTCTCGCTGGTGTACAGCCGTGGCAGCCACTCTTTCCGCGTGCATCCGCTCCATGGTCTCCATTGACCTCCGCAAGTGTTCCAACACCTGTGTGACATCGCTAGTGCCACTCTGACTGGACAGTTGCTCTAATCTCTTAGTCAGGGCTCCAGGGATGTCAGCCATGGTCCATTGGAGAGCATGGAGTGGACTGTGGGTGTCCGTTAGGGACCGTGAGTGGTCCCTGATGGGACTTAGACACCCACGTATGGCATCTAGTTTGGCTACCATGCGGTCGAACCCCACCCGTACCTGTTCAGTCAGATTCTCCTGGCACCCCAACACACGGCATTGGAAGGCCAAGGGTTCTTTGTGGGGGTCCTGGGAGGCAGCCATGGTGGTGAGTGCTGCTTGCTGCGTGGTCTTTGCAAGGAGTGGGGTCTCCTCATGGCAGCTGGGCTGCCCTGCTCCTGGAGGTGGGGTACAGAGGCTCTCCACGAGCTGTTGGAGTGCGCCGGAGTTGAACCTGTGGTGGTCCTCTTCGTCATCAGAGAAGAGAGGTTCAGGCTACTCTTCAGGAGGTGTTGATTCTCCCTCTGCAATGTAAAGAGGAGATGCAGTTTAACAATGTGTTCACATGTATGTTGTTGCATTGTACATGTTTTCACACAGACTGCATGACTGTGTACATTGTGGCTGTTTGGGAGTAGCTTCCTATAATATGGGGGAAAGTGGACATTTTGGCAATATGACGGATGTGTGTTTGTACTTGTACATTGTCAACTCACATTTCCCTGCAATGCCAAAAGTGATTGGCCATTTTCTACACAAAAGCGGCACCAGTTGTCTCTTGTGTTCTGTTGTGGACGTGTTGCGGTTTGTACCACATTGTTGTCAATGTTGATGTGCTCTGCATGTTATGTGTGTATGTGCTGCATTTTGGGGGAGTCGCCCCTTCAGCTCTGATTTTGGTGTCCCTTATCCCTTTCATGCGGTGTACCTTTGCCTTATGTGCTTATACAGTGCTGAGATGTTGCGTACTTGGGTACATTGGTCTCTTGGTGGGAGTTGGGGGCTGGGGCATGGTTTGTCAGCAGATGTGCTCTACTTAATTGTACATGTGTGCCATTGTACCCATCTCCCCCTGTCCCACCAGTTCCTGGTCGTTACTCACCCGTTGTATATGAATTTAGGACCCTAGTGTGATTTTCCCGATTCATGCCCATATATAGATATAAATCACCCTATCATTATATAGGCATATGAATCATAACCATATTTAGACTTAGCCTATGCAGTCCAAATACGGCATAGCTACTTCCACTAGTTCTGAAAATCCACAACGATTTCTTGGAAAAACCCTCCTTCAGCAGACAGGGACTTCTCCTTGCTTGAATATTAACTTATCCAAGAACTCATGGAGTTTTCAAAGAACTGAGTCTTTGATGACGTTATTATGTCCAACCTTCCGTCAAACTCGGCACCTTCAAGGTATAAATATGCTCACACTTGCCCAGGCAAACATACGGTGGTTTGGAGCAGTTCGACTATCTACCTACACGGCACAGCTCGCTGCAGCAAGTGCCGAAGGAAGCCGACCCTCCAGCAGACGCACTAAGAGAGACTCTGTCTTTTCTCTTGCCGAGAAATCCAGCTCCAGTTTTTCCAAGCTACCCTTGCGGGTTGTTGGGAAATCGAGTCCTAAGAGAGAGATACCAGACCTCCTTCATTCTAAACCAAGGTACGGAGCTGATTAGACCATTAGAGAATTCATGGATAGGTTCTTGGCAATAGAATACTGAAACTAAGCTACACCTCACTTACTTCTTCCCTTGTACTAGACCTAGGTTAGGTACACCAGGGTAGACGTATTTTAGAAGCACCAGTTGAGTACTTTTAGTCTTTATTTATTAATGTATGTATTCTATGTTATTTTATATGGCTTAGAAACCATATCATGCTTTTACAGTATTATTTTATAATACTCTTCGAACTGTACGCATTGTATTTTGCAACTAGTATTACGATTGTAGCAGTTTATTTACTCTGCATGAGAAAGAAGACTGTTTAATAAATACTTTTATTGAAAACGCCCGTCTCTCTATTTCTCTGCACCTCTGGTGGAACAAAGCATGCACGATTGACTGAGTGAAATATCTATCTATTGTTTTTGCGACTCTTGAGATATATTTAGTATTCTTGGGAAACAAAGTTGTCATGTTTATGAGGTTGTCAGAAACGAATCCATTCTTGTTTATTCCAGAAAGTTTCTAGTGACCTCTGAGCTAGCTGGCACTCACAATTAAGTCTAATATATTTGATAGAGACCTAGTAGACCTCAGTCCTACGTCAAATCTATAGAATATATTATTCCAATGCGCAGAGCCTATTGGGAATATAGGAACTACACTACAACCCTTGTGCTGTTGTGTCTGGTCATGCTGAGCAGTGTCCGGTCTCCCAACTCCTGCCACCGTCTCCCTACTGATGACTGTGGACACCATTTCCTCCATATCCACCAGCTCCTCCTGTGGCACAGGACTCCCACCTCCAGTCTGCATTGCTGCCTTCTGGTTGTTGGCGAGTTTCAGCCCGGTTTTGCGCTCGACATCATTCCAGCGCCTCTTGACCTCTTACATCGTCCTCTTCAGCACTCCAACTGCATTCACCTTGTTCACAATGGACTGCCATATTCCATTTTTTGGTGCCAATGACACAGTTGTTGATGGTGTTCTACCACCTCCGTTTTCAGGATCCTATTTTCCTGGGGAGTGAGCCGCTTCTTCCTACTCTTCTTGCCCTTCCCTGCCCCGAGGTCCCTGGCTGGTCCTCCGGGGGGCTTATGGGGTTCTGGTTGTCCTCCGTACTTGCTCCGGCAAAATCCATTGTGCTTTGTTGTTGTTTGGCATTTGTTTGGTTTTTTCTTCTTTTATGGTGATTTTTCCCACCTGGCGTGTGAATTGAAGGCCTGTCGCTGGTTTTCGTTGATTTTTGTATCGTGATCGGCCTCATCGCAACTTTTTTTGCGTTCGTGTTTCGCATTTATCGCATGGTACCGGCGTGTTGTGAATACTTAGTTTACACAGCGTTATTTTCTCACAATAGACTGCAATATGAAGAGTTGCGTTCAGCTCAATTTGCGGTAATTATCACACGTTCTTGAGAATATTCCCCAGTGTGTTGTACCGGATTGTGTTACAACATTATACGTGTGGTAATTACATTGTGGTAAAGTTACCCTGAGTTAATCACTTCATTGTAAAGGTTACATAGAAGTCAGACATTATTCACAAAGGTAAGTACCCTGTAGCTAGAAGAAGGAAAGAAGAGCAGTGAAGTTTAAAACAGATGTGCAGGAAGCGTTCATGTGTTGCAGTTTAGGGGAGGGAAGTGGTGCACAATGAAAACACCAGAAGTTAAGTTCAATATGGATGCTGCAGGGTGTGCTGGCTTTGTGGCAGTACTGGGGAACAAATGGTGCACCATGGAAACACCGGAAGTGTGGAAAGACAGCCCGTTAAGTATGAACATAAATTTCCAGGAGATGTTTCGGATTGTGGTGGGAGCGAATATTTAATTTCCAGGAGATGTCTCGGATTGTGGTGGCAGTGCATGTTTGAGGGCTTTTGCTGGCTAAATAGAGCATGAAAGTTTACTCATGTTACTTAGGGAGTGACTTAGAAGTGGTGTGGTGTCTATTTCTGGGCTTTTTTGAGTCTTTGGGAAATGTGTAATTTGGTACATAAACACTGCAGCGTTTAGCTGTGAACATCTAGTATTCTCAAAAGGGGCGATACTGAGTGGGAAACAGAATGCGAGGCTGCTGCAATGACCCGCCTTGGAGGCAGACTTTTTGAGAGGAAGTTGGAAAAAAACAAGGAATTCTCTAAACTAAGAATGGGTTCACCGTAGTTGATTTATTACGCGTCTCTGATTCGGACCATATATACTGTTATGTATTAATCATAATTTCATTTACAACATTAACGCCCTCATTCATGCAACCATCTATTACTTGGTCCGTTAGTGTATTCATCTGCCTTCCAATCAGTATTTTACTTATCAGTTCATAGTTTTTTTTATTAATCTAGACATATTAATTCACCGATCGATCCTTGAATTCACCCATGCATTCAACCACTCATCCTCCTTCATGGTGTTCATAGGCCATTATTTGACATGTGCAATACAGCAATAATCAGGGTTCAGTGCCACACCTACTGCATCAGTGGGAGCTACGCCCCTTCTAGTGGTCAGTCACTCCAAGGTAAGGGGTCGTCAAAGGTCGATCTCTATGCAGGCGGTCAGCCATAGAGGCAGAGCTCCACGCTTAATGCATGTATCGCAAGGGCCACAGCCGCAAGCAGAGAAGAAAAACATTGCCAGATGAGAAAGTTGTTTCCACTCTGTCCTCTTAAATCAGCATTAAAACTCAAGCAGGAACGGTGTGCTCTTTCCCCATGCCCTCCCAGGCAAAGTCCTTCCCTTTACATAAAAGTGCTGCAGAATAGGGAGGAACCACTGATAGTTTAACGCTACCCTCTCCTCACCACAGGAGAACCATCTTGAAATGGTGAGTCTGTAAGCCTCAGGCTAGGGGACCAAACCTAAACAAGTGGAAACGTGGGATCACCGGGGAAAAAGGGCGATCCGCAGAGAGCTGATACATGAACGGATTCTCTGCATCTGCTAGTTACAGAACCACCAGGTGTCAATGAGTGTTTATATTTCCATATTTTCCACTTTCCAGTGGTGTGTGGGAAGAGCGGTAGAGTATGGATACTTTAAAAGAACACCTCACAGGTCGAAAGGGGCAGTGCTCTGCAAGGTTGGTGATGCCTGGTCAATACTTTACACAGCCACACACAGCTGGGAGTTTCTTAGCACAATTACCAACCAAAAATGCATTCCTTTAGAAATAGAGGGGTTGACAGCACACACACACACACGCATGCACGCACACACACACACAAACACACACGTTTGAAATACGTTTCCCATCTTCTCACCGGTTGGCCCCCTGAATAGCAAAACCACAAATTCAATGGGACACAATATCAAGAACAAAAATAAATAAATTATCGACAGGTAAGTAAATCAAGATTTTCTATAACTATCTCCACAAATATACCTACCTATGTGGTACATATATATTCAAGGTATGTAGATGTGGAGTAATTAATAATAAATATATATTTCCCTATATGCACCTACTTTAAACAGTCAAAATATCGACTACAAAATATCGACTGGACACAATATCGAGTTTTAAATATCGAATGGACAAAATATCGACTGGACAGAATATAGACATAAAAAATATCGTTTTTAAGGTAAGTAATGTAATATGGAATGTTAAAAATATAGACATTTAAAATATTGAAGTATATAATATAGGTTAATAAAATTATCGAATTTTTGATAATATTGAATTTTTTATAGTGATGTTTATGTTATTATGTGTGTTAAAAGTGTGTATTTAGGTTATAAATAATTTTAATTAATGAAATTTTAATTTTTTTATTTTTGCGTAATTTAATTCTGTAGCGGGTTGTGGGTTTATAGGGGAATAGGGTGGGAAGTAATTTAATTATAATTAATTAAATATGTACATTTATTTATTGTTATTCATTTTTAATTATTTGTTAATTAATTTATATTTGGTAATTAATGAACTTTTATTTGGCAATTAATTTTAATTAATTGATTAATTGCTAATTATGTTAATTTTACTAATTTATTTTCTGTAGCGGGTTGTGGGTTTATAGGGGGAATAGGGTGGGAAGTAATTTAATTATAATTAATTAAATATGTAAATTTATTTATTGTTATTCATTTTTAATTATTAGTTAATTAATTTATATTTGGTAATTAATTAACTTTTAATTGGCAATTAATTTTAATTAATTGATTAATTGCTAATTATGTTAATTTTACTAATTTATTTTCTGTAGCGGGTTGTGGGTTTATAGGGCAATAGGGTGGGAAGTAATTTAATTATAATTAATTAAATATGTAAATTTATTTATTGTTATTCGTTTTAATTATTTGTTAATTAATTTATATTTGGTAATTAATTAACTTTTAATTGGCAATTAATTTTAATTAATTAATTGCTAATTATGTTAATTTAATAATTTATTTTCTGTAGTGGGTTGTGGGTTTATAGGGGAATAGGATGGGAAGTAATTTATTTATAATTAATTAAATTAAATAAAAAAATTAATTGTATTTAATTTGAATTTATTTATAATTAATTGTTAAATGTTAAATTATCAATTGTTAATTTGTAATTAATTTGTATTAATAGTTAAATAATTATTATAATTAAATTTATGTTGTAATTTTAATTGATTAATTATTATATTATATTAAATTCGTAATTACTTTTAATTAATTTTTGATAGATATTAATTTATATTTATTGAAATAATATATGAAGTATTTAATTTCCCTACTGTTGCACTCTCTGGAGTGGGAATAGTAATTTATACCTCTACGCTATCCAACACTTTCCCTACTGTTGCACTCTTTGGAGTGGGAATAGTAATTTTAACCCCTACGCTATCCAACGCTTTCCCTACTGTTGCACCCACTGGAGTGGGAATAGTAATTTTTACCTCTACGCTATCCAATGCTTTCCCTACTGTTGCACTCTTTGGAGTGGGAATAGTAATTTAAACCCCTACGCTATCCAACGCTTTCCCTACTGTTGCACCCTTTGGAGTGGGAATAGTAATTTTTACCCCTACGCTATCCAACGCTTTCCCTACTGTTGCACTCTTTGGAGTGGGAATAGTAATTTTAACCCCTGCGCTATCCAACGCTTTCCCTACTGTTGCACTATTTGGAGTGGGAATAGTAATTTTTACCCCTACGCTATCCAACGTTTTCCCTACTGTTGCACCCACTGGAGTGGGAATAGTAATTTTTACCTCTACGCTATCCAATGCTTTCTCTACTGTTGCACTCTTTGGAGTGGGAATAGTAATTTAAACCCCTACGCTATCCAACGCTTTCCCTACTGTTGCACTCTTTGGAGTGGGAATAGTAATTTTTACCCCTACGCTATCCAACGCTTTCCCTACTGTTGCACCCACTGGAGTGGGAATAGTATTTTTTACCCCTGCGCTATCCAACGCTTTCCCTACTGTTGCACCCACTGGAGTGGGAATAGTAATTTTTACCCCTACACTATCCAACACTTTCCCTACTGTTGGACTCACTGGAGTGGGAATAGTAATTTTAACCCCTACGCTATCCAACGCTTTCCCTACTGTTGCACTCACTGGAGTGGGAATAGTAATTTTTACCCATACGCTATCCAACGCTTTCCTCACTGTTGCACCCACTGGAGTGGGAATAGTAATTTTTACCCCTATGCTATCCAACGCTTTCCCTACAGTTGCACTCTGTGGAGTGGGAATAGTATTTTGTACACTTATGCAATCGTACGGTAATGATTTTGGATATTATTTAATTATATTATGTTAATATATATATGTTTTAACAAATATGATTGTAATTTTTTTATAACTTTCATTAATTATTTAATTATTATAAGTTAATTTAAGTATTTTTAAGTATATTTTAGTAATCAATTTTTAATTTTAATTTAACGCTGTTTTTAATAAAGTCGATATTTTTTAAAACTATATTTTTGTAAATGATATTCTGTACTCGATATTTTTGTACTTACCTGTTTGTAGATACAAACTCGATATTTTGTCTGTAGATATTTTTTCCTCGATATTTTTGCTAGTCGATATTCTGTCAGTCGATATTATGTCAGTGATCCGCACCTACCTTTCGAGATTTTGCCCCACGATATTCTTGCACTATGATATTGTTGGTGTCAACTTTCAGTACTACAATCTGCTCAGCTCATTGGTAGTAGAGTTTCTCTCCCTTCCTCCCAGCTAGTCTCTGCAAGAGAGAGTGTGAAACCATTCTAGTACATGGCCCTTTAGTTATACCCACAATTAAAAATATTAAGGCCCTCATTACAATGATGAGCTGGCGGGTCACCAACAGGCCATCGGTGGCAGTCCAAATGCCAACATCCCTTCAGTCCAACTGCTGCATTATGATGCTGGCGGTCGGACCCACAGCTGTCGGGTGACAGACCTCCACCTCAGCCAGCATTGGAGATCCGACAGAGGGGTGGTCAGAGCATCGTCCAAGCATAATATTTCCCCCTCACACAATTTTAAAAGTTAATCTTCCCGACAAAATCAGTTCAACCCATAAACTATAAAGAGCTCAAGATGAGCCACCTTGCACTAATAGGGTGCTGGTTGTGTTCCCTCTAACGTCCGCGCTTGGGTGCCCACTCAGTCTGAGTCACCTTGCCACGCACAGAGAGCATGAGACCGAGCACACAGAGCCACTGAGCCAAAGGCAGAAATTATCACTCTTAAGAAGAGGAATTTGCACAATTGTTGCTTGCCAGCAAGGAACCCCAGATGAAAGTAAAGGGCAGGATGTATCAAAGGATTTTTCCCATTCTGTGTCTATGGGAAAATGTGTTCATGCATATGGCCCTATATCCCTACCAACTCACGTTTCTCCTTATTAGCACCTGTGAAGCTTAAGTAAACACCTTAATGCTGTAGATCTTGCTCCCAACCTCCAATACAGATAAGCACTAGGCACTCAAAAGTAGAACATACCACTTATTTTCAAAGTATTAAGAGCTGAACATATGTAAATATAGTTTTTATATTCACAAAAAAGCTTCCCCTCTCGACCCGGCCAACTACCGCCCCATCAGTTTGATCGACGTCCTCCAGAAATTATTTGCCCGCTTTCTTTTAACTAGGTTGCAGAGTTGGATGGACGAACATTACATCCTATCCTCCCTCCAAGCAGGCTTTCGAGCAAAGGTCTCCACCATCGACCAACTGTTTATATTACAGTTGGTCTATTGGAAGACGGTTTCTATTGGGGCTGGTAGTTTGTACTTGATTTTTATGGACCTTCAGTCCGCATTTGACCTGGTCCAAAGGGATAAGCTTTGGGCAATACTGCTGGAGATGGGTGCCCTGGCCTACCTGTGCCATCTATTCAAACGTATGCACCAAGGCGCATATACAAGGGTGAGATATGGGAGGAGTGGGGAGTTGTCGGCTCTGTTCCCGGTGGAAAAGGGAGTGAGGCAGGGGTGCGTTTTGGCCCCCACGCTCTTCTCCCTTTTCCTTTACGGGCTGATAGACCACCTACTGGGAGCAAGAGACCTGGACTCTCCAAGCTTAGCGGGGCGTAAGATACCTGCCCTAATGTTCGCTGATGATACCCTATTATTGTCAAAATCATCTACGGGCATACAGCGTACATTAGAGGCATTCTGCTCCTTCTGCAGATTGAGGAACTTGGAGATTAACCTCTCTAAAACCAAGTTCATAGTTTATAACACCAAACTAGCCAATTGCTCTCACCCCTACTTGGATGGAACGGCATTGGATCGAGTGTCTACCTTTGACTATTTGGGGGTTACACTAAACGATAGAATGGATTGGGGGTCCCATATGGTTAAGGCTAACCTGAAGCTGGCCCAATCATCAGGCGGTATCTTAAAGGTTTTTAACGACACCTCTCTTAAACTGTTGGATCCGCCCATGGAAATTTATAAAGCCCAGGCGAGAGGGAGTGCACTTTATGGTACAGATTTATGGGGTCATGTCAGTGCTGCCCCCTAACCCTCACCGAGAATAGCTTTATATGGTGTCTTCTAAGACTCCCCATGAGCACTCCCCTGACCCCCCTATGGCTGGATTTAGGGTTGGTACCTATCCAGGGGATTGTCTCAAATCGCCCCCTGCTGTACTAGAGACGTCTTTGGACCACCCCCGAGCTCTTGAGCTACAGGGAGGACCTGGGGGATCTTCTGTCCAGGGGGGCGTGGGGAAAATCCCCTGGTTAAACCACATCAAGCAACTTTGCCATGCTCTAGGTAGGGGGAATATGTGGTCGTCCCCTGAGGAGACCTTTGCCCGGTATTCCAAGAAATTATTGAGTCTGGCACTTAAGTGCTACCGAATGGAACTTATAACAACAAGCTCATCCATGGGTAGGCTGACCAGTACCTTTCTGGATATCAAGGCCCATCCTTACTTTGAGAAATGTTTGGATGATATCCAGCCTCCCCTGGCTAAGAAACTATTTATCCAGTTTAGACATGGTTCATTGCCTCTTAGGGCCGTAACACACAAGTGGTCAAATGCCCTACATACCGCGAGTTCTTGCCCAGGGTGTGTGAGGAGCAGAGAGACAGATCTGCACGTTCTGCTCTTCTGCCCCTTCTACTCTAAGGCAAGAGCTAAATGGATCACTCCACTCTGTAAGTCCAGGGGACTTAGGGACTACAGGGAGGTATTCAGAATCCTTAAATATGACACCACCCCCCTGATAGTGTTTGCAACTGCTAGATTCCTTCTGTCCATGTGGCACTCAAGGTGTGCAAAATTAAAAACTGAAAGCAGAGGAGGAGCTTGGCGGGCATCCGAGATGGCCGCTTGAGCACAGCGCTCTCCGGACCCTCGCCGCTCCCGGCATTTTATCCTGGCTGAATCCTGATTTCTTGCAAGAATTCGTGTAGGGGACGTTTGGCTGATTACCCTGGCACTTTTCAGAAATCGATTTGGATCTCGTATTCCTGAGATATGGTGCTCTGAACTTTTGGGCTCCGCCCTTGAGGTGCGCCCGGGACGGGGTGCGGTTCTGTAGCCGTCCTGCAATTGAACAACAACGGCAGGAGATCTGGCCTTGTGGGTCCCCCCTTCCTAAGTTTCGGTTTCGATTCTGTTCCGACTTGGGCCACGGATGTGGATGTCGTGTTGCGACTGAGACTTGGAGGCAGATCGGCTGTTGGGCTTTCGTGTGACCTATTTGCTGGCTTGGCGACCTCTACCCGAGTTGTGCCCCCCTTTTTATGTACTTTTGATCCTGTACTTTGGGTGTCGGGCCCGTCGAACCTGGTGGCTTGTCCTGTGACGCATCTTCAAAATGGCGGGCAGAGGGGACAGAGAGACGCGCAAGACGAAAACACCTCTGCGCGGAGCTCCAGTTCAATCAAATGTCATGGACCGTTATACCCATTCTAAGGGGTCCCCCGGAGCTGCCCTGCCTGGTTCTAGTATAGCGTCCGAACGAGTTTTGGAAGAGTCGGCGGAGCCCTCCCTACAGGATATCATGGGCGCCATCTCGGGTGTGAGGGAATCCATCGGCCTACAGTACGAGGCCTTGGCCCACAAACTTGACACCGTGGCTATTGAGGTGAATCTGATTCGTGCTGATCTCGGCAAGACGAATGAGAGGGTACAATCACTGGATATTAAATCCTCTAGCCTTACGAATGACGTCTCGGAGCTCCAAACAGAGATTGGAAATCTCCGTCGGGGGAACGACTTCATGACCCGTCGCCTGGAGGACTTTGAAAATAGGGCACGTCGCTGCAATGTTCGCCTGGTTGGTGTACCGGAAAACCCTGAACCCCACTCGGTGGATCTCCTGGTTGAGGATCTGGTCTTGAACCATCTGGCCCCTTCTGGTCTCACAAAATTTTTCACGGTGGAACGCGCACATCGTGTTCCAGGGGGCAAAGTCAATCCGGGAGCCCCGCCGAGACCCATTGTAGCGAAGCTTTTTCATTATAGAGACCGGGACGCTATCCTGCAGGCCTCGCGGGTGAAGGGCCCGGTGGCCTTTGAGAATGCTACGGTGAACTTTTACCCGGACTTTTCCCAACAGGTTCAGAGACAACGTATGGAGTTTCGTGGTGCCAAGAAACGTCTCCGGGATCGGGGCCTACGTTACGCCATGCTCTTTCCCACCAGACTCCGGGTCGAATACAATGAGCGTACCCTTTTCTTTGATCGGCCAGATGCTGTTAATGACTGGCTGGACTCATTGCCTGACCGTCCTCCTGAGACGGACTCCGCCGCTCACCCTGGTGGTGCCGAAGGTGGTGTGGAGATCTAACTGTTCGGCTCTTATGTCTTATTTTGAATACATTCTCAGGAGTGTTGGCCGGCGTCCCTCTACATTGTGATAATTCTGTCTTTCGTTTGTTATTTTTGTTCTTGCTGAGGTCGGGGGGAGGATGGAACGGAGACCTTTCCTCCTCCGGGGTCTTTGTGTAGAATAGGGGTTCTTGGGCGACAGGCACACTGCAGGTTGGGGTGGCTCTTTAGCTTTTTGCAGGGGTGCAGGGTGGGGGGTGTTTCTCTTCAGTTTGGGGGAGGGGGGTTGGGAAGTTTTTTCTTTTCTGTGTGTTGTTTTCAAGGCGAGTTGCTCCTGTGTTTGCTGCTGTTTCTGATGTCTAGCTCATGGACGAGGGGTCTTGGCTCGGGCGGCTGGGATGGGGGGTAGAGGGTTGAAATTTCTTTCCTGGAACGTTAATGGCCTGGGAGATCGTATTAAGCGCAGTGTGGTCTTAAAATGTATACGACGTTTGTCACCGGACATTGTTTTCATGCAAGAAACCCATTTGATTGGTAATGTTTGTTATGCAATGAATAGATGGGGCTACCGCCTTGTGGCGCACTCGGGGTTTACCTCCGGATCTAGGGGTGTGGGTATTCTTGTTCGAACCTCCCTCCCCCTGGCGATCGATGAGGTGATTCATGATGACCGTGGGAGATATACTGTCCTGGTGGGTAGGTATGAAGGCCGCACCCTATCTCTCTTCAATGTTTATGTTCCCCCGGGTTTGCAGGCCTCTACTTTTACTGACTTGGGCCGTGTTTTGTTAGATCTCCCTGATAGCACTCTCTTTCTGGCCGGTGATTTTAATTCGGTGCTTTCCGGCCTTCACGATCGCCATCCCCCTAGAGATACCCCGCAGGCTCAGCAGTGGTTGGGTGGGTTTTTAGATACCTTTGGCCTTGTGGACTGCTGGCGACTGTTGCATCCTACTCAGCTCCAATACACCTTCCATTCTGGGGCTCACGGCAGTCTGTCTCGGCTGGATTATTTCCTGATGCCCGCAGCCCAATCATCGGCGGTTCGTGAGATTTTACATTTGCCGAGGGGTATTTCTGATCACTCGCCGCTCTGGCTTCGTTTCGAGGTTGGGGTAGAGGCGGCGGGCCGAGTGGCTCCCATTAACCCTTGGTATCTTTCCTCCCCTGAGACTCGTACCCTCTTGCTCAAGTCCATGGATGCATATTTCCTGGAAAACGAGGGGTCGGTCTCTTCGGCTGTGTCCCTGTGGGAAGCCTTTAAAACTGTGATTCGTGGACAGGCCCTTTCCTTGATTGTTGAAGCTAAGAGGGCAGGGAGGAGGGAGGTGGTGGACCTTGAGGAGGAGATCTCTGCTTTGGAGGACGAGTTGGAATCTGGTGTCACGCCTGAGAAACTCCATGCCCTGGGTCTAAAACAGTTTGCATATAAATCTCTGGTCACTGACGCTGCAAAGGTGATGTTTCGTGAGCAGCAGGGCAGATTGTACGATGTGGGTGACAAGGCGGGCAAACTCCTAGCGTGGTTGGACAAGAAAGAAAGAGTTAATCGTGTGGTGCCCGTGATTCAGTCTGCGAGTGGTGAGAATGTGATTGATCCAACCGCCATTGTTGATCGTTTTGCGGAATATTTCCGTGTGGTATATGCTCCCGTGTCTGTGAGGGATGTTGCCGACTCCCGCCTTCTTCTGCGTGATATCACTTTGCCCTGTGTCACCGACTTGGACCGTATTGCTTTGGACTCCCCTTTTACGAATGATGAGATAGCCAATGCAGTTCGATCGCTCCGTTCGGGCAAAGCATTGGGCCCGAACGGTTTGCCTATTGAGTTGTACAAATTACGCCCCGATAAGGTGGCGCCGTATCTCCGCGCCATGTTTCTAGAATCTCGTGAGCGGAACATACTTCCTTATGATCAGCGTCTGGCGACAATCGTCGTCATTCCCAAAGAGGGTAAACCGCGTGACCTCTGTTCCTCGTATAGGCCCATATCCCTATTAAATGTTGAACCTAAGGTGTTGGCTAAACTTTTGGCGACCCGTCTCCTTTCGGTTCTTGGGGAGTTGGTCCATCCGGATCAATCTGGCTTTATCCCGCATCGCAACACTGCTCTGAATTTACGTCGCCTCCACGGCGCGCTGGCGAGGGCGGGGCTTTTGACTGAACCGGCCATTTTGGCGTCCCTGGATGCCTCCATGGCCTTTGATACTGTGGAGTGGCCCTATTTATGGGCGACACTTGAGAAATTTGGATTCGGGTGCGAGTTTATTAGCTGGGTTAGGCTGTTGTACGCGGAACCTCTGGCGCAAGTTGTAGTGAACGGTAGAGTGTCGGCCCCCTTCTCCTTGGGCAGGGGTACCCGTCAGGGTTGCCCCTTGTCCCCTCTGTTGTTCGCGCTCGCTCTTGAACCGTTGGCGGCCTGGCTCCGTTGGGAACCGTCCCTTAAAGGTATTCGTTGGGCCCCGGATTTCGAAGACCGCGTCTCGCTTTATGCGGACGACATCCTCTTGTATCTTACTTCTCCTCGCAAGTCTTTATCTGTTTTATTTGACGTTCTTGCGTCCTTTGGCGCTAACTCAGGCCTCGTCATCAACTGGTCTAAATCCTGTGTATACGTTTTATCTGGTATCTTGCCTCCGTTGCCGAGTAGACTTCCTCTTCAGGTGGTCCGGGATGGTTTCAAATACTTGGGGGTTTTTGTTACCTTGGATCCGTCCCTTCGTTTTGATCGTAATCTCCTTCCCCCGTTGCTTAGGCTCCGTTTGGACGTTGCCCGCTGGCGCAAACTTCCCCTGTCTCCACTGGGTCGGGCGGCCCTGTTTAAGATGATGTCACTACCGCGGTTTCTCTACGCTCTCCAGAATTATTATGATCCTATCCCCAAGACCTATTTTCGGGAGATTGAGAGCCTTCAGAGACAACTTATTTGGGATGGGCGACCGCGCATTGCTCTCGCGAAACTTTCCATCCCGTGGTACGATGGGGGCATGGTGCTCCCCGATATTAAGAGATACTACTGGGCTTCCCATCTGTCCGCTATTAATCACGCTATGTTCTCGCCGGGTCGTAATCCGGCGTTTGAGATGGATAAACTTCAGCTTCCGGGAGGTGACTTTAACAGAGTGCTCTATTCTCGCTCCGCTGGGCGCCATCTTGTGGGACCTACTTTGACTGCTCTGACGGTGTGGCGTGCTGCGAATGTGAGCCTGGGCTGGGAGGATCGCTTGACGTTGGCGACGCCGCTTTATGCTTCAGAACGTCTGGGCGGTCTTTGGTCTTCCAAGGGTTTTGACCGTTGGGACTTGATTGGGATCTCTACAGTGGGGGATGTATACTCTAAGGGTTCTGTGCGCCCGTTTCAGGCCCTCCAGGCTGACTACGGCCTGAGTAGTCGGGAATTCTTTCGTTATTTACAGATCAGGCACGCTTTGGTTTCGGTGTTTGCTCCTGGTGAGATTCCGCCTGACTCTTCCCCACTTGAAGACCGTATCCTTGACGAATATCTTCCTGATAGCACTATCTCCCTGATCTATAAAAAGTTGATTAACAATCGGACTGACTTATTGGCCCGACTTCGGGAACAGTGGATGGGAGATGGGTTGGAACTTGATGATGAGGATTGGCAATCGGCCCTCTCCTCTCCGAAGGAGGTGGCTATACCGGCTCGACTCCGTCTGGTCCAATTGAAGATCCTTCATCGGGTGTACGTGACGGGACCGCGACTGATGGTGATGGGCTTTTCCTCCGATGGACTGTGTAAGCGTGGATGTGGTTTGCGTGCTACTTTCCTGCATATTCTTTGGGAGTGCCCGATGGTGGCTGCTTATTGGGTGGCTGTGCTTGATCTGATGACTGTGGTGACAGGGATATCCTTGCGTCCGGAACCTCGTCGCTGTCTTTTGAATGTTTGGGAGCCCACGGATTATTCGGTGGCACAGACTAGATGGGCCACCCTGGGCTATATGATTGCGAAGCGAGATATTGCGCAACTCTGGGGGGCCTCCAGGCCCCCTGCCCTCTCGCAATGGGAGGATAACATGGATTGGTCCATGTTCCGTGAGAAAACTGTCTATGTGGCCAGGGGCAGACCCAGGGCATGGGTGAAGGTGTGGGGTCAATGGAACGAATACCGTGGCGACATTTGTACTCCTCCCCTTGTGGACACTATCGAGATTACCCTGTCTCCTTAGGCTAGCGTTCCCGGAATCTTCATATAGGGACTGAGCTGGTGTCTCCGGCTCTCCCCCCTTCTTCTTCCTGATCTCTGCCCCCCTCCCCCCCCCCCCCACTCCGCACTCCTTAGTGCTTAGGATATTGCTACTGCACTTCCGCTGCGGTTCCCCCCTTGCGTCCCTTGGGCTGACCTTCAGTGATACACTCTCGCCTTTCTGTATGTTTGTTCTTTCATATATATAAAACCTGTTTTTGTCCTGTATATAATGTGGAGTATTGCATTGTTGATTGACGTTTACCTCTGCGGGCATATATGATATGTGTCTACTCCTTTTTAGCGGCTGGCCCGTGTGGTTGTAGGCCCATCCTTGTACCTTTTTGCTTGCTCAAATAAAGGTTTTTAAAAAAAAAATAAAAAAAAAAAAAAAAAAAACTGAAAGCAAACAAATTACCATTCCTGCAGTAGCATTAACATTTTAACGAATGAGGTTCCCTATAAATATAATGGCCAGGGATTGTTCACTGGGAGTGCTGTCTCATTTTAACGCATCTAAACAATTTCTATGATTCTTTTTTAACCACTCTATGAATTTACTGTGTGCTAGGATTGTAATATACCATTTTTTAAATATCCTCATTTTTATCTGTAATTGTGTATTTTTATCTGTAATTATGTACATATGTCTTTTTATGGTTTTTAACCGATAATACAAGCTTTTGACTGACTGACTAGTTTTTATATAGCACTTAAGAGTGGTATTTGGTTTGGTACTCTTAGGTTTATCAGATAGGGAAGGGAGACTACTGGATATTGGCATTATTCAGGATCACACCTTTAGTGAAGTCAGAAGCAGGGATTGGGAAACAGGTTTCCCAGTACTAACAGCATCAATAAAGCCAGTACACCTCATTTACTCCCTAAAGATTAGCTATTAAGGTACCATGTTGCTTTAAGGGAAAGAATGATAAAGCATGCCTGTTTTCTAGGCAATGTTCCCTCTTCTAATATTGACATTTTCCCAAGACTCATGTTTTGTAAAAAAAAAAAAAAATACGGTCCGCATGTTGTGCACATATTAAGTTGATCTATCAATGGTAGATGGAACATTTTCTTTCTTATGTTTTGGTACATTACAGCGTTTTTTCCTGAAAAATGTTAGATTTTTAAGTTATACCTAGAAAACCTGAAATACTGGTGGAGGGGAGGTAAAATGTTCAGCGGAGGGTTATTAGAGTGTTCAGAAATACGATGGCGCTCTACAGGTTGTGGTTAAATGGTAGTTGCGAGGTCTAGGCGGTTGGTGCCTCTTGATCAGAGATAACCCTGGTCTCCGAAAAAAGAAGGGGGAGTGGAACTCTCCCTTATGTGAAATGCAAGAAAAATCAAGCGCACACAACCTAAATTAGTTGATAGGTATTGTCTTGTGTCGTTCAGGAAAGGATAAAATCACTCTCAAATGTCATTGAGTTGTTAGTTTTTTATTGATCTGGTGAGAAGGTCCCCTAACTAAAAGGGGAACTTTTTTTTGCACAAGAAACCAGCCGACACGTGTTTCGTCAATAACGGGGCAGAACCGTGACTCTTCAGGGCTGGGAAAACAAAATAAAGTGTCAGAAAAGGAAAAGGGCAAAGTGATAATAGGGAAGTCTATAGGGCCAGTGTGGATGGGTGTCCAGAAACGAGGTGATAGGTTGGAGGACCAATAAGGGAACGTGGAAACCTGAGAACGTGTTCGGGGGTAAAGAAGGTGTGTACCTAAAGGGGAGAGGGCACCCGAGTGAAACATAAATCTAAAGTGAAGTGTCTTAAGTGTGGTGGTGAGCTGCTCAGAAATATACAATTCAAATTTTACTAATGCAGCGACGCAAGAACCACATGGTGAGTGTCATGTGGGGAGACAAATAGCACAATGAAAATCAAGCATCACAAATTATGCAAACAATAGGTACGCCATGTCCTGGGGAAATAAAGAAGAAAACAATATATATAAAGGAGCAACAAGACCAGGTATTTACTATAAAATTAGTGGTGAGTAAGGTGTAGTGCCCCAGAATCAATTTATCATGAAAAGGTATTATGCAGCCCCAATCTTAATTAATAAGTTTAGGAAAAACAATTTTTAGAAACAAAACCAAATTATAGGTCCCAAAATTTCGACGATTGATGGAGTACCTTGGGAGACAAAAGACCTAATCTATGCATCTCCTCATAAAGTCTGAGGTCAGTAGTAACATGTATATGAGTTCAAAAGTGTACAATTAAACAAGAACAAGTATTTAGCGTCTAGGTTAGGCTTAATGATTCAAAATGTACTATAATGAGGTAAGGCATGTAAAAAAAGCAGGTACCTTGGGAGATAAAAACATTTCTTAGCAATTCTCTAAAGGTTTGGGGCCAACAGTATCATGTAAGAGTTGTTTCACTTCTAATATAAACAGTCTGCACATCACACGCAATAGTGTTAGGCGTTAAGGTTGGGCTGTTTGAGTTGAAATGCACAAAGTTGAGATGAGAAATGTGGAGAGATAAAGAAGACAACGGAAGAAGGAGAAGAGTAAGTATTGAAAAAGAGTGTGTGTTCCTGTAGGATTAAACAAACACAGAGTAGCAGGGGGTCATTAAAAAACTGTCTCAAAAAAATGTGTCTGGAACACGTAACACTCGCCTAAGGAGAACTAACCTCAAAACTACGTATAAATACGCTGTCTGGGTGTGAAGTATCTTTCTTGTATGGAAAAATACCCATTAGTTGCCGATCCTTGACGCCCTGTTCATCATCTGGGTTCTTCCACACCGGGAAGATAGGTGTTTTATTGCCACTGGAGACAAACGTTCTCACTACAGTGGAACCCAGTGGATATCAACTGGTATCAGGGTGTGAATGGACAACTGTAGAGCAGTGCAAGTGAAAAGTGAAAGAAAGTGAACTGTGAAATGAACAGATAAAATTGGGTAGTAGAGAGGATAAGAACTTTATTGGAACCTTCATACTCCCAAATCATTAAAATGCGTGCGATGATAGTGGTTTCACCAAATAACCACTAGTACTAATGTGTGGTCGACATGTTTCTGCAGACTTAATTGGAGCCTAAAGGTATCCTGCTGCTTTCTTCAGGGCCATAATCGTGACTGCTCAATAAATAGTGTAAAAAGAAAGAAAACTATCACCTGGGTATTCAGTAGGTCTTCATTCTCCTCTCATTCAGAGGAGACTAACGCTCCACCCCACCTGGCCACAGCTCAGGTACATGGAGCCCCGCACTTCCGGTCGGTACTCCGGACGTCCTTCTGGGCTGTCCTGTAGGATTAGCCAAATAAGTTGCCAAACAACATGAACAGGTATCGGAGCCTAAGCGGGTCTCCGCAAATAAAGGATGGAGCAAAGACTAATAATGTCAGGGCGGTGTAACAGGATCCACAGTTAAAATGAAATCAGGATCTCAAAATGATAAAAGAAATGAAGTGGGGCTAAGCATACCTGTGTAATTTGGATGAAAGCAGTATCTGTGGGAAGGGGAACAAAGGATGGGAACAATTAAGTGCTAAAGGAAGAAACGTGTATAAAACAGGCAATGGTATTATCGGAAATACTGTGAGTACGCTCAAGAGGCAATTCACTTGACTCACCGGGGGACCGGTGATAATTCCAACCCGGTCCTAATCGGGTGAAAATAATAATGGACGCGAGAGGAAGGTACTTAAGAATGCGTCCGAAACGGGTATCAAGGGTCGAGAAGTCCGCCGTGGGTATAGGGTCGGACCGTGTAGGGAAGTGAATCCGCTTGCCCTCGCTTTTTGGCTGTGGGGAAAGATAAACGTTGGGCCCTACATCAGAATCCCACAAGGCATGAGAGTTGAAAAAGGAAATTAACCCAAAGTTCAGTACAAAAACTGGCTATCCGTCTTACCTTGTGGCCGTAATAAGGAACTCAAACGAAGTACGTTGGTTCTCCGGACATGTGAGACACCGACTGTATTGTTGCCCTGCCTGATAAGGGCGATTGTTTGGAGGGGGAGGTGTTTCTCTTTAGAAGCACAACTACCAATTTGCCATGGCATTATTTGTGACACGTTCAAATAGCCTTTGTTTTTAAGTTAGCAACAAGTTACATTCTGGAACTTGTGCTTTGCTAATATGTCCACAGATACAACGTGGACTCCTAGCTCTGCACCTCACGCTAGTTCTACCGAATCTTGGTCCTACGCAAACTCCCCAATGTCAGCCATTGCGTGACGTCTCTGAGCTCCAAATCCAGACAAAATACTACACATGGGGGTGCGCTAGGTAATGAAGTCCAATAGACTGTAAGTAGTGTCAAAAAATCCTTTATTTCAAATTCCGTTTTTTTCTTTTTCATATGAGCAAACAACACTCAGCCAATGCGTTTCATTCCCTCAAGGGGAACTTCATCAGGGCCTGTAGGGTTGTCACGTTATATCCCAAGGTGTATTGTTCCCTTATCAATTTTCCATAATGAAACTTTAGAATATATAAAATTGTATCTAATATATTGCTCTGGAAACCCTTGAAGTCGTTGCAGGCATAATAAGGCCTGTTTGTTGCATACCGCCAAGATGTTCGTCCTGTTGCGTCCAAAGTCGGGACGTGTGCTTTGCTTTTAGTATTGCAGGTAGGAAATCGTAATTCCCTACACAAATGTGGCATTGGCAAAAAGCTCAGGTATCACACACAACATAGGTCTCTTTCAGAAGGGGTTGTACCTACTGCGTACAGATTAGTGGCGGCTTCCTGATAATTAGTGTATTATTCTTTGTTTGTACCACAAAAACAGCAAGGGTCATTTTTAGAATGTGGCTCCCACGATAATACTGGTCTTAAGAAACATTACTGTTTTTATCAAAGTAATTAGATCACAACAGCAGTATATCCCGTCCTTAGTTAAACAACTTTGAATTGCAAATGATTTCACACTTTGGGGCACATGCATCAAAGGAAATTGCATTCGCAAATGGTGCGAATCGCAAAATTCGGCCGTTTGCAAATGCAATTTCCATTTTTGGGATGCATTAACATTTTTGCATTTTTCGCAATTTAAGAAATCGCAAAATTGCGATTTCTTAAATTGCGATTGCATTTAAGGAATCTCAAATTGAGATTCCTTAATTGCAATGCATCAAACTCTAAAAATGTGCGAATTCGCAAATAAGGGCAGCAAATTACCATGAAGTTGACCTTCTTGGTAATTTGCTAAAATGTTGAAAAATGCACTAAAGTGCATTTTTCAAAGTTCCATTTCACACACACACATGCCCTTGGGGCATGTGAGTGTGCAAAATGTACTTCTCAGCAGATTTCAGGGGTGCAACAGGGTGTCCTTTGGACACCCCTGCACCCTTGAAATTGCATTCTTAATTTGCGAATTTCTAATGGTGAATTGCAAATTAAGAATGTCTTTCCATTCATTCCTAAGGGCCTCTAGACCCATAGGAATGGATGGGGAGGTATTCCTTAATTGCGATTCGCAATTAGAGAATCGCAATTAAGGAATTTTAAGAAATCTCTATTTTTTTTTAGCAATTTCTTGATGCATTGCAGTTTGCAATTCCTTAATTGCGATTCCTTATTTTCCGCAATTAAGGAATCGCAAAATGCAATATTGATGCATGTGCCAGATAGTGTATTAAAAGGTGCACCTCTTATTTAGCGCATCCCAGCTATGTTCTAAAACCTCCCAGTTATGTTCTAAACCCTACTTTCAGTTTCAGGTTTACCATCTGTTTGTATTACCTGGCTTCTGGAAGCATGTCTTTCAATTAAGACAAATCCCTGCAATCCGCATAGTATATTACATACCATGTGCAAGCTTCACTAGTTAAGTACTTCAGTGTTAAAGATATTGGACTTTAAAAAGGGATGTTTGGGATTCTTCTCAATCAAGAAAATGCTATGCAAGTGCCCTCTAGGAGTACTTGCTATTCATTAAATATATTTATTACTATTTCTAACAGTGTTAGTCACTTGTTTAATGTGCTGAGTTAATACTGAAAGGTGGTGTGTGCTTTTTGTCTGTGTATTTAACCATTAGTGAGGTGAGGTGAACCAACCTTTTAATAACTGAACTCATTTAAAATAAACAAAACTTAAACCATATCAGCACATAATTGTATTAGTCACAGTGCGGGTAGGCACCAACTGCAAATCTTTTCACGGTAAAGTACTTTTAGCCAAAATAAGTGTCCGAATCATATCACTGGACTGGTAAAATCAGAAGAAGATGTATGTTAATGGACAGATTTTTATATGGATCTTGGCTGCAGCCTCATAGCTCCATATTTGTAGCCTTGTACCTCTAACACCCACCACAGCAATTACCAAGATCCCTTGACATATTATTTTTCCCACATGATTGCTTATATAGTGACTCATCTCTACTCACAAATGTGCATGCATAAAAAAAAAGTGTGACCGCAAACATATTGTTGCCGCTCACAGACAAAAATAATTAGAGAGAACATTGGGTGCTTGTTAAGGAGGCTCCAATGATGAAGCATGCCACATAGAACGAGTGAGGGGACAACATCCTTTTTTAAATTACATTTCCAAAGAGAGGATAGAGAATCCTATGCAAGGAAGAAAATACACATATAAAATATTTTTTTAACCCCTTCCATGCTGCCGTCGGCCATTGGCCGACGGCAGCACTACCTCGCTGGTGCTGCCGTCGGCCAATGGCCGACAAGGCCCGCCCGTTTTTTAAAACGGCCGCACTGCCGCGAAATCACGGAAGCAGCCAACGGGTTGATTGTGCCTTTGTACAGAGTATGATGGAGCACCCAGTCTTTCTTTAGAATTAGCTTGCAATAACCACCCGGGGTTGTGATGGGAAACATTCGCTCCCAAATGATGTTTGCCTAATTTAGAGCAATGCAGAGGTCTTCGAGCCCCTCTGGAGTATTGCTGTAGGATATTCTTCAATGCTGGTGCTGCCGTCGGCCAATGGCAGACGCGGCCCCGCCCGTTTTTTAAAACGGCTGCACTGCCGCGAAATCACGGAAGCAGCCAACGGGTTAATTGTGCCTTTGTACAGAGTATGATGGAGCACCCAGTCTTTCTTTTTTTTTTTTTTTTTTTTTTTTTGTGAAAAACCTTTATTGTGCAGTAATAAAAAGACAAATACGGGCCCACAACCCACAGGCCGGCCACAGAAACTTATAAAGCACGAGCGCATGCAATCCGGCGACACAATAACACAGGGCTTCAGTAGCGAGCAGAGAGAAGGTACATCATAAATCAGCATGCCACCATGTCGCAGAGGTGAGGAAGGTTGATTTTAAATGTTTTTGCAATTTCAATTCCGTTGCAACTAGTAAGGTCGACTTTCGGCTTTTCAAATAAAGACATACACTATAAACTAAGAAAGCAGAGTCCGTGCAGGCGTAACAGAGCCTGAGTAATGAATCAACACACAGGTCAAGAATCAAAAAGTCAAGTCCCACCAGGCGGCTTGTCAGCGCAAAGCGTATGCAGCAGGGGTATCGGAGCCAGCAATCTAGCCAACGTGCACTGCCACCCACCCGCTAGCAGGCCAAAACACGGACCCAAGAGAAAAAAGAAAAGAGACAAAACAAAAGGAAGAAAAATACAAGGCTCCATAGAAACGAAAACCAAAAAACTAAAAACCCCTCCCCCAACCCCCCACCCAACACGCATGCAGAGGCTACGGCCTACCCCCCCCCCCCCAGCAGTGTGTCTGTCGCCCAATAAACCCGAAATATAGAACAAGAAAAGAGAAGAGAAGAAAGAAGAAGTGGTATAAAACCCAAATTATGAGAGTAAGTAAGGACATCCTAATCTAAAACTCCCATAGAAACACAGAAAATCGGAGGAGGGCCAGAATCAATTAATTAATCCCGGACTCCACGGCCCGCACAGAACCCAAGCCCACCAACAAGGATCAAACACAGGACATATCAGGCGCAACCTGAAGTGGGGAGAAAAAACCCAGTACATACAGCGCAGTAAAATGTATCAAAAAACGTTCCAGTCCGGGTCTCCGCCAGTCAAGCAAACAGGATCAGCAAGAAGAACACCATCAGCCCTGGCCCGAACGTCAAAAGCCCTCCAAACATGGCCACCGCTGGGACCCCACCGAAGGCAGAACAAAGGGACAAGATGGCCGTCCCCAATAGAGAAGAAGCAGGAGAAGCGGAAATGAATATCTCCCTTTACCAAGAAGTCCAGTGTCCCAAAGAACGAGTGTCCCCTCGAGTACAGGATGAAACACACTCCATCGTCGTAGGAAAGAGGCTCCGGAGGCAGAGGCAGCCAGGAGGGCCAGCAACTGGGAAGGCGGCAAACGAAGTGATGGCAGCGATCTCTCCGGCAGAGTCTCAGATCTCAGGGCGGGGGGAGACAGTGTAGCCGCAGCACCGTCGGTAGATGAAGACGACCCATGTATGCCAGGGACAGTCAGCTCTATTGCACTCGCAGGCTGAAACATTGTATCCGTTCCAGAATAGACTGAAGGCAGGAGGGAGCCAGAGCGCCGCGGGCGCCGCAGACCAGATGTAGCAATGTCAATCGTACGACCCAGCTCTCGGGCGTAGTGCAGCCATATAGCCCTCAAATCGGTAAGAGCTGCCAGGATGTCGCCGCAGGTCGGGACCCGCCGCCGTTCCAACCGGGTCGCACTGAGAGTGGACGCCATCGGTCCGTCATAGCGCTCAAACCCAGGCAGGATAGTACTTCCAAGGGACAAAGAGGCACACATCTCCGCACCCTGGGGGACCGGCGCCATTACCACTCCGTCAAAGAGACCACAACGGAGGGAGGGGGGCGACCTCAACACCGGGGAGCATCATGCCGGATCGCCGGTAGGAGCACGGAGCACCCTCCAGTGCGGCGCACAGGGAGAGCCCCTGCGCCTCCAATCGATGAGGGCGATCCACAGCGAATAACGGGCACCAAGATGGAGTCAGCCCCGCCCGTCAGCAGTTGAACAAAGAGAAGCGACACAAGAAGGGAACCTGCCTCGCCAGTACGGACCTCAGCCATGTAGGGAATCGCGCCACTTAGGAACGGGCACACACCATCTCCCTCCGCAGTCAGCAGTGCCCCACCAAGCGTCAGAGCCTCCCAAGATCGTCCCAACGACACCGCTATAGCAGCGCCCAGCGGCGGCGGCCAGCACAGGGTCCAGGGACAGCCACGGAGAACAGCCAACACATCGAGTTTCCCGTCAAATCAGCAGGCAGAGACCTCGGAGGAACGCCATCGGAAACAGCGCCGTTAGATCGCCGTAATAACGTAACATAGGCACAGGATAAACAGCAGGATGTCGATGCAGGAGTGGAAGGCTCGCGGAGCCGGGAGCCTACACGTCCGTCTCGTCGGCCATCTTAAAAATAGTTTCCCCAGTCTTTCTTTAGAATTACCTTGCAATAACCACCCGGGGTTGTGATGGGAAACAATCACTCCCAAATTATGTTTGCCTAATTTAGAGCAATGCAGAGGTCTTCGAGCCCCTCTGGAGTATTGCTGTAGGACATTCTTCAATGCCATGGGGTTGTTCACCTAGACACAGAAACCTGCCAAATTCAGTATTTAATGGCATTTGCCTAGGCCTGGAAGGTGCACTCCCTGAGCAGCAGGTTGAGAGCTCTCAAAATGAGGCACCAATTGGCACACAGGTAAAGATAGGCATAGGCAAGGACTGTAGAGCACCTATTAAGGTTGTATGACAGAACCGTGCATTGCTAAACCACGTGTGCTTCTACAACGCTGCCCGCCCAACAAATGCGTGTGAACAACGCATTCCTTTACCACCCATGTCTTTACCAATCATGTCATTACCAATCATGACCTTACCAGGCAATTTTGTGGTAAAGGCATGACCGGTAAAGGTGTATGTGTGATAAGGATCACACCCCGGCCCCTGCTCTAAGCCCTAAAAACAACCCGAGCCCTACAACCTTTCCTGCCCACACCGAGAGCCCTAAAAACAACCCTGACCTCCCCGAGCCCTAAAAACAACCCAACCCCGTGCCCTAAAAACAACACTTACCCCCTCATCCCTAAAACAACCTCAACCCCCCTGAGCCCTAAAAACAACCCTGACCCCCAAGCCCTAAAAAGTAACAACCTCACCCCTAAAAACGACCCCACCTCCCGAAATCCGGCACCAGCCCCACTTACCACACCGTGTCCTCGCCCAATCCTTCCTATTCCTGTGCCCGCCCATCCATGCATCTAGCCCGTGCACTGCCTTAATCGTGCATATGCGTGGTTAAGGCACATGCATGGTTAAGGCAAGCGTAGTTACGCTAGCGTGAAAATGGCACGTGTGGCAAAGGCCGCATTGTAAAGGCCCTTTCCCCCTGTTAATGACATGGGGAACGGTTTAAACCTACTCTTAAATAATGACTGCGTTTCAAGCTTAGCTTGCTATTTATAACACGATCTACAAACATTCACAAACAAGGGAATTGAAAGGATCCTGTAATGCTGTACCATGAGTTACAGATTATTTTAAGTGACCATAGAAACATATACATAGTGTCTTAGGCCAGCCAAACAGACATATGCACTTATGTTTCTCCGACCCAGCTGTGTTGCACAGCCGGGTTGGAGTAAAGCCACAGGTTTCCAGGCACTGTCTGAGTGGCAAACGAGCCTGCTCAGGCCAATCCTCGGACGGCTTTCGTGCTAGGAGCAGTGTCTGAATTGAGTGGGGAGACTGTTTTTTGAGGCCCAACCACTTCCGGGCCGGATGAGAGGAGCAACGCGGCACCTGTCAGCAGAAGCGGAGTGGCAGGTACTTTTTAAAAATAAAATTATTCTCCAACCACCCAAGATATGCAGCGAGCGCTGCTGCATAGGAGGCATGTTTGGTAGGATTAAATTGTTTGCAATTTTGTGAACGAGGCTTTGCGCTTATTGGTGTCAAATGCTGATGATGATTAAAACTTTTGAAATTCAGTCAAAATTCTCTCAGGGTTGAAAATTCTTCCAGCATAAATTAACGGGCAGTTCACTTATGAGGCGATAAGTTCTATACAGTGCTTAATTTGTAAAGTAATAAGTGCAAGGGCCCCTACTTTTGCACACAAGCTGCCCCCTACACTGCTGGAGATCAGGGGCCAGATGTATGACCATGACAATTTGCGACTCGCAAATTGCGTTCGATTGCGAGGCACAAAATGCTATGTACAACGGTGTCTGAGACACTGTTTGCGATTCCCAATGGGGTTGCAAATTGCATGCCTCATGAATACTCATGAGGCACACGCAATTTGCGACCCCATTAGGAATGGCTAGCCTTCCCAGGGATGGTGGCCTGCTGGGCTCAGCAAACCCGTTTTCCGTAAAGAAAAATGGGATGCATTTAAAAGATTAAATGTTTTCGTTTCATTTTTTAAGGACAGGTAGTGGTCTATGGGACCACTGCCTACCCCTAAAAATATTTTCCCCTGCATTTGCAAAGGGGAAGGGTTCCCCTGGGCACCCCTTCCCTTTTGTGATTGCATTACTACCCTCTTGAAGGGGGCGGTAAATTACAAGTGTTTTGCAACCGCGATCACAAAACATTCATACATGGGGCTATTAGGAACGAACTCCCTTGAAACGCCCCTTTCTAATAGAGAGTCGCAATTCTTATTTAGCGAGTTGCAAATAAATTGCAACTCGCTAAATAGGAATTGTAAATGGCCCTATTCGTTTTTGCATGCGCAAACGGGTCGCTAACCCGTTTGCGCATGGAATTTAGGGTCATAAATCTGGCCCAAAGTGCCAAATGCCAAGGCTGCGTAGTCCTGATTCCACCTCATGCATCTCACGACGGCATGTTCTGTTTCATCACTGCTTTCTCACGTTGCTTCTGTTTTTTTCATTCTCGTCCCCTCCCCTTTTCTATGTTCCTCTGACTTCTTCTGGGTCAAGACCTGACGAGGAAAAACAAGTGCCGGTCACCAAAAATGAATTACGGTGGGCCCCCACCTACCACCACCGGCTCCAATTAAGCTCTGGTTCTATGGTCTCTTTGCTGAACAAAATAGCTTGGGAATTGCATCAAGGAGAGGGACCCACAAGCTCTACTGCGAATTATGAGGCAAACAGGAAGGAAACAAGGTGGTTTATGTGAGGAAACACAGGAGAACACCTAAGGCACAGTGTAAATAAACAAATTGTATATGATGGAAAAACCCAGACATCTACTGATAACAAGAGGACAGTAGAATACATTCTTTGAGAATCAGATGGAGTCAGTAAAATTGCATGAGGACAGGCCTGATACCAATACAGGTTTTTTATGACAGTTTATGGACTCGAAAGATCAAAGGGCATTTCTACGTTTGCCTGCAGGCGCCAATGACAACGAGGAAGATGCTTACAAGGAAACCACAGAAGATGCACAGCGTAATGTTTGTAGTGTTTGGTAATTTAAAAATGTTTGACAGTGAGGTTCCGTTTTTATTAGCTCAGATATTACAAGGGTGAACAAGGACACCACTTTAGATGAGAACAGATATTGTCATTACCGACAGGATTTGTAAGGACATTACTTAAGTGACAAGATTAAACAAGCATTTACAATGCAATGGTTTCGCCTTTGGAAAAGTTAGAGCTATTGCCATTGTAAATGACAAATTTTGTATTTATGTGTTGGTTTTGAAAACAGATAAATAAATGGCATTGTCATTTACATTGCCATTAGCTTAATCTCTCGCAAATGTGAGACCTATTGTACCCTACGGACGAGCTCAGCAGACAGCAATTACTACCACACACACACACCCAGAGCCACACACACACACCCAGAGCCACACACACACACCCAGAGCCAGCCACACACACCCAGAGCCACACACACACACACCCAGAGCCACACCCACACACCCAGAGCCACACACACACACACACACACACACACACCCAGAGCCACACACACACACACACACACCCAGAGCCACACACACACACACACCCAGAGCCACACACACACACCCAGAGCCACACACACAAACACCCAGAGCCACACACACACCCAGAGCCTCACACACACCCACAGCCACACACACACACACACCCAGAGCCACACACACCCACCCAGAGCCACGCACACCCACCCAGAGCCACACACACCTACTTTGCTCTTCTGAAATGTTGGCATGTATGGTAGTGAGCTGTGTGTAGTGAGCTGTGTGTGGTGAGTGTGTCTCGTGAGCAGTGTGTGGTGAGCTGTGTGTGATGAGCTGTGTCTCGTGATCCATCAGTGTGTTGTGAGCTGTGTGGGGTGAGCTGTATGTGGTGTGTGGGAGGCCCGGGGTAAAAAAAACAGTGGTACAGTTTGTACCACCCGGGTTAAAAACACAGCAACAAAACCAGTAAGAGGTGCAATATTAACACGTCTGCTTCACTGCTTGCATAACAGATAAATGTTACAAAATGAACTTCTCCGTGCACTGAAAACAATTCCCAAGGACTCATCTACAGTTTGGAGGGGTCTTAAAATCCTTTCGTTTCTGAAAGAAAATCTAAATGCGGAGTAGGAGCACCCGGAATAATTTCCTCTTCCGCTTGGATAGCCGGAAAATACACCGGATCGTTGTACCCCGAATTAAGACTGTCCTCCAGAACTTGGGGTATGTCTAGTTCCCGCCAAACTCTAAATGAAGACCATCGAGACGAGTAGTGCTCAAGCAGCCGTTAGCATTAGCGATAAGTGTAACTAACGCAGCACAGGCATGATCAGACTGACTGTGAAACCTGTTTACCGGTAGACTCGGTGAAATCAGTCTAATCAGTAGCTTTACCCTCAACATTCATGTTCTAACTCATTTTCTTCTATTAAGACTTTCAGTCTAGTTTATGCATTTATAAACTTAGAAACACAGCGCATTTCGGGATTGACAAGTGCGAACTGCAAGTCCCAGAACTGAACGCAACACGTGGACTCCATATTCTTATCACATACTAACCTGGGGAACATGAAAATGCAGTAAACACCTCGGCCACATCCCCGCGGCGCCCCGGCGGAGGGCGCGGGCAGCACTTCCACACTCACTACCGTCGGCTCAGCACTTTCAACCAGCGCTCAATGCCGAGCAGACATTTTCACCCTCACGAAAAAATACTTTTGTAAAATAAAAAAGGCATGCTTTCTTTTATGGCGCACGGCCAAATAAAACATCGCAGATGATACTGTATAGACTTCAAATGCGAAACGAACTGTCAGAGGAGCTTAGGGGAGAACCCTTAGTCTGAATTGACAACTGAAAACACGTGAAAAGTGAAAAAAGGCTCAACCTACCTCTCCGGGGATGTCGACGACGTCGCCCACTTTAAGTTCCAACTCGTCCTCGTTCTGCGGACCATAGTCGAAGAGAACTTTACACTGCCGGACCTTGGCTTCTGGGGAGAACGACACGGTAAAGATACAAGCCGAGGTGCCGTGACAGCGGGAGGGGGGCGGGAACGGGCACACGGACAGCGGGAGCGGGAACGGGCACACGGACAGCGGGAGGGGGGCGGGAACGGGCACATGCTGGTTCATGACGGCACTGCGGAGCTTCTCAAGTAAGCTACTGCCCGGCCGCCATCTTCGGACAAATGACCAAAACAAACCTTTAAAAAAAAAAAAAAAACGCCCACCGCCGCAATGACGTTCTAAAAGGGGCGGGATGAGTAAAAATCGCCAGAACGCCCACGAATCTGCTCGGGCAATGACTGATGCATCTCTGTTCCAATGGCTAGCCTCCATTTATGGAGCTAGCCAATGTAACAGAGAGACGGGACAAAGCCCCATACTGATTCTCAAAAGATTTCGCCTGCGTGAACGCTGCTGCGCAGCGAACGCCAGGCGAAACCTAAAAAGGTTACGGTGAAAAGATCTCAGAGGTAGTAAAAGTGCTAGTGATGTACACCACAAGAATATTTTTTTAGGTCCAGTACCCACAACAACAATAGGATATGTTATACAGTAGTTGTTATGAATAGCGAACACACTCTAAAAATAATTCTTCACCCCCACCGGCTCCTCTTTTCTGGGATCCATTGGATTCCAGGGAGAAGACAGAATGCTCAGAGGTCCTTGGCAAATGGAGCTCAGAAAGGCCACATCGTTCAACAGGGATAATGTATCATAACTTCCCTGACTCGCACAAACAGATAGAACAAGCATTTGCAATGCAATAGGTCTCGCATTTGCGAGAGTTTAAGCTATTGGCATTGTAAATGGCAATGCCTTTTATTTATGTTTTAAAAACCAACACGTAAATAAAAGGCATTGCCATTTACAATGCCAATAGCTCAAGCTCTCCAAATTGTGATTCCTATTGCATTGCAAATGCTTGTTTGTTTTATCTATTTAGTGCTGGTAATGCCCGGTGCGACAATGTTTGTTGGCGCCCCCAATGCCCACCTCCACCACGGATTCCCTCACCATCACCCTTTCACAGTGCCCCTCAAGCCTCCATAACTACACCTTCTCTGACGCATTTAATTCGTTATATAGCCACCCATACCAGTGTAGGGTGTCTGAGCACTTTGCATCACATATACATAACAAAGTGACGCCGAAACTCGAACCCGGATCCCAAGCTCCAGAGTCAACAGCTCTGTCCTCTGTGCTAGTGCCTTGCATGTATAATATTGATTCTGGACCGATCAGTACACTTATCACCAAAGTATGCTCAATCCATGTTTGTCATTTAACCATGGAGCAGCTACCCGAGAGCCACCCACCCTGTATCTTTTGTCCGCTTCTCCTGTTCCCACCTGTACTGGTGCACACCTGCAACTCCCTGTTGGTCCCCTTCATGGTAAAAGAGTACCTGGGAAGCGTGGGCATTGAACATGCCGCAAGTGGGAGAGATGGAGCAACATTTGAGTGTGGGCATCAATATGGTGGGCATAGATCTTTACATAATCTTGCCTTGTTAGTAGTAAACTAACGTAATTTGATTTTTTTTAAAAATCATAATTTATGCAGATTCTGTTTTGCTTCAGCAAAAACGGAAACACATGTTAATTTGTGGATGCAAAGCAGAAAATAGAAAACAAACAGAGGTACTAATACATTGAAGGCTGGCCCTACACACTCTTTAATATGATGATCCTCTCCATTTTATTGTATGTCCTGGGCAAAAGAATCGCAGGCCCCGAAAGGCGAAGCTGGACCCTTGAGGGGGCCTTAACGAACAACCCTAGGGCAGCAGGTCGCAAAGGGTGGGCAGTCAGAAGGCCACAAAATCCCCCAAACTGCATTAGCGTCAGGGTTCAAAGTGCCCAATCAGGTGGCAAGGGGAATGGTTGGCATTAGGCTAAAGAGGGAGGAAAGCAGAGGCTGAGCAGTGTTATCGCGATCGCCGTTGGATAGATTGTTGTTGTAGAGCAAGTCATCACTGCTACCCTCATCGCGTTGCTGGGATTGCAGTCCCGCTGCCATCCGAAAAGGGCTAGAGCGTCACCTGAGAAGCGATAGGCGGCGAGGACACTGGGTTTCAACCCGGTTTAACAGCGACCAACATTAGCCTGGTGGCAGTAGTGTAGGCATGGAAGCAGGTGCGGATACGGAGGCAGCAGCGGTTAGGAGGACATGCCACAAGGCGGCCCGCTTCCGGGAGGAATAAGGAAACTCTCGCCCAGCTGGCGTGGCCCCCTCAGCGTCTCCGGGCCGTGTGGCCAGAAAAAGAACAGCCCGGGCGCAACAGGACAAATCAGCGCCGCTGAGCAAAGACTAATGTAGAAAAAGAAAATTGAGCGCGGTGTCCCTGAAGTGGACGCCGCGGAAATATAAATAAATAAAGTGAGCGTGGTGTCCCTAACAGGCTACGCACTCATTAAATACATTTAAAAAACATATAATCTAAAGGGCATAGTGCTGCAGCATCGCGCTCCGTGGACGAATTACAAAAACAAAAAATGTGCCTACCAACTAATTTAAGGAGACAGTCGAACGCCGCAAGTAAAAGATCCAGTCTGGGTGGGCGGGGCCAAAAGGAGACAGGACGGTAACAAGGAGTGACTAAATAGCCTCACTTACAATGGAAAACCAGCGTTTAGCATGCACGATAACGCCAGCCAATGGAAAAAAGGGGCGGAGCCTACACTCCACTTCTGAAATCTGCTCGATTACAAGAAGCCTCGCAAAGTGAGCCCGCATGCATGCTGCAACACAGGTCTGCAAAACATGAAAAGCATAGGAATATAATTAGCTTCTTAGCACATCCATATGAAAATCCATCTGGCACGGTGATTGATGGCCCAATTGAGGAATGATTCCCTTTGTTTAAAATCAAGAGAGGATCAGACAGGGGTGCGTACTGGCACTGCGTCTTTTTTTACTTTTTATTAATGGGGTAGAAGGATCCCTTCAGACCGTGAAGGCTGATGCACCTGTTGGTGGCAGTTGCCCAGTACCAATCTTATTGTATACCGCTGATGCTGTCCTACTATCTAGGACACCTATAAGCCTAGAAAAATTGATGGATACTTTCTGGGCACTTTATGGACTCCAGGAAAATGAAAATTAACAAGAATAAAACTTTTGCTATGCCGTGCGAGAAAGTGCAGAAATGCAGGACGTTTTATATCGAGGGTGCCCCAATAGTTAATGTTAATTCTTTCTGTTATTTAGGAGTCTTATTCTCGAGTAGTGGATCAAGGGCCCAGCAGGTTCTAAGTACACAGTTGAAACTGAATGGAATATGCGAGGAAGTGTTCGGATTTTCGCATTAGACTGGCAGTCGCCCAAACAAGCCTAAGGTTGAAATTTATAAGGCAAGGGGTGAATCAACTGCTTCTTACGGGAGAGGCCTATGGGGATATGCCCACAACTACCCCCTCGAGGTGGAAGAGACCCGCTTCCTAAAATGCTTGGTGGGCACTCCCAGATCTGCGTCTTCTTTTATAGTATATAAATAGGCTGGGTTACACTTTCTAGAGAACAAGTTGGCCTTAAACCCCTATTGATTTGGCAGTTTATATGGTCGAAAGTAGAAACACATTTATGGCCTTTGTCTTTGTACCGAATAAAGATTTTGAACGCATAGGAGTGACGTCAGGCATATAAGTCGCAATTCAGCAGGCTGCTGGCCTAACAAGGTCTCTCCTAAACGCACAGATAGTGACTAGTGACGTCAGGCATAAATGGGCCTAGTGCACGGTTAGAGGCAGGTGATATGCTTATGCAATACATAGCAGAGAACAAGTCTCTTGTTCCTTTAAGTTGGGAAAAAAGGTAGCCTTTTTAAGCGTTTCTCTGACATTTGCCTGATT
The DNA here is from genome assembly GCF_964261635.1 of Lissotriton helveticus. Classification (NCBI taxonomy): domain Eukaryota; kingdom Metazoa; phylum Chordata; class Amphibia; order Caudata; family Salamandridae; genus Lissotriton; species Lissotriton helveticus. The sequence goes on from NC_136070.1 coordinate 1,005,608,947, forward strand.
GTTGAAGCCTTGATCGATAGTGTCCAAACCTAATGCATAATCATACAGTATTTAAGCACTGACCTTGAAGACATCAGCAACCATCCGATGATCTTTTAAGTCAGAAGCTAAAACTCATGTAGTGCCATCCACCAAGTAAAAACAAGCTAGGAGGGAGCCCAGAAAATCTAGACCTGACACATGGGCTACCAATGAGTTAGTGACTGCCAGATCAAGAGGATTAAACAAACAAGCATTGGCAAAAACCAATAGATTTCGCCTATCCAAGACCTATTGGCAATGATTTTTAGGTCTCGCTGAGCCAGCGCATGCGCTGCGCTGCAAGACATTTAGTGTGTGGGAATTCAAAGTGCTGCCACAGGCTTTTGGTGGCCTAGCGCTTGCGTTCACGCAAGTGTGCACGCGCGCAGCCGCCATCTTTCTTTGATCGCGATCGCGATCACTTTGACTTTCACGGCCGCGCGGCCAATGCTTGTTCAAAATAGAAAGCAGCACAATTGTATCCTTCATATTGGTATTTATAATTTTTTCTCAGTTACTTCCTGTTTGTCCTTTTCAAATAATCTATCACCCTATAACAGGTTGTATCTTATTATCTGATCAGAGTTGTTTTAATGTAGAATTTTAGGAAACTTCAAACAAAGGTGGAAAACAAAAGTCAGCTTCAAGTGCTTTAGAGGAGAGCCTGGAAATCTAATGGCATTTTAGTACCTTTTCACAAACATCTACTAATGTTTCTACAGAGCAGGTATGGGCTAACCTTCATGATAGAAGGAGTACATTAAGGGTTAGGATCTATTGCAAAAATCACAGTGGGACTCCAAAATTCTATATTTTTCTATGTGAACTATTCCGTTTTTCTTCACACTACTTAGGACACACCGTTGTCTCAACCTGCCGACATTGCAGCATTGCAGATGATCGTTGCCGCGTTGCGGATGAACCTTGCCTGTGCTGAGGCCCAGAGCCGGTGCTGTAGCCATGACTGGCGTCCTGTGGTTCTGTGGGGGGACCGCCAGCTGGGATTTGCTGGAATTTGCTTTCCTGCCGTAGGGACTGGATCATTCCTCCCATCCCCCCTCCGCTCTGGAGGACTGCTGCCGTTCATGAAAGTTCTGTGAGGTCCTCTTGGAACTGTTTTCTGCCTCTCACATTACAGATGCCCCGCTGGCTGAAATACTTTGCTACCTAGCATAGACCCCTCCTGCTGTGCTCCGGCAGCAGTTCATTTGCATGCGGTGAGCCCCTCCCTTTCATTGTTTGTCACAAGCTTGGCCTGTTACCCACTGGGGTTCATCCTGCCCTTCTCTGCAGCCACAGTGCAGGTCCTTGGATCAGTGAGGGTCAATTGGAATTGCGACCTTGCGTGCACTGACTTCTCTGCTTTATTACGCTACTCCTGTGGGTGGCTCTGCTTGCACCCCCCGTTTCTACGTATGGACCTAGAGGCATTCTTTGACACACTTCCTACCTTCGGCCACACTGAGGACCGTGTTCGTTTACTCTTCACGCTGTTCTGGGGTGTGACTTAGTCACCCATCTAACACCACTGCCGCACAGGAGTGAGGAGCCCTCCTGGTTGCACGAAGGGGGCAACAGACTCCTACCGTGCGGGATGCTCACGGGCTTGCACGTCCGCAGCCAGACTGGGCTGGGCCACCCCTCTTGGCCCTTTGCCCCGGGACATTGTGCCCTAGTGATAACTCTGCTGCGAATATCCCAACAGCATTGATTGAGGTAAGAGCATGGGGAAAAGGAAGTCAGTTATGACGGCCAATAAATGCCGCCCCTTGGCTGCAACCATCACCAGTTTTTTTACCACTGCTATCGGGCAATTAATAGTGTAATTGAGTGCGTGGTGGAGAGGTTGGGGCCACAAAGAAAGCTCTGCAAATCAGCTCTTTGAAAGGAGGCACCAGTGTTCCACAACTTCCTTGTCTGTCTGGTTATGACAGGAACTCCGTTGAAATTGTGAATTCATGTGTTTTCAATGGCGACTTGGAGATTTAATCCAATAACAGTCAGAATACTCAGATTGAAGCCACCAGTTCACCGCCCCCAAAGAAGGCCAAAGGGAGTAATAAGCCCCCTCCAAAACTAAAGTTGCCCCCAGTTGTGAAGAAATCATGAAATCGTCACAGACCGAGTCAGTTAAAGAAACCGCCAACGAAGTCTTGACACACATCTAGTTTGTAGATATTTCAGATAAAACTTTAAAAACGTACTTTGAACTAGTGCTGGCCATTCTAAATAGTATTGACTATCCTTGAAAATGTTATCTGGTCAAGCTTAAGCAATTTGTTGGGCAAATCTGAACAAGCATTGGCATAGCCAATAGGTCTTGCTTTTGGGACCTTTATGTGTTTCGCCATGCAACAGTTGATGTTGTTGCACCAAGGGTATTGTGCTGCGTAACTAAATACTTAAGGTCCCAAAAGCGAGACCTATTGCCTATGTCAATGCTTGTTTAGACATTTTGCACAGCAGCACTGGCTGTTGTGCAACATGGCTTAAAGTAAATAAAAACAAACCGCTTTGGTGCGGCCAGAGTTGACACTCATCACAAGGCTGCACAACGTAGGCATCCAAGGACCTGCTGTCAGATCACAGGAAGAATGCAAAAAGTCAACCTCCACCTCCGAACCCAAGGAAATCATCTATGGAATACCCCAAGGATCCTTACTCAGTCCCACCCTCTTCAACACTTATATGACGCCTCTGGCCAGCATCACCAAAATCCATCGACTCAACTCCTCCTCCGGCTTCTTCATCCTCCGCATGCTTCGTAGATATTCAATGGCTACCACAAACATCAAGACGCACCATCACCCAGGATCTCATCTCCAACCGAGTGGACTATGGCAACATGGATGTTTGGTAAAGCCGAGCAGCTCTGTTCAGCAGACTGGTGGTCCCTTGATCACGGTACAGCCCGTTTCCCAGGCAAACTGTAAAAACAACTGGTTATTAGGTTGGATCAGGCCTTGTCTATGAAAGACCAAGTCTCTTCAATTTGCAGCTCCTGTTTTGCTTCCATGCGGTTATTGAGGAAAGTGTTCCCTTGGCTACCATCCCCTGTTAGGAAAACTCTAGTTCAAGCCTTAGTCGGCTCGATTATGGTAATTGCCAGCTAGTAGCCGCCAATGACACTTTGTTGTCCAAACTTGAGGTGGTGCACGCTTGGTTTGCAACCTTCCTGCATGCTCTCCGCATGTCCCCAGGCTGAGAGCTTTACATTGGCTGCCGGTCAGGAATCGTTCTGTTTTTAAGATAGGCTGTCTCACCCACAAGTCTCTCTGATGGGCAAGGGTCCTATTTGCTCACAGAGGAAGTTGAGTTATTATTGTCCTGCTAGAAATCTTAGATCTAGGATCAAAGCCTGGCTGAATGTCCTCCGCATTCATACACCCAAATTTGGCGGAAGATCCTTTTCTTTTACCACCCTTCGGCCTGGAATCAGCTTCTGCATTACATTTGCTCTTATCAAGACTTTGTCAAGTTAAAAAAACAGTTGAAGTCATGGTTGTTTTAATCATTTGGATGCCCTGTGTTTGTGAAGTGCCGAAATAAACCTGCAGGTGTGAGTCGTTGTACTATATCACGTAATAATAGCAATAAGAACAATACCGATTTGTACGGCGATGTGGCCCAAACGCTGCATAAAGTCTACAGTGCAGTAGTCAGCTGCCAGGTATGTCTGAAGCCTAATGGTTCACAAAGTGCTGTTTTTGTTGAGCGCCCCAGTAGTAACAGACAGAGTACTGGTCCTTCTGGTGCCTTTTCACTGTCCCCATATCTGCCATTAGCATTGATTGCTGGGTGGACTGGCACAGTGAGTTTGAAGGCCTTGTGGATTTTGGGCTTTTAGCTGAATGTTGCAGATTTTATAGCGGCTCATGGGGAGTGTAACAGCAGCTGACGCCTTGTTAGAGGCATGCTAGTAGGGGGTGTGCCAAATGTGTGTAATTTGCCTTTGGTTATTGCATGAAAACTTCTGGAAAATTATGCAAAATTACATATTATTATGCAAAATGCGAAACCAGCATTTGGCTGTATATATAAATGCTTCCTCGCGTCCATTTTGAATGTGAGGACGTATTACTCACTGAAAAAAAATTTGAGGAAAAAACACGAGTGATACAAGCAGAAGCTGTTTGCTTTCTGGTTGTTCGTATTGTTCCTGTGTGATTGCGCTATCTTTTTGCCACAAACTGCACATAAGTACTTAGCATGGCATAATAACGTCATTTTGGTAATTTCACATAACAAGCAGAAAGTGAAATTGCATGACATATGTCGGCATAACACAAATTTTACCCAGGCCTAATACTGTGATATTCGAGTTGCTAGGTGTGATGTTCATTGTGCTGGTGGCATGTTTGGCCATCTTGGGGAAGTTAGTATTAATGAGTTGAGTGTACTAGGTTCATTTTTCTTGCTTTTGTTCCTAATTACTCTGTTTCTTTGGGCTTGAGAATCCTTGTGCAATTCTACCACTGTAATTAACAGTAATTGTTTACCAGACATGTAAGGCGTGTTCAGCACCACTTACTGTATTGAGCCATCTTGTGCATTTCCTGTTCACTGTATTTTGGTTTTGCTCTACCATTGCATGACCCTATAACCTGAGACCTATAATCTGAGGACGGGGCGGAGGCCAAGCATGCATCAACAAGAATGGAGACATAACCGGGCAGAAAGTCCCAAGGGACAATAGACAGGGAAGAAAATAGCCGATGCACCTTTCCTCCTAAAACAAGGGCAAAGGCGGATGTGAACCAAAAGGTGACCCCCCAAGAGGTGTTGACCTCAGCCAATTGGGCAAGATCATGGGCAACTTTCAAACGGGTCAATGGTGAGCCGGCAGGGGCAAATAAAGGTGTGGAGGGCACCTAGAAAGGTAGAACTTCACCTACCTGCAGGGCGTACTGTCGAAAGATTTTGCCCACCAACCCCCGCAAAAAAGAAGGCTGAAGCAAAGGTAATTGTTGCAATAAACACGCAGGGCCAGATGTCGGTAATCCCAGATTACCGATTCTTAAATACTTAAATACCGAATCATACCGATTCTGTATTTAAGAACAGGCAAATGGGATGTAGGTAAATTTCCCCCCAAAATTACCGAATTGGTAAGTTTCGTTAATTACCGAATCGCTATGTTAAGAATTTGGTATTTTACCGAATCCTTAAATTACCTATTCGGTAAAATACCGAATCCTTAAAAAATGCCACCTACATCTCAAAAACCCAATACCGGTCGGTAACGGCCGAAATTCAGTAATTTCGGCCATTACCGACCGTTATTGGGCCACCTACATCTGGCCCTAAATGGTCAAACTTAAAGAACGCCGGGACTCAAGCGGACCAAGGGTAAAGGAATGCACTCCCTAGGTCTGGGATATCAAAGGGCAGGGACAATGGGGACAGATTGGGAGCAGGGCAGACTAAGCACTTTCACCCAATAAAGAGCCTAAGGGCCTGAGACAGGAAACAAGGAGCTGGTAGAAAGTTGAAACCAGTAATCTTTGCTGTGCTTTATCGGTTTTCAATAATAAGGAATGGCAAATGGGAATAATGAAGAAAGTGCATATCAGTTTCTGTTTATTATGTTTGTAAGTATGGCCTGCCTGTGTGTGGTAATTAACCATGTAAATTACAATAAACTGCGGCCAAGCCTCGCCACACAAGCGGCTCAAGAAGATTGTTATTGTGGTAGAGCAGGTTAGCCAAGTAGCAGCACAGGTTGTTTTTGAAGGGCATTCTGCATGTGTGCTATTTGAGCTTACCCATATGTCCATGTCTCCTGGTAGTAGCCGTATTTCAATTCTTCCCCTCAAAATGAGGTGGAGGCATAGAAGTGCGCCCAAATATTTGAGTGCAGCTACATTTTCTATTCTTACTCTAGTCGCAGAATGTTTGGGGAGTTTATTTTAGTATGTCCTTGTCAGAGTATCAACAAACTGGGACGGTGAAAATACAAGTACAAAAGAATGACTGCGTGCAATGCATGCACATGGTCAGTAGAGGTGGTAGAGCGTTGAAAGACAGGTAGCTGGTGCTGGCTGTTCGTCATGCCCAATGGGTTGTACAGCTTTTACATCAATCTGGAAAAGAAAAGTAAGGCAAAAACATATGACTGTGACTGTCAACCTCAGTTCCTCAAAGAACTAACCTTGTTCTGGGTTGAAGGATCGCTATTTTATGAAAAGACAAGGTTTTGTGGTTACACACACGATCACTGATTGTGTAGAAGAAATTAAACATAGAATTCTGAGCTGTACTATTGTAGGGTGAAGAAGTGTAATCTTGATCCCATCTGAGATAATGTAGGAGTGCATCATTCTCAAGCATAGCCAGTACTCAAATATACTCTGTCGTAATTAATGTACAAAAAAGAGAGTATTGCATACCGAAAGTACTACATTTGAAATATAAATGTTTTGAATGTGATTAATAAAGTTATGGGACAATTTACATATTAAAACGACAGGAGAAATTATTGTGAAATGTCTTATTGTGAGAAATTTAACTAGGATGTGTGCGACTAGTATTTGATAGGTTCATATGTATAAGAGGATGTGGCTTAACATCTAGAGTAGTCGACCTCAAAACTGGGGAACTGGGTTCGAGTCTCAGCAGGGACGCTCAACATCCTGTGATTCTGAGCAAGTCACTTAATCTCCCTGTTCCTAACAAAAAAAAACAATTAATGTGTCTGTAATGCAATTGGTGCTCATGTAAAGCGCTCTGATACCTTTAAGTCTTGTTCACACTATATCAAATTTAAAAAAAAACATAAATCATGTGTAGGAATAATTATAATGACACTTTCGTGGTTATTGCCTTATATTCATGGTTATAAAAAGATGCATATATTTTGTGGAAGTGGGCACATATTTGGAATCCAGCATATTAGTCAAAGTGGACAGTTAAACTGCGGCCTAATGTGTATGTTAGCCTAATTTCATGTGTTATTTCATCTTAGCCTAACTTTCTTTGTTTCAATGCAAGCTCACGCTGTAATCACATGTTTGTCTATCTTCAACCTTCGCTGTGGAATGTTTTGTCTCATTTTGTTTTTACTGTAGAGAAGCCTCATTAGTTAGAATAAAGGAGTTTGTTTGGTCTTAGTAGATAGCAAAGTATGAGAAGAAGGATTCGGCTGAGGAAATCACTGTAACGCGTGAGGAGACGCGTGAGGAGAGGAGTTCTTATGGGAGAGGAGAGGAATGATGAAGGACGAGAAGAGATTGTGTGTTATCCAGGTTGGAAAGGTGTTGAAAGTATCCAGTTGTGCCAGAACTATGGAAATATCCTAAGAAGTCATGTGGGAGTGTCAATTCGACTGCAGTTCAGATTCTGACCTGTGTTTAATGAGGGAAAGAGTCCATCTTAGGTTTTCTCAAAGAGCAGACCTATGCTTCTGCTTGCATGGTTTTATGCTATTTCACCCATCGTCTGAGCGTTTTCTACTGAAGCCTCCCAAAGCTGACACCTTTCTTTCTTTTCTTTCATGATTATGCCCTTGCCCAAATGTCTTAGTTAGGTTTCCCTTGTTAAGGTAGTGTCGGGAAAGATACCTTGGTCATGCTTGTTAAGCAGAATCATCTGATGCAATTTAACCTTCATTTCTTCTTCTTGATTGTCTGCATCACCATCTTAGAGTTAGTCATTTGCTTTGTACTATATAGAGTACATCTCTCAAGGAGATTTGGACTCATTCTGATCTTTCTGTACTTTTATATGATTATGCTGAGATCGATCTACATCGATTTGCTTCTAAATGTATAATTAAAACCTACTAAACTCAGATCAAAGAGTCGAGTGGATTAATATGTAGCCACATTGGTGGCACTGTATTGAGATGCCAATCAGTGATTTTCCCTTTCACCGCTTGCTCTTCTAGAAAGACCCGTCCCCTCTGAAGAGATTGTGTAACTGGGCCTAGACTTTAACAAGGGTAAATGCTGTACATGCTTTTTTGCAAACAAGCTGATGGTGCAGATATATTTGAGTACAAAAAATGTTTGTGCTGCAAGATGGGGCTGTATAGTTGCATTTTCATAGCCTGGTGGTGCCATGATTATTTAGGCATCACATTGAGCGTTTTGGCAGATGTTTGGTTGCTTAGTAGTGCTTGCATTTCTATTTTTGAAGTGTCTGCAAATATTTAATCATGTGATTTTTAACTTCCTCCATTTAATTTCAGATTGTCTGAAATGTATTTCCTGACAATTTTAATGGAATGTTCTATGCATACATTAGTGAATATTGCTGTTCTTCTGAAATCTGTGCTGGAGTTAACTGCTGCACCAGTTTGTACTTTAATGGAATTGGTGGTGAGGCAAGCCCAGATGTTGAGATGCTTTTTTATTCTTGTGTGTATGAATAGTTGTCTCTATGTCGTATGTACCACTATGAGGGCCAACTCTGCAGTACACTGTGGGGTGTTGCTCAAAACAAGTGTCATGTAGGCCAACTGCAGTGTTGTCAGGTGGTGGGGTCATGACTTTCCAAATAGCTTTGCGTTACCTTGACATGAAAGAAGTCAGAAACAGAAGGCCTTAAAAACATAATCTTGTTGAACAGGAAGCCAGTGTAGCTTTTTTATACGAGGTATGTCTAGTTAGAATTAACTTAATAAGACTCTAGCAGTGGTGTTCCCTTTATGATTTGGAGGACTTTGTATGTTTTATGCGGAGGAGGATCTGCTTAGCCAACAGAACTTGGGATAAGATCTGATTGGCTGCCCCACATCAACAAAGATGTGCCAGCAGCCATTTTAGGACTCAGAGACTGAGATCCCAGTCCTGAAAAAAATGTTTAAAAAGATATAAGAGGCAGTGTAGTGATACCCTGCTCACTCCAGGCCTGGTGGGTGGATCCCAGGGGCGGGCCCTTAGGCCATAAACACATTTTATTTAAAATGTACAACAAATATGACATGGATCTGTGAATTTGTGGTTAAATAGAAAATTTAAAAAACAGTCGGGATGCCAGGATCCAAGGGCACATACCATTCTATTTTATAGTGGAGGGAGCATGCAACCCCCCCCCCCCAGCCTCCATGAGACCCTGGGGACCCTAGCCAATAGGGCTGATAGGTAAATAAAGGGGAGATTACACACTTTCCCCCTCCCAGAGCCTGCTTGAGGCCCCAGGGATCCCAGCCCCTGAGGCGAGTTACAAATTGAGGCAGTGTGGTGTGTTCGTCCCCCCCAACCAGCCATTGTATGGACCCAGGGACCCCATACCCTGGGTTTCCCTGCCGCAAAACAGGGAAGTCTAATGTACTCCTACCTGGCAGGAGCAGAAAGTTGCTCCTGCCAGATGGGAGCACAAATGTTTCTCCCTGCCCACGCAGTTGCAGTCAGGTAGACACAGAATAATAACTCGCTCCCCCACCATGCACAGTGTTGTCGTCAATGGTGTCAGTTCAGTTCTCATTAGTGATGTTATCAATGAATCAATGATGTCATAGAGCATGCCATGAGTATTATGTATGTGAGGTTATAAGTTGGGCATGGCAAGGATTCAAGTTATAGTCACTTGAAATACCTATAACTATTGAAGTTCAGTGCTTTTTAGTTGAAAACACTGCGATTAAACATTTTCACCTAACTATAACACCACTTTAACCTTTGTTTTTTTCAGTGAATTTCTGAGGTTTTTAAATTCAAGTAAGATACTATTACCATACCTAACTATAACGTCACTTTAACCTATGCTTTTTTTCAGTGGATTTCTAGTGTTTTTTAATGTAATGTTTTATTATCATACGTAATGCCAACTCCCCACCGCACACAGTCATCGGCCTTGCAGGAGTAGGTTTGGAATTTTCCTATGACCAGGCATCTCGCACAGCCTTCAACTGTGTTCAACGTCAGTGCCAACCACCTGTACGCAGACTACCCACCACAGACATTCAGCCGCCATTTCTTTTAAAAAAAATTATTTTCCAAACCTGCAAGACTCTTTTGGGAGCCAACGCGGACCTTACACTCCTGAGGGACTCTACCAGGAGTAAGAGAGCCACGCTGACTCCCATGAAAGTTCCACAAAATAGAGAAAACTCAAAATAATTTTTTTTTTAGCCCCAGTGGGAGTCCCTCTGGGAACCCCCTATAAGGTAAAGCAGTTCACCGTGAACAAAACCGAGGTAGGCTGAAACGTGTTGGTCGAGCTGAAGTGTTAATAAACCAAGCTTTAAACAAAACCCAGTCTGGAGTGCTGCGTCCTTGGATTAAAATTGTTGTTTGGGCCATGATCCGGCCCCTACGCAGAGCACCGTCAGCTGAGCACATTGTGGTCCGAGGGTCACATTGTTGGAGAGATATATATATATACATGTAAAACTGAAAATAAAGATTTAAAAAAATTAAAATCTTCAGGCCAAGGATATGACCTCCACCCATTTGTAACTGGCACATTGGTACACGATACCCGCTTCATCCTCGACACTATGAAGTCCAATAAGGTGTGATGAAGGAGAGGTGCAGCTTCCCGCTTTCACATTCATTTTGAGGGCGAGACTTTGGGACTGCTCAAAGCAGCGTGAGATTGACAAGTGAGGGTGCAACTTTCCAGATACAGCATAGTGCATTGTTTAACCCCAAAGAGTATGAGATCCACCTGAGTACAGTGTAAGTGCGACCAAGAAAAGGCAGAACTTCTCTTTTACCATAGCTATCATACGGTCCGTCTATGTTTCTTGGAGGGTAGACTAGAGGGAAGGGCAGAATGAGTTGAAGGAGGGCCTAGTCAGATGGCTCAGTGACTGGGAATGTAATTTGGATAAGAGACAGTGGTTAGACTCATCGCTAAGGGCAAAGGTTCAGACTTGGTGAGTCTGACCGAAGCAAAAGCAACACTTATCAATGTCAGCCGCTAAGAGCAGGAGGTTGTAGTTCAGTAGTTCATGTAGTGAACCTTAACCTGTGATTCTAATTGAACACCACACACTGAAAGCTGGGAACATGTTGTACTAGGTTTTATAAGAAAGTAAGGCAACATGTTTCCCGTTCATTGACCTTGAGAATCTGACATATAAGCAGGCCCACTGGAATTATCCATGTCTTCGGATGCAGCATTTTCCACATAATTATGGGTTTGCCACACTTACCGCATAATCCACCATCTCATGTATAATTTTCAGAGTGCAACAACAACAATTCTAGCTCAAAAGTTAGTAAAAACCCTGTGGCATGTTGCAGCGCCAGAACCTTTGCAAAGATAAACCTCTCAGTAGACGAATACTGGTTCTAGGTGTTAAACCGATAGTCATGGGATAAAAAAAAATCCCAGACAGTGTTAACATATATGAAAATGACAAAATAATAAAGCAATACTGATAGGAAATGTATTATATTACTCCTTATAATTTTTATTTTCCTGCTGCCTAATTTGATCCTCCCCTGCATCATAATTCCAGTGTCCCTGCGAATAATGCAACTAAAGAGAGAATACAGAACTGCCCGGCACTATATTCACTAAACAGGCAATAGCCCCAAAAGATCATCTTATTGCTAAATCTTGGGCTGAACATTTAAAGCACGAAAAAAACCTTCCAGGTGTGTCTTTGGCTCAGACCTTAGACATGATCGCTCTTCATGGGGTTGCATGGATGTGACACCTCCCAAATAAATACATTCTTGGCTTGGTAGTTGAATCGGTTCTGCTATGACTGTGTCAGTTTTATTGTCATCCTGATTCCTCTAAGAGTTTTTAATTTGTTCATTTTGTGAATTTGGAACTGAAATCTATTTAGGCCGAGATTTACAAAGATTTTACACCAGGTTGTGTCACATTTTAGATGCAGCCCGACGCAAAATTCTTTTTGGTATTTACAGAGCTGTGCAAATGTTGATTTGCGTGGCTTTGATAGACAATGTAATGCAGTAAGGCGCATAGCACTGCCTTGCATTACTTTCCATCAGGTAGGCATTCCATCAGTGGCGCATGGGTATTCCTGTACATCCACCCATGATTTTGATGCAAATCCATATTTACAAAGACTTGTAGACATGGGCTTGCAACAAAAGCCCATGGTCCAGGTCTTTTCGGCCAAAGCATCTTCCAAAATTTGTGCATTGGCGTACGGTGTTCCCCAGGGGTCTATTCTCAGTCCTTTACTTTTTAACATCTATATTAGACCCCTGGCCACCATTGTGGACGAAGCCGGCTTAACTTTATTTTCATACGCGGATGATACACAAATTATTTTCTCCCTATCTAAAAGGGAAGGCAACAATACCTCGGCTCTCAAATTGGGTCTGTCCCAAGTGGCAAGATGGATGCAGGTAAACTTCCTTAAGTTAAATGGCGATAAAACCGAGATTGTGATCCTGGGTAAGGACAAAGATCTCTGGGGCCCCAAACATTGGCCCAAGAGTATGGGTCCTACCCCGAAGCCCGTGGCCCAGGTTCGCAATCTCGGATTTTTAATCGATGAAAAGCTCACTATGCGCCAACAGGCTGTAAAGGTGGCTGCTATTTGCTTTGCCACACTAAAATGGCTCCAAAAAATCTTGTGGATGCTTCCTGTCCCCACACAAAGGACGGTGGTCCAGGCTTTAATAACATCTCGCCTGGACTATGGGAATGTCCTGTATCTTGGTGCCGATTTGACAACCGTGAAAAAACTTCAGGTTGTCCAAAATGCGGCCGCACGATTGTTGCGCAATGTTCCACGGAAAACATCCGCATCCTTAGCCCTTCGCGATTTGCACTGGCTAGAAATTAAGAACAGAATTAAATTTAAGGCTCTATGTTATATCTTCAAGATAAAACAGGGCTCTGCCCCTAGGTACCTTCACAATCTCATTCATGCCTACACACCTAGCCGTACTCTTAGATCTGCCGGCAAAGGAGATTTTGTTGTGCCTAGATTTAGGCTAGTGAAGATGGGCGGCCGCTCATTCTCTCATCTAGGCACTAAATCTTGGAATGCTCTGTCTGTTAGGCTGAAGTTGGAAACTGATCTTGTCAGGTTCCGCAAGGGTTTAAAAACTTGGCTCTTCCAGCAATAACTTTTATAACAGTCTTTTTTCCTGTTGTTCCACTCTCTGAAGCCTTGTAGTTCTTTCTTCTCCAGTCTATCCCTTGGCGCCGGGAAACCCACTGCGGGTAGCTGTTGCGCCTTATAAGTTTAAATAAATAAATAAAATGGTGTGACTGCCTGAGACTGGCATAACGAAGATAAAGATCTTTACTTCGCCTAGTTATTTCTTTTTTGCATGTGTTTTTCAGCAGAAATTAAAAGATTAAAATGCCTCCAAAGATAGTTTTTGTGCAGGAAGGTTCACTGGCGTGCGGTGTACCTTCCTGCACAAAAACTATCTTGACCATATCTATTGCGCAAGGGTGCCTTCGTTGGCCCTAGGCAGCCCAAAGTGTGCAAGAGTATGGAGAGAGCTTGGCGATGAACACATTACACTTGAGGGCCTCTATTTAGGACAGAGCGTACCCTAACCCTCACGCCAGGGTCACCGATTTGAGGCACCACATCGAACGATTGCGGGTTGACTGACAGCGGATCTCCTCTGAATTTGCCAGTGCACCAATTTGTGGTTTTGTATTATTCCATATTAGCACATTTCTTTTGCAGAAGCACTTCTCCATAGGTTCTAAAGGATAACAAAACACATTTCTCGAGGGTAAGATGCTAGAAATGTGTTGACCTTTTCGGGTGACATAACCAAGCAGGACTAATTTACTCCTGTAGTGTCCCTTGTTTAATCCTGACCCAGGAGTGCATTAATAAAGGTGTACACACACTCCAGAGTCAGTTTTAATCACAAATGGCCCGATTCACAGAACTAACTTAAGACAAATTCCTAAACTTAGTACCATTTTGGTATTCACAGAAGGCACTTACTCATTTTGGTATTCACAGAAGTCACTTACTCATTTCGGTATTCACAGAAGTTAGGACTCCTAACTTTAGGACTCCTAAATGCCTTCTGTGAATACCAAAAGTCTTAAAATTAGGATTTTTCTCAATTTAGGAGTAGTAAAGTTAGGACTCCTAACTTTAGGACTCCTAAATGCCTTCTGTGAATACCGAACGTCTTAAAGTTAGGATTTTCCGAAGTTTACTCCTAAATAATAATAATAATATCCACATTTGTATAGCGCACAATCACCCGTTAGGGTCTCTAGGCGCTGTGGGCCGTCGGGAAGATTAAGCAAGCTATTGCCCAGAGTCACATGGTGCTGGGCTAATCTGCCGCCGGTGCCGGGGATCGAACCGTGATCCACAGATTCCGGAGTCAGTCACCCTGGCCGCGGCGCCACACCTCTTCCTCTAAACTGAGAAAAATTCTAACTTTAGGACTTTCGGTATTCACAAAGTTTAATGGACGTCACTGTCAAAACATGACTGTTGGCCACAGGAAACTTTTCCAAAGTTTTTTTAGTTTTCAAAAACAAACTCCCAAAATAAAGAATCACCCCCTAATCAGTTTTCTCTCATGGAGTCCAAGTAATTTTTCTTTTTTTACTGTCCCTTACCATCAGTATATACCTGGCGGTGACAGACAAGAAAAAAAGCCACCTTACTGCCCATTCTAAATAGTGCTGTAGATCAGATGGCTTACTTCCAATGGCAGCTACTCTGCAGGCTGTTAAAGTAGTTGTACACGGACAGGGTAAATTTTACTCCAGCAGCGTAAACGTTGCAATCCGCCCAAGTCAAAATGAGATAGTGGACCTTGAGTTTGGTGCACAGGGTACTCTATTACCGTTGCAACAGAGTACCTGTCTGCCAAACTCTAAATCAGCCCCAGAGGTCCAGCAAATACAAATCAGTACTGACCCCGCTCTTGATGAGACAGTCCATCCCAAACATTGGTCACCTCACACATTCACTCTGTGACCCACTGCTTTTTTAGCTGGGAAATTTTCGATCCCCCCCCCAAAAAAAATCTCACTGACTAAGATATGCCCCTGTCACTTCGATATGATCATGGAAAATGTTCTGGATTTGGAGGTCCAACTAATTACAGCCCCTTTTAAAGCCGACAATTGTTACACAAGAAGGCAAAACAGAACTGAAAAGACTGGTGCACATCTATGTCATGATATTTAAAATGTGGATAGATGCCAACAGCCTAATGTGCAGATGCTGTCAACCATCCAACAAATATGCCTTCTTGTCATGACAACATGTGATATGTTCTCATGGGCTAAGAACTTGATAACCTTGAAATTGGCACAAGAGGTTACACGCAGACGGGGGTTGACCCATCTAGAAGAAGTCTCCAGGAGTTGACAGCACACTGTGGTTCTGTTAGGCAGAGATGTTTTTTGTTCTCTTGTCAGGTCTGGTAGGTCTTTAATAATTGAATTAGCAAGTTTGTTTGTTAGTCAGAGTTGATGAGGGTTCTCTACTAAGGGATTTTTCATTTACTGATGTCGTTTATATGTCCAATTGTACTTTTATTTCCAAAAATTCTGATTTTAAAGTATTCCCAATATCTGCTACATACAATATTTTCTGCAGGTATTGATTTTTATCAATATATTTTAGCCTCTTCAATTTGGTACAGTAAGTTTATTAAACTTCGACATACATTGTTTTATTTTAAGCATTGGAAAGAGAAGAGTATTATGATTGTCCATCAAGTTATTAGGCACAACTCATTTACATAATCACAATATAATCTACCAACCTCTTTTTTTACAGGAATATAACCTAATCTCATCTGTTCTTAAGACTTTTTTACTAACTAATAATTTTCCTCCTGGTGCTCCACCTCTGACACCGTTGACACCATCACATAATATTGTTCATAATTCAATTCCCAAAGATGCCTATTTATCTAACATTATATTGTTATGTTATGTTATGTTAGGCATTCTTGTATAGCCCTCGAATCACCGTGGGGCATCTCGGCGCTTTACTCAGAGTAACACCAGGGAAGATACATCTAGGTTGGAGGGAACCTTAATACAGGAATGCCTTTAGATGTTTCCTGAATACTTGGTAAGATGGAATCTCTCGCAGAGATTTTGGGAGGCTATTCCAGTATTTGGGGGCCAGGTAAGAAAAAGCCAAGCCCCCTGACCTATGAAGTATGATACGGGTTAAATGCAGTAACTGACGTGAGCTAGACCTCAATGGACGGATCGGGACATATTTTTTCAGTTTATTTTGCAAATACATTGGACCCTGACCCTGAAGTGCGTTAAATGTCAGACAACAAACTTTAAAAAAGGATCTTTGTTTTATAGGTAGCCAATGTAGGTTTCTTAACAATGGCAGTGAGGAGGAGCCCGCCGGCATGTTCAGGACCAACCTGGCCACAGTGTTTTGGATTACCTTCAGTTTATTTAAAGATGTTACACCAACTTCTGCTAGTAGGGCATTCCCGTAATCCAGGCGGCTAATAACCATAGCTTGGGTCAACGTTCTGCGGTGCTCCATAGGAATGAAAGGGAAGACTTTCCGCAGTAGTCTTAGCCTATAATAGCAGGCCCCTGATACCGCGGTTATGTGGTCCTGCATTGAAAAAGAGTGATTTAACTTAATGCCGAGATTGTTGACACACTGTTTTGGCATAGGAGAGGGGCCCAACTGCGTAGGCCACCAGTCTTTGGACCAAGCTGCTGCAGCCTTCCCTAGAAGCATGACTTCTGTCTTACCAGGATTCAACTGTAGACAGTTGTTAGTCATCCAGTTTGAAATTTCGAGGATTCCTGTAGTAAAGCGGAGTCTATCGGCCTCCAGGTTTGGGCCGATGTTAAACAGCAGCTGGGTGTCATCCGCATACGAAATAGTTTCGAACCCCAGGGCTTCCACCACCTTAGCCAAAGGTGCCATATAGATGTTAAAAAGAGTAGGGCTAAGGCAGGAGCCCTGGGATACGCCCTTGTCCAGTGGTATTTTCTCAGACTGATAGAGACCCATGACGACAGTTTGGAATCCGTCCGTCAGAAAGTTCTGTAGCCATTTGAGCGCCATGCCATGAACACCAAAGGATCTTAACCTCTCCGCGAGCCTAGCATGAGAGATGGTATCAATGGCCGCGGAGAGGTCAAGAAGAATGAGAATTGCCGATCCTCCGGCATCCACAGTCATCCTCAGGGAGTCAGTTACCGCTAAGAGAGCCGTTTCGGTACTGAAGCCCCGACGGAATCCGGATTGCGAAGGGTCCAGGATGCAATTCGATTCAAGATAACTATTCAATTGCTGGTTAATAATACTTTCAAGCATTTTGCCTAAGAGAGGAAGCAAAGAAATGGGGTGATAGTTGCCCAGGTCTTGTGGATTGGCCGAAGGCTTTTTTAGAATGGGACAAACAAATGCTTCCTTCCAGGGGGCCGGAATTACGCCTTCCAAGATCGAGAGGTTAAAGATTTTTTGAATAGTGGGAGCCAAAATATGGGACAAGAGTGACATGACCTTTGGGGGACAGGGATCCGCAGGGGGACCCGATTTAGCGATCTCTAAGGCTTTTTGGGTCTCTATTAATGAGAACGGCACAAAGCATTCAAGAGAACAGTCGGTCCGTATAATAGAGCCACCTGGATTAGATAGTAGATAGTTTTTCCAGGTCGGATGATAGAAAGTTGGAATAGATTTTTGCAATTTTCTCCTGTAAAAACCTGGCCAGTGAATCACATAGATCTTGGGACTCGATAGGTGATTGCTTGCATGCAACAGGGGCCACAAAATCTTTAACAATGTCGAATAGTGCCTTTGATGAGTTGTTAGAGCTCTCAATTTGGTTCACAATATACAACATCTTGCTCCCTTTAAATTGCGATGATAGGCTGTCAGTGCAGATTTAAAAAGCAGTTTCGATTGTCCCCTACTACTATACGATCAAAAGATTCTGATGAGTTACTATGGGAAACTGATCCCTTTATCTCATTTCCTGTTCATCTATGGGGCAAAGTATTGCTTAAAATATTTAAAACCTCTAAAGCTGCATGTATCACACAAACTCTATTTTTTATTCATAGTAGAGCAGTTTCTCTTTCAAAATTTGATTCAACTTTGTCTTCTTCATGATGGTCTTGTTCTAGCACTACTGGTACTTTAACTAATTTACTCTACTTCTTATTTATTTAATTTTTGGAAATCTATATGTTTCAAATATCTACTAATTTTTCAATGTAATATTCAATTATCTATTCAGAATTCTTTTTCTGATCCATGGCACCTGGCTTTGATCTTCTTTTGCCTAAACCCTCAGTTGTTTGATCTTTTTATTGCACTTGCTTTTAAAGTTATACTTTCCTGTTGTTGGAAAGATTCTTCTAAGTTATCTAAATAAACATGATGGAATTTTATTTGTGATGAATATAGAATATACAATGTCTCTTCATTATCTGTTTGTCAAAAGATTAAATCAGATATATATTGGTTACCCTTTAATACCTCTTTATCCTCTAACTCACATGTAATGTAGCTCTCATTCTTTTTCCTTTTCCCTAATCCTTCTGTACCTCTTTCATTCTCTTTCTTGCCTCTTCATTTCCTTTATCTCTTTTCTTCTCTGTTTTTTTTCCTTTCGCTATCTTTGCTTTCTCCCCACTGTTTTCTTTATTAAAAAAAGGATATGTCTAATCTTACTCATAATCTCATGCATTGTTTCTATCTCTTTGATTACTGTACTACTTTATAAGTTCTGTTGTCATTGTTATGCATTTATTATACATTGGTATTGTTGATTTTTCTTTTTAATTCTTCAATAAAAAAATATTTGTTTTAAAAAGAGTTAATGAGGGTATTGTGTGGTAGATTCTAGGCTTGAAGTACAATATGGAGGCGAAAACTGAAGTGGTGAGGGAGGCCTTGGGCACCCTCTTTGAGGCAGACAGAATAGGTTTGTTACGTCCAGAAATTCTTGAGCAGGCCTGAGTGGGCTTGGTGAGGCCACGAAGAGACGCAGTCAGCGAGTGGCAGCCGCAGTATTGGCTTGCTCACCACTATGAGGCAAACAAAAAGGTAAACGCATGAAAAATAGCAGGGTTGTTCATTCATCCAGCACGGCAGTAACTGAGCAGTCTGTGAACAGAGCTGCCTTAACTGTTGTAGGTGTGGGTGGCAGGAGGTTGCCTCAGCAGGTGGGAGAGAGGGGTTGGAAGTTGTCATGGGGTCCTGCAGTGAATATAAGAACAGCCATTCCAGGCAGTGTTTCAAGGAAGGGGTACGGCTCTTTGTGAGCTGCCTCAGGCAATGTCTGTTCCACCTGTGGGAGGCGCAGTGCATCATATTGGCCAACAGGTCGCACCTGACGCAACGTACAGTGTGTCAAATGAAATGGGAGCTCAGGCAATTACTGGTCTTAAAATGGCAGTTAGTGCAATAGCAGATGGGGTTACGGTCCCTGTTAAAGAGGAAGCAATGACATTAATGGAGAAAAAAGCAAATACAAATAAGTGAATTGCTGCAGAAAGCAGTGTGACAGAACAACTGAACACACCTACAAAAAGCAGCCTGAAGGTTAAAAAATGTAAAGGAGCTTTTATCACAGCTACAGTAGAAGATGGGGGGCAGCCAAGCAGCAGTTTGAAGGAAGGGTATTAGTTGGTTCCAAAGATTTAGCGCAAATATCTCAGGCTGGTTTAGGTCAGTGGATATGGGTACAGGCTGAAAGTGATATTGGTTAATCAAGAAAACAGGACCACAGTGATCCCAGGTTAGGGTAGCCTGGGATCCAAAGCTGGGACATTTGTGGTGCTAGAGGGAAGATCAAGTGAGCTGCGACTGGTAGGGTCTAGTGCTCCCTGCGAGCACTGGGTGGGAGGGCTGGAGAGGTTTTGTGCAATTCTTCCAACACCGAGGGAAGTAAAGACTGACCAAGTATGTCGGGAGGATACAAAAACAAAAATTGAATGGCTTATTTTTTTTTTGACAGGGGTGGGTGATGGGTAACGACTAGGTGTGGTTTTGGTAAGGTGTGGTGACATGGCAGAGTTGGAAGACGAGGAGTTGAATTATGAGACCATGGAAGAAGTGTTAGAAAAAAAAGAAATTCCTCATTGCAAGTCATGTACAGGGCCAGAATCAGTACAGGACAAGGAGAAAGGCGTTGGAAGGTGGTAACTAATATATCGAATCAGTTGTCTTTTTCAAAGAATAGTGGCTGGCGTGCTAAACAAGACAGAGTAACGGAAAGAAAGGGGACGTAGGCTGTGACAACCGAAGGAGACAGTCAACAGCAGAAGAGAGATTTACTCTCAAGTGAGTATGAATGGTGTAGATGTTGGAAAGTCAGGGATGGACACCATGTTACCACTCACAAAAGAAAAGGGAGTATGGTAATGTATGATGACAAGGGAGTTGGAACTGAGGGCCAGTTGCATCAAAAAGTGGGGAGCACGGTAGGTAAAAACAAAACGGTACAAAATCAAGCAATGCAGGTGATTGGTAACAGGGTATCAAAAGGGGAAAACATTTAGGAAGAAAAATTGTCTGAGACGTAAAAGATTGCCATATATAGGTGTCTCTATGCCACTGGGTGCACATTTATTGATTTGACAAAATAAACTTTTGGAGAGGGGAGTTTATTGACTTATATAAACTGTTAAATAGAGACATTCAGGCTAAAGAAGGGTCCACAGAAGGAGATTAGGAGCTGGGGCGTAGGCTGTGGATCCCCATTAACAATGACAAATGGATAACAATGTTTTTAATTTATGCAAGTGTCTACTGTGAGAAATTTCTGGTCACATCTGTTTCTATTTTTAGGTACATGGATACAATTCAGTAAGCACAAATGGATTTTGGTGGGGTGGCTTCACTACGATGCAGAATTTCATGCCAGGTTGGGTTTGAAAGCAGATAAGCCTTGGGATGAGGTGAGTAACGAACTTTGGCTCTAAGATGTTACCACTAGCCCACGTCCAGTCTTACACAGGTCTAGTGGGATCCCAGTGGAGTATCTGCCCTCTCTGTAGCGACCCACCATTGGAGGGGTGGGAGCAATGGGTACAGTACAGGGGGTTAATGCAGGGGTATGCTGGAGGTTATTGTGTTAACACTTGCAAATATAAACATGAGAATGCGAAATATGAATGAAAATACATGGTTTTATAATGCTTTGGGGAGATTCACGCTCTGGTCAGATGCCAAAGGAAAGAGACAGGAGATTTTCAGAGCAATGATGTGGAAACAAAAGCTTCTACACATATTGGTGTTATTTATCTATTTATCCGCTAAATGATGGAGTGCCTCAGGGCTCAGTTCTGAGCCCCACTCTTTTTAATATTTATATGGTACCTCTTGCATCTGTAGCGGAGAATCTTGGGGGCAAGGTTCTTACCTACGCTGATGATACACAACTGCTGTTTACTTATGAAAAGGATGTGCCGTTTAATGAAGGCCAGATACATTTATGTATGAAGACTGTGTTTGGCTGGTTTCGGCAGAATCAACTATCTTGCAACTCCGCCAAGACCGAAATTATGTTTTTCGGACATAGCCTGGATGATGAATGGCGGAAGTGGTGGCCTCAGGACCAACCAGCCCCTTCCAGCCCTGTCACTACTGTTAAAAATCTTGGAGTTATGCTGGATTCTGATCTTTTTTATGAAGTCACAGGTACAGGCTGTGGCTGGTACATGCTTTAGGTTGTTAAAAATGATGAGAAATTTCCTCCCACTACTGCCACTGGCCCATAGAAAGACGGTGGTCCAAGCCCTGATAGTGTCTAGGCTGGACTACGTGAATGTGCTTTATTTAGGAATCCCGAAGTACTTATTGAACCGTCTTCCGGTTGTTCAAAATTCGGCCGCTAGAGCAATTTCTATGGTTGGGCCTAGAACACACATGACGAGCCACTTGCGATCACTGCACTGGCTATCAGTAAAAAACAGATTTGATTTCAAATCTTTGGTGTTAGCCTTTAAGGCGTTACACAACAGTGGGGCACAGTATATTAGTAAAAGAATTATTCCCTACACTCCAGCTAGGATCTTGAGGTCATCTAACCAACATTTGTTGTTAATGCCAAAATTCTGTAGGGTAAGGAAGGGGGAGCGCTCCTTCCAGGTGGTAGTGAGCAGCCTTTGGAACTCGCTGCCTTTAACCTTGAGACAAGAAACTGAGCTCTTGAGCTTCAGATGCCAACTTAAGACCTGACTGTTTCAGCAATAATGTGATCTATGTATGAGTGGTGAATTACGGGTGTCGCTCTTTCTAGGGTCTTTGTCTTCTTTCCTTAGCGCCGGGACACTCCTTGGAGTAGCCGTGCGCTTGTACAAATGCCCCATAACATTAACATTATCTAAGTTCTTGGTTGGGCATTAAGCCAGATAAAGAAGCTGCATTGGTACTGGAATGGGGGGGGGTTGAAAGAAGGTTTCAGGTTGGGGTACCAAGGACCACGAGTCAGAAGTTTTGCAGATATTTACGTTCAGCTAAGGAAATGCCACAAACTGTAAGAAACAAACTTGATACAGAGGTTTCTGAGGGTAGAATGGCAGGTCCCTTTGATTATTGGCCTTTGCGGCATTTGATAGTATCACAACTCGCTCCCTGCATTCTTGTGCCCACCACAAGGGGGCTGAACTATGGAGCTCTCCAATGTTCTAATATGCTTCCAGACACTCCCCTGCATGCATATCCTGACTTCCAGGCATTTGGACACCATTTGAGCATTGGCATCCATTACCAATCCATGCTGGGTTTTGTGAAAGCCAGCCTGCTCATGCTTGAAGCCAGCCTGCTAATGTTTGACACTCTGTTACCTAGAGATCCCTGCTCACTGCTTCGTCTCCACCCCTGCAGCAGGCCGAGGATAGGTGGAGGAATTCAGCTCACCTGTGGCTGGCTGCTGCTAGCCTGCTCACACCTGATGCATGTGATTACTGTGAGCTCTTTTAAGCCCCAGCTCCCTCCGATCCTTGTTTCCTGAGCTTTTGAAATTCCTTGAATGAACTTTGCTGTTTTATTTGGGGAATGGGTTACCGAAGAAATTTGGAGTTGTAACCATTGGGCCTTCGGGGTTTTAAGATTATCTATCTGAGAATATTTTTTTATCAACATGTTGCTTATTCTGCACTTTTATGGTCTATTGACTGCAATAAAGTTGTCTTTGAGTTGAAATTCCTTGATTCCTGAGCTATAGTTAATCCTTGTTACTGAGCTATAGCTATTCCTTGTGCCTGAATTAGCACTGCCTGCAGTGCTTCAATGTTTCCTGAGTTCCTGGGCTATAGTTATTCTTTGTTCCTGAGCTTCAGCTATTTCTTGTTCCTGATTTGCACTGCTTGAAGTGCTCTCTTGACTCGTTTCCTGAGCTGTAGCTATTTCCTGTTTCCTTGAACTATCACTGCCTGCAGTGATACCTTGACTCCTGACCTATAGTAATTTCCTGTTCCTGAACTAGCACTGCCTGCAGTGCTACCTTGGATCTTGAGCTTTTGCTCAATTCTTGTTTCTGCACCTGCACAGCCTTCGGTGCTACTGTGTTTTCTTGTCTTCTGATTCAATACTATTCTAGTATACCCTTGTAGCCTCCCCTTCTGTATATCCTTTTCCAGTCCTTTCTTTTCTTCCCATTTCCTTGGTTCCAGTTCCTAGTTTACTGTCTTTCTATTCCTGCTGTCTTGCTTCTATTACCTTGCATGTTTGTTACTTGTTGCCAAGTGTGCCCTGTGAGTTCCTTCCTTTCCTGTTAAGCACTACTCCCTGCTAGCGCCTTATCTAAAGTTCTTGTGTTCAGTTCTACCCCTTTGCTGTTACTGCCTTGCATGTTCCTGTTTGATTGCCAGGATATGTGGGCATAGCTGACTACCTAGGTGGTGTTTTTTGTTCATTGTGAGTATAGTCTTGGAGTAACATGTATAACATCACCATAGGTATCATGTCCACAGACCCTGTCTCTGCATGCATTTCCTATATGTGGGAATTTGCTGTCAGTATCTGTAACAGCAATTGTGGGTGAGGAACTTACTGAGCTTCAGTCTTACCGTGTGGAGCTCCCGAGTGTTTTCCCCTACATTCCCTTTATTGTTAATGTTGTTGTGTGTGTATATATGTCTGCACGTCCATCCTGGGTGTAGTTATTCTGAATACTAAATGGCCTCTTGAGTGTCCATCTTTTGAGGCATAGCCATCATGTTCACTTATAGAGGCTTCCCCTTTGGATCCCTTTTTCTCCTCTGACTCCCTGTATGATCCTGGGGCAGCACTGTCTTTCAGTTTCTGTGTACGTTTTCTATCCAGTTCCCAATCCTTGCCCAAGTCCCTGACTGTGTCCCAGACAGTCACGGACAGTCCTTGACAGATAGTGTCACCGTTAGATCTAGAACCTAAGAAGACAGCAAATGATCAGCAATCTGTCGTGGCCGGAAGGGGCACTAAGTGAATGATTTCATTGCAAAATTAGACATAGCTGCCAAATCTGCATCTGTTGATGTTGCCATTTATCTGATCAGGTCTTGTAGAATAGAGATAGAGTTGGCTAATTGTGACATAAAGTTGGCTTTTAGATGGCTACCTGTGCATAGTAATTACTTTACTAGGTATTCAATTTAATGGACATATTTTTGTGGCCAAATTTCTGCCTATGCTGTGCAATTGTTTGCAAGTTCTTTGAAACATTCAGTACCTTTATACAGTGGTATTTCACTGCTTCGTCAGGTCATGAATTGGTGAACCATTACTTGGATGATTTTCTGATTCTAGGTAGTTTGATTGTAATTATTTCAACGTTTGGAAAAAAATAGTTGGGGGTGCCACTTGCTCCTGAAAAGACTGAGGGCCCATGTACAAAGTTGGTCTTTCTGGGCATTGAGTTAGACACAGTACTCGTAGAAGCTTGACTACCACAGATGAGGATTGAAGAACAAATGTATTTGCCTGAAGAGGCAATTTCAGCAAAAGAAATTGGAGCTGAGGAAGGTTCCGCCCTTGATTGGGCATTTGAATTTTGTTTGCAGAGTGGTAGGAGCTGGAAGCGCCTTTTGTAGACGTTTAGGCTTTGCAATGTCAGGAACAAAGTTGCCTCATCATAGGATATGTAGTTCAGCAGCAATGCAAGTTGACCTAGAAGCTTGGCTGATGTTCATCAAACATTTCTATGGAGTGACAATGCGGTCTTTGGATGAGGACTTTTCTTCGACTATTCAGATTTGGGTTTTTTTGCGACTGGTGCTTTTGGCTTTGGCCTGTTTTGAGAAGGTAGGTGGAGCTTGGAGAGGGGGCTGGGATCACAGAGAGAAGGAAGAATCATAGCGTTCTTGGATTTTTTTCCCTTATTGGTAACATTGTCTTTATGTAGTCAGAAACTGGCTAAGAGGACACTGTTAATGCAGCCAGCGCAACTTTAGTGCCACTGGTGAATGGGCAGAGAGCAAAAGTCAAGAAACTGTTAAAACTTTTACAACAGTTTATTTTAGGTTGCCTGATGTTCAGCATTGTATTCCGAGCTTGACACTTGCCTGTTGTGGACAATAACATGGCGGATGTTTTGTCTCGTTCACAGTGGAAGAGATGACGTGGTTTGGCACCCAGAGCTGACGTACTGATAACAGAGGTACCAGAAGCCAGACAGTTGAGAGTTGCTGATTTTGTGGAAAATCATTAGCGAATAGAACTAGAGTAGCATATCGACAGACATGGACTGACTTTATTACTAGGGTGCTCTCGTTCGGCCAAACACAGGGAGCGAAGTGTTCTCAGGCTCTGAGAGACGACATAGTGTGATTCATATTGAACAACCTAAGAGTACTGCAGCGTCTACCATCACAGGTAAATTATCTGGAGTTGCTTTTTATGGCAGGTTTTTCTGGGGTCATGATCTGTAAGCAGGTGATCTTAGCAGAGGATTGTTGCAAGCGTAACAATGGCCCCACAGCCACTACGTTGCGGGGACCCCCCATCATTACCCATACTGGTGGGGCCACCTCCGCCCCTACTGATGTGAATACGAAGGGCCACTTCAGCATATTTTGCAGGGGAGGCCCCTCACATTTTGTTACGCCACTGGCCAGAGAAAATGGCCAGTGGTTAGAACAAGGGACCCCTTGTTCATGAGCCACTTAGTATTATTCCTGAAAGGATTACCTGCTGTGTATTGATCTGCTTTGCAGTTTTGTTGTTTCACCTTTGCATGTTATGGTCGTTTTTTGGTTTGTTCCAGGTTTCGGAGATGTCGGGAAGTAAGGCAGTGTCAGATATTAAGTTGGCAGATGTTCATGGGGAGGGTGAATACATTTTTGGTTATGGATTAAAAAATCAAAAACTGATCAAAAAGGGAGCGGTGCAATTGTGGTCTTCAGAAAAATAGGGGGGTTGATGTGCCCGTTGGAGGCCTGGCAGAATTTTAGGCAGGTGGATGTAGCAAAAGGTTAGTTGGCTTTTTTGTCATAAGAATGGGCCTAAACTGCTGGCATCTCAGCTTTTTGCCATTGTGAGAAAGGTAATGAGAAAGGCTGGTTTGGATGGTAAGTGTTTTGGGATTCATTCCTTTAGAATGGGGCAGTGACGAAAGCGAGCAAACAGATTGTGGTTTTCACTGAGGGACATAATGAGATTGGGAAGGTGGTCTTTGGAATGTTGCCTGCCTTATATTATGCCATTCGAACGTCTTCCTAATTGAGTGTGTAACATGTTACTGTTTTTTCTTTATGGTAAACTGCGTAGCAGACCCGTGTTTGGCAGTATTTTCGGTGTAGATTATCGGCCATTCCTTCATGCGATCAGCAGCTAAACAAGCTGACGAGAGGCCATCCGGGATGAATTTGGGTTTTTATTCCAGTGAATTTTTAATTGAATGGTGGTGTACTGGATTAATTAAATGGGGGCAGTTGCTGCTATGGCTGTCACACTTGGTGAGCAAGGGGTCTGCCCTTATATCCTCTTAATATACCTGAGGGAGAACGATTTAATTCAAATGTCTGACTTAGGCCTAATAAAGGTAATGAAAAATTATTTGTTAGTGATAATTAGATTTTGGTCAGTAACATTCATGTTCTGGACAGAATTAGTGCCAATGAGTGTTTGGCGCCCACAGTTAAACACAGGGCTGCTTACAGAGCTAGGCATAAAGTTGATAGGGAAATGCGATGGTTCAGTGCAGGAAAAGGTATTAGAGTCATCCAGCATAGCAACATTACTGAGGAGGATTTCACACCTGGTTCAGGTGGGATGGGGTCATCTGTCCTCTTTTGGCAATTAATTGTATCTGTGCGAAATAAGGGAGAGTTTGGCAAGGACGCTGGCAGTAAGACTATGGTGTTGACTTGGATAATGGCTGTTTATTTATTTATTTATTACAACGTTTTATATAGCGCAAACTTGATCCCGAAGGATATCAGAGCGCTTTACAATTTGAGGCAATTGAGTGACTGATGGGATTCCAGTCACAAATAATCAGGTGGGAGTGGAGGGAAATGCCTTGGCAGGGTTTTTCTGGTTGGAAGACAATCAGTGGGATCAGGTACTGAGCCTGAAGGGTTGGGCCCCTGATGTAGGACCTTGGCATTGGAGCAAAGCTGGGGTCAAGTGTGGAAGGTTGGTGAATGAGAGGAACAGGGTGATGCTGAATGTTTGGACTGTTTCAGATGGGGGTTTTCATGTTGGAGGGGAGGATTAAGGGTGGGGAGATAGGTTGTTTAATGCAATAGTGAGGTGAGGCTTTTATATTACAAAACGCTAAAGAAGTTCAACTGCATGACTGTCCTAAAAAAACAAAAAGAACAATTGATGAACAGAATGTCAAACATTCACCCCAGTACAGACATCTGGGCCTAAATCCATTGGATATTTGCTCCACGTGCCATTACAGTTTAAACCCAGTCATATGCAAATCAGTCTTGACCAGGCTCTCTATGGGAACTGCCCAGCCCAAACTGCCAGGCCAGGTCCTCCCTAGACCAGAGACCTGGGACCGGTTTAGGCGTTTCACCCCTCATCAGCCAGGCTAGCTTGACTCAGGTGGCATGGAGAGCACAGGACCCACGTCTGGCCATACCCATCCTAATAAAGCAGCATTTTACTCTATCTTGAGTTATGGTTCATTGTCCCTTATTGACCAATGGGACCCTGGGGTTGGCAGCCCGAAGGGCGTCCCCACCCCCGGGGTGCTTCTGCCGGTGGGACAATCAAGGACCTTTTAGGGACACTGGACTGGTCATACTGTATTATGCGTGGTAGGCTGAGGTCGTGGTAGGCTGAGGTTGACCACATCACACCGTTGTTATCCACCCTTCGCTGGCTTCCAATCGAGACTGCCTGTATCACCAACAAAGCCTTGCACTCCTCCTCTCCCCGCTACCTGTCGAATAAACTGAAACTGTCTGGAGGCTTTAGACCATCTCGTAATGCAGAAAATCTACTGCTTGAACCCCCCACTTTCAAGAAGGAAAGGTCGATGGCCCAATCCTTTTTAGGCAACGCAGTGAGAATCTGGAACTCACTTCCGCCTCAGCTCCGGACCACCTCCTGCTCCCAGGCCTTCAAAATGGACCTCAAAGTTCTCCTCCTCCAAAGTCACCTCCAAATCTAATTCACGCCCTCTCTATCATCTGAAGGAAGACCTCCCATTATTGAAAATTCTATTGTCCATGACTATGGAAGTGCCTTCCCAGTGTGTTCTGGCAGTTTGAGTGTTTACCATTTATGGCAGTATTATCCTTGTACCTGTGTATGGTACCCTTTTGTAACTTGCACACGTCACTTTTCTCTTGTAATACACTGTATGCTACCTCTCACTTTTTGTTTGCTTTAGATACTTGCACAAGTGCCACCATTGCCTACGTAACGTTTGTTCTTGTGCTGGAGTGTCTGCCATTTATTGCAGTATTATACCTCTACTTGTACTTTGTACGCTTTTGTAACCTGCACACATATCACTTTTTCCTCCTGTAAGGTACCGATTGCTACCTCATGTATTTTGGTTGCTCACTATTGTCACTTTTGATTCATGTAACTTAACGTTTGCTTTTGTAATTTGTTCACTTGTAATTTTTCTCCTCATGTATCATTACTGTTCCTTTTGTGAAGCGCTCTGACACCTTCGGGTAAAGTTCGCGCTATATAAAATCGCATAAATAAAATAAATAAAGTGGGTCACTTTAGGTGTGCTGAGGCACTGGTAGGCAAACAGGTCTTTTGTCCCTTCTGCCCTCCCCCTTTTTTTTGCTACTCTTTATGCTTTAGTTAGTTTATTTGGGGGTCTTTAGTATTTTGAGCATCAATTATCTGGTCGCTTTATTGGCAATGATAAATATTATGGTTCTGGTGCAGTAGCTTGAACTTTTTTTTGTTGCACAATTAGTACAGGTGGCAGATAGCCTCAAACACCAAGCCTGAAGGGCTGCGGCCTTGCTGGGTGGGGTTGTGGCACAGGGAGGGCATGAGAGCAAAGCTGGGATCAGGTGTGGAAGGATGGCGAATGAGAGAAAGGTGGGTGATGCTGAATGTTTGAATTGTTCCGGTTGGAGATTTTCATGTTGGGGAGGGGTTTAAGGGTTGTTCAGTGTTTTAGTGAGATAGGGTTTTTATATACCATAATGTTAAACAGCTTCAACTGCATGCCTGTCATGATAAAGCACCCTTTTACTCTATCTTGAGTCCTGGTTTATTGTCCCTTTTTGGCCTAAATCTTCAATACTTTCTTATAATTTGTTTCCCAATACAAAGCACTGCAGAAAGAAATAATTATTCCCTGCTTGAGATGAGCCAGGTCAAGAGACATAATGGGTTATTTTGAAGTTTGATGGATCCGGGACGTCCGCCACATTGGCAGATGTCGCGCCCGCCCTATTTAGAGTGTGTACGTAAGTATACACTTTAAATAGAGCCCATGGGACATTGCCAATTTTTGGCATGTGTTCCGGATTTGTCAAACTCTAAATTAACTCCCTTAGTGACAGAAAAGCATCCACTGTTGTGTTATCAGGATTGTTTTGCGACATAGATGGTGGGACTTTTTCTGGCAGCTCTTTGGAAACTGCGTAAGGAGAGACGTTTTAAGGCATGGGCAAAGTGGGCTTTGGCCAAGGGCCCCAGCCTTTCAGGGGGCCCCCTGCTAGAACCAGCTCTGTTCTGCAGTGTCTTGCCCTAATTACATTAAATAATTCTTAAACAGATTGTTTTAAACACCGTTTTCCTTTAATTCTTTAATTTGTTTTTCATATAGGTGATGTGAGAGTCTATTGCAGACATTTTGCAGAGAAATATATTTGTGTTTCATGCAGAATCCATAAAAAAAAGTTTATTTTAGATCAAAACACAACCTGATTTATGAGAAATGGGAGGGTATCACAGAGATTATTTGCAGTAATATTAGTGAGTTGCTGCTGTGTTAAAATATTGAAAACACAAGTCACTGTCCCTAAATATTATACGTAAATACATTTGGAATTGTAGGAGTGCACCTTTGGACAGAGGACATGAACGAGAAGAAATTGGATACAAAATTCAAAAGCTGTTCCTAGCCGGGGCCCCCAAAATACGTTTGGTCCAGGGCCCCCAAAAACCTTAAGATGTCCCTGTGCGGAAGAGATTTCAGGATTGCGTTCTGAGCAACGATGCATAAATAATGCACTAAGCAGGGATCTTAAAGGCAAGGAAATAGACTTAGTTGAAGGTGGGGCTTGGGTTTTCTCATTTAAAGTTGAGAACTTCCCAATGGGAAGGTGATAAAATTTGTGACTGACACTTGGAGTACTTGGCCCAAGCACTTGCCAGTAGAGGGCTAAAAGATGTGCCGCCGCAGAGTTACACCGCATGGAAGGGCTTTACAGCGAATGAGTCAGGTCTAAACAAAGCCAAACGTTATTATACTTTAAATAACTGAGCCTAATAGAAACGGCAAGCCAATCACAAACCGCAAGAGGCAATTTCAGAAGATGCAAATCTGTCCCAAGCAAATTTCTCTTCAAAAAGAGTTAATTAAACAGAAGTAGGCATCTTATGGCAATTAGGGGAAAATAGCCTGCGCAAATAAGTGCATTAGAAGTAGAAATACAGTTGCCTAGAAAATGTGTTCACAATGAGAATTAGGTAATTGCAGTGGCCATTTTATGGTAATCAAGTTATATACACAACCAATTCCCAAAAATGTTTTAGCAGTAGAAATTTAGGGCCATATGTAGGTAGCCCAATTGCGATCGCAAATGCAGAAATTCGCAGAATTTCAGCGTTGGTGATCGCAATTTGGGCAGTGTGCTATGTAGCACACAAAAACCCACACGCAAAATAAGGAATCGCAAAATTTGCGATTCCTTATTTAGCAAATGCATTTAAGGAATCCAAATTGCGATTCCTTAAATGTAATGTAGGAAACACCCAAGTTGTGCGATTTTGGCTTAAGGAATCGCAAATTACCACCAACTTCAGGTTGGTGGTAATTTGCGATTTCTTTGAAAAATTCACATTTTTCAAAGTGCCATGTGGCGCACATACATGCCCTTAGCGCATGTATGTGCGCTACATGTGAACACATGTTTATTTCAGGGGTGCAAAAGGGTGTCCTATTGACACCCTTGCAGCCTTGAAATTGCATTCTCAATTTGCGATTCTCTAATTGAGAATCACAAATTGAGAATGTCTTCCCATTCATTCCTATGGGCCTTCTAGCCCATAGGAATGAATGAGAAGGTATTCCTTATTTGCGAATCTCAATTTGCGACTCGCAAATAAGGAATAGGTGGGATTCGCAAAATATTTTGCTAATCCTACCTACATTGCATTTTACGATTCTCTAATTGCGATTCCCTAGAAATCGCAATTTGAGAATCGCAAAACACGCCTTACTAACATATGGCCCATAGTATTTAAACAGCACAGTTCTGCAGATGGACTCCAAAAATGAATGTAAACAACAACAAAAACACACATTTCCTTAGCCCCTTCCATGTGCCCATCGGCCAACGGCCTTCGCGAGCACTACTTCCGTAGTGCTACGCACGTCTTTTGGCTGATTCGGCCCCGCCCACTTAGTAAAACTGCCGCACCGCGGCGGAATTGCCGCAGCGCTTAAGCGGTTAAGCACAGTGTAGTAACTGCATATGCAAACATGATTTTAGCCCTTAAAATAGCATTTGTTATTCCTTTTTAGGTCTCGCCGGCGACAGTGCATGCACTGCATGCGCTCTCACCTGCAAGAGCTATTGTATACATCAAGGTTCTTGCAGCACGTCCAATGCTGAATATTCATTGACTCCATTGTCCCGTTTATTTTCTGCCTTCTAATTGGCCACCGTGGGCTCAATCAATCAATCAATCAGTCAGGGATATTTAGAAGCGTGCTACTCACCCGTTAGGGTCTAAAAGCTCTGGGTGATGGGGGACGGGTAAAAGCAGCTCCGTAGGTCATCGGAAGAGAAGGCCTTGAGATTCTTTCTGAATAGGAGCAGTGTTGGGCTTCACTTCCACTTCTTTCAGCTGCAGCTTGGACCAAGGTCTCATTGCTTCTGCATGATTTCTGTCCTTTCGCAGATCCTGCTGTGATTGAGGCACTACTCTTATTTTATTACTTTTCCTTGTCTTCCTCGTTGAACCTTTTGCCTTTTGTATCTATGTTTTACTCACAGAAGCCCTTTTCTCTTTGGAAATAGATGTTTATTATGACAACAGATGTTACTGCTTCCAAATGTATTTTCACTAAGACATGGACATTGGCGCAATTGCTTTTTTTGTCAAATGACCAAGTTTTTTTAAGCATGGGGAGATTAACTGATGTTCTTAGAATCACAGGGGTGTCGTGCCAAGACCTAGCAAGTATTGGTAAAGCCAATAGGTCTCGCCGTTGAGGTTATTGGCTTTGCCAGTGTCATTTTTTCATGATGTACAGCACAGCATATCCACCTTTGGAAATGATTTGTAGCCATGCAGTATAACAGCGTGGCTACTGTGCAGCATGGCTAAAAATAACAAAAGAAAAAGGATTATGCTGCATCCAGAGCAAATACAGTTTTAAAAAAAGTGCATTAGCCCTAGCTGCATCATAGGACTTTTTAAAATGTGTTTTAGCCACACTGCAAAGCGTCTGCACCGCTGTACAGCATGGCTACAAAACACTGCCAAAGCCAATAGGTCTCATAGGCAAGATCTACTGACTTTGCCA
The DNA here is from genome assembly GCF_964261635.1 of Lissotriton helveticus. Classification (NCBI taxonomy): domain Eukaryota; kingdom Metazoa; phylum Chordata; class Amphibia; order Caudata; family Salamandridae; genus Lissotriton; species Lissotriton helveticus. The sequence continues at coordinate 1,005,641,979 of NC_136070.1, forward strand.
ATGCTTGTTAAATCATCATTGGTCAAGCCTACGTGTCCAGCTTTGACACGCTTGCCATGTTTTCTTTATTTATTTCTTCTGCGAAAATATGGAGTACGCACAGAAATGTCAAAAACGTAAAAATAGGTAAAATGCTATCACTCACAGTGCAAGACAGGGAATGAATGGAGTAGGGTGTCCCACCATCTCATGCTGAATGCTTTGCGGAAGGAAAGGAAAATGTGAATGCCATTAGAAAAAGCCAGTGGCCAAAGAGAGAGAACCCGAAACCCCTCTATGTATGTTTGTTATGAAATGAAAACACAATGCTGTTAAGACAGCTAAAGCTGTGTCTAGGGTAGACCTAAAAAAGGAAAAAAAAAACACGGTGTTAGGATCTGTAACTGTGTAGTGTGAATTGTCAAAGGGGGTCATGGGCCAGAGTATTCTCCACATTCTAATGAAATTAATTCCTCATTGGGACTAGGCTGTCTTGTCCAGCCACGAAGGTGATACCTGCCTTTTCTTCCAAGCAAAATACGGGGATCCTGGAGCGAGAGGTGTGTAGTGGGCTTTCCAGGCGAAACAAGTATTATAGAAAATATCCTTTATTTCAAATAAAGTAAAGTAGTACAGAAATAGGGTGCTGCCAGCTTCAGGAACAACTGCAGACTGAGCAGCCTCAAGAAGAACCTAATAACATTCCATATTGTACATTCTATTCAATACTTACATCATCATGTAACACATCACCACACATCTCCCCTCTTTAATAAAAACAAAAATGAAATAAGGTAAAAACTAACTCCAACAATAAATACTCAAAATTAATTACAAATGTATTCTTGTAAGAATTTCGGAGTAATAACTTTTCTTCCACTTTTAGTCACAACTTGTTGTAAATCATAACTGTCATTAGAAACAATATTGCGTTCATCAGGATTAACCTTGGAACAACTCTCAAAGTCTAATTCTTGTGATGTTGGACCTGAGTAATCATCAAACTCTAAATCAATGTGGTCCTGAATGTCAGAAGTACAATCATTCACAACAACACTATCATCAGAACGGGATGAGTCTGGTTGAAGAGACTTCAAATCAGAGACTGACTGGAGTTAACCACCAAAAGTCATCATCAACACAGCCCTCTTCTTCCCCCATCACTTTTTTTGAATCAGAGAATTTGGCTAAAGCAATCTTGCTCATATGATGGACATTACCATCATCAAGCATAACAGTATTACGCGTGACTTTAACAATTGTTTTTGGCTCTAAAAATCTAGGGAGAAGTTTCCCCATTTTCCTTGACAATTTAACTCTAACCAATTGACCCACCTTGACTTGGGGAGTCTTGGTACCATGTTTTATGTCATAATATGTCTTATTTTTCTCTTGAGATTTACAAATATTCTCCCTTACATCATTTGCTTCCCAATTGTACTTCCTGCTCCTGCCCATCTAAACAGGATTTATTTTACAATAGGGAAATCGACCTCTCATCAACCCAAAAGGACTACCACCACAAGTCTCATGAACCGTAATTCTATAAGACCACACCATTTTGTCCAATTCACTGTTCCAATCTTTTCTATTCTTGCTAGCCAATTGTAGCGTTCCCTTTATTACTCTATTCACTCTCTCCACAACAGAGTTACCTTGGGGAGGATATAATGCCGAAAATCTTTGTTTCACTCCAGTAGATTCCAAGAAAACTCTCATAGCATCTGACTTAAATTGCACTCCATTATCTGTCAGCAGGAAAGCAGGTACCCCTTCCCTAATGAGACATCCATCTAAAAATGTTATTACCACTTGTGTGTTGATCCTCTCTACAACTACCAGTTCAATCCATCTCGAAAATAAATCAACCAAAACTAAAATAAACTTTAAAGAACCATCCTGCCATGTCAAAGGTCCCATAATATCCAGTGCCAGTTCTTCCCAGGGTAATTTTGGACAACCTAAAGAGGACATGGGGGATTGAGTGTCTTTTGACTTTTATCTGAGCACTCACAGCTCACACAGTTTCTAACTGCTCTTTCTAAATCAATGCCTGGCCACCAATACAAGGCTTTTATGTTCCTCTTAGTTCTGGCAATACCAGGATGACCATCATGCCCAAAACCAATTATTTTATAACGAACCCCAAACGGAGGTACTAATTTATCTCCACGACAAATAAACATTCCATCAACACTCAATTCATTCCTTACCTCCCAAAATGGTTTTAATTGTGGCTCAACTTTCAAATAAGTGAGCCAACCCGAACTATTTTTTTCCTTAACACTCTTAAGAAGTAAATCTTTTTCATTTTCACTTTCCCAATCAGTTTTAGATAACGCTTGTGAGTCAGAAAATACCCCAGCAACACAACAATCATTCCAAGCATTATGTTCTACTTCTCTCATGGGTAATGATAATCTACTGAGAAAATCTGCAACAACATTTTTAACACCTGGAACATATTTAATAACATATACAAAATCCTGAAGCCTCATAGAGAGCCTTGCTATCCTGGCTGAAGCTCTGCTCATTCCTTCAGTAGTTAACAATTTTGTCAAAAGTTTATGATCTGAACGAAGTGTAAATTGTTTACCCCAAATAAATTTCGGAAAATGCTCCATAGCTTATACACAGGCCAAGGTTTCCCGCTCTATAACCGAATATTTTTACTCACAAGGGGAAAGTGAACGAGAAGCAAATGCTATGACTACCTCTACACCTTGCTTGGATTTCTGTGATAGAACACTCCCAAGTCCAGTTCCACTAGCGTCGGTGGTAAGAAAAGTGTCAGCAGTAGGATCAAACCCTTGTAACATAGGAGCATTACAAATAGATAACTTATTATCCTATAATGCCTTCCTACAACTTTCACTCCAGACAAATGGTGATTTATTCTTCATTAGAAGCCTCATTTCATATGTCTTTTGCGAAAATTGGTTTACAAATTTTGAATAAAATTCGGCTAAACCCAAAAATGATCTAAGATCGTCCTTTGATTTAGGTTCAGGTGAATTTAAAATAGCCTCTACTAATTTTGCCTTAGGTTTGATTCCTTCATCACAGATTTCATGAGCTAGATAAGTTATAGATTTTTCTGAAAATTTGCACTTACTTAATTCAGTAACCGACCCATTGTCAGATAGGATTTTTAAAACTTCTCTAAGAGTATTACCATGATCAGACTTGTTCTTGCCCAAAATCAAGATGTTGTCCTGAAAGAACATTACATCTTGCATGTGTCCAAATAACCGAAACATCAGCCTTTGAAAAACGGCAGCAGCCGAAGCTAACCCGAATGGCATGCGCTTGAACCTGAAGCATCCAAACGGTGTACAAAATGAAGTAAAATGTCTGCTGTCAGGGTCCAGAACAATTTGATGGTAGGCCGCAGAGAGGTCCAGTGTGGAAAACCATTTCGAACATCTAGTTGACGATAACATTTCATCTATTCTAGGTAACGGGTATTAGTCAACTATTATTTGGCTATTCAAATACCTCAAATCCACACACAAGCCGGCCTTGCCATTGGCCTTGCGGACTACGATCAATGGCGAAACCCACTCTGCAGCTTCCACTGTTTCAATGACCTTGTCATTAAGCAATCTCTCTAATTCTGCCTTAACCTCATCCTTTATGATCATTGGAATATTCCTCGGTTTGTGAATTTTAGGAATAGCATTTTCTTTCCCACGAATATGATGGGTAAATCCTTTTAATTTACCCATTCCACCTGAAAAAAACAGATGGAAACTCCTTGAGAACCCATTTCTTTGTGTTTTCACCTTCACACGAATCTAACACTTGTTCTACACTGTTTGGGTCCAATATGATATCTAAACTTTTCTGGTCCTTCCATCCAAGTAGGGAAGGACCCTCTTTAGAAATGTACAATTTACAGGTAGCATGCCTTCCTTTAAATCTAAAAATTAAACTCCTAAAACCTATTATGTCAATTCTGTTCCCCGTATAACTCTCAGGAGCAATGTCAGATGGTTCCAACCATCCTCCCATGTTAGGAACAAACTGCTCTTCCCAAATATGTTGAGCTATTATTGTGAATGGGGAACCTGAATCAGCAGCTAATTGAGTAATAACCCCTCCTAACGAAACATGACATAAAGGTTTATCAGAAGAATCTGAAATATTCAGAACAACTTTCTTTTTCTGTGTAGGTTGTACTTGAATGCCTTCATCACTTGATGAGGAACTATAGTTTGCTTCCATTTCTTGAATGCAGGAAACTTTGTTTTTGTATGATTTATGCATTTTTTTCTGCAAACTTTCGCAAAATGTCCCATAACACCACAAACTAGACACTTTGTAGACCTAGCAGGACATTTTTGATAATGCGCAGAATGTGAATGGCTACCACATCTAAAACACACTAGCTCTGTAAACTTTTTTGTTTCATTGAAATCTTTCTTAACTCCTGGCTTAAATTCTCTATTACTTTTATAATTATTTCTTCCATCAGATATTCTATTAACCACCTCGACTTCTTTCTTTTCAGTAGACAAGGAAGCTTTAGCACACCTCTCAGATAATTCTGCTTTTCTAACCATAGCGATGATGTCTTTCAATGAGCTATCACCTTCAACCCATAACTTATTTTGAATAGTTTTGTTTTTTGCATACATTACCACCTGATCACGAACTAGTTCATCATGCAATTGAGAAAAGCGACATTTGATAGCTAATTTTTTAAGCGCCGCTACATAATCATCAATTGATTCATTTTTTTCCTGTTTACGCTGGAAAAATGCATTTCTAGTAACAGCAATACAAACACTTGGAGAAAAATAATCATCTATATCTAATAATGCTGCATTGAAAACATCAATGTCGCCACCATCCCTTTGCTGTTTGTTTTGGTTATATATTCGTAAACCCTCAAGACCTAGTCCAAGCAGAAGAATCCTTTTTTTTCTCTCAGGAGAAAATGATCCACTGATGTCCTCTATATTGGCAACAAAGTTAACAAAATATTCCTTCCAAATCCAACCAAGAAATAGGTGGATCACCAGGAACAGTAAGGAATTCTCTAGGTGATATAAAGTTTATTCCTTGTGTACTTGTTTCCTTTGGAGCACTTGCACTGTCACCAGGAGATGGCATTGTGGATTTATATGTATTGATCTTGACAATAGGAAGTCACAATATACTAGAAAGTCAATTTATAACAACTCCATTGTGTAATTTTTTTTCTAGAAACCTATTTGATGGCAGCACCCTTGCAAATTATGAAAACCAAAAAATATCGTAAAACATTGCATATTTCACTTAAAATGCTTTGAACTTTGTTCAATACTTGTTAATGTGGAAATAATTCTTCGCCTGTTGACTCGATCTTCTTGTAAGCATGAAACAAGTCCTTACAGCACACTCGGTTTATTTATTTCTGTATCGGTAAAAATTCAATTTTTTTTAAAATCCAAAATGGCCGCACGTAACGTGACCTTTACGCGGGTCACGTACGACGTACCCAGAATGCCTTGAGACGTACCAGGATATAGACGCTACTTCTCGTTGACGATGCGCAATCGAAGCTCTGTGCGTCATGATGTCTTTGTTGATGTTGCGTCTTCCGAACAGAGAGCTGATAACGCGTCTTTTAAACGATACACCTCTGGTACGGTTTGAAGGCACGGGTAAGGTTTCAAATGATGCACAAAGATGGGAGTGGCATAAAATCATTCAAAAGTCATATGAAGGCTGATAAAAGAAAAGATCTCACCACATACGTTTCCAGATGACTCCGTGGTTGAAATTGAATTAAAATTTTCGTTTCCTCTAAAATTTCGTAAAAATCGTGAAAGTTGAAATAAGCCGAAATGTCTTTGTGCCTTTAGAAAATGGTTTCCCTCGTCGCCAAATCTGTAGTGGGCTTTCCAGGCGAAACAAGTATTATAGAAAATATCCTTTATTTCAAATAAAGTAAAGTAGTACAGAAATAGGGTGCTGCCAGCTTCAGGAACAACTGCAGACTGAGCAGCCTCAAGAAGAACCTAATAACATTCCATATTCTACATTCTATTCAATACTTACATCATCATGTAACACATCACCACAAGGTGCCATTTCTTCCCTTAAATCAGTGGCGTAGCTAACCCTCTGGCCGCCCATGGCGGTCACAGGGTTTGCCGCCCCGCGGACGCAGTGAGGAGTAGGGGGCGGTTCTTGCAATAGCAGCCCGAAGAAAGCAGGTAATAGCAGGGTAAGGCCATCACCCCCAAAATTCGTGCAGCCCAGGACGCACTGTTCCCCCCCCCCTCCCCTGGCAACGCCACTGCCTTAAAGGGGAGTTTATGCAGCCAAGTAAGTGTGAGACCCAGAAAAAATAGACACCTTTAAGACAGTTAATCTAGTCCACATTTTAAGAGATGAGCAGAGTTTCCCAAAACTACAGTGAGGGTAAAAACAGTAACATAAATGATTAATTTGAGTAGAGCAACATTATTTAGATATCTCAAGGCACCAGTTATTGTGTTATACTTATACTGCATTATAAGCAGAACTTCAGGGACATGCGAAGATCCCCAAACAACTTGATGGAAGAGACAGAGAAGGCAAAGAGCAGATGGACTGGAAGCGGGGGATGAGGTAAGACTGATGGGTTCTGGGATGAGGTAAAACAGAGGGGTTCTGAGATGAGGTAAGACAGGTGGATTCTGGGATGAGGTAAGAAAGAGGGGTTCTCTTTAAATTTGCGTATTTTAAAGTCAATGGCAACAAAACGATATGACTGTGTTGCTATAGATTAATGGTGAGAGTTGCTTCACACTGACTATAGGGAATATATATATATATATATATATATATATATATATATACACACACACACACACATATATATATATTTTTACAAATCATAAGTATGGAAACATGAGATTGCAGTTTGGGGAAAGTGTAAGATACACTGCCCTAAATGTCCTCCTCTCCCCAAAATAGCCCCCTATGGTTGCAACTTAATTCTGACTCCCTCTCACCTGACTTAGCAATGCACCCTTTCTTCTGGCCTTCAAGAATAATGTAAAGGCTCTCCACTTCAGACTATATATTGAATAAGGCTAACTAAACAGAGCAGGCCTTTGCCTAGCTAGCTCCCAGGATGAAGACCCAGTTTGTCTCCTCACCATTCATTGAAAAATATTGGTAGCAACCAGGTTTTTAAATGGGGTGAAAAAACTGGGGGATTGATCACAGGGGTGTGGCTGATGTCATTAAGGGCGTGGCTTAAAAACACATAAGCTAAAAATCTGTGCTTAGCACAGTGTGCCGTCTGACTGGTATTTTGCTGCTTCTGTCATTGCATCCAGATATATAATTCAACAAGTAACATTACATCTACAAGAAGCCAGGACTCTTGGTTTTGTCAAGGGTTGTTAGCTGCATAATATAAATAAGCAAAAACTATGGCTTTGTTTTATATAATATTGAAAATGCTATAGTTCTGAAATGATGAGACAGTAAAAGAACCAAAACGAGTCTCTTTGAAGTTACCTCAAGTGAAGGGTGGTAACTGCTGCAGAGTTAAGAATTTTTTTGACCATGAGAGTGAGGACAACATTTGAGAGCCCGACAGGGACCCGTCTCAGCACCTGCTTTTAAGGACTACCGGAGCTGAGCCCCGGCAGGACCCGGTACACTAAAACCCTGGTAGCACCCTTCACTTGTTTTAAGGGTGAAACTGTCATACAACTTCCTTCTCTGAGTCTTTAGTGTCCGCGGGATGAACTCAGAGCTGTCAGCCAACATAAGCAGTGTCCAAGCAAACTTTTATTTTTTTCGAAGTCAGGACCAAGGGGGACTGCTGCATGGCTTGTACGCAGGCTACTGTAGGCACCCCTCTGAATGCGAGTGTCCCGGGCCCTGCTCACAAATGCTCATTGAAGGCCAGCCCTGACGCTAACTTTGCATTAAGGTGAACCCACTTGATGTGAATACAGTACTTTCGTAAACTGTACTGTAAGTTATACTAATGATGTTATTACAAATGAATCTTAGGTAAACAAACCAGTGCTTAATTTTTGCAGGTGGTGTCCGGTGCTCAGCACCGGCTCTAGTGATAGCCCACCAAATGGTGGCGTTGTCTTTTTTATTTAAATTTTGAGATGAGCACAACAGCCGTGTTTATTAAGTCAATACATTCTGGAAATAAAAAAATACTAGCCTCTCATGACATTATTATAGATGTATGTGTGGCCTGCGATGGGTAGGTATTATATGGGTACTGCCATTGGAAGCGCTGGCGGGGTATGGGTGGTGCAAGCTGCAGTGGCCTTCTGAGAAGAGCCCTGGCCCTTAATTTTATACAAATTAAGCACTGAAACAAATACACCTTCTATAAAGCGCACTAAAGCCCATAAGGTGCCGCAGCGCTATAGAAACCGTAAATGAATAAGGCACAAGAAGTCCATGGTTCTTTGAAAGCGAATTGCACAAGCTTAGCATGATGCATTTGTGTTAGTCAAGTTTAAAGGTTACTTATTCTTCAGATTTTTTTTAATAATGGACTAACAAGGATATAAACATATTTTTTTCTGAGACATTTTATATAGCTATCTCCTTTCTTTGTGCACATGGTAGGCCTTGTTTTGGTGTTCTTTTTTTCCGGGGGACTGACTCTCCGTCTAATTCTGAAATGGACAGAATGTCCGTGCCTTGAGGGATGTCGGAGGAATGCAATGGGTGTAACTGCCCGTCCACAGCACAAATACCCCCACCCCCACCCCCAGGACAGGAATACTCCGGTTTCTGCTTTACAGAAAGACATCTTGCAAATGTTCTGTGCAATTCCCCATCCCACCCGAGGCCTACGGCAACGCAACTTCCGGAATGGAATTTCTTCCTGGATATTTTAAGATGGCCCAGGAAAACATCCGGCGCTCTTGGTTACACGGGCATGTTGTGGAACAAACTGTTCGCCGGGAAGGAAGGCCAGCCTCCCCAGCGTCATAGGGCGGGAGGACGAAGAGCCTTCGGGGGTTTGCATTTTACAATACTAAAGAAGAAAAAAAAGTTCACATTCCCCTGAAAAACGTTCAAGCTGTATGTAGTCAGCCACTTTAGTAACACTTTATGGCACAGACAGAAGCTGCGGGTCTGGATGTTCTCTATGGAAACTGAATGTTTATCATATTTGGCATTTCAAGTATAAGTTCAAAAAATGTGAAAAATTCGAAGCAGCGTGATTTTATTTTACATGTCACTGTCGAGGCACATGATTTACAATCTCTCATATGATGGATGAGATGCCAAGGGAATTACAGGGTGACCAGAATTTTAAAGCAAAAAAAACCGGGACATTTCACAAAAAAAGAAGAAGGACTATAATTTTACATAAAGTCAGCGCACAGAATGACAGCGCCCCTCAGCAGAGAATACAAAAATTTCCAGCTATGGCAATAAGAATTTTAGATTCTATTAGGGACACGGAGGCGAGGATTATGCTGTCTCAATTTCTTACTGAACTCACAGCAGTCAATAAAATTAAAACTGCACAATGAAAAAACATCATTTCCCATGAGGCTTTGAACCACGCCTCCTTATTACAGCCAATGGCAACATCTCAAAGTATACAAAATAGAAAGGCACCATCCTGGCTTCCTCTTTCTTTGCGTAAACCAGTCCAAAAGTACGAACCAAAACAAAGTCTCAACTCTCAACGGAGAGGCAACAGTTCTTTTTCATTCTCAACTGAGAATATAATCCACACGTGCTGAGGTCACCAGCTTCTCACACGGGGGTGATCCATCTCCATCCGGAGTAGCCATTCAGTTCTTGTTGGAATCATTTCCTTAAATAGAAACAAGGTTGAGAAGGGGAACCCACAAATTTGATTCTCATAGGGTGGGCATTTAATACTGTTATGAACATAACCATCAAACAACTTATCAGTTGAAATACACTGTCCCAACGGGTGGGATAATCCTTGCCCCGTTTGCTTAATAGAATCCAAAATGTAAGCCTTGAAGGCCATAGCTCCTTTCACAGAATGGGCACCATATACTGAGATATCAATACCTGCTTCTGACATCACCCATCTGACCCACCTAGCTAAGGTGGCAGTAGAGACCGGCTTGAAAGGCTTCTGAATTGATATTAACAACTGATCAGACCTATGCACAAAAGTGCGTTCCTCATAATATTTCAAACATTGCAAAACACATAATTTATTATTATGAGGGAAAGAAGGATACTCCACTGAACTTTACATCGTTTTTGTCCGTCTCGTGATTACAAAAGAAACACCCTGTGGAGAAAACATCCTGCCTGCTAGATCCAAAGCTCGAACATCTGGCACTCTGCGACAGGAGATTAGATATAGCAACATGGTGAGTTTGGCAGATATCTGTTTCAAGGAAAGATCTGAATTAATCGGCCAATATTCAAGTAGGGATAGGACCTTGGAAACATCCCATCGGGTTGAATACCTGGGACGAGGGGGATTAGCCACCTTGACACCCTTAAGCAATTTACATACCAGGGGATGCATTCCCACAGGTTTTTAAAACATTTTTTTTATAAAGTTTTACATGCCATCAATATGATTGTGGCCTGCTGAGATTGCAGACCTGAAGTTGTTTACCGACCTGTAAGCAAGGCCTGATTCCGCACACTCAGAAAGGAAGTTTAAAATCTCAGTCCCATCTGATCCCACGGGATCCACCTGCCGTTGAAGGCACCAACCCACCCATCTCTTCAAGGAAGCTGAATATCGCTTTCGGGTGGATGGAGCCCAAGCCTGTTGTATGAAGCCGGCAGCTGCCTGCAAAAGGCCTGTAATGCTCTCATGTCTCTGAGAGCGTCCACACCATCAGAGTTAGTTGGTTCAGCAGGACCAGCGGGTGGCAAGCCCCCACTGGGTCCTGGAGAAGCGTCGGGAAAATCGGAAGTTGAAAAGAAAGATCCACAGACAACTCCAATAGTGTGGGAAACCACGACTGAGTCCTCCACAAAGGTGTCACCAACACTTTCAAGGCCGTCTGTCGACGGACAAAGGCCGCCACTCTCGGGGTCAAGGCAAAGGGAGGAAACCCATAGTTCGTCTGTTGCCCCCAATGGTGAAGAAACGCATCCGTTCCCATCACCATCGGGTCCAGTCTCCAACTGAAGAACAAAGGGAGCGGAGTATTGAGGCGAGAGGCATATAGATCTATCTTGCAGGGGCCTCGCATGCTCATGATCTGCGCAAACAGAGGCGGGTGGAGCCTCCAGTCGCTGTAGTCCCTGAGCGACTACAGCTACTTGATTGAGCTTCCCTGGTAAGTATTCTGCTATGACTGTGATTTTGTGATCCAAGCAGAAGTGCGAGAACTCCTTCACTATGTTGACCAACATAGGGATCTTGTTCCCCCTAGGTGATTGATATATCTCACCGCAGACACATTGTCCATCCGGAGGAGGATGCAACAATTGCTCTTCAGAGGAGATATTGACCTGATCGCGAACGACCCTGCTAAAAGTTCGAGGCAGTTGATGTGCAACTTTAACTCGTCTGCGGACCAAAGTCCGCCTGTGGCAAAGTCTCCACATCGAGCACCCAAGCCCCATCGGCTGGCGTCGGACTCGACGATCACGTCTGGGGCTGCACTGAAGATTGCTCGACCATTCCAGGCGGTCAGGTGTTCCAGCCACCAACAAAGCTCCTCCCGAGCTTCTGGGGACAAGGGAATGAGATGGTCATAATGGATTTTCTTCTGAATGTAATAAATCTTGAGGCGCTGAAGGGCCCGGTAATGCAGAGGGCCTGGAAAAATGGCTTGGATGGAGGAAGCCAACAGGCCCACAATCCTCGCCAGAACCCTGAGGGAAATCATCTGCTTGGACAGAGTGGACTTGATTTCCCGTCTGATAGACCTAATCTTGCTCAGATGCAGGAGAAGTTGAGCAGAGACTGAATTCATAAGAAAGCCCAAGAATTCTATCTGCTGACTCGGGATTATTAATGACTTCTTGAGGTTTATGACGAAGCCCAGATCCTGTAATAGGGACATCGTCCACTCCAAATGAGTGAGGAGAAGAGTATGATCTTGCACCAGGAGTAGCATGTCGTCCAGATAAACCATAAGGCGCACTCCCATTTCCCGAAGGCGGGAAACTACCGGTTTCAGGAGTGAAATCCCACGGGGCTGATGACAGGCCAAAGGGGAGAGTGCGATAAAGGTACCATTGCCCTTTCCTTAGAAACTGCAAGAATTTTTTATGTGAGGGGAAAACTGGTAGCATGAGATAAGCATCTTTCAGGTCCAACCGGACCATCCAGTCCCTCTCCAGCAGGAGATCTCTCAGAAGATGGATACCCTCCATCTTGAAATGCCTGTAGACTACATAAGGGTTGAAATCTCTTAGATTTAAGACTAGTCGCTGACCTCCCTTCTTTTGATCCAAAAAGACGTTGCTGCAAAAACCTCCAGGGATGAAGGGTCCTACGGCAATAGCCCGTTTGGCCAAAAGCTCCTGCAGTTTGGAGTCTATAAAAATCTGTTCTTGAAGAGAAAAAAGGAGAGGACGAGGAGGAGTCACCTGACAGGGAAAGTCCAGAAGTTCTATCTGATAACCCTGAACAGTCTGAAGGAACCACACATCTGTAGTGAGACTTGTCCAATTGACCACAAAATGCAACAACCTGCTCCCTAGGTGGATCGATGGGCACACAGGACTTACCAGAAGACTGGGAGTCAGAGTTTTTGTATCCACAGTTAACACCTCTGTTGAAGCGACCCCTGTAGCCTCGAGACCTGGAGGGGTAGAAGCCGGCCTGCTTGGGCTCCTGGGTGTAACCTCTGCGTCTGGGTGCAAAGCTCCTCTGAGGACTTAAGTTGGTGTAGGGGCCGTCCTCTACCGCGGCTGTCCCTACCAGAGACCTGATGGAACACTCTCTTGAGGGAGGACTGTGACTTATCCAGGGAAGCAAAGGTGCTCACAAATTTGGCGATGTCCTTCACAAACTTTTTGCCAAAAAGTTGCCCTTCCGCCAGGGGCACCGGTTCCGGGAGGCCAGCTCCACCAATTGAGGATCAATTCTAAGCAGGACAAGTTTGCGCCATTCGGAAGCCAAGGCGAAGTTAGCATTACCCAGCATACATATGCTCTTTGCGCCCATCCAGCCAGGACTTCGGGGTGAATCGCTGCCCCCGTCTCCCGTGCCTGGATGGCTAACTCCAGAATTTTGGCTAATGGGCCTGAAAGGTCCAGTACTGTGTCCTGGCCTGCCCGAAGGGCACGTTCAATCCCTTTCTTTGAGTCCTTCTTGTACTTTTTTAGGAATGTGGTCATGGAGGAATCTATGTCTGGGGTGAGCGCCACCTTATGGGCTAAATCAGGTCGTTGGCATTCTGATTTTAGGTGAGCCCTCACATCCTTATCAAAACTTTTGCGTAAGTGGACTTGCATGTAGTCTGCCACTGCACAGTGGAGGGGGGCCCAATCTGCTGACCTAGAGTGGATGATATCTGAAGGGTCAAACATAAAGGGAGAGGGTTGGATGGGGGAAGCGGAGTGATTACGCTTCTTAGCGCATATGCGAGGTCTAGACCCCTGAGATGAGTCCGTGTCAGTGTCAGTGTCGGTCGTAGTGTCGAGGATCTGGATGGAGAAGAGCGCGGGGGAGGGGCCAGGGCACCATCTTGGGCCTGCTCCTTGGACTTGTAGAGCTTCGAGTAGGTATGTGGCCAGGGGAGACTAGGGTTCTCATGAACTGGAAGGGGTGCAGGAATAGAGGGGGACCCCGAGGGAGGAGTATTAGGGGGGACCAGCAGTTGCAACTTCTGTGTAATAGGCAACAATGCAGATGAAAGGGTCATGTCCAGCTTAGCATCCAATTTCTTGTCAATCACATCATCCATTGACTCATCATAATAATATTCCTCATCACCCTGGTCCTCACACGCAGCAAACTCCTCCTGGTAGAATTCGCATTCTGCCATTTCTCCAATGAATATACAATAATATTCCAATCAGAAATTACTCAGTGGGAAGCACAATTCTCTGTCCACACAAGAAGGTAGGCATCGGTCGGGAGCAATGCCGGGGCCAAGGAGCCAATATTATAATATTTAATTTATCCTTAACAAAGTCACCCAATGTAAAGTCCAATCTAGGACTAATGGAGGGAATAAACCCTTATCTTCCAAGCAGAAAAAGGGTGCCAAAAATTAGAGTCCAGATCCTCTGGATGCTCAAGGGTTAATGCCTAAGAAGCTTTGAGCATGAGCGCTGTCTTATCTGCTCAAAAATCGTCCCATAATGGCTGCAGGGCCTGCTTCGTGTTTCCCCGGTTCAGCCTGGGGCAGGGCGTCGGTCCGGCAATGAATGGGATCTACGCACACACTAAGGCTTGTGCTAGCTCCCGAGACACACGTCATATGCCCGGCCGGACTCCGGCGTGCGACTCACTCCCTGTGTGGGGGGGTCCAAATCCATCTCTGATCACGGGCGGCGATCAGCAGCCAGCAAAGCTGGCGGCAGAGGGGGATAAACAGCGGGGCACTAAACTAAAGCGCAACACTCGCTTAGATCAATGGGGAGATACAAGTAAGGGCACGCGCTGCATGCGTATTGGCGCTAGGGGCAAAACGATTATCCTGCGAATAAAGCCACAATGCAGAGCATATGAGATAAAGCATAACACACTCCCCCAAAAATTGTATAAGCTCCAAATACAGTAGAATAAAGCGTTTAACACGCACACAGTTCTCAAGTAGACAAAATGGAAAGACACTTATCTGGGCTGCGGAGCAGCAAAGAAAGAGGAAGCCAGGATGGTGTCTTTCTATTTTGTATACTTTGAGATGTTGCCATTGGCTGTAATAAGGAGGCGTGGTTCAAAACCTCATGGGAAATTATGTTTTTTCATTGTGTAGTTTTACTTTTATTGGCTGCAGTGAGTTCAGTAAAGGAATTGAGACAGCATAATCAGAAGCCTCCGGTCCTGCTATAGAATTACAAAACAGGCAGTCAGAACATACATAAGATGCAATTTTTAAACCCAGTAGCTTGCCTGTTAATTAAATTGCTTTCTTGGAACAACTTTTAACTATCCCTGCTGTGTAAAACATAAAAAAACACCACCCTCGTTTTTAGTCGACCCTCTCCGAAAACCGGGACATGAGCTGAATTTCTCGAAATCTGCCCGGACAGCTGGTGAAAAACGGGGACCGTCCTGGCAAATCCGGGACGCCTGGTCACCCTAGGGAATAAGCACAAATAAAAACAATTTAATCCTCGTGTATACCATTTGGCCACACAATAAAAACCATGAATCGGTGATTGAGGTTGAGGAATTTATTTGCAAATTAATAATCAATCCAGTATATATGCATGTCAAGAGAATATTAAAACGCTAAGGGAATATAATGTCAAATAAAAATGCATAATTGCGCATTGATAACATATAACAAGTCTGGGCCTAGTGGCTCAGTGGACTGATGCATCCATTGCAGGGGCCTGTGTTTGACCTCATGGTCACAGGTTCAAACCCCGGCAGGTTCACTTAGCCTTTCATCCATCAGAGGTTGATAAAAGGAGTACCATTGAGTTGGGTAACAATAAACATCTGTTATTCAGCACCAAGATAACTCCAGCTGAACGTGTGCTTTACAAAGACACCTGTTACGTCAAAAGATAGAGTCTAAATTGCGCTGCTCAGGCCTTTTGGCGCTGTTGGGTATCTCAATATAGCGACTTTGGATTGCTGGTTTTGAGTTAGCTCATCATGGTCCATCCTTGGACCTCTTCTCCACAAGTCGAAATTTTGAAAACCACGCGGGGACCTATGTTAGAACTCACTCCACACTGCCATACAAACAACCTCTGTTCTTCTCATTCGAGGTGGCACTAAAACCCCAATAACAATAATCAAAATAATATCACAATTGCTGTATACTGACCCCAAAGCAAGGATTAAGGTGGGTCGAGTAACTTCAGATAGCTACAACATGGAAGGAGATACAAGACAAGGGTGCCCATTGTCACCCCTGCTGTTTGCCCTGGTGATTGAGCCCTTGGCGAGTATAGCACGTATGGGCTCTAGGTACACTGAAATACAAATGTGAAGTCGAAAAACATTATTTCTCTATATGAAGATGATATGCTTCTATTCATAAATCATAGTAGGGCTGGTCCAAAGAAATCAATTCACCTACTAAACACATTTGGCAACAACTCGGGTTGTACTGCGTGTGTATCTGCAGGCAAGAGACTTACTTATTCCAAATTAAGCCCATTTTGGATGAGCAGGTTAATGAGAGTCTCTGTACTGGATTGCAATGAGAGCCGAGGACAATAAGGTATTTGGGAGTACAGATATACAGAGATGAAGAGCATCTAGGGGTTGGAAACCTAGGGGCTGCTGTGACTGCATTGAAAACAGGAAAACTTACTGGAAAACATTCCTGATCTCAGTAGTGGGCAGGGTGGCAATAGCCAAAATGATTAGTTTACTTAGACTATTATGCTTGTTCGCCACTCTGCCAGTAATGATTCCAAGTAGGACGTATCATGAACTAGACTTTCTATCGGTGTCAAAGAGACGCAGGATAGCGCTTGATAAGCTACAACGCCCCACGAGCAAAGGTGTATTAGCTGCTCCCGACTTTGAATCACACAATTTGTTGGCGAAAATATAGTGGCTTACATAATGTATGGTAGCAGGTTTGATGTGGAAGTGGAGACCGAAGACAGAGGACAGTCTTCACAGTTATTAACATAATCACTAGTCAGTCAGACCCTAAATTAAAAGATAATGAATAGAAACAAGTGCTTAAATACTGTTGGGTAAGGAGCTTGCAAAAGACAAAAATATTGGTCCCATATTCACTAGAGATCCCATAAAATTGCCTCACATGGGAAATTGGAGTCGATTAAAAACATGGATACAAAGTGGGATTGAGTGACTGGGTGGCTCATTTATAGGGAGGTCGAATTGTTGCCATTTGAGGACCTCATGGCAAACTTTTACCTTTGTGCTGGCCAATTCCTTTTGCATGGTGCAGCGGTAACAGCGATTAGGAAGACATGGAAGAAAGACACTAGCGAGCCTGGCATACTCAGGGGTTACATGTGATCTACACTAACATGAGAAAATGCAAGGCTCTAATGGTATTGTTTAGGGCAATAAGAAAAGATATAAGTAAAAACTTCAAAAAACATAAAATCACAACTAGATTTATTGATTTAGCTTTGATACTGGTCAAAAGGCAAAGACCTGACCATTGACTAGTAGAACAACTTTTTTTAACCTGCATCATCCTGACGTTTGTTTTTTTACGGCTACCTTCCTCCTTAAAGCAATCAATCTAAGGAAAAGTACGAGTTTTTAACTATTTATAAACCCCCTTGCCTGTATATTTTTCGTTTTGTTTTTAACTCTGGATATTGTCTTAAATGTTTTTAATGTGCTTTTATGGACATTGTTCTTTGTTCCGAATAAAGCTTTATGAAATGAAATGACTAGTAGAACAGAGAACTCATCAAGTGAGCCAACTATGAGCGTATAATATTACTTAGGGAAGCTAAAAGAAGTAGGGGAAAATTGCAATCAACTAGAGAATAAGAGGCTTATGGTAAAAATACGACATGACGATGTTTCTTTGGCGGGAAGAACCTCCCCGAGTCTAATGGGTTGGCAATAACTCTGTAAGGGACTGCACGTATAGTACATTGAGCATTTTAATACAAAAACACAAAGCCCGATCACAAGGAGGAGCTCCTACCGCTTCCCACCACCTTGTTGGATCCTCTCAAACAAATATAGAACCCTCTCCCCATGCGATATATTGACATGTCATTCATTAAATGGACGCTGGAATCCACATCAGATAGTTATAGAAAATCATCTAGAAGATGTTTGATTACCTTCCTCTCAAGAAACTAAGTCACAGAAGTAGGTTTGAGATTAAGCACTTATTAGCTGGCTTTGTCGGTAGACAGTAGGTTATATTTTTTTAGAACATAATGTATTGAAACATATTTTGAGGGAGCTCTGTGCTGGACAAGCATTACAATTTGATGACAATTCTGGGGCAAGTGTACTGATGAAATACTTGATTCCTGAAGCACCCCAGAACTGTATTAGCTACGTAGAAAATTGGTTTTTACACTATTATACCAACTTACGAAGGCATATCAATTTCTTTTTTTTTATATCTTTATTAGCTTTTATACAAAAAAAGACAAGACGACACAACACATATAAGGAGTAGTTTCTGTCCTGTAACTCCAGTTCTGTAGTAGGGGTATCTCTGTGTATAGTCATAATCTAGTGAATAGTCCCGCCCATGTGCGTGGACCCCGGAGCAATCAAAAATAATCTCTTACAGTGTCAAAAAATGCAGAAAATGCATAGACACTTAAGAGAGAATTTAAAGACAGATAATGCAGCCAAAAAAGGCTACACTGTCCAGTACTTCAACTAGAAATTCCACCATAAAATCCACAAAACAGCAAAGCCTGTACAGATTTCCCTTGCTTAACAGCAAAATCCCTCAGGAATGATAGAGAGAAGAACCTGGACAGACAAGCCCCATAGGCTGCCATTATGTGGCTTAATTAGGATACTGTGCCTTTAAGGAACCTTCCAGAACCTTCTCTCAGTATCCCAGAATGCATAGCAGGTCCAACTTAGCCTCAGTTCTTTTCGAAGGCGTAGGAAACGCCAGACCTGTAGCATTATGATCATGAACAACACTCCACCGGGGAGGCGGGAGGGCGCTTATGACTATAACAGAGATACCCCTACTACAGAACTGGAGTTACAGGACAGAAACTACTCCTTCTGTAGTAGGGGATCTCTGTGTATAGTCATAATCTAGTGAATAGAATGGCAAGCCCATCCCCACACCAAGCGGCGGTGGAGAGTAAAATAACGCCACTACTGTGCGAACAGATTCCGCAGCGAAGCCTGCCCAACCTGAGCGTCTGTCCTGGCATCAGAATCCAGGCAGTAATGCTTAGCAAAGGTATGGACCGACTTCCAAGTGGCCGCCTTGCAGATCTCTGCAATGGGAACATTACGGAGCATAGCTGTCGTAGCAGCCTTGCCCCTGGTGGAATGAGCCTTAGGTTTGCCCCCTAAGGTCTTATTAGCTTTGCAGTAACACAACTGAATGCAGGACACAATCCACCTAGAGATGGACTGTTTAGAGGTAGCAAGACCCGTCCTGACTGAACCATAATTGATGAACAATTGGTCTGACCTACGAACATCTTTAGTCTTATCAAGATAAAACTTCAGCACCCTCCGCACATCCAGGGAATGTAAAGACCTTTCCGCCGGAGACGAAGGATTCTGAAAGAACGTAGGCAAAGTGATAGTCTGATTGATATGAAAATCAGAAACAACCTTGGGAAGAAACTTAGGGTGAGTACGCATAACAACTTTAGCATTATGAAATACAGTATAAGGTTCCTGGCAACACAATGCCTGAATCTCACTCACCCTGCGGGCCGATGTAATGGCCACTAGGAACGCCGCCTTCCAGGACAGGTGCTGCAACGAAGCCTTATGAATGGGTTCAAAAGGCTCCTTCATCAATCTGGACAGCACCACATTCAAGTCCCATGAAGGCGAAGGAAGCCTGACAGGAGGGAACACTTTCTTCAAGCCTTCCAAAAAATCTTTGATCACAGGGATCTGGAAAAAGGAAGTCTGTGAAGGGCCTTTCCTGTAGGCAGTCAAAGCAGCCAGATGAACCTTAATGGAATGGACATTAAGGCCCGACTGCGCCAGATGAAGTAGATATGGAAGGATGACATCTTCCTTGCATGACGTAGGGTCATAGTTCTTAGACTTGCACCAGATGCAAAACCTCTTCCACTTGTAAGCATAGGAAGTCCTAGTGGAAGGTCGCTTAGCCTCCTTCAGTATGCCCATACAATCCTCTGGGAGATTCAGATGGCCATATTGCACTATTTCAGGAGCCATGCCGCCAAACTCAAAGACGAGAGGTTGGGGTGCACCATCCGCCCCCCGAACTTCGTGAGAAGGTCCGGCCTGCACGGCAACTTCATGTGAGGAAGGAGAGAACGGTGAAGCAGGTCCGTGAACCACCACTGTCTGGGCCATTCCGGGGCAATCAGAATCATTCTCGCCCTGGACTGGGACAGCTTGATGAGAACCGCCGGAATCAGGGGAATTGGTGGAAAAGCGTACAGAAAGCTGTTCGACCAGTTGATCCATAACGCGTTCCCCAGCGTCCCTGGTTGGTAGTACCTGGAGGCGAAGCCTCGGCATTTGCTGTTTTCGGCGGTGGCAAACAGATCTACGTCTGGAGTTCCCCACCTTGCGAAGACTTCTCCTAGTACTTCGCCGTTTATGACCCATTCGTGGTTTTCCTGCACGATTCTGCTCAGTTCGTCTGCCTGAACATTCTGCACACCTGGCAGATGGGTGGCCGTTATCGACAGTCCTCGAGCCAGAAGCCAGTGCCAGATCGCCTGCGCCTCCTGCGACAGAGTGCGCGATCTCGAGCCCCCCTGCTTGTTGAGGTAATACATCGTTGTCGTGTTGTCCGTCTGAACAAGCAGAGAGTTGGTCTGAAAGGACGGATGAAAGGCCTTCAGCGCCAAGTGAACAGCTCTCAGTTCCAGGAAATTGATGTGGTACGTGGACTCCGTCGGGGACCACGTCCCTTGAATTTGCAGGTCTCCGGAATGCGCCCCCCAACCTTGGAGAGACGCATCCGTCACGATGGTCTGTGTGGGAATGTCCTTGTGGAAGGGAACGCCTCTGAGGAGATTCTCCTTCGAGCACCACCACTTCAGAGACTGAAGAGCATGTAGAGACAGTCGTATCCTGTCGTCCCAAGAACCTCTCCTCTGGTCCCACTGATCCTCCAAGCACTCCTGCAGAGGTCGCATCTGTAGCCGTGCGTGAGGAGTGAGAAAGATGCAAGAGGCCATCGATCCCAGTAGAGAAGACACGGTCCTCACAGTCGTAGACGGAGTTTTCATGAGAGCCTGAGCCTTCCGAACGAGTGATAAACGTCGCTCTTCCGAAGGAGACACGCTTGCTGACAGCGTATTGATGGAGGCCCCCAAGTACTGGATGCACTGCACCGGAATCGGGACCGACTTGGACATGTTGATGTGCAACCCCAGCTTGTTCAAGAGAACGCACGTCTTCTGGAAGTGTGCTTGAGCTTCCGAGAAGGAGGAGGCTTTGATCAACCAATCGTCCAGGTACGGGTAGACAAACACCTTGTTCTTCCTCAGGTGTGCCGCTACCACTGCCATACATTTTGAGAATGTCCTGGGTGCAGACTTCAGTCCGAAGGGTAGCACCGTGTACTGATAGTGATTGGTGCCGACTTGAAAGCGCAGAAATTTTCTGTGTTTGCATGCAATGGGCACGTGGAAGTATGCGTCCTGTAGATCTATGGCACACATCCAGTCTCCCCGTTGCAGCTGAGGGTAGATCTGATGCAACGACAGCATGCGAAACTTTTCTCTGCGAATCCACTTGTTTGCCTGCCGCAAATCCAGAATGGGCCTGAACTCGTTTTTGTCCTTCTTGCGGACAAGAAAGAACCGAGAGTACAGACCTCTTCCTCTTTGAGACAGAGGTACGTCTTCGATCGCCCTTTTCCTTAGCAGAACGTCCGCCTCCGTCTGAAGCTCGCGCAGTTGATACTGCGAGCTGACGGGAGGAATCGATGGAGGAGGGCTGGTGAAACGTAGACTGTATCCATTGCAAACAATATTCAGCACCCACTTGTCCTGAGTAATTTTTCTCCACTCTGCCAGAAAAAATTGAACGCTTCCCCCCACCGGAGCGGGTAACGGACGAGGGGGAAGTAACAGCTCAGGGACGGGACCCGGCCGGGCCCTTGGTCGCGGTAGAGGACTGTTGACGACCTCTACCACCCTGTCGCTTCTGGAAGGGCTGCCTGTACTGCTGCTGCTGCTGCTGCCGCTGTTGATGTTGACCAGCAGACTGCCCCCTTCCACGACCCTGCGCCCCAAACCGACGCTGGTACTGTCGGAATGGTTTCTTTTCCTTGGGCTTTTCCAGGCCCACTGCCGTCAGGGTCTCCGCTTCGGCCTTCATCCTGGCCATCTCATCATCCGCGTGCTTCCCGAAGAGGGTATCTCCGGAAAACGGGAGATTCGCCACGCGTTGCTGTGCCTCCGGTTTCAACGATGTCAACCTGAGCCAAGCATGGCGTCTCTGGTGAATCCCGTGGCAATATCCGTGCGCGGACAGCAACGATATGTCTGCTGCGGCGCCGATGGCCTGATTAGAGACCAACATCCCCTCCTTGACGATCTCCACAAAGTCCTCCTTGCGGTCTCGAGGGACGAGGTCTGCGAACTGCTCCATCGAGTCCCAAAGGGACCGGTCGTAACGTCCCAGCAAAGCCGAGTCACTGGCTGCCTTCATGGACGAGGCGGATGTCCCACACGCCTTGCGACCAGCAGAATCGATCCACCGGCTCTCCTTGTCCGGAGGCACCGTGGACGCAGGGGAGGTGGCATGAAGCTTCCGAGCAGCAGTCACGATGACTGAATCCGGTACCGGGTCCTTCCTCAAGAAGGCTGGGTCTGAGTCCGGAGCCCTGTACTTTTTCAGTATCCTGGAAGGTACAGATCTCACTGTCGCCGGCGTCAGGAATAGCTGTTCGGCGGGCTCAAGGAGCCCCGGCACCAGAGGTAACAGGGGGCGAGACAAGTGCCTTTTGTGTAAAGTCTCAAAGATTACCGAGGTAGAAGCCGTAGGCGCTTCAACCTCAATGCCCAACTTCGCCGCACCACGCAGGAGAACCTCCTGAAATGTGCTAATATCGTCTATCGGAGACACCCTAGTCTCCGGCGAATCGGACAGCGTGGGCGAGTAGGAACGGGTCCCAGACGGAGAACGTGACCTGGACCGACGTCTCTTGTGATGATGCCTGGATCGTGATGAAGATCCGCGGCCACTCCTCGACTTGTCCCGTCTCCCCGAGCGAGACCTCGACCTCTTGGGCCTCGGACGCTCCTTCGGCCTCCCAGGGTCAGGAACTCCAGGCTTCTTAGGAGTCTTCTTCGGAGGCGTCGGGAACTTAGGCATCGACACCCCCCTCGGTGGGATCGGGGGTGGAGGAGCAACCGGACGCGGGTCCCGCGGAGCCGGCTTCGGAGGCGGGGTAGGGGCCTTCGGAGGAGGACCCTTCGGCACAGCCGGCCGCGGAGGAGGCGTAGACGGCTTCATCGGAGTATCCACCCCGGAATGCGCCGGTCCCGGCGAGCCATCACCTCCACCAGAGAGTGGGGAGCCCCCCACAGTCCTGGGCCTGTCCTTAGGACCTCCAGACGCTGAAGACCGGTGTCCAGACGACGACCGATGTCCCCTCGACGTCGAACGGTCCTTCGGCGTCGACCGAATCACACTCCTCGACGTCGAACCGTGTCTCCGTCTCGACGTCGACCCCGACCAGATCGACGAGCCACGAAACCTCGACGACGGGCGATGGTGCCTCGACGGCGACCTTGACCTCTTCGCCGGTCTCGACGTCGACTTCCTGGATCGCTTCGACGGCGAACCTTTGGACCTTCTCGACGTCGACCTCACCGACCTTCTCGACGTCGATCTCCTTGACCGTCTCGACGTCGGCCTTTTGGAATGCTTCGACGTCGACCTCTTCGGCGCCGGAGACGCCTTTCGTCTCGACGGCGACCTTGACGACGAGGATCCCCTCGACGACGATGTCCTCGACGGCGAACGGCGGTGTCGCCTCGACGGCGAGCGCCGACGCCGGGCCCTCCGATGTCGATCACTCGACGCCGACAGCGACGACGAGGATATCGACACCGGCTTCGACGGCGGCCGGAACACGTTCCTCGACGTCGACGGGCGACGTTTTCTCGACCCAGAGCCCTGGGGAGACCTGGAACTGGCCGTTGACCGTCCCCTCGACGTCGTGGTCAGCGCAACTGACCCAGACGGAGACCTTGGGCGAGGGCTGGTCTTCCTGCCCCTGGGGAGCCCCCCAGAGGCCTCAGCATGGGTAGAAGGAGCCCCTCCTGACCCACCTCGTGCCTTCAGCTTTCTCTCCTCAAGTCCCTGAAGCCTGATCTTCTTCCTCTCCTTCAGGGTCCTTCCAGAGAAGCTTCTGCAGATCCTACACTCCTCAGGGATGTGGGAAGAGGGAAGGCAGAGAATACAGACCTCATGGGAGTCTGTCTTGGCCTTCTTTCTTGAGCACTCAGGGCATTTGTCGAATAATGCAGGCATTATGGACAAAAAAGAGTGCAGAAACACAGAAAGAAAGTCACCAGAGTACTTTAAAAGTACCAAAAATCGAAATCAGTGTAAAACACTAACAAAAACCCTTGAAAGGGAGAGCTCAATGCTCCAGGGTCCTGCTTGCAGGAGCCGGAAAAAAGAACTGAGGCTAAGTTGGACCTGCTATGCATTCTGGGATACTGAGAGAAGGTTCTGGAAGGTTCCTTAAAGGCACAGTATCCTAATTAAGCCACATAATGGCAGCCTATGGGGCTTGTCTGTCCAGGTTCTTCTCTCTATCATTCCTGAGGGATTTTGCTGTTAAGCAAGGGAAATCTGTACAGGCTTTGCTGTTTTGTGGATTTTATGGTGGAATTTCTAGTTGAAGTACTGGACAGTGTAGCCTTTTTTGGCTGCATTATCTGTCTTTAAATTCTCTCTTAAGTGTCTATGCATTTTCTGCATTTTTTGACACTGTAAGAGATTATTTTTGATTGCTCCGGGGTCCACGCACATGGGCGGGACTATTCACTAGATTATGACTATACACAGAGATCCCCTACTACAGAACAACACCCTCCCTCCCCCCTCCGGTTGGGCAGGTTGTATGTGGAACAAAAAGGAAACCATAAAACATATATGTAATAAAAATAAAATGTAAACTAAAGCATTATCAGATAATCATTCAAAAACGGGTAAACTTCAGGTTACAAAGGTACACGTGACAGTTAGATCATTACAGCCAGATTGTTACTATATATGTAATTGAGATTGAGACCATTCTATTAAGGGTGACCAGATTCTTAACCCTTTGGTTCTACGTTTCCTACCTTTCGTGTTCTACGTTTCCTACCTTTCGGCTTATCAATTTCAAGGCCATAAAGAACGCTCTTGTGTTTGGGCTGTTTTAGGGGGAGTTGTGAGGTTTCTCAGTTAGTGCTTATCTTTCTCAAACTTTCTCAACTTTTCCATGAGGAATCTGAAGGATGATCTAGGTACTCCATCTATCTATGTGCAGGCATATTATAGTGTGGCAACTTGACCATCTCGCTTCCATTCAGTTTTCCATGAAGTTCTTATGGCTAGTGGGGGCATCTGAATTAGCCTATCAAGTGCCAGAGAATCAAGTCCCAGTAGAAGCAAGAAGGACAAGGAGGTCAAACTCACACCCTTTAATCAGGTTCTTCAGGAATCACCTTACTGTCTGTGAAACTTCCAAGACATAGCTCTTTACGAACCTTATTTATTATATTGCTTTCCCATAAGTTGCAAGTATGAATAACCTTGGACTATATATCCTATTGCTGTAAAGAGCTGCATGTTTTCTGCTGGGGGAGCCGATCCTCCATTGAGTCTAAAGATACCCTGATACATTGTATATGGGTGTGCTTAATGTAAATCCAAGTCTTGAAGGCTGCTTTGCTCCTGAAGGAAGAGCCCGCAATATATCTTATTGGAACACTGCATTATTTCTAACATATGCATGCCCCTTCAATCGCTTCATATTTTTGTGCCACATTTGCTTTCTTTTCTGGATCCTCTTTATTGTCTCTTAACCAATCTTCACAGCTGAGCTCTGGGCGGTAAGCATCCATTTTACATCGGCAGACATTTTTTTAGATGCTCTCTTACTTCCCTCCAGCTGCCACTCATACTTCGACTGCCCCTTCCTCCCCAAGACCCGAGTGATTGCGAGGGACTGGATGTGCCATTCAGTCACTCGCGCCTTCCTCAACTCTTGGCATTTTTGGACTCAAGACCCTATCGCTGTTAAGAGCTGGTTTTTCAACCACAAAGGACAGAGTGATTAGCGTGCCCATAAGGTGAATCAGATTATTTAATTGCTACCTATCCCTGAAGGCAGTGGCCTCAACAGACCCTATCTGGTGCATTACTTTATTGCCCTCTGTTGCATCTTGACTTAGTTCACAGTTGTCTTGAGTCACATTGTCACACCGCCTCCGCATGGGTGTGAGCTATAGCCCCATCCGCTCCCTGCCCACTGATCTGCAGGTGATTGGACAAACCATCCACTCATCTGACCTGCTCTCGCTCCTGCCAGGTCTTCCCCTTGCACAGCGTTTCTTTCCAACCTAAGTATTCAGGTGAATGACTGAGAAGTTAAGAGTGTTCCATTTCAGCCCTTCGCAACCTTTCCTAGTTCGTCCCTCCTGTCCTCTTTCCAAATACTTTACTCCCACAAACTTCCATTCCTAGCCACACCAGCAAGTTGCACCTTCTGTCTCTGGAGTCATACAGACCATCTACTGGGGTGCCTATATCATTCCATTGGCTGTCCATTGGTGACCGACATAAACTGTCAACTGGGGTATGTTATTGTTTTCTGGTTTTATTTTGCACATGCTTGGCTTGCTCCATAGACCCGCTACTGTGGTCTGTGCATTGAATTGTTTCAATGGTGCTTTTGCCGCTTCTGGGCTGACTCCATAGATCCACTACTGTAGATTCTCTTATCAATATTCCTTGAATTGTGTCTTTGGCTTCTCTGTTGACCCTTAAGAACCACAAGTGTGATGTTTTTGCTTAAACTTTTCTGGGATGCGGCTTCAGAGTTCGCACCCTGGACTGATTACTGTGGCATCCGTTTAATCTTCTTTGGGTTGCACCATCAGTTCTTGTGGCGCTACTCCACAGACCCACAACTCTGGGATGTACCTTACATACTTCTAGTTTGGTACCACAGACCCAAGAGTGCGGTGTATGCTATTATACCTTTGGGTTTCACTTTAGCTGCTTCTCAATTAACCCCATAAACCTACTTCTGTGGGGCTGTTTTTAACATTTTTGGGTTGTACCATGGCTACTTCTGAGTTGAAAGTTGAAAAGTGACTCCCTAAGGTGTTTCCCCTTGGACCGGAAACTCTGTCTTTTCACTCCCATATAACTGTTGCTATATTTTATCTCTTGTCCCTCCTTTTTCCTTTTTTAATACTTTGTTCCTGCAGGTGTTATACGCCTTCCCACAAAGGATTTACAGTACTGATTTGGGTGGGTCATACCGTTGCTGTCTATTTCCAGAATCACAGGGCTGCGCTTAGAAGCCTGCTTTTGTTGCACAATATACTTTAGTGTCTACTTTTAAAATCCCTTTATTTCTCCTGGAGCCAATCTTGAGTTGACCCCTTCGAGCCTCTACAGTGGTGTCCATTATAATCGTCTCAGGACTGCCCATAGCAGCATCGAGGTTGACTCTATAAAACCTAGTTTAACTACTGTAGTGTATTTTTAATATACTTAGGTTTTTCACAGCTATTATTATGCAAGTCCCAAAGACCAACCCCTGGGATGTCAATATAAATATTTATGGGTGTGCCTTAGCTCCCACTGGGCTTACTCACAGGCTTACGACTGTGCTATCTTCATATCCCTTGAGTGGCCTTTGATGGCTCCTGGCGTGACCCATGGACTCTGGTGTGCCCTCATATATTTTTGAAGTCCACATTTGACACTTCGAAATTGACTACTCGGGTGTTTGTTTCAATAAGTCTTGGGGATTCCATTCATGTGCACTTCCATTCACTTCTACTACTGCAGTGCTTCAATATACTTGGGTTCTCCACATGCCCAATGCAGGGGTGCACAGCTAATTCTCCATGGTTAATGCCATTGTTGCATCTATGTTACACTTAGTCTAACAGCAATCACATCTGTTTCTCCTATAAGATTTAATATCAGGTCATCCATACCAAAAGGAACATTCACGAGCAGAGGTCACTGCACCTACGGCGACTAACATCCATAAATCTTCAATTAAAATGATGAGTCTTTTGACATACCAGTCTTAAACGATTTCTATTAGTTGAGCTTCTGCTACTCCAGACTTAATATGACATCCTATTTGAAAAACTGTAACTTCCTCCAAACCTGCTCATAACTAAGTATCAATCTGGGATTGGTAAACTTAGCTTCTGGTGCTCCAGACCTAATCACCACATCTCCAAACAAAATTGCAACTTCTGTTGCAGGCCACCTCCAAACTTTCCAGAGGGCCCAGGAACCAGGTTTCCTTGTTACATTCCTCGAAATGTCAAGTCCAATAATCTGGAATCCTCTACAACTAGGAAGGCAAGTGCTCAGAACAAATTCACAGTTATGTGGCCCAGCCGCGCCATTGGGTATGACCACTCCAAAACCAAAAGCTGATAGTACACTCTTAGAGACAACTGGACATCCACCCATAACAAAGACCCTAACAATCTAAGGCTTTTAGGAATTGTCCTCATCACACCAATTCTACTCACTCCTCTGGCCTTGAAGGGTGTGAACATCCAGCACAATGACCCACGAACGACACGGAAGATTCCGCCTGTTCTTCTCATAAACAATTACAATCAACAACTTTTCCGGTCTAGGAAGCTAACCTCTCACTGACCCAGAATTTAACTCCAGGATTGTCAATAACCATACAGTAATATCCCCATACAACGTTATGCTCTGACTTACTACACCATGCAAATGAAAAACCGTTCTAACCTAAATCAACTCATCTCTATTTACTCTACTCCATCCCAACCCCCTATTTCTTATTCTACCCTTTTGAGTCATATTTATCCTGTTACTGGCCTTTCCCTGGTCTCCTTTCTCTCCTTCTGCTCACTTTCATCTCAGTACATCCAACATACTGTACCACCTCTGAACCCTTTTATAATCTCATAGTTACTTCTCTCTGATTGCACGTACATTTTCTAAACTGTCGTCTCCCACTTCCGACTGCTTAAACACAGATTTATCAAACTTTCACAGAGCGCAGTGCGGCACAGCAAAGCAACCCACCTTGCTGCGCTGCATAAAAGGGCAGGAATGCGCCATATTTAAACGTAAACGCACCTTCCTGT
The DNA here is from genome assembly GCF_964261635.1 of Lissotriton helveticus. NCBI lineage: Eukaryota > Metazoa > Chordata > Amphibia > Caudata > Salamandridae > Lissotriton > Lissotriton helveticus. The sequence continues at coordinate 1,005,671,019 of NC_136070.1, forward strand.
CCTTTGCTTGCACTGGCGCCATTTTGGCTGCCTAGCACCAACTCTGGCAGCCTTACGCCAGGTGCAAAGGTGCCTGCATTGTAGACAGCATTGTTGTTGTGCAGGAAGGGGCACCTTCCTGCACATAAATAATCCTCAGAGCCATTTTCCTCTTTCTAAGTGGGCTGCAGAATGAAGAAACAACGAGGAGAAATAAAGATATTTCTCCTCGCTGCGCCTCCCATGGGAAGGTATAGCATTTTGACACATTCTCTAGTTTACTAGTATTTGTAAATCTGGGACTGCACCAAAATCCATGGGTGGATGTGTGAGAACACCCATGCTGTGCCCATGGAACGCCTCCCTGGGACAAGGTAGTGGAAGACAGCGAGTTGCGCCGGGTTGCGCTACTCCAGATTTAGCAAGCAATGCAGGGCCACAGAGGGGGAACAGCGTTTACAACACAACTTTTACAACGCAGTGCCTTTACCACGCAACTTTTACAACGCAAGTCGTTACAACGACTTGCGCTGGGGGGCGCTCTAGGATAGGGAATAGTTAATTTACTATCCAAAACCTTCCCTACTAGCCACGGGGACTGGAGTTAGAATAGTAAATTAAACTATTCACTATCCAGCACCCCCCAACGCAAGTCGTTGTAACGACTTGCGTTGTGAAAGTTGCGTAGTAAAGGCATGCGTTGTAAAAGCAAGCATGGTAATGACATACATCCGCCACAGAGGGTCCTTGCCTTGCATGGCTTGATAAATCTTACTTTAGTGTTGTGTTGCCTTTCTGCCCCCTTGCGAGACGCTAGGGCGTAGCAACACATTGATAAATAGGCCCATTACTTTCCTGTTCTACTACTCTTTTGTCATCAGCCCTCTCATATTAGTTCCTCGCTAACCTATCCTGTCATTAACTGTATTTTTACCTTTAAAGTCTCACTCCTGCCATATAAACATACTGTCAAACCTGAGACTCCAGCTCACCTACCAATCCTGTCTCCCCTACACAAGACTTTTCCTCCCACACTTATCACATCTTTCACAATAGCTCTCCTTCCTGCAACCTCCCACCCTTCCATTCCCAACTTCACATTCCTTCATTCCACTTCAAACTATGAACTCATCCATCATCCCTTTACCCTTGCCTCTTTACCCTCCATTTTCCAACTACTGACCCTGCTTTGGCTCAGAGTGACCAAATTCCCTCCTCCCCTCATACCTTTCCTCCAAACAACTAACTTCCCTTATACAGACTCCCACTCGCCACTGAGGTCCTCAAACCTACTTCCTTGTTCCTCCTAAAATAAATATTTGGACAAGAGTTGCATAAATGTCTGTGGTGTGGGTGTAGTTCCAGAATCACTGTCAGAATGACTAGGATTTTGTAGCCTGCAGCTATGGCTACATGGAGAGCTCGTGCCATATCATCAATTAGCCAATTTTCAAAGATAAGGAGGAGATTGGTATTAAAGTTTAAGATCATAATAATAAATCCATACCAAGTGGGGTGATATTTTTGTAAAATATATTTAGGACACATTACTTATGTCAGACTATATTCCTGTCTAATAATGCCAGATTCAAACCGCACTGGAGATTTTTGATTAGATTCATTGCCAACATCTTTGCGATCTGGCGATTTGTTTTTTTCCCATAAGGAACCGAATTATAATAAATATAGATCACAGTTTACCATCACAATTGGCACCCCCGTACTACGTACAGTGCATTGTTGCTGCGCATGTCTGCTTATGTTATATACATACATTGTGGACCCGTACTGTCTGAGCATGGGAGCATCGTCATTACACTGCCTCTGATTCTTGAGACTCCAGAAATTGATTATATAAGCACAAGCTCTTTTCACTCAAATCCTCCTTTGGGATCAGTATTAGGCATTCTCAATCCAATACGCAAAACATTTACATTGTTTGCGGTCTGTTCTGAAAGTCTGCGCACCGCCTTCTTACACAATCATCCTCAAAACTGGAAACCCCAAAGAAAAATCAAGAAAGGACTCAAAACATTTTTGTTTCAAATTCTTAATAGAATATTGTGTATCTCTGACACCAGGTTAATGGCGTCTTCCCTGCTACAAATGTTATTCATACCCTTTATATGTTACACAGTAAATAACCATTACCAATGGAGACCGTGGCATTTTGGTTCTTTTTTTCCCCCAGAGCACCAGCAATGATTGGAACCTGTGGCTGGAGCTTCTTATGTGAGAACGCCACCTTCTGATTGGCTGGAATTTCTTGCATCAGATTTGCCTACAGTCCGTGCTATGGGGAAGAATGCCAGACATTAATAAAATTGACCCTTCTTTTATAGTTGCTCCTCACCCTTTTTAGGTCTCTCTCCAGTCTCCAAGTTTTTATGGGGGAACAGTAGTGCCCATCTCTAGTTTGGGTGGGGTGAGTGAGTGACTGATCCCGCCCCCGTGATGCTCTCCTTCAGAAGCAGTTCAACTGTTTGTTTTGGGAGGAGTAAAGACATTGTTGACTCCAAACCCCACCCCATTCATGTCACGCGAAGAGAGAATGAAACTGGCATGTCATCAGAACCCACCACCCTTCACGAGCCACTGTGGTTCCGTATCAGCTGTGGCGTTTACTGCTTCTGCAGACTTTAAAATAGAATTATCTCTATCGCTTATAAACAGACCTCCGCTGCAGTTGGCTTGGATGCCAACTTCATTTAATTTTGCCCTCAGTATGATGAAGACGGTGTATTATATTTGAGAGGGTCGAAATATCATTGAGGGACTTCATATACAAATGTATATTTAAACTATTGATATCGATCGGTTTATTAGATATTACATGTACACTATTACAATGAATATTGGTGCACATTTCTTCTTTTGGAAAACTGTTTGCTTGTTAAGTATTTTTTATTGTATGGGCACTACAGTTCGAGTAGTTGGTATGCAATATTTGTCTTGCGGCGATTTGGGTGCCTTTTTTTCACAATATACAGTAAATGCTAAACCACTAACAATGGCTACATGTTACATCAATGTAAATAATGTGTCAAGAGCACTCCTTTTAAACTTGCTACTCATTTTTTTCTTTTTTTCTTGTGATCTGTGTGCTGCACTTAATTGAGTATGACCTACGTACTCCTTATGTGTAAAGTAAACATGTGGTCAGCTAACAAAATGCTAGCTGAAACATGTTACATCAAGCCTACTAGACAGCCCATGTGATCTCTGTTGCAAGACATTTTGTGGCTTACCAAGAACCTTGAGGGACCTGATCCTGCCCATTGCTTACTACTGGTTGTCCTTCCTGTCACTCTCATTTACCTGCTTCTGATTGGTGTCCTAGCTTATGAATCTTGTGTTTGTCCCCCCATCCAGCATTGCCTCTTTATCGTCTCATAGATTGGATGGCATCACTGCTTGCTTTTCAAGCACAGCTTTTTTAGTGTGTGTTAAGTACTCCATGATAGTGCACATGTTTTCCAGCTGTTATCTTTATGTACTTTTCACCCCCTGCAATCCTATTGCTCTCTGTCACGCGAGTGCTTGTCTCCACCCTCTACTTGTTACGCTTTCCTGTGTGCTTCTCCCCATTGTCTTCTAGCGCGCTTTGTGTTGCTTCCCATAAATGCGTCCGTTGTTCCTTCTCCCCAACCACGCCCTCCATGTTGCTTTCCCCAACCCCCATTTTACTTCCCCAGTCTCTCCCACCCTCCACCATGTTGATTTCACCTTCCTCACACACTCCCTGTGTTCCTTCTGCATTCCCCTGTCTGTCCCTGTTGCTTCCATTCACCCCTCTCACTTACAAAAAAAACACTTTTGCATGTTTTCTTTTCTTTTTAGTTACTGAACCAACTCAGACAGGCAACTAAAAAGAAAAAAAAGAATTGATAATTTTGTAGGTGCACACAGCGACAAAATGACAGGGGCGGCAGTGTCAAAGGCATTTTAGACCCATGTTAGACTCTCAATGATGTGGCCTTCCTACGCGGCCTGTGACCACACATTCCCTTCTCTGCTATGTTTGGTTGATCACAGCATGCCACCAAGTACTCACTGTCCAAACATTTGAAACCCTCGGCTTTCTTCTGTCTGGCAAGCGGGTGATTCTATGCACGGCACACTCACTTTCTTCACTCTTAAAGGAGGACCTAGATACTTCTGTGCGCTTCTTTTAGCAGGTTGCGCCTAAAGCACCCCTTGACAGTCACTCTGCCATGTCCTAGTTTGAATTTTGATGTCCTACCTTGCATTGAGTCTCTCATCCGGCTCATGAGGGGGAATCCTGTACTATGCCATCCTCACTCTTTCTACCTTGATCAATGCATGAAACTGAACTCTGCTGAACAATAGCATGAACACTTTCAGCCTAGGCCAACTTGCCCCTTGACCTTAGACTTGCACAGAGCTGACCAGGACTCAAGCATGCCTTGGTGCAGTGATCCTGGGTTGACTCATTCATGGTGCCCTCACACCCCCTTACGCACAGTCTTCTGAAAACCCCATTGGGAGAAGTTTGTACTATATACAAGAGCAAATAAAAAACATGTGACATAAGGCCCTGTAAAAACCAATCTTGGTCTTTTGGACAACAAATCTTTGCCTTATGGAAATTTTAAATATGTGTTTGAGCATCAGCTTAAAATTCCAAAATGCAAAGTTCTGTTTGCTTAAAAGCCAGATTGGTTGAAGACCCATCACATACTAAATCTGAGGGTCTAAACTATCATTTAAGGTGCCACCCATTAAATGTTATCTCATAGGTTGTTTATTAAGTTCACTAATCTAATTCCATAGTTTCCCGCAATTTTCAGGCCATCACCCATTACTGTCAGCAGATGCTGCTTTACATACAGACAAGTTCTCAGTTTTTATCTACATCTAATCAGAGATGGTAGGGCACAAAGGTTGATCAGCAGGGTGTTGTTTTATATAGTATGAACCTTTCCCAACAGGGTGTTAAAGCCCTGTAAACAAGGAAGTGTGAGAGCACCAGGCATGAGTCAACCAGGTGGTGACTGGAAATATAACAAAACAAACTGTATTTACGGTAGAGCGCTTATTAGGGATTTACAGAGGTTTTCAAAACACAGGCATCTAATGTAGATAATAGGCCATTAAATTGGTTACAGTGCAGTGTTTGAGAATTACAGCTGATTGCAGTCAAACGTATGAAAAGTAGATATAGGTGCATTAGCTGGTGGACAAGACGGGAAATAATATTTAGCACTTTGAAATTTCGTCAGAGGTTGGGAAAGGACAGCAAGATAATAGGTTCCATAATATGAGGGTGTGGAACCTCAGTGATGCATGATGCATAGGTGTGGAGAGGTATATTATCTCGAATTTCAAAATTTTGAGTACACAGTCAACATCACAGGAATAAATATTAGAATATAGGAGGCGTTTGCATGAGGCCCCTTTAGTCACGCAGCAGGGGCTTAAGAGCAATAGAGGACTATATTGTATTGTATAATAATTGCATTTATATAGCGCTTACTATATTGCAAATTATGAGAGTACACGTACAGAACTACAAAAATAAGTATGGGTTTGAATAGAGCAGCAATTTACACAAGACATCATACATACAAGTAGGGTCTTATGCGCAAAATAACACTCAGGTGAAATGTGTTGCAGGGATTCTGTGTAAACAGAACTATGCCTGGGACCACAGAACGTCAGTATGTAGGGACTTAGTTACCATACCAAATCAGTACCTATGGGCCTAAATCCAGACTAGCTCATAGTGCTTTACCTGCCCTCCTTACCTTCAGGAGAGTAACTGTAAGTTAGCACCCCAGAACACAACACTCTAGTCCCCTAAGGGAACCATGGAAACAGATAGTCAACCTTTTGTTTTCTCACTCATGCATGTCAATAATAAACAAAAAAGACAAACAGGTTACACTATTTATTGAAACCTATTGTGCTCTATTATGAAACATCTGTGCTGAAACAAAAAAAGTATGCATCCCAACAGCGTGAGGAGCAATACAAGAAAACTATAAACAACAAAAAGCCCTACCATAGTGAATTCTTTATGTGCCTCAGCTCACACCCACTATGGAAACACAATGTTACATTATAGATCTCTGGGTGTGGTGGCGAACCCCATACCTGCTATGCTTTGGTAGTTGTTCTACATCTCATGCAGTGGATCTCTCTCGCGCCGGGACCTTTGCTTCGCTAGAATGTCTTCCATCTGTTTTCAGAATGGCACATCTTGGTGTATATGTTACGAAGTGTCTTCTTGAAAACAGTATATGTGAATATATGTGTCTAAGTGCCAAGCTATGTTTGATGTCCGGTCACCAGAAAACCGGGCAGAGTGTTGTTTGACCTTGTACAAGATGTTCAGACAGTCTGAAACGATAACAAAAACATGTTCAGTGTTTTTCTAAAATAATGTTGCGGGACAAAAAAAAGTGCCATGTGAACATGTGCAAGGCAAAGCTACCTAAATGTGCAGGCAAACTAAAATACAAGCAAACTAAGAGGGCATAAAAGGAAACACACGACAAATATAAGCAAATGGCAGTAGGACATCGTGGACCCCAGGTGTTGGGGGTTATGGGCTTTATGCATCACAAAGAATGAAGTAAGAAGTCCTGAAATTTGAGTAAATGAACGCAAGTACAGATGATCTAACAGTAGATATCGTTCAGCTAGATCACGGGTACTCATAGTACGGCCAGCGGGCCGGCCTTGGCTGCCCACGGACCTTGCAGACATTGTACCCGTGTTATTTTTTTTTTTTAATTAAAGAGTGTCAACAAATACCGCTGCAGCAGCGAAGACTCCGAGACACTCTGCTCTATGGGGGCCGGGCGATTTACAACAAAGCCTCATTAACAAGTAAAGGGTCTTATAAAGACCTGTAAAGTACTCGGTGCGGTTGTGTGTGCACCCGGGAAGCTGGGGTGAGGGGACAGAGGGTGACAGACCGAGTGAGACAGAGGGAGGGAGAGGGAGGGAGACAGGGGGAGAGAGAGGGAGGAAGACGGAGAGAGGGAGGAAGACGGAGAGAGAGAGAGAGGGAGACAGACAGACTGAGTGAGACTGAGGGAGACAGAGAGAGAGCGGGAGGGAGAGAGAGAGAGAGAGAGAGGGGAGACAGAGAGAGAGAGAGAGGGAGGTAGACAGAGGGAGGGAGGGAGACAGAGAGAGGGAGGGAGAGACAGAGAGAGGGAGACAGAGAGAGAGAGAGAGAGAGGGAGAGAGAGAGAGAGAGAGAGAGGGAGAGATAGAAATATGTGTGTATGCCTAGTCTGGTGGCTAAGTAGACGAAGACATCCGCTGCAGGGGCCTGTGTTCAACCTCATAGTCACAGTTTTTTTTGCTCTAGCTCTACCCCCCTCCCCCACTGACCCTGTAAGAGAGTAGGGTCTGCTTCCTAAGGTTACCCCCATTTTCTGCTGTGTTTCACTGTTTTTTTTACTTTAGTATGGCTGTGGCCCTGCTAATCAGGACCACAGCCTAGCTGTTCTCTCTCTAAATAAATACCATGTAGTTTAGGTATATCCCAGATTGGTTACTGGGTTACCCTTGTAAGTCCCTGTATATGGTACCTTGGGTACCCAGGGCATAGGTACCCACAGAGGCCTACCAGGGGCTGAAGCATGTATTGTGCCACCCCTGGGCAGCCTCCCAAAGTGGCACAACAGGTCTGCTCTTGCAGCCTGGGTAAGGTGGTGTAAGCACCCCTTACTTAGAGATAGTATACCTATATCTACCTTTACATATAGACACATATTAACCTATAAGTCACTCCTATGGCAGGCCTTGACAATCCTGAAGGCAGAGTGCCTGGTTTTGTGTGAGAGGGTGCCCTAGCATGAGCTGAGCCCCTCTGCAGCTTTCGGAACCATCTCCTTATAGTTGTTCTATGATATAGCCTTACCATATACTCTTAAGTGCATTATAATCCTCACGGTTAATGCTAACTTTGGTTTGGCTTTATCAAAACATGTTGTGTTTGGTGTCAAACACTTTGGAATACTACCCCCCCCCCCGCCAGTTCTGGCAGCGGGGGTAGCATTCCACCCCTCTAGAGGGAGAAGACATGTACACATTGGTATACCCGGTAAAGTTAAACAGAGCCCTAGCATCACAAAATGGATGCTGCTGCCACAGACACAAGTCTGACCTCCTGCTGCTGGACGAAAGTCCGGCAGGGGAGGCTTGGACAATAGGTTTCCTGTCTAGGGAGGGTGCTAGCACCTCCCCAGACAGGCTTTAGTGTATTTGGACAGGGTGGGTTGAATTCAGTGAATGCTTTTCAGACACTGCCTGGGGCACACAAGGTGCTCCATTCATTTCCCAGTTCAAACCGATTGCTGGGGCACTCTGCCCCAGCTCTGGCGTGAAACTGGACAAAGGGTAAGGGGTGTAACCACCCCCTCCCCAGGTCCTCCCATAGGTGGGACCCTAGAGTTAGTCCAACCCCTAAACTTGCTATAAGAATAGGATACCACTCCCTAGGACTTTAGATTACCCTGGACGAAACTCCGCAACATATATCTTAAACCTTTGACATTTCATATCGACTGGAAGACGGAAGAAATCTCCCTTGTGGTCAAGGAGTCACCACCCTGAACAAACAGGCAACAAAAGCATCTTTGCTGGTCTGCATTTTCGAGGCTCCCGCCGGATCCCGAAGAATCTGCGACACAGGACATGGACTTTCAGACATCTCTGAGGCTGACCCGGGATCCCAGCCAAACTGAGACACGTACCTGACATAAGAGACGTGGGACCGGAACTCCTGGACATCCTGCATTTTTGCAACTGCAGCTACTTTCCTAGGTATCCTGAAGTTGTGCATTGGGGTATTTGAAGCCCCTGCCCCGAGCACCTTTTGCACCGAAGCTCAGAGGCCTACACTCCACGAGTGTCCCGTGGGCCCACTTTGTGCATTTCTGCTCGAGGCTCCTTAACGGTTCCTAGTCCGTTGGCTAGTGAGCCCCCACGAAGGACAATCTTTGATTCCTTGAGCTTTCCTGGTTGCTCCAGATGTGTTCTAAATCCCCTCCAAAGGAAGAGTCCCTCAGACCTGGCTGGTCTGAACCGAAGCCAATCTCGACATCTTGCCTGGGTTGCTGTTGCCAAGGCTTGTTGGATCCAATCCAGATTCTGACGCTGCAGCACTCGACATCCTTTATGGGACAGCTCGAATCCAGCTCCTGGTCATCGTCGACACCTCCTGGTCCTCGTGGCTGAAGAGTCTAGCTTCACCTCTTTCCCCTGAAATCACCCGACTTCGGCTGGCCTCTTCTTCCCGCCATCCTGGTCACTGGCTAGTGACCCAGACTCTGTCCTCTGCTTTCAGGTTCTTCACATCTCCGATCCACCCGGACACTTTTCCTCTGGTCACCTGCAGCATTTCTTCGCAGCTCTCCATTGGAATCGACGACGAAACCCGACACCAAAAGACACCTATGCACTTGGCTTCCCTGGATGAGGTAACGCGAGTATTCCGGTGCTCCCATGGGTCTTGACTCTCAAAGTTTCCTAGTCTAAAAGGGTTCCATCATAGTTCACCTCTAGGTGCCCTTAATCTTTAAAATTGTAACTTGTTTGTTCTCCATAGAAAGTCAATGGTGATCTGCGGCTGTGTTTAGACAGTGCACGCCTCCCCGTGGGCCTCCTGCATCCCTACCATGGGCGGTTCCTGGTTGCCCCAGCGGTTCTACAGGCCCTAGGCCTGCTTTCTATCCCTCATGTGATTCTTATACCACTATTTTAGCATATGGTTTGTGAGGCCCCTAGGGCAAAACGTATACTGTGCAACTTATCACATGTGAATTAAGTTCCTTGTATTGTTCTTTAACCTATGACCTCATAAAGAGTCCAGAGGGGTTGTGTTTAGAATAAATACATATATATTTGATATATACCTTGTGTGGTGTGCTTTCATTTGATCATTCAAGAGATTATAACTGGTAAAACAACTTGCTTAACTCGCCTCTAAGTCTTAGCCTGAAGGCTGCTCTCCACAGCTACCATTAGGATAGCTTTCTATAAGGTTGACTTTACAACCTACCATCAATAAGGGCCGTTTGGACTGGTGCAAGGTGCCCACTAGAATAGTGGACATCATATGCCAGGCCAACTTCTCACAGATCCCACCTCCACCGGTGCGGCCCTCTGCCACAAACCACACCTTAAATTTGGCCCGAGAGAAAGTTTGTGAGTACCCATGAGCTAGATAATGAGTTTTGGACAGACAGTAGCAAGGGCCCCTTATGTGACAGGATCCTGAGAAGAGACTTGAAGCTTAGAAAATAGGAAAAGTAGAGCGTCCTATACACTTCGAGCGTTGCTGGGAATGGGTCTGTGTTGTGCGGATGTTTTTCTGAAGGAGGGATGGATAGTAATCTTTGCTTGTTGCAGAAGTGTTAGTGGAGCTTCCCAAAAAGTGAAGTTTCTGGGCAAAGTATCATAGAGATGGGGGGTCCTCGGCTTTAAATGGAAGGCAGGTTGTATTCAGGGTGCTGTGTACCTCAATAGCAATCCATATAAGGGCGGGGTGATTTCAAATTTTTTGTATTGATAAGGACACTCGCTAAAGCAAGCAGCAGTATTCTGAGATGGTCTTGTTTATTTTGTAAGAAAAAACAGTGAGGAGGGGGGAGCTGTAGTCCAGACAAGAAATTTACCAGAGCCTCCATTTCAAGCTCCAGATTCTGGAAAGAGAGAACGCGTTTAGGATCTCTGACGTTTGTGAGCGTTGTATTTGGCAGATTTAGCCATAGTTTGGATGTGGCTCTTAAGATTGAGTCGAGAGGCAAGAAGGAATCCCAAAGATTTAGCAGAGGTTTCCAGCTGTATGTTAATATCTGCCGATTTTAGTAATTCATGACAAATGTCAGTCACAAGTTTTTTTTAGATTTCAGATGTTTTTGCTCCATCCATTTGTGTATAGGCTACATTAGGGTTTTACATTTGTCAATAGAATCAGGGTAATCCATGTAGACATGAGTATCATCTGCATATTGATGAAAGGTGATGTCAAAATCTTGAAGGGGTTCAGACAAGGATTCTACATAGATTTTAAGGAGAGTTGGTCATACTGGCATATGCTTGTGCAGTCCCACGAGGTCTTACAAACAAACTCTTTAATGCAATAGTTGAAACTAAGGTAAGATCAGTGCAAAGATGATGTGGGAACAGGGTATGAGGACAAACACTGATGGTAAAGTGTGGCTCCAGTGTTGTATACAGGTTCAGAAGGTGACATTGAATAGCAGGCACTGATTGGTCCTGAACAATGTTATCATGTAGTATTCCCCAGCTGGCCTAATATGGCCTCAAGACCAACCCAACGTGCCAACGGTGCAGACACAGTACTGCACATTATTTCCACTTGGCAGTTTCCTGCTCAATTGTGTACTCCTTCTGGGAAAATGTGTTTATGACATTACTCCTAGTCTTACTCATCTTCGTCCCAGTCATTTCTTATGAGATGGAGCCCACCTCCAGAGACAGGAAACACCAGAGACTGCTGAAATGTAATGGATGTCATAAGAGATATGACATTCGCGATCTCCCCTTGTCACTACCAAGCAATGTTGAAAGCCTAGATACTGATGCAGGGCTAAGAGTAATGAAGACTGCTGGTAAGAAATTGTGTCATTACTTTGACGTCACTCATTCCAGTCATTACTTATGTGGTGTATTCAAGCATAGAGGCCTTAGAGAAGAAAGGTTAACAACAGTCATCAAAGCATGGCCAGGGAATTTTAACACATAAATGGTAAAGTAAAACAAAAAAAAACATAAACCATAACCATAGGAATATTACATTATGGTTTCACTGAATTGAGAACCCTTGAATCAAACTTTTTTCCATCATTCAGGATTCCTTGACAGCGATACCCAAGGCCCGGTCCTCCATATCTCTTTCAAAGACCTCCTTGAAATTCTGCCCAGGAGATAGATACCTCTCTTGTAGAATGTCCTTGAAGTATTGTGGAAAAGTAAATTTTGCCATGTTGTATGTGCCTACGTGTTCCCCATGTTATGTCATATGTGCATGATCGATATGCATGTATTCCCCTCTGATCGATTGAAGACGCAATTACAGTTGTGTCCATCTCTAGTATGCCAGTTTCCAGTTTTCGTGAATATAACGAATATCAGGCCTATGTAAAAGCTACGTTGCCACGTTTTACAGTGTGCACGTTAATTCATTGAATTGTCCCCGTTTCTAGTCCTCAAAAGGGCCCGGACTCAGATTCAGCTCCTGTTTCCTGAACTCTCCGAGGAGCGATACAGCCCCCACCTGTATCCCTGACCCTTCACTTACTTTCATGCCTCGCAGTGCCCGGCTAGGCCTGGCTCTGCCTCCCAGTCTGCCAAGAGTATGTTATGATTCGAGTTATCAGTCCAACCCTCCTTCTCTGCATTCCTAAGCTACTGAATCGCATCAATAGTCTCCGTCATGGTCTAGCCTTTATGTCTCCATGAAAGAGAAATACTGTATTAATGTTCATAGAATATTCCTCACACACGCAATACATGTAGAATTATGCATGCACCAGTCTTAGTGTCTGTTAGCCTTTACCCTGATAACTTTTGGATTCTATCAACATGTACTATAAACACCAGATACTAGATATGCCTAGGTACATGTCGCTCTGACCCTCCAGACTTTCGTCTCCTCTTCTAGTGCAGAAGTCATAGCCCCCAGTTCTCCCTGGTAACACGTCATTGCCAGTTTACGCGCACCACTAGGTTAGAGGTCCCAGCTGCTCAGGTAGCCCCCTCCATGTTTCCGCCCCTTTTATGACATATTCTGTTACGTTTACATCACATGTCTATGTATACACCCTGTACACACCTCTTGTTACACCCACTTTATGCCTTATCTTTCGCGACTGCTACAAACTCCGCCTACTGCTACGCCTACTGTATTGAATGCAATGTAATTGTTTTTAGTATATATATTAATGCACTGTTATTAAAAGAGAGCCAATTCCCAGATCCTGCCCCCGGCAGCTGCCATCCTATTCCCATGCAGGCTGTCCTGTTCCTGTCCTTTTATGCCTGATTAAAGCCTGTATACTTCAGCTACCTCGAATCTTGACTCTTATTTATTGAGCTATCTGTTATTAGAGTATCCTGAAAAATAGAACCGGTAATTAATTATTTATTTACCACATAATGGCGCCCGAATAGGGACTTGCCCTTTCCCCACGCGCCGGAGAAGCCACGCAGGCCCCCTGATCCTCTGCAGCCGTGACGGAACCATACTGGCCACGTGCAGATATTTCTGCTTCAAGTATCCCTCAGGCCCACGGAGGAGACGGAGGTTGCGGTCCAGCATCCAGACGAGGCGGTGGAGGAACGCGGCGAGTCCCGACCAGAGCCCAAGCCGAGAGTCCAAGGTCCGAGGTATCCGGAGGCCCACCTGTAATGTAACTGATGTCCGAAGTTCGTCCGTCCGTCGTCGTAGCAGTCCAGTCCAGTCCGAGGCCTTCCGTTCTTGCTGCCCGGTGAGTACCGTTGCTGGGGTAGTATCTAGACAGGGTCAATTAATTTGTCTCTGGTCCGTGGGTTTGGGTACACAGATCCAACACGAAGTGTCCACCTAGGTGGATGCGGGTCCTGACGTGTCTCTTTATGAGACCGGTAAGTTTCGTACTGTTTTAGCAGTGCATCTAGTCATTCTAGTAAGTTTCTGTTCTAGTAAGTTCTGTTCTCGAGAAATTCATGTATTCTGTTTTCAGTATTCCAGGTAGTATTCTGTCCGAACTGTTATTTTAAATGTTATTTCATGTGTTTTCAATGTTGTGGTATGAGTGATTTGTTTTCAAGTTATTATTGTGTTTATCGTGTATTGTATTTGTGTCCAGATTCCAGTCTAAGTCATGCCTCTGTTCTCAAAGTTACGTCAGTTAAAAACCAGGAAAGGTCTGCTCGAAGAAGCAGTTCCTGTCCCGCCTAGGGACAGTCCAGGTCATTTTATGTATCATAAACATGGCATAAGTGCCATATTATATCTAGACTTATGGGTCGAGTATACTAAAGATCTAGAAGAGAAATATAGATGGCCTGTATCAGGTACATGGGATGCCGAGTGCATCATGCGAGTAGAAGAAGCATTATGGAAAAAGAAATCCAGACAGTCCCAGAAAGATGCCATCGAGTTATGGCGTAAAGAATCTCATAAAAGAACTGAAAAAGAAATCAGAAAGACAGAATTAAGTAGAGAATCCTTAGAAAGAGCCCAAGAAAGGGAATTAATCGAAATAGGTGAACGAGTTAAAGCCGAACAGTCAGACAGACAGAGAAATGCCCTCATTAAGGGTATGTATCCTCTTCTTGCCGAGGGCTTGCCAAAAGCAACCCCGGAAGCACCATGTAAATTTCCGCCGCCATTAGTTCCGATTAAGCTACGTCATAAACCGACCGCAGCTGATATTTTTCTCTCATCCTATTTGGACGACACAGTCCCAGAATATGCAAATCCTGTTCCGCCACTTCCTGTAAATAATGTAATTCCTGTTCCTTCAGCCACCGGGGCACCTGTTACAGCACCTGTTACGGTACCCCCGGTCCAGCCCGTAGTACAAGTACCCGCTACATCGGTCACTCTGCCAGCACGAAGAGTATCAGTCGACGATTCTAGTATAGGGGCCGCGGGGGGAGGTCCTCCTGGTACCCCGCCGCCACACAAACGTGTAACGTTAGTCGAGTTACATGAACGTGCGTTACAGCGTACGCCCAAATATCAGTCCGTTGCAGATATCAGACGAGCTCTCACCGAATGCCGTTATGATCCAGTCCCAGGCGATGATAATATGGTTATATATTCATTGCGTGTAAGACGGGTGACCGAGTATTTGGACACCCTACCGAATATGAAAGAAGATCTAGACAGAATATATCGTTTCATCCGTACAGGAGAAGATCCAGAAAGTATTGGCGAAATCATGTCTCTAAGGAAAGCTGAGACCCAGCTCATGCTATTAAAATTTCTAATCAATTGTTTAGTAAGGGAACAAGATTGTCCGACTAAAGATCCGATCGAAATGAGAATTCTGACAAAGTGGCGTGATCATATAGCCGAGGGAAGACACAAGACACTCAGTAGTATAGAGAGTATGTACAAGAAAATTCGTAAGGAAATAATAAGGTTACACGAGAAACGCAAAGCAGCACAAGTAAGCGAGAAAGAAGACAACACTGATACTGAAGAGGTAGAAGACGAGAATACCGCCAGAATAGCGTATGTAGGTAAATCTAGACTTCTAGACCGACATTCACGCCTAGAACACAAGAAAGTTTTTCACCTTCCAGCACTAGAACAAGAGAATCTAGAACAAGTATTTCAAGCTACCGATCACATTCTGAAATCACGTATCGGTTATAGTGAACTTAGTACCATGCATGAACTAGAACTAGCCCGATCAGCAGTCCGATGGACTACTGATTCTACCACTTTTCCAGACGAAATAGTGGCACAAATGTTTCTGAAACTGCCCCCAGCCGAGCAGCGACTGGTGGGTATGTATATGATCCAGCACCTCATTACACTGTATGAGGGACACAGTGTGCAAAGAATTGCTATCAAATCTCTCCAATTTGAGGACTGACAACTTTCTGTTAAGGACCATCTGGCATGTAAGGTCCAGAGTCCAATGTTGCTTCCCACTTCAGGGACCTGGAGACCGTTTTTAGTACTAATGGGGTTCCTTGGTACATAGTCAAACCCGTGGGCAGATTTGTCCGATCAACCACTGACTTTATTTCCACTGTCCCTGGAAACAATGTTTCCATCAATTGAAAAGCAGGATGCAAAATGTTACTGAAGATAACACAACAGTGGTAAACAATGAAGTCTGTCCCACTGAACTGTAAACACACATGCTGCCATGTGGCCTTGAACTTTCATTTGCATTCTTGCTGCAGCTGCCTAAAGATCCAACAAGGAGGATAGCGGGGAATGGAAATGAGTTACACTTGGTTCTAGTAGGAATATTTTGTTCAGACCTGTCCTGAATCTGGTTACCAGGAGGCACAAGTCTATGGAGAGAAATAGTTGCAATTTCAGAAGATTGAGAAAAAGTCCTTGATGATGTAGAGAATTCTTTATCGTCTCCAGTCATTGCAGTGTGTTGGTTACCAATGAAGCATTGATCAGCAAGTTGTCTGGAGGTGGAAAATCAGAAGTCCTTGAAAGTGAAGACAAGGCACAATAGAAGCAACCATCTTAATGAAGATTTGGTGCTGAGACAAGACCAAATGGAAGGACTACAGAGCTGCCAGCATTGATTCTGGACACAAAACCGTAGAAATATCTGGCGGCAGTCTGAAGTAAGAATTTGGAAATATGAGTTTATCAGATTTATTGTTACTAGTAAACGATATACATTACCCAAAGGAATGATTCTTTATAATGTTTCGACTTTCAATGGAATGTTCACCACCCATTTGTTGACTTCTTAAGGCAATTCTATCTTACAGCCCCTATTGAACTATCTTAAACAATCAAGCATCTGAAGTTGAATTTTTGCACTTTTCGAAAAATGCTGACTATGATCCCCAACTGGCAACTCAGACACAGCATAGTAAAGAACAAGGATTTTTCTCAGACGGATCCTGTTTCTGTCTATTGGATTATCACACAGCGAAGCTTTTTTCACAAGTGTTACTGAACTACTTCAATGATTACTGCCTTGTGAATTATTGTCTGAAAGACGACCTGTATTAAGAGGAACCAGATGATTTAGAACGTAAGGCCTGAAGGAATATGAATGCTCCCTTTCCTTGAACAGACGATGCATCCTAACCTCAAGTTCTGAGCATAAAGACAAGAAGCATCACAAGGCATGCGTAAAGCCAAAGATCTCTTGGCTGCATACGTATTTCAATCTTTTATTAAAACGTTGAGCATGGCTGCCACTGAACCTCCTCTAACCAAAACGTAGGATCTCACCACACCGAAGGATATATCAGAAAGAAGCTCGATCTGGTATTCAATACCTTCTAATCTTGAACAATTTCTTGAAATGTGAAATTAGCAGTTGTGAGGTATAACCCCCATAAACGCCTGCTCTTAAAGAGAGCCTGAATATATATCTTTAAGGCAAGTCGATCTTTCAAAATATTCTTGTCAGCCATTGAAGTTCTTTCTAGCAGACTAGCTACTTAAACAGTCCAGAAAGAGAATCAGGCAACTTGGTATCCATTATCCCTCACAAGGGACATGATTTCTGGCAACATATCTGTTGTGGTACACTTACCTTTTGCTCTCTCTTGTTCATCATTGTCAACAATTACAGACATATCAAAATATAACAAATCACTGGCGTCTTCTGAAACTCTCTTCAAGGCAGAAATATCAATCTTCTTATCTGAGATATCAGAGTTTCTAAAATCAGCACAGTTCAGCAAAATACAAGAACAGAAATAAATAACAGACACTCAGTACAAGCAGGAATGCAAAACCCATCCAGGCTAAGCCCCTTATTTTATTTCAAAGCTCCCCTTAAATAGGTCTTCCAGACTGACCACCGATTTGACTGTCTCCTAAACCGGAAAATTAGTCAGTGCATATGCAGACCCGCTTCTTTCAAATGTGTGTGCGCTAAATGCGGACACTTCCTCCAAATACATATACGGGAGGTAGCAGCTCCACATTTGCGTCCACATACACATGAGCCATGGGCTAGACCATAAAAATCTATGTTTGCTCACAATGTTCACCAAGCCAGAGATCAATTCCAAAATGCCCCAGAGCCACTGTCCATGTGACAGACCACTGTTTTCTCCTAATCCCATCAGGGTAGTAGCACTTGGTTTTCAGGAAAAAGACAAAAACCTGGTTATTTAACCAATAGAAAGTAGACTAGAACCCAGTTACTCAGCCAGCGGCTCCCAGATATTTGAACTAGTCCACGATCCATTAGCGCCGAGACACCTATGGGTATTTGCGCGCTCTATAAATCGTTAAAAAAAAAATTGTGGTCAAGATGGAGGCCCAAGGCAACAAGGGGCCCCCACCCCTACAGTCCTCTTCTTGGCTGAGGCAAGAAAGGCACAGAAGGATGCTAGGAATTCTAGCCCTATTATGGCTCCCAGATTAACGTATACAGGACTCACGTTTTCATTATTTCCTGTTGTTTCTTGTCTCTGCAGGTGGGTTTCACCTTAAAAGTAATGACTAGAAAAAGACGCTGGACATAGAGTTAACAGTGAAAGTGATATAGAAGTGGTCAGAGCAGTCCAAGATGAATGGATCTACAGTACAACGTAGTCTTGTTTGCAGATAATGGGGATGAGGATAGAGCCAATGGCACAAGTGTTTCTTAGAGAATTGAAAAAGATTATCATCTGAGAGAAAAGTTGCCAGTTAAGAGGTGGTCAGATCTGAGGGTTTGTGATACTGAAATCTCCAACAAAGGGAGAAATTTCCAAACGAAAGAAGAATGCAGATGGTGAGGTGTTGCTAGAGCTCAACTGGGAAGGTGGAATTGCTGCAGTGTGGGATGTTATATTATAGTTATGTCTGATGCACATCTGACTCCAAACTCTCTGGGAGACAGCCTCACAGCCTTGCTGCTTTCCTCCCATCATCTGCGAAACCAGTCCTGTTTCCCAGCCAACAACTGAAGCATCCTGGGACTTGTAGTTTCTCTTTTCTGAAGCATCCTGGGTTTGTAGGTTCCCTTTTCCAAATAGGTTTATATTCCTACAAATCTTCGCACGAGCAGTGTTTGTGGATTAGGAATCAGACCTGGCTAAAAGTCACTCCAAGACAGAGAGCCAACTGGGGAATGCGGGGCTAAGATTTACCTTGGTGTACAGTGCCAATGCTGGGGATGGTGGAGAGGGGAGTTTGCAATCATCTGCCCTTAATTCTAGTGGCTCGCCCGGTCACAGCTATGCCACCCTTTCTACCCCTTCCCCACCCAGCAGGTTTGAGTTTCCCAACTGAGTCAGAGCTGAGCCATGATCACACTGCATAATCTGCTCGTTAGTAGTTAGCACTCTGCTAATAGTAGCCACGTAAACCACAATCTCAGTTAATTATCAGCCCTCTGCGACTCCACAGCCAGTCAGAAGGCCGAATTTCAGATCTCATCAGCTGATATTTTCTTGAAGAGTTTGTTCCTGGTTCCTGCCGGGCAGAGCTGCTCTCCAATTGGCCCCGAGGGCCGGCGCTGCATGTGTCACCGACCCGTGTTTACCTTTCTTCTCAGCATTAATTATTTATTTTAAATGACCGCGCAGCGCCCGAGTCACCGGTGCGTCGCCTCGCGCGCGCCACGTAATACTCGCAAACAAAGATCAAGATTGCCTTGCAGTTTTTATAAGACCGGTCTGACCGGATTTACAGCCTAGGTGTGTGGCATTGTTTTCCACACGCCCCTATTGTTTTATAAAGCAGGTTTAACCGTTTAAATCCAGGCTCAGAATAGCATAACTTTAGCCTTTTTCGGGTGGGGTTTATCCGGAGGACGACCGCCTGGTCTCCTCTGAGGCCACCGTCTGCACACGAGACAGACGACCTCGAGGTCATTCAGGGTCAAAGCACAACTTGGGCCCCATAAAACGTTTGTACTCACCAGGAAGTGTCCTCCCTGTAGGATGTGTTTAGTCCCAGGGATCTTGCACGCCTCTGAAATACTTGCTATCCCTAAACCCCTGTGCATCAAAACAGACAAACCAGGGCGAGTTCACGAAATCACAGTTTTCCAGAAATAACAATATATATTCAAATGTCTTGTTTTTCAATGCAGCACTCAAACCCTGGAATAATCAAAGTTGTGACAGATGGTTTTACCTAACACAATGACATCCCTTGTTATGTGAGGTCTAGAAAATGCATTAGCTGTCTTGTCAGCCTTCACATGATCAAAAAACTCATAAATAAAAAAGACATACATATACAAATACACAGGAGCTTTAAGTCATCCCTGTTCTACGTTCAGCTGCCATTCACGTTTTGCTTCTGCCCACCACAGCATTTGCCTGATCACTTGTGCACAGCTGCTTCAAAAAAGGTGCACTTTTTAGGTTTTATTTTTGCAAACGTATGCCTGCCACCTTACGATAGCATAGTTTTACTTTTCTTTTTTTTGTACTGTTAAACATTGTATTCCAAATTGCATATGCCTGCAAAAACAAATGTAGGGAATTACATGCATCCCAAAGCTAGACCCAATGGCTTTGCCAGTCTTTGCTCCAATATGGAATAACTATAGAAGAATCTTCCCTAATAATATTCAAACTTGTGACCTGCAGTTTGTAAGCATATCTCTGCAGTAGGTAGTTTGGTTACTCTACTTTACTAACTACATCTTTAGGACATAAGCAGCTACACATAACACTTCATTGTAGGCAAATAAATAAATGCGGAATCTGAAAACTAGTGGTGAAGAACTGGGCGTAGCCACAAGGACTAGACGCTAAAAGCACCATTATACACCATTAATCATCAAACTAAGCTGATAATGTTGGCTGTGGAACTTATGGTACTGTCTCATCGTGGTGTACTTTGCTGATACCTTCTAAATGCGGGCGGCTTAAAACAGATTGAATCGGCCACATTTCACCAGAACAATACTGTTACTGTGGGGCATTCCTCCTGCTTTGCCAGGTAGAGTTCACCCATGTTTACGCTTTGCCATTCAGGAGCTGGCAGGTGAAAATATGTCTGTAAAATTGTTAGGATTTTTTAGTAACATTGCAATTATCTCTCTGATCTAATAATCATTCTGGAATGATTTAGACAGCTCTCAAATACTTTTTTAATAATTTCTTTATGTTGCTGCTGTTTTAAATGTATGTTTCAGAAGGAAAAAAATTGTGGATTGCACATCTTTCCCAATATTTTCACTGACCTTGACTTAAACATGCAAGTTAGACTGTTTCAAAAATAGCCAGATGGCAACCCTATTTCTGGGACAAAAGATATACTGTTTCTGACATTTTCCGCTCACTCCACAACTCCGGATGGAACATGCTTCAGTGTGAACATATGGCAGCCAGAGACTTACAGTGGGTAAGCTAAGGCACAGCCATGCATCAGCTGGCTTTGTCAACTAGATTATTGCAATACAATAAAAGCTGCAACACCTAAAATAGAAATCCCCATACTTTAAAGAATAGAAAATCAAGCCAAGAGCCTCTGTCGAAACCTGAAAACAATTGCCAGGTCACTCTGGCACTCACAGAGCTTCAGTGATTGCAAGTTATGCAACAATTAAAGTTCACATTTCTGTGCAAAATCTTTGTGCAATGGACGTAGCACAAACTAATTATACAAATGAACGGTGCATTACATTTGCAACGTACATTTAAGTTCAGACAGAGCAAACTTGAACATACTAATGAGATTCAACTGGAAAACTCAAGGAGGCAGAACAATTAATATCAGGGTCGCACATGTCTAGAACACACCACACACGGACCTAAGGAACCAACCAAACTTTAAAAATTAATAAAATACTGAAAATCAGCTTCTTGATAGAGGGATTCCATTCCCTTCCTATTGGCTCTAAGACTAGCCTCCTTCTGTGAGGAGCATAACCCCAAAATGCATTCCAACAACTCCAAGACCAAGTTTTGAAGAGAGTCCGACTTCCCCTTACCAGGATTTCTAAGAGCTTCCAACTTCCCAAGAAAGGTTGAACAAGATACCCTAGACTTCTGATAAAACACGAGCACTGCAAAGTGGGTCCTGGTCAGAAAGCAGAACTATAAAAGCAACTAAATAACGTATAATGTACAAAAAACAGGCATATTTCTTTGTAACACGTTTTGATATAAATGTGACAGTCCTGTTTGCAGGGTTCTCAAAATCAGCAAATCTTCTCTCCAATGAGACCTCACCTGGAGGTGCACAGTATTTCTTCAATGATCTTGCCTCCAGTATTGTGTTTGTTCTACAGTGTGCAACATCTGGTGTACTGGCTTCATCAATCAGTGAGATCTCGCGTCTAGTATTGTGTCCGCTTGTCCAGGACCCGTACCTGGAGTATTGTGTTCACTATCTCACATGGGTACTGGGTTCTTTCATCAGCTGGACCTCACTAGAGTATTTTTGGCCACTAATCAATAGGGTCCTCGCCTATTGCAATTTCCTTCGTTTTTTTACAGTGTGTATGTAAATCGCTCTTATACCTACGGGTCTAGCTAGCGCTATATAAAACTTTTAAAATAAAATAAAAATAAATATTGCTGGACCTCTGTCACTCACCCACTCAATACCTTATCACCTTAAATTAAAATATGTCTTCCCAGTCCGTCTCATGCACTTCTTTGTAATGTTTCTACAGCAGCATTTCTAATAGAAATACTTCGATTTCAAACAATAATTGATCAATAAATCAGACTTGGAGTTAAGGGCCCACTCTTCAGTGAGAACTCAACTGGATTACTATGTTTATTGTACATTCAGACCTCACTTGGAGTATTCTGAACTTTCTTCAGTGGGACCCAACCTGGAGTATTGTCTCCGCTCTGCAGAGAGACCTCACAATAAGTATTGAATCTATTCTACAGTAAAACATCACCTGGAGGGCAGGCTTCCCTAATCAGTGAGTACTGCCCTCTGGTACTATTTCCATTCATGTAGGGACTCCTCTCTGGAGTACTGTATCCACTACTTATGAGGCTTTGCCTGCAGTTTTCCATTGAGCTGGGGTACTTTCTTAAGCGACACCTTACTTGGAGGATTGTATCCACTCATCGGGGTGCGACTCATATGAGTACCAGACCTATTTTAAGAGTCCTTACCTAGAAGATTGTGTCTACTCTTTGCTGCAACACCAGCAGGAAGTACAGAGCTAGAATCAGTGAGACTCCATCTGGTGTATTGTGTACATGTACAAGCAGAGAAACCTCAACATATATGGCCCGATGTAGGAGCCCTAATACCGGTCGGAAACGGCCGAATTTGGCCGTTTCTGACCGGTATTATGGTTTTCTTATGTGGGGGCTACAGAAGTACAGATTCGGTAATTTTACCGATTCTGTACATTTACCGATTCGGTAAAATACCGAATCGGTAAATGTACAGAATCGGTAAATAGAGATGTAGGTGGCACTCTGAAGAGTGCCACAGGCCTACAAGAGTCGGTATTTTACCACCCAATCCAATTGGGTGGTAAAATACCGAATCCAGGTGTGCCTGAGGGACGCGTTACCTTACTCGCAATTTCTGAGGATCAGGAGAAACTGCTCCTGCAGAGAAGACTACTTTAGGGAATCCTCAACCCTTTCAAACAAATTGAAAGACAGGGGCTACCCAAAAAGGATCATAAAACAATCCTTGAAACGTGCATGGTACTGCCCGAGGGAAGTCTTACTATCACCAAAGGACAAGACCCAAAAAGAGATAATTGCATGTGTAACAACTTTCTCAACAATCTCCAACAAAGTCAGGAAGTCAGTCCTAAAACATTGGTCAACGCTAAATGTAGGTATCCTGAATATAGAAAAGCCTCTATTCGCTTTCAAAAAGAGTAAAAATGTAGGAGATCACCTTGTACGAGCAGCATTGCCACCCCCAGCTCAGAATCCAACCATTGAATCACTGTGGGGTTTGCCCCCAATCACAGGGCACGCCAAGTGTGGCTGTTGTAACGTCTGCGACTTCACGGTGGAGGGCATAGATTTCACACACAACAGTATCACGTATGTGAGACGTTCATTTTCAAATTGTAATACGCATAATGTGATTTACGCTATTGAATGCCCTTGCCCAAAGCTGTATATAGGGCAGACCACGCAGAAAGCAAAGACTCGCATCTGCCAACATCGAAGCAGAATCAGGTGCCGGACAATCAATGCCCCATTGGTGGACCACTACAATGAAGCAGGGCACAATGAAAATGACATTAAATGGACAATTTTGAAAGTCGTCAAGCCGCCACCAAGAGGCGGAAACCTCGGGCAGATGCTCAACAGAGAAGAGCTGAAAATCATGATCCAATTCAACACTATCCGTGATGGCCTAAATCGAGCTGAGGATTGGACCACATTATTATAAAAAGGATCAATCTGAAATGACTTGAACATTCTAAAATGGAACTATAAACTGTGCAAATAATTTTGAGAGATTGGATCTGTTCCACCTACTCCTTGTACATGAATATGGAAACTAATAGTTTGTATATAACTGATCTGTTCCACCTACCCCTTGTACATGAATATGGAAAACTAATAGTTTGTATATAACTGAAAATGTTCTGCTTATGCTTTTTATAGTCACAGTCACACTGGCACTGCGCCGCCACATCATTACACATTTCACTGCGCCGCCACACTCTATCACTGGACATCATCACTGCGCCGCGATACTCCAAATACCCGCTATTTTAATCTGGAAGATATCCTTAGTAACGACTAATACCAATACCCCACTCCAAGATGGCACCCATGCGCGCCTAAGTCCTACCTCCCTTTCCCATGCTGCACGCTTATCTGGCGTTCCCTCCAATGCTCTGCAGTGACTGCGACTCGGCAGAGCACCCAGGGTTAACGGACACCGCGGAGGAATCACCCTCCCAAGGTAAGCTAAACAAGCCCACAGAACCATGTCAGTCCCCTCGCCTTTTTACAAACGTATACTAAAACGGAGTATCTGTTACAGACTCGTTTTGAGCCATCATCGGACAACGCGGGCTAATCTCCCCTCAAGGTAAGCCCGACCACCGTCAGCCACTATTTTAGAGCCACTTCATCAAACTTGCTATTGAAATTAGCTTTCTATCCCGCAGAATAATCTCACCCATTTGAAAACGAGGCGGACCAAATGTGATAACCTGTATCAAACAGGTAATAGCCCAAATCCCAAACTCCTTGTAATTAGTATAAACGAACCTTTATTTATTGGTCTTTTTTCCTTTTTAGGATACACCCTTAACCAGTGTCCACCCCAATAACCTTTTCCCTGAACCCCTCCGACCCACATGGGTAAGCGCCCACCGGGAAAGGCACTGAGTGAATGAGCACGAACGTGCATGGTACAAAAGCAGATGCGAATGCCCGTGATTGATGAATACATACGTACTATGCATGTAAACGGCTAGATAAACCAAAAGCCCACTAAGTATCAACCTGGTAATAATTATTATTATTTTTTTTTTTTTTTGCGAAGTCGCATTTCTTCTAGCAAATAAAGCAGAGGTATTTTTCAATGCACATGTCACGTACCTCACTGTCAGCGTGAGTCAAGGTTACAGACACCACATGCACGAAATTAGCAAGCACAATAAGTCGGTTCTGAATACATTGCAGTGGCATTTTTATTCAGAGTCTAACACAGTGGGTAATTTCCCCTTTTTTCTGTTTTCCCAATTTTCTCCCTACAGGCGGTTGTGTGTTAAAATGTATATACCAGGCAAGCAAATGTATGTATTGTTAGTCCTGATGATGATCCCGCATTATTAAGCATAAGGGATCGAAACGTCGACTTGTTTGAAGTGTTTTCACAGCCCATTCATTATGTTTTGACTTATGCTGTGTCTAACACTCGTTTGGCACTACTTACAAACCCTACTGAATTACAAGTGGCCAACTATGCTCTTTCTTGCCTGAAACCCTTTCTGTTAGTTCACAAAACGGTACAGGATTGTGCCTTTTCCTTATTCCACTATATATTCCATTGAAAAAATAAAAAATACCCTGTCCGGCTGGACAGTGGCCAATATAGCTCCCATTGTGGACTATGTTTTATCTGTTATTCTGAATTCACATATTCTTGGGGACCACTGTTGTTTGTAAAGTATAGCTACCCACGGTCCCTGGATAACCGAATGGGTTCCCTTGTTGTTTAAAACAGCACATCTGTGCATGCACACCTGTTCCATGTGACACACAGACATGCCCTTAGGGCATGTATGTGTGCCACATGGCACACAAGCCTGTAATTGGGGTGCTAGAGGGTGTCAAAGTGACACCCCCTGCACCCTTGCAAGAATAGGTAATTACCGAATCGGTAAATACCGAATCGGTATTCCACATTGATTCCTATGGGCTTCAAGGCCCATAGGAATCAATGGGGGATACGATTCGGTATTTACAGAATCGGTAAATACCGAATCTTACAGATTCGGTATTTACCGAATCAGAATTACCTACATTTCCCCTCTTCTAATTTACCACTTCTTAAATTCCGAATCGGTATGATTCGGTATTTTAGAAGTGGTAAATAAGATTTACCTACATCGGGCCCATAGTGTCCTATCTACTATAAAGCCTCACCTGGACTGTGGGGTTTATTATACTGAGAGACCTTACCTGAAGTTGTGTGTCCATTCTTTAGAGAGGCCACACCAGGAGTGATGTGTCTTTTCATGGTATGTAGTAATTTATTTAAAACGTGCCAAACAGGCCGGCACCCACAGTATTGTGTATTTTACAGCAATATCTTGACTGGAGTATTTACTGCTTCGCTGAGGTCCAACCAGGAGTATTGTGTCCGTTACAGTGAGATAGTGACGACAGTGTTGAGACTTCACCTGATATACTATGTTTTCTAGAGTGAGATTCCACCTACAGTAGTTTATTCTCTACAGTAAGATCTACCTTGGAGCACTCCACTCTTTAAAGGCACCTGACGTGGAGCATACTATTCTTCACAAAAAAAATTCCTCTGAAGTAATGTGTCCTGTACAGCAAGACGTCACCTAGGAGAGTGAGTCCTGTGCGTACAGACCTAATTTGGAGTGTTAGTCATGCCGTTGAGGCATAGCGAAAAGTATTAAACGCTGAGAAATCAGATTTCACCTGGACTACCGATTCCTCGTAAGGCTTCCTTTGTATCTGTAAGGGATCATAACTGTTTTCGTAGGAAGTTAAAGACATGCATGTTTGACATCTAACTGCACCAAATCAAGCTTATCTTGGAGTCATCTACCAGCGCCATGAGACTTTCGAGTGATATGCGCGCTAAATAAATATCCCATGATTTGATTTGATATTGATTTCTTTAAAGGAAGTCCTCTAATGGAGCATTGTGTTCTCTACAGCGAAACTTCACCTGAAGTATTGTGTCCTCTACTGGAGTACTGTGTCCAGTGAGACTTCCCCTTGAGTGCTTTCACCACTCTTTGTTAAAGCTCAGATAGAGTATTGCAATGGCCATTCCCTGCATCCACAAAATGCTCCTGCTTGATTTCCGTGTGTTCCTGTTTTGAAATTGCCTCTAGACCTCAGTCTAGTGTCTTCATGGGGTGCTCACAAGTTCCAGCTTTGGCCCTTTCTGGTTATGGTGTTGTTTCACGTTTGGTTGCTCCTTTGGCTCTTGACTTGTTCCTATATTAGCGGTTTTCCTCCACTGCCCGAGCCTTTGTCCAGCATTGGTACTTTTCTGGTTCCTTCGTTGGGTCATCTAGTTCTGGTTCTTGTTATGTTCCCGCTTTCTTTGCTAACAGACTCCAGCAACGGGGTATGTGGATCCTCAATATCAAATATGGAATAGTGTGGGACAATAATATCATAGGGAAAATACTGATGGACAAATATCGAAAGGTAAGTATGCATTGATTTTCTATACTAACTCCACATTTATGTACCTTGACGATATTGACAATGCATATCGTCAAGGTACACAGATGTGGAGTTAAGAATAGCAAATCTATACTTTCCTATAGGCGTTTTTCGATTTTTTTGTTGTACTCCTTCCTTCCTTGAGTAAGGCTTCTGTTCTGTCTAGTTCCTGCTTCGTCTCGTGCCAGTTGCATAACCAGGGCGCCCTGGGCCCCAGTGCAAAGAAATCTGCCCCACGGCTGATGTTTGAATTATATAATACAGCAATGATCAGCGTTGAGTAGGCCCCTTAGTCAGGTCACTGGGTCCCAGTGCAACTGCACTTGCTGCACCAATGTGAGCTTCACCCTTTTCTCCTCCTCTACAGGACGTGGTATTCTAAGTAGGCGTCGGCATGTTTCCTGCGTCTGACCCTACACCCTTCTTCCATCGGTTCCTGATTGCTATTTGCTTTGTTTCCAACCTGGTTCCTATGTGGGCTCCCCCTAGCTTGGTTCAGAATGTGTCTCCTGTCTGCTTCACTCCCGTTTCCTGTTTGAAACTTGCCAGGAACCTGTACACGCCCACTTCCCTCCTCGGACACTTCCTGTCATTTAGTAAAATTGCAATGTTTGCAGCTAGCTTCGCCGTCACAGGGAGGAAAACGGGGGAGGGGTGCCTAGTGGTAGAAGATCAAGAGGCCTGCAAGATAAAGAATAATAAAAAGAGGGGGGTTAAAAAAAAACAGAACAGAGTGGGCAGTGTGAGCCTGAGGCAAATGAAAGCGCGTGTTGAGAGACAGAAAGTGCGAGACAATGAAAAGGAGAGAGGGGGCAAGGGGAAAGAAGTGTCTGACTAAAATGGCGCTAGAAGGCTAGGGACTGACTGCAGTTTATTTGTAGTTAAATGAGCTAGCAAGAGAGGGCTCATGTGGCAGATGGAAACGCGACAACTCAGATATTAAGCCCTCAGTTTCCGAGTGAGCCAACCCTCACTCCCCTGTCCCGCGCCCAGACATGCAGGGCCTGCCCAGACCCGCCCAGTGACTCTGCTGTGAGACTGACGGCTCCCACCTGTAACCCTGCCCCACCCACGCCTGCCTGGCTCACCGGGGGCGTGGCCTAGCGGGTGTCAAGCCTTACCGGAAACCCAGCGGCCTCCGGGGAAGGGTTGCCATCTCGAGAGCCCCATCTGCAGTCCCTCTCTGGCGGAAGCACTTCTATTTATTTAATTATTTGTTTTATGCATTATTATAAAGCACGGACTTTACCCGAGGGTGTCAGAGCACTGTACAATAGAACCAGTGATGTTACATGAGAGAAATGTTACAAAAATGGCACGTACAAAAATAGCAGGACACAGAATCAAAACACAGTAGGCAAAAGGAACACAATATCAAACACAGCATGCAAGCAATGTACAAAAAATAAATAAATATAACAAATTTACAATGACTAACGAACTTCCTGGCCGGGTCAGAGAATGAAGGAATTGGTTCAGAAAGTGTCTTTGGAATAGGAGAGATTTGAGGTCCGCTTTGAAGATTTGGATCTAGGTGGTGGCATGGAGCAAAGGAGGAAGCGAGTTCCAGATTCTCACAGCATTACTTGAGAACGATTGAGCCTTCTATCACACGGGCCCTCATCCTTGGAGCCAGTGGCGTAATCCAAAATGGCGGAGCCCCGCTGCAGAATGTGACGAGGGGCCCTTATGTCACCCATAGCTCAAAAATATTCACTGGTCTTGGACAGAATGAGGGGCCACTGAATGGCTGGGGCTGCGTCGCAAGGGAGACCCGTGACTCCACTAAACCTTCTCCACTCGCCGACCCGTTTGCCACACAGAGGAAGAAACTACACCGCCCCACTTCCACCGCATTACACCCACGTGACTAGTCAACCATATATTCTGTCTTCTCCACCTGCTCCCTCCCCACAGCTACTCAGAAATACATACTGTCTCTGTGTTTTCTGACTACGATGTCCACGCTGAAGCAGTAAGTGCAGAGTTATAGGGAGAATTAGGCAGGGAGGACAGTGGAGAGAACCCAGTAAACAGGTTCCTTCCTGTGCTCTTGAAACTTTGCCCTGGAGTGAGTCATCACAGAAAAGTCAGCGAAAAATCTGCATAGACTTCAACTTTGCAGCTTCTTAAACGGGGACACGGTTTTGTAGCAATCTTACTTCTTGTATGTATAGGAAGCCTATGAGTAATGCAGTAACAAGGTGATAGGTGGAATGCTTGCGACAGACCCAGGACCTGTTGACCTTCAGGAGGCTCCTCAAGACCTGGCTGTTCGAGCAGTAGCACCCCCCTTAGCACCTTGAGACCCTCGCTGGTGAGTAGAGCGCCCTACAAATGTTTGATTGCTCTAATTAGTCTCAGCCACTGGAAATCGCTTGGGCCGCATTCCAGTCCATCATTTTTCACCCACCATTTCACACCTAATTAAGACTCGCCTCATGCAAATCAGTACCGACCCTGCTCCTCATGGGAACAGTCTGTCCCAAACTGCCAGGTTAGCTCCCCTCCATAAGAAGTAATATAGGACACAATACCCCCAATTCTGCGGATCATAAACTCAACCATCCCTTAAGTACCAAGAACATAAAGTAGTAAAATAGTCAACAATCTAGTTATAGAAGTTATGTAATCACATAAAATCTTCTTAACACGCAGTATATAAATACCCTTGCACCATGTTGAGAATGATTTGAAAAAAACAGGAAGGTAAAACTGAAGAATTAATGATAAAATAGGGACAAACTGGGAAGAAGCAATTATGCCTGACAATTGTATTAGTAAGCAAATTGTAAGTAACTCAGGACCCAGTGCTTGATTTATTGCTTGATACTGTAATAGACATAGATTTACTAGATAGAAATCTAGCATCGCTTGTATGAAGGCCCAATTGGTGGCCTTCAAGCAGTTTGGCCAACATGACAACCAAGCTCCCAAGCTAAGTAACTCAACGGCCTTGGCTTCTTTGGTTTTATGTTTGCTGAACCTCAACGCAGGCCACAAGAATTATGCGGTTCATTTCCTGCAAAACTGTGGATTTTCTGCATTTGCTGCACAACCAATCTTCTTCTGCACAATTTACAGATTGATAAAAAATGGTTCTAGCTCAAACGGATCAAAAGTTACCAAAAATGCTGCCTCACATGGAGCAAGACAGTGTCTAGCCCTGTGCAACCCAGTGACTGGTCACCTTTCTTTGCTGATTACTGCAGTTAGGTGCTAAAGTGGTAGTAATAAGGTGACATTTCCGGTCAGGCAGGTGCTAACTTTAAAAGAATGACATAATAGTGAAGTAACACAGCCACAAAATGTGCTGCATAATTTGAAAAGTTGCCTTACCTTACTGCATTATTTAGTTATTTCCAAAGTTTCTGACCATAACTGAATGACCTTAAAGTTGACATATAGATAGATATTTGTTTCCCATTTTTTGCCAAAGCTGACGAACTCTGTCTGGGTGGGTGCATCGTCCATGAGGGTGAAGCTCACGATATCTTGCAAGATGTACCACCAGGAAAAAGACGTGCACTCGCAGGTATGAAAAATTAAATCTCTTTAATCTGGCAAACACGTTTCAGCATCATTGCCTTCTCAATGACTTGATTAATAAAACACTCATGCAATGTTCACACTGATTTTAAAATGTGTCCTGAAAGTGTCCCCACAGCTTAGTGATAAGTGGACATGAAGAGAGGACTGCATGATCCAATTTCGTCAACACTTTACTGCGGCCGCCATCTTAAAACAATCCAGACTCTATTGCATCTAATGGTATTTACTATATTTATTTATATAACCTGTGCAATGTTCAAAATATTATGCTAAACATCCTTCGGGCCTAAATATCCTTCGTCCCCTATTCCAATAAAACTCTGTATGAGTTGTCCATTGCCCAGCCAGGGGCTTCGCTTCACTGCACCAGGGAAGATGTACTCAATCCTACTCATCATCCCTGCGCATTACTTCACATGTGATTTCCGGAAGGAAAAACGTGGTTCGCCCATGCCCCAGTAGCCGTAATTGATGTCACTGACATATTACCGGAGGGGTAGGTTCCATTGGAGGCTCAGAATTCAGGAAGCAAGACTTGTGAAACACAAAATTAAGGAAGAAGGCAAAACAGCAGTGCAACAAGAGGGTTGGTTATAATTTTAACAGCTTGGGCGCGGCCGCAATTCTGCGCCCGTTTTAATGAGTGGGCGGGATCATGACGGCCCCCAGCCGTCATCAGCACACGCCCACCGTGATGCATGACGGACGGGGGCCGTCATCAGCATGGAAGGGGTTAATGACCAGTGGAAAGCCCATGACTCTCACAACGTTGCCAGGTGAGAGGCTACAGTAGCTTCTGTTGCTGCCAAATCTGACTTGAGCAGAATTTTTTTCTCTTAGAGTTACTGTTGCGAATGATCTTGAGGATCTTGAAACAAACTTGCAAGTCTATCTTGCCTATTGTTTGCTTCATATAAAATCCTATTCCAGGATGGCTTCAGACCGTAAGGTGATGGCCAGTCAACTGTTCCCTGCCCACCAGGAGACAATGAAGCAGCCTGCATCAAGGTGCCGGTCATGGGAAATGGCCTAAACAATGCAGGCTCAGCCACGAGTGCCGTTTCCCCGCAAGCCGAACTACGCTTGCCTTAACCACACATATGTCTTAACAATGCATATCCGTGGTTAAGGCAATGCGCGGTCTAGATGCAGAGCGGCTGGGCGGGCACAGGAAGACAGGAAAAGGAAGGATAGGGAGAGGACACAGTAAGGTAAGTGGGGCTAGGGACGGGTCTTGGAGGGGAGGGGGTCGTTTTTCTGAGTGGGCGGTCGTTTTTAGTGCTGGGGGTCGGAGTTGTTTATATGGCTGGGAGCATTTTTAGGGCTGGGGAGGGCTGAGTCGAGGTGCTTTACAGGTGTTGGGGCAGTTTTTAGGGCTCAGGGTGGGGGGATGGAGTAGTTTTTAGGGCATGGGGTTCGTTTGTAGGGCTTAGGGAGGGGGGAGGTGCAGTTTTCAGGGCTGGAACAGTTTTAGGCCTTAGGGCGGGGGGCTATGTTGGGGTAGTTTAAAGTGGTAGGGGTAAGTTTTCAGGACTCAGGGCGGGGGGATTGGGTCGGGGTAGTTTTTAGAGCGTGGGGACAGTTTTTAGGGTGCGGGTGGGGGCAACGGGACAGTATTAGGCCTCAGGGCAGGGGGGGCTGGGTTGGGGTACTTTACCGATGTAGGGGACAGTTTTTAGGGTTCAGGGCAGGGGGTAGTTTTTAAGGCATGAGTTTTATTTTTAGGGTTCACAACGGGGCAGGAGAAAAGGGACAGTTTTAGGGGCAGGGTATGAACTTTAGCACACATGTCCCTTCACCAATCATGTCTTTACCACAAAATTGCGTGGTAATGACGCAGTCCTGGTAAAGACAGTGTTGTTCAGTCATATGATGTCTAGGCACGCATTGTTCCATCATAAAACCACCTGCCATATTACATAACATCATAGGGACCGAGCGCAAGCTCCAGTCCTTTATGCTCCAGTACTATTTTTCCAGCTCTGTATAGTTACAGCACTCCCAAATCTAATGCAGTGACTCCAGTCTTACTGGTAGTTGCAAATTCAGTACTCCACACCAAGAACGGTTTTTAATTACTGGATGACTTTAATTGACACTGGTGAAGATACTACGATCTCAGTGTTACTTCCTGAAGAGGCCACTGTAACCTCAGACCAATCAGGACGATGAAGGGCTGACTCTTATGCCCAGCTTATGTCCTATTGCACCGTACCAATGAAGCCTGAGGGAAAACCGAAGAAGCAGCCTCATTCACCCACATCATTTGCACCCTCAGAGTAGCATCCCCAGGCTCATTCTGGCCTAGACCGCTGATTCTCCCATTCTTCCGATACATAAAGACATCCAAAAGAAAGTCAACCTTAAATGGGACTCAGATCTGTGAAAAGACCAAACCATTCCCTTCAAGTCCCAGTCACAATTTAACAGGATGCCCCACGAGCACCACAAATCCCTTCACCATCAATTCACCTCTGATATTTAACAACCTGTTTTTTTTATTTCTGAGATAACCGGTGTGAGCACGGGAGTAAGAGAAGTCACCTTTTCCACAAGAGTGCCTCCTTTTTACACATGGTGTCTTGGCACTCGAAGCTCGCAACCTGCATCACTGCAGCATCGGCGTCTTCAGTCACATCTCTTCTTTTGGAGACAAGTCAGAAAGCACACTTAACCACATTGACCACCTGAATGTTGAAATCCCATCAAATCAGGTACTGCAGATAGTATGGGTCATGAAGACTCAGTTGTGACATCAGAGTAGACTCCCACTCCACAATTAAACTTCTCTGTATAATTTTCAGGCTTTATCATAAACCTTCACTGCAGTCATATTGGAGTTCTAGAGCTCTCTCAGTCACTGCTCAGTTTCCACTGACGACCCTATCGCTTCTTTCAGCCTGCCATCTTAACTTTCAAAAGATCCCACTACACATTGGACTCTACCAGCGAGATATCCTAGCCTCTCCTCTACACTGCAGTGGCCACCATAGGTATTGTCACTTAGGTCAGTATGGAGAGCGTTTATATTATAACAACTTCTGCTCAGTAAGATGCACAGTCTCTTATGCTTCTACCAACACAGACGTTGAAAAATTCATATTCCCTTCCATAACTAACAATCGGAGTTGTATCACTGCAAGATTGAGAGGCCGCATACAGAGGCCCCCTCAGCCAAAGCTCTGCAGGACAGGGGGATGCAAGGAGACACAAGCAGTGACACGGACAGGGTAGGCCGCACAGCACAATGTTGATGGTAGTACCTTCACCCTGCTCCCAGTCTTGAAGCAGATGTCCATCTGGGATCCACTGTGCTCCTCGAAATCACTTGCCCACCAACAGGTATCTAGGGTGCTTTGAGCAGACCGTGGCTATAGTTCACTGTGCTCCGTAGTACAACCACTGTCTGGGTGAACCGAGCATTGTCCTACCTGCTCTGTGTCTTTCACCCGGAGGGCAGTGAAGTGGGGCCCTATACTGAGCATGCACCTGGGCACCTCCACCTGTAGGCCCAGCCAGACCCAAAGGGACCAAAGTACAGCTCATCACGATTGGGTAGGGGTGCATTCCAGCCAGAGGGAGTCCTCTCCATGGTTCTCACCAAAGGCCGTAGTGGCCATCTCTCCTGGCCCCAGGATAGACCAGCGGGATGACGAATGGGGAGCATTTGACGAGCTCCAAAGTCTTGAGCCGTCTTGGATCACGGTTGCTCTGTGTCTCTCTCTGCCTAACGGTGTCAAAGGAATCTGAAAGTGCTATCCTAATATTACCAAATGTGACATTCAAAGAGTGAGGTATTTTATATATTAAAATGCAGATTATTCCTACTCTGGGTATGAAATCATAATTTTAGGAAAGACATAGAGACTGATATTTTGAACACCATGACTTTAATGCTGGAAGAGCTGTTCGGCAAGAGAGACAGTGCTATTCATAGACTGAGATTTTAGGGAACCTTTGGTTACTTGGGCTTATATTCTCAAGGAGGCTTGTTTTTTTTGGGCACCCTTGCTCATCTCCTGAGGACTATTAGGCTAGCGACCCCCGGGCCCTCCACCATATTTTCCTTTGATTCTCAACTTGACCTGTCACCCACCATGCATTAGAGAGCCATTTCTTCTTTCCAGCCAAGGGAAACTCCCCCCCCCCTTCATCACCCTCCATGTCTTTTCTGCAAAGAAAAGTTGACACAACTCTCTTCCACATCACGATTTCTTTCCATGACTCTCGACCTCTAAGGCCACTTGGGCAACAAGAG
Organism: Lissotriton helveticus; assembly: GCF_964261635.1. NCBI lineage: Eukaryota > Metazoa > Chordata > Amphibia > Caudata > Salamandridae > Lissotriton > Lissotriton helveticus. The sequence goes on from NC_136070.1 coordinate 1,005,706,315, forward strand.
CTTGGCTTTTTACCTCCGGGGTATAGGCATCTCTATCATGGACACTTCATGGGTCCCCCTTACAAGGATTTCTTTGGGAGTAGTGGCCTCTAAAAGGCCTAGCCCCCCCAGATTTTTACATGATAACTCATTTGTCAAAGGCGAGATGCTAGGATCTGGATTCCTCTGAAGGGGAACCCGGAAACTCTCTGCAAGCTTCCTAAAGCTGATGATATACAAATAATCTGCTACTTATTCTGCTTCCTCCAAGGAAAGAGAAGACCTTTCAGACAGCCTATTTGATCCTTTGCTCAGAATGCCTACAATAAAGTTAACGACCTAAACTGTAAAAAGTCTTCTATTTCCAACTCGTATCCCAGACCTAGAGATTTCAGGTTCTTCCCCATTTTTAAGGAGTTCTAACAACCCATGACCTACTTATCACTTTTTATTGCTCCAATAAGGACTTCCCTCCAGCCATCTCGGGTAATCTTTCCTATTTTCTCCCACCTTGCCTAGTCCTTGCTTAGTGCAGAAGTGTGGCTCAATGGTTAGAGCGACAGACCCTGATGCAGAGGTCTAGCCCGGGACCAGGGTTCAGTTCCCGCCTCGGCAGGTCTTGGGCTCAATTTCCTCGGACCCAATAATTCTCGCCTTGGTGCCTATTCTAATCATGGGTCCCACTCTGCAACTCTGGGCAATAGCTTGCTTAATCTCCACAACGGCCCCCACAACGCTAGGATGCCTGACTTCACCTTGGGGGTGATAGCTTGCTTAATCTCCACAACGGCCCCCACAACGCTAGGATGCCTGACTTCACCTTGGGGGTGCCCAGGAGTGGGCACTTCACAGGGAAAAGCCAGGAAGGGTCCCACAGCGGTATTCGTACAAGCGCCGATACCCCAGCTGGGGTCGATTCGTGCGCTATACAAGTACACTACATTTACATTTCAGTGTCAGTGCATAATACTGTTGATGATATCTTTGTTTACACTTGCGCTTGTCATGTAGGATGAGCCCCCCATGCCCTCACAGAAACACAAACCTCAACACAACCCAGCACAAGGGCATGACCACAGAGTCGGATTGGGATCCAGATTAGGCCCGGTCACCAAACGAAAAAGTGGGCCACACTTTTCCTAAAATGTTCATTAGTTAGTGTCAGGGGGGTTATTTTCCTCTCTCAATTTCCTTTTCTCTTCCCCTCTTTCATCGTACTTCTGCACGTCTCACGTTCCCTTTTGTTTCCACAATGTGCCCCAAGCTCATTCCATTTTTTACTCCCCCATCATGTCTATTCTCCCTCTCCTTTGTCATTTTGTCCCAGGCCAGAATGAATATTTTTCACAGTAATGTTGTAAACAAAAAACCTATTGTTTAGAGTTTCAGTTGATTTGGTTGTTGGTTATTTTTTTTATTAAAACGGGAGCCCCCTCGCAGTTTTGAAGATGGCAAGGTGGCAGCAGACACCCAAGGCTCTTCTGTCTGCTGCTGGAGACAAAAGCTGAGACCACCGCTTGTAATCTGACTCCTTGCACAACCCCTTTTCCTTCCAACCCCATGTAACATTAGTGCTAGCTGTGATGTTCATAAACTGCATTGCTACTCCCAGAGGCCTCATTGTCGCGCTCAGTGACTCAGGATGGGAGGAGACCCCCCACATGCTGTGCCTGTTCAGTTTGGCCTATTGTCCTACTCTGCACAACAATGAACCATCACAGGTCTGTACTTGGTCATACTGAGGTCTGCCCTCTGCTCTAGGCCTTCAGCAGCCTTTCGGGTTGTGTATCAAAGACCAAGGTGGTCCAGGCAAATGTTGGGGTTTTATTTACAATTGGAAGGAAAAAAAACGACTCCCCAGCTGGTCTTTGCCACAGGCCTCTCGGGCAATGGAAGATTGCCCCCTTGCCAATCTGACCCTGCATGCACAGATTCTGGTGAAGGAACCAAACTCCACTTTGGCTCAAAAGATTTCACAACATTCTGCCACCCCTCTTTTAATTTGGACTATCCCCTCTTTCTCCCTGTTTTAATTCGTTTTAGCTTATTTGTTGTCAGCATACATCTTTGTTCTTAATGGTGTCTCATAGTGATTTATCTGTCCATCCAATCAAGACATAATACAATCTCTAAGTCTGAATCACTGCCATGCTCCCAGACTGCTATAATGGATTGTTTCAGCACTGTCGTATTTCAGACACATCTATAGAAGAAATTATATGTAATAAAAATTATTCTGGAAAAATATAAAACAGCAGCGGGACTACTTTTTTAAAAATTTGATACCGGAATTAAATGGGGTTACTGGAGTTCAAGAAATTAGGTGTGTCAGGATTCACCTTTCCTTGGACTCAGTGGAAATAGTATGCCACTGGTCTTTTAACTGCATAAGGAGTAATAGTATTGTAGTATTAACCATATTTCAGTGAGAATATAACAGGGCAATATTAAATAATCAACTAGTCACACAGCTAAGCCTTGCTGTCTAATACAGCCTTTTTATAATTTACGGTATGGTGCAATTAATCCGTTGATGTGATTAATAGCTGCCACAGCACATTGTCAGAGGGATTGCGCTGGTGCAAATACTAGTCACAATTTGCCACACGTCTATTGCAATTCACAAACTTATGTTATGACTAGTTGTTAACATGTAGCGAATTAGAGTGAAGCCTTGCTAAATACGTAATATAGGAAGAACTGCTTTATGTTAACTTCCATAGAGAAAAGGAATTGTTCTAGTGGAGATGGCCCAACAGAAAGAATTAAGTTGCAATAGCATCTTGCCTTGTAGAAAGGTAGATTAATTTAATTTAGGAATTATTTTAAATGGTTATCGGTTGGCCAGGTTTTTAGTGGGATTGTTTAAATAACATTATTTTATTGAATATGTATGTACTTCTTTTCAATGTGTTGTAAGTTGTAATGTATGCATATTCGTTTAAATGAGCATTGAAGTTCTCCACCATTTGCATTGGTGCACCCTATTAATAATAATAAACTAAAATGATGCCATTCAGACACAGCGAATGTTTGGAATCAGCGAGGTTGTAGTCGCTGTCTATTAACTGGTTGCAGTGCATATGGCAACGACAAATCTCAGAATAAGTTCAGAAGTTATGGGTCTTGTAACTTCATGACAGTATTTAGAATTTGGGTTCATTGTCCTTCTCCAAATTGTATGATCCCCATTTCTTCCAACGTTTAATCAATTGGGGTTTGTTAGAATGCATGTTAGCATGAATACCCCAAAAAATGGTCTTTGGCATTGGTTTGTGCCTGTACAAAAAAATAGGTAGATCTCATCTGGATATGTTCATGGACTAGTGGTGCAAGGCAATGAACCATATTGATATATCATATGTAGAGAAAACATCTTTCCATCAGAACATATGTTGAAATGCAACATGGTCCACATTTAGAAAGTGAGCAACAAGGAACCCACCACCAATCAAACAGGAGCCAAGTGTACTTCCAATTAGGCTTTATTTCCAAATCACAATGTTGATCCTTATAGCACTGAACACAGTGCTTTACACAGAAAATATATACTTACACACACATATGCATTTTCAAATATTACAAAAGAACAAGATAAATAGATATAAAATTCTGTTGCTCCTGAATAAATAAATTGTACACATAAATAGAGTTATTACAAGTAAACATGGGCTTTTCAAACCAGGCATAGCGATTAGTAGTTTGAGTGCCAAAATTTGTTTTCAGTATATAATTTCCCCCTTTCCCTCTAACCCCCTCCCCCCATCAGATAAACCAGGGAAGCTTTCCTTGATAGCACCTACAGCCCCCTCTCTCAGCTGTCTCACCGAAAAGATTCTGAAATGGTTTTGGGGTGCTATGGGTACACACACCCTAAAAAGTACTATTCTTCCCATCACCCCACCCTACGAGGAATGTAAAGGGGAATTTGGCAGGCTCGTAATAGCAAAAAAGATCAATCACGCCACCTCAACCCCTCAGTACCTTTCAATCTCTTAATAGAGATGTTCAGACCAACTCCCCTTTCTGTGCCCCCACACTTTCCCACAGAGAAATGGGGAGGGCCAAGTGGGTAAGAGAAGAAGTGGGAGGAGTCGTTAGCAAAGGCACTTTTAGATGACAAGGCAATGGCTGGGAGTGATGGCTGTTTTTACTTATTTTCCTTTATCCTAATCCTTGAAGCCCCCAGGACTGTAACTAGACACATGTGTGGTTTTTGTTAACTAAGGCAAGATTTGGCAAGGTGGTGAAGGCGGTGGACCGTTTGCATAGTTGTGTGAAGTGTTAACTCCTTCACCAGCGATCATTCTCCACACCTAAGGATGGGGTCCAGCCCCACCTTTCTTAAGGTGTGTGGGGTGTCCCTCACAAAAATGAGTATAGCTCTACCCATTAAATGTACTATTGCGTAACCTATATCATAGGTGGTGCAAGTGACCAGCCTCCACACCCACTTCTATTCTACATGCTGCAGTATTCCTTCTTCAAGCCTCAACTGAGCTACAGTCAGTACACTTGAAAGCTTAACTGCAGACGTATCACACGGGTGTGGTGTCCTCCCACATAAATGTCTGGTGGACTGTCTTATTTTCTCTGGTGGGGTTTTGTAGAATCTAGGACTATCTTATTCCAACCAACTTTTGAGGAGAGTTAAACAGCACTTTTGTTCTCTAAAAATGGCCAGGTACACGCTTTGGCAAAACAGGCTGAAGTCAGCTACAGGATTTGAAGGAGAGGCAAAGGGTGGCTCTTGAACATTAATGCATTGAATAAGAAATGCCACGGCAGATGCTCTGTAAAAAGCAAATCCACCGTGATCAGCTACATATAAATGAGGTATGGCTACGCCCTTAAAAAAAAAAAAAAACACAAAGGACAGCCTCTCCCTCACATTTTTGGTCAAAAATAGAACATGGGCCGCCATTTTACAATGTGATAAATTTCCTGAGAGGTTCTTCTCTGAGGAACCTTCTGCAACAACAAACGTTCTATGTGAGCGGAAAGTGGAGCTTACAGGGATATGCTGAAAGTTCCATTCCTTGTCAGCCTATCACAGGCTTCATAAGAATGGGTCTCGAAAGAGAGAATCTTGATTTTGGGCGAGGATGTGGATGGGGTAAAGATGTTTGGTAGTCAGAAAATTATGAGGGTCCATTTAGAATTTGGGCATTCAGTGTACACACCTCAAATATTGTGCAACTTCGGAACAATCCGAATTATGTGTTTTGTGCATTATACATACGAGTATGCATATCAGCATTTTTGGTGTGCAAAGTCCAAATAAGGATGCGCCTGAATGTTGCCTTAAATTCCAGAATTTCACCTCCTGTCGATAGGTTTCAGCAAACTGAGAGGACTGCTAAGAGGGTCTTTTCAGATCTTCACATTCGGTTTCCGGCTGTTAAGTACAGCGGTTGAGTAGAGAAACGGTCCATGACACATGTGGAAAGGGGGAGGGATTGGACAAAGGTCAATAACAAATATATATTTAACAACATGTTTCACTGAGATTTCTCTTGTGCAAAATAGTTCATGTCCTTTCTTGTGTAATAAAGAATAAATATTTATGCCAGTCTCTCCTTTGAAGGTGCATATGGTTATTGGTCTGACACTGACAGGCGGTTGAAGATTGGGAGGCGTTTGCTGCTAGTAGTAAGGCCACTGCTGGTAAGCTCAAAGACTGGGGAATCCGAGCCGCTCAGGCTGCTAGAGCTGCTGTAGCAATCTGGGTCAGACAAGGAGTTGGATGATGGGGTACGGTTGAGTCCCTGAAGGCCAAAGAATTGGTGGTTCTGATGGGGGCTGGGCAGTACGCTGGGGGTGCTGGCTGGAGGTGCAGCCCGGCCACAGCGGCATGAACAGCAGGTGGATTCTGTCAGGGAAGTGAGGTGCCGTGGGGGATCCGCATTCAACCTCAGGCTGCTACCATGGCTCCGCGGCTCCACCATGGTCGGCGAGAAGAGGTCACTGGGAGGCGGAGACACAGAGGATGCTCGGGCAAAGGAGTTTGGGTCAGGAATGCCTGGGGGAGGTGAGCTTCTCCTGCCTGGGACCCCAGAGTAGCTGAGACTCTGGCGGAGCTGATGTGGGGGGTCCGAATTCCATGACAAGGAGCTTCCAGTCTCCTGAGGGTAGTGGATAAAGTTGCAGCGTGGTCCATATGGGCACTCCCCATACAGGTAGAACTTGTGGCACAGCTCCGTCTTGTACTTAGGATGGCGATTCATCACTCGCAGCTCCTCCAGGCCATGGGCAAACTGGCACTTGGCACCATACTTGCACTTGCCGGTGTCAGTGAAGGTGCGGCACAGTTCCGTCTTGTATCGGTTTGAGAGAACCGGCACAGCCGGCTTCAGTGGTGGGAATCCAGGAGGTGGAGGCACCAGTGACTTCTCCATCCCATATGCACTTAAGGCACTTTCGGTCAGGCTCATAGAACGGTCCGCCCGAAATGGGCTGCGGATCATAGTGTCCAGCTTCGCACTTATCTTCTGCTCAGTCTCTGGGCTCCAGTGGCTGCCCAGGGACCAGAGTGAGTCACTTAGCTGGTTGGCACTGCCACATTTAGAAACAGTGGGGTTGGTGGCACAGCTGGAGTGCCGACGTTGATAGGCTGCATTGCTCTTCTCCAGGATAAATTCTCGATCATCCAGATTCAGATTTCGCAGGTTCTGTGGAGCAAAGAAGATAAAACATTAGATCTTCGGAAAGGCGAGAGCAGACTAACAGATGCAAAGAGCTAGGCCTCACATTGAATTGCACACAGCAAGCACACAAGGTACAACACCAGGACAAAACCACCAAGACTAACCACCACACTATAATAAGAACATGCAGGCCTGACATACACACTAGCAAAGAGACCAATAGGACTGGCTACAACATAACTTAAGAGGCCGTTCGCTAGGTTTAATTGGCAAATTAGCAATTGGGTCCCCGCGTTGCACTGCTGTACTAGCCCATAAGAACCTATGCTTGGATGAGGAACTAACAAGTTGGTCTTTAGGGCTGGCCACCAGACTTATACAGGGGCTCCCAGGCTCCCTACTAGCACAAAGGCAACCAAGCCTTGCACTCACCCTGGACAAAAGACCAGATGTGGTCACAACACTCGGTAACAGACCAACCCAACTCCTCGCTATCCGGCTGTAAAACTGGCAAGGGCCATCAGGATTGACTGGCATGCTAGCCGACAACAAACTAAGCCGGTCCGAGTCACAGGATCAGGCTCACTGGTGCCAACTATCACACTGCCGCAGTCGAGATTGGCCACCACACCAGTGCAGGCAGAGACACCTCAAAACCATTTTAGGAGGGGATGAGATGGAAGAGGTTGCACATCTTGGCCATTTCCCAAGAGCGGGTGGCGCCCTGCGTGACTCCTTGCATTCGGATTTAATAATTCTGATTTCGCAAGGACCTCCCTGATTTCCGGTTATCAGATTTCCTGTGAGAAAAAGGCACTCGCCTTCCTGCTTGGCAGGCCGCCATGTTCCAGGAACACATTTGACTTATTTTTTCAAAGGGCAACAAGATTTAAAATATGCCCCAAACCACCTGAGTTAATGTGCCCAAGTAAAACCCAGGGCAGCCCCCTACCCCATAAATGCAGCTGTTGCAAGGATTATCTCTGTGCAGATAGAACAACTTTAGACTACAGCAAACCCAAGTGGATGACGGGAGAGCTGGGAGCCACAAGAAAGTGAGCTCGTGGCAGGTGGAAGTGGGACGAGAGAAGCCTGGAGAAGGGCAGTCACAGAGTAGCAGCAGCAGACACACCTAGGCAGGGCGAGCTCCGGCCGGCTCAAGACTGACACGTCATGTGTAAAGTTTCAGTGGCGCAGCAAGGCTGCAGTGCGACTTAATGCAAACAAGAACCCCCAGGGTTTTGGCGTTAAAAAAAAGCTGCTATAAAAGGGGGTTGCAAAGGCCCTGCAGGTCGCTTGGCCCCGGTGCAACTGAAGCGGAGGCCCCTCGTATGATTTTAGCACTCCTCAAAAGAACTGCCACGCAAGTGTCCGCCGTGGAGCCCTGGGAAGTGAAGGGGTTGAGGTGACACGTCACGTCCATTTTGGACAAGGCTTGGTCTCTCATGAAAGGAGCCCACACATATACTCAATGATATAAGCACTGTTGGAACTTAATAGTACATCAGGCCATAAAACATTCTGTGGAATAAGCAGGGGTCGAAGCTGCACGGTGCAGTCGAGCACCTGTTGCCCTGCATGGTCTGCACCCTGCAGGTTTCGTCCTTGCCGGGGGCGCCCCCCCTGCCCTTGCGTGTGGGGTTATCTGTCAGTTTCTCCGTATCACAACCCCAGTTCCCAACCGCACCCCCGCCCTCTGACTTTATCAGCACTCTGTTCAAGTCTCAGTATGACAGGATTTCATCAGCTTGAGCAATCATTAAATCAACAAGAAATGCAAGCACCAGCTACGCCCCCACACCAAACATTTAACTTCACCCCCTTCCCAGCACAGCAGGTAAAGAAATCAAGGCTATCAACCCAACAAGTAAACAGCCCGGAAGTCAAATGACAAAGCGCTTTGTTAACCCGGGCCGGGTTTCAAGCTGTGCAAATGCACCAAGAAGAATGGAAGGTTTGGGACAAACAGACCGAGTGGCAGATAAAACAGGAACGAACAGGTCAAGCGTTGCCACACAGAGGGGATTGGGAGAGAACAAACGAGAGAGCGGGGGGTGGGGGTGAAAACAGAGACAGCAAAGCAAATTACTTAAGGGGAGAGCTGCGCACAAAGCAGAGGAAAATGAAAGACCGAAGAAACTGTTGGAGGGGTTGAGGGTGGAACAGGGAAACAGTTGGGCATTGAAGAGAAAAGAAAAAGTGGAAAAGTCAGAAACTGGAGACAAAGATTTAGAAATGACAGCCAAAGAGTTGGAGACACATTTGAGAGGGTACGATGAAGAAAGGTTCAGAAAACGGCAAGGGAGAAGGAGGAAGAGAAAAGGTGATGGCAAAAATCACACAAAGATAGGGGGTACTTGGTTAAGTGGGGAGAGGAAAACTGAAAAGGAGAACACAAGAGAAAGTGGTACGAAATGATAGAATTAAAAACACCCCGAGTTACACCCACACCCCTAACTTCCGTTCCAACGACCGCTGCCAAAGTTAGTTTTGAGGGAGCCACGCTGAAGGCCGCGCCTCAGCGGACACTGGCGAGCAGCGCCTGACGCCGCCGCCTCACAGCCACATTTTATATTTAGACGAATGTATCCTGACAACACCCCCAACCCGACCTTTAATCCAACTGCAAAAAAATATGCGCAAAACTTTTTCAAACTTTTTTGTGCAACAAGTAAAAAAAAAATACACCAGAGGAGGCCAGAAACATGGACTTTGAAGGGACGTCGATCCCTCGAGACTTATTAACAAGAGTGCTTTAGAAATATTTCCCAGACAGACGTTTTCCAGTGGACTGTGTCGGGGTGGCGACTGCCATTGCGCTCGTGCCCTCGCTCACAGACAAGAGTGGAGCGGACTTTGGGTCATGTTTTTGGGTCCAAAATCACAAATGGCTTCTAAGCGGGTGCTGTGATCCAATCTATTCACCCAAATGTTTTCACAGAAATGAAAAAAAAGTCACGGTGGAAAAGGGTGACGGGGCCCATTCCTCCGCCCGGTTGTCGTTGAGAGCGCAGCTGTTGTTTCCGAGCCCAGAGCGCACTCATAACGTAGCCTCTTACCTCAAAGATTGAGTTTATATCCAGCATCATGGAGGACATGTCGGACGTAAGGTGCGGGTCCGGCTCGGGGTGCCTTGTTGGCTCGGGGTGCCTCGTCGCTCCAGAGGGCTCCTGTACTGTACTCCTGTTTTTTTGGAGCCTGTAAGCCAGCACAAGCTGAAGCCAGCACAGCACCGGGAAGCTTAAATAGATAGAGCAGAGAGGGGCGGGCCCCGGCTGAGCAGCCTTCCCCTCTTCCCCCGCCCTCCCCCCGCACCTCCCTCCCTTCATTCCCTCCCCTCCCCCCGGCCATGCGCGGGTGAGGTCATCATACATGAAATGTACGGTAAATTGAGAACGGTGCCAAGCAGTCACAACACCGAAGAAAACAGAGAGGGGGGGAGAGGCAGCCAGGGAAGATCATTAGAGGGAGGGTTGGGGAGAGGCAGCCAGGGAAGAGCGAGAGAGGAGAGGCTGGGGTCAGAAAGGGGTGCCAGCGGAGCGAGGGAAGAAAGGTGGCAGAACAAGGTGTCACGCGGCCACATCAGCAGAGCCGGGATTCAGGCTCTCCTGACAGCCAGGGGAAAGAGTGAATAAGAGGTGCGGTTTTCACAGCACAGCGAGTACGGAACGGGGAATATAGAGCTTTGCGGGGCTCACAAAAATCAATCCGCTACTGCAGAGAGAGAAGAGAGCTAGGTGACAGAAAGAGGTGGCGTGCAGTTACGCCAACCTAGAAAGATGTACCGTGCAATTACGCCAAGCTAGAAGGAGGTAATGTGCAGTTACGCCAAGCTAGAAATATGTGCGTGCGGTTACGCCAAGCTAGAAAGATGTGCGTGCAGTTACGCCAAACTAGAAAGATCTGCCGTGCAGTTACGCACAGCTAGAAAGATCTGCCGTGCAGTTACGCCAAACTAGAAAGATCTAAGATGTGCCGTGCAGTTACGCCAAACTAGAAAGATCTGCCGTGCAGTTACGCACAGCTAGAAAGATGTGCCGTGCAGTTACGCACAGCTAGAAAGATGTGCCGTGCAGTTACGCACAGCTAGAAAGATGTGCCGTGCAGTTAGGCCAAGTGAGCTGCAAGGGGCGACTGAACCAGATGCGCGGCTGCAACATCTGTGAGAGAGAAGAGGGTAAGGCGGCAGAAAGAGGTGCCTGTCAGTGGCATCTCTGGAAGTGAATTTTAGGTGCGGTGGGGGCAAACCTGGCGCCACAGATAAATCTCGTGGAGGCACACGGACACACACGCGCGATGTATATACATAGAAAGTCATATTTAAACATTTTAAACAAACAGCACTACTTTGCAACGATAGGTGGTTGGACAAATTAATGTGTGCCAAGAGACAGTGCTTGTTTGTTTTTTCTGTCACATGAGGAAAAAAAACAGAGGGAGTGTATATATATATATATATATATATATATATATATATATATATATATATATTGGGCCATAAATATTTTCACTGTCATCGCATAAATATAGCTACATTTATGGGATGGAAGTGGAAATAATTATAGGCCCAGTAACTCGTTATTCAGAGCAACTGTACCAATAAATCCACATTCACACATTTATTACTTAAGTGCACCGGGTACGTTTAAGTTTGTTACCAAAGTGGAGCAACTTTGACATTAGAATCGCATTGTTTGCTGCCTCACAGATAAGATGTAACACGACTTGACAGAGAGAAACAGCTCTCCAAGTTGTCAGCAAGCCTCTCCAACGTGATTTCACATTACTGCATAGATGTAACCCCCTGAGTCCTGGAGTTGTTCAAGTACCTTTTGTTGAAATAAATGCAAGAAATAGTGCAATGTCATCATTCACCATATATGCAGATGCAGAATGTATATTATACACTATTTAGTACCCTTGTTGAGGTAGGGGAGAGAGCATCAGGTCCTAATCGAAGCTTCATGTCTCGTGAGTCGTGCCCCCTACCCCCTACACTCAACAAGGGTAAAAGAAGCAGGGGTCCCTGACGCGCAACACAGAAATCATCATCACAAAAGAAGATTCAGGCTGGAGTGGCACTCAAAGGTCAGAGCCTACCACCAAAAGCCAAGGGCTGTACTAAGACACATGCTTTTGAAAATGACAATATTGGTCTGGCACTCAGAAACATCTTCTGGGCTGGTCGAGGAGATGGTTGAAATTGAGGAATTGCTCTCAGAGTGCAGAAGTATTTTTGTAATATGGATCAAAGCTAATGTTTCACTTTTATGGGATAAATACATTATATCCTTAGAATAGATCAAGTGTTATAGAAGGCCTATCAGGCCTGAAGTGTTACTGCAAAACACCAGATTTTAAGGGATAACATCTCAGAAAACAAACAACTGAAACATTTAAACGGCCAATAAACAGTATTATGGCATCCCTCTGAAATTAGGAAAGAGAGTGCATTTGAGGGATTAAAGGAAAACACACAACTCAAAAATTGTATCGGAGAAGGCATAGCGAAACCGAAAACGAAGCTCAGATGTTATGAAATACTACAAAACACAGGGGATGTAAATGAATAATCTAATGGAATAAACAAAAAACAGCTCCGGGCCATAGACTATATTCAGGACACCTGTTCTCGAATTAGAGGCAAAAACGCCCTTGGGCATTAGTGCGCTTTATAAGCTCTAAATAAATATAAATAAAGATCATGCAAGGGAATGGATTGCAGAGAATACCTAGCCCAGGATTATAAATGAGAACACACAACTCAGGCATTATCCCCCACAAAATAGAACATACATTGAAAAAGCCAATGGGTCTGACCTAAATGTGCAAAAGCATGCAAACATCATGCACGTGTCGGTGTTAGCATATGAAAACCAGGCCTGTTGACTTTCCCAATGCTTGTTTATCAGAGTGTATAAAGTACGCCAATAATCAAATTGTGATTCTTGATTAAAACACACAAAAAGCCTACATAGAGCTAATACTAAACAAAAAGGATTGTTTTCCGTATGTGATGCATGTGGCATAACAAATGTACTGTGTGATGAATCAGTGTCCTTTACAAAAACAAAATAGTCCTTCTTGCATTGCAATGCAAGTAGTTCAAAGGAGGTAGAATGACATGCCAAATAGAAGATAGCATGAAGTGAGAGAGCCATACTTCCCTAGGCAGAGTGAAAGCCCACAAGACAGAGCAACAATAGAACACACAGCTCATGGATCATAGGTGAGTATACACAGATTAAAAAAAAATACATCAACCAAAGTTTATAAAGGAGAACGCCAGCCCAAGTGTTGTAAACGAGAATACACAGTGATTTGCACGCTCTATCAATGTTTGATTGATTGATTGATTGGCAATCTTTGCTGTGTTTTCTGAATTACAATCCCCGACCTTCGTTTTATTTACTACAGTATCTGACCTTTGTGTTCTTGTACCCAAGGCTTTACTCCGGGATTGTTTTTTTCCAGAAAGTTATATTCTGGGGTATCTGTGAATGCCTAAAAAATAGAAATCTGTTGCAAAAGCAGGAACAACTCAACAGGGGCAGATTTCCGACGTTTGATTCAGGCTCTTTGTGAATGGCGCCAATATTTTGAAGATTATTGCGGACTGATGCTCAGCACTGACATTATAACAGACAGCAAACTACTCTGGGATTGGAACAGAGACTGAAAGAGCTTGATTTCAGTAGAGGGCCTATAAACTGTTTTTCCTGATTGGGATTATCATGCAAACGAGTCAAATGGCAATTGTCAGAGAACCTGTAATAAAATTCAATTAAATTGTACGAATTGTGGAAAATATGAAATTGGGTTATGAAGAAATGTGATAAAAAAAAGCTGTTTTTGATGTGGTGTTGGTGTATTTTTTTATTTACTAACATAGGCATTTTCTGAGAACCTCTGGATGGGTGCCCCATTTCAAGTGGACTCACACTGTGCCACGGACCCTAGTGCAAGCAAGGGAAGCGATCAAACTCACCACAGGTTGTGTAGTAAATTACTCTGTTAATCAGGGTTCAGTGGGCTCCTCAGGCCTCGAGCCCCTGTGCCCACTGCACCTGCAGCACCAAAGAAAGCTGCACCCTGACTGTACCTCCCCTCCCCTGTGTCTGATTTTACATATTCCAGTTTTTTTCTCACACACTGCTTGAAGGTGACATGTTGGTGCAATATATGAAACACCTTAAGTAAGTAAATACATATGTGGTTCTGATGTATATCTGTCTCCTGTTCCATGTGGTGGAACTAGATGTGGTGCTGATGCAACTGTGCAGTCACCATCTCCCTAAAACATAGGGAAATAGCGAAGAGAGTGGTCTTGTTACTAAATTGCTAATTTTCCAATCTGGACATTCTAGTTCTGATCCTGCTTTTGAAATTCAACTCCAGGACATTAATTTTTTTCACAGGTCAGTTTAGTTTCTGTTCCACATGGAGCATGTGTGTGGTGCAAATATGTGTTGTCCAAAAACCAACCATACATTTTGCTCACTCGGTTGTCAATATATGTTCCCACCGTTATCATACCTATTGCTCACCTACCCCCACAAAATACTGATCTATGTACAGCAGCTCATGCTTGTGACACGCCTTCTACAATAAAAAATATTTTCTGTGACATCATCTAGTGGTCTTTGGAGCTTGATCCCCATACATTTGTCAAGGTTTGTCTCCACTAGTCATTAACTAAAAAAATAAAGCATTGAAAACACTGATCAACTTCATCTGATCCCCTGGTTAAGCCCTTTGCCAATCCCCCACGCTGACCCTCTTTTTCAAAATTATATTGGAATTTGTACAACTAAGATATGCAAGTAAAGCCCAATGTTAAAGCGTTCATAAATTCCTGGGGACTGTAGGTGTCATGTAACATTACTGTGAATGGCATTTCCATAGCAAATCGGTTTATTTTATACAGCAATATATGTTGAAAGTGAACAGTTAGAAAAAGCTAGCTTGAATAGACAGTGATCTATGCAATTTAGATACCAGCTCCCGTATGTCATTCCGCTTTTTGCATTTGGGATTTTTTGTAGGTGCTATACATTGCACGCAGCCCGCTTCGTAGCTCATGTGACAACCTCTACATTTGGAGGGTTTGCGTATAAAGATATTCCAAGGTCACACAAGCCATTGCACTGCTACTTTTGTAGCAAAAAAAATCCAGTATGAATTGTTATGCTAAAAAAAAGTCGTTAGGGCACAGCCTGCACTTCCACAGTCTAGAGGTACCTTAAGCACAAAGCATGACACTACTAACTCTCTGTAGTAGTTAAGAGTGCAAGCCTAGGCTATATATTCCCCTCTCTGGTCCCCTTAACCTCTCTCTTTCCACTGTCCACCATCATCCAAGTCCAAGACCATGGTCCCAGTACCTACACCATGCACCTCTCTTTCTCCAGACTGAGAAAGCCACCGGTAGCCCTGTATATAATACAAAGTGATCCTATACATCTGCAGACGTAGACTCACATCACAGGCCTAGACACACATGGTCCCACAAAGTCCTGTCTTCGAGCTCCAGACCAAGACCCCCATCACATGCCTAGAGACACAAGGCCCCTCAAAGCCCTGGCCTCAAGCTCCATACCAAGACCCACATCACATGCTTAGACACACGTGGTCCCACAAAGCCCTTGCCTCATGCTCCATACCACTCTCCGCCACACCTTGCATATCATCAACTACAAGCCCGGCAGCGACATCTTCATCGGTCTTATTGCAAACTTTAAGTCTGTGGTCTTTGAGAGCTGTGGGTCAGCTTCATCGAAAATAATGGCGCAGTCTGAATGTCGTTGAGAAGGATTTTGGCTAGCTAGTAAACACAAAATTTATATTTACAGAATTGAGGAAAAAAACTGCTTGATGTTAGTATTATGCTCACGAAATGATACTGCAGAGTCTTACTGGAACAGCACACCCCCTACTGAAGCTGGTGAGCAAAACAGTCCACAGCCTGAACATTCCTATGACTGGGGAATCAAAAACATCAAATCAATCCTTCGCGTGCCCGTGCCAAGAATGCGAAACCCTCTGCTAGAGAAAATCCACCTAATACCCAACTTATTACTTTTCCTCAAAGACACTAAAAGTCATTTCTTTCCTTCTTACTTCAACAGTAAAACATGTTATGTTCGTGACCTTCCATCTCCCCATGACTGCTGCCCCAAAGTTATTATCAATCAGCTAAACATTACGAGCCTCGTTTTGAATCAATGTGGCAACATTATCTGGAGGAATTTGTGGCAAATATAAATAGTATGTGGTTTCACTGGTCGGGGAGACTGATTTTGCACGTTATTCCTCATTCCCCGCTTTAGAAGCAGTCGCAAAAAACGCTAAGGATAAAATTGTAAAGAGCCTGAAAGCAGGAGGTGAACTTGAAAAACAAACCAATGCAATGATGCTACCAAGAGAGGGAGGGGAACGCCAAATCAGACATCGGGGGTGACAGCAAGCGAGGGGGCCATTCAGGGCCTGGCAGACAGACAGCCAACTTGCGACTGACTGAGGGGTAAGCCCAAGGAAGACACCATATCAATTGAAGGGGTATATACAGGGCCACTGAATTATGGCACCGTGAGGCCGCGCAGTTTTTCGCGTGTAGTTTTGCCGTTTTTGCCATATAATCCATCATCTCCAGCTCAAACTGCAGTTTCTGCCAACATTTGTTTCTAGCTCAAAGGGTTCAAAAGTTACCAAATATGCAGCAACACATGCTTCCACGCAGTGGAAAGCTCTTTGCAAAGGCTGACTGGTCACGTTTCTGTAGTTTATTGTTGTATTTTCGAGTTAAACTGGTACTAACTATACTAATGAGGGGCAACCTATACCAAGACAGTGTTAACAGATTTTGAAATGACCAAATAATGAAGTCATGCTATCCCGAAATGTGCCGCATAATTTTCTTTTTCTTGCGGAATAATTTAGTCAATCCTGTCACATAATTTGACCCCCGTGCTGCATAATACTTAATCCATCGTCGGGAGGGGGGGCTGTTTATTTAAACCATCACCTGTGCCGGACCTGCGCTTGTCAACCTTGCACCTCTGGTGGGGCTGGCAGCTCTATCCACCGCCGCGCTAACACGCCAGCTGGGGCAGCCATCTTGGGTTGGGTTTCTTTATTTGCCATTCTGCATATAATACATAGGGACGAGTGAGGCGCACAGAAGACGGGATAATGCAGGAAGCGCTGCCGTGCGATTGGTACTGTACAGCAGGCAGGATCTAGCTGGTTGGATCCCAGGCTTTTTGCCTTGATGCTTCTTCTTCTCTCTTTTTTCGGAACTTCGCGTTTCGTCCAGGAGGGGGAGCAGTTCCGCTAGTAAAATTTTCCACAGCTCATGCAAACGTGTGCTGCGGTTGAACCTGAGGTATTAGCACAGGAAGTTGCGTGAAGAGATCGGAAATCAGTTGAACTATATTCTTCGACATTTGATAATTTTGCATTGTTATCACGAGGTACTCATGTTGTTACCTTAGGTCGCGTCACTACATATAAAGTAAAGTCTTCAGTCCCGAGCGCGGGCGGTTCGAGAGGTAACATGTCGCGTCTTCACTCCACCCTATACATCTTTATTTACTCCATTACCAGACACCGGGTTCCTCTTTAGCTCATTCGTGAGGGCTCCTACTTTCTCCATATGTTACTGTTTTCTGTCTTCCTCCAGCTGTACGATCAGGAAAAAGAAGTGGCGGTACCCGATATGAGTGCAGATGTATCCCAACGGCACCCACCGGCTCAAATTAAGCCCTGCGAGTAGCTCGCTACTTGGGAATAGTGTTGTGTGTGTTGGAATACGGTTGAAACCAGATTACAGAATCCGTCACAGGATGCGAGGGGTAAACGGCTGCAATTAAAGCCGGATTCGACAGCTCACTTTCCAATTTTTAATGACACATTTATTTTGTATTTACACTTGCATATAAGCAGAGGTCCAGGGAGATAAGGGGGCATGCCAGGATTCTGGACAATCCGCTGGAATGATAACCCGTGTGCCAGGATGTCAAGGTCAACCGTCCACCCGAAGGCAGGGGTTTTCCAACAGGGGGTTGGGGGAAGAGAGGGGGGGGGGGGGAGTATCATGCTGATGTGCAGTGCTTTGTTTTAAGCGGTGGGAGGGGTAGGGGGGCAGGGCGTTAAAGTACTTTGTAATTGGCCTTCCCTGGCTTCTTTTGTCATTTATATCCTAGTTGGGAGCATGTGTCAATTCTTCAAACACCCCCACCCGATTTCTAATGATCACATTGTGGAAACCATAAAATGTTAATAAGGCCTGCCTGTCCAGAGTAGTATGTTTGGAGAACATGTCTTTGGTTGCATTTTTAAAATGTTTACAGAATTTAACCGCAATGTTTAATATGTCTTGTGCTTAAATACGTCGAGACATATTTAAACATTGCCAGTTTAATAGAACAATTTGAATAATTTTGAAAAATCTGATGAGGGGGCACAATGATTATTTTTAATTTAAGACCCCCCCCCCACCCAGTAAATTAAAACATTTGAAGATCACTGCCCTAAGGATAGCTGATGCTAACCCGCACCATTAGCAGACCCTCAGGACTGCTAGTTTATTTCCAGAGTAACAATAACCTTTCTTTTTATAGCAGTTGCTATCTTGTTTCACAGTACTAAAAAATAACAGTTGTTACTACTACCCAATTTAAACATTCTCAGTGCATTGACCATGGGAAGATGAAAGGCTGAGCTGGCCGTGCCAATATTTAAACATATGAACTGTGTCTCAAAGGCAGATGTTAGCGGTCAGCTGCTCAACTCACTGAGCAACCATGAAGCACAACTGCTAAGCAGTTTAGAGGGCATATGCAGTGAAGTGTTTTGGAGCCCACCTCTCAGAGCACTTTGCATTGACCCTGAGAAGCTGGGCTTGGAGCTACACACATACACCACGGACACTGAGAACAGGAAGAAGTTTAAAAAATAATAATTTCGAAGCAAAGCAATATATTGTGAGTTCTGAACAGCATCAAGCAAATACAGACCCCCAAAACTCGTCAGTCTACTCAAAATTGACATTGTTCATCCCTATCCGAAGAAGGGAAAGCATCAAAGGAATGCTGCTAAAAAAAAGGCAGAATTTATCTGTGATAACGCAAACATTCCCAAAACTCTTGACAAATGCCAGTCTCACAGCTAGACTACCAAAACACAACCAATATCTAAAGCAAGCTGTTCTGGTTTTGAACTTAATGTCGTGCCATCTCTTGCAAAGGTGATCCGCCTCCACCAGGGCTCGAGTCGGGGTACCACGCGGGTGGACGGCACCCCCCCCCCACTTATTTTACCGGGAGCTCGATGACTGGAGCAAATGGAGCCACACATTCACTCTTTGGCCTCTCTGGGGCGAGATCGGAGCTCATTCAGAACGCTGCTCACGCGCTGGCTTCTCTGATGCACTCGCATCTAAGGGGTGACCGAGGGGAGGCAATGAGTGTGATGGTGCAAGCCACCTTTCGTGACATCACTTCCTGTCTTGATGTCAGCATCCTCCCACTTCTTTTTTTTAGGACTTGTGCCCTGCCCTCCACATATGTTTCTTACCAAAACTACTCGAAAACTAGGTTCCAACTAACTAAAGAAATACTTCACTGACCATTAAGTGGTCGGAGAATTCCACAAAGTAGAAGCTTCCACCCTCCAGGTTGTGGACAATGCCCTCAGTGTCTTGGACCACAGGGGATCACATCACCTGGTTCTACTTGACCTATTCGTGAAATTTCATAAAATTAGCCCTAACAGGCTCTTGTCACCATAAAAAGCATGTGGGTTTATGCGATATAGCAGTAAAAGGGGTCCGATCGGATCTTTAACACAGGGCAATGGAAATATACATGGGTAACCACCGCTCCCCTCATCTTCCCTCATCCTGTGTTGTCCCTCAAAGCTCCATTTTTGTTCCAGTGTGATTCAATAAAAATTTGGTACCACTGGGAGAGCCAGCAACACCCTGGGCATACATTTTCACTTGTATGCAGACGATGCACAGCTGTACCTCAGAGTGAACTCACATGGTATGTCATTTATTATAAGGTGTATGGGTCAAATTATAGACTGGAAGTCACAATACCTCAATCAACAAGTATTGTATTGGCAATGCTATTAGGTCAGGCTTTAAATTAATGTTGTATGGTAACATGAATCATGAAAGTAAACAGCATGTTAATGAATATGTATTTGTGCGGAAGTAAAGATCTGTAGAATAATATTGGTGTAGGTCAAAAGTTTAGGTGACAGTTGTACTGTCAAGCCAGGCCTCAAAATCCATGTAGGTGATGACTGCCCTCCTCCCACCTGTGCTGCTGCCAGAGACAACACCATAAATTAACTAATTATCTAAGACACCTTTACAGCAATACAATGTCACATGTGTGCCCCTGAAATTTCAAGCTCAGCCAGCTGCTTAAATAAATGAAATGTCAACTGCTGCTTGGAGGGCAAGAACTTTTTTGAGGTTTCAACTTGATTCCACCACACAGCTTTTGAGCAATCAAAACATGTACTCTTGGGACCCAAAATGTGGGCGGAGCCAAATACCCTCTCTAGTGAGGCTCAGATAATTGGCCGATGACAGCTGCACTGTCAAGGTAGACCATAAAAATGTAAGTTCTCATGTATCCGAATCTCACAGATTGGCAAAAAAGCGAAACGTCTAGGTTTCATCCTTGACAACAGCCTTCATTTGAATGAACACATCAGAAACATGGCAAGAGCAGTTCAATGTCAATTGCAAATGATCAGAAAAATGACGTCCTTTAGCTTTAAGACTCTAAACTAGTGGGTCACGATTTATCACTCTGCAAGACTGAATGTCAAAAAAGCAATATGTCTAAGTTTCATCCTTGGCAACAGCCTTCAAACTGAATGAACACATCAGAAACACTGTAAGAGCAGTTCAATGCCAACTGAGATTCATCAGAAAAATTAAATCCTTTAGCATTAAAACATTAAACTAGCTGGTCACACTTTGGTTCTCAGCATAGACCGATTATGGGTTTGCACTCCTACTCGGACGACCCTAATAAAGACTGTCGCCAATCAAATCATTCCTTCTTGCAGCTGCAAGCTTGGTGGCTGAGTCTTGTCACAGGGAACACATTAAACCAATCCTCAACAGCCTAACATGTCTCCCTGTAGAATCCAGATGCCAAGCAAATCTTGCATGTATAACCTAGAAGCCAGAGTCCTTATACACACCCCTCAAGTGTATAGGGAGTTCAGGATCTCTGAAAGATCTCATAGCACTAGGAGCAGTAGTTCTCTGCACCTAGGGACCCCTGAAGTCCTCAACAAAGGACCATCGGACAAGCCTTTACTAGAGCAACCCCTAAACTATCAAACTCCTGTAACAAAGGAAGTCTTCAGTAATTATCCAATAATGGCGAGGGGACAACTAGTGTTTCCACCTTTTTTTGCTAGCCTCCCAGTGCTTAATTTGAGCCAATGGCTTCCAGTGCTCAGCACCAGCACTTAATTGTCAACCTTGGGCACTTATGACACTTTGCCATGGTGGCACTGTCTGTCTAATTTACAGATGAGCCCAACAACAGTTGTATATTAATTCAATATACTTTAAAGATGGCTAATACCTGCTGCCCAAGCCATACTTGAAACTTTGGGGGCTTGGAATAGTCTGAATTGTCACACGTGTAGGGGTGTGATGCCTTGTAGTTGTGTTCGTACTGTCATTGGCAGTGCTGGCAGGGGCAATGGTTAGTGCAAGTTGCAGTGGAGCCCTGATGAGGGCCCTGGCACTTCTGTTTTTTTTTACAAATTGAGCACTGTGGCCCTCATAGAAAACCAATGGCCAGGCTGGTTAAAACCTGGCAAGGTAAACACCATAGCGTAGGTACAGGTTGCCTAGATAAAAAAATGCAAAAAACGCCTTAGCCACCTATGCACCATCAGAACCGTGTATATACCAACTCTCTTAATTCAAAGTAACAGGTTCTAGCGCATCACCACCCACTTAGCCAACGTTCTAGATGTGCATCAACACAACTTGATGTACCATACCACATCTCCTTTATAGTGTATGCCAGGAAAGTTCCATCTCTGGGCACATTTATGAAGTTTGAACTTTTCTAGTAAAAGAATAGGGCTATTCAACATGCACTGGGACTCTATTGTACACCCACAGCCAGATACCAGACTGCTAGGATAGTTCGATACCTCTCTCTCCATCTTGTGTTTCTCATTCTTTGAAAGGTACATCACACTACCCCATGCTTACAGTCACCCCAAAAGCGACAGTCTTCTAAACATAAGCTTCACATCCCCAGTGCTTTAAATGGACCGGTACTGCCCGGTATGGAGTACCAGCACTTTTTTATTTTGGGACGGAGAGTACCAGCTCTTTTCAAGAGTTACATAATACTTTTAATTGGAGAAAACCTGCACTTCTCAGAAACAAGCAGGTACTCTAGCACAGAGTACCTGCACCTCTGTTTCTCCATTTCAAGCACTGCACATCCCATCCTGTGTGAAGGCAATGGTGAGTTGCTTCGCACCACGCTTTACATCTCTCTGTTGTCTCTATGCAAGATGACTGTCCTGGATATTTCTATCATGCTGCTCAGTATTGCTTTCTATAAGATATCAGGTGGGATTCCACCCCCCATACTCCTACCTAGAATGCATCATCCATAGAATGAACACCACAGTCCTCCTGCATGGCACTCTGATGCCCCTGAGGCCTGGTATGCACTTTATACATTTTTGTAATTAAAAAGATAAATAAATCAATGAATTCCGCCTTAATTGTGGGAGTGCAGCACCATAAATGTGGGTTGAGACTGACCACACAAATCTATAGCATTGCCTCTGGCAATGTTAAGACATAACAGTATTCAATATGTGCTTTGCCAGAAAACAGTGTGCTCTGTACTTGCAGTAGGGCGGTGGTTCTTAACCTCTTGATTTCTGTGGCCCCTCAGTTAATCATTATTGCAATGCAGGGACCCCAAATTGAATCCTTATTTTAATCCGGGGACCCACACAGAGTCGGGGGACCCGGCTTAGGCAATTTCGATTATTTGAACCTCAAAACAATACAGAAAAATACTGAAACAAGCATTCATCAAATAAATACATACATCTATTTAATTAACAAACAAACAAAAATAATTTCCTTTTAATAGGAAAATTGGAGGTTTTCTAACTTCTTCTGAGGCCATCTATCGCATATATTGTATTCTGTTTGATGCATTGGCACTGTTCCCATGAATCAACCAGAGTACACCAACCTAATTTTTGGCCTCCAGTTTTAAATTCCTTTATATTTACTAAACATTTTTTAAATTATGAATTTTACATGTTGCTTCTATATTCATATATACTTTATTCATTTGTTAATATTTTTTAATTTTCTATGTAGTTGTGGACCCCCTGAGTAGGCGTCGCCGACACCCTTGGAACTCCGGACCACAGGTTAAGAACCACTGCATTAGGGTATTCACCACACCCATCCTCAACCAGGTGCAAGGAGCCCACCTTTGGGGAACCCACCTTACAGAGCTCATCAATGTCAATTGTCATTAGTTTCTGTATATATTCATCCCAGAATGCATGGTTTATCCTCTAGGGAGACTGCATCCAAGAAAGGATCTACCCTCGAGTTTGGAGAGATAGTGCAGGAATGGGAGCAGACAGGGGCTTCTTAACAGCATTATAGGTCCCCGGGCTAAACAGTGCACTAGGCCCTGCCTACACAACCACGTACAGGAATAAAAATGTTTAACAGAAAATTTGTGATAAATTCTGGTCTGCATGGGGCCCCTATGCTCGTGGGGACTCCTGGCACTGAGCTTACACCCCACTGCACAGACTTAACTCCTTTCTACGTAATGAACATTCAGCAGCACTGTGTATGATACCAACGTGCAATGAGAAGGTTTTCTTATACGGCTGAGGGCCTTATGTTAGGCAAGATTTCAGTACTTGCAGAACACAATGTCCCAATAATTTTTTTTTCTTTTCTTGCAGGGCCTATTTTTCGACTGAATTTTAGGGCTAAGCTCTGACTACCCAAGAGAATGGGTTGCTGCAAGCCAAGGCCAAGTGCCCAGTAGTGGCCCGTGGTGAGAGTGCTGTCAGGCGCTGACGTGGGGAGAGGGCGGGGCAGGATGGGGAGTACGAAACTACGGATTACGGCCGATTAGAGGTAAGTAAACATATAAATAAATAAAACGAATTTCATTGCACGCGCTGCATCGCCCAATTAGAGGCAAGTAAACATATAAATAAATAAAATGAATTTTGTTGCGCGCACTGCATCGCATTTGGCGATGCAGCGCGTGCAACAAAATTGTTTACTTACCTCCAATAGGCCGTAATCTGTAGTTCACTACCCCCCACCCTGCCCCTTCCCATGTCAGGGCCCGGCAGCACTCCCACCACGGGCCGCTACGGCAAATGCCTAGGGCATCCCAGGAGCTGAGTGGTCACTGCAAGCCAAGACACAATGTTTTCTATATCACATCATAGGACCTAATGTCCAATGCATCAAAGGGCACAGTGCCCATTGAACTTCAGGGAAGAGGACTGAACCTAATCCAGAGTTCATTTTTAACTGTAAGCCAGCCTTCACTGCAGACCTAGGCCGAGTACTCACTGCTACCCAAAACAAGGAAATGCTTAATATGTAAAAATAAAATACATATAATTGTGGGGCCCCAAGGTTTCCGACCCTGCTTTTGACTGCCCAAATGCCTCTTTCTTCCAACCACCATACACTTCCTGTCTCCTTATCTCACGCTTGCAGGTACTTTTCCATCTGCAATTTCTCCCTTTATCACTGTTCTCTGTTATCTTCCTCCTCCTTTCTTTCCCTTTTCTGTCTTTCTATCTCTTGCTCGGGGTCAATGTCTGATGGTGAAAAATAATCACAGGCCCCAAAAATAAGCCAGGGTGCCTATCACCTGCTAAATCTGGCTCAAATAAAGCAATGAAGCTGAGACCTAATGCAGCCAATGACCCGGCAGTGTCAAGGGAGATCCAAATACTTACTGCGTTCACTGCTCTCACTGCAGCCAAGGCTCAATCCAGGGTCCACTTCTCAGCAGCGGCCCGTGCAGGTAAGAGCAGTGGGGCCGGGTGCAGGTAAGAGCGGTGGGGCCGGGTGGAAGGGATTTCGATGGACGATGATGAGGGAAAATTCATTATTTATTTAATTTACCCTCGCGGTCGTCTGTTGAATCGCCCCCAACCCGGCCCCACCGCTCTTACCTGCATGGGCCACTCCTGCCACTACTATCTGTGCGAGGTGCCTAGTTGGAGTAGTGTAACATGCATTGGCCTGTGTGGCCCGGGTGCCACCAATAATATTTCAAGGTCAGTGGCATGTTGAATAGGCCTGAGATTGGAATGATGAAAGTGGGAGCGGTCATACCGATGCTCATACATCTGAGCGGGAAGCAGGCTCCGGAAAAGTCAGTTAAAATTTTTCAGATATCTGCATGTCTGCCACCAATTGACCATAAGGGTATTGTTAGCACATAAAAAGAGGCTACTTGCTTTACTTTTTACGAAGCAACTAACCACACAGCATTCAATACACATGATTCAGGCAACAATTTAGTTACATGATTTGCTGTATTTTTTCCGACAATTCCACTCCTCTGTACAATAACAGTAGCTATGGTTATGAAGAGGTTATCTGATAAAAAGGCCAAAGAGAAAATGTACCAACAGAAAAAAATGCAAAGTCTCACTTGACCTGTGTTGCCTCCTATATGCCTATAAAGTGCTATATGGTACTGCCCCCCCCCCCCCCACACACAAAAATCATACTCAATGTGGACAATCATATTTATCAAACATAATTTATTCTTTTATGATATTTTGTCCTTCCTTAATTTTACCATTATACAATTACAAAACGAATCAATGATTGATTTTGCATACTTTTGACAAGCTTGTTCCATAAATTGCTTTTTCTTGAAAGCTATTATAATCAACGTATTGCACACATTATACAAACGATACCCCCACATAACAATCCACTCACTCGTACACACATCCAGAATCACCACCTATCATACTCTACATTCACACCCGAACCTAGCTACTCTACACTAAGACAGCACGAGATACAACGAAAAAACAGTTTGGATTTTTCGGCCGCTGTACTGTTGTGAGCTGGGATCACTCTTCAAAGTGGTCAACACACGTTTTGGTGTGGGCAATTATTTAGTCCAGTCCACTTCTACAGCACCACACAACAATGTAGATGCTTAAAGGGGTGGTCAAGGGGTGTCCCTCGCTCCTTCACAATCACCATCAGGCGGGCAACTAGAGCCAAATTTCGGGAGGGGGGGCTAAAAAATATTTCGGGGGGCCTAATTCTTCCAGCCATAGGCAGAGTGGCTCTAAGAAGGGGTGAAAACACAACAAAAGCCTCATTAACAAGTTAAATGGGCTTTTAAAGACCTGCAAAGTCCTCGGGTGCAGCTGCAATTAGACGGTACCCAGCCCGCGAAGCTGTCTTAGCCCGGGCTGACACACACAACAGGGGAAGCTGAAGCCCGGTGAGCCCAATGGGTGTTGCACGCAGGCCCGGACTGGCCGTTGCAGGCACCGGGCAATCCCCCGGTCGGCCGCGGGGGTGGGGGCCGGTTTTGGGCCCCAGGGGGCCGGTTTTGTTACAGGGTCGTTTTTTGCAGCATAGCTGCAAAAACGGCACTGTAACAAAATCGGCCGAAAACCGGCCCTAGCAAAGAGCGCGGTCGCACCCCCCAACCCCCCAGGGGGAGGGGGGGGGGGGGCGGCCGAGCACTTTGCCAGGGCCGGTTTCGATTCCCAGTCCGGCCCTGGTTGCGCGCCTGATGACCATCCAAATTCCTACTTCGCCAGTCTTAGGAGAGAGTGCGCAAAATGTTAGAGAAAGAAGAATAAGAAGAGCAAAAGAGCAACCATGAGTATGCATAAGAGTTAACGACAGATTGCAAAAGAAAGAAAAAGCGAGAAAAGAGGCTACAAGGGGGTTGGATGGAGAAGAAACCAAGAGGAACCTAGAGAGTATGATATGGAATTAGGAGACAGCAAGAGAACAAAAAAGCAGGGAAGAAAATATGAACTGGTTAATTGGCCAAGTCTTCGGGAGTCTGGAAGTTTGCAGTCACTCATAGGGTACTTCCTTGAGGAGTTGAATGCATGAGACCTAATGCTAACCAGGTCAGTGGCAATAGTGATATAACCTAGGCTTCATCAATAATGTTCTGAACAGAACTCTCAGACACACCTCTCAACCTTTTCAGTCTACAAGAAGGGTGAGTTTGAGTGTCTTTTCTTTTTTTGCAGTTTTATGTAGCGCTAACTTGACCTGAAGGTATTGGAGCGCTTTAGATGAGCACCCGTTACATTACACAAGAACACCTTCATTTTTTAGAAAGATTTTTTAGGCACGGGGAGATGAAGCGATGGAAGGGTGAAATCATTGACATTAAATAAGATGACTGTTTCTTAGCAGGGTGAGAAAGTTTTCCCGGTGCTAATGATACCATTGTATCCAATGGGATGAATTCAGCGTCTTTTGGGGCTGAAGATGATGACACGAAGGGGTCATTCTCCAAATGAGGGTGACTTGCGAGTTATGCCAGCAACTGGTTTGGCCCAGCACCACAACCGTAAGTCCCTGGGCCCTGACGCTCTCGAAGAGATGTGCTGACTCACTCTGAAAAGGCCACTTCCCTAATTTGTTGTCATTATTTCTTGGCACATCGCAGAAAGGCTGAACGCCCCAGGGAAGTGATTGGAGGGGGAATTCCCCCTGCAGCCAGCGGGCCAAGGTGCTGCGAAGCTCAGATAACTGGAAATGGAGCTTACTTCCTTCCCGCCGACCCGTTCTGGGATGTGACAGACAGAAACGACGGCTACGGAAGGCACGTGCCTACTTCTCAAGAAGGGCCTGCGAGTTTATTACACCACGGAGGCTGAATGTCAACAGTGATCTCGAATAGGAACCCGAGGGGTTCCGGAGAAATTATTCGAATACCTCCAGGGCCAGAAAAGTTTTGTTTCCTTCAACATTACAGACCTTTGAGGATTTTTGTGCTTCCAAGAACCAGCGGGCGCACGTGGGAAATTTGCAGCGTCGACTTGGTAACGCGGGCATGATTCGGGCAATGCCCGACCGGTTTCCGAGTCCCTGCTGTGGGCTGCTTTATTGAGCAGTCTGGGGGGCAGATTTGGGCGCTGCCTATATTGTTCGAACAGCCAGCGGCCCAGTGGGTGTCTGGGTGGACTTTCTATAGGCAGATGGGCGCTTGTTACCTCCTGTTTAGCAACAGGCAGAGGTATCACTCCCTTTGTCTTGCTGGCCGGCCCATTAATGTGTGCACATACCTAGCGGGGCAGGGGGCCTGAGGAGAAGTGACCTCACTTGTTTCCAGGTGTATTTCAGCAGTGTAAGCTAATGTGTAAATTTTAATTAACTCCCCCGCCCCTCCCCCGCTTTTTTTTTATATATAAGATTACGCCAAAGCAGTAATTTGAGGAAAGGCATTATGCAAATGTGGGCCGATTGTTGTTTTTTTTTGCGTTCCCCGGGCCGATTTGTAATCCCAATCCAACCCTGGAAATTTGTATACATTTAACAGGAAGATATGCCAATTTTTTTCAGAGTTTCTTGGCTGGGACGCACCACCCAGAACTACTCTCTTCCAACAGGTGCCAGACATACCGCTGAAAGAGGCCAGGCGTTATGTCCCCAGTGCAGGGGTTTTATATGACAGAAAACACTACCCTGCCCTGTGTCCATAATCCGTAGACTTCTCATGTGTCTTTATGTGAGAGCCATAATCATTATTGAATTCTAATTATCAGCAGGTTTCATCAGCTATATTTCAGACAAACCTTCCAAAAACCACTCACTTTTGCTCAAACGTGTTCCCCTAATTCCAGTGAAACACAAAACAGTAGAGAGCTAGTTCTTTGTTGATAATAATTAAACATACAGAAGTTTGTGGCCCAAGGTACTAGGATACAGCCAAAAAGACCAATTTGTGTAAAAAAAAGGTGACCAGCCCTCTTGTGGCCTTGTGGACATTTATTTTTTTATGGTGGATGAGGACTGCACAATACAATAGGCTGAGGTAAATGGCCTCTGCATTGTGAACATGTGAAAACAGATTGCGTTAATACAGACAACTCAGCGCAAATTCTTGGCAACTCCTAAAAGTGGCCATTGGTGATCATAGCATCCAACCACTCCACTTTTTAATAGCAGCTCACAAGTTTGCCTTGAAAAATATCTCTAATGAACTATTCTACTCTTTAAAAGTCTTTAAAATATCATATGATTCAAAGCACGCCAGTGGTGAAATAAAGAGCATGTGTTATCTCCCAAATTTCGAAAACTGGAGCTCTGAAATCTTGGTAGTGCTGCCAGAGAGATCTCTTTTCAGGGGCAAACCCAATCCCAGGCTACCACTAGGAGACTTCCCTGTGCTGGCGCCAGTCACGGAGAAGGCCACGAGGGGGCTGGTCCATTGGCACATTATGACTTCTGGCCAACAGAGTAAATCACGAATAGCCTTTTTGGCACATGGTGGTCTAACCTCTCTTCTCACTTAACTCCTATTAGAACTGCTTGGCCATGACATAGGCTGCTGATACAACTTAAGTGTATGAATGGGGAGAGGATGTACCCTTACGGCTAGAGTGGTCAACTTTGAAGCAGGGGAACCAGGTTCGAGTCTCGGCAATGACGCTCAACATCTTGTGATTCTGGGCAAATCACTTAATCTCCCCATGCCAAACAAATATGAATGTGTCCTTCTGTAACGAAACTGGTGCTCATGTAAAGCGCTCTGATACCCGATTCGGGTTTAGTTTGCGCTATATAAAACTCTATAAAAAAAAACACTTCCTCAGGACGCCCCACTTAGCCCAAAATAATGTTATTTCTATTGCGCAGAAATATCAATATAGGACTAGCTACGTTGTATTTAGTGGAACTCAGAAGGTATATCTGTGGGCAAACCCTTAGGTTTGGACATGAAGCCCTCACACACCAACCTAGTTGGTGTCATGCTTCATCATCGGGCCCACCACAGTGACACCGAATGTGTCCCGGGTGTGCTGCGACTCCAGATTACTGAGGAGCTGGTATTCTTGCTGAGTGTGCAGTGCTTGTGAAAATGAGGGTGAAAGGTTAAAAGCTATACAGGTGGTCCCAGTTCCCGAGGGTAAAAGGTAAATTTAATACCTGGGCCCCTGTTAGCAAGATAAAAAGGCTGTGGACGATATGGAGTGTATTAAGAGCTCCTACGTCCTTGTGGTCTACATGTTTCAGCCAGGCCTTTTGGTTAAAACTGGCTTTCCTCAGGACCAATGAGTATGTGTAAGTGATGATTAACTATATTAAGTGATAGTGTGTGGTGAAAAAGTGTTGCACTCGCTAAGGTGCCGTACGTGTAAGAGGGGGATTCCCTCTACTTTAACTTGCTACTTGCTGTTAAAGCCTCATGGGTCACTTGGCAGGGAGGGAGAGAAGACCGGTATTGCCGATCAGCGTACTCCTGCGACCTATCGTCCTGCTCCAGTGTCCCGAGTGAGAGTTTCTATTGCGCAACCAGCATGAATCAAATTTTGGTTCTATCATTTTGCTTATACCAGTGATGTAGTGCAGCAGGATTTATTTATTTTAAGTTTTTATACAGTGCTGGTTAAACTAGTGAGAGGGTGTTGAAGCCTTTACAGAGCGGACAAAAACAGGCAAATACATGGCAAAATTGGACAGTGGAAAAGCAGATCAAACATTTAATAATTAACACAGGAGATTTATTTGGCAGGTGCTAGGAGCAGGGAGTCTGTGGGATGAGAAGGTCTCCAGTAGGCAAGATCAGAAATAAAGAGGAGCAGGGTGCAGTGCATAACTCAGCTGAGATAGAGTGTCACATTCTGAGCACTCTGATTGAGCGGGGTCTCTTCATCAGAGATAGTTCCTTAAATCTGTGAAGTTTGAGGTGCAGGATGGCTCTTCCCCTCAGGTTTTTGGTTCTGCCGGAGAGAGAATCTGTATGGAGGCTAGGCAGGAGTGGGTTGCAGAGTGAAGGGCCTTGTTGGTGATGCAGGCTGCTGTAAACATAGTAGTCAGTAGTCAGTTTAGCATTTTCAAAAGGGGTCAGTTTAGCATTTTCAAAATGGGTCCGAGGTGGTAAAAGGTCCTCTTGCCAGCAACGAGGCAGGCAGTAGAGTGAAGTAAAGCTTTCACTGGTATAAGTCGGTGTTTGGAGAGGCCTGCACATTCAGTGTTTCTATAATCAATTCTCCATATGGCCAGTGCATGGAAAAGGTGTTTCAGGTCTGATCGGGGACAAATGCCTGATCTTTCTTATGATACGAAGATGGAACTGGGTGCATTCCTTGGCTTCGAAGCTCTGCACATTGAGTTTTTACACCAGTGCTGTAATGGGTGAATGCTCAGGCAGTGTCTGTGGATGTCCGAGTTTTACTTTTTTCAGGTGCCACAAGAGCCTGGATGGGGACCAGATTAACCTGATTCTTGGAAATTCTCAGCCACAGGAAGATGTTCTGAGTTAAGGTGTTTACTTGAAAGTGGTCAGGAGCAATATTGTCACATAGTTTACCTTTTAAAGCGGCCCCATGTGACGAGTACACAAGTTGATGTCAAACCGAGGTGCTTATAATTAGATGCTCGCCTCGAAATAATGGTCATAATGAGAAATTGACCCCTGCTTTACCATTGTAATATAGAAAATTATCAATTGATCCTAGCCTACTGAAGGCTATTGTCTAATGGGCTCGGGACAATTGATTCACAACTGCTCAAATATAAAAATATTAGTCTGTATCATGTTGAGTAATATTCAGATTACTTTGACAATATAGGGAAAGCGTTTTCAAGGTTCTGCACCTATGACTGTTTTTATGTATTTTAATAATATTGTAAAAGAAGCTTATGCTTTTTTGGCTTTTATAAAGACTGCTAGAGAAAAGGCTTTTTTGATATATGTTATGTTGACTATGTGCATTTTTTATTTCTCTAGATGAAAATTGTGGCTCCTGAAGAAGGCGTTTTTTGCAACGCCGAAACGCGCGTCGAACTATAATCATTGCCACTTATTTTTTACTTCTTGTCAATTTAGATGTATTGAAGTATAGCAAAATTGTCTAATTTGTTTTTTGCTTTTAACTATTAAATGTATGTATATGTCAGTATGACAGTTGATGTCTATTTTTTAATATGATTGTTATTAAATGAATCAGATTTTTTTTTTTTTTTAAACTATTCTTCGTGCTGGTTTCCTTTGAATGTACTTTTCCCTGTGACTTATAGTTGTCTATTGTGACCTATAGTTTTGTATTTATTTTGAGTTGCGATTCACACACAGGAGCAATATTGTACCTTGTTTCCTAGTGGGAGAAAATAGCTAGCCAATTTTATTTTGAAATAACGCATCAAGAACCAAAATATGGTTTCAGTATGGGTTTCAGCCAACTAGCAGCCACCCAAGAGCATTTCTGTCCATCACAGCATCAGTGCAAGTGTGAAGGCAAGGATGAGGTGGTCAATAGGAAATAAAACCCTGAAATCTTGTAACATTTGTATTCTTTGATAAACTATTTTTCCTGATTCCAGTTCCTATCGTGTTCTGCCTTTCTTTTCACAGCCTTCCCCAAGTAAGTTAGGAATCCGATCTTTTTTTGGTTACTTGATTTTTTAAAACATATTTTTTTTATTTGTCTGTACAGTCCTATTTTATTTTCAAGTGCATTAACTGTGCCAGCTGTAGCAATGTTCCTATAACTCCCTAAAGCAAGAAAGTGTTTGATAAATTAATTAATGGCAGCCATCGTGGGCCAGCACCTGCAACACGTGTTGCGCCTGCCCAGCGAGTGCGTTTCAGAGGTGCTGCTGGCGTGAGATAAAAAAATGCAGCACCAACATTTTCTTTTTTTAAGTCTTGTTCTAACCCCACAAGCTCAACTCCAAAGACCAATTACTTACCTGGTAACCGCTAGCTTCATTATTCTCCATAGGAACCTATTGACTGTTTTTCTCTGAAAAATGTTGTGTGGAGTTGATTTGAATGGAAACCTGAAAAATAAACATTGTGCAAAACTGATTTTACTTACCTTTTCTCTAGGAAATGTCCCAGTGTGAAATCTAAGCATATCACACTGAGTAGAAAAAGTAATCTCAAAAGTAATCTCAAAAGTAACATAAAAGTAACTTACCTGTAATTTTCATTGCAAGATCGATACAAAATATATGTACAGCATTGCACAGTATTGCAGTACCACTAAAAAAAAAATCTAACTGTAACCACTTCAAAGTACATTTACAATTGCATTTCAAACTGTATATTTGCTGCAAAGTATTTATCAATTTACCTGTGCCAGGCTTGCTTGGTTCTAGAAAAATAAAATAACTAAAAGAATATTTTCATGCAAAAACAATTGGTCTCGTTCAGTCTTTGAGTGTGCTTAACACTGTCCTCTGATACTTCCTCACAGCTCGACCACACTACCACAAATAGAGAGTGATGTGCTATCTAACTTTACCTCTGCCTACCTTTGGGATCCACTGGACTCTGCGCAAACTATACCTTCTTTCTTTCACTCCTAACTCAGGCTTTTCAGTATCATGCCCCATTTCTCTCCATTCTCTGACACCCTGCTCCGTCACCCTTCTGCTCCTTTTTTCTAGTTTTATATAGCGTAAACTTGACCAGAAGGTATCAGAGAGCTTTAAATGAGCACCAGTTGAGTTATAGAAGGACACATTCATTTTTGTTAGGCACGGGGAGATTAAGGGATTTGCCCAGAATCACAGGATGTGGAGCGTCCCTGCCAAGACTCGTACCCAGTTCCCAAGCTTCAAGGTCGACCACTCTAGCTTTCATCTAGCTCACCAAACACTACTCTCTTTTGACCATCATCTCAGGATCCTCTCTAATACTGTCTTCTCACAACTTTCTTTAACCTGTCTTCTAGTCTCCTCGTCTCTCACCCTTCGCTTAAAGAGCCTCCTATGTCCCACAAAGCCACATTACCATCCCATTCTCCCTCATGTGCACTCTTTCACCATCCTATCTCACTGAGAGGTTCCTCTCTCACTCACAAACATAGCCTTCTCACTCAAATTCTCCTTTCCCTTGCAAACTCCTATTACTTGCCCTCTAGCATTCCCTTTCCCTCTACCCTTTCCCATTCATGTCCCTTTTTTTTAACACTCTCTTCACCAGTAAAATTCTTTGATGCTATTGCACAATTTGGCAACATCAACTCGGCTCAACTGATCAGGTCTGAGGAGAAAATCCTTTGCGGATTTGTGGACTTAAATTAATGCAACGATGACTTCAAAATGAAAGATGGATATTTAGTTGCGAAAACAAAACACAATAAATGTGCGGGAGTATTTAAAAAATATTGGACTTTGTGCTGATTCTTGGGTTTTTCATGTAATGAGATCATCTGTAATCTGTAAGGTTAGTGATATCAGGAGTGGCTCAGCCACCTTCAAAGTAACCATTCTGAAGTCATGCATACAACTTCAAAGTTCTTTAAAAAGGTTGGAATTTGACCAATTTGATCACCGCCTCGGTGTAGCACTTCTTCAAATTGTTGAGAGGCACCACTTATTTATGCTTGAGCTTGCATACCTTTGCCCTTGGTTGCTGGGTCAAGTTTATTGGACTTTTCCAGTGAGTGAAGGAGTTGGCAGAAAAGTGAGTTGTGTGCTCACGCAGCCAGGCATGTATGTATGCATTCAATAGCATGCTTCCGCTCAGAGCTGTAAAGTTTCCCATTCAAAGTCCTCTATCATCGTGAAGAACAACATTCTCCTGCCTGCGCTCTTTCTCTATATCAGTTCAGGGGAGCAGCCATGTCAAGTTTTTCAGGTCCAAGCATTACTAACTGCTCTAGTCCAGATTCACTGGTGCATTCTGGGACTTGTAGACTTATTTACTCTTCTTTTTTTCGACAAAGTAACTGCCAATGATGAGAAAAGTGGGCTTATCTGGTGAGTACCTGCCAGTTACCCCTTGGGTTGTTCGCCTGTGAGGTGTTACTTTGTCTTCCCACACTTTTTTCACAATTAGGTGGGTCTTGTGCTTACTAAGAAGCTATTTTGAAGCACTGGATACATTTTAATCCAAGTTTTGCCGTTCCTCCCAGTGGGCTGTCAGTGGAATAAGGGTAATTGTTTTAAGTAATAGGCAATAGAGCGTTGCAAATAAACCATGAAAACAGAAGATAGGTTTGTGCGAATTGATAGTAACGTAATATGTACGCTTCGCAGAGTATAAAACCAAAGCGACTATCAGACTCCAATTTAAAATTGTTGCCTACAGAGAACGGGTTAATTTGTGTTGTTGTTATAGAAAATGGGCTCAACCAGTAACACTGAAGGAGGCTTGAATCAACACTGCCATCTGGTCCTAGTCACGCGAGTAACCTTCACTGGTTCATCTTAAAACTTTTAACTTGCCAGGACATGTAGACCGGTGATTAAAAAATGAAAATGAAACTACTAGTCCCGCCATGCCGAACACTGCTGGCTGGAAAAACAAGGCTGGCTGGAGGCCAGCCTCGTGACATGAGGCCACTTGGCAGTTGTTTAGGGAGGGTGGCAACCTGGGTGTAGTGTGATCCACTGGAGCTATTGCTAGAAATAAGGGTGATGTCTGGGCTGTGTTTAGCTTGGTTATCATCAGAGTCACTGGTATTATGCGATTCTGCAGCTGCGCCGTTTACCATGCAATTAGGTATTTGATGTATTTGCCACATAATCCATCATCTTCATATTTTAAAAAATTGTTTCACGGTAAAACGGATCAACAGTTACAAAAAAGGCAGCAAAATGTGCTGCCTCATAGAGAAAGGCCCTTTGCAGAGGTTGAAAGGTCACTTTTCAGTTGCTTATTGCTGTATTTGAGTGCTAAACTGGTACTAAGGTTAAACCTTTGCCCAGATAGTGTTACTATGTGTAAAAATGACAAAATAATCAAGTAACACCATGACAAAATGTGCTGTATTATGTCACATAATTTGTCTTTTCATGTCACATAATTTAGTCAACTCTGCTGCTTAATTTTGTCTTCCCGTCACATTATTAAAGTGGCCCAGATTAAAATACATGGGAGTTTGCAATAAACTGCTCAACTGTAATAATTACAGTTTTGTCCTGAAGTCATAATTCCTCCTCTCAAGAGCCAACAGCCAAGGAGGCAGGTTATAAAGCATTATTACACCTGCAGTTTAAACAAGGAAAACAAAACACGCTTTTTCTTTTAATTTCTCAAAAGAAAAAGTAATCAGTAGAAAAGAATAGTTATGGCAACATGTGTATTTTTTTCTATATGGGTGATTACCTGAAATATAGATGTTCTGCATGCTTCCACACAATCAGAGCAACAGCAGCTTTTAGTCTCTTTTCCGTAAGCTAATACTAAAATCTTTTTTCAAAACATACTGTTTTTGTATTTAATGTTGCAGTAGAGATTGTTTTGATTCTATATTTTTTGCAATGAGCATGAAAAAGAAAGACACCAAGGGCCTGATTCACAAAGGTAAACTGAGTCGAAAATCTAACTTTACGACTTTCAGCATTCACAAAGGGCATTTAGGAGTAGTAAAGTTAGAATTTTCTCTCAGTTAAACTTAAGTTTTGTTCTTAAGTTCAAGACCAAAACTGAGATAAAAGTCTAACTTTACTACTCGTAAATACATTTTATGAATACTGAAAGTCGTAAAGTTAGACTTTTGTCTCAGTTTTGGACTCAGTTGAACTTAAGACCAAAACTTAAGTTTAACTGAGACAAAAGTCTAACTTTACTACTCATAAATGCCCTTTGTGAATACCGAATGTCGTACAGTTAGAAATTCGTCTCAGTTTATCTTTGTGAATCAGGCCCCAAGATTTAAACAGTGGGTGGAAAATGTGGCAGTGTTATTATAAGAAATAAAATACCATCTGCCACACACTAAAAGGATATTGTAATTGTATTGTATTGGAATTGCATCTGTATAGCACTTACTACCCCTGACGAGGCGTCGAAGCGCTTTTTGGGCAAGTAGCACGCTACTCCTGGACCCATAGAGAATTAGTGTTGAATTAGTATAGTGAAACATGTAAGTACATTTTTAAGTGGTGGATATGTTAGTCAGTTATTTTGATTCGGAAGGATAGCAGAAGGATAGAAGAGGAAAGAAGGTTTGTATTTATATAGCGCTTCTAACCCCTGATCGGGTGTTGAAGCGCTTTTTTTGGCGAGTAGCACGCTACTCTGGAAACCCATAAAGGATTAGTGGTGAATTAGTATGGTGAAATATGAAAGTCATTTGAGTGGAGGATATTAATCAGTTGTTTGGAGTGAGAAGGATAGCGGAGGGAAAGAAGGGAAAGAAAGGTTTGCATTCATATAGCGCATGTTACTATGATGGGGTGTTGAAGCGCTTTTCTGGCGCAGACTACTCCAGAACCCATAAAGGATTAGTGTTGAAAATTAGTATAGTAAAACATGAAGTCATTTGAGTGGTGGATATGTTAGTCAGTTATTTGGATTGAGAAGGGTTGGGGAGGGGTAAAAAAGGAAAAAAGGTTTGCATTTATATAGCGCTTGTAACCCTGATGAGATGTTGAAATGCTTTGTTGGCGAGTAGCACGCTACTCTGGAACCCATCTAGAATTAGTGGTGAGCTAGTATTGTGGAATATGGAGTTCCCTGACCTTATAAGGAAACTCTGCTTTCAGCCTTGTTCTATATGGTCCTCAGTGACTTCCAATATCCTTATAATATACAGCAGGTGGTAGCCTATCCAATGCCTATAACCAATGTTGTGTCTATCAGAAAGTCAGGGAAATGTAAGCATGTGTGTGTTTGTATGAGGAGCTATCCCTCGGTATTGAGATGCATCATTGGAGCTGTGTGTGGGTAGGGTGACCAGGTGTCCCGGATTTGCCGGGACATTCCTGGTTTCCCCCCCAGATGCCTGGGCAGATTTCTGCACATTTGCCTCAGGTCCAATTTTCAGTGATAGTCCACTTAAAACAGTGGGAGGTTCGTTTTTAAGTGTTCCAAAGCAGAAGCAGTTAGCACCTCTTATTAGAAAGAAATGCAATTAAAATGCATTTAAAATGCATGATACGGAGTTTAACATTGACTTCTTATGCATTTCCTTGCCTCGCCTATGTTTCTATTTTGAAGTAAAATTGTAGCTCTTTTCTATTTTGGCGAAATGTTCCTTTTTTTGGTTTCCAAAATCTGGTCCCTCAATGTGAAGGTCCCGTATTCAAGAGCTGCGTGTCAGGGCACGTGTGAGCTATTTGAACGTACACATCTCCTGAAGTGCACGTGTTCGGAGGCTGGCGGGTGGGGGCTCAGTCTTAGGGCTGCTGTTTCCCCGCTGCCCCTCCCTCGCGGCGGCCTCAGGGCCCTTCAGAAAGGATTACTTAGATTCTCGCCTCTCCGAGCACCTTGCTCTACCTGTTTGTTTACCTGCGCTCTCGCTCTCTTGGTAACTATCACAAATAGGCCATAATATTCCTCGCCGTTGCCAGGGACCGATTCTCGGCAGTGCAGTCGGTTTATTGCGCAGCTCAGGAATGACAGGAGAAATCAAAGCCCTGCGGCCAGAGCCGTAGTTTCCTCTTTCTTGACGCAGTGCGTGCGTGGTGACGTTCAGTCAGGCCACCCGGTTGAGTGTGATACTTGCTCTCAATCACTCCCACCTCCACCCAAACCGAATGAACGGCTTTTTGAAACTCCAGGGCCCTACCGACAGCCAAAATGGGCTCAAGAGATTGAGCAAACAAGTGATTTCCAAGAAGGCTTCGAAAAGCCCTATTTTCAAAGACAAGATGGCCGAGGCAGTTGGTACCACTGGAATCCCACCAAGTTGTGCATGGGCTGCCCTAGGTGGTAACCGCTGAACCAATCCACCCAAAATGTCTCTCTTTGGTGAAGGAAAATCCCAATATTAACCCTTTCACTGCGGCGGCTATTCCGCCGCAGTGCTAAGGGGCGGGGAGGGGGCACGCGGCGCTCCCGTGCTTGTGACGGAACCGCTCCGTTACGGCCCTCGGTGGGCTGTGCTTGTGACGGAACGGTTCCGTCACGGCCCCGCCCGCTCAATAGAACACTCAGCGCGGAATTCGCGCCGCGCAGGCGTGGCGAGCGGGCCGTGACGGAACCGTTTCGTCACCAGCACAGCCCACCCGAGGGGCGTGACGGAACGGTTCCGTCACAAGCGTGGGAGGGGTTAAGAACCAGAATCCCATAATGATTAGCTTTCCTGCCCATATTAATTTTCCAATGGATTTTAATATAATTCTTATTTAATTGTACACCGCAATGTTTACCTGGAGGCATCTTGGCTCTAGGAATCCAATTCTAATCCAAACATAACCTGAACTGGATTCTTATGGGTTTCCAGGAAGTCTAGTACATCCTTCAACCAGACAAAGGAACAGATTCTTTTAGGAGAGTGTTGTCGTGTTTTTGTATGAATTCCTTACAGGAAAGAAGTGAAACTTGGTAGGACATTAATACAATGTAGCAGGGGCTATTAGCTACTAGGCTCCCAGCTCATAGAGGGTAGTCCTTTAGAGGAAATCAGCAAACAAATATGAAATGGGTGTCACTCTTGCTCTGCAGACTTCTTACAACCACAGATTCAAGCATATAGGTCAGCCTGCGATGGCTTCAGAAATTTTGACCACTAAAATGCCTCGCTGGATAGCATAATATAAAGTTTAAGAGATTTGATTTCCCAAACAAAACCTACTGGGGGACATTGTGAATGCTTGTCTCTCAAAATACATCCTGAACTATGTATTTCAATAGGGACTTGGGCGTCGTCCCTCTTTTTTCAATTGAAGTTCGTCACTTTTCAACATTGTCATGGTGTTGAAATGGATAAAAAATACATGCGGAAAGGGGGGCTGGGACTTATGGGCAGAAGTGAATAAATGGGAAACAAAAGGAAGATTTTAGATGGGAAATCTCTTCAGACTGAATGCAGCTTGGCACACTGCTGTTTTTTGGTTAACATATGGTGCTTCTGTACTGAAAAAACAATCCTCAGTAATAAGCATAAGACTGAGAGTCCACCCAAAGCAGAGAGGTGCAAGAGGGAGAGGGAATGAGATGTTTCAGCTTCTATACCAACTTCTAAAGGTTTCCTCCATTGTCAATGGTTGACTGTTGCTTAATGGAGCCTGGGGTTCTCAGCGGGTAGGTGTTCTCGCATTCTGGTGAGTCGGGGGGGGTGATCATGGGCCACATTCAGTATTCAATATTTGGCCACTTCAGGTGTACGGCTGTGTGGATTGGGCAGAAATTATTGAACTTCAGTGGCGGCTGATGTTAAAGAAAGAGTTGGGGCAGGGCAAGGGAATAAAAAATGTAAACAAATTAGAATACTTACCTGCCGGCTGCCGCCTAGTGCTCTTCTGCTCCTGTCGACTCCCGGCATTCATGGGCTGGTGCACAGGCTCCCAGACTCCTGTACGCCAATCCATACATTGCTCTCATGCTGGCAATAATATTACCCAGCATGAGAGAAGAGCTGGGATTGGTCTGAGCGGGCTGGTTTGACACTCACTCAGTGCCTGGGAGCATATGCCTTTTCTCATCCCGGCTGTGCAACACAGCTCGGGTTGTAGAAATCTAAGTGTACATGTCGGTATTGCCGTCCTAAGACAGCTGGACAAACCAACATGCTCACTTACAGTGCCCACCATTCCTCCTCCCTGCTGCTGTCTGTCAGGATGGCCCCACCCTGCCCTAGTCTTGGCTTGTCGTGATGAAAAATAAAATTATAACATTCTTTTATTATAATTTTATTTTTCATGTTTGCACTGCTGAGAGAGCAGTGGGGCAATGCTCCTCCACCTTAACAGAGGACCAGCTCTTTGGATGTCTCAATGAGTCAGTATGATGCCTTTAGCACCGGATGGGAGCCCTCCCTCTGGCTGAACATTGGTGTGATAAGGGCAGACGCACATGGTGGGCAGCATACATGGGTTGGCAGAGAACAAATCTAGCAAGGGCACAACAGAGTACTGTATATAGCAGTAGAGCAGGTACCGATTATTGGTCCTTTGCCTGGGAAGATATGAGACAATTCATAATTGTGTGCAATAAGAGGAGAAGGCTAGTATATTTTGTATTGTCTTGAAGGTTTGAGGAGATAGGAGGTTCTTTATCAGCAACGGAGTCATGCCCTCTGCAGATATACATTTCTAGCTCTTTCAAAACAGCAGGAGTAACTTGGAAATCCTAATATGCAGGGACTGTTCTGCTAGCCTAAATAGAGAAAGCCTATGTCCTAACATTTCTTTTATCATGTTTTAATATTTTGAATCTGGCAGTGTTGTGTCTTCTCATATTGCCTTGTCTGTCTACGGTGGTTGTTTTTGGCTAGGCAGTTAGTTGTTATTACTTAATAAGTAAAGCAAGAGTTCTCTAAGATTGTAAGGGTTGGAGTGCTGGCCAATGCAGGCCCATCAGTGTTGGAATAAGTTGGGAAGTATGCAAGACACACTTTTCTGGAGTTGGGCAGTATACAAGACATACCTCACAGGGTCCTCTATGCAGTCAAAATCGAGTAAATAGGGCACTGCCACCACCCAGTTAGGATAGGGAGGTTGTTGTGGCCGGTACGGGTTTTGATCTATGCAAGAAAAAGACCTGGTACTGAACTATCTTTGTTTTTTTAAACTCTGTAAGTAGATGATCTTGTCTGCGGTGAATCTGAGTGATTTTGCATCTTTTTTTAGCTCAGGCGTAGGCCAGACGAGTTATGAAGGGTTAAATACCTCTTACCCCTCTTAACACAGGGACACTCAAAAGTGTGCAGTACTGTCCTGCTGTTTACTTGTCAGAGCACTAACATTTAGAAAGATGCTAAATAGACGTGCAATAATTTATCTACATAAGGGCTAACTGAAGAAAAGGAAAAGAAACAAAGAAGGTTTCCTGCACCACTGAACTTTAGGGATGCTTTCATTTTTAAAGTCATCTTGGAAAAACATGTGTATGTCATTAAAATGCAGAAGCAGTTTGCCTTAGTACATCAAATTATAAGGAATTGAAAGGTATTTTTTAAAAATGATTTCAGAACTGAAGTAGAAACATTCATGCCTTATCCCTCTGACAACAATGGCAATAGTGACTTGAGAGGCAAGTCAGTTGTCAGGTAGACCCTTCTGAGTTGTTATTACACATGGATAAAACCATAGTTTATTAAACTAAATACAAGAGTGGTTTTTGTACAGCAAGAAACCTTAACTCATGTATTTCGAGGTGCTCTTGTATGAGATAATTATTGAACATGAGGGAAAGTGGAATAAAACAATTGCCTAGGATTACACAATTTGGTCCACTGGGGAAGCCATGATTGATCCTAAGTTTGCTGATGCCACATTGTGCAATTCTTTTTTATTCCCATTTATCAATCAAGTTACTTGCCATGTACACTTGACCCTGCCAAGGTTGCAATAGTAAGCAGAGAATGCTTTCCCCAAGGTGCAGGTTCGGTAAAGTGACAGCAATTCAGATACAGCATTCTCAGGTCTATGACTTTTGTAGGTACTAGGTGCTTAATTTGTAGGGCAAACCATATGCATACTTCCTCTTCCACAATGCCCCATTACTTCCCTCTCTCCAACACCCCACTCCCACCCTCCTGGCATGCATGTGGCCTCAGGCACACCACTGATAATGCTTTTTGGCCCCTGGGAAAATGTTTGTGAGTACCCATGTCTTAAAACTTTATGTGTTGGGGTCCAGATTTCTTGTAGGCCTCCTCATGAGCATAGACAGAGATTTAGGCTTTGTGGTTCATGTCTGATTTCCATGCTGTTTCGAAGGCTCTGGAAGTAGAAATGATAATCTAGCTAATGGGACAGAAAGAGCCTTGGCTAATACACGAGTAAATGCTGCAGACTTTGTATTTCATGGTGTACATGGAGGAACTGAATCTTGGCCAATACAGGAGTAAATGAAGTAGGCTGTCAGTTCCCTTGCTGGACAGGGAGAAAACAAAGCTTTGCCAATCAGAGTAAAGGGAGCAGGAAGTAGGCTTTCTGTTCTGCACACTGCAGAGGAAGAAACTGAAGTTTGGCTGTTACAGAGGCAATTAAAGTTGACTTTCTGTTCTGTCTGCTGCAGAGGAAGAACATTATGTGCTTCTAACACAGGAGTACAAAGAGTACTCCTGTGTTAGCCACACAGCACAACAATATTCCCCGTGCTGCAGAAGGAGATATTGAAGCCCAGTTAACACAGGAGTAAGTGGAGTAGATGTGCTACTACATCTCGCCCGAAGGGAGACAAAGTTTGAAAAATACTTCGAGTAAGTAGAGTAGACCTTATGTACCATTGTTTGTAAAGGAAGAGGGGGAGATAAAGCTTGCCGGCCACGTGCATTGGAAGCAGGCTTTCTATGCTTCCTGCGTCACTGGGCTAACGCAGCAGTAATGTTATACTATGCTACGCTGTTAGATTATGTTATGTTTTGGGAACATTATTTTGATTTTGTGTTATGCTAACCCTTCTATTTTACTCTGCCCAATGCTGGAGTGGCTGTATGACAGTGCTCTTCTGTGGATACATGTATATTTAGGGCCAGCCACAAATACGCACATCTCAGGCTGGTTTGCTGAATATGTTTAAAAACCTTTTTTGAAAATTAAAGATGAGCAATTGAGTTTTTTTATTAGATTAAGAATTGATTGTATTCGAAAAGAAAGCTTGGCTAATACATGAGCGATGGAAGTAGATTTTTACTGTCTCCTGCTCTGAACACACAAAGCATGACAATTGGCCAAGAGAGTCCTCAAAGTAGTACATTTTAAAAGTCACATTTTACTTAGAGCGACAACAAAACTGAGACACCCCTGAAAGACCAGTGAGACTTTTTTTGGGGCATAATGATTTGGGCATAGTGATGCTTGGCCAACAGAGAAGCAATGGCATAAGACTTTCTAAGGCATCTGCTGCATGGGAAAACAGTAGTGTGGCCCAGTGTATCATGGACCCTAGCGCAAGGAAGTAATTAGGCCCCATGGCTGCTTTTTGAACTATAAAATACAGCAATAATCAGGGTCCAGTGGGCCCCTAAGGCCTCTGGGCCCCTGTGCCTCACCACCGGTTGCACCAATGGAATCTTCACCCCTGGTTTTAAGGGGCCTGCAAAACAAGGACACAGGCAAGCTTGGCCAACACAGGACTGAAGGGTGCAGACCTTGTATGCTCTTTGCTGCAAAGATTAAATGAAGCTTAGTAGCCACTAGAATCATGGTGTAAACCTCAATTGTATTGTATTACAACATCAGCATAGCTCTTTCCTGCCTCTTGCTGAGGCCCCAAAGTGCTTTCTGGTAGGTCAAGAATGTAGATACTTATTTGTTATCACAAACAACTGTTGGTGGAGAGATCACTTGCTTTGGGGTTGTGTATAAGGCCCGGCAATCGTGCTGCAGCACAAGCAAGAAAGAGACTGTGAAAAGCAACATGTGAGATAGCTTACCAGGCAACGTATGCAAACCAGTGTGACTTGTGAGTGAGAGTCTTTTAAGCCATGATTGCGCAAGCAGTCAAGTCTTTTTTGGCTATTCCGAAGTCAAGATGGCCACAACCATCCATTTCCTTTTGGAGCATGTTCCTTGGCTTGCTGTTGAGACCAGCTTCTTACAGACATGCGTAATCTTGTCCAACACTGGGGTATTGGGCTCAGACCTCTGAAGATTCTTGTTGCGTTGTGCAGATATGACATGAAATATTTCAAGTTGATGCTTAAAGACCAACAAGTGTACAGAGACCCCAAAGTCCAAAACTGGGATGACTGAACTCTGATCCTGCCATGCCACGTCAGAGAGATCTTTATCTATGTATTTAATTATAGCAAAGTTACAC
This sequence comes from Lissotriton helveticus, assembly GCF_964261635.1. Lineage (NCBI taxonomy): Eukaryota > Metazoa > Chordata > Amphibia > Caudata > Salamandridae > Lissotriton > Lissotriton helveticus. The sequence continues at coordinate 1,005,750,866 of NC_136070.1, forward strand.
TGAGCTGATGCTCTTCACTTCCCAGAACCCCACCTCACCTGATCATATGATGTGATGTCATCTGCTTTTTTCTAGTAAGAATGAATGTCATTTTTCGCGGATTATAGACGACACGCTCTGCAGATACAGTAAACAAACAAAGCCCATCTTGGGACAGGTTCCTGTAACTGAAACTGGCTTGGCAGGTTTTGCTCTCCGTGACTCAGGGTTATGTGTTTTGTTGTGTAAGCACGCATTGTTCATTTTCTTTCTAGCTCTTCCTCCTTTACCCACTTCCTGTCCCTTCTCACCTTGCTTTAATTACAAACATTATTTTTCTTCTTGTATTTTGCTCACTATATTTTCTTTCAGTTTATTTATTCTTACTCATCTCATTAGTTAATCCTTCCTTACATGCATCTCCTCGTTTATTTCCATTTGTTTAGCTCTGTCTCTTTATTTCCTTAACTTTTATATTTTACTGTCTTTTTTTGTTCATACTCGTTGGGATTATCTCTTTTTTTAACACTTGTCCTTGTTGTGGTGCCTTTCATTCTCAGCTTTGTTTTTTTCCTTCTTAGTTTCTATTGTCCGTTTCTTTCTGTTATCTATGTTCAATTTCCTCCTCTTCTGGTTATCGCTGTTATTTTTAATCTTTTTCTTCTTTCGCTTACACCCAGTGTCCTTAGCATTTTCCTTTAAATTCATTTAATTCCACTCATTTCACCTCCTTCTTTTTCCACTTTTGTCCTTTTTTAAAATTTGTTTTCCTTTCCATCTTTTATTTGTGTACGATCGATATTTGTTGCTCTTTTGGTCATGTCGCTCATGTGTTTTTTTTGTTTATTACCTTCTTCAAATTCTACTGCCTTCCAGGGACTGAGTGCTTTACACTAGGGTTGTTGCTGAACACGTACACTTGTATTAACTATTCAAATGAGCGCTTTGTGTTAAGATTATACCCCTCTGATCAGCTTAAATGTAATTAGTGCATGGTGCTAATCAATTTCTGGGGTTCTATTAAAAAAAATTCTCAAGCAGCACAGCAGCCAAAAATGCTGCACTGAGTTGCGTAAGGAGAGAGCAGAAAAGCACCATATCTACAAGTATTGCACTCTCCTCCTCTCTCCGTAGCGCCGGCACACAATCAAGTGCTACGCACACACCTTTGCACCCTAGTGCAAAGGTGTCTGCGTGAGGTTAGTATAGTATAAGTTTTGTAATGGAAGTGTATCCTTCTAGCACAAAATACTACACTTACAGTAACTGTAAAACTTTTCATACTTTGTATGTGTGCTGCACAGTTCAGCACACTTACAAAGTCAGAAAAGAAAGGAGAAATAAAAGTATTTCTCCTTTGATAGCGTCTATTTCAAATGAGTGTTATTATTATGCAAAATCCTGTCCACATTTTGTTAGTAGATATAATTTTGCATCAAAAACCATAGGCAGTTGCATGAGAACGCCTATGCCTTACCCATGGTGCCCCTTTTGGCGGTGAGTAATGCAAAGCAACACTTTACGAAAAGATTTTGCAGTGATTCGTGTCAACACAGTGCAAAATCTTAGTTATATTCCCATGGAGTGAAGGTGAATCTTTGCAAATTAGTTAAAATAGTGCCACTGCTGCCCAGCCCCACTGAAGGCATACATCTGTGGAATGTTAAGTTTTGATTTGCGTGCCTGTAATGCAGCCTTGCCTTAAAATGTTGTGTTTATTCGCTTTTTTGGTTACTCTTTATTTCTTTCAAATTTCAAATTTCAAATAATCTTTATTTCGATCATTTCAGATCATAAAAGATAAACACATAAACATACTATAAAACATTAAAACGATTTCTGTAATACAGTTTTTTTTTTTTTTTAAAAGCCATGGTGGAGTCTAAAAAAATATATGATTTAAGCTTAAAAGTTGGTAGAAGATGCCATATTGGAGTCTTTTATGATTCTTGCGCGTACTCTCCACATTGCCGTCAGAAATTTCGCCATGGCAAAGACCGTTGTAGGTGATAAGTCTGTTTTTAGCACTCTATATGCTGGGGCGTAGGTTTGGAAGCCCAAGTTTTTTAAGTATGGAGCCAGCCAGTAGCTCCTGATTTTGCTGTACGCTCTACAAAAGAAAACCACATGTAGCTCACTTTCCAGCTTGTAATTGCATGCTGGGCATGTGGCCAACTCAAGGTTACCATTCCAGGATTTGGTGAAGGCCCTCAGTGGTAGCGAGCCATATCTCCATTGCAGGAAAATCTTTCTTACATGCACAGGGGTCATAGCGTCCAGAACATACTCAGGTCTGTAGTAGTCTTTTGCTTTCGTAAAAATGTCACTTAAAGACCCTTCTCTGATTGAACCCAGAGCTTTCTCGAGCATGAATTTGTAAAACAGTCTGGAGAGTTCTTTCCTTGAGAGGTTTGTGGCAGTTGTTTCAGGATTACACCACAACTCAGGGATTCCAAGTGTAGTACACATGTCCCGGATATACTTTAGCCAAGGAATTTTGGACACATGTATTAGCCTGAGCAACTCCTGTAGTTCGCTTCTGTAGTGGCCCAGATCCTGGCTGCTCCACAGACGTCTCCAATAAGTCAAAGGTTTTAGGCCCAGTTCTTCAGTAATTGGGCGGAGTGCCAAGTCCATTCTCAGGGGGAGGAGGGGGCTACTCGATGGAAGAGCCGCTAGCTGTCTTATAAAGTTATTTTCAGCGACCTGGATATTTTGTAGTGATGTGTGTCCCCATACCTCTGCCCCGTAGGCAATACCTCCTCTAGCTTGCGCTTTATAAATGTGTATTGCCGGTGTTAAAGGTCGAAGGTAGGATTTCTTGGCAATTCTAGAAATAGCTCCCGCCCTCTGAATTAATTTTATGGTGGCCTTTGTTTTATGTTGCTGCCAGGTCAGAGACTGATTAAGTGTAATGCCCAGGTACTCGATTGCTTGAACTCTTTCTAGAACTACAGATCCCAGACGGGGATTTGGGCAATTTTTGGGTTTTTTGCTAAGAATCATGAATTTGGTCTTGGAGGGGTTTATTTCTAGACCCCTTTTGTTACAGAAGTCCAAGAAACCGTCCAAAACTCTCTGCAGCCCCATTGGTGTTTTTGCCAACAGCAGGGTGTCGTCGGCGAACATAATCGCAGGTACCCTGCTGTTGTTTAATTGTGGAGCATCAACGTTGGGGATCCTACTCAGGTGTTCTATTACCCCATTTGTAAAAGGACAGAAAAGAGTCGGCGCCAACACGCATCCCTGCCTTACCCCTCGTTGGACAGGGAACCTATCTGTCAGCCTACCACCCTTTCCGTATCTTACACAGGCGTAATTATCTGTATGTAGCCTTATTAAGATGTGCAGTATATCGCCGGGGATACCCATATCCGCCAGTACTGCCCACAACCTGGGCCGAGGGACCAGGTCGAAGGCAGCACGGAGATCAACGAAAACCGCATACAGTGACCCCCCTTCTAGGTGTGTTGTCTTCCAGTACAGAATGTTAAGTCTAAGTAACTGATCGACTGTTGAGACTCCCCTCCTAAATCCTGCCTGAAGAGGGCTTAAAATATCTGTCTCATCCATCCAATTTTGGAGCCTATCCAGGATTAGTCTACCGAACAACTTTTGGGTCACATCGATGAGACTAATTGGACGGTAATTGGCTGGAAGCAGGGGCGACCCCTTTTTGAATATGTCTTTCACTTTTGTGGTATTTTAGTGGTCTCGTTTTGACTCTGCCTGTGTATTTTATCCAGTCTTTCTTTTGCTTTCTTCTTCATATTCCCTTCTTCCTTATACCCAGGGACCCTGGAATTATGCGATTGCGCAGCTGCGCAATTTGTGCATTATTGTAGATTTGCCACATAATTCATTATCTGCCTCATAATTTGCAGATTTTAACACAAAACATTGATTCTAGTTCAAACAGTTAAAAAGTTGGTAAAAACACAGCAGCGAATGTTGCTGCGCAATGGAAGGCCCTTTGCACAGCAACAAATGTTGCTGTGCAATGGAAGGCCCTTTGCAAAGATTGACTGGCCACCTTTCTGTACCTTATTGCTATATTTGGGTGTTAAACTGTACAAATGAGGTACAACTAATGCCCAGACAGTGTTAATCTTAAAAAAGAAAACATTATGTAATTGTAATATATTACAAACTGTGCCGAATAATGTTGCATATTTTGCCTTTTTTGTTGTCGCAAAATGTACCCAACCCTGCCACATAATTAGACTCTCCCCTGCTGCATGATTGCAGTGGCTCTGCTTATACCCTAAGTTGGTTTCTATTAGTTGTTTTGTCTCTGCTTTCTTTCTTCCCTTCCTGCTTTTCTTTTTCCTACGGGGCGTGCATGTATGATTTTTTTTCTCTCATGCACGCTAGCTCTCGGTTTCCTGAGGCCTGGTATCTGTCTCATCTTGCCCCTTCTCCCATTTGCTCTTTCCCTCTTCCTTCGTCTCTCTACTATCTCTGTTTCCTTCTAGCCGTCCCCCCGCGCCTCTCATGGTTTCTCTCTCCGTGCCGGGGTTGTTGTGCGGATTCTTTTCTCATGACTCCCATGTCACACGACCATGAGAGGGCGCGGAGTCCCCTGGGTCTGCCGGGGTTAGTCACGCCGCAGGTGAAGGGCTGAGTCACTGCAGCCCGGCGTGCCTGGCGATAGTATTTACCAACACGGCTCAGCGAGGCTCTATTTCTAGCGCAGGGAGCGGAATGGAAAGAGACACGAGGCGTCCTTTCCTGAAACTTACAGCTTGCCCTCACATGAGCCGGCGGCCAGCTTTCTCTTTCGCTTCTCGAGACCACCCTGTGGTGCGTTTCTGTGCTGTGCCTTAACCCGGGGCCTCGCGCCGTCAGGGGTCTCGCAGGCTCTAATGCACTCACTGGAAGTGCGCCTTTACGCACCCTGAGCCGAGATAAAAATACGAATGGAATTTGGGGGCAGTGGGCAGGGCACAAGTCGTAAAAAAATAAGTGGGAGGACGCGGTCACCTGAAGTGACGTCACGGCCGGAAGTGACGTCACGAAAGGTGCCGAGCTCCTCGTCCCAGAGAGGCCAAAGAGTGAAGTCCAGCTGTTTGGCAGGGGGGATGGTGTCCCCCTGGTAAAATAAGTGGGGGGACGCCGTCCACCCGCGTGGTACCCCGACTCGAGCCCTGGCAGTGGGTCCCTCACAACCGTGGATACCAGGGTCGGACTGGCCAATAGGGTCATCAAGCCCCATGGGCTGGTCTGACAGGCTAGCGCGTGGGGCGTTTATTGGCTGTTTGGGCCCCTGTTTTATGGTCTAGTGGGCTTGTTTTTGCTGTTAATTTCCCAGCTAAAGGAAAATTTGCCCGAAACTGTCCAAATTGGCAAACATGGGCCACATTTTCAGCTTCCCAGTTCACTAATGAGGTACACTTTTATTTTCGTGCCCGGGCCTAGTTTCTGTCCCATTTTGACCCTGATGGGCACAGGTGCTGCCAGTGCACCTGCTGCTGTAATAACAGGCTATCAAAACAAGTGTCCCATGGGACTTGTTCAGATCATTGCCTATGGTGTGGCTCTATGGTAATGTGATCGTTTCCATGGATGCATACATTCTAATGCCACTATTTAATGCTACATATTAAAGAGAGCAAATTCGTAATTGATCAGATTACCTTAGAGCCACACCATAGGGAATTATTCCATTAGGTTGCACATGATTATTGTTTCGATAAAGCAATATTGCCCTCGACCCCTTGGCTATCTTTTTTATCCTTGTTTTTCTTAATAACTAATATTAGGTGCATTCCTTGTCATATGTTTCCAAGTTCCTCATCCTGCCTGTCTTTCCTTGTCTCCTCACGTTTCCTATCTGTTTCCCCTCATTTCGTTCCTCCCTTTCAGTCTTTCTCCTTCCTCTGCCAATCACCTCCTTTCTCCGGTCTCTCACTTGCCCATATCTCCTTCTCCTCCAGGCATCCCTATTTCTGGCTTATTTATCTTTCTCTTCTCTTGCCCCTTATGCTTATCTTTATCTCCTTTCCCTCTTGTTATCCCTTACCATCATTCTGTCATTTTATGCTCTCTTCTGCTTCCTTTAAGCCCCTCCCTCCCTTTCTTTCATTCCATTCCTCTCTACTATGGTTCTCTTTTCCTCTACTCCCTACACAATCCACCCACTCCAAAGGTTACACACATAGCTAGGACGAGACAAACACTGTGTTAAAAAAAATCCAAGTCTTGGCCCCCATTCAGCTTTTGGTCTCTGGTGCCACTGCACCTGCTGCACAATAGATAGCTGTACCCCTGCTCTGCTAGCCTTGTGGCATTCGTACTCTGTGCACACTTAGGATCTCTTATAGTTCAGTCACTCTACACCTCCCAGGGTCTCTCAGAGGGGGGAGCGTTCCCATTCTTTACACTACTGGGTCTATATAAGAGATGTGGCTGCCACATTCTGCCTGCTAAGGCCTCTCATCAGGGCCGGCTTTAGCGCTAATGGCGCCTGGTGTGACAAAAAATGTTGGCGTCCCGACACTCCACGACTGCCTCCTCGGATTCTCTCACTACCACGGGGCATCATCTCTCCAATAATAACTTATTGCTAAACATAGCACCTCACCTGAGGTTGGTTCCCCCTCCACAGGTCAGCGCCCAGTGCGGCCGCACCAGTCGCACTGCCCTAAAGCCGGCCCTGCCTCTCATTCCCATTCTATGGGCACTTGCGGCTTCTCTCAAGAACCGGCCGACCCTCCTACTGTGCGCTACAGGCAGGGCCGGACTGGGAACCCAAAGCAGCCCTGTCATTTTTGTTGGAACAGCCTCCTGGGGAAGGTGTGGGGGGGTGGGTGCAAGTGTGGAGCTCTGCTGCTTTTGTTACTGGGGGCCGATATTGCAGCACCACTCAAAACCGGGCCCCAGTAACAACACCGGCTAACACTGTCCCAGCCTCCACGGGAAGTGCCCGAAGCCTGGCACCGCCAGTCTGACCCTGGCTATAGGGCCTAGGGAGGCTGAGACCTAGCCCAGGCATCGGGCCACTTGGCCATGAACCCCATCCTATCCAAACAAAACAATTGTAGAGTAGCTTGTACGGTGTAAAATGGCCGCAGCTTTATTAACTTAATATAATTCAAACAACTGCCCATGTGTCACAACCATTCATCAAGTTCACTCACGTTTGTCACATTTGACATTAGCCATTCTGTGAGACTAATCAGATTAGATTAGATGTTGAGGAGTGAGTTGTCGGTTTTATGCATGTTAACACTTTCCGGGCAAAGGTTACATCTCTAAGTGCCAGTTTGACACACAAATTCTAAAATAAGCAACAGGCAGGTGACCAGTCAACCTTTGTGAAGGGCTTTCCACTGCACAGCAACGTTGCCCAGTTTTGAACAATTTATGATCTGTTTAAGTTAGAAATAATTTTTCTTATTAAAATCTTCAGATTATACAGCAGATGAGCTATAAATATGCGGAAAATACCACAGCTGCAAAATCACATCATTCCAGTGGCCCTGAATGTAAACACCTGGCACGGCTGGGATGCTCTTGGGCGCTTTCAGCACTGAGACATCTCTGTTTTGTTCACACTTAGGGTCTTTCATAGCTGAAATATAAATTTTTACAGGCTTTTCAGAACATGAGCAATCACATTCTGCACACTGCTGACTACTTATTTACACTACTGGACCTGACAATTCTTCTAGGTGCATTTTCAGAATGTAGGCAGGGCCACAGTGTACACTGGCAGAGTCTCTCAGCACCAAACCATCTCCACTGTGTGCACTCTCAGGGATTCACGCGTGTGATTGCCGAAGTATTATAATTCTGCGTATTGTATTGTAGTTGCATTTATATAGCGCTTACTACCCCAGATGAGACGTTGAAGAGTTTTTTCGGTGAGTAGCACGCTACTCCGGAAACCATAAAGGATTAGTGGTAAATCAGTATAGTGAAAATATGAAAGTAATTTGAGTGGTGGATATGCTAGTCAGTTATTTGGTTTGAGAAGGATAGTGTAGAGATAGAAAAGGGGAAAAGGTTTGCATTTATATACTGCATGCTACCCTTGATGGGATGTTAAAGCGCTTTTTCGGTGAGTAGCACACTACTTTGGAACCCAGAAAGGATTAGTGATGAATTAGGATAGTGAAAATAGGAAAGTAATTTGAGTGGTGGATATATTAGTCAGTTATTTAGATTGAGAAGAAGTGTGAAGGGATAGAGAAGGGAAAAGGGATTGCAGCGTACTATGAAACAGTCGCTGGAAGATTTCAGGAGTAGACTCAGGACATTGCTTTCCGACCACAGCTCACAGAACTGAAGACCCCCCAGGGTGTTAAGATTCACTCTACAAGACTGATTTATTGATTGATTAATAGGCAAGCATTGATTTACTATGCGTAGCTCCACAGGTGTGTACCTTGTCGATATATATCTTCAAAGTATATCGATGTCTATATGTCGATTTTTAGTCCACAACATTTTTGTACGGTATTTTTGATATTCGAATACAAGCATCCCAAGGTCCTCTGAACCCATCATGTCTCAGAAAAGGTCGAATCTGGAATGATGGAATTCTCTGCAAGGGTTGCAATTCTCAGAAAAAGGAGGCTTTTCCTACTCTAGTATCTATCAGTATCCTAATATTAATACTCTTTTCCCTGGTGTCTGGCTTTAATGCAGACCCTGGAGTTGTATGGACCACCCAGCAGTTATTACGCTTAGGCTGTCTGTGTTCCCCACTTAGCAGGATGCGGATATGAAGACAGTGATGCAAAGCTGTGACTCCAATGCCTCCTTGAATCTCCTCTGTAGCTTGATTGAGCACTTAAATCCTAACTCACTGGATGTGGTGTGAAGACAGAGGAAGGTTCAGTTTAATGAATACATCAAAATGTCTGGCAAGGATAATATTTAAATAAGGATATTGGAATACAAGTACAGGAGAAATCAGGGAAAGCAAAAGTCTCTAGCTATAACCGTTCAAAAGATACTGAAAAAAATAGCTTTTTTGTTAGGGTTGAGTTTCACAATGAGTGACTTTCCCGGGATTGTTTAGTCGATTTTTTAGTGCAAAAAAGTCCTAATAGCTTTATTCGGCCACTATTATTCATTGAGACTTGAGCATCTATTGATAGGTGTTTACTGGCCCATAGTGCTGAATATGTTGAACCTTAGGTTGTCTGGAGGTTTCCATGGCTATGGTAACTAACTAAGGTATGCTGTAGCTTTGTGATTAGCACCACAGGGAGGTAAATTCCAATGGCATATCAGATTCGCTTCTTTTTGGTCTCCTTTTCACTGTACACTCTCCAGAGATTTTGGTTTCTTTTCTGTGTTATTTTGTGCACTGAACCCAAGAACAGTACAATTGTTTGATGTTTAAACTATATAAATATGAGATTTGAAGGCAAAAGGCGTGGCGCACGATTAATTTAAGAAGAAATTCTGTGAATAGTTCTAATAATGTCGTTGAGTTGTGGGTGCTCCAACAAGTGGCGTAACCGTCCATGTACGTCAAAGTGGATTACTGGTTGAGTACGTTACAAGAAATGTAAACGTATCCTTGAATTTGGGCACTCTGATATGGTACGTCAAAAGAAGACAGACTCCTTTGAAGGATAATCAATTGTTTATTCCAAGATATTCTTTTTCTTGGTTGACAAAAAGTTCAAGTAAATCAAGTATTCAGATATGCTTCATTGGACCACATAGAGGTCATTACTGGTAAGTTTCAAAAGTGTGCTCCGATGTATTTCGGGCAAAAGGGTGCCCTTTGTCAAGGAGCTATTCCATAATCATGGAACGTAGTTGAGCTTTTGGTTAGTAGGTTCGAGAAAACAGCAACGAAGTGACTGGTGGGCTCATAAGACAACCATATCGAACCATATCGGAGTGCCCAAATTCAAGGGTACGTTTACATTTCGTTTAGATTTCTTGTAACGTACTCAACCAGTAAACTATATAAATGCCAGTTTATCCTAATTCATCCTGGGAAAATAAAGGATTCTATACGTTTGCGATTAGCTGCTACCAGAGCCAAGGGCCAGATGTAAGACCAAGTAAATTGGGCCACGCGAATTGCTACTCTTTTGCGAGTCGCAATTTGCGAGGCACAATTTACTATGTACAACAGTCTTTTTCTCACTGTTAGCGATTCCCAATGGGGTCGCAAATAGAGAGGCTTATGAATATTAATGAGCCTCTCGCAATTTGCGACCCCATTGGGAATGGCAGGCCCTCCCAGGTATGGTTGCCTGCTGGGCTCAGCAGACCACCATGTCTGGGATTGCTTTTAAAAAAAGCAGTTTTTTAGGTTTCGCCTGGGGCCTGAGCTCCTAGCTCAGCCCAGGAGAAATCTTATGTTATAACACAGTGGGCTTTGGATTACGCCCTCTGTTCCATTGGCTAGCTCCATAAATGGAGGCTAGCCATTGGAACAGAGATCTGTCCGTCATGGCCGGACCAGATTCGTGGGCGTTCCCGAGATTTTTTCCCTCTCCACCCTTTTCTGATCGTCATCGCGGCGGTGGGAGTGTTTATTTTTTTTTCTTTCTTCGGCATCCTTCCTCACACCAGCCGGACGGCTCTCCCTGTGAGGACGCAGACCTGCTCCCTACTCTGAGCCGACTCCCGGAGGTAAGTTTTTGTATTTTCCTACACGTACTTGTAAATGCTTGTGTCAACATGTCAACATTTCTCACGCTCACAGTCCAGCTTCTTTGGCTAGTGCCAAGTTGGGAAGGAGGGGGCGCGTGAAGGCGATGCAATGCATGGCCGCATATTACACGGGAAGACTTCTGCCTCGACTGTGTGCAAAATATAATTGCAGAATAAAAGCATTTCTGGTTCACTTTATTTCACGTGCACTTTGGCAGAGGAAGTGGCGGGGAATAAAAGCATTTCTGGTTCACTTTATTTCACGTGCACTTTGGCAGAGGAAGTGGCGGGGGAGATTATCTCAGAAATATCAGATTTTCTTAATCCTACTGCACTCTGCCCCCGAGTTTTCTCTTAATGCGTGCCCAGTACGCATGACTTAAACAGTTTATTTAGCATTTTAGCCGTAAAAAGGGAGTTGTGTTTCTTGCTTTCCCTCTTGCATGCGTACACCTCTTGGTGTTTATAACATCACGCCGCCATTTTTATATGTTTTTCACATTACGTGTATGGTCTCAAGATGACGATCTGAACACGCTGTGCATTCTTGAGAACTCGCATCAATCTGCTATGGCAGTCTGAGCTGAATGGCTCTCGCTTACACCAGTCAATAGATTCTCTCGCACGAGATGTAAATTATGTGATTTATACGGTATATTCAACCACATTACCCTAAACCACCCCAACGAAAACATGAATGGAAACAATATCAGTTTGAAGATGCTTGAGAGTTTGATGAATGTCTGTGTTGGCCCATTAGAAAAGTATCTGTGAGAATAAACCACGTTCCTGCCCTCACCCCTCCCCCCCTCGTTGCTTGTGTGCGTGAGCTCCTCCCCCCCCTCGTTGCTTGTGTGCGTGAGTTCATCCCCCCCCGTTGCTTGTTTATTTGTGGCACCTCTGTGGTCAGTGTAGGGAATGCAAGATGACGATCTAAACGCGCTGTGCATTCTTGAGAACTCGCATCAATCTGCTATGGCTGTCTGAGCTGAATGGCTCTCGCTTACACCAGTCAATAGATTCTCTCGCACGAGATGTAAATTGTGTGATTTATACGGTATATTCAACCACATTACCCTAAACCACCCCAACGAAAACATGAATGGAAACAATATCAGTTTGAAGATGCTTGAGAGTTTGATGAATGTCTGTGTTGGCCCATTAGAAAAGTATCTGTGAGAATAAACCACGTTCCTGCCCTCCCCCCCTCCCCCCTCGTTGCATGTGTGCGTGAGCTCCTCCCCCCCTCGTTGCTTGTGTGCGTGAGTTCATTCCCCCCCCCCTGTTGCTTGTTTATTTGTGGCACCTCTGTGGTCAGTGTAGGGAATGATGATCTGTTATGTGAAGTGTGTCAGATTTAAAGAATGTTGGGCTTAATGAACAAGGGCAGAGGTCTGTACGCTGTCAGTTTAGAGTCAATTCGTACTTATTCCAGGTGCATTGGTGTGGTGGGCTGATGGTGGAAGAATTGCTGTTGGGTGCCTTGAAAGCTAGTCTATTTCATAGATGATCTTTGTTAGATGTTTTGTTAAGTTGTATGTTAGTGGATGTTGTGTTTTGGCCAGTAGTACCGTTATGAGCTCCTGGCTACCTAACTATTTTGAGTATCCGAACTTTGTGGGATGTGCTTGATGGCGTCATGGATCAAATGTTGCATTCTGTCTTGTCCGATTCCCCTGGATTTTTGCAGAATTATCGTCATTGGAAAGGTTCACACTTAATTAATATTCAAAAATAGTTTGTGATGTTTCTGAGCTTTCTTGTTTCTTCTTCTTGGAAACCAGGAGTAGAAGATTTTTATCTTGGATGTGTCATTGCCATTCTGAAAGTTGTTGCGTAGTTTCTGTAAGAATAACAGCTGTATGTCTAAGAAGTGGAACTGCGACTCGGACAGCTTCGAGGTCCTTTCCCCTGGCCATCCCATTTGTCACCTCATTCCCAGTTAAGTCATTTGTTATCCTTGACAGCAGGCATGGCTGTAATTTCCTTTTGTACAACAGGAAGAAATGTCTCATCTTGCAGGCTCTTGCGTGTGTGGGGGGCTCTTGTGTGGTGTGTGTGGGGGGCTCTTGTGTGGTGTGTGTGGGGGGCTCTTGTGTGGTGTGTGTGGGGGGGGCTCTTGTGTGGGTGTGTGTGTGCAAATGCAATACGTCTTGCATTTGCGACAGAGTAAGCTATTGGCATTGTAAATGACAATGCCATTTATTTATCTGTTTTCAAAACCAACACATAAATAAAAAGTTTGTCATTTACAATGCCAATAGCTCTAACTTTTCCGAAGGCGAAACCGTTGCATTGTAAATGCTTGTTTTTAAAATGCTGCCAGTTTTCCTTAAAGGAAAACGGGATGCATTTGAAAAAAAATGGAACGTTTTCATTTAATTTTTTAAGGGCAGACACTGCCTGCCCTTAAAAAATATTTTCCCCTGTGTTTGCAAAGTTCCCTTTTGCGACCCCATTACACCCCCTTGAAGAGGGTGGTAATTTGCATCTGTTTTGCGCCCGCAACTACGGACACAAAACATCTGTACATAGGGTTGCGCACGCTATTAGAAAGGGAATGCCCCTTCTTAATAGCGAGTCACAAAACCCCATTTTGCAAGTTGCAAAAAATTGCGACTCGCAAAATAGGGTTTGTACATACCCCATGCAGTCGTTTCATGCGCAAATGGGTTCGCAAACCCGTTTGCGCATGCAAAAACCATTGTACATCTGGCTCCAAAATTTTATGACCAACTGAATGAAATGTTGCAGTGCCTCAAGAGTCCTGAGGCTAGCCACCAGTTAGAGTTATTGTGACCACACAACTAACAAACATTGGCAAAGCCAGCAGATCTGACTTGCATCTTGAGTTCTGAGTAAAACATTTCTTTAAAGCCTGCTATGCTGTATAAACAAAACAGAATGATCGCTTTCTGTGTATAATGTGTCTGCAAGGTATGATTTTATTGTGCGAAGAGTCAGACAGTTTTTGAAATGGTAAATTAGTTCTTCATCCAGTGCAACTCCTTCACACTAGGAGAAATCAAACAGCAAATAGTCCAATTACAAGAGGTGAAAGAGAACTACCCCTATGTGGGGTGCTAAAGCCTACTCTATATTTTAGAGAATTGGTAACAATAGGTCTATGACAGGAAGACCTAAAGTGGCTATGACTTTTAAACCACTGGTCAAAATTGAGAAAGGTCACTGGTGTGAGCTTACCAGAAGGTCTGGCTGATATTTCTTATAGCCCACTTCCGACGGCTATACCAGTTGTTAAAGGCCCTGAACGATGCGGCTCTGGCCTCTAACTAGGGTGAGGGCCTTTAACAACCGGAATAGCCCGAGGCACAAGGGCTATAAGGCTATTAGAACATTCCACCCACTGAAAGTAGAATGTTCTAAATTAAAAAGGGATAAACAGGAAGACAAATATTGGTATGTTGAAGCAGAATGCTTATACCAACCATTATAAGCCCAGAGCCACTCCATTGTCTTCAATGGAGCTCCGAACATTCCAATGTTCTAATATAGCCTTATAGCCTGCCGTAGTGAGCTATACCAGCTATTAAAGGCCCGCTCCAGCGTTCGACTCGGGCCTTTAACATGGGAGCGGGACTTTAATAGCTGGTATAGCCCAGCTACGAAGGGCCATAAGGCTATTAGAACATTCTGTTAAAACAAAGGCTTCAGGGAGCCCGAGGGGATTGAAATCCCCTTGGGCTCCCTGACGCCTTTGTTCACAGCCACAGCTGTGAACAAAGTCAAACATTAGAATGTTGGAGCTCTGGGCTTCTACCAGTCATTCGAAGCCCGGAGAACTCCATTGTTTTCAATGGAGCTCCCAACATTCCAATGTTCTAAAAAGGGTTAGGATTAGCTTCAAACCCAAAAGAGATAGCCTCAATGTAAATGTGGGATACTTGTAAAGCGCACTGTTACTCTACCCCAGTGTCCTGGCGCTGTAGACCGCTGGGGAACCCGTTCTGGTTTTCCCTGTGAGATGGTCCCTTTCTGGGTATCTCCAGGGTGAAACCAGGCATCCCCGGCGTCTGTGGGGGGCCGTTGTAGAGATGAGGCAAGCTTAATTCCCAGAGTTACCGAGTGTGTTCCCTGGTTAGAGTAGGCACTGAGGCGAGAATTATCGAGTCCGTTGACCCTGGTCCAAGACCCCGCCGCGTCGGGAATTGAACCCTGGTCCCGGGCCGTTCTCTGCTTACAGGACTGCCGCCTCTAACCAGTGAGCCACACCACTCCTCTCTCAATAATCTCCTGATCTTCGCTCCTTAGGGATCTCTCGTTCCATTTCAGGATGCAAGCAAGTTTGTGTTCTCCCAATCTGGTTGGATTTAATTCGAAGATGGACCTTGCAGTACCTTTGTTAATCGGCAGGCCCTGGGCACATGGATTTGCTTGTTTCTGGGCTTCTTCAGGGGTCAGCATGGTCACTGACAGTCAAGTCAAGTGGAGCTCGATATAAAATGAAAGGTTTTTATTGAAGAGCTAATATTGGGGCCCATGAACTGTACAAGAATGTTTGGTTTTGGTTGATGGATGAGCTATTGAGATGCAGGGCCATCAGAAGAGTTGGCCAGATCCCGCACTTTTCAGGGTGATGAGGACATTCTGCAACATTAATATACGGGGCGTAGCTTCAGGGGGGGGGGGTGTTTGGGGAGTGACAACCCCTAATTAAATTTATTTCTTGGCCTGCGAGTTGAGTCCGGTGGTCCTGCGTTGGGTCTCCTATGCCTTTGTTGTTTTTTCTCTTTGTCCATATTTGACTAACTTTTTTTTTTTTTTTAGTAGAGGCCCACCTAATACGAAGCAGTATTGAACCTGCTCTTCGTGGGAAAAGTGTATGCTAAGCCTTGGTCATTTCATCCCTGCACCCTTCAGCATATTGTCTTTTAGTCTGAACATTTGTGGTTCACCCCTGCTGAATCTCACTGACTAAGCGACACCCCTGTTGATGTCTGAAGTTTAAAGCAAGCTTGCCTGTTTCTAAATGACGTGGCTGTTAAACAGGGACCGAAGCTAGGAGTGCCACGTTCTCTAGTACACTTGGTCTGGGGAGAACATGGAGAGGGAATCGAGAAATTTTTTCACTCGAGCCCTGCAAAAACTTCTGATAGGTCTGTTCAGGTGGGTGGTGTGCATGGCCGGACTGGGAACAGCAACCAGCCCTGGCAGAATGCTGCTCGACCAGCCACAGGAGCGGGTGGGGGGGCATGCCAGAGAGAAGCACTGCTCCCGCTTTTGTTACAGGGGGCCGATATTGCAGCACTACTGAGTAACAAAACTGGCCGTCATGGGTCAAAACCAACCCCCACCCCTCTGGCCCACCGGGGAAACACCCAGTGCCCACTACGGCCAGTCTGGCCCTGGTGGTGTGTATACAAGTGCCAAGGGCGGGTAGTATAAACCCGCCTATTTTTTGGATACTGATGTAGATGAACTATGAAAGGGATTGAAAATAAGGAATTATACATTTTTGAAATTATCACAACGGAGTTCGTTGGTTTTATGAATGAATGTGAGTTTTGAGGCAGTCTTCCTCAGATTCGCTATAGGGCATAGGGTATGTGTAAAAGTGCCAGGATTTGCATTTAGGGCGGGATATGAAGCAGGTGATTTGTAATAGAATCAGGACAAGTGTAATTGTAAGACTATCATAGTACCGTTAACTACTGGATATCCGAGGAGATGCTATGTGTATGTCACCATGCAAGAGTTTGCTAATGTTGTGGAGGTAAGCAGCAGGTCATCTGTGCCACGTTTATGGATAATGGTCTTTGGTGGTTGTTTGGGGGTAGGCGCGCAAGTGCTAGGTGTGAGATGCCAGTGCTTCTCAATGGAATGGGGAATAACGCGTGTAAGGTGTTGCTCAGACATTGCTAATTTCAGTTCCTACATAACATTCTGTACTTACAATGAACCTATTACGAAACTAACACTGCAGACGATGAATCACCACAGCAACCAAACAAAATGCATACTGAGCTGTGGTGCATCGGTAATGTATCTCTTACATCATGTGGACAGTATTTTCACCTTCAGGTATGTACTTCGTCTTCCTGGAGGCCTTATGCTAGCATATGTTATAGTTACATGCTGCATGTCACAGTCACATGGTTTACTGCATGCGTAGTTGATCACAGTACTTGTAGCTATCTGGTTTGTGCTATGAAAAATGAAAAAGTCCATTGGATAAAAATGTTTGATTGCTGCATAAAAGCTTTCTAAAAAAAATAAATGTTTTAGCGGTTTGAGGTCTTGACAGAAGACATAAAACTCACAATATTGTATTGTATTGTATTGTAATTGCTTTTATATAGAGCTTACTACCCCTGACGAGGCGTCAAAGCGCTTTTTCGGCGAGTAGAATGCTACTCCGGGACCCATAGAGGATTAGGGTTGAATTAGTGTAGTGAAACATGCAAGTACATTCTAAGTGGTGGATAGGTTAGTCAGTTATTTGGATTTGGAATGATAGCAGAAGGATGGAGGAGGAAAAAAGGTTTGTATTTATATAGCGCTTGTTACCCCTGATGGGGTGTTGAAGCACGCTAATCCGGAACCCCATAAAGGATTAGTGGTGAATTAATATGGTGGAATATGAAAGTAATTTCAGTGGTGGATATTAGTCAGTTATTTGGAGTGAGAAGGATAGTGGAGGGATAAAAGGGGAAGAAAGGTTTGCATTCATATAGCACTTGTTACCCCTGATGGGTGTTGAAGCGCTTTTCTGCCTAGTAGCACGCCACTCCGGAACCCAGAAAGGATTAGTGTTGAAAATTAGTATAGTAAAATATGAAGTAATTTGAGTAGTTCAAGTTCAGGTATTTATAAAGCGCACTACTCACCCAGAGGGTCTCAAGGCGCTGGAGGGAGGGGTTTACTTTTTATCGAATAGCCATGTTTTCAGTTCTTTTCTGAAGGAGATGTGATTCTGAGTAAGGCGGAGGTGGGTGGGGAGTGAGTTCCAGGTCTTGGCAGCCAGGAAGGAGAAGGATCTGCCACCCATGGTAGTTTTTCGGATGCGCGGGACTGCGGCGAGGGCTTGATTGGATGATCTTAGTTGGCGGGTGGGATAGTAGAAGGACAGTCGGGTGTTGAGGCATTCGGGTCCTAGATTATAAAGGGATTTGTGTGCGTGGGTAAGAAGGCGGAAAGTAATTCTTTTGTTGACGGGAAGCCAGTGGAGGTTTTTTAAGTGACCGGTGATGTGCTCTTGGCGCGGGATGTCTAATATGAGTCTCGCTGATGCGTTTTGGATGCGCTGGAGTTTTTTCTGCAATTTTGTTGTAATTCCGGCGTAGAGTGTGTTGCCATAGTCCAGTCGACTCGTGACCAGTGCATGGGTGACAGTCTTTCTTGTTTCTAGGGGGATCCAGCGGAAGATCTTTTTGAGAATGCGAAGGACGTTGAAGCAGGAGGACGATACGGCGTTGACTTGTCTGGACATTGAGAGGGAGGAGTCTAGAATGAAGCCAAGGTTACGTGCATGGTCTGTGGGTGTGGGCGCAGTTCCCAAAGCGGAAGGCCACCAGGAGTCGTCCCAAGCTGAGGGGGAGGATCCTAGGATGAGCACCTCCGTCTTGTCTGAGTTGAGTTTTAAGCGGCTCTGTTTCATCCATTCGGCTACTTCTTTCATACCTTCGTGAAGGTTGTTTTTGGCGGTGTTGGGGTCTTTGGTGAGGGAAAGGATTAGCTGGGTGTCGTCGGCGTAGGAGATGATGTTGAGGTTGTGTTGACCTGCGATGGAGGCGAGGGGACTCATGTAGACGTTGAAGAGGGTGGGACTGAGTGAGGAGCCTTGAGGTACGCCACAGATGACTTCGGTGGGCTCTGAGTAGAATGGGGGGAGTCGGACTCTGTGTTCTCCCGGCTAGGAATGAGATGATCCAGTCCAAGGCTTTTCCTTGTATGCCGATATTGTTGAGGCGTTGTATGAGGGTGTTGTGACAGATAGTGTCGAAGGCGGCGGAGAGGTCGAGTAGAATGAGGGCCACTGTTTCACCGTTGTCCAGGAGTGCTCGGATGTCGTCGGTCGCCGCAATGAGGGCGGTTTCGGTGCTGTGTTTGGCTCGAAAGCCGTTCTGTGAGGGATCCAGGGAATTGTTGGATTCAAGGAATGCTGCTAGTTGGCTATTGACGGCTTTCTCGATGACTTTGGCCGGGAAAGGGAGTAGGGAAATGGGTCGGTAGTTTTTCAGATCTGCGGGGTCTGCTGTTGGTTTTTTCAGAAGGGCGCTGAGTTCGGCGTGTTTCCATATTTCTGGAAAGGTGGCGGAGTCGAAGGAGCAGTTGATGACATCGCGGAGTTGTGGAGCGATGATGGAGTCAGCTTTGTTGAAGATGAAGTGGGGGCAGGGGTCAGAAGGTGAGCCAGAGTGGATTGAGTTCATGAGGCGAATGGTGTCTTCAATGGTGATTGGGTTCCAGGAGTTGAGGTAGTTAGTTGGAGGGGTGGGATCTGAAGTGGGTGGGGTGAGTTGGTCATTGGGAGTATTCTTGAAGCTGTTGTGGATGTCGGCAATTTTGTTGTAGAAGAAGGAGGATAGCGCATCGCAGAGGTCTTGGGAGTTAGTGATGTCGTTGGATGCTGCGGAGGGGTTGGTGAATTCTTTGACGATATTGAAGAGTTCCTTGCTGTTATGAGAATTGTTGTCGAGACGGTTCTTAAGTGCTGATTTCTTGGCGGATCGGATCAGTTGGTGGTGTTTGCGGGTGGCTGTCTTGAGGGAGTCCATGTTGTCTGAAGTTGGTTCTTTTCTCCAATTCTTCTCCAGGGTGCGGCATGTCTTCTTGGATTTTTTAAGGTCATCATTGAACCAGGGAGCTTTTTTGCTGGATGATTTCGACTGGTGTTTTTTAAGGGGTGCTAGTTCGTCCGCACTGTGGGTAATCCATTGCCTGAGGTTGGTGGCCGCTAGGTCTGGGTCCGTTGCCAGGGTGGGAATGTTTTGGCTGAGTGATGTGAGGAGTTGTTCGGTGGAGATTTTGTTCCATTTTCTTCGGGGAATGGGTTGTAGACGGTTGTGGGTCAGGGTTGTTTTGTAGCTGAAGTGAACACAGCTATGATCCGTCCAGTGGAGGGCTGTAGTATGATCGAAGGAGATGTGCTTGCTGGAGGTGAAGATAGGGTCGAGCGTGTGTCCGGCTATGTGAGTGGGGGTGTCAACAAGTTGTTTGAGTCCGAGATTGGACAGGTTGTCCAGAAGGGTGGTGGTGTTGTTGTCGTGAATGTTGTCAAGGTGGTAGTTGAGGTCTCCTAGAAGAATGTAGTGGATATGTTATTCAGTTTTTTGGGTAGAGAAGTGTAGGTGGCGGGATAGAAGAGGGAAAGAGGTTTGTATTTATATAGCGCTTGCTACCCCTGATGGGGTATATGCCACTGTCCTGTTACTGGAACAATATCAAAATGGTGTGACAAACGAGAGGAAACGTTTTTATTAACATAGACGATATTTATTAATTTGGGGGGTTTCCTTATCCTGCATTTGGACTTGCGGCCATTTTTATGCACTTGCCCAAAAGATGGGTGTTGAAACGATGATATCTGTAATCGATTAGTGTTAGACCTGACACCTTTTGGCGTGGTTCTTCCCCCATCTTTTTGCCTCTGACTCATGTGTTTTGATGCTGTGCTGGATTTCGTTTTTGCTGGTTTAGATGCTTTGGACCCTCTGCCACTGCTGATCAGTGTCAGAGGGTAAGTGCTCCCTCTGTAAATTGTGATATTGATTGAATATACCTGATTGGCATATTTGTAGCACCACGAAGTCCCTAGTAAAGTGCACTGTGTGTGCCAGGGCCGGTGATGACAAATGCTACTAGTGGGCCTGCAGCGCAGATTGCGCCACCCACATGAGTAGCTTTAAAATGGTGACTCAGGCCTGCCAGCGCAGAGCCTGTGTGCAGTCAGTGACTGCCATGTCAGCCTGGCCAGTGTCCCCACTGGCTGGGCTTAACCCTCCCCTGTCTGTGCACATCAGCCACCCCTATGGAAGGCTCCAGGTACCCCCCTGGGTAGGGTGCAGTGAATGGATAGGGTAGAGCGTGTACTAGTGCAGGTAACATGCTCTGGTAGAGAGCAGCAGCCACTTTGTGTGCTCACTGCTGTAGGGCTGTAGGGCTCCCTAGGGTAGCCTGGGGAGGCTGGTCCCATTGGATCCCAGCCTATCTCCCTATAGGAACAAGATGGAACATCCATGAGAGATATCCCTGAACTCAGAATTAAATGACACATCTTTTTGTGAAGGTTGTTTTTGGATCCTGGGGTTGAGAATAGCATTTTTAGAAAGTGGCTGTTCTTTTGTATAAACCTTTCTGGGTGCCTGGGCCTGTGTGTGGAATGCCTGCGTGATAGGAGCTGCAGGGCCCCGGAGGGGGTTGGAGTCAGCCCAGGGGTGAAAGGCGACATCTGTTGCACGGGGAAGGGGAGAGAGAAGAGCCTGATAGTGCTGGGCTGTGCCTGCCTGACCACCGCGCTGGCTAACTCCCCTGCCGACCCACTGTCACCTCTGGCCCTGAAGCTGTCAGGAAGAAGAACACCAGAAACATTCCAGAGCCAAGGATCCCCTTGCACCAAGGACTTCAAAGGCGTTCAGGGGTATAAGGAAAGGACCCCTTACTACAGAAGATCAGATTCTGAAATTCTACAATCAAGACGGACCCTCTGCTGGAAGGAGGACGGCGAGAGAACTAAAGGAAGATTGCCTTGCTGTGTGCTCTAAGGGCTGACCTGTTCTGCTGTGGCCACTGAAAGCTGAAGAGGGGAAAGGGACTTTGCTGCGTGCTGTGACCCTGCCTGCTTGAACCTACCAAGACTTTGCTGTGTGCTGTGTCTTTACTGAATCTCCAAGGGCCTGAGAAGAGCTGGCCTCCTGTTGGGAACCCAGGGCTAAAGGTTCCTAAAGCTTTGCCAGAAAACAGCTGCAAGATCGTGCTGTTGTGGACCGGGAGCGTGGGGTACTCGACTGCGGAGCGTGAGGAAGGGATCGGTGTGCTCATCGGCACATTTCCTGTGAGGGTTGGAGGCTTGTGGCGCCTCCCCTCGTGAAATCCGCTCCAACGTGGTGGGGAGATCAAGAGGGGGGTCTCATCGGGACCAGCGCCCTTGAAAACCCTTTGCCGCCAAATCACCACCGCGGCCCGGGGCCAGGAACCCCCCCCGTAACTTGCCTAGAGGTCCAGGCGCTGCCGCGGCGAAGAACGAAGCCGCCGCGCTCCCATTGGTGGAGGGAGCCGAGCCCCCTCACTAACGCCGCGACGGGATTGGCCCGTGCGGCGCAGCGTCATCAGCAGTAGTGGGCCGTGATTGGCTGGAGTCGCGGAGCGTCATTGTTTACTGTCCCGGGAGCCGCACTGCCATTGGCTGACTCCCGGGTGCTGTGGAGGCTCGCCTGAGGAGCCGCGAGGGGATTGGCTGCATTCGCTGAGGCAGCTGACGAAGCCGAGGACTCAGCGCGATCACCGCCGGGCCCGGGAAGAAGTGACCTGACCTCGCCGAGGGATCTCCGCAAGTGCTCCAGCCCCTGGCCTGCCGTCTCTGCTCCCCGCTGCTCTTTGAAGGATCCAGAGCGGGCGCAGAGCGTCCTGAGACCGGCCGGGCGGGAGCAACACTGAGCCTTCACCCGCGAGGTGCCCCTGGGGGACCCGCGTCACCGCGAGCACGGGGAAAGAAGTCCCCCCTCCCTCAGGATACCGGGTGAGCCGCGCTGGAAGCGCTTGTGGTCCCTGAAGCCAGGGGACCATTGGGGCATAGTTGTTTTACGCTGGCATTGCTTGCTCATGTTGAGAGCGTTTTTGATCACAAAATCGTTGGCATATCTTTGTGCTGACTTGAAGAGACTAGAGACATTTGTTTTGAGAACTTCCTGAAATTAAGAAAGACCAATTAAGATTAAGTGCATCATTACTACCCTGAAGTGATTATCGTGCACCTGCTTCATTTACAAGCTGAAACTAGATAAAGTTATATTTTATATATACTTACCTGTGTGGTCTCAGTTTGTGGTGGGTTGGGAATTGCTGTTGTGTTAAGTGCAAATGTTATCCACATTGTCTCCGAGTTTAGCCTAGACTGCTCGCGCCATGCTACCTAGAGGGTGAGCAGGGGTTATCTCAGAGGGTTATACCGTCGCCCTGACCGGAACTAGGGGTCCCTACTTGGGCCAAGGTACTTACCTTTGCCAACCAGAGACTCCCGGTTCTAACATTGGTGGCTCGCGGTGCGGATTTTGAACTAATAATTGCACTTGACCGGCAGTGATTTCTTGTACATCACTAGTCTAGTTTAGCAGAACAGGTTGCGCAAGACTTTTTCTTTTTGGTGAAACCTTTTTAGTTGAAAAAGGGTAGGAAGCATCATGTCTCGGAAAGCGCCAAGCGTGAATGGAGACGTGGAAGTGGAATTTGAAATCCAGAAGTTGTTAACCTATAACAAGGAGCAACTGAGAAAAGTCTGCAAACAGCTTGAATGCCCAGTGAGGGGCGGCGCAAATAAGGAAGAGCTAAGGACAGCTCTGAGGGCCTGGTGGGAGGCCAAACATGGTGTCCCAGAAGCTCCTATGGAAGAGGGTGGCGCACAGGAGATTGGGTTTTGGCCCAGTGAATTGCCAGTGGCGAAGCCAGCGTCTAGGGCCGGCAGCACCCACTCCAGTAGGAATATTTCTCCAGAGGAAGTGGAGGAGAATCAGAGAACTAGGGCCCATGAGATTGAGCTTTTGAAACTCAGAGCGGACGCCGATGAGAAGAAACTGCGCCTGGAAATTGAGAGAGAGGCGCAGGAGAGAGCGGCGCAGGAGAGAAGGGATGCTCTCGCTTTGGAGGAGAAGAAGCTCGAATTGGCTCATGAGAGGGGCATGAAGGAATTGGCCATCAAATATAAAGAGAGGGTGCCCAGTTCTAATGGTGGCAGCGCACAACCAGTACAGGCGGGTAAGGTATACATACCAAAGGATCTGGTACAGAATTATCAGAGGGGTGATGATATTTATGCGTGGTTTAGAGCGTATGAACTAGCCCTAAGGATGAATGAAGTGCCTGAGAAGAATTGGGGAGCAGGATTGTGGAAGCATTTTGAGGCCTCTGGGAGGGATGTTTTGGCACCCTTAGAAGCAGAGGATGCTTTGTCCTACTCCGCCATGAAGGAGGCTTTGTGCCTCAGGTATGGGCTCACTGCTGAACAGTACCGCCAGAAGTTTA
Organism: Lissotriton helveticus; assembly: GCF_964261635.1. Lineage (NCBI taxonomy): Eukaryota > Metazoa > Chordata > Amphibia > Caudata > Salamandridae > Lissotriton > Lissotriton helveticus. Next base: position 1,005,774,671 of record NC_136070.1, read on the forward strand.
GGAACTTCAAGAAGCTTGATTCAAGTACTTGGGTGGAGTGTGTGAGTATGTACACGCGTGCACTGGAAGGTTGGATGAAGGGCAGCAAAGTTACTGATTATGTGGGGTTGTGTCACTTGATTAGTAGGGAGCACTTAAGTAGTTTGTGTGTCCCAGAGCTGCGCCAGCATCTTTTGGATAGTAAGTTAACTGATCCCAGTGAGCTTGCTAAAGAGGCGGACCGGTGGACTAGCACCAGGGTCCACAAGGGGGTGGTAAGTACCCCAGCCAAGGGTGGACAGGGTCCTCCGCAGAAGAGTGGGGGGGACACGGGTAATCAAAAGGAGTCTTCTAAAGGGCCCCAAACTGGTTCCCAGGAGAAGGTGTCTCAACCCCCCAAGTCTAAGAAGTCCTGGCCCCGTAAGGGCAAGCAGGACAACAGGCCCCCGCCTACCTGCTTTACATGTGGGCAGGTGGGGCACATTGCCCCCAAATGTCCAAAGAAACCTCCAGCACCCTCTGGTGCTCCAGCACCGGCATTGGCCAGTGTAGCTTTGGGAGGGGATTTGATTTCTGGTGGGGAGGAAGGGTTAGCAGTGATGACCCTTGTCTCTTTAGGAGACCGAGAGATGGCCCAGGAAACCTTGCTGCCCCAAAACACTAAGAAATACGGGCAGAAGGTGACCATCAATGGACAGGTGGTGGAAGCTCTGAGAGACACAGGGGCCAGCGTGACATCTGTTAGGTGTCAGTGGGTGTCTGAAGAGCAAATTGTTCCCCAGGTACTCCGGCCTGTGGTGGCAGCTGACAGTTCAGTGCGCTACTGCAGGCTGGCGAAAGTTCCATTTGAATGGGGAGGAGTCTCCGGTATTTTGGAGATTGTAGTAAGTGATGCCTTGCCTGTAGATTGTCTATTAGGTAATGACCTGGAGAGCTCCCCATGGAAAGAGGTGGAGCACCGGACTCACTTGGAGATGTTGGGTTTGCCTGCGTGGATCTGTGTGTCCACCCGTGCAATGACAGTAAGAGAGGGCGGTCTAACAGAGCTGGAGCCTGGAAAAATGGCCCAGGGACCTGCCAAGAGAGGAAGGGGTAGAGGGCGCGGGAAACCGGCCCCCACTGTTCCCACGGTCCAGGAGGAGGCAGACCCAGAGGGGGATGCCCTGGAACCTACAGGGGAGCAGGTGGCCGAACTAGGGGAATTGCCTGAGCTGTCCCAGTGGCAGCAGGAAGGTGGTCCCTCCAGGGAGGAATTCTGCCAGGCTCAGAAGGAGTGCCCTTCTCTCATTGGTGTGCGGCAGCAGGCTGCTGACCAGGCCGCAGGCCTGGGGTCCAAGGAGCATTTGATCTATTGGGAGGATGACTTACTTTACAGTGAGCCTAAGTTCGCTGAGCCCGGCGCAGCCCGTGTGCTGGTGGTGCCGGAGCGCTTCAGGAACTTCCTACTGGGTCTGGCTCATGACGTGCCTCTCGCAGGACATCTGGGGCAAGACAAGACCTATCACAGGCTTGTCACCCATTTCTACTGGCCCCAGATGAAGACGCACGTCTCTGCCTTTTGTAAGTCTTGTCAGACTTGTCAGGCCAGTGGCAAGAGTGGAGGGAAGCGCGTGGCGCCCCTCCAACCGTTTCCCGTGGTGAGCACCCCTTTTGAGCGGGTGGGCATTGACATCGTGGGGCCCCTGGATCCCAAGACAGCCCTAGGCAACAGGTTTATCCTGGTCTTGGTGGACCATGCCACTCGGTACCCGGAAGCCCTTCCGCTCAGGACAGTCACCGCCCCAGTGGTGGGCCGTGCCCTGATGGGGATCTTTTCCCGGGTGGGATTTCCGAAGGAGGTCGTTTCGGACCGCGGGACAAACTTCATTTCTAAATATATGAAGTCCCTGTGGAGTGAGTGTGGGGTGACTTACAAATTTACCACTCCTTACCACCCTCAAGGAAATGGTTTGGTTGAGAGATTCAACCGCACATTGAAGGGCATGATTATGGGCCTGGAAGAGCCCATGCGGCGGAAATGGGATGTCTTGTTGCCATGCCTGTTGTTTGCCTACAGGGAGGTGCCTCAGAAATCATTAGGGTTCAGTCCCTTTGAGTTGCTGTATGGCCACCCTGTCAGAGGGCCTCTGGCTCTGGTGAAGGAGGGGTGGGAGAAATCCCGTGGGAAAACCCCTCAGGATGTGTTCAGCTATGTGCTGGCCATTCGCAACCAGACTAAGCGCTTCAGGAAGCTCGCTCAAGAGAACCTGGAGGCTAGCCAGGAGGAAATGAAGAGGTGGTATGACCAGAATACTTCTCTGGTTGAGTTCCAACCTGGACAGAAGGTGTGGGTGATGGCGCCAGTGGAGCCTTGTGCGCTCCGTGACAAGTGGTCTGGCCCATATGAGGTGGTGGAGCGCAAGAGCGAGGTTACCTATTTGGTTAACCTGAAGACTCCCAGGCAGCCCCTGAGAGTGCTACATGTGAACCGCCTCAAACCCCACTTTGAGAGGACTGAAGTGACTATGCTCATGGCTACAGATGTTGGAGGGGAGGAGGATAGTGATCCTCTCCCTGACCTCCTGGCAGTCAAGGAGCAAGATGGGTCGGTGGATGGTGTGGTCCTCTCCCCCACCCTGACCCCAGAACAGCAGGAGGACTGTCGCCAAGTCTTGGGTCAGTTCGCCCCACTGTTCTCCCTGACCCCAGGTGTCACCAAGTGGTGCGTCCACGACGTGGACACTGGAGACAGCATGCCTGTGAAACAGAAGTTTTACAGGGTGGCTGACAAGGTCAGAGCTAGCATCAAGGAAGAAGTTTCCAAGATGTTGGCGCTTGGGGTTATTGAGCCCTCCAGCAGCCCCTGGGCTAGCCCAGTGGTCTTAGTGCCTAAGAAAGCTGCTACCCCCGGTGGCCCCCCAGAACTTCGGTTCTGCGTGGACTACCGTGGGCTCAATGCGGTCACGAAGACTGACGCGCACCCCATCCCCAGAGCTGATGAGCTGGTGGATCGGTTGGGAGCTGCCCAGTACCTGAGTACTTTTGATTTGACTTCAGGGTACTGGCAGATTGCCTTAACTGACGGGGCAAAGGAGAGGTCAGCATTTTCAACGCCAGAAGGACACTTCCAGTTTCGTGTCATGCCCTTTGGGTTGAAAAATGCCCCCGCCACATTTCAGAGGTTGGTCAACCAGGTACTGGCAGGGCTGGAGCAATTCAGCGCCGCCTACCTGGATGACATTGCGGTGTTCAGCTCCACTTGGGAGGAACACCTGCAACACCTCACTGAAGTGTTGAAGGCTCTGCAGAAGGCAGGCCTCACTATCAAGGCCAGTAAATGCCAGATAGGGCAGGGATCTGTGGTGTACTTGGGACACCAGGTGGGGAGCGGCAAGGTGGCGCCCCTACAGGCGAAGATTGACACCATTCTGGCTTGGGAACCCCCCAAGACCCAGACTGAGGTGAGAGCCTTTCTAGGTCTCACCGGGTATTACAGACGGTTTGTCAAAGGCTATGGCACCATTGTGGCCCCTTTGACAGAGCTGACATCTAGGAATCAGCCCAGGAAAGTGAATTGGACTGAGGCCTGTCAAACTGCGTTTGACACCCTCAAAACTGCCATGTGCACAGCACCGGTGCTTAAGGCACCTGACTTTTCAAGTGAGTTCATTGTGCAAACTGACGCTTCAGAGCAAGGCGTGGGAGCAGTGCTCTCACAGATCAATGATGAGGGAGGAGACCAACCTGTGGCTTTCATTAGCCGGAGGCTAATCCCCAGGGAACAAAAATGGAGTGCCATTGAAAGAGAAGCTTTCGCTGTGGTCTGGGCTCTGAAGAAGCTGAGGCCCTACCTGTTTGGGACTCACTTCCGCGTTCAGACCGACCACAGGCCCCTCAGATGGTTAATGCAGATGAGGGGTGAGAATCCAAAATTGTTGAGGTGGTCCATTTCCCTACAGGGGATGGACTTTACGGTGGAGCACCGCCCTGGTACAGAACACGCCAATGCTGACGGTCTGTCCAGATTCTTCCGCCTTAGTGATGAGGACTCCCAAGAGGTTGGGTAGTTCTCCCCACTTTCAGCTGGAGGGGACACGTGTTAGACCTGACACCTTTTGGCGTGGTTCTTCCCCCATCTTTTTGCCTCTGACTCATGTGTTTTGATGCTGTGCTGGATTTCGTTTTTGCTGGTTTAGATGCTTTGGACCCTCTGCCACTGCTGATCAGTGTCAGAGGGTAAGTGCTCCCTCTGTAAATTGTGATATTGATTGAATATACCTGATTGGCATATTTGTAGCACCACGAAGTCCCTAGTAAAGTGCACTGTGTGTGCCAGGGCCGGTGATGACAAATGCTACTAGTGGGCCTGCAGCGCAGATTGCGCCACCCACATGAGTAGCTTTAAAATGGTGACTCAGGCCTGCCAGCGCAGAGCCTGTGTGCAGTCAGTGACTGCCATGTCAGCCTGGCCAGTGTCCCCACTGGCTGGGCTTAACCCTCCCCTGTCTGTGCACATCAGCCACCCCTATGGAAGGCTCCAGGTACCCCCCTGGGTAGGGTGCAGTGAATGGATAGGGTAGAGCGTGTACTAGTGCAGGTAACATGCTCTGGTAGAGAGCAGCAGCCACTTTGTGTGCTCACTGCTGTAGGGCTGTAGGGCTCCCTAGGGTAGCCTGGGGAGGCTGGTCCCATTGGATCCCAGCCTATCTCCCTATAGGAACAAGATGGAACATCCATGAGAGATATCCCTGAACTCAGAATTAAATGACACATCTTTTTGTGAAGGTTGTTTTTGGATCCTGGGGTTGAGAATAGCATTTTTAGAAAGTGGCTGTTCTTTTGTATAAACCTTTCTGGGTGCCTGGGCCTGTGTGTGGAATGCCTGCGTGATAGGAGCTGCAGGGCCCCGGAGGGGGTTGGAGTCAGCCCAGGGGTGAAAGGCGACATCTGTTGCACGGGGAAGGGGAGAGAGAAGAGCCTGATAGTGCTGGGCTGTGCCTGCCTGACCACCGCGCTGGCTAACTCCCCTGCCGACCCACTGTCACCTCTGGCCCTGAAGCTGTCAGGAAGAAGAACACCAGAAACATTCCAGAGCCAAGGATCCCCTTGCACCAAGGACTTCAAAGGCGTTCAGGGGTATAAGGAAAGGACCCCTTACTACAGAAGATCAGATTCTGAAATTCTACAATCAAGACGGACCCTCTGCTGGAAGGAGGACGGCGAGAGAACTAAAGGAAGATTGCCTTGCTGTGTGCTCTAAGGGCTGACCTGTTCTGCTGTGGCCACTGAAAGCTGAAGAGGGGAAAGGGACTTTGCTGCGTGCTGTGACCCTGCCTGCTTGAACCTACCAAGACTTTGCTGTGTGCTGTGTCTTTACTGAATCTCCAAGGGCCTGAGAAGAGCTGGCCTCCTGTTGGGAACCCAGGGCTAAAGGTTCCTAAAGCTTTGCCAGAAAACAGCTGCAAGATCGTGCTGTTGTGGACCGGGAGCGTGGGGTACTCGACTGCGGAGCGTGAGGAAGGGATCGGTGTGCTCATCGGCACATTTCCTGTGAGGGTTGGAGGCTTGTGGCGCCTCCCCTCGTGAAATCCGCTCCAACGTGGTGGGGAGGTCGAGAGGGGGGTCTCATCGGGACCAGCGCCCTTGAAAACCCTTTGCCGCCAAATCACCACCGCGGCCCGGGGCCAGGAACCCCCCCCGTAACTTGCCTAGAGGTCCAGGCGCTGCCGCGGCGAAGAACGAAGCCGCCGCGCTCCCATTGGTGGAGGGAGCCGAGCCCCCTCACTAACGCCGCGACGGGATTGGCCCGTGCGGCGCAGCGTCATCAGCAGTAGTGGGCCGTGATTGGCTGGAGTCGCGGAGCGTCATTGTTTACTGTCCCGGGAGCCGCACTGCCATTGGCTGACTCCCGGGTGCTGTGGAGGCTCGCCTGAGGAGCCGCGAGGGGATTGGCTGCCTTCGCTGAGGCAGCTGACGAAGCCGAGGACTCAGCGCGATCACCGCCGGGCCCGGGAAGAAGTGACCTGACCTCGCCGAGGGATCTCCGCAAGTGCTCCAGCCCCTGGCCTGCCGTCTCTGCTCCCCGCTGCTCTTTGAAGGATCCAGAGCGGGCGGAGAGCGTCCTGAGACCGGCCGGGCGGGAGCAACACTGAGCCTTCACCCGCGAGGTGCCCCTGGGGGACCCGCGTCACCGCGAGCACGGGGAAAGAAGTCCCCCCTCCCTCAGGATACCGGGTGAGCCGCGCTGGAAGCGCTTGTGGTCCCTGAAGCCAGGGGACCATTGGGGCATAGTTGTTTTACGCTGGCATTGCTTGCTCATGTTGAGAGCGTTTTTGATCACAAAATCGTTGGCATATCTTTGTGCTGACTTGAAGAGACTAGAGACATTTGTTTTGAGAACTTCCTGAAATTAAGAAAGACCAATTAAGATTAAGTGCATCATTACTACCCTGAAGTGATTATCGTGCACCTGCTTCATTTACAAGCTGAAACTAGATAAAGTTATATTTTATATATACTTACCTGTGTGGTCTCAGTTTGTGGTGGGTTGGGAATTGCTGTTGTGTTAAGTGCAAATGTTATCCACATTGTCTCCGAGTTTAGCCTAGACTGCTCGCGCCATGCTACCTAGAGGGTGAGCAGGGGTTATCTCAGAGGGTTATACCGTCGCCCTGACCGGAACTAGGGGTCCCTACTTGGGCCAAGGTACTTACCTTTGCCAACCAGAGACTCCCGGTTCTAACAATTAGTCATACTGATTATTTATTCAGCGGATAATTCCGTGGACAGGAGGGCTCGAATATATGGGTGAGGGCTTTAGAAAAGGACAGAGAAGGCCCCGTATGAAAGAGGTAAAGGTACTTACAAACAACAAAGTAGCAAGAGTTAATGATACAGCCCATTTTTGGGGTCCGTAGTCCAGGAACGTCATTAACTGGTATGTAAGATTGCCAGCCTCTACTCCATGGGTACTCACAAACTTTCTGTTGGGGGCCAAAATTACAGTCTGGTTTGTGGCAGAGGGCCGCACAGGTAAGGGTGGGGTCAGCGGGGGACGGGGTCAGTGGAGGGCAGGGCTAGAGTGGAAAAAAAATCAAACCCATTTCAAAATATTAGACATTGCAACAATGCTGTATTTCAAAAGCAGATGGAACTACAAATAGCACATTTTGATAATACATTTTTATTAGCAGACAATAGCAATCTTAAGAGGCATTGCATAGCTTCATACACACTTTGACCCCAATTCTCAGTCTCTCTCTGTCAGTCAGTCTCTCTCTCTCTCTCTCTCTCTCTCAGACAGTCTCTTTCTCTCTCTCTCAGTCAGTCAGTCTCTCTCTCTCTCGCTCTCTCTCTCTCTCTCTCTCTCTCTCTGTCAGTCAGTCTCTCTCTCTCTCTCTCTCTCTGTAAGTTAGTCTCTCTTAGTCAGTCAGTCATTCTCTGTCAGTCTCTCCCAGTCAGTCAGTCTCTCTCTGTCAGTCGGTCTCTCTCTCTCTCTCTCCCTCTCTCTCTCTCTCTCTCTCTCTCTCTCTCTCTCAGTCAGTCTCTCTCAGTCAGTCAGTCAGTCTCTCTCTGTCTCTCTCTGTCAGTCAGTCAGTTAGTCTCTTAGTTAGTCAGCCACTCTCAGTCAGTCAGTATCTCTCAGTCAGTTAGTCTCTCTCTCAGTCAGTCAGTCTTCCAGTCCGTCAGTCTCTCAGTCAGTCAGTCAGTATCTCTCGCTCTGTCAGTCAGTCTCTCTTGCTCGGTCAGTTTCGCTCTCTCTGTCAGTCTCTCTTTGTCAGTCAGTCTCTCTCTCTCTCAGTCAGTCTCTCTCTGTCTCTCTCTGTCAGTCAGTCAGTCAGTTAGTCTCTCAGTCAGCCAGCCACTCTCAGTCAGTCTCTCAGTCAGTCAGTCTCTCTCAGTCAGTTAGTCTCTCTCTCAGTCAGTCAGTCTCCAAGTCAGTCAGTCTCCCAGTCCGCCAGTCTCTTAGTCAGTCTGTATCTCTCGCTCTGTCAGTCAGTTTCTCTTGCTCTGTCATCTCTTGCTCTGTCAGTTTCTCTCTGTCAGTCTCTCTCTCTCTGTCAGTCTCTCTCTCTCTCTGTCAGGCAGTCTCTCTCTGTTACTCTCTCTCGCTCTGTCAGTCTCTCTCTGCCAGTCTCTCTCTCTCTCTGCCAGTCTCTCTTTGTCAGTCTCTCTCTGTCAGTCTCTCTCTGTCAGTCAGTCTCTCTCTGTCAGTCAGTCTCTCTCTGTCAGTCAGTCAGTCTCTCGCTGTCAGTTAGTCTCCTAGTCAGTCAGTCTCTCTCAGTCAGTCTCTCTCAGTCAGTCAGTCAGTTTCTCTCAGTCAGTCTCTCTCTCTGTTAGTCTCTCTCTCTGTCAGGCAGCCTCTCTCGCTCTGTCAGTCTCTCTCTGTCAGTTTCTTTTTCTCTGTCAGTCTCTCTCTCTCTCGGTCAGTCTCTCACTCTTAGTCAGCCAGTCTCTCCCTGTTACTCTCTCTCTCTCTCTCTCTCTCTCTCTGTGAGTCTCGGTCAGTCAGCCTCTCTCTCAGTCAGTCTCTCATTTTTCTCTCTCAGTCAGTCAGTCTCTCTCTCTGTTAGTAAGTCTCTCTCTCTCTGTCATTCAGTCAGTCTCTCTCTCTCTCTCTCTCTCTCTCTCTCGGTCAATCTCTCTCTGTCAATCAGTCTCTCAGTCAGTCAGTCAGTATCTCAGTCAGTCAGCCTTTCTACTCTCTTACCACTCGCTTTCCACTCTCTCTCTCTCCACTGTGTCTCCACTCTCTTTCTCTCTCCACTTTCTCTCTCTCTCCCCACTTTCTCTCTCTCTCCCTCTCTCTATCTCCCTCTCTCTCTCTCTGGGGGGCCATGGATACATTACCTGCAAGGTCCGGGGGCCGCCAAGGAAGGCCTGCCGGGCCGTGGCCCGAACTAGGAGTACCACGGCTCTACTCCATATTGTTACACAGCTAGGACCTACTTTTCTACCAAAGGGTCACTAAATTCCTGGTTCTAACGCGGCTGTACTCCATTGGTGCTAAAGTGCCCACTGGTAAATGGTGACCAGTACCCAAAACACTGGCTTATGCTGGTAAACTGGGCCCCACCAGAAAGAAACGTCATTGAATGAAGCATACACGTAATAAACCAAAAATACTACAGACCTGTATTCTTGAGTATATTTTTAATAAGGTAGGAGTCCACTTTTGAGGTTCATAATTGCTGACTGGTGTTATCCAAATAGAATTGAAAATAAAATACCGCTCCGTGAGTATTTTATTTGTATCTTTACATTCACCAATCAAGATTCTATTATGTTCATAACTGTCCGTACAAGATCTTCCTTGCAGCAGACACATGTTTCGCTGTAACGGCGCTAACATAACATGTGTATTTGTAAAGCGCACGTTCACCCCAACGAGGTCTCTTGGAGCTGAACAACAGATGTTTATTGTTACCCAATTCAATGGTACTTATTTTATCGACCTCAGATGGATGAAAGGCTGAGTGGACCCGCCGGGATTTGAACCTGTGACCATGAGGTCGAACAAAGGCTCCTGCAGTGGATGCATTAGTCCACTGAGCCACCAGACCCGGTGATCATCATATGACTGCTGGTCCAAATGAAGGTTACATATTTATACCCACATTGATCAATCAACCAACCAATCATGGGGTTTGTAAAGTGAAACTACTCACCCATGAGGTCTCAAAGCACGGGGGGGGGAGCCTGCTGATCCGTCTGGGGGCAGGGGTTCAGTCAAAGAGCCAGGTCTTGAGATCATTCCTGAATTGGGTCACTCACCCATCCATACAGCCACTCACACAGCCACACACACACCAATACAGTCACTCACACAGCCACTCACTCATCCACAAAGCTACTCACACACCTACTTATATGCCCATACAGCCACTCATACACCCATCCACGCAGACACTCAGACACCTACTCACACACGGATACAAGCAGTCACATAGCCACTCACAATATTTATGTTAGAAATAGTATCACTCAGTAGTACAGAAAGTATACTATTTTGACTTTTGTAGTACCTTGGTATATGTTCAACACTCAAACTCCGGCAAGGAAGAAGGTACATACTCGAAGATGGAAGGTATGGCTTTCTTTATTGTATCGGGTCTCACACAACCCCACAGCTAGAGAGATGTGTTGCGGCTTCGCAGAAGCCTTTTAAAATTTAATTGGCGCCCTGCACCTGTGAGTATATATAGCCCTTCCCCCCTTATGGCAATAATAGACACCAAGGAAATACTATTGCAATTTGGACATATACAATGCAAAACATCCTACAAAAGTGTAAAGCTGCTCCTGACATATCGGAGAATGTAGCTGGTTACATTACGAAATAACATGATATTCTTGAAACGCATAGTGCAGTAAATTATGAAACACATTGCAATATAATGTATTGCCAAACTTTGTTACGTTTGAATAAGCATAATATGTATATGAACATATACCCGGGATAATTGAATCATCAGACTATCTGGAAAAAAGAATTATATATATATACTAACATTGAGTTTCAGAGCGGAGCAACGTGCTGCCTGGCGGAAAGTGCTTCAACGCCTCATCATAAAGGTAATAACAATGACATTATATTGGACCTTAACCCGTTCGATGCTGATGATGGAACCGCTCTGACATCAGCTGCGGTTGGGCTGTGCTGATGACGGAGCAGGTCCGTCATGGCCCGGCCGCCGCGCCTGCGTGGCGCTGATTTTGCGCCTGCGCGGTGCGTTCTATTGAGCGGGCGGGGCCATGACGGACCCGCTCCGTCATGAGCACAGCCCAACCGCGGCTGATGACGGAGCGGTTCCGTCACCAGCATGCGGCCGCCGCGCGGCCGCCCCGCCCCCTTAGCGCTGCGGCGGAATAGCCGCCGCAGCGATGCGGTTAAGATCACCAAAAATGTATGTAAACAGATCAGATACTATGACTGCCTCCCCACCGAAAGCATGTTCTTTTTACACAACTAAATAAAGTTTGAACAGAAATTATATATATATTTGCACCCCCTGTTTTTGTGTATCCCTAAATTTATAATGATTGCATGTCCCAGACTAATGTCAGAAACGAGTGAAAGCTTATAGGAGGCCCACCCTTTCACTGCTGCTTTCCCTCATGTCCTCAGAGTCCTTGGCTGCTGTTGGTGGAATGCTACAGGGCACAGGCTGCCGGGAAGGATTATTTTGGGACCTGAAGCAGCGCAGACATCTTGCAGGAACACTTCTGATGTTTAAAACTCAAGAAAGCAAATGTTAGATTTAATTCCACCTCTGCAGCTCTTGAGCTGTCCAGAAGACATAAACAGGAGGAAAGACTCGGCTTTTTTTCAAGAGGCCCTCCGCCTCTTCCCCCAGGGAGGCAGGAGTGGTGGCTATTGTCCAGCACACACATTGTAGAGAGCAGAAGGGGGCCGCTAGCTGCCGGAGCAGCCTGAAAATAAACCGGACCCTGCCCACTGGCGCTATAAATATAGGTATTGTGGGCTAAAAAAGAACGCTTCTCAGGAAGCGGAGCGCGTGAGAGAGCGAGGCGGCGATGAGAGGAAACGTGGGTGGGGAGGGTGGGGGTGTTCTAGTGTGGGGTGTGTGGAGATCATAGGGTTTTGAAATGGAACGTGTGTGGGCTCTGGTGGGAGAAAGGAAGAAGGAAAGAGACAAAAAGAAAGAGAAATAAGGAAAGGAAAAAGCAAAGTGAGAAAGAGCATGAAAGCAAAATGAGAGAGAAAATGAGAAACAAAAGAGAACGAGAGGAAAAACTAAAAAAAATGAGTAACAGGAGAAAGAAAGAAAGAACCAGGAAAAACAAAGTAAATAAAGAAGAAGGACGAAGATGTTAACATTAAACAATCAAAGTAACCCTAGAGATGCATGTCCTAATGACTGAGGCCTAAGTCTTTATAATTGGTGTAACCTGAAGCATGTCTCTGCTATTTGACATCTAATGACCTACTTTAAAGGAGGATGTAAGTTCTGTCCATTCTCTTTTGGGGTCACTGTGTTGCCAATGGCACGGTGCTAATGGAAATGGAGCTGGAGGTCGGATCAACTAAGGGCAAACTGCTCAATTCCACTTTTGCAAGTGCCATTACTGTCAAGGATTACCATTGGAAATATGGCGTTTTCCTGACCAAAAGACTTTACAAATGGTCCCCGCATGCGGAGACCCTCTAACAGTACAACCTGACACATTTGTTATGTGGGTCCTGACATCTGACCGACACCTTGAGGGTTTATCTCCAGGACTCAAAAAATTAACTATAACAATTGTTGTTAACCTTTGGACTTGCCAACCCCACTGAATCATTGTTTTGAATGGGCCGGTACTGCCCTGTACGGAGTACCGGCATCCTTCTTATTTTGAGAGAGAGAGAGTACCGGCACTTCTCAAGATACAGAGTACCTGCACTTCTATTTTTCCACTTCAAGCACTGCACTGAATCAGAACTAGAATCCAGGGACCCTACAGCTATTTCTCCAATTTGAACCACGACAATGATACACAAAAATACACAAACAAGAATACATTGTGTGGACTAGGCACATCTACTTTCTTCTGCAACTCCATGTTAAAATATGAAAGCAAGTAGATATTAGTATAAGAAGATCCAGATCGTATTTACAATTCAATTGATAATCATGAAATTGGAGCTCTCAGCAGAAGTAGTAGGAGAAAAGTAGTAATTGGATTGACATTGGCCTCTGACAGACAAATGGCTGCTATCAGGCTTGTTATGGACAAAGCTGGAGACCATGCAGAGTATTTGTCTCAAAAGGTGACAAAGGGCCAATTTGTGATCTGTCCGCCAACGCTAAATCAAGCCCAAAGACAGCAATTGCATAAAGTTAGAAGACCAGTGGGAGCATGTTATAAAGCTAACATGAACTGTGTGCACTCACACTTCCTCCGCCCTGAACTAGCAACCAGATTCTGCATTAATACATTTAAAAAAGCTTCATTTTATCAATACACAAATCAAATACGTCGGAGTAGACTTCAAGTAAGTAGCATTGTTACTCCAGAGAACCTGTTATAGTCTTAGGATATAGTTATTAAGCTCAAAATGCCTTATAGGGTTATTTCGTTCAAAATAATTATGTTTTATTGACAGAAAATAAGGGAAAGAATGGTTGAACTGTGGTTGTTCTTGCCACCATGGCACTGCAGACAACCACCATGTTTCCTCCTCCCCCGAAGTCACTCCTGCTATCCAGTACAAGAGCTGTTTCCGGTAAAGAATGTCCACTGCAGCCAGGGTCCTCTATACATTTATATCCAGAGCGATAACTGTTTCTGGGGATATATGTCCAGTGCAGCCGGGGCCCTCTATTCAAAGAATGAATCTCTAAGTAGCTTGTAATGTATCTGCCTAATATGAATCATACCGAGGTGCACACGAAGCAAGCTATACTCAACTGACGAGCCCTCATAAGGGCGAAACCAGTCTTGGGTTGCTTGTGTTCCGGTTCATAGAGGACCTGGCCTGGCAGTTCGGTCTGAACTGTCCTCTTTGGAGGAGAATTAAGACTGACTTGAATATGGCTGAATCCGAACTTAGGTCTCAGGGTGTACACAATGATGATGGACTGGGATCAGTGCTGTACCAGCCGCAGGGGCCAGGAGGTTGGAAGGGTGTGGGCAGTTTTTGTAGTTGTGGGGCTGTTTTTCTTTACTGCCTGCCAGTTTTTCAGCGGTGCTGCAATATGGGCCCCCAGTAACAAAAGCAGCAGTGCTTCACACTTGTACTCCCACCCCAACTCCCCCTCTCCCGCGGCCGGGGGAGGGGGAGGGGTGCTGGTCCTACAAAATTGCCAGGGCTGCTCTTCGTTCCCAGTCCAACCCTGACTGGAATATGGCCCGAGTAATTACCAGTGGTTGACATTAATCCAAGCATTCCATCCATCACTTTTTTTGCATACTTCAGTTGTAACCTGAATCATAGTACTGCTATTTAAGCTTACAATTGCAAGATGTGTTACTTGAAGGTTAGGTCCAATCTGTTAGAGCTATATAACCCAATGAATATACTGTCTTTGGACAGAGCTTGGCAAATGTGCATAAGTTATAGAACATCAATGCTATTTGAAGCCTATCATAGGACGAAAAGAGCTCAAGAAAAAAGTTTATGGCCAAAGCTTGGGCCTTTAGGATTCCAGCCGAAGGATATCTCAGTGCATATGAAGCCAGAGCCTGTGAAAACACGTAATGTGAGGGATATCCCTGCAATCTAAAGTCAAGGTAGTCAAATTTATGTAACCCAAACAATAGCTCTGCTGTTTGATGCCTGCTTTTTTTGTGAGATGTCAAGACTCAACCTGTTTCAGGGAGCATGCTGTGTGATGGACTCCTCTTTCTCCCACATTAAATAATGAGCAGGATTCATTTTTTATGAATTAAAAAGAGAAGCAGCTGCTTATATGCCCTTATCAATGACACAAGGCAGGTTGGAAGGTGAATTGGTTCTTTTAATTCTACTGAGGTTTGTAATTGGGAGAGGAAGACATGGGCGTCAACTGGGGCATTGTATTGTTGTATTGCAATTGCATTTATATAGCGCTTACTACCCCTGATAAGGCGTCAAAGTGTTTTTTTCAGCGAGTACCACACTACTACGGAACCCATAAAGGATTAGTGGTGAATTAGTATAGTGAATGTGTGGAGAGCCTGCCTCAATTCACCTCACAGTCTGAAATCCAACTAACTACTTGGTAGTTGTGAGTTCCCTCATCTCATGAAGACTGCAAAGAATGGAGTCAAGTGTCTGATGCTCAGCCTGACCCAAAGATCCCCTTGATAGTGGAGAGCAAAGCTCCTTAATGCGTCAAAGTACAGTACAATGTGCAAACAGAATTGGTGCTGAGAGAAACGGGTACCAGTGGAGCTGCTTGCTCGTGGCACCTCTCTTTACCTGGCACTAGAACATCCTTGCATGCTCCAGATAGACAAGTTATCATTTTCCTTCGTTGTGCCTGAGGCCCATGCCCAGGAGCAACCTCTCCTACTCCTGTACAATGGAGGGTAATAATAAGTGAGGCACCACCACTACTACATTGCATGACAATAATATTCATCCACTACATTGAGGTAACCACGCCCTTGAAAGGTTAGCATTGGTGAAAGTAAGAATAGTACTGACATACTTACCTTGCAATCTAGTGTTAGGCGATGTGGTAGATGTGATATTGCTGTAGGTCAGGAATATCGACCTCGATACAGAGTTATGGGACCAATAAGTACATCTGAACAGACCAAACAAGCCTGATTTTCAGACATACTTCAAGATCCTCAAAAACTGTAATCCCTGATTGTTCCCCAGTTAGAAGGCTAAAGGTATTTGGAGAAAAATCAGCTGGTTCTGCATTCTCCCACACAATACAAAGTGGTTGAACGCTTTTCCTTTGAGACATTGCCTGCCTTGTAAGCGATACTGACTTGAGACACTGCTTGTTGTTACTACATCCCATTCCAATACACTGATACAGGTGCCAGTGGACCTTAAGGAGCTTTGGATTCAAATATTGATCCCACAAAGGAAGTTCCTCCTCAGAGGTGAGTGCATCTTTTTTAATTGATCTGATTCACAAAGAGGGTCAGCAAATAAAAATCTCTCGACTTGTATGATGATTCGACAAGATGTTAAGTGGAAAATTAGGGTGCATCTGAAAGTACTTCTATACTTGGGAGACAGGCAATTGCACTGGTTTTAGTGGGACCATTTCCACCATGCGGGATAAAAGGGAGAGAGCCGAACAGCACCATACAAATTAAGATATGGTGCTGTTTTCCTCTCTCCCTGCAGTGGAATATTTTAGGCTGCCATGCACCAATGCACCCTCCCTTGCACTATGGGGCACTGGTGTAACCGTGATGCCTAGCTTAGGGTAACCTTCTGGAACAAAACCTTTCAGCACAAAATATTAAGCTTAGATATAGTTTAAAACGTTTCCCACATTAGATGTGTGCTTTACAGTACAGCACACATGCACTGTTGGAACAGTTAGGAGATCTTAATTTTTTTTCTCTTTTCTAAAACCATTTTTAGTAGACACAACTCTGTATCAAAACCCATGGATGGTTGCAAGAGAATGCCTATGTACCACCAATGGGATGTCTCCTTGATACAAAGAAATGCAAAGCAGCGTTACTGTTACTTTGCATTAGTTTAGAGCTACTTCCAGCGTAACTAAAGTTTTGCACTGAAAAGCAAATCACAAATCAATAATTTGCTCTAGTTTGTCTCATAACCCTGCGCCAATTGTCTGTAAATCTGCCCCTGGGTGTCTAAAATTCTGCTGAGGAGCAAAGCCTACTGTAGACTCAAGACCATTGGCTGGAAAATTAAAGCATGGAAAAATTGATAGAGGGCAAGATGGTACAGCTGAGCCACAGTACAGGGACTTTCTTCCTAACACTCAAGGACAGTCGTACATATGCTTATCTTAGTGTACTGTTTTACAATATGGCTGTCTGTGTTATTCTCAGAAATTTCTACCTTTGGTTTCTTCATTCAATAATAAATAATACTCTGTGAATAATCTGTTTTAGTATTTGTATTTAAAAAATGTAATTTTAAAATGTAAGGATATAGTCCTACAACTTTTGATGACTTATAAAGTGATCCTACAAAAACTAGTGTGGTTTGTGTGAGTCAGGCGAAGAAGAGTGGAATGGTCAGAAAGAGCAGGGAGGTGATTCTGCCCATCTGGTATGCTTGATTATTACTGCATTGGAACCCTGTGCGGATCACTTCTAAGATAAGCTGCTGAGAGGGTGAATGGGATGGGAAACCTGAGGCACCGACACAGTCTCAAAGATCAGTGTGATATATTGAGTCATTTCCCTGCTTGGAAGGTCTCGGGTACCTTCAAATAGCTGTGCTCTCAAAGACATGGAGTACGCAGAGTGTGATCTGTGCTGTGACCTGAGCCGGTAAGATCTGTGTACTCTGTGGTAATCCTCTGCTGAATAAAGTCTGGGAGATCTGTTGCTGCAGAGAGATAACAGTGATACCCAAGGCTTCAGACATGAAAACATTTTCACTTAGCGGAGCCGCGTTCGGGGGAGCCAGGACATTCCTAGCGCTACAACTCGAGTCATTGGGCTAGAGTAACCCCCAGCGTTTGGAGGCTCATGAGGCATTGTACCAGAAAAAATAAAGTTATTTGCGCATTAGCAGAGAACTTCATATTATTTGTAGGCACATTGTAGCAGTACATTTATTTTGTAAATACACTTTTTTACTTAGAAAAATGTGAGTAAGGTGGGGTGTGGTGCACCCTGTCCTGAAGAAGGAGTTGATCTCCGAAACATGTCGACGCACCCAAGAGGTGTTGTGCTTAATATCAATAATCACCTCGACCTGCATCTTTTTTAATAGTACCAGCCTGGGGGTTCATTAAAATGTAATTGACCTTCCCCACAAGCCAGGTACTTTTTTAACAATTCACTCACTTAACTTTCTCCACCACATACTCACACACAACCCTCACACGCACCACGCATAGTCTTGAGATTTAGTGCTCCCGCGTAGTCGTAGGTCGTAGCACGCCGCATCCCGTAGAGGGGTGCGAAGACCCCAATGATGAAGCATGACACCAAGGGTCCTTTTGGTGTGTGAGGGGTATTTTAAAAACACTATGTGCTCCCCTCCACAGTAGGGAACACATGATCCATTCTGGCGTATTCTTATTGTTTATTTACAGTATCGGGGAGAACGAATCCACCTCTTTTTCTCTCTCTCCCCCCATTGTTATTTATATGGCATTTTCACTTAGACACATAGGGCCCGATTCACAGAACTAACTTTATACAAAATCCTAAACTTACTACCATTTTCGTATTCACAGAAGGCATTTAGGAGTCCTAAAGTTAGGAGTCCTAACTTTACTACTACTAAATTGAAAAAAATCCTAATTTTAAGACTTTCGGTATTCACAGAAGGCATTTAGGAGTCCTAAAGTTAGGACTCCTAACTTCTGTGAATACCGAAATGAGTAAGTGCCTTCTGTGAATACCAAAATGAGTAAGTGCCTTCTGTGAATACCAAAATGATAGTAAGTTTAGGATTTTGTCTTAAGTTAGTTCTGTGAATCGGGCCCTATGGGCCAGATTCACAGAACTAACTTAAGGCAAAATCCTAAACTTACTACCATTTTCGTATTCAAAGAAGGCACTTACTCATTTCGGTATTCACAGAAGTTAGGAGTCCTAACTTTAGGACTCCTAAATGCCTTCTGTGAATACCGAAAGTCTTAAAGTTAGGATTTTTCTCAGTTTAGAAGTAGTAAAGTTAGGACTCCTAACTTTAGGAAACCTAAATGCCTTCTGTGAATACCGAAAGTCTTAAAATTAGGATTTTTCTCAATTTAGTAGTAGTAAAGTTAGGACTCCTAACTTTAGGACTCCTAAATGCCTTCTGTGACTACTGAAAGTCTTAAAATTAGGATTTTTCTCAGTTTAGTAGTAGTAAAGTTGAGAAAAATCCTAATTTTAAGACTTTCAGTATTCACAGAAGGCATTAAGGAGTCCTAAAGTTAGGAGTCCTAACTTTACTGCTACTAAATTGAGAAAAATCCTGATTTTAAGACTTTCGGTATTCACAGAAGACATTTAGGAGTCCTAAAGTTAGGACTCCTAACTTCTGTGAATACCGAAATGAGTAAGTGCCTTCTATGAATACCAAAATGAGTAAGTGCCTTCTGTGAATACCAAAATGATAGTAAGTTTAGGATTTTGTCTTAAGTTAGTTCTGTGAATCGGGCCCAGCATGGGTAAAAGCCTTTCAATGCATCAGAACCAAAGATCTTTGGGACCTTATGGTCGATGCTGGTTCCAACTCCTTCGCAAATGTTTGAAGCTATGTGATGTAAGTGAATAGAAGACCTTAAGACTAAACAGGTAGGGTATGGGCAGTCTGGATGGAAATCAACAGGAAGGATGGTGGTAGGAAGATGGAACAGTAGTGGTGGTCCTCTGTGATGCCGATGCTAGTTAAGTTGTCTTAGCTCTTTGTCTAGATCCTGAACCTGAATACATCTCTGATTGTAGGAATAACTCTGCTTTGAGGCTCAAGCCTCTAAAGATATCCTGGTATTGATTTTTTAAGTTTATCAAACAAAGTTAGTTTGTGGTGGTAAGTCATTGTTGGGTGAAGTTCCAAATCCTCTCCTCACACACATTTCTCCGTACACGCACAGACAGCAGAGGCCACATTTTTCAACTATGAGTTTCTTTCATATGTCTTCATGTTTCAAACTCTCCAGACCTTGGTGAGTTTTTGAGGGCATCATCTGTCCATACATGCATTTCCTTACACTCCGATCTTTAAAAGGCCATAAAATATGCCATCTCTTCCCATATTTCCCAATTTCAGGTTTCCACACTCCGTCTAGCTGTGTCTCTCTACACCACTCTGAAGGTCGTGGCTAGGAATGATTGACATATGTATTCTCCTCCACACAACTAGCCACCTCATTGTACCAGTGACGCTGTTTAGCACTTCTGCCCAAGGAGGTTGTAACTGAATATGTCAATAAAAAGTACTAACCGCTGCCTGTACACCCATAAAGATATTAGCACAGGTCATCCTTTCTGCTTCCCAATTTTGTGTAACCTCTCAGTAGAATATAGGATCAGGGAAGATATTTAAACAATATAAGGAAAGCTTTGAGTTGATAAAAGTCTCAATAATGGCAAAAGGATCCTCCAGTTCTTTTCCCTCATTTCGTGCACTTCGATTACCACTCATTCTTGAGTCGATCTAGGGGCCTTATAAAGGAGTTTGAAATCACCCTGTACATTTTGGCTATGGGTCTATATTGTACCTGCAATTTCAGAATGTTCCACTCCAGAGAGAGGGAATGTCTCTCGCTAGTAGAAATGTAAGCTCCTATCTTGGAGTAATCTGAACTGATCTATATTTGACAATTAAACTTCAGTTGTAGTTCCAAAACAGATTTTCAGTTCCCTATAAATCTGTTTAACCTGGATGATAAGACTAAAGTGTGAGATTTGAGCCTGTAAACCCTCTTTAACCCAAGAGATAGCTCTGCAGCCTGAGGCCTGAGCCTGTAAAATCTCTTCATCCTGAGGGATAGCTCTGCATCCTGAGGCCTCAGCCTGTAAAATGTCTTTATCCTGAGGGATAGCTCTGTAGCCTGAGCTGTGAGCCTCTAAAACCTCATTAAATGAAGGGACAGCCCAGCAGCCTAAGGCATGAGCCTGTAAAACCTCTGTAAACCGAGGGAAATCTTTACAGTCCAAGGCATATGCCTCAATAGTGTGTTCAGTCTGATCGCACGTCTATCTTGACTTCGTAAAAGTTGTTTAACCGCATGCGTGCGGCGGCTATTTTTGCGCTACGCGGCTTTTTTCAAAAAGCCGCGTTACATGACGAGCTGAGCTCGTCATCAGCGTGCGAGCGGCACGACTCATGACGAGCTCAGCTCGTCATGAGCGCCGAAGGGGTTAAACTGAGGGGTAGCTCTGCTATCTGTCTAAGGCATAAGATTCCATGATCTGGGCAACCACAAGAAGCCGCTGTCTTCAGTATGTAAAAGTTCTTCAACAAAGCGATGTCTCTGCTGTTTAAAACGTAATGCACAATGGTCCGTGCAACCAGATTTCTCAACTTTCTTGACTATGTAAAAGATTTTTCGTTTGAGGGATAGCTCTGCTGTCAAAGGCTTCAACATGAATGATAAGTGCCATTAAAATTGCTTGGCAGTCTCGAGAATGCAAAAACAACTTAACTGGTGGGCTAGCTGTGCTGTCTAAGGCCTAGCAGTCAATGATGGTTGTATGTCAATACAACGCGGTTGTTACACCGCACTGCCATTACAACGCAGGCTTTACAACGCAAGTCGTTACCACGACTTGCGTTGTAGGGTGCTGGACTTAGGAATTGTAAGATTTACTATTCCAACACCAGCCTATGTACAGTAGGGAAGGTGTTGGAATAGTAAATCTACTATTCCTTAGCCTAGAGCGCCCTCCAGCGCAAGTCGTGGTAACCACTTGCGATGTATTGCCCGCATTATAATGGTAGCGCGGTGTAACAACAGCGTCGTAATGGATGTTCCCCGCCTGTAAGGCCTCTGGATCAAGCTGTCCAGAGCAATAACACCAGTTCAGCAAGTTGCAAGCCTGCTGTGTTTCAGCTCTTTGCTGGCCATTCTAGCTGAGCGGCATTTGAATGGGCACAGTGTGCAGCGGCTTAGAGAGGCAGGATTTAGCTCAATAAGAAGTGCTGGTATTACAGGGGGTTGAGACTAAAACAGGAAATATGAGCCATGCACACAGGCAAATCTGTTTGAAGAGGTTTATGTCCTCTCTGAAGCATTAAAGCTCCTTATTCAGAGAGGGGATGGCTTGGCACCGATCGGCTGTGCTGACCTGGCACGGTGAGCTGGAAAGGGCCTCATGGTGGGTGGCTGGCAGGTGGACTGTAGCCTGCTTCATCCTAGTCACCCAATCTTGAAATGTTGTTCTTGGAAGGACCGTATCCTGCCGCCTTTGACCGGCCAATGTCCGCGTGTTTAAGCAGCATTTGAGGATCCAGGGGAGATCTGTGAACGCTGGCACGGATGGCCGGACCTATGCACCCTGGAGGGCTCTGAGGCATATCCCAACTTAACAGGGGTGCACCAAGACCCGAAATTTGGGGAGGGGGGCTAGCACTTCAACCGCAGTGGCATGGCTATGTCACGTAGAATGTTAAATGTCGTATACTTGTAAAGCGCACAGCTGCCCCAGCAAAGGGGCGTCCTGGCGCTGTATACTGCTGAGGGAACCCGTCCTGGCTTTCCCTGTGGGATGGTCCCTACTGGGAATCCCCAAGGTGGAGCCAGGCATCCCCGGCGTTGATGGGGCCGTTGTGGAGATTAGGCAAGCTAATGCCCAGAGTTGCCGAGTGTGATCCCTGGTTAGAGTAGGCACCGAGGCGAGAATTGTCGAGTCTGCTGAGCCTGGTCCACGACCCTGCCGCGTCGGGAATTGAACCCTGGTCCCAGGCCGTTCTCTGCTTCTGGGTCTGCCGCCTCTAACCAGTGAGCCACACCACACCACAACCTGAGAGCCAGTATGATAGCACACTATGCCAATATGTCTGGGTTTAATGTGCTAAAACATGCAAACAGCATTTTTACATATCTGTATTACCATGCTTTAGCACATTAAAGCGAGATCTATTGGCTTTGCCAATAACTTCCACTCAGACACTGAGCTCTGCTGGATTTTTGAGAGTACTCACCACGCCTGCGAGCTTCGGATGTCTGCATGATGGTTGGTACCGAGTGAGTCTTGTGCATGTGTGCATGTCCGATACACAGAAAAGAAAGCACTGAAGCCTTATTGGAAAAGTGTCTTCTCTTCCCAAGAGCAACTAAAGACACTTAATAAACAAATACTTCCATGGAACAAGAAGATGTGCATGGGGAATCTCCCAGTAAACACAAGACAGTGCTCCCACAGACATCAAAAAGTAGACTTATATGAACTCTCATAAAAGTGTGACGTGTACTGGGATAAATAATGTTATATGGGACTTCTGTCTGAAAGTTACAAAATGAGGGCAGTTCACAAAGAGCTCAAAAAGAAGGAGCATTCACAGAGTGGAGCAAGAAGCATACAACTTCACAATGTAAAAACGTATATGTGTTTATATTGTTATAGCACAGATTTAGCTGGGGAGCAAACAAGCATTGTATGTTATGGGGAGTGATGGAAGTCAAAGCAGGTTTGCATACGTCAGGTGAAGGTTTAAATCTTTGAATAACAGACAGTTACACACAAATAGTGCATCATCAGAGATTAAGTGATTTGCTCAGAGCTGCACAGTTTTAGGTCAAGTGCCACGCTGGATTTAAAACCAGGTCCCCATGTTGATTTAGTCACTACACCACATCTTCATCCTTAGTCGATGAAATAAAACATTCAAAAAAAGGTTAACCGTTGAAAATGCTCCCAAACTTCACCTTCATCAATCCTTGTGAACAAATATTCTTTGGATATTTTCACTTTGGCGTTATGCTGTGTTCTCCAAAATGTCTGGTGAGGAGTGAGTTATCCTCTGATAAGAGTACAGAGCTAGTTGAACATCGCTTCGCTGAGGGCATGCTAGCCATATCTGGCTGGATGACAGAACATTTCCTCCAGCTGAATGCGGCTAAGACTGAGGTCTTGTTGTTTGGCTCTGCTCAAACAACTTTGTCCCCAAACTGGTGGCCTGCTGTGTCAGGCTCCGCCCCGACCCTGTCATTCATGGCAAAAAACTTAGGGGTCAGTTTGGATAATTCTCTATCTATGAGAAATCAAGTCATGGCCACCTCAGGGACCTGCTACCACACTCTGAATCTTTTGCGCAGAGTATTCTAGTGACTGCCCCTATCAGTCCGAAGAACCTTGATTCAAGCCCTGGTCATTGGCCGACTGGATTACTGTAATGCTCTCTTAGCATCAGCAAACAAATCTCTTTTGAGTAGACTGCAGATAGTCCAGAATGTTGTCGCACGTCTGGCTCTCAAAATGCCTTCTCGTACCTCCTTCCGGCCTTTGCGGAGACAGCTTCACTGGCTCTCTATCCGCCAGAGAATCAAGTTTGAACTCTGCTGCCTCGCCCATAAGGCGCTTTATGGTATGGGTCCTAGGTATTTGGCAGACAAATTTAAATGTTACAGTCTGAGCAGGCTTCTTAGATACGAAGGTAAAGGGTTGCTTGTGGTTCCCTGCTACAGGAAGCTACGAACAGGAGACAAAACCTTTGCATACCTTGCTCTGAAATATTGGAACACTCTGCCCGAGAACCTGCGCAAATGCCCCGGTCTTCTTCGATTCAGGAAACTCCTGAATACTGAATTATTCCAGGACTGATTTGTGCCTGACCTGTATTTTGTCTCTCCTACAGCACGGAGATACCCCTTCGGGGGTGATTCTGGCGCTTTACAAATCACAATACAATACTGAATGCAAATTATTGTGGTATGTAGTTATTATACAGCGGTCACACCTTCATTATGTTGTCTCTAGCTTAAGGTTCAGTTTTGTCTATGTGCATATGCACTATGGGTGAAAGTATAATGTGATATTTAACATAAACATTTAGGTAGTTATAAATAATGTGATGATTTCTTAATAGTGATGCATCGCCATTGTACCCATCAGGGTGGTACAGAAATCATGGTCCAGATGATGGGTACCTTTTTAGATCTCGGCTAGCCGCGCGAAGCGCGTCTCCGCCGAGCCCCTTTTGTCGGCATGTGTGCTTCCCAGGAGACAGTCTTGGCCGCGCGCATCGCCTTGGAGGCGATTTGAAAGTGGCACGCGCCGACTGGCACGCGCCGCGCTCGGCCTGGCTGTCTCCTGGGAAGCACAAACATACCCAGGCACACCTCCCCCTGCACGCATGCGCCCACACACACACACGAGCGGAGACAGACACACAGACAGATACACTCCCCCCTCCCCACGCCGTCGCACACAGAGACACACCCACAGGAGCGAACATACACGCACACACGCGCACACACACTCACACACACGAGCGCCCCCCAAGGCCCACTTACCGCCAATCCAGTGTGTTCTGTCGCCTCCGCGGGGCTCTCCGGCATGGGAGCCCCGCATCACGCACTGCTCTTGACCAGGAACTCCGTGGGCGCGGGCTTCGCGCACAAGACGGAAGTCCCGCCCCCACGCTAGGTTTCGTTTTGGAATGCGCGCGCAGATCGCATCTCGCCTGATCTCGCAGATCAGCATAATAATATTAAGGCCCGTGTCAATTAATTTTTCTTCTCCTTGATAAATGAATCCCATTGCAACCATTAATAATGAGAGAAGAAACAGGAAAAGTTGACACCGCTTTAATTTATTTTCTCAACTTCCCCGGTCATATTTCTTCCCGCGTAGTAAAGCTTTCTGGCGCTGCTGGGAATTGAAAGTGGCTCTTACACAGTCGATGAATAGATTGGTGTGAATCAATACGGTTCTACTTTATTCACACATCTCCTGTAATCAGAAGGGAAAAGTTACTTAGCAAGCCATCTACCACCTGAGGCCGTCAAGCCCCCAGAAAACAAATCTAGCAGAGAAATCAAGCAGTGGAAATCGCTTTAATGAAATGTAGCTTGTAATGCCATTGTAAAAAAAGCTTCAGTCAACACTTTAGAAAAATGATCCATTTATTTACTGCTTGTTAAAAATAATGTTTCAGTCATCGCCAATTTCGGATGTTTTAAATGGC